>NC_069376.1:18765000-20015000 GCF_021730395.1 Mercenaria mercenaria | reverse complement strand
TTCAAATATGAATTTGGTTTTAAAACATATTTAATTGTTCGAACAGTATCTGCCAGAATTGGAAAAACTGGTTGTTATTAGTGAAAATGTTACAGTAGTTTCTTTATCAGATCTGCACAAAGAAGGAAAAAAACTTTGAATATTCATGATTACAGGAACTTACAAGCACATGGCATATTATGGAATGTCACATTCAGATTGATCTTCATCTTGATATTCCCTCGAGAAATATCTACAAACAGTTCCGGTTGGACCTCCTTCGTCAGGTAGTAGTTCAGTTCCGAAATGAACAATACAAACATCAACACTCCACTGATGATCGTCACTGAAAATGTTAAATATAACTTCAAGTGTATCATTTTGCTAATGCAGTTTTATTATGTTTTCTAATTATGTTTCAGTCTCTGTTTCCTAATTATTTAGTTCTGTTACTACCATATATTCCCTAACTACCTAATCTCCCCCATTACCTACATTTCTTTAAAAAATCTCTTTTGAAGTTAATTCAGGTTATAAGTGAATACCTGCACTATGAAAGTGCTATAATTCATTAAAATTTTATTTATGGTCTATATTTAGTAAACAAAAGGGCATTAGTGGCCCAAGTCACTTACCTGATATTGACTATTTGACTTTGAGTATATGTATGACACACGGAACAACTAGGTTCAGTTATAAAAATGTGAACAAATGTTAGAGGTCCTTACTAGGATGCTACAGGCCAAATCTGATGAAGATCTACCACAAACTTGGTATTTCTATTTATAGCTAAAGTGGTTGCCATAAAGGGCAAAGTACCCCTATTTGAAGAAATTTAATAGAGGATTTTATAAGAGTTCTACAGACTATTTTAAATTTGACGAAGATCCATTGTTTAGCGGTTTTAATATTTTTAAATAAAGAGAAACCTTTATAATGATGAAGATCCATCAAGCAATTCATGAGACGATCATGCTAGAAAGTCATGTTCAATTATTATTGCTATTGTTCAACTGAACATACTGTTATATATGCAAAATTTAGTTAAGCTTTTCTTAAGTTTTTTGCTGCTTATTAGATCCCATACACCTTTTGGTAAACTAACAACCGGCAACAGCATAGATTTATGGTACCTATAATTATCATGTTGTTTAATTTTGATTTTAAATTATTTGTTCTGCAGTTAATAAATTAATTATTTGATCAAGCAATAAAAATGGTATATAATATTATCATTTGTTGCTGTGTTGTTTTAATACACGACCTATTAATTAATATCTTAAACACTGAACATGATGCTAATAGTCTAGTACAGTGCTTTGGGGTTTAGTGGATTATAGAGTAGAGGGGATAGGTTGATAATTTTTGCATTTTGAATTAAATTATTGTAGGAATTTTTATCTTATTCTTTGATTGGCTTGCAGACAGACATTCTAATTTACACTTTACATTTCTGCTTGTTGTGTTATTTATCATACATTATCATATGAATATCAAAACTCTCCTGTACTGACTAAATTGGTGTGTATGTAAAAATCATCAATGAATGAAAAGTATTTGATAGAAATTTTAAAAGCTGAATATTATTAAAACGACTATACTTTAAAACTCTGATTTATAGTAAAATTATCCTGGGAAGTTTGTTTGGATGTGGTTTTTATATTAAAGTCCGAAATGAGGTCAAGGTCAAACTGAGGTCAGGTGATGTCTGAAGATGAGGAATGGTCACAGGTTACATCTGCATTAGTATCGAGTCATTCTAGTAAGGGGTATTGATGCTAGACGAAACGGTCCCATTTAGTTAACCTTGTACGGACGGACGCACGAATGAACGGACAGGACAATCACTATATGCCTCCCGCATCAGTAGATGCCAAGGGCATAAACAAGAGCTGTCCGATGACAGCGCGCTCGACTATTCGAAGAATTGATTGCAGAATGGGGTCAAAATATTTTCACGGATATTCAGACAAAAGAAATAAATAGATTAGACAAACAATGTTCCTGTTTTACTTTGATTTCGATAATTCTTGCACTAAATGGCAATATATGAGCCAATTTCAAAGTCCAAAAAGGGTCATAATTCAGTCAAAATAGTTATGTACTCTTGCCTACAGATGGAAATCATAATGATAAACAAGTGTTCAAAGTTTAAAAGCCATATGTCAAATAGTTTTGAAAAAACATGGACTTGTATGAAAACAGAACCAATTTCAAAGTCCAAAAAGGGCCATAATTCAGCCAAAATAGATGACAGAGTTATGTTCTCTTTCCTACAGATAGAGACTATTATACTAAACAAGTGATAAAAGTTTCAAAGCCATATGTCAAACACTTTACAAAAAATATTAACTGGTACGAAAAACTTAACCAAGATTTCTAAGTCAAAAGGGCCATAATTCAGCCAAAATCCCTGATGGAGTTATGTGCTCTTGCCTATAACTGGACATGGTGATGGTAAACAGGTGTTGAAAGTTTTAAAGCTTTATCTCAAAAGACTTTGTCAAAATATGAACTGGTACAAAATATTAACCCAGATTTCTAAGTCAAAAAGGGCCATAATTCAGCCAAAATCTATGATGGAGTTATGTGCTCTTGCCTATAACTGGACATGGTGATGGTAAACAAGTGTTGAAAGTTTCAAAGCTTTATCTCAAAAGACTTTGTCAAAATATGAACTGGTACGAAAAACTTAACCATGATTTCTAAGTCAAAAGGGGCTATAATTCAGCCAAAATCCTTGATGGAGTTATGTGCTCTTGCCTATAACTGGCCATGATGATGGTAAACAAGTGTTGAAAGTTTCAAAGCTTTATCTCAAAAGACTTTGTCAAAATGTGGACTGGTACGAAAAACTTAACCAAAGGTGTGACGCCGACGCCGACGCCGACGCCGACGCCGTGGTGAGTAGGATAGCTCTACTTATTCTTCGAATAGTCGAGCTAAAAATGAAGTGTGTGTAGTATTAGTAATCATTGCATTGATATATAATGCGTACACCTTCCAAAACAGTGCATAAAATAGTGCGAATTCATATGTCACATGGCAGTGATGTGACCTTGATAGCACCAAAGTCGGCTGCAGACGTACAACAAAATTTCCAGTAACTTTTTTAATCTAAGCTTCCACAGGGACGTTTTTAAAATGGATGAAAATTTGCATTAGTAGAAACATTAAAAATCATGTAGAGTCTAAAGGGTAAATGTAAGTTGATAAATATCTTCAAATCCTGAACTTTCCAACTTTTTTATCGGTAAAATTAACCATGATGTTTTCTGTCATTACACCGCGTAACTACGTCATCGGAAACCCCAAGTTAATCGAGAATGAGGTCAAAACAAAAGTGGCGTCGAAATAGGTGTGCGACGATAGGCTAAACCCAGTAAGTGATCAGTATATCAAAATGGAAACAGGCTGATTCGGACCATGGCTGATTCGGCCCAAATATTTTGGCTGATTCGGACCAAATACTTTGAATAAAAATAGAAAATGGTCATATATTTTGGCGATTTGGACCACAAACTATGATTTACGAGTCAATAAGGACCATATATTTTGGATGTTTCAGCAATGTTCAGGAAATAATGTTGATACTAGGGATTTAACTTGAAGTAAGGAAGTTTATATTATAAACTAGAAAATGCTTTTGTAAAAAAGCGCATGTCTCCCCCAATGCAAAGTCCTATAGGCAAGAAGTCAATAGGGGTCAGGAGCGAAAGTCAAAGAGACACTGATGGTTGGCTGCAATAGGGATCATCTACTTGGCATGTCCAGTCATCCCGCTAAATTTCAACACTCTTGGCCTAGTGGTTCTCAAGTCACTGTTCAGGCTCCTGTGACCTTGACCTTTGATCAAGTGACCTCAAAATAAATAGGGGTCATCTACTCTGCATGTCCAATCATCCTATTAAGTTTCAACATTGTAGGTCAAGTGGTTCTCAAGTTATTTCCAAAAAATGATTTTACATGAACAGGCCACTGTGACCTTGACCTTTAATAGACTGAAAATCAATAGGGGTCATCTACTCTGCATGTTCAATCATCCTATGAAGTTTCAACATTCTGGGTCAAGTGGTTCTCAAGTTATTGATCGGAACTGGTTATCAATGTTCAGGCCCCTGTGACCTTGACCTTTAACGGAGTGACCCCAAAAACAATAGGGGTCATTTACTCTGCATGAACAATCATCCTAAGAAGTTTCAACATTCTGGGTTGAGAGGTTCTCAAGTTATTGATTGGAAATGGTTTTCCATGTTCAGGCCCCTGTGGCCTTGACCTTTAACAGAGTGACCCTAAAATCATTAGGGGTCATCTACTCTGCATGACCAATCATCCTATGAAGTTTCATCATTCTGGGTCAAGTGGTTCTCAAGTTACTGACCGGAAATGGTTTTCAATGTTCGGGCACCTGTGACCTTGACCTTTCACAGAGTGACCCCAAAATCGTTAGGGGTCATCTACTCTGCATGACCAATCATTCTATAAAGTTTCAACATTCTGGGTCAAGTGGTTTCCAAGTTATTGACCGGAAATGGTATTCGATGTTCAGGCCCCTGTGACCTTGACCTTTAATGGAGTGACCCCAAAATCAATAGCGGTCATCTACTTTGCATGTACAATCATCCTATGAAGTTTCAACATTCTGGATCAAGTGGTTGTCTAGTTATTGATCGGAAATGGTTTTCCATGTTCAGGCCCCTGTGACCTTGACCTTTGACTGAGTGACCCTAAAATCAATAGGGGTCATCTACTCTTCATGACCAATCATCCTAAAGGGCAGACAAAATATATATTAAATTCACTATACTTAGTTATGCAAGGCAAGACAAAATATAATATTAAATTCACTATATTATTTATGCAAGGGCAAGACAAAATATAATATTAAATTCACTATACCTAAAAGAATTTAATATTATATTTTGTCTTGCCCCAGCCTAAATTATATAAAAGTTTGTTAATATTTCTACTACAGAAATTTGACATTCATATTTACATTTTTCCTTTCAGCTGATATTTTTCGGAGGTGAAGCAATCTGTTTACTATGCTCGATCCTTTATTACAAATATCTTCCTCCATCCAAGGTGGACGCCACAGTCAGGCACATAGTTGCTATGAATATTGGATTTACTGTTGGGTATTTCAGTTTTGGGATGTAAGTTAACTTTTGTAAAATATTTGTACAAAAAAAAGTAAGAGTCTGAATGAAGAATATCCTGTTGTATGATGTATTTCTACTGTAGAATCCTGTAGATTTAAAAACTTGATCAAAGGGAAAAATGTTCTATATTTTCAATAATTTGCTGCTATATAATTATGGTTTGGTGATCTAATTCTCAGAAAGGATGATTGTACATTGTATAAGTAAGAAAGAATAATATGAGCCGTGCCATGAGAAAACCAACATAGTGGGTTTGCGACCAGCATGGATCCAGACCAGCCTGCGCATCCGCGCAGTCTGGTCAGGCTCCATGCTGTTCGCTTTTAAAGCCTATTGGAATTGGAGAAACTGTTAGCGAACAGCATGGATCCTGACCAGACTGCGCGGATGCGCAGGCTGGTCTGGATCCATGCTGGTCGCATACCCACTATGTTGGTTTTCCCATGGCGCGGCTCATATATCCATAGACTTTGAGATAACTTTCCCAACAATTCCTGGTTTTCATTCACTATCTGTTGGGAGTGAGATTTGAACAAGGTCTCTATCATAGTGCTGACAGAAGTTAAGCTAGAGTACTAGTGAGAATTTATGTGTAAAGTCATTGAGGGTAGTTTACATAAATTTTAAGAGATGTTTACAGTTGAAATTTTAAGAATTTTCTCCATTTGATGTAAAATGAAATTAATGTTCAAAGAAAAATGTGTTTGATTTTTCAGGCAGTTTAACCATGTTGTTGCCCAGTCTCTTCTATGCTATACAGCAATGTTGTTGCTACCTCAGTCAGTAATGCATATGTAAGTGTATCACACCTTACCTTTTCCCATATTGTTTTTTAAGTCCCATATTGCCCTGAATAATGTTTTCTCCAATGATAATGTTTGTATTTTTAGCTCACCTGAGCTCAGGTGAGTTTTTCTGATTACTCGATGTCCGGCGTCTGTCTGTCGTCTGTCTGTTCGTCAACATTTAGCTTGTGTATGCGATAGAGGCCGTGTTTTTCAACTGATCTTCATGAAAATTGGTCAGAATGATAACCTTGATGAAATCTAGGCAGAGTTCGAAAATGGGTCATCTGGGGTCAAAAACTAGGTCACTAGGTCAAATCAAAGAAAAACCTTGTGTATGCGATAGAGGCTGTATTTTTCAATTAATCTTCATGAAATTTGGTCAGAATGATAACCTTGATGAAATCTAGGCTGACTTCGAAAATGGGTCATTTCGGGTCAAAAACTAGGTCACTAGGTCAAATCAAAGAAAAACCTTGTGTATGCGATAGAGGCTGTATTTTTCAATTGATCTTCATGAATATTGGTCAGAATGATTACCTTGATGAAATCTAGGCCGAGTTCGAAAATGGGTCATCTCGGGTCAAAAACTAGGTCACTAGGGCAAATCAAAGAAAAACCTTGTGTATGCGATAGAGGCGGTATTTTTCAATTAATCTTCATGAATATTGGTCAGAATGATAACCTTGATGAAATCTAAGCCGAGTTCGAAAATGGATCATCTGGGGTCAAAAACTAGGTCACTAGGTCAAATCAAAGAAAAACCTTGTGTATACGATAGAGGCTGTATTTTTCAATTATTCTTCATGAATATTGGTCAGAATGATTACCTTGATGAAATCTAGGCCGAGTTCGAAAATGGGTCATCTCGGTCAAAAACTAGGTCACTAGGTCAAATCAAAGAAAAACCTTGTGTATGCGCTAGAGGCTGTATTTTTCAATTGATCTTCATGAATATTTGTCAGAATGATTGCCTTGATGAAATCTAGGCCGAGTTCGAAAATGGGTCATCTCGGGTCAAAAACTAGGTCACCAGGCCAAATCAAGGAAAAACGTTGTGTATGTGATAGAGGCGGTATTTTTAGCTCGGCTATTCGAAGAATAGTCTAGCTATTCTACTCACCCTGGCGTCGGCGTCGGCGTCGGCGTCACACCTTGGTTAAGTTTTTGCATGCAAGTACATACAGCTATCATTTAAAGGCATATAGCTTTGAAACTTATTTATTCTTTTTCTAGGTCAATTACCAACCTCACTGGGTCAAGTTCCATAACTCTAACATGTATTTTGAGCAAATTATGCCCCCTTTTGGACTTAGAAAATTCTGGTTAAAGTTTTACATGCAAGTTACTATCTCCAAAACTAATGCAGATATTGAATTGAAACTTCACATGTGTCTTCGGGGTTATAAAACTAGTTGATAGCACCAAGTCCCATAACTCTGACCTTCATTTTGGCCAAAGTATGCCCCCTTTTGGACTTAGAAAATTCTGGTTAAAGTTTTGCGTGCAAGTACATACAGCTATTACTAAAAGGCATATAGATTTGAAACTTATTTTTTCTTTTTCTAGATCAATTACCTACCTCACTGGGTCAAGTCCCATAACTCTGGCATGTATTTTGGCCAAATTATGCCCCCTTTTGGACTTAGAAAATTCTGGTTAAAGTTTTGCGTGCAAGTACATACAGCTATTACTAAAAGGCATATAGATTTGAAACTTATTTTTTCTTTTTCTAGATCAATTACCTACCTCACTGGGTCAAGTCCCATAACTCTGGCATGTATTTTGGCCAAATTATGCCCCCTTTTGGACTTAGAAAATTCTGGTTAAAGTTTTGCGTGCAAGTACATACAGCTATTACTAAAAGGCATATAGATTTGGAACTTATTTATTCTTTTTCTAGATCAATTACCTACCTCACTGGGTCAAGTTCCATAACTCTGGCATGTATTTTGGCCAAATTATGCCCCCTTTTGGACTTAGAAAATTCTGGTTAAAGTTTTGCGTGCAAGTACATACAGCTATTACTAAAAGGCATATAGATTTGGAACTTATTTATTCTTTTTCTAGATCAATTACCTACCTCACTGGGTCAAGTTCCATAACTCTTAACATGTATTTTGAGCAAATTATGCCCCCTTTTGGACTTAGAAAATTCTGGTTAAAGTTTTACATGCAAGTTACTATCCCCAAAACTAATGCAGATATTGAATTGAAACTTAACATGTTTCTTCGGGGTTATAAAACTAGTTGATAGCATCAAGTCCCATAACTCTGATATGTCCCCTTTTGAACTTAAAACTCTTTTGATATTTAACATTTTGGGTAATAATTTCCAGCTTCTGTGACAATATTTCGAATAGTCGAGCTTGGCTGTCTTATGGACAGCTCTTGTTCAATTGATCTTCATGAATTTTTGTCAGAATGATTACCTTGATGAAATCTAGGCCGAGTTCGAAAATGGGTCATCTCAGGTTAAAAACTAGGTCACTAGGTCAGATCAAGGAAAAACCTTGTGTATGCGATAGAGGCTGTATTTTCAATTGATCTTCATGAATTTTGGTCAGAATGATTACCTTGATGAAATTTAGACCAAGTTCGAAAATGGGTCATCTCGGGTCAAAAACTAGGTCACTAGGTCAAATCAAAGAAAAACCTTGTATATACAATAGAGGCTGTATTTTTCAACTGATCTTCATGAAATTTAGCCAGAATGATTACCTTGATGAAATCTAGGCCGAGTTCGAAAATGGGTCATCTGGGATCAAAAACTAGGTCACTAGGTCAAATCGAAGAAAAACATTGTGTATGCAAAGAGGATGTATTTTTCAATTGATCTTTATGAAATTTGGTCAGAGTGATTGCCTTGATGAAATCTAGGTCGAGTTTGAATATGGGTTATTTGAGGTCAAAAACTAGGTCACTAGGTCAAATTAAAGAAAAGTCTTGTGTATGCGATAGAGACTGTTTTTTTCAATTGATTTTTATGAAATTTGGTCAAGATGATTGCCTTGATGAAATCTAGGTCGAATTTGAATATGGGTCATCTGAGGTCAAAAACTAGGTCACTTGGTCAAATCAAAGAAAAAACTTGTGTATGTGATAGAGGCTGTATTTTTCAATTGATCTTCATGAATTTTGGTCAGAATGATTGCCTTGATAAAATCTAGGTCGAGTTTGAACATGGGTCATCTAGGGTCAAAAACTAGGTCATATCTAAGAAATTGCTTGTTTTATCGCAAGAGACCAATTTTTTGGTCCAATCTTAATGAAAATTGGTCAGAATATTTGTTTCCATGAAATCACTAGGTCAAACATGTTTTACACTGTTATGGTGTGTTTCTTAGGTGAGCGACGTAGGGCCATCTTGGCCCTCTTGTTTAAATAACCTTGTTGGTTTCTAATTAGACATACCAATTAAAGGAAGGTAATTAGGCATACTGGGTGTAATAAACTGACTTTCATAAAAATATTACAAAGTAGATTCTTGGATGATTTAAGATAGTTTAGTGGTCCAAACCTTATTTGACTTAGTAAAGTTTGGAGCACATTCTGTGTTTAGAAAGAAACAAACCTAAAATGTTTAAAACATAAGCATGGTTGAAAAGAATTACTTTTTGTGACCCCCAAAACATTTAGGGGTAGGCCCTGACATTTGAAGATGTCTGTATGTCTGTCTGTACATCTGTTAGAAGTTTGTGTATCTCAAAATGTATTTGACCTAGAGTCATCAAACATTAAAAGACTTTTATTCAGCATGTGAAGTTATGCACCTGGGGTCGTGTTTTGAATTTCACTCAGCAAAACCAAAAGTTATGACCCTTGACTGAGTCAAAAATATGCATAAAGAACCTAACAGTTCATGTCACACATATGGCAAAAGGTATTTCACCTAGAGTCATGAAACATTATAGGAATGTTATTCTGTTTGTGATCACACTCAGCAAGACCAGAGTTATTGTGCCCCTCATGAAACATTATAGGAATGTTATTCTGTTTGTGATCACACTCAGCAAGACCAGAGTTATTGTGCCCCTCATGAAACTATAGGAATGTTATTCTGTTTGTGATCACACTCAGCAAGACCAGAGTTATTGTGCCCCTCATGAAACTATAGGAATGTTGTTCTGTTTGTGATCACACTCAGCAAGACCAGAGTTATTGTGCCCCTCATGAAACTATAGGAATGTTGTTCTGTTTGTGATCACACTCAGCAAGACCAGAGTTATTGTGCCCCTCATGAAACATTATAGGAATGTTGTTCTGTTTGTGATCACACTCTGCAAGACCAGAGTTATTGTGCCCCCATGAAACTATAGGAATGTTGTTCTGTTTGTGATCACACTCAGCAAGACCAGAGTTATTGTGCCCCTCATGAAATTATAGGAATGTTGTTTGGCATGTGAAATTATGCACTTATATGGGATTAACCCCCCCCCCCCCCCCCCCCACACACCCCTCAACACACACACACTCAAGGTTATATGAAAGTTTATTTGTCCTTCATTGTCAGCAAGTAACATATGACCACACATTGACAGTAAATGGGGGCACAAGAGTCCACTCATTTAGTTCCTAAGTAGAAAGCTTACAAATCTATTTCATTGTTTTTTGTTTTTTTATATTTCAGAGTAGTGTTTGGTTTAGCTTTGTCCTATCTAGTTTTGCTACATCTGTACAGGGCTTATATGATTCCTGAGGATGTATTGTACAGTATAGATGTATCAGGGTACGTATTTTTGATACCTGAGAATTTATTGTACAGAGTATAATATATACTAATATATACAGGACTTAATTGATATCTGAAGATATGTTGATATACAGTATTGGTCATATTAGGTTTATCAGGGTAGTTATTACAGTTTACAATAAGGTTGGGTAACATTAAGATAAAACACAGCTGCACCTCTTGCAATAATGGTCCAAGGGTCATTGTCACAAGAAGGCTCACAAGTCATTTAATGACCTTTTTATAACAACTATTTCTATATAAGATCAAAGTTAGTTTGTTTGTTTTGGGTTTAACGCCGTTTTTCAACAGTATTTCAGTCATGTAACGGCGGGCAGTTAACCTAACCAGTGTTCCTGGATTCTGTACCAGTACAAACCTGTTCTCCGCAAGTAACTGCCAACTTCCCCACATGAATTATCAGTGGTGGAGGACGAATGATGTCAGACACAATGTCTTTTATCAAATCGTCACGGAGAACATACGCCCCGCCCGGGGATCGAACCAGCGACCCTGCGATCCGTAGACCAACGCTCTCCCTACTGAGCTAAGTGGGCGGACATAGTGTACCTAGAAGCATAGGTCCTGGCCAAAGATAGACACCTTGTGTAGCATACACATGTCTGCAGGTTCTAACATCAAAGTTAGAAGCTGCCGACTTGAGTATGCTACACAAGGTGTCTGTCTTTGGCCAGGAAGTTAGAACCTGCCGACTTGTGTATGCTACACAAGGTGTCTGTCTTTGGCCAGGAAGTTGGGACCGGCAGACTTGTGTATGCTACACAAGATAGACAAGTTAGGACCTGCAGACATGTGTATGCTACACAAGGTGTCTGTCTTTGGCCAGGAAGTTAGGACCTGCAGACATGTCTATGCTACACAAGGTGTCTGTCTTTGGCCAGGAAGTTCGGACCTGCAGACTTGTGTATGCTACACAAGGTGTCTGTCTTTGGCCAGGAAGTTCGGACCTGCAGACTTGTGTATGCTACACAAGGTGTCTGTCTTTGGCCAGGAAGTTCGGACCTGCAGACATGTGTATGCTACACAAGGTGTCTGTCTTTGGCCAGGAAGTTAGGACCTGCAGACATGTGTATGCTACACAAGGTGTCTATCTTTGGCCAGGAAGTTAGGACCTGCAGACTTGTGTATGCTACACAAGGTGTCTGTCTTTGGCCAGGAAGTTCGGACCTGCAGACATGTGTATGCTACACAAGGTGTCTATCTTTGGCCAGGACCTATGCTTCTAGGTACACTGTAATAGTAACTGGAAAGTTTTAGTTTTGAGGTACATAACTTTAAATTTCACTTAATAATTAAAAAAATGAAGCAAGTAGTCTAAAATTCCAAGATAAATAACTCAAAATTTTGACTAAGTTACGTTAGTTTCTTGATAACTCAAATTTCAGCTTAGTATCTCAAAATTTTGTGTTGAACAATAACATACACCTGGCACTGGGCCCTGCAGTATAAATCTGCTAAATATTACATTTTAAATGTAGTAATAAAACACATATATTAAAAATTGTGTACTTGTGTTTTCAGTTTTGACATTTAAGAAATAATTTATAGTAAAAGAATGCTTTAACACTATTTATGCACGATGGGCAGTTATACGTCGGGCGCAATAATTTCATGAGGGCGCAGCCCGAGTGAAATTATTTGTACGACGTATTACCACCCGAGTGTATAAATAATGTTAAAACACGGATGTGCTATAAATTATTTCGATTCTAATATGCCCTTAATCTAAAACAGTAGATAAAATGTAGAAGCGCTCTTTGTTGGTCGCAACAAAAACTTTGACGTCATCGCACGTTAATGTGACGTCATTCTAGTGTAAGAGTGTTTTAACAGAAACAAGCATATTAGAATGAATGATATTATCTAATTACAGACCACTAATGATAACCACAGAGAAAATCAGCAGTCTAGCATGCAGTATTTACGATGGTCGCCACGGCAACAAGGATAAATTATCAGATCTACAGAAAAGATACATGATCAGGTTTCATCAGAATAAATTTGTTTGTTTAAGATGGCTGTAATGAAGATTTCAACAGTATTTCAGTTGTGTTATGGCATTCTATTAATCCACATAGTGTCCCATGATTCCATATCAAGGCCCTAGGTTATAAAAATCAACTTGGAAACCAGTCTCACAAATTCCAGCATCTGATTGGTTGTTTCTGAGCATGGATTGGAAATTGACCTATGGCATGAGTGAATTCTCAGACTGGTCTCCAAATTCAGTTTCATAACAGATCAAGTGCTGTTTTTCCACAAATTCTGAGTTGAATCTTAGATGAAGGACTAAAATATTAGACAAATTGTCTTCTTTTAAGTCATTTACATGCTGCTCAACATGGAAGAGTGAACTAAGTACCCCTAGTTTGATGGTCATGTGCTCTCCCTGCTGAACCCATAGGGGCATCTTGGGTCTTCCTCCACCATGAAATGTTTGAATTCAGTCATATGACCTATAAATCTGTAGGTCTGATGTCAAACCCAACAAAAGAAACAAATTTACTTATTTTGGAAACACTTTGAAAGAAGAACTAAAAAGAAATTTTAAGCTTAAACAGTTTGGTCTTAGAACGATGAATCATTTTACTGTAAAACAAAGAAATGGATCATTAAGACTTTGCTGTTCATGAAAAAATGTTTGAAGCCACTATTTCATAAAAAAAACAAGGGTACTAAAGAGTTTCACATTTCAACATGTGTACTCGTACTTACTACATACTTTTTTTTATTCTCCATTAAGTTAAAATGGAACCAGAAGTGTCAGTATTTCCATATTGGGTGTGTATTTTATATTGAATGCATGACATAATTTTGATCCGTGTCATTGCGTTTATTTTGTTTGTTTGTCAAGTTTGTCAATTTTATTCCGTCTGTTGACTAAATTCACAATATTCATATAATATTGATATGTGTAGATACGTATGTAATAAAAAAGTCATTAGCTTTACTTTGAGAAATATGCAATCATTCTGGAATGGAATGATAATGCACTCCCATAAAGCCGTGCAATATTTCTGCTGCAGAACTTGTTCATAGTTCTCGATACAAAGCTTATATCCTATAATTATAGCATTTACCTGTACGTAGTAATAAGAATTTGTTGTAAATTGTTTAGTAAATCAATGGAGTGACTGTACAAGGGTTTGCATGTCAAAATTAGTCTTATCAAGTGTTTTATGAATGTGTATGTCTGAATTTGGTTGATTTCTAATGTTCTGAATATCGATATCCCAAGGTATTTTTGAAATAAATGATAAATATCCTACCTGTGTGCATACACTTGATATCAGTTCACAGAGTTGTGACTCCTAACAACATCGAAAAATAAAATATAGATCTTTCAAGTAACATTTTCATAGTACAGTAGTTTTGTTAACTAAAAACTGAAATTTAAAAAAAACTTATTGTCAAATTCTACTTTACAGTGACAATTGAGAAATGTTATGTTTTTCAGTAAGCCACCATCAGCTCTTGAGTACTTCAGCTATTTATTCTACTTCCAAGGGGTTGTTGTAGGACCCCTAAGTTTCTACAGGGATTATATTGCTTATGTGAATGGATCTGATATCAGTAAAAAACCAGAGAAGAATGGAGTGGTTAGTATGTATTTATATTGCATTCCAGTGTTTTTTGGTGTTTTTTTTTTCAGGTCAGTTTGGGGTCAAAGTTCAGAAATGGCAAATAAAATGTTTATTTCCAATTTCAAAACTAAAATGCTCTAAGTTTTTTTTTTTCAGGCAAGACTGTACCTATTAAATCTTAAATATGCTAACTTAATGCATTAGTGACCTTTTTGTGCCCCCCATGAGTGGTGGGGGCATATAGATTTGTTCTTGTCCGTGCGTCCGTCCGTCCGTCCGAAGTTCGTGACGCACCTAGCTCAAAAAGTATTTGATATAAATTGATGAAACCTTGCATGAGTCTTTATCATGATATGAACTTGCACACCTTCTATTTTTTGTCTGGCTCCGCCCCCTATTTTTAGAGTTATGGCCCCTGAAATAGTCAGAAATGCACATTTTCACCTTGTGGAACGCCTAGCTCAAAAAGTATTTGATATAGATTCATGAAACCTTGCATGAGTCTTAATCATGATATGAACCTGCGCACCTCCTATTTTTCATCTGGGTCCGCCCCCTATTTCCAGAGTTATGGCCCCTGAAATAGTCAACAAGAGGGCCATAATGGCCCTATATCGCTTACCTGTTATATCATTGCACTTAAGGACAAGAAGGTCAAAAAAATCGTAATCAAGATCAATCAAAAGAAGCCCAAAGGACAGGAATAACAAAGGGAAAAAATTAAAAATAAATCTTAAGTCCTCAGAAAAAATATCTAAGTCCAAAGGACAGGAACAACAAAGGGAAGAAATTTAACCAAAAAGAAAAAAAAATTCTTACTAGGTACAGATATGTCAAAATACACCTAAGAATTGGAGGTACCATCCATGTTGTACCACAGAAAAGTGGTCTCGGTTTTTCCCTACGGCCAGTAATAAAAAAGTTACTAAATAAGCTATTTATAGTAACATAAAAGGGAAGTAATAAAAAAAAATTTATTGTAAGTGAACAAAAGAAGGATCTACCAAATGAAAACAAGAGCACTGCAATGTAATGCAAATGCAGAGCAATATACACACAAAACAAAGTCATATGACCTTTGACCCCTAAGTGTGACCTTGACCTTGAAGTGAGCCATCCAAAACATGCGCTCTGCACGTCGTTTCGATGAGGTGAAAATTTATGTCAGGTTTCTCTGAAATCCTTCAAGGGGTTCAAGAGTTACAGAGCGGAAGGGAAATTGCTAACCAACAGACAGACAGACGGACACCGAGGCGATAACATAATACGTCCCTTCGGGCGTATAAAAAGGAATCGAGATCTTATGGTGATACAAGTTATGTGCAAGTTTGGTTAAAATCAAATCATAAATGAAGCTGCTATTGTGCAGACAAGGTCAAAATAGCTAATTTTGGCCCTTTCAGGGGCCATAACTCTGAAACCCATTATGGGATCTGGCCGGTTCAAGAAAGGAACCAAGATCTTATGGTGACACAAGTTTTGTGCAAGTTTGATTAAATTCAAATCATAAATGAAGCTGCTATTGTGCAGACAAGGTCAAAATAGCTAATTCTGGCCCTTTCAGAGACAATCACTCTGGAACCCATAACGGAATCTGGCCAGTTCAAGAAAGGAACCAAGATCTTGTGGTGATACAAGTTATGTGCAAGTTTGGTTAAAATCAATTCATAAATGAAGCTGCTATTGTGCAGACAAGGCCAAAATAGCTAATTTCAGGCTCTTTCAGGGGCCATCACTCTGGAACCCATTATGGGATCTGGCCGGTTCAAGAAAGGAACCGAGATCTTATGGTGACACAAGTTTTATGCAAGTTTGATTAAATTCAAATCGTAAATGAAGCTGCTATTGTGTAGACAAGGTCAAAATAGCTAATTTTGGCCCTTTCAGGGGCCATCACTCTGGAACCCATGATGGAATCTGGCCAGTTCAAGAAAGGAACCAAGATCTTATAGTGATACAAGTTATGTGCAAGTTTGGTTAAAATCAATTCATAAATGAAGCTGCTATTATGCAGACAAGGTCAAAATAGCTAATTTCAGGCCCTTTCAGGGACCATAACTCTGGAACCCATTATGGGATCTGGCCGGTTCAAGAAAGGAACCAAGATCTTATGGAGACACAAGTTTTATGCAAGTTTGATTAAATTCAAATCATAAATGAAGCTGCTGTTGTGCAGACAAGGTCAAAATAGCTAATTTTGGCCCTTTCAGGGACCATAACTCAAGAACCCATAATGGGATCTGGCCAGTTCAAGAAAGGAACCAAGATCTTATGGTGATACAAGTTGTGTGCAAGTTTGGTTAAAATAAAATCATAAATGAAACCACTATCATGCAGACAAGAAATTGTTGACGCACGGACTGATGACTGATGACAGACGAAGGGTGATCACAAAAGTTCACCTTGTCACTATGTGACAGGTGAGCTAAAAATGCACATTTTCACCTTGTGACGTGCCTAGCTCAAAAAGTATTTAATATAAATTTATTAAACCTTGCATGAGTCTTTATCATTATATGAATTGCGCACCTCCTATTTTTCATCAGGGTCTGCCCCCTATTTTCAGAGTTATGGCCCCTGAAATAGTCAAAAATGCACATTTTCCCCTTGTGACACGCCTAACCTAAAAAGTATTACATATAAATTGATTAAACCTTGCATGAGTCTTTATCATGATATGAACTTATGCATCTCCTATTTTTTGTCTGCCTCCGCCCCTATTTTTAGAGTTATGGCCCCTGAAATAGTCAAAAATTTACATTTTTACCTTGTGACGCACCTAGCTCAAAAAGTATATGATATAAATGGATGAAAACCTGCATAAGTCTTTATCATGATATAAACTTGCACATCTCTTATTTTTTGGCTGGCTACACCCCCTATTTTTAAAGTTATATCCCTTGAAATAGTAAAAAAATGCACATTTTCACCTTATTATGTGCCTAGCTCAAAAAGTATTTGATGTAAATTAATGAAACCTTGCTTGAGTCTTTATCATGATGTGACCTTGAACACTTGGCATTCTTCTTGAGAATCTTAGCACTTATTACAGAGTTATTGCCCTTGAAATAGCCAAAATAGTGGAATTTTTGTTTGTGATGCTCATAGCTCAAAAAATATATGACCTAGAATAATGAATCCTTTTCATAAAATGTTTGTTGAGGCTATACCCCCTTAAGACTGCAAACATTTGAATTATTGTCCCTTATTTGTTACAAATGTATCAGTGGGGGGCACACCCTGTGTCCTATAGACACATTCTAGTTTTTTTTTTAATTTCATATTTTATAAAAAAATTCTCTTTCAACAATTCCTAATTTGGATATGAAGTTGTGTACTTTGTTTTTTTTTTAAGGATTTCACTCGGACAGACCAAATTTAGGCCTTGACTTTGTCAAAAATATACTTAAATGGCTTACATGTTTGTGTCTCATGTATGTCAAAAAGTATTTGACCTAGAATCATGAAACCTTTGAAACCTTATAGAAATATTATTCAGCATGTGAAATAGTGCGCTTGGGGTTTTGTTTGGGATTTCACACGTCCAGACCAGAGTTATGACTCTTGACTGAGTCGGACATATTATGCGTATAGAGCTTAAAAGTTTGAGTTGCATATATAAAACAAGTATTTGACCTGTCATGAAACCTTTCAGGAATGTTATTCAGCAGATGAAATTGTACTTTCACTCATTCGGGCCAGAGTTATGGTCCTTGACTTAGTAAATAATATACATCTTTGTCTTTTAAGTGGGATTTACCCCTCTCCATTTTTCTCTTCTTACCACCTCCCCTCTTCTGTTCCACCTAAAAAAAAATGCTCCATCATTTTCCTAAATATAATGTGTTTCTTAATGTTATTTTGTAGTATCCATACCCTGTCACCACACACCCTCAACCCAGAGTAATATAAAAGTTTATTTTTCTTGCACTCTCAACAAGTTAACTATAATTATATACTGGCAGAAAGTGGGAACCATCATTGTCCTATGGACACACATCTAGTTAGAAAAAAACGTGGTTAAGTATCTGATGTTTTTTGTTTTCTTTATTTCAGCAAAACAACAATGAATATGCTGGAAGCCAAAAGTTATCTCCCTTTGTAAGTTATTGATTTTCATATAAGAATAACATGGAATATTTTATTATTGAAGGGGTTAAACAACTAGTTTCTTTACTATATGTATTAATGCCATATAAATTAGTATATATTATTATGTCTCCCCCAGGAGACATATTGTTTTTGCCCTGTCCGTCCGTCCGTCTGTCCGTCCGTCCTTCCGTCCGTCCGTCCGTCCGTCCGTCCTTACGTCACACTTCATTTCCGAGCAATAACTGGAGAACCATTTGACCTAGAACCTTCAAACTTTATAGGGTTGTAGGGCTGCTGGAGTAGACGACCCCTATTGTTTTTGGGGTCACTCTGTCAAAGGTCAAGGTCACAGGGGCCTGAACATTGAAAACCATTTCCGATCAATAACTACAGAACCACTTTACCCAGAATGTTGAAACTTCATAGGATGATTGGTCATGAAGAGTAGATGACCCCTATTGATTTTGGGGTCACTCCGTCAAAGGTCAAGGTCACAGGGGCCTGAACATTGAAAACCATTTCCGATCAATAACTAGAGAACCACTTGACCCAGAATGTTGAAACTTCATAGGATGATTGGTCATGAAAAGTAGATGACCCCTATTGATTTTGGGGTCACTCCGTCAAAGGTCAAGGTCACAGGGGCCTGAACATTGAAAACCATTTCCGATCAATAACTAGAGAACCACTTGACCCAGAATGTTGAAACTTCATAGGATGATTGGTCATGAAGAGTAGATGACCCCTATTGATTTTGGGGTCACTCCATCAAAGGTCAAGGTCCACAGGGGCCTGAACATTGAAAACCATTTCCGATCAATAACTAGAGAACCACTTGACCCAGAATGTTGAAACTTCATAGGATGATTGTACATGCAAAGTAGATGTCCCCTATCGATTTTGGGGTCACTCCATTAAAGGTCAAGGTCACAGGGGCCTGAACATTGAAAACCATTTCCGGTCAGTAACTTGAGAACCACTTGACCCAGAATGATGAAATTTCATAGGATGATTGGTCATGCAGAGTAGATGACCCCTAACGATTTTGGGGTCACTCTGTTAAAGGTCAAGGCCACAGGGGCCTGAACATGGAAACCATTTCCAATCAATAACTTGAGAACCTCTCAACCCAGAATGTTGAAACTTCATAGGATGATTGTTCATGCAGAGTAAATGACCCCTATTGTTTTTGGGGTCACTCCGTTAAAGGTCAAGGTCACAGGGGCCTGAACATTGATAACCAGTTCTGATCAATAACTTGAGAACCACTTGACCCAGAATGTTAAAACTTCATAGGATGATTGAACATGCAGAGTAGATGACCCCTATTGATTTTGGGGTCAGTCAATTAAAGGTCAAGGTCACAGTGGCCTGTTCATGTAAAATCATTTTTTGGAAATAACTTGAGAACCACTTGACCTACAATGTTGAAACTTAATAGGATGATTGGACATGCAGAGTAGATGACCCCTATTTATTTTGAGGTCACTTGATCAAAGGTCAAGGTCACAGGAGCCTGAACAGTGACTTGAGAACCACTAGGCCAAGAGTGTTGAAATTTAGCGGGATGACTGGACATGCCAAGTAGATGATCCCTATTGCAGCCAACCATCAGTGTCTCTTTGACTTTTGCTCCTGACCCCTATTGACTTCTTGCCTATAGGACTTTGCATTGGGGGAGACATGCGCTTTTTTACAAAAGCATTTTCTAGTTATATTACAATTATGTTAATATATATTATTATATATTAGTTTGTTGGGGCAGAAGTGTTCCAACGTTTTGCACAGGTGCTGACTTGTTCTGCATATGTATCTGCAATTTCACTTGAATCAAACAAGGTGGATGTATCAAAACACTAAGGATGCACAAATAACTGAAGAATATTCACTTTTCCTAGTAATTAGATTATGAATTTTGGCTAGCAGTTTGAAATGTCACTTTGTGCTTGTCCTGTGAAACCTTTTAAATGTATATCGATATAGGTTTGTCTAGATATTCACAGAACAACTACTTTTGAGAACAATTTTATAAATGAGCCGTGCCACGGGAAAACCAACATAGTGGGTTTGCGACCAGCATGGATCCAGACTAGCCTGCGCATCCGCGTAGTCTGGTCAGGATCCATGCTGTTCGCTTTTAAAGCCTGTTGGAATAGGAGAAACTGTTAGCAAACAGCATGGATCCTGACCAGACTGCGCGGATGCGCAGGCTGGTCTGGATCCATGCTGGTCGCAAACCCACTATGTTGGTTTTCTCATGGCATGGCTCAAATTATGATTAAAATTGTTTAAATCTGAATTCTTAAGTATCTTTATATTGGAAACTATAACCAGAAGTATTTCTTGGTAAATTCTCTAGAAATTTCTTTTTTAGTCGATACTTAGAGTATATTCCTTTCAACTCACTTTGAACAGTTGAGTTGTTTGCACTGGTGGATGATCTGGCATCATCCCTTCTAGGTCAGTATTTTTGCTTTAAATGACTATGTGACGTGAAACACTTGATGGAAATGTACCATCTGATCAGCAGCACATGAAAAAGTTAAACATGACAGCACAATTTTCAACAGAGTTGAATTGTAAAATGGTTCGTTCTGACAACATGGCATATAGACACATGAAGTTTATTTCAGTAAATATTGTTTGATGACATTCACTGTATATATGTTTCAGTATCTATGTTTGTTTCAGTTTTTATGTCTGTTTCAGTATTTATGTTTGTTTCAGTTTTTATTTCTGTTTCAGTATCTATGTCTGTTTCAGTATCTATGATGTCTCTTTCAGTATCTATGTCTGTTTCAGTATCTATGACTGTTTAAGTATTTATGTTTGTTTCAGTATCTATGACTGATTCAGTATTTATGTTTGTTTCAGTTTTTGTACCCCCCAACAACAAAGTTGTAAGGGGGGGTATACTGGTTTCAGGTTGTATGTCTGTCCGTCTGTCTGTCCGTCTGTCCATAGACGCAATCTTGTGCGCACCATCTCTCCTTATCCCCTTGACAGAATTTAATGAAACTTCACACAAGTGATCAGTACCAACAGTAGTTGTGCATGGGGCATGTTAGGTTCTTTTAGAAAAAAAATTTGCAGAGTTATGGGACTTTGTTTTTTTGTTACTATACTATATACATTGACACAATCTTGTGCGCACCATCTCTCCTCATCCCCTTGACACAATTTAATGAAACTTCACACAAGTGATCAGTACCAACAGTAGTTGTGCATGGGGCATGTTAGGTTCTTTTAGAAAAAAAATTTGCAGCGTTATGGGACTTTGTTTTGTTTTTTAGCTCACCTGAGCAATGCTCAGGTGAGTTTTTCTGATCGCTCAATGTCCGGCGTCCGTCGTCCGTCGTCTGTCGTCTGGCGTCTGTCGTCTGTCGTCTGTCGTCGTCGTCTGTCAACATTTAGCTTGTGTATGCGATGAGGCTGTATTTTTAAATTAATTTCATGAAATATTGGTCAGAATGATAACCTTGATGAAATTAGGCCGAGTTCGAAAATGGGTCTCTGGGGTAAAAAAACTAGGCACTAGGTCAAATAAAAAAAAACCCTTGTGAATCGATGAGCTGTATTTTTCATTTCTTCTTCATGAATATTGGTCAGAATGAAATTTTGATAAAATCTAGGCCGAGTTCGAAAATGGGTCACTGGGGGAAAAAAACTAGGTCACTAGGTCAAATCAAAAAAAAACCTTGTGTTGCGAAAGGGTGGTATTTTTCAATTAATCTTCATGAATATTGGTGAATGTAACCTTGATAAAATCTAAGCCGATTCGAAAATGGGTCATTGGGGTCAAAAACTAGGTCACTAGGTAAATCAAAAAAAAACCTTGTGTAGAATAGAGGCTGATTTTTCAATTCTTCTTCTGAATATTGGTCAGAATGAAAACTTTGAGAATCTGGCCGATTTCAAAAAGGGTCATCTGGGTCAAAAACTAGGTCATGGGTCAAATCAAAGAAAAACCTTGTGTATGCATAGAGGCGTTTTTTCAATTGATCTTCATGAATTTGGTCAGAATGATGCCTTGTGAATCGGCAGTTCGAAATGGGTCTTCGGGTAAAAAAATAGGTCACTAGGTCAAATCAAAGAAAACCTTTTTTGTTTGGTAGAGGCATTATTTTTCAATTGATTTTTGAATTTTGGTCGGTGATAACCTTGATGAAATCTAGGCCCGAGTTCGAAAATGGGTATCTGGGGCCCAAAACTAGGTCACTAGGTCATATCACGAAAACCTTGGTACGATAGGGGCTGTTTTTTCAATTGATTTCATAAATTTTGGTCGAGTGATTGCCTTGAGAAATTTAGCCCAAATTCAAAAATGGGTTTTGGGGGTAAAAAAACTAGATCACTAGGTCAAATCAAAGAAAAACCTTTGTGTATGCAATAGGGCTGTATTTTAAACTGTCTTTAAAATTTTTCCCAGAATGTTACCTTGAAAAATCTGGCTGTTTTCGAAAATGGGTCATCGGGGGGCAAAAACTAGGTCACTAGGTCAAACAAAGAAAAACTTTGTTATGAATAAGGGATATTTTCAATTGATTTTCTAAAATTTGGGTCAGAGTGATTGCTTGTAAAAAATAGGTGGGTTTTGAATTGGGTTTTTCTAGGTCAAAAACTAGGTCAAGGTCAAATTAAAGAAAAATTTTTGTGTTTCGAAGAGACTGTTTTTTTTCTTGATATTTTAAAATTTGGTGGGTTGATTGCCTTAATAAAAATTGGGTCGAATTTGAATATGGATATCTGGGGGTAAAAAACTAGGTCATTTGGTAAAATCAAAGAAAAAACTCTGTATGTGTAGGGCGTTTTTTTTCATTGATTTTCATAAATTTTTGGGTTTCAAAATGATTCCCTTGAAAAAACAGGTCGAGTTTGAACATGGGTCACTGGGGGTCAAAAACTAGGTCTTTCAAAAAAAAAGTTGTTTTATCGCAAGAGACCAATTTTTTTGGTCCATCTTAATAAAAATTGGTCAAATATTTTTTTCCCCATGAAATCACTAGGTCAAACTGTTTTCCCCTGTTTGGATGTTTCTTAGGTGACGCCTAGGGCCATCTTGGCCCTCTTTTTTTTACTATATAAAACTAGACCCAACTTGTGCGCCCATCTCTCCTCATCCCCTTGACAAAATTTAATGAAATTTCACACAAGGATCAGTACAACATAGTTGTGCTGGGAATTTTAGGTTCTTTTGAAAAATTTTGCGAGTTTTGGGACTTGTTTTTTGTTACTTATATATACATGAAAATCTTGTGCGCCCCCATCTCTCTCACCCCCTGACAAAATTTTAAATGAAACTTCACACGTGATCAGTCCCAAACATTAGTTGTCATGGGGCTTTTTGGTTCTTTTAGAAAAAAAATTTGCAGAGTTATGGGATTTGTTTTTTTTTACTTTTTTTTAAACTAGCAAAAACTTGTGTGCCCATTTTCCTCATCCCCTTGCCCAAAATTTAATGAAACTTTCAAAAAAGTGATCATCCCAACAGTATTTTTGTGCAGGGTCTGTTAGGTTTTTTTTAGAAAACTTTTTGTTTGTTAGGGGACTTTTTGTTTTTTTTTACTTTATAATACAAGACAAAAATTTGGCGCACATCTCCCTTCCCTTGACACAGTTTAATAAAACTTCACACAAGTGACATACCAACAGTAGTTGTGCTGGGACTGTTGGGTTTTTTTCAGTGAAAAAAAATTGCAAATTTATGGGACTTTGTTTTTTTTTCATACTATGTCATACAGCTGCATATGCAGTCTTGTGCTTGCTAATTTACCAAACCTTGCCCCAAAATTTTAATGAAATTCACCCCAAGTGTCATACCAACCCTATTTGTGCATGGTGCAGACTTCTTTTAGATAAATATTCTGCATTTTTTAGGGGGACTTTGTTTTTTTTTTACTTACTGTTCATACATCATATTTTACAGCCCAAAATTTATGCAATCTTGTGTGTGCCCCCCCCCCCAAAATTGCAATGTACTGTTCAGTGCATGGGGGGGTTTCACCCCCTTTAGGTAGTTAGTTAGTCTTTTCAGATCTATGTCTGTTTCAGTATCTTGAGTCTCTTTCAGTTCTATTCTTTTTCAGTATCTATGACTTTTTTCAGTTTTTATGTCGTTTCGTTTTCAGTTGCTATAAGCTGTCTGTTGCTCTTTTTTGGATGGGTTTCCTTTTTACAAAAAAAACCATTGTTTCCTGAAATATCAATTCAGGTAATTTCTTCTAAAGTACAAATTATCTGAACTTTTGAATTTTACCCGGCTGTTTGAAAAAATCATGTAATTTCTTTGGGGTTTTAGTCAAAAAAGAAAGTAGTGGTGACAGAGTTTAAAGATTTCAGTGATGATGGGAAATTTGTTTTATGATTTGGCCCAGAAAAAATATAAAAATTAGCCCCCCCAAGAACAGATTTTTTCAATAATAAAAATTTTTACCAAAGTATGTCTGCTCCTAGACACTTAAATTCATCTGTAGTGGAAATTCTTTTCACAGTCCGCTTGGATGCAGTTGCTTGATCTTTCACCAGTTGGGTTTTTACTGCCATTTTTCGGCATATGCATTCACTGGACCAGTAAAATTGAAAAGAGATGTAAAACCCAGAATCATTTATGTGTTTGGTTACCAATAGCTATGTTGTCAACTCATTTGTTGACACCTCAGGTGACCATGCAGACATTTTTTAAGGCATATATGGGCATTTTGGATTTTAGTACTTATTATGCCCCCCCTTCAAGGAGGGGTATATTGTTTTAGTCTGTATGTTGGTTGGTCGGTCCGTAGACCAATCTGTTTCGGGATGATAACTCAAGAACCCTTGGTCCTAGGATCATGAAAGTTGATAGGGAGGTTGGTCTGACAGCAGATGACCCTATTGATTTTGAGTCAGAGGAAAAGGGTCAAGGTCACAGTGCCCCCGGAACAGTTAAAAGTTTGGGGACGATAACTTGAAAACATTTGGGGCCCTAGGATCACGAAATTGATGGGAGGTTAATCATGCCCCGTAATGACCCCTTTTTGTTTTTGAGGTCAGTAGGTCAAAGGTCAGGTCACAGTGCCCGGAACTTTTGAACCGTTTCCGGATGTAATGAGAAGCTTGGGCCTAGCATCCGAAGATTTTAGGGTGGTTGATTTTGACCAGAAAAGGACCCTATGTTTTGGTCAGTATGTAAAAGGGTCAAGGCCCTTTGACCATAACAGGGGAACTTTTTTTGTCAAAAAACTAGGAATGCTTTGGTTAGATACTTTGACATGGAGGTCACTTATGACTGGAAATGACCCATAATTATTGATTGGGGTTTCAGTACGTCAGATGTCCAGTGCACATGACCAAAAAATTTTTTTCCTTTGGGGTTTAATGAATGCACAAGGGGGGCATTTGTGTTCTACTAGCTCTTGTTTTAAATAGTTGAGGTGGTTATGATTTTTGTAAAGACAAGAACTTTTGATGGGAAACCTGTAAAATCTTTGTAGATTTTAAAAGCTGTTTTTTTAAGTGATATTTTTATTCAAAAATTTTTAGAAATCTAATTCCATTACTACATGCAGAACTTTTTTAATGTACAAAGAATTTCAACCATTTTAAAGAAAATCAATTTTTACTTTATTCTTAAGTATCCAGTTTGTGATTTTTCATTTCAGATCCAGAATTTATAAGAAAACACAGTTTTCCATTTCGTTTCTGGTATATGATATTCTCAATGCTGTGTTGTAGAGCCAAGTATTATGTAGCCTTTTCTCTGGGTAAGGGCAATAGATTTCTACTTACTGTAAACTGCAAGTTTTAAATCTTGAAGAAAATTTTAAATCCGGTAAGCAAATCTTAACATAAATCCTGTAAGCAGATCTTCAATTCAGTAGTAAATCTTAAATTCTGTAAGCAAATCTTCAGTCCTGTAAGTAATTTTCAATGTTGTAGCAAATCTTAAATCCTGTAGCAAATCAAATCTTGTATAAATCCTGTTGCAAATCTTAAATCTTGTATAAATCCTGTAGCAAATCAAATCTTGTATAAATCCTGTAGCCAATCTTAAATCCTGTGTAAATCCTGTAGCAAATCTTAAATCTTGTATAAATCCTGTAGCAAAAAAACTTGTATAAATCCGTGAAATCTTTTAAAACGTGTTAAATCCTGTTTCAAAACTTAAAAGTGGTAAAACCTTAGCAAAATTTTTTTTTTTTGTATAATTTTGTAGCAAATCTTAAATCTTGTTACATCCCGTAGCAAATCAAATCTTGTATAATCCTGAAAAAATCTTTTAAACCCGGTAAAAACCTGTAGCAAAACTTAAATCCTGTGTAAAACCTGTAGCAAATCTTTTAAAAATTGTATACACCGTAGAAATCTTAAATCTTGTATAAATCCTGTAGCAAATCTTAAATCTTGTATAAATCCTTCAGCAAATCTTAAATCTTGTATAAATCCTGTAGCCAATCTTAAATCCTGTTGATCTGTAGAAATTTAATTTTGTCTCCGGCCAAACTTAAAATCTTTTATAATCCCGTAGCCACTTTAAAATTTTTATAATCCCGTAGCAAAACAAATCTTGATAAATCCTGTTGCAAATCTTTAAAACTTGTTACACCGTTGCAAATCTTAATCTTGATAAATCCGTAGCAAATTTAAATCTGTTAAACCTGTAGCAAAACTTAAATTTGTTACTCCTATAGCAAACTTAAATCCGTAGCAAATCAAATCTTGTAAAATCCCGTAGCTTAATCCTGTGTAAATCCCGTTGCAAAACTTTAAATCTTGTATAAATCCCGTAGCAAATCTTAAATCTTTTAACTCCTGTGCAAATCTTTAAATCTTGTTAATTCGTTGCAAATCTTAAATCTTGTTAAAAAACCCGCAGCAAATCTTAAATCTTGTATACTCCTGTAGCAAATCTTAAATCCGTGCAAATAAAACTTGTATAAATCCTGTAACCAATCTTAATCCTGTGTAAATCCTTTGAAAACTTAATTTGTTTAAAACCCGTAAACAACTTAAATGTTGTTCCCTGTAGCAAAAAACTAAATTTGTAAAAATCCTGTTGCAAAACTTAAAATTTTTTAAATCCCGTAGAATCTTAAATTTTTGTATAAAACCCGGGCAAAAACTTTAAAACTTGTATACATTGTAGCAAACTTAAATCTTGTATACACCTGTAGAAAATTTTAAAACTTGTATAAAACCTGTTGCAAAAAAATCTTGTATAATCCGTAGCAAAACTTAAATCGTTATAAAAACGGGTGTTCAAATCTAATCGTGGTAAAAACTGTAGCAAATCTTAAATCTGTATAAATCCCGTAGCAAATCTTTAAAATTTTATACATCCCGTAGCAAATCAAAAATTTTTATAATCCCGAAGCAAACTTAAAAACCTGTGTAAAAACCTGTAGCAAATCTTAAATCCTGGAAACCCCCGTAGCAAATCTTAAATCTTTTATAAAATTTTAGAAACTTAAATCTTGTATAAATCCTGTAGCAAAACTTAAATTTGTAAAATCCTTTGCAAATCTAAATCTTGTAAATCCGTAGCCACTTAAACGTGTGAAAACCGTAGCAAAATCTTAAATTGTGTTACACTGTACCAAAACTTAAATTTGTAAAAAACCCGAGCCAATCTTAATCTTGTATAAATCCTGTAGCAAAACAAAATTTTTTAAATCCTGTTGCAAATCTTAAATCTTTTATATCCTGTGCAAAAACTTAAATTGTATAAACCCGTAGCAAATCTTAAATTTGTAAAATCTGTAGCAAACTTTAAAATTTTATACTCCCAAGCAAATCTTAAAACCTGTAGCAAAAACAAATCTTGTATAATCCGTAGCCTTTTAAAACCCTTTTAAATCGTGCAAATTTAATCTTGTAAAATCCTTTAGAAATTTAAATCTTTTTATCATCCTGTAGCAAATCTTAAATCTTGTAAAATCCTTTCAAAACTTAAAATTTTTTAAAAACCCGAGCAATCTTAAAATTTGTATCATCCGTGCAAATCTTAAATCCTGTAGCAAATCAATCTTGTATAAACCTGTAACCAATCTTAATTCCGTGTAAATTTTGTAGCAAATCTTAATCTTGTATAAATCCTTGCAAATCTTAAATGTTGTATTCATCCGTACAAATCTAAAACTTGTAAAAATCCTGTTGCAAAAAATTTTAAAACTTTTATAAATCCGTAGAAACTTAATTTGTATAAATCCTGGAGCAAACTTAAAATTTTTTATACATCCTGGCAAATCTTAAATCTTGTATACATCCTGTAGCAAATCTTAAATCTTGTATAAATCCTGTTGCAAATCTTAAATCTTGTATAAATCCTGTTGCAAATCTTAAATTGTGTGTAAATCCTGTAGCAAATCTTAAATCTTGTATAAATCATGTAGCAAATCTTAAATCTTGTATAAATCCTGTTGCAAAACTTAAAATTTTGGGGTAAATCCTTAGCAAATCTTAAATCTTGTAAATCCCCCGAGCAAAACTTAAATTTGTAACATCCCGTAGCAAACTTTTAATCCTGTAGCAAACACATCTTGTAAAATCCGTACCCATTCTTAAATCCGTGTAAATCCTGTTGCAAAATCTTAAATTTTTTAAAAACCCAAAATCTTAAAACTTTTTTACATCCTGTAGCAAATCTTAAAACTTGTTAAAACCGTGCAAAATTTAAATCCTGTGTAAATCCCGTAGCAAATCTTAAATCCTGTATACATCCCGGAAAATTTTAAATCCTGTAGCAATCAAATCTTGTATAAATCCGAGCAATCTTAAAACGTGGGTTAAATCTGTAGCAAAAATTAAAACTTGTATTCCCCGTAGCAAAACTTAAATCTTTTATACATCCCCTAGCAAATCTTTAAAATTTTTATAAACCCGTAGCAAAATTTAAAATTTTGTAAATCCCGTAGCAAATCTTAAATCCTGTATACATCCTTTTGCAAACTTTTAATCTTTTATAAAACCTTTGCAAATCTTTAACCCGTGTAAAAACCTGTAGCAAATTTAAATCTTGTTAAATCCCGTAGCAATCTTAAACTTTTTAATCCTTAGCAAATTTAAAACTTGTATAAATCCTTTGCAAATCTTTTAAAGTTTTGTAAATCTTAGCAAAAACTTAAATCTTGTTAAAACCTGTAGCAAGCTTAAATCCGTAGTAAATAAAAGTTTTTAAAACCCGTAGCCCCTCTTAAAATCCTGTGTAAATCCCGTGCAAATCCTAACTGTAAAATCCGTAGCAAAAACTTTAAAATTTTTATAATCCCGTAGCAAATCTTAAATCTTGTATAAATCCTGTTGCAAATCTTAAATCGTGAGTAAATCCTGTAGCAAATCTTAAATCTTGTCTAAATCCTGTAGCAAGTCTTAAATCCTTTAGGTAATCTTAAATCCTGTATAAATCCTGTAGCAAATCTTAAATCCTGTGTAAATCCTGTAGCAAATCTTAAATCTTGTATAAATCCTGTAGCAAATCTTAAATCCTGTAGCAAATCTTAAATCTTGTATAAATCCTGTAGCAAATCTTAAATCTTGTATACATCCTGTAGCAAATCTTAAATCTTGTATAAATCCTGTTGCAAATCTTAAATCTTGTATAAATCCTGCAGCAAATCTTAAATCTTGTATACATCCTGTAGCAAATCTTAAATCCTGTAGCAAATCAAATCTTGTATAAATCCTGTAACCAATCTTAAATCCTGTGTAAATCCTGTAGCAAATCTTAAATCTTGTATAAATCCTGTAGCAAATCTTAAATGTTGTATACATCCTGTAGCAAATCATAAATCTTGTAAAAATCCTGTTTTCAAATCTTAATTTTGTAAAATCCTGTAGCAAAAACTTAAATTTGTTAAATCCTGGGGCAAATCTTAAATTTGTTACATCCTGTGCAAATCTTAAATCTTGTATACATCCTGTAGCAAATCTTAAATCTTGTATAAATCCTGTTGCAAATCTTAAATCTTGTATAAATCCTGTAGCAAATCTTAAATTGGTGTAAATCCCGTGCAAACTTAAATCTTGTATAAATATGTAGCAAATCTTAAAACTGTATAAATCCGTTGCAATCTTAAAAATTTTGTGTAAATTTTTTCCTGTAGCAAATCTTTTAAACTTGATAAAAACCCCTTTGCAAAACTTAATCTTGTATAATCCGTAGCAAAACTTTAATCGTAGCAAAACAATCTTGTATAAATCCTGTACCCCTTCTTAAATCCCCGTGTAAAACCTGTGCAAATCTTAAATCGTAAATCCTGTAGCAAATCTTTAAAACTTGTATACATCCTGTAGCAAACTTAAATCTTTTATAAAACCTGTAGCAAACTTAATCCTGTGTAAAAACCGTAGCAAATCTTAAATCCGATACATCCCGTAGCAAAACTTAAAAACCTGTAGCAAATCAAAAACTTGTTTAAATCCTGTAGCCAAACTTAAAACGTGTGTAAATCCTGTAGCAAATCTTAAATCTTTTATAAATCCGTAGCAAACTTAATCTTTTATACATCCCGTAGCAAATCAAATCTTGTATAAATCCTGAAGCAAATCTTAAATCCTGTGTAAATCCTGTAGCAAATCTTAAATCCTGTATACATCCTTTAGCAAATCTTTAATCTTGTATAAATCCTGTTGCAAATCTTTAATCCTGTGTAAATCCTGTAGCAAATCTTAAATCTTGTATAAATCCTGTAGCAAATCTTAAATCTGTATACATCCGTACAAATCTTAAATCTTGTTAAATCCGTTGAAAACTTAAAAGTGTGTAATCAGAGCAAATCTTAAAATCTTGTTAAACCGTGCAAGTCTTAAAACTGTAGTAAAAACAAATCTTGTATAAATCCTGTAGCCAATCTTAAACCTGTTAAATCCCGTAGCAATCCCAAAATTGTATAAATCCCGTAGCAAATCTTTAAAACTTTTATAATCCTGTAGCAAAAATTAAATCTTGTTAAAACCTGTTGCAAAACTTTAAATCGTGAGTAAAACCCCGTAGCAAATCTTAAATTTGTTAAAACCTGTCAGTCTTAAAACCTTTAAAGGGAATCTTAAATCCGTATAAACCCGTTTTGAAAACTTAAATCCTGTTAAATCCTGTGCAAATCTTAAATCTTTTATAAATCCCGTAGCAAATTTAAAATCTTTTAACATCCGTAGCAAATCTTTAAAACTGTATAAATCCCGTAGCAAATCTTAATCTTTTATACATCCTGTAAAAATCTTAAAATTTTTATAAATCCTGTATAAAATCTTAAATTTTGCATAATCCCGTAGAAATCTTTTAAACGTGTATAAAACCTGTAGCAAATCTTAAAATTTTGTGTTAAACCTGTAGCAAAATTTTAAATCTTTTATAAATCCTGTAGCAAGTTTTAAAACCCGCATAAATCCTGTAGCAAATATTAAATCTTGTATAAATCCTGTAGCCAATCTTAAATATTGTATAAATCCTGTAGCAAATCTTAAATCCTGCATAAATCCCGGGAAATCTTAAAACTTGTAAAAAAAACCTGTACAATCTTAAAATTTTTAAAACCAGTAGCAAAAATTTTAATCCCCGTAGAAAAACTTAAAAACTTGATAAATTTTTTAATTTCAAATTCTGTATGAATTTTGTGCAAAAGTTCGTCCTTTTCATTTTTGAATCCTGGTAAAACTCTACTGATAAATTCTTAGCAAAACTTAGATCTGTTTAAATCTTGTAACAATCTTCAAACCCGTGTTAAACATGTAGCAAATCTAAATCTTGTATAATCCCGTAGCAAATCTTAAAAACCTGCATTAAAACCTGTAAATCTTAAAAACTTGTATAAAACCTGAGCAAAATTTAATTTGTATAATCTTTAGCAAAAACTTTAAAACCTCATAAACTGTAGCAAATCTTAAATCTTGTATAAATTGTAGTAAATCTTAATCTTTTAAACCCCGTAGCAAATCTTTAAATCTTGTATAAAACCTGTACAAATCTTCAGTCCGTAGTAAATCTTTTCTTAATAAATTTTCAATTTCAAAATTTTGTATGAAATTTTTTTACCAAAAGTTAGTCCTGTTGCATATTTGAATCCTTAGTAAATCTCAGTACTGTATGAATTTGTAGAAATCTTAGTTTTGTTAAAAACTTGTAAAAAATTTCAATCCCCGTTCAAACATCGTCTGGTGCAAATCTTCAATCCTGGGAGCAAATTAAACTTCAATCCTGTAGCATAAATTAAATCTTGTACCAGCAGTTTCCCAGGTTATAGAATCAGTCTTAAAATTCAAGCTTCTGATTGTATCTGACCACAATCTTAAAATTGGCCAATGACAAGGTTGTGTTCATAGACTGGTTTCCACACTCAGTTTGAACTTATTTTCTTATTTCCAGTTATGACTATGAAATTATAGTTTACATTGCAAACAGTTAAACTATGTTTTGTTTCTCATGCAACAGGTGATGCTATATGCAATGCATCCGGTTTTGGATTTAATGGTTATGATACGAAAGGCCAACCAAAGTGGAATCTAGTCACGAATGTTAATGTGCTTGGGTAGAGGTCCATTTTTTTTTTCTTTTTTTTCAGTTTTATGCCCACCCCCGGGGCGCATATAGTAATTGCAGCATCTGTTTGTTCATTTCTTTTTTTTTGTCCCAATTTAGTGTCCAGTTTGTAACTTTTCTTTTCTGACATTGTTAACATTAGTAATTTTATAATATCTAATTACCAGGAAAATTTTAATGTATAATCTTTCAATACTGCAGGTCACTTGATAAAGGCAGTAAGTCAAAATGTTAAAAGAATGAGAAATAAATTTATACTGAACAACCAACAATATATTTTATGTAGAAATGTTGATTGCGGTGGTTTTTAGCTCACCTGAGCCAAAGGCTCATGGTGAGCTTTTGTTACCGTTCAATATCTGTCATTCGTCGTGTGTCGTCCGTCCGTCCGTCAACATTTTCTAAAAAAATCTTCTTCTTGAAAACCACTGGACAGAATTAAACCAAACTTCACAGGAATGATCCTTAGATGGCCTTCTTTCAAAATTGTTCAAAGAATTGAATTCCATGCAGAACTCTGGTTGCCATGGCAACCAAAAGGAAAAACTTTAAAAATCTTGTCCAAAACCGCAAGGCATAGAGCCTTGATATTTGGCATGTGACATCATCTAATGGTCCTCTATGAAGATTGTTCAAATTGTGCCCCTGGGGTGAAAGAGGCCCCGCTCCGGGGGTCACAAGTTTTACATAGACTTATATAGGAAAAAACTTTAAAAATCTTCTTGTCTAAAACCACAAGACCTAGGCCTTTGATATTTGGTATGTAGCATTGCCTTGTGGTCCTCTACCAATATTGATCAAATTATAACCCTGGGGTGAAAAGAGGCCCTGCCCCGGGGGGTCTCAAGTTTTACATATACTTATACAGGAAAAAACTTTAAAAATCTTCTTGTCTGAAACTGCAAGGCCTAGGCTTATGATATTTGGTATGTTGCATTGCCTTGTGGTCCCCTACCAAAATTGTTCAAATTATGCCCCTGGGGGGGTCTCAAGTTTTACATAGACTTAATAATATATAGGAAAAAACCTTAAATCTTCTTGCCTGAAACTGCAAGGCATAGGCTTTTGATATTTGGTATGTTGCCTTGCCTAGTGTTCCTCTACCAAAATTGTTCAAATTATGCCCCTGGGGTGAAAAGAGGCCCTGCCCTTGGGGTCCCAGATTTAACATAGACATATCTATAGGGGGAAAAATCTTCTTGTCTGAAGGTTCAAGGCCTAGGCCTTTGATATTTGGTTTGTAGCATTGCCTAGTGGATCTCTAACAAGATTGCCCAAATTATGCCACTGGGGTGAAAAGAGGCCCCGCCCTGGGGGTCACTTGTTATGAGTTATATAGGAATAAATACTTCAAAAATTATATCAGATCATATTTCCTAGACTGCTTAATTATAATTACCTGATGACCCCAAGTGATTAGGGGTCACTTGACTGTGACCTTGACCTACTGACCTACTTTCTTGTTTTTTTAAGATACAGCCTTGAAATTTGGATATGTACAGCGATCTTAAAACTGGCTTTCAGTGACCATGAATGTGACCTACTGACCTACTTTCTAATATTATAGCATCAGTTTGCCATTTTAAGCATGTGGCTCATATTAGCCAGGTGAGCGATTCAGGGTCATCATGACCCTCTTGTTATGTTTCAGGGAGCAACAAGCCCCAAATTGTACATTGATAACTGGAACATCCAAACAGCAGTATGGTTACGCCTTGTTTGTTACGATAGAATTCCTGTAATGAAGAAACTTGCAACATTTCTTCTCAGTGCAATGTGGCATGGCTGTTACCCTGGCTATTATTTCACATTTATGTTTGCTGCACCAATCTCGGAGTCAGCCAGACAGGTATGTTGAAATTGAGCTAGTAGTTTGATGTCTTTGTTAGTTTGTATGTCTGTCATAGTACAGAAATAGTATTCTGCTCAAGTTCATATTCATGTCATGTCACACTATACTAGGTGTGAATTTTGTGGGAAGACACTATGTTATGCGTGTCATACTCTACTAGATGTGAAGTTTGTGGGAAGACTCTATGTTATGCGTGTCATACTCTACTAGATGTGAAGTTTGTGGGAAGACACTATGTTATGCGTGTCATACTCTACTAGATGTGAAGTTTGTGGGAAGACACTATGTTATGCGTGTCATACTCTACTCAGTGTGAAGTTTGTGGGAAGACACTATATTATGCGTGTCATACTCTACTAGATGTGAAGTTTGTGGGAAGACACTGTGTTATGCGTGTCATACTCTTCTCAGTGTGAAGTTTGTGGGAAGACACTATGTCATGCGTGTCATACTCTACTCATGTGAAGTTTGTGGGAAGACACTATGTTATGCGTGTCATACTCTACTCAGTGTGAAGTTTGTGGGAAGACACTATGTTATGCGTGTCATACTCTACTCCGTGTGAAGTTTGTGGGAAGACACTATGTCATGCGTGTCATACTCTACTCGATGTGAAGTTTGTGGGAAGACATTATGTCATGCGTGTCATATTCTACTCGATGTGAAGTTTGTGGGAAGACACTATGTCATGCGTGTCATATTCTACTCGATGTGAAGTTTGTGGGAAGATACTATGTCATGCGTGTCATACTCTACTCGATGTGAAGTTCGTGGGAAGACACTATGTTATGCGTGTCATACTCTACTCAATGTCATACTCTACTCAGTGTGAAGTTTGTGGGAAGACACTATGTCATGCGTGTCATATTCTACTCGATGTGAAGTTTGTGGGAAGACACTATGTCATGCGTGTCATACTCTCTACTCGATGTGAAGTTTGTGGGAAGACACTATGTCATGCGTGTCATACTCTCTACTCGATGTGAAGTTTGTGGGAAGACACTATGTCATGCGTGTCATACTCTCTACTCGATGTGAAGTTTGTGGGAAGACACTATGTCATGATGTCATGCGTGTCATACTCTCTACTCGCTGTGAAGTTTGTGGGAAGACACTATGTCATGCGTGTCATACTCTCTACTCGCTGTGAAGTTTGTGGGAAGACACTATGTCATGCGTGTCATACTCTCTACTAGCTGTGAAGTTTGTGGGAAGACACTATGTCATGCGTGTCATACTCTCTACTCGCTGTGAAGTTTGTGGGAAGACACTATGTCATGCGTGTCATACTCTACTCGATGTGAAGTTTGTGGGAAGACACTATGTCGTGCGTGTCATACTCTCTACTCGCTGTGAAGTTTGCGGGAAGACACTGTGTCATGCGTGTCATACTCTACTCGATGTGAAGTTTTTGGGAAGACACTATGTTATGTGTGTCATACTCTGCTCAATGTGAAGTTTGTGGGAAGACACTATGTCATGCGTGTCATACTCTACTCCGTGTGAAGTTTGTGGGAAGACACTATGTCATGCGTTTCATACTCTACTCCGTGTGAAGTTTGTGGGAAGACACTATGTCATGCGTGTCATACTCTGCTCAATGTGAAGTTTGTGGGAAGACACTATGTCATGCGTGTCATACTGTACTCAATGTTAAGTTTGTGGGAAGACACTATGTCATGCGTGTCATACTCTACTCCGTGTGAAGTTTGTGGGAAGACACTATGTCATGCGTGTCATACTCTGCTCAATGTGAAGTTTGTGGGAAGACACTATGTCATGCGTGTCATACTGTACTCAATGTTAAGTTTGTGGGAAGACACTATGTCATGCGTGTCATACTCTACTCCGTGTGAAGTTTGTGGGAAGACACTATGTCATGCGTGTCATACTCTACTCGATGTGAAGTTTGTGGGAAGACACTATGTCATGCGTGTCATACTTACTCAATGTGAAGTTTGTGGGAAGACACTATGTCATGCGTGTCATACTCTACTCGATGTGAAGTTTGTGGAAGACACTATGTCATGCGTGTCATACTCTACTAGATGTGAAGTTTGTGGGAAGACACTTGTCATGCGTGTCATACTCTACTCGTGTGAAGTGTGGGAAGACACATATGTCATCTCATGTCATACTCTACTCGATGTGAAGTTTGTGGGAAGACACTATGTCATGCGTGTCATATCTCTACTCAATGTGAAGTTTGTGGGAAGACACTGTGTTATGCGCGTCATACTCTACTCAGATGTGAGGTTTGTGGGAAGACACTATGTTATGCGTGTCATACTCTCTATCATGTGAAGTTTGTGGGAAGACACTTGTTTGCGTGTCATACTCTTACTCATGTGAAGTTTGTGGAAGACACTATGTTATGCGGTGTCATACTCTACTGTGTGAAGTTTGTGGGAAGACACTATGTCATGCGTGTCATACTCTCTCAGTGTGAGTTTGTGGGAAGACACTATGTCATGCGTGTCATACTCTACTAGTGTGAAGTTTGTGGGAAGACACTATGTCATGCGTGTCATACTCTACTCAGTGTGAAGTTTGTGGGAAGACACTATGTTATGCGTGTCATACTCTACTCCGTGTGAAGTTTGTGGGAAGACACTATGTCTGCGTGTCATACTCTACTCGTGTGAAGTTTGTGGGAAGACACTATGTCATGCGTGTCATACTCTACTCGATGTGAAGTTTGGGAGACACTATGTTATGGTTGTCATACTCTCTCATGTGAAGTTTGTGGGAAGACACTATGTCATGCGTGTCATACTCTACCGTGTGAAGTTGTGGGAAGACACTATGTATGCGTTTCATCTCTACCTACTCGTGTGAAGTTTGTGGGAAGACACTATGTCATGCGTGTCATATTCTACTCATGTGAAGTTTGTGGGAAGACACTATGTCATGCGTGTCATACTGTACTCAATGTTAAGTTTGTGGGAAGACACTATGTCATGCGTGTCATACTCTACTCCGTGTGAAGTTTGTGGGAAGACACTATGTCATGCGTGTCATACTCTGCTCAATGTGAAGTTTTACGGAAGACACTATGTCATGCGTGTCATACTGTACTCAATGTGAAGTTTGTGGGAAGACACTATGTCATGCGTGTCATACTGTACTCAATGTGAAGTTTGTGGGAAGACACTATGTCATGCGTGTCATACTCTGCTCAATGTGAAGTTTGTGGGAAGACACTGTGTCATGCGTGTCATACTGTACTCAATGTGAAGTTTGTGGGAAGACACTATGTCATGCGTGTCATACTCCACTCGATGTGAAGTTTGTAGGAAGACACTATGTCATGCGTGTCACACTCTACTAGATAGGAAGTTTGTGGGAAGACACTGTGTCATGCGTGTCATACTGTACTCAATGTGAAGTTTGTGGGAAGACACTATGTCATGCGTGTCATACTCCACTCGATGTGAAGTTTGTGGGAAGACACTATGTCATGCGTGTCACACTCTACTAGATAGGAAGTTTGTGGGAAGACACTGAGTAACACATCCAGTACATTTATTAGTCCCCTAAAGAACCTGTTGTTTCACTGCAAAGAGACATATTGTGCATGCATCAGTCACAAAATATTGATCTTTTGCTAGAAATGTGTTCATGAAACCTGACTGACAGATATTATTCAATATAGTTTCAGCTCAATAACTGAAGAAAAGTACAGTCATCAAAATTTATTGGATGATTGCCTGTGGTCAGCAGATGAACCCTGTTGTTTTTGGGGCAAATACATCAAAGGTTAAGTGACTTTGAGACTGTTGCCACTCAAGAACTTGAGGCTTAGCTTGCTTTCTCTGTATGACTGTATGGGAAGCTTTAACAAATTCTTGTTTTCTGTAACTGCTGGCTCCATTTGATAATAATTTGACAGCTCTTCTTATTTCCTTCAAGTCATTCAGTTACGTAAAAAGAAGGGGTCTCCGTGGCCGAGTGATTTAGGTCGCTCACTTTGAATCACTTGCCTCTCACCAATGTTGGTTCATGCCTCTATCAGGGTGTTGAATTCTTCATGTGGGGATATGGGTTCATGCCTCAAGCGGGGTGTTGAATTCTTCATGTGGGGAAGCCATCCAGCTGGCTTATCTAAGGTCAGAGGTTCTATTCAAGTGTCTGCCCGTGATGAAATAATGCACGGAAGGGGCACCTGGGGTCTTCCTCCACAATCAAAGCTCGAAAGTTGCGATATGACCTATAATTGCGTCGGTGCGAAGTTAAACGCACAAAAAACAAAAGTGACATCAAAAAGACATGGCTACGGGGTGGTTGGGCTAGATCTTCCTTTATTGTTATTTGGAAAACTTTGAAAATCTTCTAATTATTCCATCCAGTTGTAAATGGCAGGTGGGGTATCTAGGGCCATCTTGGTCCTCTTGTTTAAATAAGTTTACCAATATTACTTATTTATTTGCATTTATTTATAAATATGCATCAAAGCTTAGTATATACTTGCAGTAGTACACCTTATCTGATACTTCTACAGAAAATTCATTTGTGTTGCAGTTATTATTCTCATAGACCATTTTAGATTACAGTTAAAAAGCTGAAACTTCAAAGTCTTTGAATACTAAAGTAAGATATATAAGCTGGTCATCAATTCAATTCACAATATCAACAATTTATTTTGAAATACAGACTATTTCAGCATACCACACGGTTTTCCTGCCAAAATTTTGACAGAGGGTCATCATAACCTCTTCATGTTCATTTTTGGGGTATATATGTTTAAAACAGAGGGAAATGAGATGAATGTAATTCTAACACGATGCGATTCATTTTCCTATTAAACAAAGAAGGCAGAAAACAGTGAATTGTTATACAACAAATCACTGTTCTGACATCACAATTATTACGTCATGGTGTCAAACCGCATAGCGGCGCGCTGGAAAAGAGACCGATTGAAAACAGGCAAATATTTAATGAATGTCGTCAAGGATGTTCTTAAAAATCCTTGGTCATGTGTTAGAATCGAAATAATATATCTCATTTAGTGATTTGCTCTTGAATAAATCATTGTTTGTCGTTCAGATGCATATTATTATACCACTCGGGCTGCGCCCTCGTGATATAATTCCTTCGCATCTGAACTCCAATGATTTATTCAACGACAAATCACTGGATGAGATACATTATTTCTTAAATAAACAAACTGTTGTGGTTTTGCTTTGAAAAGTGTTGTTTTTTAGCTCATCTGATTTTTTGAAAAAAAATGATGAGTTATTGTCATCACTTGAGCGGTTGTCGGCGTCGGCGTTGCCTGGTTAAGTTTTATGTTTAGGTCAGCTTTTCTCCTAAACTATCAAAGCTATTGCTTTGAAACTTTGAATACTTGTTCACCCTCATAAGCTGACCCTGTATAGCAAGAAACATAACTCCATCTTGCTTTTTGCAAGATTTATGGCCCCTTTTGTACTTAGAAAATATCAGATTTCTTGGTTAAGTTTTATGTTTAGGTCAACTTTTCTCCTAAACTATCAAAGCTATTGCTTTGAAACTTGGAATACTTGTTCACCATCATAAGCAGACCCTGTACATCAAGAAACATAACTCCATCTTGCTTTTTGCAAGAATTATGGCCCCTTTTGGACTTAGAAAATATCATGTTTCTTGGTTAAGTTTTATGTTTAGGTCAACTTTTTCTCCTAAACTATCAAAGCTATTGCTTTAAAACTTGCAACACTTGTTCACCATCATAAGCTGACCCTGTACAGCAAGAAACATAACTCCATCCTGCTTTTTGCAAGATTTATGGCCCCTTTTAGACTTAGAAAATATCAGATTTCTTGGTTAAGTTTTATGTTTAGGTCAACTTTTTCTCTTAAACTATCAAAGCTATTGCTTTGAAACTTGCAACACTTGTTCACCATCATAAGCTGACCCTGTATAGCAAGCAACATAACTCCATCCTGCTTTTTGCAATAATTATTGCCCCTTTTGGACTTAGAAAATCATTTTCTTGGTTGAGTATTATGTTTAAGTTGACTTTTCTCATAAACTATCAAAGCTATTGCTTTAAAACTTGCAACAGTTTTTCACCATCATAAGTGGACACTGTACATCAAGAAACATAACTCTATCCTGCTTTTTGCAAGAATGATGGCCCATTTTATACTTAGAAAATCATGGGTAGGACAATATTTCTATTACACAAAAAAAATCAGATGAGCGTCAGCACCCGCAAGGCGGTGCTCTTGTTTTTTTTGCTAACAAGTGGTATTTCATTTAACGGTTAATGTTTTCAAAAATAGCCATGGGTCATGTTTGTTAATGCAGGACTTGAAGCAGACCCTTGTGGTATGCTGCACTGGTTGCTTCTAAAATCTACACAGCGCTTTCTTCATGCACACAGCAGATGATTGAACTTTGTTTGCAGTCTACTTTACTGCCTAGTATAGACCAGTTTTCAACATATTGAGACCCTGAAATGTATCTGATAAACTTTAGCCAAGTCGACTGTGCTAAAGTGTGTTTTATTCGACCTGGCAGGGTGGAGTTAATCTCAGGCTTATAATGGTAATCTCAAAAAACAAGCAAAGTAGGTAGAGCTACTGGTTACAGTGTAAGGTAGATAGCCAGTGAATAAGAAATCAGATTAACGAATATACTACATATCCTGCACAATAATGCAGTGGACTGTCGCAAAACCCCGCCCCACCAGGTCAGTTATAATACATACATGTATTAGGTATTACAATAGCTGTGATTACAACCCACATATCTGAACATGAAAATCAGTACTGGTAATCAGCAACTGTTTTCTTACAGTTTCAAAGCACTAAAACAAATTTCGGGGATGAAAATATTCACGTATATGCTTGAAAACTTGCTTCAACTGACAGCCTTTATTAACTTACACCTTTAGCTAGAACTGGTATCTTAAATGGTACCAAACACCTAATGTGGTACCAAACATTGTTACCATACACCTTTACCTGGTAACAACCAGTGTTGGTAAAGACAGGTTTGACTGTATATTGTCTCGCAGTTATAATACTGGAGGAAAATGGGTAAAGTCCTTAGAATTTAAATTTCATAAAATTTCAAGATTTTTGGCAGAAATGGCTGTCAAAGAAAAATATTGGGAAGTTGGTTCTGTAGGATTTAATTTTGTTGATTTGTGCAAACAAATAAAGAAAAAATATAAAAAAATCTGTTATCAAAATTAGTAATTTCAGTGTTATAATTTTGTCGTATTACGGAAAGTATTTTTATTAGTTATAATATTGTTTTGTATTACAGGCACGCAAAAAGATAAGGCCATACTTTCAAGGGTCAAGGTCACTTCAGATATTTTATGACATACTGACATGGATTGGCACACATATTATAATCTCATATATGGTTGTTCCATTCACTATTCTACACCTTAGACAAACCCTCACCTTTTACACATAGTAAGTATGGTGTCTGAGAACAAACCATCACCTTCTAAACATAGTAAGTACATTGTCTGAGATGTTGTCTACAGACAGCAAGTAAAGTATCCGAGACAAGCTCTGATCCTCTACAGACAGTAAGTAAAGTATCCGAGACAAACTCTGATCCTCTACAGACAGTAAGTAAAGTATCCGAGACAAACTCTGATAAGTAAAGTATCTAAGACAAGCTCTTATCTTCAACAGGCAGTAAGTAAAGTATCTGAGACAAGCTCTGATCCTCTACAGACAGTAAGTAAAGTATCCGAGACAAACTCTGATCCTCTACAGACAGTAAGTAAAGTATCCGAGACAAACTCTGATAAGTAAAGTATCTAAGACAAGCTCTTATCTTCAACAGGCAGTAAGTAAAGTATCTGAGACAAGCTCTGATCCTCTACAGGCAGTAAGTAAAGTATCTGAGACGAGCTCTGATCCTCTACAGGCAGTAAGTAAAGTATCTGAGATAAGCTCTGATCTTCAACAGGCAGTAAGTAAAGTGTCTGAGACAAGCTCTGATCCTCTACAGGCAGTAAGTAAAGTGTCTGAGACAAGCTCTGATCCTCTACAGGCAGTAAGTAAAGTGTCTGAGACAAGCTCTGATCCTCAACAGGCAGTAAGTAAAGTATCTGAGACAAGCTCTGATCCTCTACAGGCAGTAAGTAAAGTGTCTGAGACAAGCTCTGATCCTCTACAGGCAGTAAGTAAAGTGTCTGAGACAAGCTCTGATCCTCTACAGGCAGTAAGTAAAGTGTCTGAGACAAGCTCTGATCCTCTACAGACAGTAAGTAAAGTGTCTGAGACAAGCTCTGATCCTCTACAGACAGTAAGTAGAGACAAGCTCTGATCCTCTACAGACAGTAAGTAAAGTATCCAAGACAAGCTCTGATCCTCTACAAGCAGTAAGTAAAGTATCCGAGACAAGCTCTGATCCTCTACAAGCAGTAAGTAAAGTATCAGAGACAAGCTCTGATCCTGTACAAGCAGTAAGTAAAGTATCCGAGACAAGCTCTGATCCTCGACAGGCAGTAAGTAAAGTATCCGAGACAAGCTCTGATCCTCTACAGACAGTAAGTAAAGTATCCGAGACAAGCTCTGATCCTCTACAGACAGTAAGTAAAGTATCGGAGACAAGCTCTGATCCTCTACAGGCAGTAAGTAAAGTATCGGAGACAAGCTCTGATCCTCTACAGACAGTAAGTAAAGTATCCGAGACGAGCTCTGATCATCTACAGGCAGTAAGTAAATAGTCGGAGACAATCTCTTACAGTAATTCTTCACAAAGCAAGTATTTTACAATATGGTATTGAGGTCTGCTTACAGAGACATATTTCATTTACTATCTGACTCCATGTACTATGTGATGCTGCTATAAACATATTATTTAAAAAAAAGTCTAGTTCATGTTTAAAGATTAAAAGTCAAATGAAGACTTCATACCAAAGGAAATTTAAATCTTAGACATTTCAATGTAGATATTGACAATATAATAACTATATCCTCCAGATACACAATGTATGTGGGGATTTTATCGAAGTTGCACTGTCTGTCCGTCTGTCTTGTCCTCTCCATGTCTCCTTTATTGCTTTGAAGATTTTCATAAAATTTGCATGAGTTATTAACTTCATCAAGACGACTTGCAGAATGCACAGCCAAGGTTACTAGGTCTAAGCATCAATAGTTAACCTCATTGGTCGACAACCCAGGTCACTTGGTCAAAGGTCAAGGTTACAACATTTTACTTTCCCTTTTTGAGAGTGGTCTCTTGGGGGTATTATTTGTTTAGTGATAGCTCTAGCTGACTTTGGTAACAGTTCCATCTAAGAGTGCAGCCACTAATGGTGGTTTTTTTGGAAATGCAGTGTCACTTATGGTATACAAATGATTGATTGAAAAATTTCTCATTTTAGTAGTATGTATTGGTGCCTGCTTAATGTGATTGCTGTTAGCTTACAAATAATTGAAGGAAAAATTTCTCATTTCAGTAGTATGTATTGGTGCCTGCATATTGTGATTGCTGTGAGCTTTGTTATTCTGCCATACATTCCTGCTGCAACGTCAGCTTGCAAGACAAGTAGGAAAACAGATATTCTTGTTGATACTCATCATGTAGATGGTGTAGTGGACGGTAAACTGCTCCATGATGGGGTTGCTCACAAACAAACAGATTCAAACAGGATAAAAAAGGATTAGTGACTTTTTGGAAGTATGCTTGTAACTGCAGTAATTTTTTTGTTCAAAGCTTTAAACCTTATGTCTGCAGTAACTGTGCTTTACAAACAAGTGACAAGAGCTAACAGTTATAGAATAGCTACAAATATGTTTTTACTGGTTTTTACTGCATCCAAAAGTATTTTCAATGTAAAATTTTGCTTTTTTTAGCTTTGAAGAAAAGCTTTAATGAGTTGATTACTTTAAAATTGCATCATGTTTGTTCAGCCCTGATTATGTATCTGTAATAAAGTGTGATAATTTTCTATTAAAAAATAATAAAATTTTATCAAACGAATTAACTAAAGCAGCACACAACATGACATGTTGATATTCTGAACGAGTTTTTCTAGTATTACTTTAAAATGTTCATGATTTTTTTGTCGATGTTATTCTTTTGCCATATCCTGGATGTCCAGTGGAAAATGTATTTTGGCTCTAGCATGACCATACCTTAGAGCAGAATTTGAATTATTTTTTTTAGCTCATCTGATTTTTTTGAAAAAAAATGATGAGTTATTGTCATCACTTGAGCGGTTGTCGGCGTTGGCGTCGGCGTTGCCTGGTTAAGTTTTATGTTTAGGTCAGCTTTTCTCCTAAACTATCAAAGCTATTGCTTTGAAACTTGGAATACTTGTTCACCATCATAAGCTGACCCTGTATAGCAAGAAACATAACTCCATCTTGCTTTTTGCAAGATTTATGGCCCCTTTTGTACTTAGAAAATATCAGATTTCTTGGTTAAGTTTTATGTTTAGGTCAACTTTTCTCCTAAACTATCAAAGCTATTGCTTTGAAACTTGGAATACTTGTTCACCATCATAAGCAGACCCTGTACATCAAGAAACATAACTCCACCTTGCTTTTTGCAAGATTTATGGCCCCTTTTGGACTTAGAACATCAGTTTTCTTGGTTAAGTTTTATGTTTAGGTCAGCTTTTATTCTAAACTATCAAAGCTATTGCTTTAAAACTTGCAACACTTGTTCACCATCATAAGTTGACCCTGTACAGCAAGAAACATAACTCCATCCTGCTTTTTGCAAGATTTATGGCCCTTTTGGACTTAGAAAATATCAGATTTCTTGGTTAAGTTTATGTTTAGGTCAACTTTTTTCTCTTAAACTATCTAAGCTATTGCTTTGAAACTTGCAACACTTGTTCACCATCATAAGCTGACCTGTACAGCAAGCAACATAACTCCATCCTGCTTTTTGCAAGAATTATGGCCCCCTTTTTGTCAAATAAAAAAACAATTATTGTGGACTCTCTAAATCACTACCTGTCAATATAAAATAAAACATAATTAATGGGGAACACTCTATCCACTACCTGTCAAATAAAATAAAAAAACTATTGGGACTCTTGATCCATCACCTGTCAATATAAAATAAAACATATTATTGTGGACTCTGATCCACTACCTGTCAATTTAAAATAAAACATTATTGAGGACTCTCTGATCCACTACCTGTCAACTGATATAAAATAAAACACTATTGAGGACTCTCTGATCCACTACCTGTCAATATAAAATAAAACACTATTGAGGACTCTCTGATCCACTACCTGTCAATATAAAATAAAACACTATTGAGGACTCTCTGATCCACTACCTGTCAATATAAAATAAAACACTATTGAGGACTCTCTGATCCACTAATTGTCAATTTAAAATAAAACACTTTTGAGGACTCTCTGATCCACTACCTGTCAATATAAAACATATTATTGAGGACTCTCTGATATACCAGCTGTCAATACAAACACAGTGACAATTCAGCACACTATGATCCACCAGCAGTCCTGCCAGTGGATTGTATGCCTGCTTCAATGTTTCATATATTTTTTGTAGGGTTTCAAGATACAGCAACACAATTTTGATCATAGTTAAACCTTTTAGCTTTTCATGGTGGAGGAAGGATTAAGGTATTTGAAGGTCTGAGGGTAAAACGTTCAAGGTCATCATGTTCTGAAAGTCACCAACAAGTTCACCAGATGAGCTGCGCCATGAGAAAACCAACAAAGTGGCTTTACGACCAGCAAGGATCCATGCTGTTCGCTTTTAAAGATGTTTTTCACAATTATTTCTAGATCACAGAATTTTTTGTAACTTTGCATATTTATAGATTGATGTATGACAAGTTAAAATAAAAAATAAAAACAATAGGTACCCGTGCTTTTTTTTTCAGTATTCAAAGTTTATTAAGAACACCAAATCGGTAATTTTTGTCTGAAGAACAGTACAACATGTCATAATAAAACTACTGCAAACAATTATTTTATTCGAATTTCACCCTGATGTTACTGTTTATGCATCCGAATTAATAACACCACTATAACTATACATAATATGTCTACATATAGATATATTAACTCAGAAAATTTACTCTTGACAAATGTCGAAAGTATCTGAAACTGAGAAAAACACGAAGTTTTTCTTAATGATATGAAAAATCTAGCGGACAGAAATTTTTCCAAATTTTAATTATGTAAGCTAGAACTAAGACAAAAAATCAAAACCCAAAAAAAAAATATAACCCGTGCTTGTTTTCAAGAAAAATTAAAAAATATTCACTTCACCCAAAAAGATTTTTTTATTACCCCACCACCTAAAAATTATGAACATTTTTTTCTTACAAAACAAGTTGCACAATGTTATTATCAGTTCCTTAACCAATATTCTTAACTCACATACGGAATAATGCTCCTTTAAGGTTGCATGCCTCTAGTCAAAACTTTTGAGATACTTGCTACAAAAGCTTTCACATGCCATTTATGTATATATCTGACCACGTCAAGGGACATAAATCTGTTTTTATTGAGTGAAACCTCAAATAAAAGCACTGGTGCACAACTTCGCATGCTAAATTTTTAATTCTTGTTTTGTTTCATGACTCTTGGCGCATATAATTTTGAGGTACATGCGACACAAATGTTTAAACCCTTTATGTACAATTTGACTATCAAGGGCCGTAACTCTGGTCTTACTACGTGAAATGCGGGATGGGGCACAAAAAGTACAAATGTATAACAACATTTTTAGGAAGTCACATTTGAACTTGAAGGAGATATATCTACGTTAAGATTTTCTGGAATTTTATTTGACTTGGAGGCGGCTGCATTGTTACTGGACGAAATAGTTTACTTTCAAATTGGCTGTCCACAATGTATTCGATTCGAGCACTTCCTACAACTACTCCTCCAATAAAACACCATCACTTTTAAAGGTAAAATATGGATGCACGACCTATATTGTCAGTACATACGTTATATTTTGCGCGAGTGCGCTGCATATCCGACAATTATGCACTTTCGGCGGCGAATTCTGAACTTTACAGTGGATATCGCTTGCTGCGCGATTGAGCTGCGCACAAAATATTGTGATGAACTCCTTTAAAGCCTACTGCAATTACAGAAACCGTAAGCGAACAGCATGGATCCTGACCAGACTGCGCGGACCCTCAGGCTGGTCTGGATCCATGCTGGTAGCAAACCCATTATATTGATTTTCTCATGGCACGGCTCAGATATACTCTGAAATATGTTGAAGATTGGATACGTTTTCACATTGAATACTTCTAATACCAACTATTTAAAACATGTTTTTTAAAACCTTCATGCTTGTTAAATACTTAAGCATTTACTTGATGGAATAAACAAGACTTACCTCATACACATCTGGAGGTGGAACATTCTCAGCAACCTTCTGTGAAGCCCAGCTGACAATATCTGATGCCGTACGTCCACCATCGTATTCCTGGGCTTCCCCATCCTTCTTCCCTCCAGGGAAATATTTTATTGTTGGATATCCACGAATCTAAATCAAGAGAAAAGTTAAAAATATCCTATTTAACAACAATTTCACTAACAGTAATAGAAATTTATTAGCATGAGTGCCCTGAAGGCCCTGTATCGCTAACCTGACCTAGTTCTTGTCCTGGATAATCTAGTATCTATTTTGGTATAGATTTCAGGAAGACAATAATTTTTACCTTGTTTTTTCGTCAGGTCAAGTACATGTACATCATTAGTCAAGTTTTTCAAAGATTTGACCTAATGGCATTTTTGACCTCTCAAGTACACAACTTTTGAACTTGACCTAAATTTCATACAGACAAACATTATGATAAAAATTTATAATGGTAAAGCTGAAAAAGTGGCCTCTTCAGTATTACCATTTTTCTTTGATTTGACCTAATGGACTAGATTTTTTCCAAAGTGACTTAATCACAAATCTATCATGGATTTTAACCAAGACAAACATTCCAACCAAATAACATAAAGATCAGGGTTTAGTGTCATTTTGAACAACTTTTCAATCATATAAAAGACTGGGCTTAAATTGTGACCTCTTATGAGTGTTTCAAAACAAGTCAAATTGTTCACAATGGACGATGATGATGGGCACAGGGTTATCACAATAGCTCTGACACTTGAGCAGTTTATGCTCAATTGAGCTAAAAAACAACAGTATGTAAAAATAAGCAAAAACTGGGTCTTTTATTTTTTTAGAAATGAATTACGAAGCAATTACTTACACATTTCAGATTCTGGTTATCCTTACAATACCCTAAGAATTATTGTAAGGTTATAACTTTGCATAAAAAGGATAGTACCAGGACTGGTCAGCCAGGTGTCAGTATGATGTGACTGGTGGGGTATCATGTCATGTATCTAGGGCGTAATATTCCAGCGAGGCAGCACAATAAAGTTGGACATTACGCTCACTGCTATAAGAGGACACTGTCATTTATATGACTGAAAAGTAGTTCAAAATTACACTAAACCCAAACACACGCATAAAGTTTCTAAACAACAATTACCGTACATGTAAAAGATTGTAAAAATATATACCCCATATCTGCTTGCTATTACTGTATGTACTGTAGCATCTAGGGCACCCAATTTTACTTTGCCCTTCAACTCCGTAGCAGCCTGAGCCCAGTGTGGAGCAAGGTTTTTACAATGGCCGCACCAAGGAGCGAAAAATTCCACCAACCAGATATCATCACTCTGAATGACTTTCTCCTGGAAATTAGAGTCTGTCAGCTCAATCACTGCATCGGGATCAGCCTGCAATAAAAAATGAATCAACTGTTACCTAAAACCCTAAAAATCTTCATTTTATGTTTGCTTATCTGTATGTGAAATCCTTACACACTGTCACAGAAAGTAGCTGTCAAATAAAGAAAGAGGATGCCACCATAGATAAATATGACCAGATACCGCTACCATTTTTTTTTTTTTATAGATGTCTAGTCACATGTGACATAATAGTGTAATATATACTATTTTCAGTTGACTAAAATTTTTCAACAATCGGATATGATATAGTTTAGCATGTAAGCCATAGATTTTTCTTAGAGATGGCAACGGATAATGTGAAAATCAAATTCAAATGTTCGTAAATTAGTGTATAGTTTTTTCAAAATAGGCATTGTTGATTTGAGCAATTTAAGTATGCTTATTATGCAGAATAAAACTTTTTGATTGCGTGTCAAAAATTGTCCAATTAACAAGAAAATTGCAATTCATAATTGGCAGGGGTCATCACTAGGGAATAACAGTTTATCCAACAAGCCATATTTATTACGATGATTCATGTTTTAAACAACAGAATGTATTGTGTATATGCCAATCACTTAGTAAGTATTTAAAGCTTCCATTAAACAAGCCGAATATTCGAATATGGCAAACCTAAAAAAGATCTACAATGTATGTCTCTACATAGAAGGGCTTCTGTTTACTTGTTCTGCCAGTCTTGAGCGTGTATTACTTAGAACTACAACATGCATATGTTTGGCCCATTTGTTTACCAATTTCTTCCTTTAATTTATCATGTCTTGACTGCTTAGAATTGTCAGAAATTACTAACTGCAGCAGTAGTTCAAGACAAATCTAGTACAAACTGGTACTTTGCAGTAGTCAAAATAATCCCTACCAATCCCTATACAGACGCCTATAAATCTAGCCTCACACCTCGCAACTATAAAATGGTAATATGTTAGCATCAGTACCTGTTTGCCACTTCCTCCGCTACCACCACCACCACTACTCTTCTTTCCTGTCAATTTCTGTCGTACCATGGAAGATGCAGCACTCAATGCAGCATCAACAATACCAGACGCCTGTCTTGCCCCTGTGAAAATGTATGTAACAGTTGACAGTAAAATGAATTTACACACAATAATATCAAAAGCTGTAACAAGCTGTTAGATTTTACATTGCTTTCATGAGCACTTCAGTCTATAGTAAATTAGTAGTGGTGTCAATTAACGTATTAGTATTTTTGGATATCATATCAGTAACGATTTTTAGCAACATTTACAGATTTTTAATTTTACAGAAAAGGACTGAAATTCATGTAAAATTACCTTGATAATCTGTAGGTTTTGACTTATCAAGACCAAAGACTTTAATAGTTGGAAATCCTCTGATTCCATACTGTCCACCGAGACTCTGATGCTCGTCGGCATTGACTGCGCCAACTTTGACCACACCCTTCAAAGCTGTGGCTGCTTTCTTCCAATCAGGAGCCAGCTGTTGGCAGTGACCACACCTACAGGAAAACAGCAGGCAAACTATTAAAACTCAATGGACACAAACAAGTCATTTGCATGGTGATCAGTACTTGTACCTTTTTCTTGGACATTTTTTACGCCGTGCAGTTTGAGCACATCAAATCAGAAATTTTAATCGCTTTGCCCAAAAATGCTTTTAGTTTTACTACAAAATTTTGCAAATAATATGCACAGGTGCTTCCCCTCTAGGTGACCTCTTTTCCCATGGAATATCAGCTTACAAATATACCAAGTTTAAGTTAGTTTTAAAATATTTCTCTATTAAGATAAGAAACATGCACATGTATGTCAGTGACACTGTAAATTGTTCAGTGTGCCACCAAACAGTGGATCCCTCGGTCTGTGACTACTAAACTATGTGGCATCTCAGGACAAACTTTTTGTAATCAGACTGATCATGGTGACTATATTTTCGTCAATCAAGATAAATGTCTTGATTAGCAGAGCTTGTGTGTTATTAGATCTGTTGACCATCAGTGTTTCTAGAAAGTTAAGAGTAAACTGTTTACAGTAACTTGTTACTCACCATGGTGCATAGAATTCTATAAGCCATAGTTCATCACCGTTCATAACAAGTTTGTGGAAGTTGCTTGGCGTAAGTTCTACAACGTCATCTGTGCTGGAGTACAAGCACGAACATGTTGTCACACAAAGTGCCAACAAACTCCCTACAAGAGAAAAATATAAAATATTAGTAAGTTTTTGTAGAACTTGGTGACATTGGTCACTTCCCCTTTTTACCTTTACCCTGCTAAATTTCTATAATGAGCTTGTCCATCTTTCAATTTGGACAGTACCATTAACTGTTAAAAGAAATGCTTACCAAAGAGATACTGACTGAATCATAGTGAATGGCCTAATAAATCCCTAAATCTGACAAAGAGCTATAAAAATAAAAAGATCGGCAACTTGAAAGGCATATAGAGCAAATCTCGCAAAAAAAAAATGTGACAACTGAATGAGATCTCGTAAATCTCGCCAAAAAACGTGACAACTGAATGAGATCTCATTTACCGGAAGTGACACGTTCTCCACATGCAATTTTGTATGCGAAAGCAATTAATTAATCGGTAAATTAATTATCACCGTATGACCATGCTTCTTTTGATAGTAAGAAACGTGTACTTTGTGTCTTAAGACTATTTCACATTAAACTAATGCTGTTTTAGAAGCTAACATGTATTTTAAATGTAGTTTTAAAGGTACAAATTGTAACTCCATGCTCGCCGATATTTGTTTTTACTAAGATAACGCCGATTCACGCTCTGACATGAGATCACATGAGATTACAGCCAGTTGCCATTCTGTGTATTTTATACTTCTTTGCCTAAATAGAGTTTGTCACATGAGGACATAAATAATATCTATTTTAACACTATCTAATCTATATGATCCTGTTCACTTTCGTTGTTATTTACCTTACAAAAGAAAATGTAAGGAAGTGTCTAGGGCTATGGATCTATACGTACTTCTAAAAATCAGATTTGACAAAACCGTGTTTAAACTTAAATTATGCTGGGACAAACTTTTTCCCCATTATTGTTAGGGTATTGGTGTTTTCCAAATATTTGGTACCCATTACGATATACACAAGGAAGATCTTGAAACAAGAGCTGTCGGATGACAGCGCGCTCGACTATTCGAAGAATTGATTGAAGAATGGGGTCAAAATATTTCCATAGATTTTCAGACTAAACAAAAAAATGGATTAAACAAAAAATGTTCCTGTATTTGTGGATTTCGATTAGTCTTGCACTAAATGGCAATGTGTGACCATGATGGCAAATATGTTAAGTTAGATGTTAGGCAGAACATGGACTTATATGAAAAATTTAACTAATTTCTAAGTCCAAAAAGGGCCATAATTCAGTCAAAATAGTTGACAGAGTTATGTACTCCTGCTACAGATGGAAATCATGTTGATAAACTAGTGTTAAAAGTTTCCCAAAACCACAGTTCAAACAGTTTTTACAAAACGCGATTGTTAAGAAAAATTGAACAAATTTCAAAGTCCAAAAAGGGCCATAAATCAGTCAAAATAATGTCAGAGTTATGTACTCTTGCCTACAGATGGAAATCATAATGATAAACAAGTGTTTAAAGTTTAAAAGCCTATGCAAATAGCCTTGACAAAACATGGACATTTACAAAACAGAACCAATTTCCAAGTTCAAAAAGGGCATATCAGCCAAAAAGATGAGAGAGTTTACTACTCTTGCCTATTGATAGAGACTATTATACTGAACAGATATAAAAGTTTCAAAGCCAAATGTCAAACAATTTACACAAATATAAACTGGTACGAAAAATTAACCTAGATTTCTAAGTCTAAAAGGGGGCCTAATTCAGTCAAAATGCTTGATGGAGTTATGTACTCTTGCCTACAACTGGACATTGTGATGGTAAACAAGTGTTTAAAGTTTCAAAACTTTTTCTCAAAAGACTTTGTCAAAATGTGGACTGGTATGAAAAACTTAACCAAGATTTCTAAGTCAAAAAGGGGCCATAATTCAACCAAATGCTTGATGGAGTTATGTACTCTTGCTACCAAATGAACATGGTGATGGTAAACAAGTGTTGAAAGTTTCAAAGCTTTATCTCAAAAGACTTTGTCAAAATATGAACTGGTACGAAAAACTTAACCAAGATTTCTAAGTCAAAAGGGGCCATAATTCAGTCAAAATGCTTGACAGAGTTATGTACTCTTGCCTATAACTGGACATGCTGATGGTAAACAAGTGTTGAAAGTTTCAAAGCTTTATCTCAAAAGACTTTGTCAAAATGTGGACTGGTACGAAAAACTTAACCAGGGTGTGACGCCGACGCCGACGCCGACACCGACGCCGTGGTGAGTAGGATAGCTCTACTTATTCTTCGAATAGTCGAGATAAAAACTACTAAGTATGTTTGACACTTCTCCAAAAGGTCAGAGATTGTTATTACAATCCGGCTTTGGATTGGTTGAAAAAAGTGTAGGGAAACCTGTAAGATTCAATGAGACATAAGCTGATTGGATAAAAATGTTATGTTTACAATCATAAAATTTGTGTCAAAATCAAGCAATATAATGTTTTCTGTGAAATTTGGAATATTTTACTAGTGCCACTTTACAATTCTGTACTTAAAATAGTAGGTGTCAGTGGGCATTTTGCCTCTAAACACCAGTAACCAGATGACTAGCATTTCCCCTGGCAATTTTCTAGTCCTCCGGTAATCGATTTCTCAGTGATTAGGCAGTGTTCTGGTTTAATTTTACCTGTTATTTATTTCAGATATCAATACCTATCTGCAAACAAAAACTTGTTTGAATACATACCAAAGTGTATTTTTAATCTTCAGGGATCAAATTTAACTTTTTTCCCCACTAGCAAAATCTTTGCTTTTTTGCTAGTGCCATTTTTTTCCACTAGCAAAATGATGGGTTCCACTAGCAATTATTTAAAAGCTGTTTATGTGCTAAATTTATTAAGTTGTTTTGTTGTTGTTTGGTTTCATATAACAATTCATGGTACAAACAAAAGTACTCAATGATTCTTTGGACTTTGGCTGGACTCGTAAGTTTTAGGCTTTAGGGTCACTAACCCTATGTTGCTAAAAGAAACTTGTTATTTTCCTCTCCATTTCTGCAGAAATTTGCGAATCACTGACCAATACCAAAACAAATATTTACTCGACGCTTACTTAGATATCTGATAATTACATTTGTACACAGCGTCTACAAGTGGTCACATGGTTAGAGTCCACCAACTGTTTTCCCATAGACTTACATTGTAACGTAATGGCGTGTACAGCCTCCCATACATCGAAACATGTGTATCTAATAACAAGTTTTTCAAGAACTATCTTAGTTCTACCAAAATATAGGGCGAAAAACATATGAATAGTTATACTTTATTTAAGTAATTTTCATGTGAATAAGATGACCCCCTGTTTACATCATTGGCATGGCGGGAGAAATTCATTTGATAAAACTTTTTTTCAATACACATAAAATGAAGCAAATTTTGTCAAAATGTATAAATGAAATACTGTAAATGTGGTGAAAACAAATATCAATTTTGAAAAAATAATCACTTCCTGTGTTTGTTTACATGACTGACCAATCAGAACACAAAGATGTTACCTTATTCCCAGGTATACACATACCACATTCCCAGTAAGTTCCCTGTACTTTTTTGAATTGGTGGTCTCTGACCACATGATTATTGGTAAACTTACTCCCCCAAAGGAGCTTTAAAAGAGCAAAAGACAGTTTGAACAAATTCCAGGGGTTTTTTTTGCCGTTTTTATAGCCGTTATTGGGCTATATTCCCAATGCCAAAAAGTATGTTTTTTCCCAAAATGAGTGAAAAAATTCCCAATCTACATTCTGAAAAAAACAAGAGCTGTCCGTAAGACAGCCAAGCTCAACTATTCGAAATATTGTCCCAGAAGCAGGAAAATATTACCCAAAAGGTTAAATATCAAAGAGTTTTAAGTTCAAAAAAGGGGGGAAAAATTTGACCAAAATGCATATCAGTTATGGGACTTGCTGCTATCAAAATAGTTTTATAACCCCGAAGGCACATGTGAGTTTCAATTCAATATCTGCATTAGTTTTGGAGATAGAACTTGCATGTAAAAATTTAACCAGAATTTCCAAAGTCCAAAAAGGGGGCATAATTTGCCCAAAATACATGCCAGAGTTATGGACTTGATCCAGTGAGGTTAGTAATTGATCTAGAAAAGAAAAAATAAGTTTTTAAATCTATATGCCTTTTAGTTTTACTGTATGTACTTGCACGCAAAACTTTAACCAGAATTTCTAAGCCAAAAGGGGACTTTAAATTTTGGGCCCAAAAAGAAGGTCAGGGGTTATGGGACTTGCTGCTATCAACTAGTTTTTTAACCCCGAAGAACATGTGAAGTTTCAATCAATATCTGCATTAGTTTTGGAGTAATAACTTGCATGTAAAACTTTAACCAAATTTTCTAAGTCTAAAAGGGGGCATAATTTGCTCAAAATACATGTCAGAGTTTTTGGGTCTTGACCCAGTTAGGTTGGTAATTGATCAAGAAAAAGAAAAAATAGTTTCCAATCTATATGCCTTTTTGAAAAAGCTGTATGTACTTGCACGCAAAACTTTAACCAGAATTTTCTAAGTCCAAAAGGGGGCATAATTTGGCCAAATGAAGGTCAGAGTTATGGGACTTGCTCTATTAACTAGATTTTAAACCAGAAAACACATGTGAAGTTTCAAATCAATATCTGCATTAGTTTTTGGGGATAGTAACTTGCATGTAAAACTTTAACCAAAATTTTTTAGTCTAAAAGGGGGGATAATTTGCTCAAAATACATGTCAGAGTTATGGGTCTTGACCCAGTTTTGGTTGGAATTGATCTAGAAAAAGAAAAATAGTTTCAAATCTATATGCCTTTTAGAAATAGCTGTATGTACTTGCACGCAAAACTTTAACCAGAATTTTCTAAGTCCAAAGGGGCAGGCATAATGGCCAAAATGAAAGTCAGAGTTATGGGACTTGCTGCTATCAACTAGTTTTATAACCCCGAAGACACATGTGAAGTTTCAAATCAATATCTGCATTAGGCGTAAAAAAAAATTGTTTGTTTCCGGTATCCCGACCTACCCTAAATTTTTGGCCCGACCCTAAAATTAATGTTTTTATGGCCTTGGTGAATATTTTTTTCAATTTTTTAACAAAAAGTTGCAAAACTGCACTTTTCATGCTTTAAACATGTCCAGTGATGTTAGAAATCAACTTACTGATGCTCTGAAGGCATTACCCCTTTATTTACAATCATTTTTTGACACAAAAATAATTTTCGAAAAGTCTCCCTTAATAAAAAAAAATAAAAAAAAAAAAAAAAAATTCCGACCTACCTACCCTAATTTTTTTGAGCATGTTATCGGAAACAAAGAATTTTTTTTTAGGCCTTAGTTTTGGAGATAGTAACTTGCATGTAAAACTTTAACCAAAATTTTCTAAGTCCAAAAGGGGGCAAATTCCAGGGGTTTTTTTTGCCGTTTTTATAGCCGTTATTGGGCTATATTCCCAATGCCAAAAAGTATGTTTTTTCCCAAAATGAGTGAAAAAATTCCCAATCTACATTCTGAAAAAAACAAGAGCTGTCCGTAAGACAGCCAAGCTCAACTATTCGAAATATTGTCCCAGAAGCAGGAAAATATTACCCAAAAAGGTTTTAAAAATCAAAAGAGTTTTAAGTTTAAAAGGGGGAATAATTTGACCAAAAGCATATCAGTTTATGGGACTTGCTGCATCAAACTTGTTTTATAACCCCGAAGGCACATGTGAAGTTTTAATTCATATCTGCATTAGTTTTGGAGATAGAAACTGCATGTAAACTTTAACCAGAATTTCCCAAAGTCCAAAAGGGGGCAATAATTTGCCCAAAATACAGCCAGAGTTATGGGACTGATCCAGTGAGGTTAGTAATTGATCTAGAAAAAGAAAAAAATAAGTTTCAAATCTATATGCCTTTTAGTAATAGCTGTATGTTTCTTGCACGCAAAACTTTAAAACCCGAAATTTCTAAGTCCAAAAGGGACATAATTTGGCCAAAATGAAGGTCAGAGTTATGGGGCTTGCTGTATCAACTAGTTTTATAACCCGAAGACCATGTGAAGTTTCAAATCAATATCTGCATTAGTTTTGGAGATAATAACTTGCATGTAAAACTTTAACCAAAATTTTCTAAGTCTAAAAGGGGGCATAATTTGCTCAAAATACATGTCAGAGTTATGGGACTTGACCCAGAGAGGTTGGTAATTGACCTAGAAAAAGAAAAAATAAGTTTCAAAGCTATATGCCTTTAATTGATGGCTGTATGTACTTGCATGCAAAAACTTAACCAAGGTGTGATGCCGACGCCAGGGTGAGTAGTATAGCTAGACTATTCTTCTTCGATTAGTCGAGTTAAAAATCATCAAAATTGCACAAATAATTGTAAATATATCCCGGGGATACCACCTTCAGGTCTAGGAAAGTGGTTTATTTACAGATTATCTGTAAATTTACAGATAATCTATAAATTTACAGATTTGTTGATCTGTATATTTACAGATTGTGTGTATGAAAATTTATGAAATTACATTTATTCCCAAAAACCGCAGCTTGAAAGTAATTGGTTTATTTACGGTATGCACAAATTAACGTCATTTGTGAGTTTCAGTCAATTTTATTGACTTCGAATTTTTGGCATTTTCAAAAAAATCAGAAACAGAAATGACTGAAAGTTACAATTGACCTTTATTTATGCTACTTTAAAATAAATCAATTAATTTCAAGCTGCGATTTTGAGTCAAAGTATGATTTTAGCAGTTTTCAAACATTTGATCTGTAAATTTATAGATCGAAACATCTGTAAAATTATAGATTACCTGTAAATTTACAGATAATCTGTAAATATACCACTTTCCTAGACCTGACCTTCCTAGACCTGTTAAATAGTTTCACCCTTTTGCATTCAATACAATTTAGCCATGTGACACTGGGCTCAACAGCACTAAAAACTTATGTGACATTTTTTATTTTTATGTGACTTTGGCTCATGTCTCATGGGTTTCCCAGTCACTGAAAAGGAAATTTACAAAAATTTTGACAGGTCGCGAAAATGCATGTCATTTGCGTATAACTATTCTTCTCACTTATTTATGCCGCAGACAGGTAAAAATTTATAGCTAAAAAATCACTGCATATTATATAAATGCTTACCTATTAAAATCTTCATTTTCATACGTTACTTAACAATTCACGTTAATAATTTGTCAACACTAGCTTTGTCGGCGAATAGGGATTCCGTGTCCCGTCGGGCTTGTTGAGGCTGTGAAAGAAACTGTCGACAGGATTCCCAAGTAGTGGCAATACCTAAAACATCTTGGTCGAGGCTGACACCACTAAATCAGCTGTTCTTATTTCATATTAAATCCCTCACTTCATAACGGTGTTTTGACCCTTTTCAGGCATATCAGATTTTCAGACACTATATTTCCATAAAAAAACTAGATCCTACTTTAGAAAACAAAAGAAAAGGGTGTTTAACTTTATATAAGAAAACTACAGTTCGTTAAAAACAACCCGCGAAATTTAAATACTTTCGCTTCTTTCAATTTCTTTTTCCGTGCATTAAAATTCTTACGCCGCCATTTTTATCTAGCATGCGATAGGAACATGCCGATTTCATTTGAATGCAAAGTGAACATACTGAAACGCGGTAGGGTAAAAGTAAGCACGTTGCCTGCCGAGAAAATGCACTAGGAAAGGAAAAAAGATTAGAAATATTTTTATTGGACTACTTGTGAATAGACCAGCGGAGGCTTACATTCTATTTGGTAGTGATCAAGCCTATAAAGAAAATTTTTGTTGATTTTCCATGAATTTGCATTCATTCTCAAAGGTACACCTATTTCACAATGATTCTGCTTTGTTTTGGTGCAAAATATTGAGAAAATATAGAGGGAAAAGACAATTCATTACAGGTCACCCCCCTCCCCAAAAATATGCCCAAAATTTAGCCCTGTGCAAACAATATTTCAATTTAATTTTACCTTATTCGTGGAATTTACATTTAACATCCATTTTTAAACGTTATGATGTTTGTCATTTTCATTCGAACATGCTAAAATTTTAATATTATTTAGACAACTGAAGTGCTAAAATGCGAGAAAAGACATTTACTTAAGGGCCTAAAAAAGAACCAAAATAGTGCCACCTGGTCGAAAATCCGATCTAAATTCCAAAAACCAAGAAATTTAAGCGTTTTCAGCCCTTGTTACCGTTTTACATCATAAAGAATAGATTAATGGCATTTCCAATTTATTTTCGAGGGGTTTCAGAAATAACATGTATTGCCTCTTATAGGCTGAACACCACTAAATCCAGCTGTTCTTTATTTCATATAAAATCCACTCACTTCATAAAGGTGTTTCGACATTTTTCTAGCATATCAGATTTTTAGACACTTATTTTCCCATAAAGAACTAGATCGCTACTTTAAAAAACAAAAAGAAAAAGGGGGGTTAACTTTTATATAAGAAAAAATAGTTCGTTAAATACAACCCCCCTGAAATTTACTACTTTTCGCTTCTTCAATTTTTCTTTTCGTGACAAAAAATTTACCCCCCATGAGCGAAAAAGTTATTAAAAATTAAAAATTCTGATCCCATACACAAACGATGTAAAAACATTTGTTTTGCCCACCATCAGATAAACAGGTGTTAATGCGTGACATAACAGCCATCTCTCCTATAATCTAACAGTCTAATATGTTTTCATAAATGTTTGTATTTTCAAATAGTATGGTATTTAAGTTAAGAAAGCATAGACATTTAGCTAGTCTAATAAGGGCATTCTGCTAGTCTATTAAAAACTTATTTATCTAAATAGATCATTCTTCTGTTCAGTATATTCATTTTTGATACTTTATTACTGCTTATATACTTCATAATCATCAGTGCTTTCAGTTTATCTTTATTGTTACAAACTACATTTTAAATCATTGCATAATTTCATATTTTTTTCATCAGCTAATCTCATTATGAAAGAATCTTGAGTTTCTCTTTACACTATAGTTAAAGAGATCACATAAACATTGGCTGATTTGTAAGATAATGTTAACTGACCAACAAGAATGTACATTACATTGTGTATGGAAGAAATGCAATTTACAGTTTACCTCAGTAGAATTTCTGAGCCAGTTCATCTTTCTGAACAGAACGTTTGGACTGACAAAATTTGTGTGTGTTCGGGTTTAACGTCTTTTTCAACAAGTTTTCAGTCATATAAACGACGGTGTCTACTTGTAGTAGTGAGCACAATTAATGCCCAACTTTATAGTGCTGCCTCATTGGAATATCACGCCGTAGACAAGTGTCATGATACCCCACCCAGTCACATTATACTGACACCTGGCTGTCCAGTCCTAGCACTATCCTCTTAATGCTGAGCACCAAGCGAGGAAGCTACTCGTACCATTTTTTACGTCTTTGGTATGATGCGGCCGGGGATCGAACCCACGACCTCCCGCACTTGAAGAGGACGCTCTACCACTAGGCTATCGAGGCGGTTTGACAACATTTAACAAGAAGGCCAACAAGGCCCTATAGGTCGCTCACCTGAGTAGCACATCATACCAGTGTAAACATGCCTAGTGATTTCATGGAGACAAATATTCTGACCAATTTTCATTAAGATTGGACCAAAAAACATGGCCTCGAGTGTAAGCAAGCATTTTCTTTGATTTGACCTAGTGACCTAGTTTTTTTACCCCACATGACCCAGATTCGAACTTGTCCAAAATTTCATGTAAACAAACATTCTGATCAAGTTTCTAAAAGATTGGAGAAAAAAATGTGGCCTCTAGACTTGTTTACAAGCTTTTCTTATGATTTGACCAAGTGACCTAGTTTTGACTCGACAAGACCCAGATTTAAAATCGTCCAAGACTTCATGATAACAAACATTCTAAATTTTATGAAGATAGAATCGAAAATGTGCCCCCTTGGGTGTAAAAAAGCTTATTCTTTGACTTGACCTGGTGACCTAGTTTTTGACCCCACATGACCCAGATAAAAATTCATACGATATTTCATGCAGACAAACATTCTGACCAAGTTTCATGCACATCAAAGGAACAAGTGTTAACACGCTTTTCCTTTGATTTGACCTTATGACCTAGTTTCTGAACCCATATGACCTAGTTTAAAACTTGGCTTAGATATCATCAAGATTAACATTCTGATCAAGTTTCATGAAGATAGGGTCATAAATGTGGCCTCTAGGTTGTTAACAAGCTTTTCCTTTGATTTGACCCGGCATGACCCAGTTTCGATCCAGGCCTTGAGATCGTCATGATAATCATTCTGTGTAAGTATGTATCAAATCAAAGCATAAATGAAACCTCTATATGGCTGAAAGGGCCAAAATAGAAAATTTTGTCCCTTTCAGGGGCAGTAACTCTAGAACCCATGATGGAATCTAGCCGGTTTTCGAAAGGAACCGAGATCTTATTGTTACTTAAGTTGTATGTAAGTGTGGTTAAAATCAAATATAAAATGTCATTTCAATCGTGTTCACAAGGTAAATTTTTTTTTGCTCTTTCAGGGGTCAATCAGGGGCCGTAACTCCGGAACCTATGATTGGATCTGACTGATTCATCATGGAATCCAAGATTTAAAGTTGTTGAAGATATTTTGCAAGTTTGTATCAAATCAAACCATAAATGAGTTCTCTATACATGCTATATGGCTGCAAGCCAAAAGTAGCAAATTTTGACCCTTTAAGGGGCCATATTTCTAGAACCCATGATGGGATCTGGCCAGTTTCCAAAAGGAACCGAGATATTATGCCAATACAAGTTGTGTGCAAGTTTGATTAAAGTTGGTTGCAAAATGTGGTTTAACCGTGTTCACAAGCCAAAAATAGCAAATTTTGGCCCTTTAAGGGGCCATAACTCTGGAGCCCATGATGGGATCTGGCCAGTTTTCAAAAGGAACCGAGATATTATGCCAATACAAGTTGTGTGCAAGTTTGATAAAAGTTGATTGCAAAATGTGGTCTCTATCGTGTTCACAAGCCAAAAATATCAAATTTTGGCCATTTAAGGGGCCATAACTCTGGAACCGATGACGGGATCTGGCCAGTTTTCGAAAGGAACCGAGATATTATTCCATTACAAGTTTGTGAGCAAGTTTGACCCGTCTAGAAGGAAGGCAGGAAGGCATCAACACCGAGGCGCATAGGTATTGGAGGGGTGCCTTTGCCCATGCTGAGGGGGGGGGATCAGGGGGACTATCCCCCTGGAATTTTTTTGAAATACAGGTATGAAATGGTGGCCTCTGGTGCATTAATTTTCTGGGTCTAAATTTTGAGAAAAAATTATTCCTTTGCCAAAATAGTAGGGTGCAGTAGGGAGTATAGGTCACTTCTCAGCCAACTGGGGGGTGGGGGCGGGGCTCACTGGCAACCAAATGATGACCCCAGATGTCTTGACTGGCAGTTTCTGTACTTGAATCCGTTTGGTATTATAGGTACCTTGATATCAGGCAATGTATTGCAGGAGGCACGAAATGGCTCTAGAAACTGCCAGCAACACATCAAGAGTCCATCATCTGAAAATATAACTACCGAAAATGCTGTTTTATGTCAAGCAAAAAAGTAGAAGTAGGAGGTTTTCATTAAAAAGTAGGGAAAAGTAGGAGGCATTTAAAACAAGAGGGCCATGAAGGCCCTGTATCGCTCACATGACCTACTGACCTAAAGATCATCAAGATTAACATTCTGACCAAGTTTCATTAAGATATGGTCATAAATGTGGCCTCTAAAGTGTTAAATAGCTTTTCCTTTGATTTGACCTGGTGACCTATTTTTTTTGACACCCACATGACCCAGATTCAAAACTGACCTACAGATCATCAAGATTAACATTCTGACTAAGTTTCATGAAGATACAGTCATAAATGTGGCCTCTAGAGTGTTAACAAGCTTTTCCTTTGATTTGACCTAGTGACGTAGTTTTTGACCCCACCTGACCCAGATTTGGATTTGACCTATAGATCATCAAGCTTAACATTTTGACCAAGTTTCATTAAAATATGGTCATAAATGTGGCCTCTACAGTGTAAACTAGCTTTTCCTTTGATTTGACCTGGTGACCTAGTTTTTTATCCTACATGACCCATATTCAAACTGGACCTTGAGATCATCAAGATTAACATTCTGACCAAGTTTCATGAAGATACAGTAATAAATGTGGCCTCTACAGTGTTAACAAGCTTTTCCTTTGATTTGACCTGGTGACCTAGTTTTTGGCCAGATGACCCAATATCAAACTCATCCAAGACTTTATTGAGGGTAACATTCTGACCAAGTTTAATTAAGATTGGACCCAAATTGTGACCTCTAGAGTGTTAACAAGCTTTTCCTTTGATTTGACCCGATGACCTGGTTTTTGACCCCAGATGACCCAATGTCAAACTCATCCAAGACTTTATTGAGGGTAACATTCTGACCAAGTTTCATTAAGATTGGGCCAAAATTGTGACCTCTAGAGTGCTAACAAGCTTTTCCTTTGATTTGACCTGGTGACCTAGTTTTTGACCCCAGATGACCCAATATCAAAATCGTCCAAGATATTACTGAGGGTAACATTTTGACCAAGTTTCATTAAGATTGGGCCAAAAATGTGACCTCTAGAGTGTTAACAAGCTTTTCCTTTGATTTGACCTGATGACCTAGTTTTTGACCCCAGATGACCCAATATCGAACTCATCCAGGATTTTATTAAGGGTAACATTCTGACCAAGTTTCATTAAGATTGGGCCAAAACTGTGACCTCTAGAGTGTTAACAAGCTTTTCCTTTGATTTGACCCGATGACCTTGTTTTTGACCCCAGATGACCCAATATCAAAATCGTCCAAGATATTATTGAGGATAACATTTTGACCAAGTTTCATTAAAATTGGGCCAAAAATGTGACCTCTAGAGTGTTAACAAGCTTTTCCTTTGATTTGACCTGATGACCTAGTTTTTGACCCCAGATGACCCAATATCGAACTCATCCAAGATTTTATTGAGGGTAACATTCTGACCAAATTTTATTAAGATTGGGCCAAAATTGTGACCTCTAGAGTGTTAACAAGCTTTTCCTTTGATTTGACCTGGTGACCTAGTTTTTGACCCCAGATGACCCAATATCAAACTCGCCCAAGATTTTATTAAGGGTAACATTCTGACCACGTTTTATTAAGATTGGGCTAAAATTGTGACCTCTAGAGTGTTAACAGTCAAATTGTTGCTGCCGACGACAGTGGACACAGGGCGATCACAAAAGCTCACCTTGAGCACTTTGTGCTCAGGTGAGCTAAAAAAGCAGGAAAAAGTAGGAACACCGGAAGGCCTGTAGAGGATAATAGGAATATATTCTTATTTGTGTTAAGTCAAAAAATTTATTCTTAATATCTATACATATGTACTCATGTATATATCAGAATAAACATGAGGAATTTCGAAGATGAAACTTTTGCAAAGCTGAGTCAAATTATCAAAAAAAGGAAATGTAAATATGACAATTTTAGATTTAAAAGTTTAATAATTAAGATGTAAAAGTAAAACTGACTATAACAGATGTGTAGTCATACATATAACTTATAAGTTGTATGAAGAAAAAACATTGGGATGAAATAAATACATTCACGGTGACACTGTTATTTTTAAATTGCAAATTACAATTAAACTTCATGGTACATATATTTTATCTTTAAAATTCAATACCATGATATAAAGAAGTTCAGACATTGACAGTTTGAATTTTTTTAACAGCCTCAGTGCTTGAGTTTATAGAATAAATTGATGTTCCTGATTCCTGTTATTTGTTTTTGAAATATTTCTGTACAAAGTATATACAGTTTCTAGCTAGGTTTTGCTTGGTAGTCATGGTTCTTAGATTGTTTGTGGCAAGTTTGCAGCAACTTGTTCGCAAGATGTTCACTGCTACTTGCTCAGGGGAAGTTTGTGTGTGTTTGGGTTTAACGTCTTTTTCAACAATTTTTCAGTCATATAAATGACGGTGTCTACTTGTAGCAGTGAGCACAATGCCCAACTTTATAGTGCTGCCTCACTGGAATATCACGCCGTAGACACGTGGCATGATACCCCACCCAGTCACATTATACTGACACTGGGCTGACCAGTCCTAGCACTATCCCCTTAATGCTGAGCGCCAAGCGAAGAAGCTGCTAGTACCATTTTTTATGTCTTTGGTATGACGCGGCCGGGGATCGAACCCACGACCTCCCGCACTCTAAGCGGACCCTCTACCACTGGGTACCGAAGTTTGTGGTAAATCTAATTTGCATGTGAAAAATGAACACCAAAACGAACATCCCGCTATCATTGTAACAATTCTGTTTGCGGCATGTTCCCCTGATATAAGTGGCATAATCTCAACAAGTGTTCGCAGCAATCTATAATACTTCTGTATTATGGACATTATATAATTTTCGTAATGAAATGAGTTTTTTTTTTTTTTCCATTTAGGATTATCTAATCCCTTGTTGTCTCTTCCTGTTCTTGTAAACTATAGCTCGAGATAGCAGGCACTTTCACCCATCCCAGCCACGGGAGCTAGACAAACAATCAAATATTTTACTACGTAAGCCTAAATATGTATATAAAGATATAAAGTGTCCAACATGGACAACAACAACAACATGGCAGAAACGTTTATGCAGAACAAGCAAGAACACTCCAGATCACTGATATCTCTTTGTGGTCACCACTTAGAAACATCTTTCTAAGCATTAACATTTTTTATTTCACGAAAATCCCTCGGACAGCGAAAATGGGGTCCCCGTGGCCGAGTGGTTTAAAGGTCGCTGACTTCAAATCACTTGCTCTTCACTGATGTTGGCTCGAGCCTCACACGGGGCATTGAATTCTTCATGTGAGGAAACCATCCAGTTGGCTTATGGCAGGTCGGTGGTTCTACCCAGGTGCCCGCTTGTGATGAAATAATGCATGGAGGGGCACTTGGGGTCTTCCTCCACCATGAAAGCTGGAAAGTCACCATATGACCTTTAACTATGTTGGTGCTATGCTAAACCGAACAAAAACAATAACAAACAATACTGTGCAAACCCTGCTCTGGTAGTCATGTTTTTTGATGAATCGAGTCTTGGTACAGGGTTACACAAGAACCAAGTGAAATTATTTTGAAATCAAGACAGCATTTTCTTGAAATGAGGATTTTGAAGTTTCCACTATATAAATATAGCATAAAGTGACCATGCACCCTTCATAAAGGGCAACGGAAGGACTGTTTATGTAAAATTATGTTAGGATTGGGCATGCTGTTTCTGACAAGAAGATTTTTAATTCCTTCTATATACATATAGGGAATAGTGAACACATCCCCTGGTGACAATGTGCTTTTATGAATAGAAATAATTTAAATAATCTTTGTAGAAATTTGTGAAATCACTTTAAAATGGGCTTTAAAGTTTTCACTTTAACATATCCGTTAAAGGCACTGACCTCCAGATTTGGCTAAAAATAATCTTTCTTTCAAACTGAAGTTTGGTCATATTATGAATATTAGAGTTTTAGTTTCTAAAATATTTTAAAAATTCCAAATCAAGAAAAAAAAGATGACCGCATCAAGGATCGAACCCCGGACCGCCGCGGCAATAAAGACATTTTCCCGTCGTCGTAACCAATAGCGCTATAGTGGAATTAGTAAATTATGGTTTCAAAATATAGATATTTACAATCTTAGGCAGTTTACCTAGAGTAAAGCGTTACAAACGCTTTTCAATTTTCCTCGTAAAAAGTAGTAAAAACAGCAAATTCTCATGTTTCCGTTACATACAGTTTGTCAGTAATTAAGTTTTAAAGCCTTCTTAAGAAAAATAGCATTTATTTCCAGATATCTAAAAAAATATTTTTTGTTGCTGTTGAATGATCTGGAGGCCAGTCCCTTTAAAGTGACCATGCCCATTGGTGTCCATGAGTTTTGATGAATCAAAATAATTTGAACAATCTTGGTAGAGGGTCAAACAAGGATAAGGAATTTTGTGGAATTATTTTAAAATTGGGTAAGCAGTTTCATACAAGGAGATTTTTAAAGTATGCACCATATACATACAGGGAAAAGTCACCACATCCTCTGGTGGCCATGTTTTTTGACAAATCAGCGTAAGATGTATAATCTTAGAACTGAGTCAAAGAAGGACTATTTGTGTGAAATTATTTCAAAAGCAGAAAAGCTGTTTAACAGGAGATGTCGATTGAAAGTTATTCTATTTTTAGCTCTATATGTTTCATAAAGACAAACATCGATCATGACAAAGTTTCAAGAACATCAGGCAGAAAATGTGGCTTCTCCAGAGTTCTTTTCTATGGTTTGATCTAGTGACCTAGTTTTTGACCACAGACCTGAAACTTGACTTAGATTTCATTAAAAGCATTCTGACAAGATTTTGTGAAGATGTTGCCTTTATAGAGTTTTAACAAGGCTTATCTATGATCTGACCTTCTGACCTAGTTCTTGATCTTTACTAGATAACATAGTTTCAAAACTGACCTCGATTTCATAGAGATAAATATTCTGAAACATTTTATGAAGATCAGGTAAAAATGTGGCACATATACAGTTATAATCTGGCTTTCCTTTGATTTGACCTACTGGCCAGGTTTTTTGAAGTTACAAGGAAATGTTTGTTTGAATTTGTCTGAAATCAGGCCAGCAGTTTCTGACAAGAAGATGTTTTTAATTTTAGTTCTCACTATATATATTTAGGAAAAAGTGACAACGCAATCTGCTTTCTTGTGGCTTTGTTTCCTGACAAATCAGATTAATCTGAAAAATCTTTGTAGAGGGTTACTGTTACTGTTTTATCCTATTAACCTGTAACAGGGGTTCCATGTATATTAGTTAGTACCTCAGTGGGATCTTTTTGACTTTATTAGATATCTTCTAAAGTGTCAATTTCATGACTAAAAATGGATTTTCCCAGTATAAAAGTTCAGGTTTATGAGATTTCAAACTTTTACATGGAAACATTTCATGGTTCATACACATTCTTTCAGACAAAATTCCCTGACATTTCCCTGACTTTTCCCTGACATGAAAGCATTTTTCCCTGACTTTTTGGTTCGGTACGATACAAACCAAGTCACCTAGTATGACTTTTGTTATCTTAAAATGTGCATATTTAGTGGTTCAATTTTAAATGAAAAATAGAATGTTGGCCTCCACCACCCCTACAGCCAACCCTTACCTCCTTTTTTGACAAACATTTACATTGCTTAATATTTTGTCTGTTTATTCCAAATCAACTGGATATGGAGCTGGTGATTATACAAAACACATTGGCAAGCAAAATGACATGAATTATCATGCATTACAAAGTAATCAAATACACTGTTTCAAACAAACAAATGTTTTTATGTTATGACCAATAGACAATAAAGCAATTACTTTTGGAAACCTGAACATATTAGCCAAATCGAACTGTTTTTCTGAACATAGCTTTACTAAATTACATTAAAATGGAATTGTCATTCTGATTACCAATTAAAAAGAGTAACATCTATAGGATATATACCATGCAAAACACCTTGGTAGCAAAAGCATGTCTTTAAGGTATTGTAGATAATATTATGTTCAATTTTATATATATATCGCACATAAAATAAGCCCTGCATAATTAAGTGACAGTATTGCATACTATCATATACAAGCAAGCTGATCAGCCCCATATCCAACACAACAGCATAAAAACCACTAAATGTTCACAAAATGTTAACAGAATTGTACAGGTTAAACAACTAGCTATAATACACGTGGTTAGATTGAATTAACTAGTACTATAACAAAGGCAATGAATCTATAGGATAAGGATTCTATATAAAACAGCTATTAAGCTATGAAATATTTCATATTTACAAGCACAGGTTGCCATTGAACAAGACAACAATACAAAGGATTTAGGAAGTGTTCAGTTTCTCTTGCAGTGATGATATCTTGGCATCTAGCTCACCTTTACAAATTGTTGCCTAACCAGATCAGAAAATTCCCTGACATTTTCCAAATTTCAAAATTTCCCTGACATTTTGTAAAATTCCCTGACCTTGAAAAAAAAAATTTTTCCCTGACTTTTCCCTGACGCGTATGAACCCTGCATTTCTTTTTTGCTAACTAAGATACCACAGGTCTAACATGGTTTCCTTAGAGTTGAACTTCAACAGATTTGGACAAACCTCTGATGGATGAGAATGTATAATTTTGATTTTTTGTCAGTATTTCAAGCCTTGACTTCTTACATTTTACATTCATCGCAGATCAAACAAGAGCTGTTCGTAAGACAGCATGCTCGAATTTTCTCAGTGCTTGATTTAAGAAAGCAGCACAAAAAAAAAAACAACTAAAAGAAGAATACAATACAGAGATATTGGACTTTATATGTCATTTTAGCCTACAAATCAAAAATGAAAACGGGATATAACTCTCTCCAAATTCAAACCAGAATTGTGGGAATTGTTTCCTCTGGTGTAGCCTTTCATAGTAAATATATAATTTCAGTTTTTAATCAATAGCTTTGAAAAGCACAGAGATATTGCACGTTATATAAAACTTTAACCTAAAAATTCTAAGTTAAAAAGGGGCATAGTTCTATTAAAATTCAAATCAGAGTTATGGGGATTGTTTCTCCTGGGTAGCTCTGATAGTAAATAACTATTTTAAGTTTAAAGTCAATAGCTTTGATAGTAACAGAGATATTGGAAATTATATAAAACTTTAACCTAAAAATTCTAAGTTAAAAGGAGGCATAACTCTGTCAAAATTCAAATCAGAATTGTGGGGATTGTTTCCTCTGGTGTAGCCTTTGATAGTAAATAACTATTTTCAGTTTCAAGTCAATGCTTTGAAAGTAACAGAGATATTGGACATTATATGAAACTTTAACCAAAAAAATTCTAAGTTAAAAAGGGCATAACTTTGTCAAAATTCAAACCAGAGTTATGGAGATTGTTTCTGCTGGTGCTGACTGGTGCTGACTTCGATAGTAAATAACCATTATAAGTTTCAAGTGAATAGCTTTGAAAGTAACAGAGATATTTGACTTTATCAAAAACTTTACCTAAAAAATTCTAAGTTAAAAAGAGGCATAACTCTGTTAATATTAAAATAAGAGTTATGAGGATTGTTTCTCCTGGTGTAGCCTTTGATAGTAAATAACTATTTTAAGTTACTAGCTTTGATAGTAACAGAGATATTTAACTTTATTCAAATATTTAACCAATGGCTATGGCGACAGAGACGCTGGGGCGAGTTCAATTGCCCTACTTTTTCTTCGCAAAGTCGAGCTGAAAATGAATGGGATACTCACTGTGCATGTCCTTATTTAACAGTTCAGTATCCCTTTGTGGTACATTTCCTTTTTCGGAATGATACCTCTAGTACATACTAATTTAAGGCAATTAAATTGTCTCCCTTACCATAAGAGTATAAAAATTCATTTTCTTCATAACTTTCGATCTCTACAAGGTATCCACCTCTGGCTATGCAGTCAGCCTGTGCAAAAAAACAGAAATGTTCCACATCAAGTTATAGATCTGATTACTTGTGAAAATCAGATAAGTACAATTAGCATTTATTTGACATTTCCTTGAAAATAAAAACAAGAGGGCCATGAAGGCCCTGTATCGCTCACCTGACCTATTGACCTAAAGATCATCAAGATTAACATTCTGGCAAAGTTTTATTAAGATATGATCATAAATGCCTCTAGAGTGTGACCTAGTTTTTGACCCCACATGACCCAGATTCGAACTTGACCTTAAGATTACCAAGGTTAACATTCTGACCAAGTTTCATGAAGATACTGTCATTAATGTGGCTTCTAGAGTGTTAGCAAGCTTTTTCTTTGATTTGACCTGGTGACCTAGTTTTTGAACCCACCTGACCCAGATTTAAACTTGACCTAAAGATCATCAACATTAACATTCTGACCAAGTTTCATTAAGATAGGGTCATAAATATGACTTATAAAGTGTTAACTAGCTTTTCCTTTAATTTGACCTGGTGACCTAGTTTTTGGCCCCATCTGACCCAGATTTAAAGCTGACCTAAAGATCATCAAGTTTAACATTCCAACCAAGTTTCATTAAGATATGGTCATAAATATGGCATCTAAAGTGCTAACTAACTTTTCCTTTGATTTGACCCGGTGACCTAGTTTTTGACCCCACATGACCCAGATTCAAACTTGACCTAAAGATCATCAAGATTAACAGTCTGACTAAGTTTTATGAAAATAAAGTCATAAATATGGCCTCTAAAGTGTTAACAAGCTTTTCCTTTGATTTGACCAAGTGACCTAGTTTTTGACCCCACTTGACCCAGATTTGAACTTGACCTAAAAATCATCAAGATTAACATTCTAACCAAGTTTCATTAAGATATGGTCATAAATGTGATCCCTAGAGTGTTAACTAGCTTTTCCTTTGATTTGACCTAGTGACCTAGTTTTTGAACCTACATGACCCAGATTCAAACTGGACCTAAAGATCATCAAGATTAACATTCTGACCAAGTTTCATGAAGATACAGTCATAAATATGGCCTCTACAGTGTTAATCAGCTTTTCTTTTGATTTGACCTGGTGACCTACTTTTTGACCCCAGATGACCCAATATCGAACTCGTCCAAGATTTTATTGAGGGTAACATTCTGACCAAGTTTCATTAAGATTGGGCCAAAATTGTGACCTCTAGAGTGTTAACAAGCTTTTCCTTTGATTTGACCTGGTGACCTAGTTTTTGACCTCAGATAACCCAATATCGAACACATCTAAGATTTTATTGAGGGTAACATTCTGACCAAGTTTCATTAAGATTGGGCCAAAACTGTGACCTCTAGAGTGTTAACAAGCTTTTCCTTTGATTTGACCTGGAGATCTACTTTTTGACCCCAGATGACCCGATATCGAACTCGTCCAAGATTTTATTGAGGGTAACATTCTGACCAAGTTTCATTAAGATTGGACCAAAATTGTGACCTCTAGAGTGTTAACAGTCAAATTGTTGACGACGGACGGACGACGGACACAGGGTGATCACAAAAGCTCACCTTGAGCACTTTGTGCTCAGGTGAGCTAAAAATTAACAGCTATGTTTCCCATTTCTTATTTTGTGTATCAGGTAGCTTGCTTAAATTACATTAAAATGCAGATGTAAATTCACAAAACTCATTCTTCTACCTACAATTTGCTTATGATAAAACATGTTTGATTTATCACCCCCTATAAATGACTGTTTTAACTCCCCCTTTTCCTGTTGCGACCTACCAAAACAAACAACTGGCAGGTGGAAGGTACTACTCTCGCACGGTATTTGTAACAATAACATGTTAAATGTTACTATTAAGAAAAGGGGAATCGGGTAGTGAAACCATTATCCGAGACAAAATAATTGTACTAATTTTGAATCGTATTGACTATAAAGAAAACCCTGATTTACCATGAAGTAAACATGAATTACCAATAAAGACATAATTGACTTTTCAGATAATGTTTTCGTTATCATTCTCTATTTATAAGAAATCATCTTCAAATTAACTGTTTTGCTTTACATGGTGTGTGTATTTAAGTGTTATTGTAAGTTGAACACAAATATGTGCATGTGGTGATATAACAGATGAAACAGACAAGTAATGTTTACAAAATGCTGATAAAATGTTGACTAATCACACTCATTGCATGGACATGCACTCGACCAAGTCATAAAACTTGTGAATAACATGTCAAATTGATCTGCAATCCAATAATCCATGTTGTTTTCTGAAATAAGCATGCATACTCCATAAATATATGTAAATAAGATGTTGCATAGCTGTTGCATTTTTGAAAGAAATTACTTTTTATCTAGATGGTAAAAAACATTCTCTGTATGCCAACTTGGCAATTTTGATATTTGATCTGAACTCTGACTGACTGACACTGTATTCCATTTTGCGACTTAAGTATGCGATTTATGTCCTTAAGGGCGTAAATGAAATAAAGATAAATAATACCGAAGTGTCTCTATCGATCAGTCTTCATGTATTTAATGTCATTTAATGTCGAACCCCTCGTGCTATGCATATACTTATCCACTGGGGGCTGGGGGATCTGTGACTCGCTATCCTACCTAATTATTGCTTGTAAAATGGGGGCTTATTTCATTTGCAGAATGTATTTTCAGTAAACTAAGACAAGTTTCATGTTAAGTTTCAAATACAAAGAGAAAACTAAAGTAAGGGTGTTTACGGCGCGATGCCGTCAAGAATGTGGTCCACAAAGGGTCAGTGGCTTCAATCTGGTGCCGTTTCACTACAAATCTTCTAACACTTCATTTTCTTTTCATATTTTGACATCTTATTAAATGCATTTTGCAATGCTGTATGGGTTTCAATGGGTTGAAATTCTAGAAAGTATAGTAAATGGATATAAACTGTGGCGAATTTACACTAGAACCCTGAGGGAAATGTTTTACTGGTATATAACCTCTACAATAACTCGTATTCCCTATTTTATGTGTAATAAACGTAGAAAAAGTATGCCTATAAACCGTATTTCTATCTTACTTGAAGCTAGAGCTGCCGCCTAACGGTTGCTAACTTATTCCCCATCCTGGACCAATTCATAATGGCAAGCATTTTTTAAAATAAAAAGTACCAGTGAAGACAATATAATTGCTATATACAACTGTTTATCAGGATGTGAGAACAAGTATTGTGAGTTATGGTACAGACATGAACAAGCAAACCTTTACTTTTACTCTGTGATCTTGACCTTAGAGCAAGGGACCAGCTGCAGCCAGTCTTATCAAACATTTATCAATCTGTGTCTGTGCCAGACTGTCACTAAATAATAGTAATAATGTTGATGTTGTTAACCCCAAAAAAGAGTAAGAAGGAATCAAGGTATTTGTGAGGTTCCATGTGGGATGAAATTGACAATCAGATCAAAACTGTTTGTCAGTGAATAGACAAGGCTAATGCCAAAGATTTCGAGTAATTCAAAGGCCAAGAGTGTCTGGGGCGGTTTGGCTGGTTATCAAACTTGACTAGATATTATGCCCACAAACATTGTCATCAAGTTTGGTAAAGATTGAATAAAAACTGTTCGACTTAGAGAGCGGTCAAAGGTAAACTCGCAGTTCTTTTAGTAATGCAACGGTCATAATCCAAGAGTGTCTTGGGCGTTTTAGGTGGTTATAGAAATTGGCTGAGCTATAATGTCCACAAACAATTTCATCAAGTTTTGTGAAGATCGGATGAAAACTGTTCGAGTGGACAATGCTAAATTTGCAGTTTTTCGAGTAATTCAAACCCAATAATCCAAAAGTGCCCAGGTGATTTGGTTTGTTATTGCACTTGGCCGAGATGTTATGCCAACAAACATTGTCAACAAGTTTGGTGAAGATGGGATGAAAACTTATTGACTTAGAGAGCGGTCAAGACTAAATTCGCAGTTGTTTTTGAGTAATTCAAGGGCTATAATATATGAGTACCTGTTGTGATTTGGCTTGTTATCAAACTTGGCCGAGATATTTTCCCCACAAACATTGTCAGCAAGTTTGGTGAAGATCAGATAAAAACTGTTTGACATAGAGAGTGGACATGTTTTGGACGCTGATTGCCCTCACCTCTGCCCGTCACGTGTGTTCACATATTTGTAATAAGTTATTTCAGAATCCCTTCATGCATAAAGACATTATGGCCTGGCCACGAAAAATGAACCGACCATATTTTTGACATTTAACCTCTATGTGTGACCTTGACCGTGGACCTAGGGAACTGTGTCTTAAGCGTGACATATTGTCCCATAATGATGAACATTTTTGCCAAGTTATTACAGAATCCCACAATGCATAAAGAAGTTATGGCATGGAAACGAAAAATGCCACCCTTTTCACCTTTGATCTCTCAAGTGTGACATTGACTTCAAAGAGAAAAGAAAAAGACGAGGACAGGCATAAACTACATATTGCCTATGTGTCTGTGAGAGATATGTGTAATAGTAATCAAGTAATTTATGAGGACACAGACAGACTGACGGCATGGTGACACACTTATATACCTCCCTCCTTAGACTTCGTTTGCGGGTTATAATTATGAAAAAATACTACAGAAGCAAGGGACAAAAGCCGATATTTGATAAATAAGTCAGTTGGTAAAGGCATACAGTTTTTTTTACTAAAGTTGCAAACATTTGTACTGTATTGCAAGCAAACATGCATACAGTCAGGACATCACACCGTCTTCCTCTTTCACTGACAGTTATAAACAAATTGGAGGTTTTAGCAATGATTTTATTTAATTTTACCAAACTAGTATTGTTTCTTTATTCACAAAACAGAGGGGTTTATATGTAGACCATTCTTCAAGCAAGAAAATATGTATTTTTGACACCGATAATGTGCAATTTCTGGACAAAATCAGACAGTGATCAATTTCGTTTTTTGCAATAATTTGCCCGTATTCAGACTTACACATTATACAAAGAAACAAATCATGTTTAGCTTCCAATAAAACATAAATATACACACCAACAAAATAAATAAATCACTTTAAAAATAGTCTTTCAAACTTTAAGCGGTCGGCTTATTGTTGCAAGTACAGTCATTTATGGGGGTGTTTATATATTTGTAAAGTTATTTTAGCTATCTCCTTTCCACTGATACCAATACAATTATTTAAATGAAGCTGTAGAAGAATTATTTATGTTTATACAGTACTATTTTATCATCAAAATCTAATTTTATTGTATGGAAAACATTGACCGGCTGTACATATTCCAGAGTACTGAGGCAAAATTTTCATGGAAAGTAGGTACTTTCACTTGGAAAAGTCCAGTAAAGTCTCCTGCTATATAACATGTCCAGTGATTGCAAATATTTTCCATGGACATCTCTGGAAATCACTCTAGACATCATTTAAAATGTTCATGGAAACTTTTGTTTACCGACACTGTGGAAATGTAGCACTAAGATAAACGTCTGGTCATTTAAACTCTGTCATTTTCTGACATCAGAAAACAATCAGTATCAGACTGGGAATACCATGTGATCAAGTTCAGCCAATCAGATCAACTGATCTTACAAGGAGGAATTTTCAAAATGTGTAACTGGGAGTCAGAAGTTAACAAGTACTGTAGAAATTAAAGAAATTATCATGAGAGGTTTTTCAAAGTTAATACTGAGGATTCTAAAATTGCTAAAGTAAGTCTATTTACATAACTGACCAATGAAACAATACATAACATTTGTAATTATGCTTAATAATCCTAGTGAAGCCTTTGTTTACTTCAACATCAACTATTTTATGCTATGAAATGACTGATATACAAAGACACATGCACGTGTCTTTGTGTATCAGTCATTACATAGCATAAAATAGTTGATGTTGAAGTAACCAAAGATGTATCTTTGTGTATCAGTCATTTCATAGCATGAAATAGTTGATGCTGAAGTAACCAAAGACTTCACTAAGACTAATAAAAAATATATTTCTACATTTTCCCCCTTTTTTGTGGAATTTAATTTCGTACAGACATAGGGCATAGACTGGCTCAGTTCACTATATTCAATCATAAAAATGTATAAAAAAAATATCATAGTCTAGGAGCTAGTCTATGATTTTACTAACTAGAAGATGCTTTTGTAGGAAAGCGCATGTCTCCCCCAATGCATAGTCATATAGGCAAGAAGTCAATAGAAGACATGGGCACATGTCAATGAGACACTGATGGTTGGCTGCAATAGCGATCACCTACTTGGTACATCAAATCATCTCACTTAGTTTTAACATTCTGGGCCTAGTGGTTCTCAAGTTATGAATTGGAAACAGTTTTCTACATTCAGGCCCCTGTGACCTTGACCTTTTATTGAGTGACCCCCAACATCAGTAGGGGTCATCTACTCTACATGTCCAATCAGCATATTCAGTTTCAACATTCTGGGTCAAGAGGTTCTCAAGTTATTGACTGAAAAGTGTTTTCTATGTTCAGCCCCCTGTGACCTTGCCCTTTGATGGAGTGACCCTAAAATCAATAGAGATCATCTACTCTGTAAGACCAATCACCCTATCAAATTTGACAGTTCTAAGTCACATGGTTCTTAAAAATTCACATGCATGATTACATTCCAATATGGCTTCATGACTAAGTCAGCATTTTTTATGACTTATGCAACACAAACCTTTAAGCATATAACATGTTTATTTTTTTACTAAGTCGAGGACCATAACACTGGTTTGACTAAGTGAAATTCCAAACATATCACCAGGTGTACAACTTCACATGCTACATAGCAATCTTCTAATGGTTTACGACTCCAATGCGACACAAATTTGTATGCCCTCTAAGCATATCTTTGACTAAATCAAGTACAAAAACTCTATGTCCCAAACACAATCCCATGCCTACAACTTCACAAACTGACTGATATTATGTTTCAAGACTTTCGGTCAAATGTTTTAAAATACTTGTGCATTACTTCCCATACTGAGTAATATTTCTAATATTCTTGAGATCCATGCAACACAATCTTTTAGGCCTTTATGCAAAATTTCCAACAGCCACAACTCTGGTCAGGTTGTGTGAAACCCCAATTAAAACACCAGATGCATATCTTCATATGCTGAATGACAATAATGTGACGTATGAAGACTCTGGTTCAAATACTATTTGAGATATGCAAAGCAAGAATTCAGATGGAAAGAAGGACAGACAGATGGACAAAGGCAACTCAAAGTGCCTTCCCCACACCCCACCCACAAATGTTTGGGGTCACAACAATGCTGGGCTAATATTTCTTCATCCCATTGTTAAGGAATCGCTGAAATGATAACAATATATAATAATAAAGTGTCAACCTACCCTAGCATCTGCCCAGGTTTTCTGTTCTGAACTAGAAAAGTAGCAGCTACCACTGAACAACAGCTCCCATCCAGGTGGACATGGTTCAACTGCTTCTGTTAACAGGGAAAGAAAACAAATCTTTTAAAGCTACTGAATGCTAGTTCAAAGCTTAGAGTATATTATACATACTTGCTACAAGGTCATGTATAGTGCCTGATGCAATTTTGCTTCCAAATTTTTATATTTTTGTAAAGATCTTCCATAAAAATCAAATTTATCATAGAGATTTACAATTCTAAAAAATCAACAAGAATAAAAAATACCGAACGCGATGCCCCTATTGTTACACATAGAGGCTGCTACAGGGAAGATGATATTAGAACAAATTTTGGGAAAGAACCGTCTGGCTGCTTGAGTCAAGTTACTGCTTAATACAGGTGGTTCAACTGTAGCTACATAGACAAAATGTAAAGAACTGATCAGCTAATCCAAAAAAAAAAAACCCAACAAAAAAACCAAACCTGAAAGGCACACCACTGTCTATGTCATATTATGTTGTAAGACAGAAATAGTTTAAAATACAGGAATAGTGCTCGAGTTCTGTATGTTCCTACTTTCCCACCTACAAATGTATCAAATCCCATAAGATTCTATTCTGAGTTGCAAAAATGGATCCCATTAAGTAACCTTCTATAGTTGCAATATTGGTTCCGATGAAATTCCCTATAGTAGTTGCAAAACAAAGTCCCATAAACTTTGTCAGTTGTTACAAAAGCACGTTTTAACAATTCGTTTTTCAGAAAATTTTGTCTATTTTCTTTCCTTTGGTGGCTGCATAAATGAGGTATTTTATCTTTCCTTTAATGCTTGCAAAATCTAGTTTTATTATATTCCTTTTACAGGTTGCCAAAATTGTATCCTACTATCTTTCCTTTGCTGGTTCCACTATCTAACTCAAATATCTTTCCTTTGTTGGTCTGCAAATTCCACTCTTATCTTCCCTTCACTGTTGTCTACTGTCTTTTCATCGGTGGTTTGCAACAGTTGAGACCTCTCTCTTCCCTCCGCAAGAACCCAGTGCTACTATTTACTCCTCGTATGTTGCAGAACTCAAGTCTTACCATCTTCCCTTCAAATCTTTGCAGAAATTGAGCTCAATTTTATTCCTTTAGTGGTTGCAAATCAAGAGTCCTACTGCCTTCTCTGGTTGCAAATTGTGGCCTGTCTTCACATGGTTGGCAAAATATGCTCCTATTATCTCCCCTTTTGCGTTTTGAAAATTTGAGTTCTACTAGCTTCTCTTTGGTGGTTGCAGAAATCATGTCCTACTTCCTATCCGTAAGTAGTTGCAGAAATCAAGTTCATCCATCTACCCTTTAGCGGTTGCATCAATCAATTTCTTTCTGCTATATCTTCCCTTTGGTGGTTTGCAAATCCAGTCATGACCTACTATCCTTTGGTTGCAGAAATCAAGTCCGTCCTACTATTGTCCCTACTGCTTTTTCTTTGGTGGTTTGCAAAAACCAAGTCCTACTATCTTCTATTCGATGGTTGAAAACTGCTACTATCTTCCCTCCAGTGGTTGCACTAAAATCCTTCCAGTACTAGCATTGTTCTAGGGGTGTAGAATTCTTTTATGTGAGGAAACCATCCACCTGAACTATGGAAGGCCAAAAGTTCAACAAGGTACTTACCAATGTCTGAAATAATTTCAGAGGGGATGGGGGGAATAGGGGACATGGGGGAGGGGGGTTTGAGCTGACGTCTTCTTTCACAATCAAAATCTCGGACGTCTCTGTTCTGGTTTAATGTCTTTTTCAACACTTTTTCAGTCCTAGTACAGCCTCTTAATGCTGAGCACCAAGCAATGAAGCTACTAGTACAATTTTTTTACATCAATGGTATGATGCAGCCAGGTATCACTCTATTATTATGTCTGTGTGATGTTAAACCACATAAAAAAGCAATAGTCCTTTACAGATGAATCTGGGAAAACTTTTGTGTAAAAAGGGGGGTCATTTAACTGTTCACCTGTTCAAACAGGTAACAATAATGGTAGATATTCAACAAGAGCTGTCACTAATGGTGACAAATGCCCCCCCCGCAGCTCCTTGACCTTTGACCTGGTGACCTTTGACCTGGTGACCCCAAAGTCAGTAGGTGTCGTGTACTCAATAAGTACTATCAGCATGTGAAGATTGAAGGTCCTGGTTGCAGTGGTTCTCGAGTAAAGTGCCTTCATGCAAAAAGTAAACGTTGTGACGAACGAACGAACGAACTAACGAATGGACGGACAGTTGAAAACTAATAAGCCTCCCTTCGGGGGCATAAAAACAGACTAAACTGCAGCTAAGTTTAATATGCACTAGAGTTTAAGATAACAAGAGCTGTCCATAAGACAAAATGCTCTAATTTTCTCAGTGCTTGACTCTGGATTAGAGCTTTGCCAGTAAAAAACTTTTTAAAACTTTAACCAAAAATTTCTTAGTTAAAAAGGGGAATAACTGCCAAAAATAAAATTAGAAATTTGGGGATTGTTTCTCCCAGTGTAGACTTTAATAGTAAATAACTATTTTAAGTTTCAAGTCAATAGCTTTTATAGTAACAGAGATTTTTGACTTGATTAAAAACTTTAACCAAAAAATTCCAAGCTTAAAAAGGGCATAACTCTGTCAAAATTCAAACCAGTGTTATGGGAATTGTTTCTCCTGGTGTAGACTTTGATAGTAAATAACTATTCTAAGTTTCAAGACAACAGCTTTGATAGTAACAGAGATATCTGACTTTATCAGAAACTTTAACCAACGGCGATGCTGATGCCAACGCTGGGGCGAGTGCAATAGCTCTACTTTTTCTTTGAAAAGTCGAGCTAAATATTGTAATTCCCATACATTGCATCCATAGTCATTCATCATTTGTACAATCTCCTAAACAAATACCTTCACAGTTTTGGTCTTTGAAACCAACAGTATAGATGCATGTGTGAATGACTGCCCCTTCTATATATGTGCCATTATTTTTGCAAGGATAAGTGCTTCACCTATCCAATTCTACAGGGAAATGTAATATAAACTGAATCCCTCTGGAACAGAGATTAAGGGATGTTGATATTTTGTTCAGTACCTCTATATTTTGTTGCTTTCTTGTAGAAACACTGATGGCATAGCAGTAAAATTCAAAAATTAAGTTACTTAGTGTAAATGTTAGTACATGTATTAAAATATAAAAGATATCAAACTTTAGTGACATTTTATCATGTAAATGCACGTACCTGAACAATTTCTACCTATATAACAAGAATCACATATGCATGTAAAAGTACCATTCCCATTATCAACACATGTGCCATTGTTCAAGCATGGGGAGGAGTCACAGATGCCAGAAGCTAAAACTAGAAGTCATTATGTAAAACATTCATAGGCTTACGAGCATTTTCAAACTTGGGGGCCTCGGACAGGAAGAGTCTGTCTCAGTGTTCACAAAACATTTTCAGCCACAGCTGAGTTTGATAATGAAACTTTATTTGTCATTTATATCTTAATAGAATGTTTAAAACCAAATTTTAAGTTAATAACTTTTTTCAGGTGGCTATTCAGTACTGATGGTCAATCTCACTTGGAAGTTAACCTTGAAGTTTTAGTAAAATTGATATTAAAGTTTCAAACTCCAACTTAGCTGAAACCGAAAAATGTTCAGTTAATACTGGGCCTGTGGAGTGATCCCATCTCGTAGGTGAGGGTTTGTTTGTCTCCCACGAAAGATTTCTATTTCAAACTTTCTGATGAGTTCTCAGAAAAGAAATCACCAACAAGTATCATCAAGTCTAGTCTCTTTATCTAAACTGTTCAAAAGCGACAAACATGTTCATTTACATTACAAATTTTGTCTATACTTTAGAGAGAATTTTCCTCTAAAAATTAAATGGCCGTGCTATTTTTTATAACAGAATTGTTTTTACAGTTTACCTTTAAGAAAGAGCGGTAATGGGTGCAAGGTCCTACAGAGAGCAACTTTTGGTAGTTTTAAATGTCAAATACCTTCTAAGAATTTGACTGAAAATATTTGGGTTTTCGTGACCATGTTGTTATGCATACATGTGATCTCCCGCGCGGGAGGGTCAAAATCCCGATTTTTTCACCTTGCCTCCCGTCTCCCGACCAAAACCATATTTCTCCCGCTTTTCAAAAAAAAAAAAAAAAAAAAAAAAAAAAAAAAAAAAAAATCGGTATTATGTCTGGGTTGATAATTACCAAGGAGTGCACAATAAATCAAAGTGTCACCGACTGTTGATGTATTATACATGTTAAACACAACATTAGCTGTAGAAAGAGTCTTGTTTATTCACAGTGTATGAATATTTTTTGGTTCTTTGAAAAGGATTTAGTCAAGGCAGAGTGACTATTTCACCCACCTGTGATCACGCGGGGCGATGATGCCTATTTCTCTTGAAAGCATAAAATAATTCCCATTCATCATAGAATAATTACAATCTCAAAAATTTGTTTTTCATATGAAAAACTTTATGCTCGGTGAATGAATCCCCTTAAGTGAATTTTGGAAGATAAGCTTCACCTATCCAATTTAACAGGAAATGTATATTTCCCTTGGAGGTTATGTCGATTTTTTGTTCAATTTTACCCTATAATTATTTTTGTAAAACACTGATTGCATGAAAAATTACAAAATATATGTTAATTTGATAACTATTAATAAAGATTAATTTTGTGTTACAGTAAATACTACCTGTTGATATTTACGATTTCTATTTTCATGTAAAATCATCCATATCAATTCCATTGTAAAGTGGGGGGGTAAGAATTTACAATAATATTAGAGTTTAGTAACAATTAAGCTTCGAGCATTTTCAATGTGCCTCACAGGAAAGTTATGTCATGTTCACAACATTTTCAGCACACTAAGTTGAAATGAACTTTTTTCATAAAATTTAATAATGTTAAAAAGTTAAGAATAATTTAGGGGCTATTCGTATGATGGCAATTCACGACTTTTTTCAGTGAAATTGATCTATTAAAGCTTTGCAAATCCAAAGTGAAAGTAAAATGTTCAGTAAACTGGGGCAGTATATTCTATAGGTTTGTATGTCTCCAGAAGATTTACTATTTCAAACTTTAACAAAGATGAGTATACTCGCAAAAAATCACCAACGAAGTTCATCAATTGTTTTTTCTAACTGTTAAAGCGAAAACATTATTTACATTAAATTTTGTCTATACTTTGGAAATTTTCCTCTAAGATTATGGCCGTGCGCTATTTTTGTATAACAAATGTTTTGAGTACCTAAACAGCTGTAAATGGGCAACCTCCAGTTTTGGGATTCTAAATTATCACTTTAGATTTGTGATTATGGTTTTGGCTTGTTATTTTGACCTGGAATCACTTGCCCCTCACCACTTAGGGATTAAGCCACATTAAGGGCGTGCAATTTTTCATGTTAATAAGCCATCCAGCTGGCTTACAGAATGTTATTTCGTGTAAATGTTAGTCACATAATGAAAACAAGAGGGCCATGAAGGCCCTGTATCGCTCACCTGGCCTATTGACCTAAAGATCATCAAGATCAACATTCTGACCAAGTTTCATTAAGATATGGCTATAAATGTGGCCTCTAAAGTGTTAACAATCTTTTCCTTTGATTTGACTCGGTGACCTAGTTTTTCACCCCACATGACCCAGATTCGAACTTGACCTAAAGATCATCAAGATTAACATTCTGACTAAGTTTCATAAAGATACAGTCATAAATGAGGCCTCTACATGGTTCATACACATTCTTTCAGACAAGATTCCCTGACATTTCCCTGACATGAAAGCATTTTTCCCTGACTTTTTGGTTCGGTACGATACAAACCAAGTCACCTAGTATGACTTTTGTTATCTTAAAATGTGCACATTTAGTGGTTCAATTTTAAATGAAAAATAGAATGTTGGCCTCCACCACCCCTACAGCCAACCCTTACCTCCTTTTTTGACAAACATTTACATTGTTTAATATTTTGTTTGTTTATTCCAAATCAACTGATATGGAGCTAGTGATTATACAAAACACATTGGCAAGCAAAATGACATGAATTATCATGCATTAAAAAGTAATCAAATACACTGTTTCAAACAAACAAATGTTTTTATGTTATGACCAATAGACAATAAAGCAATTACTTTTGGAAACCTGAACATATTAGCCAAATCGAACTGTTTTTCTGAACATAGCTTTACTAAATTACATTAAAATGGAATTGTCATTCTGATTACCAATTAAAAAGAGTAACATCTATAGGATATATACCATGCAAAACACCTTGGTAGCAAAAGCATGTCTTTAAGGTATTGTAGATAATATTATGTTCAGTTTTTGTGTAAAATAAAGACCGTATGTTTGTGTTATTGGAGCCTTGTATGTATATATAGTAATGGCTATGTGTAATGGACACTATACAGGAGAGAAGGGGATCGAATCATTAGATATAGCAATCACCAGATTTGCTCAGGAGGTAAGGGGTGCAAATCCCTTTCAGTTTCTTCTATATGGAATTTGAAAAATATGTAGAATATAGATATATGCATATAATTTAAAATTATGCTTTAATTGTTGTAAGTGTGATAGCTTTCATGAAAAAGGAAATATTTGAAGAAACTGCCTTAACCTTTACAAATTGTTGCCTAACCAGATCAGAAAATTCCCTGACATTTTCCAAATTTCAAAATTTCCCTGACATTTTGTAAAATTCCCTGACAATTCCCTGACCTTGAAAAAAAAAATTTTTTCCCTGACTTTTCCCTGACGCGTATGAACCCTGCAGTCTAGAGTGTAAACAAACTTTTCCTTTGATTTAACCTTGTGACCTAGTTTTTGACCCCACCTGACCCAGATTCAAAGTGGACGTTAAGATCATCAAGATTAACATTCTGACCAAGTTTTATGAAGATACAGTCATAAATGTGTCCTCTACAGCTTTAACAAGCTTTTCTTTTGACTTGACCTGGTGACCTAGTTTTTGACCCCAGACGACCCAATATTCATCTCGTCCAAGATTTTATTGAGGTTAACATTCTGACCAAGTTTCATTAAGATTTGGCCAAAATTGTGACCTCTAGAGTGTTAACAGTCAAATTTTGACGACAGACGGACGACTGACGACAGACGACGGAGACAGAGTGATCACAAAAGCTCACATTGAGCACTTTGTGCTCAGGTGAGCTAAAAAACAAAGTAACATGTTTAATGTAAAGTCCAAGCGAATCTGTTCAGTTTCTGTAAAGAATGCAAAATCAAGTGACATTTTATCATGTAAATGCACTTACCTGAACAATTTGTACCCGTATAACCAGATTCACATATGCATGTAAAAGTACCATTCCCATTATCAACACATGTGCCATTGTTCAAGCATGGGGAGGAGTCACAGATGCCAGAAGCTAAAACTAGAAGTCATTATGTAAAAATTCATAGGCTTACGAGCATTTTCAAACTTGGGGGCCTCGGACAGGAAGAGTCTGTCTCAGTGTTCACAAAACATTTTCAGCCACAGCTGAGTTTGATAATGAAACTTTATTTGTCATTTATATCTTAATAGAATGTTTAAAACCAAATTTTAAGTAAATAACTTTTTTCAGGTGGCTATCCAGTACTGATAGTCAAGCTCACTTGGAAGTTAACCTTGAAGTTTTAGTAAATTGTTATTAAAGTTTCAAACTCCAACTCAGCTGAAACCGAAAAATGTTCAGTTAATACTGGGCCTGTGGAGTGATCCCATCTCGTAGGTGAGGGTTTGTTTGTCTCCCACGAAAGATTTCTATTTCAAACAATAATTCCTAATTTCTGATGAGTTCTCAGAAAAGAAATCACCAACAAGTATCATCAAGTCTAGTCTCTTTATCTAAACTGTTCAAAAGCGACAAACATGTTCATTTACATTACAAATTTTGTCTATACTTTAGAGAGAATTTTCCTCTAAAAATTAAATGGCCATGCTATTTCTTATAAAAGAATTGTTTTTATAGTTTACCTTTAAGAAAGAGCGGTAATGGGTGCAAGGTCCTACAGAGAGCAACATTTGGTAGTTTTAAATGTCAAATACCTTCTAAGAATTTTACTGAAAATATTTGGGTTTTCGTGACCATGTTGTTGCTGACCTGGAATCACTTGCCCCTTAAGCCACATTAAGGGCGTGCAATTTTTCATGTTAATAAGCCATCCAGCTGACTTACAGAATGTTATTTCGTGTAAATGTTAGTCACATAATGAAAACAAGAGGGCCATGAAGGCCCTGTATCGCTCACCTGACCTATTGACCTAAAGATCATCAAGATCAACATTCTGACCAAGTTTCATTAAGATATGGCTATAAATGTGGCCTCTGAAGTGTTAACAAGCTTTTCGGTTGATTTGACTTGGTGACCTAGTTTTTCACCCCACATGACCCAGATTTGAACTTGACCTAAAGATCATCAAGATTAACATTCTGACTAAGTTTCATAAAGATACAGTCATAAATGAGGCCTCTAGAGTGTTAACAAGCTTTTCCTTTGATTTAACCTTGTGACCTAGTTTTTGACCCCACCTGACCCAGATTCAAAGTGGACCTTAAGATCATCAAGATTAACATTCTGACCAAGTTTTATGAAGATACAGTCATAAATGTGTCCTCTACAGCGTTAACAAGCTTTTCCTTTGACTTGACCTGGTGACCTAGTTTTTGACCCCAGACGACCCAATATTCATCTCGTCCAAGATTTTATTGAGTGTAACATTCTGACCAAGTTTCATTAAGATTTGGCCAAAATTGTGACCTCTAGAGTGTTAACAGTCAAATTGTTGACGACAGACGACGGACACAGGGTGATCACAAAAGCTCCCCTTGAGCACTTCGTGCTCAGGTGAGCTAAAAAACAAAGTAACATGTTTAATGTAAAGTCCAAGCGAATCTGTTCAGTTTCTGTAAAGAATGCAAAATCAAGTGACATTTTATCATGTAAATGCACTTACCTGAACAATTTGTATCCGTATAACCAGATTCACATATGCATGTAAAAGTACCATTCCCATTATCAACACATGTGCCATTGTTCAAACACGGGGAAGAGTCACAGATGTTAGGAGCTAAATAGTTACAAGAATAACATGTAAAACTATCATATGCTTAGGGGGGAATATATTTTGAAAGATTTCAAAGGGCAGTAAGTTACTGAAAAGATCCTAACAAAACTTGAGTGTACATCACTGTCTAGTAATGATCTACATTATTATTAAGTTTCAACTAGAAATGTGGACACAGATGCCCCCACTACATGACAACGGACACAGATCAAACGCCAAACCCCAGGTACACAATTGCACATGCTGACCAACATTCCTGTAAACTTTGGATGATTCTAGGTCAAATACTGTTGGAGCTACGCACGACACAACATTAAAATTACCAATTTTTAACTAAGTCAGGGGCCATAACTCCTACATGACTGAATGAATCCGGACGCGAAACCCCAGGTGCACAACTGCACATGCTGACCAACATTCCTGTAAACTTTGGTGACTCTAGGTCAAATACTTTTGGAGCTACGCGCAACACATTAAAATGACCAATTTTTTACTAAGTCAGGGGCCATAACTCCTACACGACTGAATAAATCCGGACGCGAAACCCCAGGTGCACAACTACACATGCTGACCAACATTCCTGTAAAATTTTGTGACTCTACAGCAAATACTTTTGGAGCTAGGTGCGACACAACACTAAAATGACCAATTTTTACAGTCAGGGGCCATAACTCCTACATGAATCTGGACGCAAAACCCCAGGTGAACAACTACACATGTTGACCAACATTCCTGTAAAGTTTTGAGACTCTACGTCAAATACTTTTGGAGCTAGGCGCGACACAACATTCTCGGAAGGACGGATGGACGCACGGACAAGGGCAAATCTCTAAGCCCCCCCTCCCCCCTCAAAGTGGGGGCATAAAAAGATCAATCAGTGGATGACTTTGTTAAGTGGGAATTTATGGATTGTAACATAGTTAAAGGGCAATAAGTCTGAAGATGCATGTGTATCCCTGGAGTGATCTACATTCTTGTATAGTTTCATAAAGTGATCTATATATATGTCAAGTTTCAAGAAGCGCCATCAATAGGTTACTTCATAGATAGTAAAAAAATCCCTATTTTACCAGATCAAGGGGAAACTGCTTTTACTAGGTTAAGGGGGATAGTACTAACTGTGAGCAAAGGTCATATGCTAATTATTTAATATGTGAAGTTCAATGATTTTACCCAAAACACTTTTTGAAATAGCATTTTCCTTTCTTTTTCTCAAACAAATCAAGTGGATAAACTCTGCTTTTACTGGGTAAAGGGACATCACTAAATGTAAGCAATGTTAATGTGCTAAATAATAATTATATGAGGTTTGGTGCTTTTAGCTTAAATATTGTTTCAATTATAAGCATTTTCAATTCAGATGTACAGTCAAACAGCTCCACCTTTGGTGGGGTATAATAAAACCAAATGTGCAGCTGTACCTAAATTAGTAAAGATTCATTGGAATTTAATCCAAAGCATGCAATGTTAATGGGGATGTATTTTCAGTGTTGCAGTAAATGATTATTTTATTAAATAACAAGAGCACCGCCTTGCTGGTGCAGATGCTCATCTGATTTTTTTTGTCTCTGTATTATAGAAATATTGTCTTACCCATGATTTTCTAAGTCCAAAAAGGGCCATATTTCTTACAAAAAGCAGGATGGAGTTATGTTTCTTGATATACAGAGTAAGCTTATGATGGTAGACAACTGATGCAAGATTCAAAGCAAAAGCTTTGATAGTTTAGAAGAAAAGTTTACCTAAACATAAAACTTAACCAAGAAATCTGAAATTTTCTATGTCCAAAAGGGGCCATAACTCTTACAAAAAGCAGGATGGAGTAATGTTGCTTGCTGTATGGGGTCAGCTTGTGATGATGAACAAGTGTTGCAAGTTTTAAGGTATTAGGCCCATAATAGAGTACCTCCTTTTTGGAGAGTATTCAATTCCTACCATAAACCTGCTTTGACTGCAATTTTCACTGGGACCAAATTTTTTTCCCCTTATTTTCCTTTTTTTTCTAGTAAGTTATTACTTCTTTCAAGACTTGTTATTGATTTATTGTACAAAAGTGGAAATAATTCATTTGATAAGCGATTTCTTGCTGTTCAAAGTGAATTTACCTCTGAAACAGAAGGGGTAGAGTTAGACATCTTTTAAAAATACTGAGTTACATGAGGTAAAAGTTCTCTATTTTGCCTTCATTCTTTAGATTACATATTGTGGAAGATATATAGGTAGGTTTTACTTCTGCCCCAAGGTTATTTTTGAATGAAGTGAGCAAAATTCAAAACAGACCCGCAGGATTCGACCTTAATTTTTTTATGTTGGAGTTAGAATTCTGTCTCATTAAATCCGTTTACTTGAGGCACACTAGAAAAAGATGACCTTGCAGGTTTCATGATTTAGTTTTTATTGTTTAACCAAATTGTTGCATGTTTCTTTCTAAAAAGGGCCATCATTCTTGCAAAAGCAGGATAGAGTTATGTTTCTTGATGTACAGTGTCCACTTATGATGGTGAAAAACTGTTGCAAGTTTTAAAGCAATAGCTTTGATAGTTTATGAGAAAAGTTGACTTAAACATAATACTCAACCAAGAAAATGATTTTCTAAGTCCAAAAGGGGCAATAATTATTGCAAAAAGCAGGATGGAGTTATGTTGCTTGCTGTACAGGGTCAGCTTATGATGGTGAACAAGTGTTGCAAGTTTCAAAGCAATAGCTTTGATAGTTTAAGAGAAAAAGTTGACCTAAACATAAAACTTAACCAAGAAATCTGATATTTTCTAAGTCCAAAAGGGGCCATAAATCTTGCAAAAAGCAGGACGGAGTTATGTTTCTTGCTATACAGGGTCAACTTATGATGGTGAACAAGTGTTGCAAGTTTTAAAGCAATAGCTTTGATAGTTTAGGATAAAAGCTGACCTAAACATAAAACTTAACCAAGAAAACTGATTTTCTAAGTCCAAAAGGGGCAATAAATCTTGCAAAAAGCAAGATGGAGTTATGTTTCTTGATGTACAGGGTCTGCTTATGATGGTGAACAAGTATTCCAAGTTTCAAAGCAATAGCTTTGATAGTTTAGGAGAAAAGTTGACCTAAACATAAAACTTAACCAAGAAAACTGATATTTTCTAAGTACAAAAGGGGCCATAAATCTTGCAAAAAGCAAGATGGAGTTATGTTTCTTGCTATACAGGGTCAGCTTATGATGGTGAACAAGTATTCCAAGTTTCAAAGCAATAGCTTTGATAGTTTAGGAGAAAAGCTGACCTAAACATAAAACTTAACCAGGCAACGCCGACGCAGACGCCGACGCCGACGCCGACAACCGCTCAAGTGATGACAATAACTCATCATTTTTTTTCAAAAAATCAGATGAGCTAAAAATGACATTGACAATTTTTATTTTAAGTTTTATAATTGTTTACCAATAGTTTGATGTTTCTTTCATAAAAAATAATGGTATAATGAATTCTCTGCAAACGTTTTGGATAAAGGCCACCACTTTGAAATTTATCTCTACCCGAGCTTGAGGAAATACCATAAATTACACAAAATTTATAAAAAATGGCACGGTAAAAGTTTTTAAAAATTAGCAATTAAGTGCGAAGCATGGTCAACTGTAAGAACATACCCAGCAAATGCCACTTTTTAAACATTTCTATTAGGGGCCTAATACCTTAAAACAATAGCTTTGATAGTTTAGGAGAAAAGCTGACCTAAACACAAGTTTTAACCAAGAAATCTGATTTTCTAAGTAAAAAAGGGGCCATAATTCTTGCAAAAAGAATGATGGAGTTATGTTTCTTGCTGAATAGGGTCAGCTTACGATGGTGAACAGGTGTTGCAAGTTTCAAAGCAATAGCTTTGATAGTTTAGGAGAAAAGTTGACCGAAACATAAAACTTAACCAAGAAATCTGATATTTTCTAAGTCCAAAAGGGGCCATAATTCTTACAAAAAGCAGGATGGAGTAATGTTTCTTGCTGTATGGGGTCGGCTTGTGATGGTGAACAAGTGTTGCAAGTTTTAAAGCAATAGCTTTGATAGTTTAGGAGAAAAGCTGACCTAAACACAAGTTTTAACCAAGAAATCTGATTTTCTAAGTCCAAAAGGGGCCATAATTCTTGCAAAAAGCAGGATGGAGTTATGTTTCTTGCTGTACAGGGTCAGCTATTGATGGTGAACAAGTGTTGCAAGTTTCAAAGCAATAGCTTTGCCGACGCCAACACCGATCAAGAGATGGCAATAACTCGTTTTTCAAAAAATCAGATGAGCCAAAAATGGCATGTCAGTATCTGTTAGGCACTAAATTTCATTCAGGAAGCAATGTGTTATAAATTACTTACCAGGATAACATTTCTTCCCACTGCGACCCTTCTTGCTTTTACCGGTCCTAACTTCTGAACAAACAAAACCTGGCGGGCACTGAAATATTCGAAAGTACAGGTAAATATATCACAGTATACCCAGATATACAATATCATAGGCAAAAATATCAGATAGCCTTAATGAGCAAACACATCACAATTCAGGCAGATACAAAGTGAAACATGTGGCAGATATCAAACTCTAACACAGTGTAACATATTTATACTTCCCTTATCTGGTACAGTAGGCACTGCTTTCATATATTTCAGCTGAGTTATACAAAGTTTGTTTGTTTTGGGTTTTACGCTGCTTTTCAACAGTATTTCAGTTATGTAATGGCTGGCAGTTAGTATTCTTGTATTCTATACCAGTGTTAACCTGTTCTTCGCAAGTAACTGCCAACTTCCCCACACAAATCAGAGATGGAGGACAAATGATTTCAGACACAATGTCTTCTATCAAATTGGCACGGAGAACATATGCCATGCCAGGGTTCAAACTCAAAAATAACTAGAGATTCTTTTGAGAAAAGCGCACATCTCCCACAACTGCCTAATCATCTAAATAGTAAGTCAAGTCTTTATATACTGTTTACTTAATCCACATGTGAATGCACATTCTTGACACCAAAAAGACCCCTATAGTACTTTTAAAATGCTTTTTGGAGGCAGGGATGATTTGCCAATATTCCTACTTGGAGGTTGGGCAGATATATCGCAGTATCTATATGCAAATTTATCACAGTATACTAGGCAGATATATACCATACCAGTATAGGCAAATTTATCACAGTACAGGCAGATATATCATAGTATATGCAGATATTGTCACAGCATACATTTATGTAGATATACTACAGTATAGACAGATATATTACAGTATAGGCAAATTTATCACAGTACAAGCAGATATATCATATTACAGGCAGATATCTCACAGTATACTGTTCATCTGTAATGTCGTGGTACTTGACATTCGACGTAACTACATTAAAAAAGAAACAACACAACAGTGTATTTCTTGTCTTTACCACAATATTTCATGTCATATGCATGAATAACTGTGTGAAAATGAATAAGATATCATTCAAGAAACATCCATGTGTACTTTGAACAACAACAGTCAGCCATTGTTATCGTGTGACGTCACATCACTAATGTCGCGGTATAGGTCAACAATTGTGTCAATCAAACTATCATAGGTTAAAAAACACTAAATATAATTCAAACATTGAAAAACTATCTAAGTCAAACTAACAGGAACACTCAAAAGTCATTAAACGCCAATTTAAACATTTTATATTATCTGTTTACATTGGCACTATCGAAAATATTCTCCTCTGTGCAGCAGACACATCAGATATTTTGCAAGTAAATCACAAGGTCGCGGGCGTGGTCATAATGTAGCGGAGCCTAAGAATCGTACTATTACTTAATATTTTCTGTTTGATAGTTATCTAACATGTTAAAATTCACTGCTCAGTATCATGGGTGTATTTTGAGGAGATGGTCAGGGGGCCCCCATCCCTTCCTCCCTCTTAAAATCTGTCGAGTTAAAGACGTTTTGATGTTTCGCCTGATACCGATATTTTATTCATTTTTCTGTAGCTGGGGGATGTTACGTAAAATTTTGTGTCCTCTAACCTATAGGCGGGACTTCATTTGCATAATTAATGAGGACAAATGCTGATCAGCTGGTAGACAAACTTATAAACACTGCAAATATTTGCTTAATTCATGGATTTTTGCAATAAATATGTGAAAAATACGATTTTAATAAATCTTGACAGATATTTAGCAATGTAAATGCAGGTAGGAACATTTTTCGCCAGCATGAGTAAAATAGGTCACGAACTTCCCGGTAAAACACCACGTAGTGTGCAACTCAAATACGGAAATTAGTGATGAACGCGAGATTATGATGTTGATATATATATTTATGTAGATATCACATTTTGACATCGCTGAGTAGTACTAAAGCATTTAACAATGAGCCACCACTTGCGGGTGCTGCGCTAATCGTTTTTTTTTGTAATAGAAATATTGTCTACCATTGGATTTTCTAATCAAAAAGGGCCAATCATTCTTGCAAAATGCAGATAAGTTATGTTTACTGATGTACAGTGTCACTTATATGGAAAAACGGTGCAAGATTTTAAAGCAATAGCTTAGATAGTTTAATGTGGAAAATTGACTTAAACATAAATAAAACCAAAAAATGATTTTCTAAGTCAAAAAAGGGCATAATAATTTGCAAAAAATCAGATGAGAGTTACCTGGCTTGCTGTAACAGTCAGCTTATGATGGTGAACAAGATTGCGAGTTTCAAGAAATTTAGCTTGAATATATATAGAGAAAAAGTTACCTAACATAAAACTTAACAAACAATCTGAAATTATCTAAGTACAAACAGGGGCCATAAAATCTTGCAAAAGCAGATGGAGTATGTTTATTGCTGTTACATGGTCAACTATGATATGTGAACCAATAGTTTTTGCAAGTTTAAAGCAATAGCGTTGGATAGGTTAGGATAAAAGCGACCTAAACTAAACTTAAAAGAAATCTGATTTTCTAAGTCAAAGGGGCAATAAATCATGCAACAAGAACGATGGGTTAGTTTCTTGCTGTACAGGGTCATCTTATTGGTGAACAAGTATTCCAAGTTTCAAAGCAATAGCTTTGACAGTATGGGAGAAAGTTGACCTAACAATAAACTTAACCAAGAAATCGATTATTTCATAATAAAAAGGGGCCAAAATCTTGCATAAAGCAAGATGGATTATAGATATCTTGCTATACAGGGTTCTTTGCTAATGATGTGAAAAAGATATTTCCAATTTACAAAGCAATAGCGTGGGAAATTTTAGGAGAAAAGTGACCTAAAAATAAAACTTCACCAGGCAACGCCGACGCAGAGTCGCACTCACCGCGACGGCGACGCGAGATACGCTCAGTGATACAATAATCATTATTTTTATCAAAAATCAGATGAGCTTAAAAAATGATAATACACTAGTGTAATAAAGCTTTGACGTCGACGTCATTTACAGTATAGGAGACGCTGGTCAAATTGACTTGTTTATATACCAAAAGAAAGTAGATTTGTTGATATTTCGACAGGAAACGATAACATGTGATAAAAAGGATATTACATTTGTGACTTTCCGGATTGAATTTATTAAACTCGTTGAATAAAATTGATAAAATGCTCGGCAGAGCCTCACATTTTATCATTTTATTCAACTTGTTAATTAAATTCAGTATGAAAAGGCACCCATGTAATATCCACTATATATTACAGTATAGACAGAATGATATATCACAGTATAGGCAAATTTATCATAGTACAGGTAGATATATCACAGTTTAGGCAGATATGTCACAGTATATATTTATGTAGATATACTACACTATAGGCAGATATTATGAGATAAACAAGAGTATGGATAGAGAGTACAGGCAGATATATCATAGTATATGCAAATATACCACAGTATAGGCAGATATCCAAGATTACTGGCATCATAGTATATGCTGATTTACCACAGTATAAGCAAATATATCACAGAATAGGTAGTATTATACTAAGGCAGTCATATCATAATATATAGAGAATATTAGATTACTGTCTTATAAAATTAAATTTAAAAAGTGAGTTACAGAAAATATTAAAGTCTGCCGAGACTTTTATTTTTTCATAGACGAACTTAATAAATTTAAATTTATAAGACAATAACCTAATGTTCTATTTACCCTATCTTCTGATCTTAAATCATTCTAAAATTAAAATTTTACTACATGTAGATCTGAGTCTGCCTTGCATAAAAATTTAACAAGAGGGCCATGAAGGCCCTATATCGCTCACCTGACCTAATGACCTAAAGATCAACATTCTGACCAAGTTTCATCAAGATATGTTCATAAATGTGGCCTCTAAAGTGTTAACTAGCTTTTCTTTTGATTTGACCCCGTGACCTAGTTTTTGACCCAACATGACCCAGATTCAAACTTGACCTAAAGATCATCAAGATTAATATTCTGACTAAGTTTTATGAAGATACAGTCACAAATGTGGCCTCTAGAGTGTTAACAAGCTTTTTCTTTGATTTGACTTAGTGACCTAGTTTTTGACCCCAGCTGACCCAGATTTAAACTTGACCTAAAGATCATCAAGATAAAAATTCTGATCAAGTTTCATTAAGATATGGTCATAAATGTGGCCTATAGTGTTAACTAGCTTTTCCTTTGATTTGACCGGGTGACCTAGTTTTTAATCCTATATGACCCAGATAAGAACTGGACCTTAAGATCACCAATATTAACATTCTGACCAAGTTTCATGAAGGTATAGTCAAAAATGCCGCCTTTACAGTGTTAACAAGCTTTTCCTTTGATTTGACCTGGTGACCTAGTTTTTGACCCATGATGACCCAATATCAAACTCGTCCAAGACCTTTTTAAGGATAACATTCTGACCAAGTTTCATTAAGATTGGGCCAAAATTGTGACCTCTAGAGTGTTAACAAGCTTTTCCTTTGATTTGACCTGGTGACCTAGTTTTTGACCCCAGGTGACTTAATATTGAACTCGTCCAAGATTTTATTAAGGGTAACATTCTGACCAAGTTTCATTAAGATTGGGCCAAAACTATGACCTCTAGAGTGTTAACAAGCTTTTCCTTTGATTTGACCTGGTGACCTAGTTTTTGACCCCAGATGACCCAATATTGAACTCGTCCAAGATTTTATGGAGGGTAACATTCTGACCAAGTTTCATTAAGATTGGGCCAAAATTGTGACCTCTAGAGTGTTAACAAGCTTTTCCTTTGATTTGACCTGGTGACCTAGTTTTTGAACCCAGATGACCCAATATTGAATTCGTCCAAGATTTTATGGAGGGTAACATTCTGACCAAGTTTCATTAAGATTGGGTCAAAATTGTGACCTCTAGAGTGTTAACAAGCTTTTCCTTTGATTTGACCTGGAGACCTAGTTTTTGACCCCGGATGACCCAATATCGAACTCGTCCAAGATTTTATGGAGGGTAACATTCTGACCAAGTTTCATTAAGATTGGGCCAAAAATGTGACCTCTAGAGTGTTAACAGTCAAATTGTTGACGACGGACGGACGGACGATGATGGACGCCGGACACAGGGTGATCACTAATGCTCACCTTTGAGCACTTTGTGCTCAGGTGAGCTAAAAATTAACACTCCTCCACAAAATTACACAAATAGGTCTTTAAAGTCCAAAATATTATAAAATAAAAGCTGAAAAACAAAGGCTAACCTTGTTTTGTTTTGTACCTGACCTCACAGTTCTGATGAACATGAATGAATAATTTTAATTTGCTGCCAAGTGAAGTTTTATCTGAAGTTCAGATGCATGTCGAATTACCCATCCTCACCAAGCAAACGATAGACGTGACTTATACACATGCCATAACGCCGCTTAATTGAACAAATAGGCAAACTGTTTCCTCGATGACTTTATTCAATAACACTCCATTCCATATGCAATATATTCATTGATTTAAATGCAGAAAACTAAAATCTTGAACAAACGCTATACACGTGTTATTTTCCTTTTCTCCGAGCGTTTCCATTATAAAAACTTTTTGTGGTAATTGCAACTATGCTGACCCTGGAACAACTGATACGGGGACCGGAATGCGGCATTTATCTTATCTTAAGCTGTCGTCCAATCGAAGCATATGCCGAAGGTTATTCTGCTATTACTCACACACTTACGCCTTACAGTTTAACTTGTCCTTTCAGTGAAAATCTGGGAAAGCATTTATTGATTTTTTTTGTTGAAAACAAAAGTTCTGCCATGAAATTATTGCCTGCATCTGTTTTTAAATGAAAAATATCTACATTAATGTTACTTTTCGCCCTGTGAAAATGGCTAAATCTAGGCTTGTCTTACCCAGAGAGAAAGATGTCGTTTTTTACATGATATTTGCCTTGTTGATTCAGAGTATATGGAACAATAAAATTAGGACATATTTTAATGAAAATAGCAAGTCGAAACTGTAAACTGTTGCCTGAAAATATTTGTTTATGATATTGCTTTGTTCTTCACCATTTAAATGCGTGTTAAACCTAGATGATTTTCTGCAGTTTTATCCAAAAGTTTGGAATATTAAACTTTGCTGTCGGCCTTTTTTTAAAAATTTCATTGTTATTTTAATTTAAATACATTGTATTTTTCACACATCAGTTTTAAGATTAAATTAATTAAACTAATTTTTGGAGTTTAAACAACAATTTCGTTTGAAACATTCTCTGCGTTCAAGAAGAAAGTTTGTTTCTGTATGTAGAAATCTGACAATATAAACAATAATTATAACTAGAAAATGCTTTTGTAAAAAAGCGCATGTCTCCCCCAATGCAAAGTCCTATAGGCAAGAAGTCAATAGGGGTCAGGAGCGAAAGTCAAAGAGACACTGATGGTTGGCTGCAATAGGGATCATCTACTTGGCATGTCCAGTCTTCCCGCTAAATTTCGACACTCTTGGCCTAGTGGTTCTCAAGTCACTGTTTAGGCTCCTGTGACCTTGACCTTTGATCAAGTGACCTCAAAATAAATAGGGGTCATCTACTCTGCATGTCCAATCATCCTATTAAGTTTCAACATTGTAGGTCAAGTGGTTCTGAAGTTATTTCCAAAAAATGATTTTACATGAACAGGCCACTGTGACCTTGACTTTTAATAGACTGACCCCAAAATCAATAGGGGTCATCTACTCTGCATGTTCAATCATCCTATGAAGTTTCAACTTCCTGGGTCAAGTGGTTCTCAAGTTACTGATCGGAACTGGTTATCAATGTTCAGGCCCCTGTGACCTTGACCTTTAAGAGAGTGACCCCAAAATCAATAGGGGTCATTTACTCTGCATGAACAATCATCCTATGAAGTTTCAACATTCTGGGTCGAGAGGTTCTCAAGTTATTGATTGGAAATGGTTTTCCATGTTCAGGCCCCTGTGGCCTTGACCTTTAACAGTGTGACCCTAAAATCGTTAAGGGTCATCTACCCTGCATGACCAATCATCCTATGAAGTTTCATCATTCTGGGTCAAGTGGTTCTCAAGTTACTGACCGGAAATGGTTTTCAATGTTCAGGCCCCTGTGACCTTGATCTTTCACAGAGTGACCCCAAAATCGTTAGGGGTCGTCTACTCTGCATGACCAATCATCCTATTAAGTTTCAACATTCTGGGTCAAGTGGTTCTCAAGTTACTGACCGGAAATGGTTTTCAATGTTCAGGCCCCTGTGACCTTGACCTTTAATGGAGTGACCCCAAAATCGATAGGGGTCATCTACTTTGCATGTACAATCATCCTATGAAGTTTCAACATTCTGGGTCAAGTGGTTCTCTAGTTATTGTTCGGAAATGGTTTTCCATGTTCAGGCCCCTGTGACCTTGACCTTTGATGGAGTGACCCAAAAATCAATAGGGGTCATCTACTCTTTATGATCAATCATCCTATGAAGTTTCAACATTCTGGGTCAAGTGGTTCTCTAGTTATTGATCGGAAATGGTTTTCAATGTTCAGGCCCCTGTGACCTTGACCTTTGACGAAGTGACCCCAAAATCAATACGGATCATCTACTCTTCATGACCAATCATCCTATGAAGTTTCAACATTCTGGGTCAAGTGGTTCTCTAGTTATTGATTAGAAATGGTTTTCAATGTTCAGGCCCCTGTGACCTTGACCTTTGATGGAGTGACCCCAAAATCAATAGGGGTCATCTACTCTTCATGACCAATCATCGCATGAAGTTTCAACATTCTGGGTCAAGTGGTTCTCTAGTTATTGATCGGAAATGGTTTTCAATGTTCAGGCCCCTGTGACCTTGACCTTTGACAGAGTGACCCCAAAAACAATAGGGGTCGTCTACTCCAGCAGCCCTACAACCCTATGAAGTTTGAAGGTTCTAGGCCAAATGGTTCTCCAGTTATTGCTCGGAAATGAAGTGTGACGTACGGACGGAAGGACGGACGGACGGACAGGGCAAAAACAATATGTCTCCTGGGGGAGACATAATTATGGCTCTACAAGATTAAGAAAAGTTTCAACTTTCAGTTTTTTTTTTTGTTTTTTTTTCTTCTCTCCATTTTATTTATTCAAATCCAACAAAAATCGGTCCTTTACGTGGTAAAATATTTCTTCAGTGAGCTCGAGTTAGTTCATAATAATTAAGCATATCACCACATGCAGTCGCATGCTGTTTTTCCTTCAGAATCCCTTTAGATCAATCTCTGATCATATAATTATCGCCACTTAACATGTGACTGGTAAACCCTTTGAACAAAAAGTGTTATAGCTCCATGATTAACATGAGGTAATATGCTAATTACACGCTAATCGATAGTGGCGAAAACAAAATATCGATCGCTAACGACTGGTCGATATTTACAGGTATGGACGACAGCATAATACAGATAAATGTATTGATTTATACGGAGTGTCTACTCCCCATATTAGACCTTCCTGGCTGACCTTATAAAGCTTAATTTATCTTACACCTTGATTTTTGCCTTTATTTTGCATGACGGTAGGATAATAGCAAACATATTACAGTAAAGTTAAATATATCACAGTTTAGGCAGATATACAACAACAGGGAAAAATACCATATAGGCAAGTGTATCAGAGGTAAGTGTACCACAGTATAGGCAAATAAACTGCATGAAAACAGTATATTTTGTGGCTACAGGGTTTTATTTTAAGTTTTCAGTGTATAATACTGGAATATATCAGTCAAATTAATTTGATAATTTTACTGTTTTAAACGGTTGAAAATATTTATTTTTATTTTTTCTCTGGTACAGACTACACTTAACTGCAAATGATTTGTTTGTTTGTTTGTTTGTGTTGGGTTTAACGCCGTTTTTCAACAGTATTTCAGTCATGTAACGGCTGGCAATTAACCTAACCAGTGTTCCTGGATTCTGTACCAGTACTAACCTGTTCTTCGCAAGTAACTGCCAACTTCCCCACTTGAATCAGAGGTGGAGGACTAATGATTTCAGATACAATGTTGTTTATCAAATAGTCATGGAGAACACACGCCCCGCCTGAGGATCGAACTCACGACCCTGCGATCCGTAGACCGACGCTCTACCTACTGAGCTAAGCGGGTGGGCTTACTGCAAATGAATATGAATGATTACTATCATCAGAAATCCAATGCAAAGTTTCATTAAGATACAGATATGTATAAATATACCTAAACAGACATAAAACAAGAGCACCGCCTTGCGGGTGAAGACACTCATCTGATTTTTTGTCTGTATAATAGAAATATTGTCCTACTCATGATTTTCTAAGTTCAAAAAAGGCCATAATTCTTGCAAAAAGCAGGATGGAGTTATATTTCTTGGTGTACAGAGTCAGCTTATGATGGTGAAGAACTGTTGCAAGTTTCAAAGCATTAGCTTTGAGTGTTTAGGAGAAAAGTTTACCTAAGCATAAAACTAAACCAATGAATTTGATATTTTCTAAGTCCAAAAGGGGCCACAATACTGGCAAAAGGAAAGATGGAGTTATCTGTATTGCTGTACAGGGACAGCTCATGATGGTGAACAAGTATTGCAAGTTTCAAAGCAATAGCTTTCAATATTAGTTTAGGAGAAAAGCTGACCTTAACACAGAACTTAACCAAGAAATCTGATTTCTAAGTCCAAAAGGGGCCATAATTCTTGCAAAAAGCAGGATGGAGTTATGTTTCTTGCTATTATACAAGGTCAGCTTATGATGGCAAACAAGTGCTGCAAGTTTCAAAGCAATAGCTTTGATAATTTAGGAGTAAAGATTACCTAAACATAAAACTTAACTAAGAAATCTGATATATTTTACAAGTCCAAATGGTTTCAAAGCAATAGCTTTCAATATTAATTTAGGAGAAAAGCTGACCTTAACACAGAACTTAACCAAGAAATCTGATCTTCTAAGTCCAAAAGGGGCCATAATTCTTGCAAAAAGCATGATGGAGTTATGTTTCTTGCTGTACAGGTTCAGCTATTGATGGTGAACAAGTGTTGCAAGTTTCAAAGCAAATAGCTTTGATAGTTTAGGAGAAAAGCGGACTTAAACATAAAACTTAACCAGGCAACACCAATGCCAATTTTAAAAGTGATGATAATAACTCACCATTTTTCCCCCAAAAAATCACTTGAGCTAAATATACACTCCACCATTTTGAATTGTAAACAAAGATATTGTGACATGTATCACAACACTGAGGTCATGATGTATAGTAATTCAAATTATTATAACTATATACATATAATTATAATAAACGGTACATAAGAGAATGCCATTTTTGATGCATGTAAATTCTTAGAGTAAATGTTTTCCAACAAATCAATGTATCATATTTGGCACTAAACAACCATAATACCAAACAACAAAAATTTCATATTTTCAAACATATTACCTGTGCATCTGTTGTACATTTTCCAAGACGTTTTCCTTTTGAAGCTTTTGATGGATGTGCTTTAACTTCAGAAGCTTTTGCCTTTCCTTTTGAAGCTTTTGATGGATGTGCTTTAACTTCAGAGGCTTTTGCCTTTCCTTTAGAAGCTTTTGCCGGATGTTCTTTAACTTCAGAAGCTTTTTCCTTTCCTTTAGGAGCTTTGGCTGGACTTGCAAAGCATGTTAAAACATATGCCAAACATATAATCTGAAAAGAGTATATAAACAAGAGCTGTCACTAATGGTGACAAATGCCCCCGCAGCGCCTTAACGTTTGACCTGGTGACCTTGACCTTTGACCTGGTGACCCGAAAGTCAATAGGGGTTGTGTACTCAATAAGTACTATCAGCATGTGAAGTTTGAAGGTCCTGGGTGCAGTGGTTCGCGAGTAATTGCCTTCATGCAAAAAAGTAACATTGGCCCCTGTGACCTTGACCTTTGACCTGGTGACCCCAAAGCCAGTAGGGGCCGTGTACTCAATAAGTACTATCAGCATGTGAAGTTTGAAGGTCCTGGGTGCAGTGGTTCATGAGTAAAATGCCTTCATGCAAAAAGTTAACATTGGCCCCTGTGACCTTGACCTTTGACCTGGTGACCCCAAAGTCAGTAGGGGTTGTGTACTCAATAAGTACTATCAGCATGTGAAGTTTGAAGGTCCTGGGTGCAGTGGTTCGCGAGTAAAGTGCCTTCATGCAAAAAGTTAACGTTGTGACGAACGAACGAACTAACAAATGGATGGACAGTTGAAAACTAATATGCCTCCCTTTGGAGGCATAAAAATAAAGTTCAACCATGTCAGGGTTGGGGGATAGGAGAACATGAATTGGGGCTTGGAGATTTTGGATAGGGATTTATATTATCTAATACAGAAGAAAACTAGAAATTGCTGTTGTAAAAAAGCGCATGTCTCCCCCAATGCAAAGTCCTATAGACAAGAAGTCAATAGGGGTCAGGAGCGAAAGTCAAAGAGACTCTGATGGTTGGCTGCAATAGGGATCATCTACTTGGCATGTCCAGTCATCCCGCTAAGTTTCAACACACTTGGCCTAGTGGTCCTGAAGTTACTGTTCAGGCTCCTATTACCTTGACCTTTGATCAAGTGACCTCAAAATAAATAGGGGTCATCTACTCTGCATGTCCAATCATCCTATTAAGTTTCAACATTCTAGGTCAAGTGGTTCTCAAGTTATTTTCCGGAAATGATTTTACATGACCAGGCCCCTGTGACCTTGACCTTTAATAGACTGACCCAAAAATCAATAGGGGTCATCTACTCTGCATGATCAATCATCCTATAAAGTTTCAACATTCTGGGTCAAGTGGTTCTCAAGTTATTGATCGGAAATTGTTTTCCATGTTCAGGCTCCTGTGACCTTGACCTTTAATAGAGTGACCCCAAAATCAATAGGGGTCATCTATTATGCATGTTCAATCATCCTATGAAGTTTCAACATTCTGGATCAAAAGGTTCTCAAGTTATTGATCGGATTGGGTTATCAATGTTCGGGCCCCTGTGACCTTGACCTTTAACAGTGACCCCAAAAACGATAGGGGTCATTTACTCTGCATGACCAATCATCCTTAGAAGTTTCAACATTCTGGGTTGAGAGGTTCTCAAGTTATTGATCGGAAACGGTTTACCATGTTCAGGCCCCTGTGACCTTGACCTTTAACAGAGTGACCCCAAAATTGATAGGGGTCATCTACTCTGCGTGACCAATCATCCTATGAAGTTTCAACATTCTGGCCCATAAGCTTACTTTTTTTTTCATTTACCATGAAAATTTATGACCAGAGTAAATACAAGTATAACCTAATGGCTTAAATACTATCCCTAGCTAAACCAGATTCTGGATAAAAATAAGATGTCTTGGCACAATATCTAGCCATGGAAAACTGAAACGCAAAAATCAATTCACAAAACACAAACACGTGTCTAATGCTCCAGCCACTTTCTGACTCTTTCTATGCCAAGAAAAACATTCTGCCTATTAACATTTAAGACAAATGCCTAACCTGCCAAAGTCACAAATGTGTCACTTATTACTATACCCCTGTGACCTTAACCTTTAACGGAGTGACCCCAAAATCAACAGGGGTCATCTACTTTGCATGTACAATCATCCTATGAAGTTTCAACATTCTGGGTCAAGTGGTACTCAAGTTATTGATCGGAAATGGTTTTCAATGTTCAGGCCCCTGTGACCTTGACCTTTGAAGGAGTGACCCCAAAAACAATAGGGGCCGTCTACTCCAGCAGCCCTACGACCCTATGAAGTTTGAAGGTTCTACATCAAATGGTTCTCCAGTTATTGATTGGAAATGAAGTGTGACGTACGGACGGATGGACGGACAGGGCAAAAACAATATGTCTCCCCTAGAGGGGGGGAGACATAAATAGCAAAACTGAGTTGGGAGAGCGACAGAAATAACAAGGGCTGTCGGAGGACAGCAATGCTCGACTATTCAACAGCCTTGTCACTTGAATAAATACAGAAGTCTAAAAAGGGGCATTATTTTGTAACTAGATGCCCACGGGCAACATGTCGAGCCCGTCAGCTGTCAAAAGGACTGGGAGTTGCATATGACACTGCCTCATTGAGGCAAACATTTATGCCAATTAGTTACAATATAAGTTATTTGTAGTAACAACAAAAGGAAGTAAATCTTAAACAAGAGGGTCATGATGACCCTGGATCGCTCACCTGAGTAATATGAGCTACATGTTTCAAATGTCAAACTGATGATTTTTAGAAATTTTTTGGAAGATTTTCCGATGTTCAATCAAGTAACCCCTGGGGCAGGGCCAATTTTACCCCGGGGGGTCATGATTTGAACAAAGTTTGTAGAAGTCTACTAGGCAATGTAACATATCAAATATCTAAGATCTAGGCCTTCTGGTTTATTTTTAGCAAATTTATGAAGATTTCCCTATGTACAATCAAGTAACCCTTGGGCCTGGGTCAATTTGACCCTGGGGGGGTCAAGATTTGAACAGATTTTGTAGAGGTCCACTAGGAAATGCTACATGTCAAATATCTAAGCTCTAGGCCTTCTGGTTTATTTTTAGAAAATTTTAAAGGTTTTTCTATGTACAATCAAATAACCCTATGGGGCGGGGTCAATTTGATCCCGGGGGTCATGATTTGAACAAATTTTGTAGAAGTCTAATAGGCAATGCTACATGTCAAATATCTAAGATCTCGGCCTTTTGGTTTATTTTTAGAAATTTCTGAAGATTTTCCTATGCAAAATCATGTGACCCATGGGGCGGGGTCAATTTTGACCCCGGGTGTCATGATTTGAATAAATTTTGTAGAGGTCCACTAGGCAATGCTACATGTGAAATATCTAACCTCTAGGCCTTCTGGTTTATTTTTAGAAATTTTTGGAAGATTTTCCTATGTAAAATCAAGTGACCCCTGGGGTGGGGTCAATTTTGACCCCGGGGGTCATGATTTGAACAAATTTTGTAGAGGTCCACTAGGCAATGCTACATACCAAATATCTAAGCTCTAGGCCTTCTGGTTTATTTTTAGAAAATTTTGAAGATTTTTCTATGCACAATCAAGTAACCCCATGGGGCGGGGTCAATTTGACCCCGGGGGTCATGATCTGAATAAAATTTGTAGAGGTCCACTAGGCAATGCTACATGTGAAATATCTAAGCTCTAGGCCTTCTGGTTTATTTTTAGAAAATTTTGAATATTTTTTTATGTACAATTAAGTAACCCCATGGGGCGGGGTCAATTTGACACCGGGGGTCATGATTTGAAATTTTTTTGTAGAAGTCTACTAGGCAATGCTACACATGAAATATCTAAGCTCTAGGCCTTCTGGTTTATTTTCAGAAATTTTTTGAAGATTTTCCTATGTAAAATCAAGTGACCCCTGGGGCAGGGTCAATTTTGACCCCGAAGTCATGATTTGAACAAATTTTGTAGAGGTCCACTAGGCAATGTTACATGTCAAATATCTAAGCTCTAGGCCTTCTGGTTTATTTTCAAAAAAAATTTGAAGATTTTCCTATAGAAATCTATGTAAAATGAAGTGACCCCTGGGGCGGGGTCAATTTTGACCCCGGGGTCATGATTTGAACAACTTTAGTAGAGGTCCACTAGGCAATGCTACATGTCAAATATCTAAGCTCTAGGGCTTCTGGTTTTTGAGAAGATTTTTTAAGATTTTCCTATGTAAAATCAAGTGACCCCTGGGGCGGGGTCAATTTTGACCCCGGGGTCATGATTTGAACAAACTTGGTAGAGGTCCACTAGGCAATGCTTCACACTAAATATCTCAGCTCTAGGGCTTCTAGTTTTTGAGAAGAAGATTTTTAAAGTTTTTCCTTTCGGTTGCCATGGCAACCAGAGTTCTGCATGGAATTCAATTCTTTGAATAATTTTTGTAGAGCTTCACCCAAGGAACATTCCTGTGAAGTTTGGATGAAATTGGCCTAGCAGTTTATGAGGAGATGTCGTTTAAAGTAAAAGTTTACGGACAACGGACGACAGACGCTGGACAGTGAGTGATCAGAATAGCTCACCCTGAGCCTTTGGCTCTGGTGAGCTAAAAAGAGGGGGATAAATCATGAAATATTGGTTCCAGTGGTATGATCCTTGTGCCATATGATGTGGGTGATGATGAGGAATAACTATTTTAAGTTTGAAGTAAATCAATCAAGTAATAACAAAGAGAAAGTGCATTAAAACTTTAACCAAAGTGCGGATGTGGAAGGACGCCGACGCCAATACAGACGCCAACGCCAGGTCGAGTAGGACAGCTCTCCATACTTAGTTTAGTCGAGCTAAAAACTTAACCAAATCGGGACATGGACACGGACGCAGATGCATGGGCGAGTCCAATAGCTCTACTATTCTTTGAGTACTCGAGCTAAAAATAAACCAGCTATAATCTCAGTGAAGATTGCTTTCAAAACAGCTGCTTGGAATAAAGAGATTAATTTCATATATAAATAGAGAACATTAACGAAAACATGATTGGAAAAGTCAATTATGTCTTTATTGGTTTTGTACTGTAAAATCATTAAATTTCCCAGGGATGAAATTTCTTGGTTTTGGTCAAAGAGGCAATTCTGTGAACATAAAATGAATGGGAATTTTACTTGTTCGTTGGGATCAAATTTCATGGATTGATTCAACCATGAAAATTTGTCCCCCATGAATATCAATGATTTCACAATACATAAAAAACATTTTTTCCATAATATATCTTTAAATGATGAAAGTATATGTATGATACTTACCATGCAACATACTGTCAGTTTCATATTTGATTGTAAACCGAGTAACTAGTCTGGTGCTAGGATATCAAGTAAATGCTGAACTGCTGGAAATAGAAAGAAAAATAACGTCAAAAATAATATAATAGTGCCTTTCTTTTTAAAGAGATTTTAAGATAGACAAGGTTATAGATAGCTGTAAAAGAATAAAATGTATGGTAGCTTGCTACAAATGTTTTTCCTGTGCATTATTAGCATTGATATAAGAATGTGTATTTTTCAGATTTCAACTCTGCCAGGACAGTTATTTATATCTCATGTCCAATGGAAATATAGGATGAATAGCATTCCAATTATGAATAGCATTTCAACTAAGAGCTAGGTCTTGGCATTATTATGTTCTAACAAGAGCACCGCCTTGCGGGTGCTGACGCTCATCTGATTTTTTTTGTGTAATAGAAATATTGTCCTACCCATGATTTTCTAAGTCTAAAAAGGGCCATCATTCTTGCAAAAAGCAGGATAGAGTTATGCTTCTTGATGTACAGTGTCCACTTATGATGGTGAAAAACTGTTGCAAGTTTTAAAGCAATAGCTTTGATAGTTTATGAGAAAAGTTGACTTAAACATAATACTCAACCAAGAAAATGATTTTCTAAGTCCAAAAGGGGCAATAATTATTGCAAAAAGCAGGATGGAGTTATGTTGCTTGCTCTACAGGGTCAGCTTATGATGGTGAACAAGTGTTGCAAGTTTCAAAGCAATAGCTTTGATAGTTTAAGTGAAAAAGTTGACCTAAACATAAAACTTAACCAAGAAATCTGATATTTTCTAAGTCCAAAAGGGGCCATAAATCTTACAAAAAGCAGGACGGAGTTATGTTTCTTGCTATACAGGGTCAACTTATGATGGTGAACAAGTGTTGCAAGTTTTAAAGCAATAGCTTTGATAGTTTAGGATAAAAGCTGACCTAAACATAAAACTTAACCAAGAAAACTGATTTTCTAAGTCCAAAAGGGGCAATAAATCTTGCAAAAAGCAAGATGGAGTTATGTTTCTTGATGTACAGGGTCTGCTTATGATGGTGAACAAGTATTCCAAGTTTCAAAGCAATAGCTTTGACAGTTTAGGAGAAAAGTTGACCTAAACATAAAACTTAACCAAGAAATCTGATATTTTCTAAGTACAAAAGGGGCCATAAATCTTGCAAAAAGCAAGATGGAGTTATGTTTCTTGCTATACAGGGTCAGCTTATGATGGTGAACAAGTATTCCAAGTTTCAAAGCAATAGCTTTGATAGTTTAGGAGAAAAGCTGACCTAAACATAAAACTTAACCAGGCAACGCCGACGCCGACGCCGACAACCGCTCAAGTGATGACAATAACTCATCATTTTTTTTCAAAAAATCAGATGAGCTAAAAATGACTTATAGGATGAATTCTATCATTTCAACTAAGGGCCAGGTCTTGGCATTGTGATGTTCCTCATTCTATAAGTCATTTTAGACATATAATAATGCCACTAGGAATATTCCATAATAGTATAGTAACCTAGCATAGCAACATTAACAATACTCATAACCTGAATAAAACATTCAGTATCAGAAACTTTTGGCTCAATTCTAAATGCATTTCCTGGAGTTTTCTTTGTCAGCAGAGTGGTTAGAGTATAGTGACCCCATCACAGAAACTCAAAAAAAGCCACTTTGATAGTACACAACAGTTTAAACAAGAGGGTCGTGTGGTCCTACATCGCTCACCTGAGTTCAGTTGCTTGCTTGAACAAATGTCTTTGCTAAAGCTTCAGAAACAAAAAACTAGTTGAGTATGTCATAGAAAGATTATTCAAGATAACTCGCGAAATCTGTTAAAAATTATACAGGTGGTTCAATCTCTTAGCTGTAGCTTTAAAAACAAGAGGGCCAAGATGGCCCTAGGTCGCTCACCTGAGAAACACACCATAACAGTGAAAACATGTTTGACCTAATGATTTCATGGAAACAAATGTTCTGACCAATTTTCATTAAGATTGGACCAAAAATGTGTAGACAAGTATTTTCTTCCATTTGACCTAGTGACCTAATTTTTGAGCCAAGATGACCTACATTCGAACTTGACCTAAATTTGATCTAGGCAATCATTCTGACCAAATTTCATGAACCTCAATTGAAAAATACAGCCTCTATCACATACAAAACATTTTTCTTTGATTTGTTCTAGCAACCTTGTTTTTGACCCCAGATTACCCAAATTCAAACTTGACCATAATTTCATCAAGGCTATCATTCTGACCAAATTTCATGAAAATCAATTGACAAATAAGGTTTCTATCGCATACACAAGGTTTTTCTTTGATTTGACCTAGTGACCTGGTTTTTGACCAGTCAGATGATACATATTCTAACCAGACCTAGATTTCATCAAGGTAATTATTCTGACTAAATTTTATGAATATCCAGTGTAAAATGTAGCCCCTATTGCGTACACAAGGTTGTTCTTTAATTTGACCAGGTGACCTAGTTTTTGACCCATTTTCAAACATGGCCTAGATTTCATCAAGGTAATCATTCTGACCAAAATTCATGAAGATCAATTGAAAAACACAGCCTCTATGGCATACACAAGGTTTTTCTTTGATTTGACCTAGTGACCTAGTTTTTGAACCCATATGATCCATTTCCAAACCTGGCCTAGATTTCATCAAGGTAATCATTCCGACCAAAATTCATGAAGATCAATTGAAAAATACAGTCTCTATCGCATACTCAAGGTTTTTCTTTGATTTGACCTAGTGACCTAGTTTTTGACCCCAGATGACACATTTTCAAACCTGGCCTAGATTTCATCAAGGCAATCATTCTGACTGCATTTCATGAAGATCAATTGAAAAATATAGCCTCTATCGCATACACAAGGTTTTTCTTTGATTTGACCTAATGACCATTTTTTTGATCCCAGATGACCCATATTCGAACTTGACCTAGATTTCATCAAGGCAATCATTCTGACCAAAATTCATGAAGATTAATTGAAAAATACAGCCTCTATCGCATACACAAGGTTTTTCTTTAATTTGACCTAGTGACCTAGTTTTTAACCCCAGATGACCCATTTTCGAACTCGGCCTAGATTTTATCAAGGTTATCATTCTGACCAAAATTCATGAAGATTAATTGAAAAATACAGCCTCTATCGCATACACAAGGTTTTTCTTTTATTTGACCTAGTGACCTAGTTTTTGACCCCAGATGACCCATTTTCGAACTAGGCCTAGATTTCATCAAGGTAATCATTCTGACCAAATTTCATGAAGATCAGTTGAAAAATACAGCCTCTATCGCATACACAAGCTAAATGTTGACGGACAGACAGACGACAGACGCCAGACATCGAGTGATCAGAAAAACTCAACTGAGCATTGCTCAGGTGAGCTAAAAATGATACCAGTTGCTCAGCATTATGCGTATAGAACAGACTCTTCTCTCAACTCGTAATCTCACACGAATGAGATGTGGAGATTGATGTCTAAATTGGTAGAATTTGTTTCATGATTCACAATAAATTAATCTGTGTAAAAAATATTAATTTCAAATCAGATAGAGGATCTGGTATAATATTTTCGTACTGATTATACATAAGAAATGGAGCAACAGTCCGACAATTTGGGTCCATAAATATTTCTGGTAAAATCAGGCAATCCCTCATATCATAAAATTACATATGAACGAAATTTCTAAATGTTTAAAACATGTTTAAGTACCCATTTTCACGAAATTAAATCAACTGACAGCATACTAGCTTTTTTTACAAAGCTAATTTAGCATTTTGCATTAGACTGAGAAGATTAGTAACAGAAAAGACATATTTTCTTCAAGCTTTAAATCTGCATTTTGAAACCATCAATAGTAATAACAATAGTAATAACAAATGGATAGTAAAAAGTGGATATATTGTCCATTGACCTGACGTGACCCTCAATAGAGAAATAACTACTGCGTAAGTATTCTTTATGATTTAAAAAAATATCGCATGTGCAAGTAGCTGCGGGGACAAAACGATCTTAGATAAAAAGACAAATTACTCCCGAAAATAGATACAACAGGAGAAAACAATTAGAATTTGTGAAAATTGTTGCAAAAGACATTGTAAGAATAAAAGCAAATACGGTAACACTTCATTATATTGAATTTAAAAAATGGTCTGCAGTAATTTCGTACCCGTGGTAACGTGCTTGGAAGTCAGACGGTTAACTATAAAGGTTATTTGTGTAATTATAGATCTTTTCAGGATACAGTACTGTGTAAAGTAACGAAAACGTCCGAAAATATTAGCGAAGATTGATGAGTGTCAGGTCAAATACTTACGGACAATTGTGCAATATATACATTTTGTCAAAGGGGTTTCCTTTCACTAGTACATGGCATCTGAAGTTGAGATCGAATATATAGTGAAAATTTCTTATAATAAATACATCTCGTTTTTAACATGAACGTGAGTTGTGTAAGTTGAAACACAATACTTTTTTACTCTAACGTCATATAGCCACAAATCATGTGGGGGTGAGGGTAAAGTTATGTTATATTGCGAAAAATTAAAGTTGGTGACCCCTAAGTATTTATGTGTCTACTAGACGTACACACATTGCGAAACAACATACCAAAATTATACGTTTTTTTATCGAGTCGATTTTTAATAAACTGAACTTGAAGGCAAAATTATTAGCAAAACCCGATGTGATTTTTTCCGTTCTGACGTCACGAAATCGTCACTGACGTCCTAAGCGTCAATTTCATTTCACTGAATTTTATACCACTGAGTAGTATTTTCTGTGTGCAAAATGAACATTATTTTGTATTTTTCATTTATATAACATTCAAAGCGCAGGAAAGGAAAAATGCCGAAAACACTCGGAACTCAGCATTGCACGAAAACTGACGTCAGGGGCCATGTATCTGACACAATAGCAAAAAACACGAACAATATGGCGAAAAAGTAAAACCGAAACTCAATCGCATATATCCTGAATTTTGTACAGTATAAATTTCAGGACAATATTCGGCAAAAAAATTTGGGGCGCATTCCACCTTAAGTCTTGCACTATATGGCAATGTGTGACCATGATGGTAAGCAAGTGTTCAAAAATTCAAAGCCATATATATCAAACAGTTAATAGACAAAATATCGAATGGTATGCGAAACTTAACTAATTTCTATGTCCAAAAAAGGGCCATACTTGAGCTAAAGTCCTTGTACTAGGTATGTATACTATGAAGGTAAATAAGTGGTCAAAGTTCAAAGCCAAATGACAAACAGGTTAGGCAAATATCGACTGGTACGAAAACCTTAACTGATTTCCAAGTCCAAAAAGGGCCATAATTCAGCCAAAACACTTGACAGAGATATGCACTCTTGCCTACAGATGGGAATTGTGACAATAAACAAGTGTTAAAAGTTTCAAAGCCTCATGTCAAATAGTTTTGACAAAACACTGACTTGTATAAAAACCGAACCAATTTATAAGTCCAGATAGGGCCATAATTAAGCCAAAATACTTGACAGAGTTATGTACTCTTGCCTACAGATGGAAATAATGATGATAAGCAAGTGTTCAATGTTTCAAAGCCGCATGTCAAATAGTTTTGACAAAACATGGACTTGTACGAAAACTGAACCAATTTCCTAGTCCAGAAAGGGCCATAATTCAGCCAAAATCCTTGACAGAGTTATGTACTCTTGCCTACAGATAGAAATCATGATGATATACACTTGTTCAAACTTTCAAAGCCACATGTCAAATAGTTTTGACAAAACATGGACTTGTACAAAAATTGTACCAATTTCCAAGTCCAAAAAGGGCCATAATTCTGCCAAAATAGTTGACAGAGTTATGTACTCTTGCCTACAGATAGAGACTGTTATAATAAACAAGTGATAAAGTTTCAAAGCCATATGTCAAACACTCTACATAAAATACAACTTGTACGAAAAACTTAACCAAGATATCTAAGTTAAAAGGGCCATAACTCAGCCAAAATCCTTGATGGAGTTATGTACTCTTGCCTAAAACTGAACATGTTGATGGTACACAAGTGTTGAAAGTTTCAAAGCTTTATCTCAAAAGACTGTCAAAATGTGGACTGGTACGAAAAGGACCATGAAAAGGACCAGCCCCCAGAGTGCCATCCTTTTCGATAAGGGGGGGGGGGGTGTAGTAGACGTGGAACCCGTCCATTCCATAAATACATGAAAACAGGGGATACAGTCCAACGCGGGAGTTGTTGCATGCTGGGATCGCGCACAGAGACAACAGTCAGCCATTGCGGACTACTATCGAATTCAGCTGAGTGCATTATTCAGAAGTTATAACTACAAAGTGGGTGTGACGCCGACGCCGTGGTGAGAAGGATAGCTCTACTTATTCTTCAAATAGTCAAGCTAAAAATTATACAGGTGGTCCAAATTTCTATCATGTATCTTCAACAAGGATTTTTTAAAAAGTTTTCCCCTGTACAAGTCTATTTAGACCATGTGCCCCCCTCCCCTCTCCCCACCCTGGGTGGGACCAGTTTTAACCCAGGGGATAGTTTGAGCAATCTTGGTAAAGGACTACTACACAATGCTACATACCAAATATCAAAGCTCTAGACCATGTGGTTTTGTACAAGAAGATTTTCCAAGATTGTCCCTGTATAAGTCTATAGAAACCATGTGACCCCCAGGGCGGGGTCATATTTGACCCTGGGGGAATAATTTGAACAATCTTGGTAGATGACCACTAGATGATGCTAGATACCAAATATCAAAGCCCTAGGCCCTGTCGTTTTGAACAAGAATTTCAAATTTTTCCCTATATAAGTCTATGTAAACCATGTGACCCTCAGGGCGGGGCCATATTTGACCTTAGGGGGATAATTTGAACAATCTTGGTAGAGGACCACTAGATGATGCTTCATACCAAATATCAAAGCGAAGTCTATAGAAACCATGTGACCCCCAGGGCACGGCAATATCTGATCCTAGCGGGATAATTTGAACATTATCTTGGTAGAGGACCACTAGATGAAAAGTGACCACACAACCTGGCAGCCATGTTTTTTGATGAATTGGAATAATTTGAACAATCTTGGTAAAGAGTCACACAAGGACCATTTGCGTAAAATTATTTCAAAATCGGGCTAGCAGTTTCACACGCAAAGATTTTTTTAATTTCCACTATATACATATAGGGAAAAGTGACCATGCCCCCTTGCATCCATTTTTTTTGACGAATCAGTATAATTTGAAAAATCTTGATAAATGGACACATATGGACCATTTAAGTAAAATCATTTTAAAATCGGGCCACACAATAACCATTCTTTAAAAATTATTTTAAAATTGGGTCAGCAGTTTCACACAAGATTTTAAAGTTTCCACTATATACATATAAGGAAAAGTGACCATGTCCCCTGGCGGACATGTTTTGTGACAAATAAATATAATCTGAACAATCTTGGTAGAGGGTGACATAAGAACCCTTTGTGTGAAATTATTTCAAAATCTGACCATCCACTTACGAGGTGATGTCATTTGACTGTTTGTTTATTTTTAGCTCTGGCGGCCCCTATGTGAATTCAAGCGGAATCGCTTGAATAACTTGGTTGAGGACCACCCAAGGAACATCCTGGCCAAGTTTCAGCAAAATCCATTCAGTGGTTTTGGATGAGATGTTGTTTAAACACAATTGTTGACGACATACAGATGACCTGATGGACAGCGGACACAGCGTGATCACAATACCTCACCATGAGCACTTTGTGCTCAGGTGAGCTAAAAATGAAAACACATCCTCCGTTGATATTTCTTAAAATTTCACCAGGAAGTAGATACAATAAATAATGACTCATATTTTTCGGTAATTTTGACATTTGTTTAAAATAAAATGAATATTTACATTTAATTGTGTACAATTTTCTGCTTAAGTATTCTTATTTCAATTTTAAATAACAACACTGGCATCTTCATTAGAATCTGTTTCTTTCACTACCTAATTTTACAAGTTAAAACTGTTTGGATTCAGGTTCAGAGACATGCTACAGAAAATAGAAATCTGTACCAAGTTTGAATTCATTTAAATCTACATCAAATTAAGACATTATGCCACTAACCTATTCTGATTTATGTTTAATATACAAATCTGTAATAAGATATTCTAAACTGAACAAGGCAGTCTGAAAGACAGCTAAATCCCCTGCCACTGTTATGGATAGTGAAAGGGAAAACCTTTGACCTTGAGCTGTGACCTTAACGTTGAACTGACATGGCTGACTCATGAATTCTGCACATCATCTTGATGAGGTGATCATTTGACCAAAGTTTCATGAAAATCCTTCAAGGGGTTTAGGAGATACAGAGCTCAAACCTTTGACCTTGAGTTGTGATCTTGACCTTGAGTTGACATGGCTTACTCACAAGTTCTTGATGAGGTGATCATTTGACCCAAGTTTAATGAAAATCCTTCAAGGGGTTTAGGAGATACAGGATGGACACAAAATGGAAGTCTCAAATCTTTGACCCTAAGTTGTAACCTTGATCTTGAGCTGGCATGGCTGACTCATAAGTTCTTCACATCGTATTGACGAGGTGATCATTTGACCCAAGTTTTAAGAAATTCCTTATGGGTTTAGGAGATATAGAGTGGACACGGAATGGAAGCTAAAACCTTTGACCTTGAGTTGTGACCTTGACCTTGCGCTGGCATGACTGACTCATGAGTTCTGCACATCATCTTGGATAGGTGATCATTTGACCCAGGTTTCATATGAATCCTTTAAGGGGATTTGGAGATACACAGAGCAGACACAAAATGGAAGGCTCAAACCTCTGACCCCAAGTTGTGACCTTGACCTTGAGCCAACATGGCTGACTTATGAGTTCTGCATATAACCTTGATGAGGTGATCATTTGACCCAAGTTTTATGAAAATCCTTCAAGGGGTTTAGGAGATATAGAGCGGACACGGAATGGAAGCTAAAACCTTTGACCTTGAGTTGTGACCTTGACCTTGCGCTGGCATCACTTACTCATGAGTTCTGCACATCATCTTGGATAGGTGATCATTTGACCCAGGTTTCATATGAATCCTTCAAGGGGATTTGGAGATACACAGAGCAGACACAAAATGGAAGGCTCAAACCTTTGACCCCAAGATGTGACCTTGACCTTGAGCCAACATGGCTGACTTATGAGTTCTGCATATAACCTTGATGAGGTGATCATTTGACCCAAGTTTTATGAAAATCCTTCAAGGGGTTTAGGAGATATAGAGCGGACACAAAATGGAATGCTAAAACCTTTGACCTTGAGTTGTGACCTCGACTTTGAGCCGACTTTGAGTCGACAAGGCTGACTCATAAGTTCTTCATATCGTCTTGATGAGGAAATCATTTGACCATAGTTTCTTGAAAATCCTTCAAGGGGTTTAGGAGATATGGAGCGGACATGAAAGTGTTACGGACAGATGGAAGGACGGACGGAGACCATTCCCACTGTAACCCCCCACCACTTGTGGCGGGGGATTAACAAAAAAGAAATATTTACCATCTAAGTAGCTCATTAAACTCATTTCCATTTAGAGTAAAAGATTTTCTTTTTAAAACTTTATCTTCTCATCTAAGCATTTATTACACTTCTTTTAACATTTATTTACGTTCTTTAGTTTTCATAATTTATAATGACACTTTCTCTATTTATTTTTTTCTGTGAGTATCAACGATATTTTCTATTTCTTTAAAATGGTGATTTATCCTGTATTTCTTTGTTTTTCTTAGTACTACAAACTAACACACACTTGAACCCGGCCTTTATAACACTGTTGATGGGGTTGATGGGGTCCAAGGTTCAAGACCCCGCGGATCTAACGGGATTAAATTTATAAAGCGGGTTGATCGCATATGCAATACCCTGCCTGCCTGTAATGCATTATACATATTTTGAATGCTGCTTCATTATTATTGTTGTATGAGAAATTCTATGCCTATTTTAATGGGACTTTTATTTACCTTATATGCTACTGGAGAATACAAAAAAAAGATTATAATGCTGTGTCAGCTTCCTGTTTCATCATGATTCTAAAAGAAAGTTGAAACTGTGTATCCCAGAAATAAACGTGTAAACAGTGTAAGAACTGCGTGGTTGTTAAAAAGACAAAGCAGCTGAAGGGGTGTTTAAACATGTGGAATAAGAGAAAATGGTTTTAAAATTTGTTAAAATAGAAAATCAATAAAATAATGTTATCTAAAATGTGAGATGCTATCTTAAATGCTACATGCAATAATCACGGTCGTTTGCAGCTGTCTAGTCATCGTTCATACCGCCTCTGATGAAGAAATCCTTAAGTGTTCGCTGTACCACTTTCTCTCTAGCATCAGCCCTGGTATCGTGCATGATATTACTGACTTGCATAACCCTGGATAATGTGCCACGCTTTGATGTTTCAATCCAGCGCATCACAGTACCCAGGGACCGCAACACTTCAGAAATTGCTTGAAGGGGTTCATACATGAGGGTCTCATCCTCCTCATCCTCTTCCTCAGTGGTGGCGGCTTCAGTCCTGAAACTTGCTACAATTTGTTCATCAGTTAATTGCAGGTATGTTGGTCCAGCGTCGTCCACGGTAATCCAATTCTGCAGAGTATTGTTGTCAAGGTCCAGCCAAAAACCTGCCAAGCACTCAGCAGATCCTCCTCACTTGCTGAACCCGTAAAAATCATTGCTGTCTGAGCTATCCTCTCCATCCATCTCAACTGCTGGGCCTAAACCCTTCCTCCAAAACCCAAAGATCATATTCTGCACAACTTCATTCCAGGATGTTCCGAACGGATTAAGTGCCTCCTTCAAGTTCAACTTACGCAGGTATTCATGCAGACATTTTGCTATTAATCATAATGCCATACAGATTACGTTGGTAGTTGCACTTAAGGATGGCAGATATCCCTTGGTGTAGAGGTTGTAGCTTCAAAACGGTGTTTTTGGTAAGAAGACAGCCTTGATCTTCTTGTCCAGAGAAGTCAATGACTCAACTCCTGGGAGAGCAGGACAGTGGTCCATAAGGAGGATGGCCTTCACTTCCTTTTACTGAGGTGCAGGTATTTCCTGATAGAAGGCACAATCTCCTCATGAAACCAGTCCTCGGAGATTACTGAAGTCATCCATGCATTAAAAGAGTGCATGTATAAAGCAGGAAGACTATTCATGTTGACATGATGGAAGCATCTCGGCTCCCCAAACTTTCCAATGACTAGTGGAGCAAGTTTATGCATCCCTTCCTTGTTACAGCATAACTGGATCATTAACTTGCTTGAACCCAAGAGTCTTCTGCTGGTCTGACTTGAGTTCAGTCCGAGCGTGTCTTCACAGTTGTAGATTGGCTCTGCACTCAATTCATGTACCTCGATCAACTTTCGTAATCCCACCGGATACACATCTGCTGCAGCTTCATCCCCTGATCGTTGTTTGACTCTAATGGTCACCTGCGCGACGGTTTTTAAACCAACTAAGCCATTCGTTTGAGGCATCAAATTCAACCTCGGAGCCATGCAGTTCCTGATGGATTTTTCTGCCTGTGTCTGGGTAACAGAGCCAGAGATAGACATACCCTCAAACCAAGCTTGATTAAACCATGTTAACACAGTGTTCTCAAGCTGCTGGTCTTCAGCAAGCCTACTTCTTTTCCTGACCTGACCGCAATCCTCCAAAGAACTGCCGGCACCATGTAGTTTGGCTTTATCCCTGAGCCATCCCTGTAACGTAGAGTCTGACACTGCTCACTTTTGCCTGGGTTTTGTCATTCCTAATCCTATCCTCTATGTGCTATTTCTCAGAAACTGTGTATGCCTTTCTTGTCTTTGACCCAACTGGCAAAGCCATGATGCTATTAGTATGAACGTATAAAGACTATGTAAAACAAGTGAATGAAGTATTGCTATGCAATACAAAGTCCCCTACTGGAAGGCACCTAATTTTTTCTACTGCAGTATAACATAATGAACTGATATCTGTCAATGATGTATAAACAATATTGTGCTATATAGTTCTATTAATAAAAAAAAAAATCTATATAATCTAAGTCCACAAGAAACTCTTAACAAGGTAGAGACCTAAAAATTGGATGTAACATGCATGTTGTACCACAGAAAAGTGGTCTTGATTTTTCTTTACCGCCAGTAATTAAAAAGTTACAATAAATCTATTCATAGTAATAACAAAGGGACGTAATTTTAAAACAAGAGTGCCTCATGGTGGGGACCATTTGTTCCAAGTTACATCAAAATCCCTTTATGCATGAAGAAGAAATGCTCCGTACAAAGTCATTCTTGAATTTGACCTTTGACCTCTAAATATGACCTTGACCTTAGACATAGGGACCTGGTTCTTGCGCAAGACAATTCGTCTTATGTTGGTGAACATTTGTGCCAAGTTACATCAAAACCCCTCCATGCATGAAAAAGAAATGTTCCAGACAAAGTCATTCTTGTATCTGACCTTTGGTCTCTACCTTTGGTCTCTAAGTGTGACCTTGACATTAGACCTTGGGCCTGGGTTTTGCGCATGACATGTTGTCTCATCCAGGGGAATATTTGTGCCAACTGATATCTAAATCCTGTTTTGCATGACAAAGTTATAGACTGGACAGGAAAAAAATCCTATTGACCTTTGATCTCAAAGTGTGACCTTGACCTTTAAGCTAGGGTTCTGGGTGCTGCGCATGTAATGTCGTCTCATCATGAGGAACATTTATGCCAAGTAATATTGTAATCCCTTGATGGATGAAAGAGTTCTGGATCGGACAGGAAAAAAACCTTATTGACCTCTGACCTCCAATTGTGGCCTTGACCTTTGAGCTAAGGGTCCAGGTTTTGCGCATGACATGTTGTCTCATCATGGGGAACATTTGTGCCAAGTAATATTAAAATCCCTTCATGGATGGCAGAGTTATGGGACAGGAAAAAAACTCTGTTGACCTTTGACCCCCAATTGTGACCTAGACCTTTGAGCTAGGGGTCCGGGATTTGGGCACGACACGTCATCTCATCATGGGGAACACTTGTGCAAAGTGATATTAAAATCCGGTAATCAATGTCAGAGTTATGGACCGGACACGAAACAGCCCCTGTTCATGCTATGTTAACATTTGACTGCTAAGTGTGACCTTGACCTTTGAACTAGGGGTCTGGAAGTTGTGCATGACATATCGTCTTGTTATGAGGTACATTTGTGCCAAGTAATATTAAAATCCCTTCATGGATGGGAGAGTTATGGACCGGACAGGAAAAAAGCCCTGTTGACCTTTGACCTCAAATTGTGACCTTGACCTTTGAGCAAGGGATCCGGGTTTTGCACATGACACGTTGTCTCATCATGGGAAACATTTGTGCCAAGTAATATTAAAATCCCTTCGTGGATGGGAGAGTTATGGAACGGACAGGAAAAACTCCCTGTTGACCTTTGACCTCCAATTGTGACCTTGACCTTTAAGCTAGAGGTCCAGCTTTTGTGCAAGACAAGTCGTCTCATCATGGGGAACATTTGTGCCAAGTAATACTAAAATCCCTTCATGGATGGGAGAGTTATGGACCGGATAGGAAAAATGCCCTGTTGACCTTTGACCTCAAATTGTGACCTTGACCTTTGAGCTAGGGGTCCGGGTTTTGCACATGACACGTTGTCTCATCAGGGGGAACATTTGTGCCAAGTAATATTAAAATCCCTTCATGGATGACAGAGTTATAGACCGGACACGAAATTGCGGACAGACAGACGGACGCACGGACTGACGGAAAAGCGCATTCCTATAGTCCCCGAAACTGGTTTTCAACCAGCAGGGGATTAAAATGTAAGTGAAAAAAGGTAAGTAAAAAGGCGTTAAATGAAATGAATAAAAGAAATAGATCTAGAAAATGTAAAATAACACAAACTGGATGTTTAAATAAAAAAGTTCTGCGTTAATAAAAAAGGAACAATCTCAATAACTGTAGCTTTCAATGGTGTATCTTCGTAAGTTCCAATGATTATGAAAAACGGCTGCCTTTGGTTACAAAGTTTGATTTTTTATTCACTCAAATTTTCATCTCACCTGCTGAACTGGCACAAACTTTCACAGTTTGATAGTTGACTGACAAATGTTACACATTTGTTATGCAAACAATCAAATTCTAACAAGGTCCTGATCATGCAAACATGTAGTTTAATGTAAATAAGTAATTACTGATTTTTTGTCACAGTTGTTTAGGTAAAGGATTTCGTACACAGGCAGTTTCATTGCTGGTTTATAATGATTTAAATATTAATTACGTCCGTGAGTGCTTATTTTTTAAAGAATTTTTTTATGGTGTTGGTAAATCTGGGAGCAAAATACTGCAGTTTATTAAATAGTGTTATAAAGGTGTTCGAGTATAACTTTAACTTTATATTTTTAATATATTCACGAGAATTTTAGTAGCTGTTTATTCAATATTCTTTTCCTGCCATCCCTACAAACTTTCTTAGTAATGAATTATTTAAAGATTTCAAATAACATTTTGTACTGTTTGCCTGACTTTACTAACTCCTCTGATGTTACATATTAGGAAATATAATCATGGGTGGTAAACGCGCAATCCAGTTCCTGCCGGGAATACGCTTAAAATGGGTTGCGCAACGTCCTGTGCTGGTGTTGCGCGTAAAAAAAGACGAAATTGAGGTATGTGAAGTTATGATTTTGCGTAGTATGAGACAAGAATAAATTTTCTCGAAAAAAGCAAAATGCTATTCGACACAAATATGATAATACATCATATGTGTAAAATATCTGGTTTGTAATTTATGATTCGGCTCTATTATCACAAAAACTCAGGCGACACGAAGCGTGAAAAAAGTATGAAATCAACAAAAATGGGAGTTTCTGACCTCATATGCCTAATCTGAGGACATCTGATGCTTTTAATGATAACTCAACTGTTATAAAGTAATGAATATCAAAATTATTTGCTTCATATCGAGTTTACGGGGACATAATTGACCAAAAAATCATCGGGAATGGAGTTGCGCAGCGGGAATGGAGCTGCTCGTATACATCATAATGTATATAATGTATACGCGCAACTCCATTCCCGGGGCGCAACCCCATTCCCGATTATTTTTTGCCAATCGTTCCCCCAAAAGCAACATTTCATTGAAGTGTATGTAATTTCTATGACTGTTTTACACGCGTTTGGTCATTAGAAGCGTCACATTTCCAGAAAGAAGGCACAAGAGTTAGAAAATCCGCATTTTTCATGATTCCATGCTTTGACAGCTCGAGCCAGCAGAGTTTTCGTGATAACAGGGCCGATTCTTAAATTAATAAGTTGGTATTTCACACATATGATCTTTATTCATTTTTGTGTCGAATAGCATTTTGCTTTTTTTCGAAAGCACTCGTAAATGCGTCATTATTTACAAAAACAAAAACCCACCTACCTCGATTTTGTATATATTGATGCGCAACACCAGCACCGGAAGTCGCGCAACCCATTTTTCGCGTATTCCCAGTGGGAATTGGATTGCGCGTTTACCACCCGTGATAATGATACAATTTTTTGGTGCATAAAATGCAGATTACTTTTACACTGTCAATAAATAATCTTTACTGTAAGGGAAAATTCTAAATATCCATTTATTATGTTTTTCAAACAGATAGCAAGTGATACTAGATATCGGAAATTGTAAGGTGTAAATTTTTTTTTCCTGATATAATGAACTATCCTAAATTTTTGCCCCAACCCTAAATGTGATGTTAGAAATCAACTTACTGATGCCCTACAGGCATAACCCCCTTATTTGTATTCTTTTTGACACAAAAGTTGTTTCTCAAAAGTATCACTTAATAAAAAAAAATCCCCTCGCCCCCAAAAAATTTTCCAACCTACCTACCCTAATATTTTTAGCATGTTACCAGAAACCAACATTTTTTTTAGGCCTAAACTCGTATATTTCGTCTATTTTGCAATAAATTTTAGTAGTGTGGCATCAAGTATTTTATTGAATAAAATAGTAAGTAAACCAAAACATCACATAACATTCAGACTTTTTTTTATAATAAATATGAATTATGATAAATATATTTTAATTTTACATTTGAGCTGGTTTCACCTCTATGTCTGAAGGAGTATTATGTATTTTTGTTGGAAACTTTTAATCTCTTTGTTATGAATAACTGTATTAAAAGTCTGACTTTTAACAATCATCTGCCAAATTTGTTCAAGTTTTGATTATAATTCTACAACATTATATTATTTTAATTGATTTATTTCATCATTTGCGAAACTTTTATCAAAAATATTTTCCTTTAAATTCCTTTGCAACTGGATCATTCATATTTCTTATCGATCTTTTATAAAAATTTTGATAGGTTACACTTCAAGCTACAATATTATACTTTTGTCTATTATTAACATTATTTACTGCATTTGAAATAGTTTTCATATATCAGAACTGTATAAAAATATATAATTAAATATATAATTAAATATTTTGTCAAAGCATTAAAACAGAAAATCACATTAGGATTTGTAACATTTTTCTAGACTGAATGTTAAATACATAAAATATTATAACTCCTGAAAAGAAGCAATAATATTTCACTAAATAAAATTTTAAACAAAAGAAACCATTAAAAAAACCCACTTACCTTTAAGCAGTTCTTAAACACATATAATTTAAGTAGCTTAAGCAAAATAAATATTCCAAATTTTAAACACACTCCTGTTCTTACATATTTTCAGCATAAAGACATTATAGTTACACGTCAGCACGACTGAAAATGAAACTGAGACTTACCTTTTAAATCGATCCAAGTGAAGACAGAAAACAAAATTTTCCTTTCAAATGCGCTGTATTTATACCAAGAAAATGATAATTTATATGCAAATGAGCTAGGATGACACTGACAACGCATTTCCGTTTCTTCAATCAATACTATCCAGCAGGATTGAAAAAGAAATGAATTTGCTGGATAGTCAAAATAGTGAAATATGAATGTGTTGATAATCATGAGTAGTACCAACTCTAAAATTAGGGGTTGGATCCTGCCCCCCCCCCCCATCCCCACCCTCACCCCGGTATCAAATTCCTAAATGATAACAGAAGATATACATCTTCTGTGTAAATATTATGAGTGAGGCTGGCAGAATTGTGAAAAAATTTTCTTCTTAAGAATCTTCCATACTGAGATCTGTTCAGAAACTTAGTAGCTGCTTATGAACTGTTCGGATTGGGGGGGGGGGGGGGGGGGGGTGGTGTAAATGGTGGGTAGGGGAGGTCAGAATAGAATAGTAGAGGGAATTCAGAAACAGTACAAGATATGGATTTTCATAAGTGTGAAAAAAAAAGTTTTAACATTTATTTTTGTGTTTATGTATGTGTAAAGGGGAATGAGGTTAGGGCTAGTGGGGGCGGGTGTATGAAAGGGATACTAAGAAGCCATCTGAGAAATATGACATCAGTAATTATACGAAAAGTAAAAAATTAAAACTAGATGTGTAGCCCCCACTTCCTGAAAATGCAAGACTAAGTAAACTTTGGGAAACTGGGAAAATAGATAGTACAAAACAATTTAACATAAACAAGAGGGCCATAATGGCCCTATATCGCTCACCTGTTATCATTGCACTTGAGAACAAGAAGGTCCTCAGAAAAATATCTAAGTCCAAAGGACAGGAACAACAAAGGGAAGAAATTGAACCAAAAAGAACAAGAGGGTCATGATGACCCTGGATTGCTCACCTGAGTAATATGAGCTACATGTTTCAAACTGTATATGTTATCCAAATTTAAAGGCTGTATCTTAAAAAACAAGAAAGTAGGTCAGTAGGTCAAGGTCACAGTCAAGTGACATCATATTACTTGGGATCATCAGGTAATTATAATTAAACAGTCTTGGAATCAGATAATTATTTAAGTATTTTTTCCTATATAACTCATATAATAACTAAATGACCACAGGGCGCGGCCTCTTTTAACCCCAAGGGTATAATTTGAACAATTTTGGTAGAGGACTACTAGGCAATGCAGCACACCAAATATCAAAAGCCTAGGTCATGTGGTTTTAGACAAGAAGATTTTTAAAGTTTTTTTTTCCCTCTATAAGTCTATATAATACTTGGGATTCCCAGGGCAGGGCTCCTTTTCACCCCGGGGGTACATTTTGAACAGTTTTGGTTGAGAACCATAACACAATGCTACAAATCAAATATCAAAGGCTTAAGTCTTGTGGTTTCAGACAAGAAGATTTTTAACATTTTTTTCCAATATAAGTCTGTGTAAAACTTGGGACCCCAGGGGCGGGGCCATACTTGACCCTAGGGGGATAATTTGAATAATCTTGGTAGAGGACCATTAGATGATGCTACATACCAAATATCAAAGCCCTAGGCCATGTGGTTTTGTACAAGAAGATTTTCAAAGTTTTCCCTATATAAGTCTATACAAACCATGTGACCCCCCGGGCGGGGCCTGATATTTGACCCTAGGGGGATAATTTGAACAATCTTGGTAGAGGACCACTAGATGATGCTACACACCAGATATCAAAGCCCTAGGCTCTGTGGTTTTGGACAAGAATTGTTTTAAAGTGTTTCCTTTCGGTTGCCATGGCAACCAGAGTTCTGCATGGAATTCAATTCTTTGAAAAATTTTGAAAGGGGGCCACCCAAGGATCATTCCTGTGAAGTTTGGTGTAATTCTGCGCAGTGATTTCTGAGAAGAAGATTTTTTTTAGAAAATGTTGACGGACAAACGACGGACGACGGACATTGAGCGGTCACAAAAGCTCACCATGAGCCTCTGGCTCAGGTGAGCTAAAAAAAATTCTTACAAGGTACAGATATGTCAAAATACACCTAAAAATTGGAGGTACCATCCATGTTGTACCACAGAAAAGTGGTCTCGGCTTTTCCCTATGGCCAATAATAAAAAAGTTACTAAAAATAAGCTATTTATAGTAACGTAAAAGGGAAGTAATTAAAAAAAAAATATTGTAAGTGAACAAAAGAAGGATCTGCCAAACAAAAACAAGAGCACTGCAATGCAACGAAAATGCAGAGCAATGTACGCACAAAACAAAGTCATAGGACCTTTGACCACTAAGTGTGACCTTGACCTTGAAGTGAGCCATCCGAAACATGCACTCTGCACGTCGTTTCGATGAGGTGAACATTTGTGTCAGGTTTCTCTGAAATCCTTCAAGGGGTTCAAGAGTTACAGAGCAGAAGGGAAATTGCTAACCAACAGACAGACAGACACCGAGGCGATAACGTTATACGTCCCTTCGGGTGTATAAAAAGGAATTGAGATCTTACAGTGATACAAGTTGTGTGCAAGTTTGGTTAAATAAAATCATAAATGAAGCTGCTATTGTGCAGACAAGGTCAAAAAAGCTAATTCTGGCCCTTTCAGGGCCCATAACTCTGGAACCTATAATGCAATCTGACCAGTTCAAGGAAGGAACCAAGATCTTATGGTGATATAAGTTGTGTGCAAGTTTGGTAAAAATCAAATCATAAATAAAGCTGCTATTGTGCAGACAAGGTCAAAATAGCTAATTCTGGCCCTTTTAGGGGCCAAAAATCTGGAACCCATAATGGAATCTGGCCAGTTCAAGAAAGGATATCAAGATCTTATGGTGATACAAGTTGTGTACAAGTTTGGTTAAAATAAAATCATAAATGAAACCATTATCGTGCAGACAAGAAATTGTTGACAGACGGACGGACGGACGACGGATGAAGGGTGATCACAAAAGCTCACCTTGTCATTATGTGACAGGTGAGCTAAAAAGTATGAGAAACTAGAAATGTGTCCATGGGACACAGATGCCCCCACTACATGACAAAGGACACAGATCAACTTTGGGAAAACAATATGTTGCTATTTTAAAAAAAATGCAAAAAATAACCATATATAATGTACATATAAACATATATGCTTTCTTGAGATTTTTAGATACCTGTCCATCACCACATTTTAATGTTGCTTGAACTCAACGATGACTATGCTGTGGTCTGAGAAGTATATGTAGACAGGCATGAAGTTCTTGGCTGCTGTATACCATTGCGTTCATACACTTTGGTGAGTCTAGGTCAAATCTTTTAGAGCTACGCGCGACACAACATTAAAATGACCAATTTTTAACTAAGTCAGGGACCATAACTCCTACATGACTGAATGAATCTGGACGCGAAACCCCAGGTGCACAACTGCACATGCTGACCAACATTCCTGTAAACTTTGGTGACTCTAGGTCAAATACTTTTGGAGCTATGCATGACACAACATTAAAATGACCAATTTTTAACTAAGTCATGGGCCATAACTCCTACATGACTGAATGAATTTGGACGCAAAACCCCAGGTGTACAACTGCGCATGCTGACCAACATTCCTGTAAACTTTGGTGACTCTAGGTCAAATACTTTTGGAGCTACACGACACAACATTAAAATGACCAATTTTTTACTAAGTCAGGGGCCATAACTCCTACAAGACTGAATGAACCTGGACGCGAAACCCCAGGTGCACAACTACACATGCTGACCAACATTCCTGTAAAGTTTTGTGACTCTACGTCAAATACTTTTGGAGCTAGGCGCGACACAACACTAAAATGACCAATTTTTATGAAGTCAGGGGCCATAACTCCTACAAGACTGAATGAATCCGGACGCGAAACCCCAGGTGCACAACTACACATGCTGACCAACATTCCTGTAAAGTTTTGTGACTCTACGTCAAGTATTTTTGGAGCTAGGCGCGACACAACATTCTCGGAAGGACGGACAAGGGCAAATCTATATGCCCAAAGTGAGGGCATAAAAACTGAGTGAAAAAATCTTTCATTTTTTGGAGGAGGGGAGTGGGGTTGGAGTGGGGAGGGGCTGGGAGTAAGAATAATTAAGGCTCCAGATGCAAACCTTCACATTCTTAACAACATTCCTATAAAGTTTCTTGACACCAGGTCAAACATTTTTTGAGATATATGCAACACAAAATTTTAAGGCTTGTTCAAAGTAAAGAACCACAACTCTGGTCTGGCAGAGTGAAATCCAAAACAGAGTATCAGGTGCACAACTTGATATGCTATGTAACAATTCCCTAATACACAATGAAGGCTGTTCTCTCGCTCTTGAATTTTTTAATAAATCCATTGACTCAGAGCAACTTGTGTTTTACCAGGATTTTCCGCTATCTTGCATAGCCTTTATCAGCTGATTGCACTGAGTTCTGGTCAGTGGGTGTCACATGACTGACTTGTTCTTTAAATGTTTCATGATTCTATGTCAAATGCTCTTTGGAATACAAGGAACACAAACTTTAAGGCCCTTTAAGCGTATTTTTATAAAAAACCGTAAATGTAAAAAGAAATCTGGCCTAGCAGAGTGAAATTCAAAATAAAGCCTCAGTAGCACAAATTCTCATGCTGAAAAACAACCCTATAATGTTTCATGATCCTAGGTCAAATACTTTTTGAGATATGGGTGACACAAACTTAAAGGCCCTATTATGCATTTGATTAAGTCTTGGTCTGTAACTCTGTCTGATCTGGCTGAGTGAAACTTCAAATGCTGTTTAACAATCCACTGATGTTTGATAACTCAAAGTCAAATACCTTTTTACTTTAACACTGATACTTTCAACTGGGTTGTGACTGTCATAGCCCATCTTGATGAAGATTATACAGTCAGTTATTATCATGTTTGGAAAAAAATTAAGGTGCCAATGTATGCTAAATGACATATTTTGAGGAACCAAGGACATACATCTTGAGCTAATGATCAGGTTTTGGAACAGAATCAGAATCAATCTTACAGCTATACATATTGTGTACTAGTTTGCTTAAGGAATGTGGATACCAGAGTATAAACTTTCACAATATACCGCCCATCACAGTAAATTACTTTTAATTTTTAAATACTTAACTTATTAAGCAGACAAGTTGTCAAATTACTCCATTACTGACATAGACTCACAGACTAGTTATCAAACTTTGCCAAGATAATAATATTAAGCCAATAAACATTCTGACTTGGTTATCAAACTTGGCCAAGATAATATGTCCATACACATACTAAGTTTGGTGAACACTGGATAAGAACTGCTTGAGGTATTAAGCGGCTACAAACAATTTTCATAATTTGAAGCAATTCAAGGGACATAACGCTGGCAGTATCTGGCTGGTTATCAGACTTATTTGAGATTTGATGTCCATAAACAATGTGATGAACACAAGATAAGAACTACTCCAGTTAAAGACATTGTTAATTTTTTGCAAATTTTAGTAGTTCAAGAGCCGTAACTCCAAAAGAGCCAACTGCACTGGATTGCTACTGATCTCGGCCAGATTATGCCCATAAATATTGTGATCAAGTTTGGCGAGCACTGGATTAAAACTGTATAAGTCAGACAAAGAACACTGTCATTTTTCACAATTTTGAGTAATTAAAAGGGTGTAACTCCTAATAGCTAGACCAAGATATTATACTCATAAACAATGTAATTAAGTATGGTGAACATTGTTTAAGAACTACTCCAGTTAGAGAGCAGACACTGTCAATTTTCATCCATAAACATTGTGACCAAGTTTGGTGAACATCGTAACAAGTGCTCCAGTTAGAGAGCAGACACTGTCAATTTACCTCAAACAACATTGTCACCAAGTTTGGTGAACATCATAAGAAGTGCTCCAGTTAGAGAGTGGACACTGTCAATTTACCTGACCACAGTGTGACCAAGTTTGATGAACATCATAAGAAGTGCTCAAATAAGAGAGATGACACTGTCTATTTACCTCCACAAACAGTGTGACTAAGTTTGGTGAACATTGTAAGAAGTGCTCAAGTTAGAGGACACTGTCAATTTACCTGACCACAGTGTGACCAAGTTTGGTGAACATCATAAGAAGTGCTAAAGTTAGAGAGCGGACACTCTCAATTTACCTGACCAAAGTGTGACCAAGTTTGATGAACATCATAAGAACTGCTCAAGTAAGAGAGCAGACACTGTCAATTTACCTCCAACAACAGTGTAACCAAGTTTGGTGAACATCGTAAGAAGTGCTTGAGTTAGAGAGCAGACACTGTAAATTTACTTTCACAGTATGACCAAGTTTGGTGAACCTCATAAGAAGTGCTCAAGTAAGAGAGCAGACACTGTAAATTTACCTTCACAGTATGACCAAGTTTGGTGAACATCATAAGAAGTGCTCAAGTAAGAGAGCAGACACTGTAAATTTACCTTCACAGTATGACCAAGTTTGGTGAACATCATAAGAAGTGCTCAAGTAAGAGAGAGGACACTGTAAATTTACCTTCACAGTATGACAAAGTTTGGTGAACATCATAAGAACTACTCAAGTAAAAGAGCAGACACTGTAAATTTACCTTCACAGTATGACCAAGTTTGGTTAACATTGTAAGTAGTGCTCAAGTAAGAGAGAGGACAATGTCAATTTACCTCCACAAACAGTTTGATCAGTGATATAAAATTAAGAAACTCCTAATAGCTAGACCAAGATATTATGCTCATAAACAATGTTATTAAGTATGGTGAACATTGTTTAAGAACTACTCCAGTTAGAGAGCAGACACTGTCAATTTTCATCCGTAAACACTGTGACTAAGTTTGGTGAACATCGTAATCAGTGCTCCAGTTAGAGAGCAGACACTGTCAATTTACCTCAAACAACATTGTGACCAAGTTTGGTGAACATCATAAGAACTGCTCAAGTAAGAGAGCAGACACTGTCAATTTACCTCCAACAACAGTGTAACCAAGTTTGGTGAACATCGTAAGAAGTGCTCCAGTTAGAGAGCGGACTCTGTCAATTTACCTGACCACAGTGTGACCAAGTTTGATGAACATCATAAGAAGTGCTAAAGTAAGAGAGCAGACACTGTCAATTTACCTCCAACAACAGTGTAACCAAGTTTGGTGAACATCGTAAGAAGTGCTTGAGTTAGAGAGTGGACACTGTCAACTTACATCCATAAACATTGTGACCAAGTTTGGTGAACATCGTAATAAGTCCTCCAGTTAGAGAGTGGACACTGTCAATTTACCTCCAACAACAGTGTAATCAAGTTTGGTGAACATCGTAAGAAGTGCTCCAGTTAGAGAGTGGACACTGTCAATTTACCTCCAACTACAGTGTGACCAAGTTTGATGAACATCATAAGAAGTGCTAAAGTAAGAGAGCAGACACTGGCAATTTACCTCCAACAACAGTGTAACCAAGTTTGGTGAACATCGCAAGAAGTGCTTGAGTTAGAGAGCGGACACTGTCAACTTACATCCATAAACATTGTGACCAAGTTTGGTGAACATCGTAATAAGTGCTCCAGTTAGACAGCAGACACTGTCAATTTACCTCAAAAACATTGTCACCAAGTTTGGTGAACATCATAAGAAGTGCTCCAGTTAGAGAGTGGACACTGTCAATTTACCTGACCACAGTGTGACCAAGTTTGATGAACATCATAAGAAGTGCTCAAGTAAGAGAGCTGACACTGTCTATTTACCTCCACAAACAGTGTGACTAAGTTTGGTGAACATTGTAAGAAGTGCTCCAGTTAGAGAGAGGACACTGTCAATTTACCTGACCACAGTGTGACCAAGTTTGATGAACATCATAAGAACTGCTCAAGTAAGAGAGCAGACACTGTCAATTTACCTGACCACAGTGTGACCAAGTTTGATGAACATCATAAGAACTGCTCAAGTAAGAGAGCAGACACTGTTAATTTACCTGACCACAGTGTGACCAAGTTTGATGAACATCATAAGAACTGCTCAAGTAAGAGAGCAGACACTGTCAATTTACCTCCAACAACAGTGTAACCAAGTTTGGTGAACAACGTAAGAAGTGCTCCAGTTAGAGAGTGGACACTGTCAATTTACCTGACCACAGTTAGACCAAGTTTGATGAACATCATAAGAACTGCTCAAGTAAGAGAGCAGACACTGTCAATTTACCTTCACAGTATGACCAAGTTTGGTGAACATCATAAGAAGTGCTAAAGTAAGAGAGCGGACACAGTTAATTTACCTCCAAAAGCAGTGTGACTAAGTTTGGTGAACATCGTAAGAAGTGCTTGAGTTAGAGAGCGGGCACTGTCAACTTACATCCATAAACATTGTGACCAAGTTTGGTGAACATCGTAATAAGTGCTCCAGTTAGAGAGCAGACACTGTCAATTTACCTCAAACAACATTGTCACCAAGTTTGGTGAACATCATAAGAAGTGCTCCAGTTAGAGAGTGGACACTGTCAATTTACCTGACCACAGTGTGACCAAGTTTGATGAACATCATAAGAAGTGCTCAAGTAAGAGAGATGACACTGTCTATTTACCTCCACAAACAGTGTGACTAAGTTTGGTGAACATTGTAAGGAGTGCTCAAGTTAGAGAGAGGACACTGTCAATTTACCTGACCACAGTGTGACCAAGTTTGGTGAACGTCATAAGAAGTGATAAAGTTAGAGAGCGGACACTCTCAATTAACCTGACCACAGTGTGACCAAGTTTGATGAACATCATAAGAACTGCTCAAGTAAGAGAGCAGACACTGTCAATTTACCTGACCACAGTATGACCAAGTTTGATGAACATCATAAGAACTGCTCAAGTAAGAGAGCAGACACTCTCAATTTACCTCCAACAACAGTGTAACCAAGTTTGGTGAACATCGTAAGAAGTGCTCCAGTTAGAGAGTGGACACTGTCAATTTACCTGACCACAGTTAGACCAAGTTTGATGAACATCATAAGAAGTGCTCAAGTAAGAGAGCAGACACTGTCAATTTACCTCCAACAACAGTGTAACCAAATTTGGTGAACATCGTAAGAAGTGCTTGAGTTAGAGAGCAGACACTGTAAATTTACCTTCACAGTATGACCAAGTTTGGTGAACATCATAAGAAGTGCTCAAGTAAGAGAGCAGACACTGTAAATTTACCTTCACAGAATGACCAAGTTTGGTGAACATCATATGAAGTGCTAAAGTAAGAGAGCGGACTCAGTTAATTTACCTCCACAAACAGTGTGACAGTGGACACTGTCAATTTACCTGACCACCGTGTGACCAAGTTTGGTGAACATCATAAGAAGTGCTCAAGTAAGAGAGCAGACACTGTAAATTTACCTTCACAGTATGACCAAGTTCGGTTAACATTGTAAGAAGTGCTCAAGTAAGAGAGAGGACAATGTCAATTTACCTCCACAAACAGTTTGATCAGTGATACAAAATTAAGAAACTAAATAAATTCAAAGATCAATACCTCAGGTTAAAACATTTCTGTAGGAAAAAAAAAAAAATTGCTAAGAAAAAATATATAGAAGAAATACTGGAAGTGAACACTGGTGATCACGAAGTACAAGAACACACAAAACCTAATACCAAAAAGCTCTATTCCCTCCTCAAGCATTCAAAACAAGACACCTTTGGCATTGACTCACTCAAAAAATGCAACAAATTACACACTGCAGACATTGACAAAGCCACAGTACTCAATGAACAATTTCAGTCTGTCTTTTCCTATAAATCTCCACTCTCTCTTAAGTCTCTGGCTGAAAGGAAGGTATAGGATTTTGGGGATACAGGTAAAGAGACTCGGCAGCCATTGTTTAGTCCCCATAATCAAATGCCTGATATTAATATCTCTACAAATAGTGTAGAGAAACTCCTTAAAGACCTTGACCCCCACAAGGTTGCAGGTCCAGATCAAATAAGGCCAATAGTACTGAAAAATATCTCCAAAGAATTTGCCCCCATCATCTCTCAATTATCCAGAAAGTCACTGCAGACCTATACAGTTCCAGATATTTGGAAAATGGCAAATGTAGCTCCTGTTTTTAAAAAAGGCTCCAGGTCAGATCCAGCCAATTACCACCCAATCTCTCTTACCTGTTTCTTGTGCAAAACCCAGGAACATATTATCTCATCCAGTATAGCAAAACAGTTCTCAGTCAAATATGTTCCATGATTTGCAGCAAGGTTTACGAGAAAAGAGGCCATGTTAAACCCAGCTTCTTTTGTTAGAAGATGATATCCTGCAGTCTGTGAACCAGAGGAGCCAAGTCGACCTCATATTACTTGACTTCTCCAAGGCCTTCGATATGGTCAACCATGATATGGTTTCCAGATGATAACTTGAGAACGATTGGGCCTAGGAAAATAAATTTTGGTACACAGGTGTACTATCATGAAATACAGGTCAAGTTCTACTTTGAGGTCAGACTGAAATATTGTTGAACAAGAGCACCGCCTTGCGGGTGCTGACGCTCATCTGATTTTTTTTGTGTAATAGAAATATTGTCCTACCCATGATTTTCTAAGTCTAAAAAGGACCATCATTCTTGCAAAAAGCAGGATAGAGTTATGTTTCTTGATGTACAGTGTCCACTTATGATGGTGAAAAACTGTTGCAAGTTTTAAAACAATAGCTTTGATAGTTTATGAGAAAAGTTGACTTAAACATAATACTCAACCAAGAAAATGATTTTCTAAGTCCAAAAGGGGCAATAATTATTGCAAAAAGCAGGATGGAGTTATGTGCTTGCTGTACAGGGTCAGCTTATGATGGTGAACAAGTGTTGCAAGTTTCAAAGCAATAGCTTTGATAGTTTAAGAGAAAAAGTTGACCTAAACATAAAACTTAACCAAGAAATCTGATATTTTCTAAGTCCAAAGGGGCCATAAATCTTGCAAAAGCAGGACGGAGTTATGTTTCTTGCTATACAGGGTCAATTATGATGGTGAACAAGTGTTGCAAGTTTTAAAGCAATAGCTTTGATAGTTTAGGATAAAAGCTGACCTAACAAAAACTTAACCAAGAAAACTGATTTTCTAAGTCCAAAAGGGGCAATAAATCTTGCAAAAAGCAAGATGGAGTTATGTTTCTTGATGTACAGGTCTGCTTATGATGTGTGAACAAGTATTCCAAGTTTCAAAGCAATAGCTTTGATAGTTTAGGAGAAAAGTTGACCTAAACATAAAACTTAACCAAGAAATCTGATATTTCTAAGTACAAAAGGGCCATAATCTTGCAAAAAGCAAGATGGAGTTATGTTTCTTGCTATACAGGGTCAGCTTATGATGGTGAACAAGTATTCCAAGTTTCAAAGCAATAGCTTTGATAGTTTAGGAGAAAAGCTGACCTAAACATAAAACTTAACCAGGCAACGCCGACGCAGACGCCGACGCCGACGCCGACGCCGACAACCGCTCAAGTGATGACAATAACTCATCATTTTTTTTCAAAAAATCAGATGAGCTAAAAACGGCGTTAAACCCGCCCCCCCCCCCCTCCCCCCCAAAAAAAACAACAGTAAGTCAAAGGTCAAGGCCAGTGACTCGAAACAGTTGAATGGTGACCGGAAAATATAGGTCAAGTTCAACTTTGAGGCTAGTAGGCCAAAGGTCAAGGTCACAATAACACAAAACAACTAAACGGTTTCCGGATGGTAACTTGGGAATGCTTGGGCCTAGGATTAAGAAAATTAATAGGGAGGTTGGTTATGACCAGCAGATTAACCCTATTGATTTTGAGGTAAGTAGGTCACAGTGACCCGGAAAATTTAAACGGTTTTCGGCCAATAACTTCAGAACACTTGGGACTAGGAACACGAAACTGAACAGGGAGGTTGGTCATGACCAGCAGATGACCTGTATTGATTTCGAGTTCCAAAGGTCAAAGGTCAGATTGACCCGGAACATTTAAACCTTTTTCGAACAATAACTTGAGAATGCTTGGGCTGAGGATCATGAAACTTCATAGGGAGGTTGATCATGACCAGCAGATAACCTCTATTGATTTTGAGGTCAGTAGGTCAAAGGTCAAGCAAGTTCAACTTTGACATTGGCTTAGTTCTGTGACAAGGCCATATTGTGGGGGTATAATTCATCACTCCTGAGACAACTCTAGTTTGATCTGGCCTACTGACCTAGTTTTTGACCCCATACGACCCAGTTTCAAATCTAACCTAGAAATCATCAAGACAAACATTCTGGCCAAATTTCATAAAGATTTGGTCACAACTGTGGCCTCTAGAGTGTTCACAAGCTTTTCCTTTGATTTGACTGGGTGACATAGTTTTTGTCCCCACATGACGCAGATTCAAACATGACCTATAGATTATCAAGACAAACATTCTGATAAATTCGCATGAGTTTCAAACTTAAATTGTGGTCTCTAGAGTGTTGACAAGATTTTCCTTTGATCTGACATAGTGACCTAGTTTTTGACCCCACAAGACCCAGTTTCAAACTTGACCTAGAAATCATCAAGACAAACATTCTGACCAAGTTTCATAAAGATTGAGTCAAAATTGTGGCCTCTGAAGTGTTCACAAGCTTTTCCTTTGATTTGACCAGGTGACCTAGTTTTTGAACCCACAAGACCCAGATTCAAACTTGACCTAGAAATCATCAAGACAATCATTCTGACCAAGTTTCATAAATATTAGATTACAACTGTGGCCTCTAAAGTGTTCACAAGTTTTTCCTTTGATCTGGCCTACTGACCCCACAAGACCCAGTTTCAAACATGATCTAGAGATCATCAAGACAAACATTCTGACCAAGTTTCATAAAGATTGAGTCAAAATTGTGGCCTCTAAAGTGTTCACAAGCTTTTTCTTTGATTTGACCGGGTGACCTTGTTTTTGACCCCACATGACCCAGATTCAACCTTGACCTAGAAATTATTAAGGCAATCATTCTGACCAAGTTTCATAAATATTGGGTCACAACTGTGGCCTCTAGAGTGTTCACAAGCTTTTTCTTTGTTCTGGCCTACTGACCTAGTTTTTGATCCTGCATGACCCAGTTTTAAACTTGACCTAGAGATCATCAAGACTAACATTCTGACCAAGTTTTATAAAGATTGGGTCACAAATGTGGCCTCTAGAGTGTTCACAAGGCAAATGTTGACAGATGACTGACGATGGATGCCCACAGACACCGGACAATGACCGGTCATAATAGCTCACCTTGAGCACTTTGTCCTCTGGTGAGCTAAAAATTACAGGGGGGTGTGTTGGTTGGGGGAGGAGTGGTTATGTTGTGTGTGGTGGAGGGTGGAAGGGCATACAGAAATGTGTAACAAACATTACATACTAATATATTGTATAGACTCACTTTAAACATTAAATGTACATAATAATTGAGCCGCACCATGAGAAAACCAACATAGTGCATTTGCGACCTGCATGGATCCAAACCAGCATCTGTGCAGTCTGGTCAGCATCCATGCCGTTCACTAACGGTTTCTCTAACTGAAATAGGTTTTGAAAGCGAACAGTATGGATCCTGACCAGCTGCACAGGCTGGTCTGGATCCATGCTGGTAGAAAATGCACTATGTTGGCTTTCTCATGGTGCGGCTCAATTTTAGTATGATAGATAAGTAGTGACACAGGTAAAAATGTTGAGGATATCATTCAGATGAGTTAGTAGTGATTCAGATGTAAGAATATATTGTGTCGATACTAGCTGTCACTGTTTCAAGATCTGTCATTAAGATAGGCTAACAGGCTACCAAGTAAATGAGGAAACTATCTGAAACATAAATGTTGAAATATTCCTAATAATGCAAGAAAAGAGTAAGAATAGTGGCCAAATTGTCTAACAGTAACATCCTTGACTGTCAATCCAGAGGTCCGTAGTTTGAATCCCTGTCCACACACTGGAAATAGGAGTGTCTCTCACCAGACACTGGAAATACTGGAGAGTCTCCCATCAGACACTGGTAATATAAGTGTCTCCCATCTTCATCAACATTCTAATATTTAGACTCAGATTGCAGTAACTTTTTTCTAATGAAGTTATTAAGCTGAAACTGTTCAAACTTGATATACCCATGTAACCAACAAATTATCCGTATGACACATACTGTAAAATCATTAAATTTCGTGGGGATATGAATTCGTGGATTTCAACCTTCTAACATAAACTGAATGGGAATTTTATTTGTTCCTTGGGATTAAATTTCGTGGATTGACTCGACCATGAATTCACGAAAATTAGTCCCCACGAATATTAATGATTTCACAGTAGGTAGTGGATGAATGACTCACTGTTTTTTGTCAAACCACAACATGTCTGGACACCAAACACCATCCTTTCTAATCATAAATTTCTGCTATCTGAACAAGCTTGCAGTACTATACATGCTAACTGTACACGACCAAGGGGTAAATCAGGTACCAAGCCTCATTGTTGGTATGCACTGCCATATTAACCTGAGCCTGTGAAACTGATGGCGCTTCTATACTATACATGTTAACTGTACATGACCAAGGGGTAAATCAGGTACCAAGCCTCAGTGTTAGTATGCAATGCCATATTAACCTGAGCCTGCGAAAGTGACAGTGCTTCTATAATATACATGTTAACTGTACATGACCAAGAAGTAAATCAGGTACCAAGCCTCAGTGTTAGTATGCAATGCCATATTAACCTGAGCCTGCGAAACTGAAGGCGCTTCTATATACTATACATGTTAACTGTACAAGACCAAGGGGTAAATCAGGTACCAAGCCTCAGTGTTGGTATGCAATGCCATATTAACCTGAGCCTGCGAAAGTGACAGTGCTTCTATAATATACATGTTAACTGTACATGACCAAGGGGTAAATCAGATACCAAGCCTCAGTGTTGGTATGCAATGCCATATCAACCTGAGCCTGCGAAACTCAAGGCGCTTCTATATACTATACATGTTAACTGTACAAGACCAAGGGGTAAATCAGGTACCAAACCTCAGTGTTGGTATGCAATGCCATATTAACCTGAGCCTGCGAAAGTGACAGTGCTTCTATACTATACATGTTAACTGTACAAGACCAAGGGGTAAATCAGATACCAAGCCTCAGTGTTGGTATGCAATGCCATATTAACTTGAGCCTGCGAAACTGAAGGGCTTCTTATACTATACTGTAACGTCATACAAGGTAATCAGTACTGAGCTCAGTTTGTTAGCAATGCTATACAACTGTGAAACTGGGCGTTCTATATATAATATAACTGAGTACCAAGGGTAAAACAGTACCCAGTTTAGTGTTGGTATGCAATGCCATATAAACCTGAGCCTGCGAAACTCAAGGCGCTTCTATACTATACATGTTAACTGTACAATGACCAAGGGGTAAATCAGGTACCGAGTCACAGTGTTGGTATGCAATGCCATATTAACCTGAGCCTGCGAAACTGAAGGCGCTTAAATACTATACATGTTAACTGTACATGACCAAGAGGTAAATCAGGTACCCAGGCTCAGTGTTGGTATGCAATGCCATATTAAACTGAACCTGTGAAAATGAGAGCACTTCTATACTATACATGTTAACTGTACATGACCAAGGGGTAAATCAGGTACCGAGTCTCAGTGTTGGTATGCAATGCCATATTAACCTGAGCCTGCGAAACTCAAGGCGCTTCTATACTATACATGTTAACTGTACATGACCAAGGGGTAAATCAGGTACCGAGTCTCAGTGTTGGTATGCAATGCCATATTAACTCGAGCCTGCGAAACTGACGGCTGATATTAACCCGAGCCTGCAAAACTGACGGCACTTCTATACTATACATTTTAAGTGTACACGACCAAGGGGTAAATCACTGGTACCGAGCCTCAGTGTGGGTATGCAATGCCATATTAACCTTAGCCTGCGAAACTCAAGGTGCTTCTATATACTATACATGTTAACTGTACAAGACCAAGGGGTATATCAGGTACCGAGCCTCAGTGTTGGTGTGCAATGCCATATTAACCTGAGCCTGCAAACTCAAGGCGCTTCTATACACTATACATGTTAACTGTACAAGACCAAGGGGTAAATCAGGTCAGTGTGTATGCAATGCATGTTATGAACTGTGAATGGGCACTTATCTATACATGTTAACTGACATGCAAGGGTAAACGTACAAGTTCAGTGTTGTATCAATGATATTAACCTGAACCTGCGAAACTGACGGCTTCTATACTATACATGTTAACTGTACATGACCAAGGGGTAAATCAGGTACCGAGTCTCAGTGTTGGTATGCAATGCCATATTAACCTGAACCTGCGAAACTCAAGGTGCTTCTATATACTATACATGTTAACTGTACAAGACCAAGGGGTATATCAGGTACCGAGCCTCAGTGTTGGTGTGCAATGCCATATTAACCTGAGCCTGCAAAACTCAAGGCGCTTCTATACACTATACATGTTAACTGTACAAGACCAAGGGGTAAATCAGGTCAGTGTTGGTATGCAATGCCATATTAACCTGAACCTGTGAAACTGAGGGCACTTCTATACTATACATGTTAACTGTACATGACCAAGGGGTAAATCAGGTACCAAGTCTCAGTGTTGGTATGCAATGCCATATTAACCTGAACCTGCGAAACTGAAGGTGCTTCTATACTATACATGTAAACTGTACAAGACCAAGGGGTAAATCAGGTACCGAGCCTCAGTGTTGGTATGCAATGCCATATTAACCTGAGCCTGCGAAACTGAAGGCGCTTCTATATACTATACATGTTAACTGTACAAGACCAAGGGGTAAATCAGGTACCCAGGCTCAGTGTTGGTATGCAATGCCATATTAACCTGAACCTGTGAAACTGAGGGCACTTCTATACTATACATGTTAACTGTACATGACCAAGGGGTAAATCAGGTACCAAGTCTCAGTGTTGGTATGCAATGCCATATTAAACCTGAGCCTGCGAAACTGAAGGTGCTTCTATATACTATACATGTTAACTGTACATGACCAAGGGGTAAATGAGGTACCGAGTCTCAGTGTTGGTAAGCAATGCCATATTAACCTGAGCCTGCGAAACTGAAGGTGCTTCTATATACTATACATGTTAACTGTACATGACCAAGGGGTAAATCTGGTACCGAGCCTCAGTGTTGGTATGCAATGCCATAATTATTAACCTGAACCTGCGAAACTGAAGGCGCTTTTATACTGTACATGTAAACTGTACATGACCAAGGGGTAAATCAGATACCAAGCCTCAGTATTGGTATGCAATGCCATATTAACCTGAACCTGCGAAACTGAAGGCGCTTTTATACTATACATGTAAACTGTACATGACCAAGGGGTAAATCAGGTACCGAGCCTTAGTGTTGGTAAGCAATGCCATATTAACCTGAACCTGCGAAACTGAAGGCGCTTTTATACTATACATGTAAACTGTACACGACCAAGGGGTAAATCAGATACCAAGCCTCAGTATTGGTATGCAATGCCATATTAACCTGAACCTGCGAAACTGAAGGTGCTTCTATACTATACATGTTAACTGTACATGACCAAGGGGTAAATCAGGTACCGAGCCTTAGTGTTGGTATGCAATGCCATATTAACCTGAGCCTGCGAAACCAATGGCGCTTCTACACTATACATGTTAACTGTTCATGACCAAGGGGTAAATCAGATACCAAGTCTCAGTGTTGGTATGTGCTGCAATATTAACTTGAGCCTGTGAAACTGACGGCGCTTCTATACTATACATGTTAACTGTACATGACCAAGGGGTAAATCAGATACCGAACCTTAGCGTTGGTATGCACTGCCATATTAACCTGAGCCTGCGGAAGCGACGGCACTTCTATACTATACATGTTAACTGTACATGACCAAGGGGTAAATCAGGTACCGAGCCTCAGTGTTGGTATGCAATGCCATATTAACCTGAGCCTGCGAAACTGACGGTGCTTCTATACTATACATGTTAACTGTACATGACCAAGGGGTAAATTAGATACCAAGCCTCAGTGTTGGTATACACTGCCATATTAACCTGAACCTGTTAAAACTGTAAATACCTTTCAGGCTCAGTCTTTAGACACCACGTGCACTCAGGCTAGTATAGTGATGCATATCTCCACTTCGGTTGTTGTTTATTGTGTGTAAGAGAAGGGAGGTTGGGGAGAGGATCACCACCTTTTGTGTGTATATACACTTCCTGGATACTGATATTTGTAGCCTAAAACTCACTAGAATTCAGCAATTGGCTTTTGAAATGTCAAAATTATCTTTGGTTCCCCCTCCCATAGTCTCCCCTTACTGGCCTCCAACTCTGAAAAAACTCCTACACCCTGGTAAACAGACATACATTATAAAATACTGTATACACACTATCTGGCTCAGGCACGCATGCATTTTTGAAAGCCTAAATTTAGACCTCAGAGCACGTTAAAAGAAATTTTCAGCTCACACTGTACTGGCAGTGGAATCATATTCAGCTGAAGTCCTCACAACAGACCAATGTCTCTAAGTTATACAAGATTATGCTGCCTCACAACAGACCAATGTCTCTAAGTTATACAAGATTATGCTGCCTCACAACAGACCAATGTCTCTAAGTTATACAAGACTATGCTGCCTCAGAACAGACCAATGTCTCTAGGTTATACAAGATAATGCTAACTCACAACAGACCAAGTCTCTCGGTTATACAAGACTATGCTGCCTCACAACAGACCAATGTCTCTAAGTTATACAACACTATGCTGCCTCACAACAGACCAATGTCTCTAAGTTATACAAGACTATGCTGCCTCACAACAGACCAATGTCTCTCAGTTATACAAAACTATGCTTTAAACAAGACTATGCTACCTCACAACAGACCAATGTCTCTAAGTTATACAAGACTATGCTGCCTCTCAACAGACCAATGTCTCTCAGTTATACAAGATTATGCTGCCTCACAACAGACCAATGTCTCTAAGTTATACAAGACTATGCTGCCTCACAACAGACCAATGTCTCTAAGTTATACAACACTATGCTGCCTCACAACAGACCAATGCCTCTCAGTTATACAAAACTATGCTTTAAACAAGACTATACTGCCTCACAACAGACCAATGTCTCTAAGTTATACAAGACTATGCTGCCTCACAACAGACCAATGTCTCTCAGTTATACAAGACTATGCTGCCTCACAACAGACCAATGTCTCTCAGTTATACAAAACTATGCTTTAAACAAGACTATGCTGCCTCACAACAGACCAATGTCTCTAAGTTATACAAGACTATGCTGCCTCACAACAGACCAATGTCTCTCAGTTATACAAGACTATGCTGCCTCACAACAGACCAATGTCTCTCAGTTATACAAAACTATGCTTTAAACAAGACTATGCTGCCTCACAACAGACCAATGTCTCTCAGTTATACAAAACTATGCTTTAAACAAGACTATGCTGCCTCACAACAGACCAATGTCTCTAAGTTATACAAGACTATGCTGCCTCACAACAGACCAATGTCTCTAAGTTATACAAGACTATGCTGCCTCACAACAGACCAATGTCTCTTAAATTATACAAGACTGTGCTGCCTCACAACAGACCAATGTCTCTACGTTATACAAGACTTTGCTGCTTCTTCTCCATTTCTCCATCAGAATGCTTGTACATTGCATTAGGTCTAGACAGATATGACCTTTGTTTTACCTAAAAGAATTATCTTCTAAAAATATTGGTGAACTTTGACAAACATTTTTGCTTGAATTTACACAGCTTTGTATAGGGTAGCTATGAGCATAATCACAGAGGTCAGAGACCCAGGCTTGCAATTTATTTTCACAGGATTAATAATTCCAAAGGTTGGGGTTGGAGAGATTATATCTTCAATTATGCAAGAAAAGTGAAAATGCACCAGAACTGATCTACAATTCAATCTTTTTCCAGAGATAAATGCCACAGCCCCCATCCCCTTCCCCATCTTATTTGTCCATAAACATCGACTTTTGGCATGGCTCATTTATGTTTTATTTATCAATCATATAATTTATATATTATGTACATTATTACTAGTATATTGCAGCCCAAAGGGAAACAATGTAGAGCCCATTAATTGTTGATACACGGCCTGAATGATTAAAATTTCAGCCAATTAAAACTAGAGCTATCACTAAAGGTGATGAATGTACCCCCCGCATGCACTGACACAGTACATTGCAATCTGATGCACACAAGATTGCATAATTATGTGGACTGTATGTATATAGACTGTATGTATACAGTATAGTAACAAAAGACAAAGTCCCATAACTATGCAGAATATTTATCTAAAAGAACATAACATGCACAACTAGGGTTGGTACTGATCACTTGTTTGAAGTTTCATTAAATTGTGTGCAAGGGTTCGGAAGATTAGGCACGCACAAGATTGCATATGCAGACTGTATGTACATAGTATGTTAACAAGAAACAAAGTCTCGTAACTCTGCAATTTTTGTTGTTGAAAGAACCTAACATGCCCCATGCACAACTACTGTTGTTACTGATCATTTGTGTGAAGTTTCATTAAATTGTGTCAAGGGGATGAGGAGAGATGGTGCGCACAAGATTGTGTCTATGTATATAGTAAAGTAACAAAAAACAAAGTCCCGTAACTCTGCAAATTTTTTTTCTGAAAGAACCTAACATGCCCCATGCACAACTACTGTTGTTACTAATCACTTGTGTGAAGGTTCATTAAATTGTGTCAAGGGGATGAGGAGAGATGGTGCGCACAAGATTGTGTCTATGTATACAGTAAAGTAACAAAAAACAAAGTCCCGTAACTCTGCAATTTTTTTTTCTGAAAGAACCTAACATGCCCCATGCACAACTACTGTTGTTACTGATCACTTGTGTGAAGTTTCATTAAATTGTGTCAAGGGGATGAGGAGAGATGGTGCGCACAAGATTGTGTCTATGTATATAGTATAGTAACAAAAAACAAAGTCCCTTAACTCTGCAATTTTTTTTCCGAAAGAACCTAACATGCCCCATGCACAACTACTGTTGTTACTGATCACTTGTTTCATTAAATTGTGTCAAGGGGATGAGGAGAGATGGTGCACACAAGATTGTGTCTACGGACAAACAGACAGACTGACGGACGGACAGACAGACAACCTGAAACCAGCATACCCCACCGTACAACTTTGTTGTCGGGGGGTACAACAAGTTTCATTTCAATATCTTGACCCAAACTTAAGTTATTTAACAAAAACAATCATCTACACACATAAAAAATTTCTAAGTTCACAAAAAAGATCTTTACCACGTACAGATATGTCAAAATACACATAACAATGTGAGGTACAATCCATGTTGTACCACAGAAAAGTAGTCTCTGTTTTTCCATAGGGCCAATAATAACAAGAGCTTGTAGAACACGAAATACCCCCTCTTGATGCAGTAATTGCACAAGGATAAAAAATTATTTGGTCACTGTGCACTGGAGCTTTGACATACTGACCTCAAATAAATAATTATGGGTCATTTACCAATCATAAGTGACATCCATATCAAATGAGATCTTAGACAAAAGCATTCTCTAATTATTTTGCAAAAAAATTCTACTGTTCTGGATCAAAAAGACCTTGACCTTTGACCTACTGACCTCAAAATCGGTAGGAGTCATCTGCTGGCATGATCAACCTGCCTATTAAGTTTTGTGATCCTGGGCCCAAGTGTTCTCAAGTTATCATCCAGAAACAGTTTAACTGTTCAGGGTCACTGTGACCTTGACCTACTGACCTCAAAATCAATACAGGTCATCTGCTGGTCATGATCAACCTCCATATTAAGTTTTGTGATCCTAGGCCAAAGCTTTTTCAAGTTATCGTCCAGAAACGGTTTAACTGTTCCAGGTCACTGTGACCTTGAACTCTGACCTATTGATCTCAAAATCAATATTGGTTATCTGCTGGTCATGACCAACCTTCCTATTAAGTTTTGTAATCCTAGACTCAAGTAATCTCAAGTTATTGTCCGGAAACAGTTTAACTGTTCCAGGTCACTGTGATCTTGACCTTTGACCTACTGACTCAAAACAGGGGTCATCTACTGGTCAAGACCAACTTCCTTATTAACTTTCATGAACCTAGGCCCAAGCGCCCTTAAGTAATCATCAGGAAACCCATTAATTTATGGACAGACCAACATCTGCAAAACACTATACCCCTCCTGCTATGAAGCACGGGTGGTAAACGCGCAGTCCAATTCCCACTGGGAATACGCTAAAAAAGGGTTGCGTGACTTCCGGTGCTGGTGTTGCGCATCAATATATACAAAATCGAGGTAGGTGGGTTTTTGTTTTTGTAAATAATGACACATTTAAGCGTGTTTTCGAAAAAAAGCGAAATGCTATTCGACACAAAAATGAATAAAGATCATATATGTGAAATACCAACTTATTAATTTAAGAATCAGCTCTGTTATCACGAAAACTCTGCTGGCTAGAACTGTCAAAAAAGCATGGAATCATGAACAAGAGGGCCAAGATGGCCCTAGGTCGCTCACCTAAGAAACACACCATAACAGTGTAAAACATGTTTGACCTAGTGATTTCATGGAAACAAATATTCTGACCAATTTTCATTAAGATTGGACCAAAAAATTGGTCTCTTGTGATAAAACAAGCATTTTCTTAGATTATGATATGACCTAGTTTTTGACCCTAGATGACCCATGTTCAAACTCGACCTAGATTTTATCAAGGCAATCATTCTGACCAAAATTCATGAAGATCAATTGAAAAATACAGCCTCTATCACATATACAAGTTTTTTCTTTAATTTGACCAAGTGACCTAGTTTTTGACCTCAGATGACCCATATTCAAACTTGACCTAGATTTCATAACGACAATCATCCTGACAAAATTTCATAAAAATCAATTGAAAAAAACAGTCTCTATCGCATACACAAGATTTTTCTTTAATTTGACCTAGTGACCTAGTTTTTGACCTCAGATAACCCATATTCAAACTCGACCTAGATTTCATCAAGGCAATCACTCTGACCAAATTTCATGAAGATCAATTGAAAACTACATCCTCTATTGCATACACAATGTTTTTCTTCGATTTGACCTAGTTTTTGACCCCAGATGACCCATTTTTGAACTCAGCCTAGATTTTATCAAGGTAATCATTCTGGCTAAATTTCATGAAGATCAGTTGAAAAATACAGCCTCTATCGCATACACAAGGTTTTTCCTTGATTTGACCTACTGACCTAGTTTTTAATCCCAGATGACCCATTTTCGAACTCGGCCTAGATTTCATCAAGGTAATCATTCTGACCAAAATTCATGAAGATCAATTGAAAAATACAGCCTCTATCGCATACACAAGGTTTTTCTTTGATTTGACCTAGTGACCTAGTTTTTGACCCGAGATGACCCATTTTCGAACTCGGCCTAGATTTCATCAAGGCAATCATTCTGACCAATATTCATGAAGATCAATTGAAAAATACAGCCTCTATCGCATACACAAGGTTTTCCTTTGATTTGACCTAGTGACCTAGTTTTTGACCCGAGATAACCCATTTTTGAACTCGGCCTAGATTTCATCAAGGCTATCATTCTGACCAATATTCATGAAGAATAATTGAAAAATACAGCCTCTATCGCATACACAAGGTTTTTCTTTGATTTGAACTAGTGACCTAGTTTTTGACCCGAGATGACCCATTTTCGAACTCGGCCTAGATTTCATCAAGGCAATCATTCTGACCAAAATTCATGAAGATCAATTGAAAAATACAGCCTCTATCGCATACACAAGGTTTTTCTTTGATTTGACCTAGTGACCTAGTTTTTGACCCGAGATGACCCATTTTCGAACTCGGCCTAGATTTCATCAAGGCTATCATTCTGACCAATATTCATGAAGATTAGTTGAAAAATACAGCCTCTATTGCATACACAAGGTTTTTCTTTGATATGACCTAGTGACCTAGTTTTTGACTCGAGATGACCCATTTTCAAACTCGGCCTAGATTTCATCAAGGTTATCATTCTGACCAATATTCATGAAGATTAATTGAAAAATACAGCCTCTATCGCATACACAAGCTAAATGTTGACAGACGACGGACGACAGACGACAGACGCCGGACGACAGACGCCGGACATTGAGCGATCAGAAAAACTCACCTAAGCATTGCTCAGGTGAGCTAAAAATGCAAATTTTCTAACTCTTGTGCTATATTTCTGGAAATGTGACGTTTCTAATGATCAAACATGTGTAAAACAGTCATGAATATTACATACACTTGAATTAAATGTTGCTTTTGGGAAAAAGATTGGCAAAAAATAATCAGGAATGGGGATGCGCCCCGGGAATGGAGTTGCGTGTATACATTATATACATTATGATGTATACGAGCAACTCCATTCCCGGTGCGCAACCCCATTCCCGATGATTTTTTGTCAATTATGTCCCCATAAGCAGGATTTGAAGCAAATAATTTTGATATTCCTTACTTTATAACATTTGAGTTATCATAAAAAGCATTAGATGTCCTCAGATTAGGCATATGAGGTCAGAAACTTCCATTTTTGTTGATTTCATACTTTTTACAAGCTTCGTGTCGCCTGAGTTTTTGTGATATTAGAGCCGAATCATAAATTACAAACCAGATATTTTACACATATGATGTATCATCATATTTGTGTCGAATAGCATTTTGCTTTTTTCGAGAAATTTTATTCTTGTCTCATACTAAGCAAAATCATAACTTCACATATCTCAATTTCGTCTTTTTTTACGCGCAACACCAGCACCGGACGTTGCGCAACCCATTTTAAGCGTATTCCCAGCGGGAATTGGATTGCGCGTTTACCACCCGTGTGAAGGGAGGCATAAAAAGGTTACAAAACAAACTATTTGTAGTAACAACCAAGGGAAGTAATTCAATAACAAGAGGACCATGATGGTCCTGAATCACTCACCTGTTCCCACATGACCCAGTTTTGAGTATGACGTCGTTTTTTCTATTATTTGACATAGTGACCTAGTTTTTGAGCTCATGTGACCCAGTTCTGAATTTGATCTAGATATCATCAAGATAAAAATTCTGACCAATTTTAATGAAGATCCATTGAAAAATATGGCCTCTAGAGAGGTCACAAGGTTTTTCTATTATTTGACCTATTGACCTAGTTTTCAAAGGTACGTGACCCTGTTTTGAACTTGACCTAGATATCATCAAGGTGAACATTCTCACTAATTTTTATGAAGATCTCATGAAAAATATGGCCTCTAGAGAGGTCACAAGGTTTTTCTATTTTAATACCTACTGGCCTAGTTTTTGATCGCATGTGACCCTGTTTCGAAACTGACCTAGATACCATCAAGGTGAACATTCAGACCAATTTTCATGAAGATCTATTGAAAAATATGGCCTCTACAGAGGTCAAAAGATTTTTCTAATTTTAGACCTACTGACCTAGTTTTTGACTGCAGCTGACCCAGTTTCAAACTTGACCTATATATCATCAAGATGAACATTCTGACCAATTTTTATGAAGATCCATTCAAAAGTATGGCCTCTAAAGAGGTCACAAGGTTTTTCTATTTTTAGACCTACTGACCTAGTTTTTGACCGCACATGACCCAGTTTCGAACTTGACCTAGATATCATCAAGGTGAACATTCAGACCAATTTTCATACAGATCCCATGAAAAATATGGCCTTTAGAGAGGTCACAAGGTTTTTCATTATTTGACCTACTGACCTAGTTTTTGAAGGCACGTGACCCAGTTTCGAACTTGACCTAGATATCATCAAGTTGAACATTCTGACCAATTTTCATGAAGATCTTGTGAAATATATAGCCTCTAGAGAGGTCACAAGGTTTTTCTATTTTTAGACCTACTGACCTAGTTTTTGAACGCATGTGACCCAGTTTCAAACTTGACCTAGATATCATCAAGGTGAACATTCTGACCAATTTTCATAAAGACCCCATGAAAACTGCGACCTCTAAAGTGGTCACAAGGTTTTTCTATTATTTGACCTACTGACCTAGTTTTTGAAGGCATGTGACCCAGTTTCGAACCTGACCTAGATATCATCAAGGTGAACATTCTGACCAATTTTCATGAAGATCTTATGAAATCAATGGCCTCTAGAGAGGTCACAAGGTTTTTCTATTTTTAGACCTACTGACCTAGTTTTTGACCGCACGTGACCCAGTTTCGAACTTGACCTAGATATCATCAAGGTAAACATTCTGACCAATTTTCATAAAGACCCCATGAAAAATGTGACCTCTAGAGTGGTCACAATGTTTTTCTATTATTTGACCTATTGACTTAGTTTTTGATGGCACATAACCCAGTTTCGAACTTGACCTAGATATCATCAAGGTGAACATTCTGACCAATTTTCATGAAGATCTTGTGAAATATATGGTCTCTAGAGAGGTCACAAGGTTTTTCTATTTTTAGACCTACTGACCTAGTTTTTGACCGCACGTGACCCAGTTTCGAACTTGACCTAGATATCATCAAGGTGAACATTCTGACCAATTTTCATAAAGATTCCATGAAAAATGTGACCTCTAGAGTGGTCACAAGCAAAAGTTTACGCACGGACACACGCACGGACGGACGAGGGACGACGGACGCTGCGTGATCACAAAAGCTCACCTTGTCACTTTGTGACAGGTGAGCTAAAAATAAACTGTAAGTCCACAACAAGAGATCACAGAGTGATCTTGACGCCCACCATTAAGCCATTTTTGAATGTTCCAAATTTCAAGGTCAAAATCAAGGTCAAAGTTCATTTCGGTACAAAAAACTGTGTATGTGTCCAAATTTGAAGCTGTAGCATAAAAAATGTAAAAGTAGGTACTAGGTAAAAATCAAGGCTAAATTTCAATTCAGAACACAAAACTATGCATGTGGTCCAAATTTGAAGTCTGTAACTTGAGAAATGTGAAAGTAGGTCACTAGGTCAATCTTAAGGACAAAGTTCATTTCGGTATATAAAACTGTGCATGTGGTCCAAATTTGAAGCTGTAGCGTGAGAAATGTGAAAGTAGGTCACTAGATCAATTTCAAGGTCAAAGTTCATATCTGTACACAAAACTATACATGTGCTTCAAATTTGAAGACTGTAGCTTGAAAAATGTGAGAGTAGGTACTAGGTAAAAATCAAGGTCAAATTCCAATTCAGAACACAAAACTATGCATGTTGTCCAAATTTGAAGTCTGTAGCTTGAGAAATGTGAAAGTAGGTAAGTAGGTCATCTCAAGGTCAAAGTTCATTGCAGTACACAAAACTATGCATGTGGTCCAAATCTGAAGGCTATAACTTAAGAATTGTGAAAGTAGGTCACTAGGTCAAAATCAAGATCAAATTTCATTTCGGAACACAAAACTATGCACGCTGTCCAAAATTTGAAGTCTGTAGCTTGAGAAATGTGAAAGTAGGTCAGTAGGTCAATGTCAAAGTTTATTTTGGTACACAAACTTATGCATGTGGTCCAAATTTGAAGGCTGTAGCTACAGAAATGTGGAAGTAGGTCAAAACTATACATAAGGTCCAAATTTGAATGTTGTAGGTTATGACAAGAAGATTTTTAAAGTTTTTCCCTATATAAGTCTATATAAACCATGTGAGCCCCGGGGCGGAGCCATATTTGACCCTAGGGAAATAATTTGGAAAATCTTGGTAGAGGACCGCTAGATGATGCTACATACCAAATATCAAAGTCCAAGGCCCTGTGGTTTTGGACAAGAAGATTTTCAAAGTTTTTCCCTATATAAATCTATGTAAATTATAAAAATAAACAAAGGGCCATAACTCACTCAAAAATTGATGAACCAGTCTGATTTTCAGAGGGACACAACTAGGGTACCAATACATCATTCTGACAAAGTTTGGTCAAAATTCCCCCAGTAGTTTCTGAGGAGATGCGATAACGAGAAATTGTTAATGAACAGAAGGACAGACGGACGGATGGACCATGGACGCAGAGTGATTTGAATAGCCCACCATCATAAAAAAAGGGATCTGCCAAATAAAATACCAATGTATGTCAAAGTTATGATATGGCCTAAGATCTTATATGACCTTTGACCCCTAAGTGTGACCTTAACCTTTGAGGTAGGAGCCTAGGCTTTTCACTTGACACTCTGTCCCATTGAGGTTAACATTTATGTCAAATAAAAATAAGATAGTTTGATGCATATCAAAGTTATGGTACTGACAAGCTCTAAACACTACTGACATTTGACCCCTAAGTGTGACCTTCACCTTTGACATAAGGGTCTAGGAGTTGTGCGTGACACTCTGTCTCATTGAGGCAAACATTTACATCAAATAAAAAAGATTGCTTTATGCATGGCAAAGTTAAGCCCAGACAAGCTCTAAATTGACATTTGACCTCTAAGTGTGACCTTCGGTTTGCGCATGACACTCCGTCTCATGGTGGTAAACATTTATGCTAAATGAAAACAAGAGGGTCGTGATGACCCTGGATCATTAACCCGAGTAGTATTACCTACTGTCATCAATAACAATCAATAATAATAGGTCAGAAGGTAAAATAAAGCATAAGTATTGAAGTCTGTGAATATGGTCCAAACGACAAATTGGATCAGTGGTTTAATTTTTGACAGTATTTTCTTCAATTTTTAAAATTACTGCCTATTACAGTCATAGTTATGGTCTGTATTTCAAAATGGTATTTTATTTCCTCTTTAAATACTTCAGTCTGAGCACGTATGGATATGCATTTTGTTTGATGTTCAGAAATTTCAGTTCTACAGAAAGCTAGGTTAGCATGCCCTAAACATGTTTAAACCCCCAGTTTCCTTTTTATAAGTTACTGACTTAAGTTCCAGGGTGGTGCCCCTATTTTCAACTGGGGGTGCGTTTGTGTACTTGTGAGTCTAATCGGTGCCCTACTGTGTTCCTGTATCTTACTCGTTTGTTTTTCTCTGTTAGTTAGTTGGGTGTGGTTGTGTGTTTATCTTTGGTACATGAGTGTCTGCGCTATTGTGGTTTACGTTGTAGTATAACTGTGATTAAGGAACGTAGCATTCCCTTTGTATATTCATCATTGTTCTACTTTCCCCTTCAACTTCCCCCCCCACCCCCACCACCTATTTTACCCCTTATCACTTCCTCCCCCTCTATCTATATTTGGCATAAATTTATATGTACACTTGTTAGATTTTTGAAGCCACCGGTCTGTAATATTTTTCCATTACAGCTTCTTTTTCTTGTGGGCCTACTTTGCAAATGCGTGGCTCTAAGGCTGTTTTTGGTGCTCTATGCTTGCGAGAAATCTACCCTTACCGATTATCTTTTGAATATGGAGATCACCAAAATAGCCATCTTTTGGCCCTTGCAGGAGCCATTAACTCTAGAACCCTTGGTTGAATATGGCTGGTTCAAGAAAAGAACCGAGATCTTATATGGTGATGCAAGATTTGTGCGTTTGGTTAAAATCCAATCATAAATGAAACTGCTTTTGTGCAAACAAGACCAAAATTGCCAATTTCTGGCCCTTTCAGGGCCACTAACTCTGGAACTCATTGTGGAATATGACTGATTCAAGAAAGGAACAGAGATCTTATGGCGATACAACTTGTGTGCAAGTTTGGTTAAAATCCGATCAAAATCAAAAATGAAACTGCTATTCATCACAGTGAATAAGTGTGTGAAGTTTCAATCCATTCCCACAAGTTCCTAAGTGGTAACTGAGATACCAACTTACATAACACGAGCTGTCAGTAAGACAGTGCACTCCACTATTCAGCGATTTGACAGTAAAATGAATTTGTCTCAATAAGAGACCTCTACTTTAAAAGGAAAATACAACAAAATATAAAAAGACCCTATTACTCAGTAGTAGTACCAAAGTTCTGTCCAGAAAACGAAGTTTGTCAAAACATTTCAGTATGAAAGAGGCATAATTTGGTCAAAAATACAAATCAGAGTTATTGGGATTGTTACCACACATGCAGATGATGATGGTAAAGATATATTTTGAGTTTCAGAGTTATTGGGATTGTTACCACACATGCAGATGATGATGGTAAAGATACATTTTGAGTTTCAAGTCATTATCTTATATAGTACCAAAGTTATGTCCAGAAAAAGAGCTGTCTCCATAGGATGACACATGCCCCCGATGGCACTTTGAATGAATAGTTATGGCCGATGTTAGAGTTTAGGACCTTTGGCCTACGGACCTGGGTCTTGCACGCGACACGTCGTCTTACTGTGCCACACATTCATGCGTAGTTATTTTAAAATCCATGCATGAATGACAAAGATATGGACCGGACATGCCCATCATTGCACTATCATGAAATATGACCTTTAACGTCTAAGTGTCACCTTGACTTTTGAGCTACGGACCTGGGTCTTGCGCGCGACACGTCGTCTTACTGTGGTACACATTCATGCCCAATAATTTTAAAATCCATGCATGAATGACAAAGATATGGACCGGACATGCCCATCAATGCACTATCATGAAATATGACCTTTAACATCTAAGTGTGACCTTGACCTTTGAGCTACAGACCTGGGTCTTGCGCGCGACACGTCATCTTACTGTGCCACACATTTATGCGTAGTTACTTGAAAATCCATCCATGGATGACAAAGATATGGACCGGACACGCCCATCAATGCACTATCATGAAAAATGACCTTTAACGTCTAAGTGTGACCTTGACCTTTGAGCTACGGACCTGGGCCTTGCGCGCGACACGTCGTCTTACTGTGGTACACATTCATGCCAAGTTATTTGAAAATCCATCCATGGATGACAAAGATATGGACCAGACACGAAAATTGCGGACAGACCGACAGACAGTTCAAAAACTATATGCCTCCCTTCTGGGGCATAAAAACATTAACCTTAAAAATAACCTGACTATAACACCTTGGTGACCATGACCTTGGCTACAATGGGACCAGTCCCTGCACATACTTTGTTTGTATGGTGGATAATGTTTATATGAAGTTACAGTAAGATATAAGCAATAGTAAACAAGAGGGCCAAGATGGCCCTAGGTCACTCACCTGAGAAACACACCATAACAGTGTAAACATGTTTGACCTAGTGATTTCATGGAAACAAATATTCTGACAAATTTTCATTAAAATTGGAGAAAAAATCTTGAGTGTTAACAAGTATTTTCTTTGATTTGACCTAGTGTCCTAGTTTTTGACCCCAGATGACCAATATTCAAACTTTAACTAGAATTCATCAAGGCTATCATTCTGACCAAATTTCATGAAAATCAATTGAAAGATACAGTCTCTATCACATACAAAAAGTTTTTCTTTGATCTGACCTAGTGACCTAGTTTTTGACCCCAGATTACCCATATTTGAACTTGACCTAGAATTTATCAAGGCAACCATTCTGACTAAATTTTATGAAAATCAAGTGTAAAATGCAGCCCCTATTGCATACAAAAGGTTTTTCCCTGATTTGACCTAGTGACCTAGTTTTTGATCCCAGATAACCCATATTCAAACTTGGCCTAGAATTCATCAATGCAACCATTCCGACTAAATTTTATGAAAATCAAGTGTAAAATGCAGCCCCTATTGCATACACAAGGTTTTTCCTTGATTTGACCTAGTGACCTAGTTTTTGACCCTAGATGACCCATTTTCAAATCTGACCTAGATTTCATCAAGGCTTTCATCATGACAAAATTTCATGAAGATCAGTTGAAAAATACAGCCTCTATTGCATACGCAAGGTTTTTCTTTGATTCGAACAAGTGACCTAGTTTTTGACCCCAGATGACTTTTATTTGACCTTGACCTAGATTTTATCAAGGCTATCATTCTGGCCAAATTTTATGAATATCCAGTGTAAAATGCAGCCCCTATTGCATACACAAGGTTTTTCTTTAATCTGACCAGGTGACCTAGTTTTTGACCCAAGATGCCCCACATTCAAAATTGACCTAGATTTCATCAAGACAAACATTCTGATCAAATTTCATAAAGATAAGTTGAAAAATATAGTCTCTAACGAATACACAAGGTTTTTTCTTTGATTTGACCTAGTGACCTAGTTTGTGATCCCAGATGGCCCATTTTCGAACTTGGCCTATATTTCATCAAGGTTATCATTCTGACCAAAATTCATGACGATCAATTGAAAAATACAGCCTCTATCGCATACACAAGGTTTTTCTTTGATTTGACCTAGTGACCTAGTTTTTGACTCCTGATCACCCATTTTTAAACTTACCCTAGTTTTCATCAAGGCAATCATTCTGACAAAATTTCATGTAGATAAGCTGAAAAATACAGCCTTTAACGAATACACAAAGGTTTTTCTTTGATTTGACCTAGTGACCAAGTTTTTAACCCCAGATGATCCATTTTCAAACTTACATTAGATTTCATCAAAGCAATTATTCTGACTAAAATTCATGACGATCAATTGAAAAATACAGCCTCTATCGCATACACAAGGTTTTTCTTTGATTTGACCTAGTGACCTAGTTTTTGACTCCAGATCATCCATTTTCAAACTTTGCCTAGATTTCATCAAGGCAATTATTCTGACAAAATTTCATGAATATAAGTTGAACAAGAGCTGTCTCTATAGGATGACACATGCCCCCGATGGCACTTTGAATGAATAGTTATGGCCGATGTTAGAGTTTAGGACCTTTGACCTACGGACCTGGGTCTTGCGCGCGACACGTCGTCTTACTGTGGTACACATTCATGCCAAGTTATTTGAAAATCCATCCATGGATGACAAAGATATGGACCGGACACGCCCATCAATGCACTATCCTTTAACGTCTAAGTGTGACCTTGACCTTTGAGCTACGGACTTGGGTCTTGCGCGCGACACGTCGTCTTACTGTGGTACACATTCATGCCAAGTTATTTGAAAATCCATCCATGGATGACAAAGATATGGACCGGACACGCCCATCAATGCACTATCCTTTAACGTCTTAAGTGTGACCTTGACCTTTGAGCTACGGACCTGGGTCTTGCGTGCGACACGTCGTCTTACTGTGGTACAAATTCATGCCAAGTTATTTGAAAATCCATCCATCGATGACAAAGATATGGACCGGACACGCCCATCAATGCACTATCCTTTAACGTCTAAGTGTGACCTTGACCTTTGAGCTACGGACCTGGGTCTTGCGCGTGACACGTCGTCTTACTGTGGTACACATTCATGCCAAGTTATTTGAAAATCCATCCATCGATGACAAAGATATGGACCGGACACAAAAATTGCGGACAGACTGACAGACTGACAGACGGTTCAAAAACTATATGTCTCCCTTCGGGGGCATAAAAATACAGCCTTTAACGAATACACAATGTTTTTTCTTTGATTTGACCTACTGACCTAGTTTTTAACCCCAGATGACCCATTTTCAAACTTACCCTAGACTTCATCAAGGCAATCATTCTGACCAAAATTCATGAAGATCATTGAAAAATATAGTCTCTATCGCATACTCAACGTTTTTCTTTGATCTGACCTAGTGACCTAGTTTTTGACCCCAGATAATCCATTTTCAAACTTGGCCTAGATGTCATGGATGTAATCATTCTGACAAAATTTCACGAAGATCAGTTGAAAAATACAGCCTCTGCCGCATACACAAGCTATATGTTGACAGACAGACAGTCAGACGCCAGATATCGAGCAATCACAAAAACTCACCTGAGCATTGCAGCTAAGTATAACACCTTGGTGACCTTGACTTTGGGTATAATGGGCCAAGCCCTTGCACATACTTTGTTTGCATGCTGAACAATGTTAATGTAAGTTACAGTAAGATATAAGCAAAAGTAACAAAGAACAAGAGGGCCATGATGGCCCTATATCGCTCACCTGAGTACCATTGCTCAGGATGATATGATCAAGTTTTGACGTAGATGACATAGGCAAACACATTAGATATCATCAGGATAAATATTTTTCTTTAACAGTACCTTTTGACCTATTCACGGCCAATCTCCATACCAAGTTTGAGGGTCCTACTTTCCAGGGCTTCGGAAATTTGCCGGTTTGTCGGTTTTGGACCGATTTTTGACTTTTCAGACCGATTCGTGAAGTGAAAAAACGAAAAAAATCGATCCCGTAAAAATGGAGAAAAGTATAAATTTCGGTCTGATATCTCAATACACGATCGCCTGCCAAGCAGGAAATTGTTGGTCGCACCTTCAGATACTAGTAATCAATAAACGTGTCAATCGGTCTGATTGTCACTTTGATAATCAGTCCGTAATTAGCGCGTGACGCAATCAGTGCTCGCGCGGCACATCCTTTAATGTTTGCAGACAGCCGACTGCAGTGTATTAAACATTTTTGACTGGTTTCCAAACGTTTCTGATTTCGACGGGGATCCACTTCTTTTATTTAGAATCTGACGGATGGTTTATTTCAAAAGGCTATGTTTGATCACGGTAACAAACAAATGGTCACTGCATTTAACAAAGAGCTATAATTGTACATTATAGGTCTTTGATTTAATGAGACATCACACGGAAAACCAATAAAAATATTTTTATAATTACTTGATTTGAAAAAATTACATGATTCATTTGTTGGGGCTCCAGTTGAAACAAATGCAGAAAATCGTCTTTGCAACCCGACTGTACAAAAAGAAAAAAATGGACGGGCAACCATGAATGATAAAGAAAACCGTAGTGGCGCTGTTTATCAAATCGGTCTTTTAACAAGAGCTGTCTGAGGACAGCAACGCTCGACTATTCAACAGCCTTGTCAATTGAATGAATACAAAAGTTGAAAAAGGGGCATAATTTTGTAAAATGCAAAGTAGAGGTATTGAACCTCTGTACTGCATGTCATATCATGACAGTGAACAAGTGTGTGAAGTTTCAATCCTTTCCAATTTGTGGATACTGAGATACCAGCTTACATACAAAAACTTAACAAAAAACTGCTAAGTCAAAGGGGCATAATTTTGTAAAAATGCCAAGTTGAGTTATGGGACCTTCACAGTGCATGTTAGATCATGACAGTGAACAAGTGTGTGAAGTTTCAATCCATTCAAATTAGTGGATACTGAGATATCAGATTACATACAAAAATTTAACCAAAAACTGCTAAGTCGAAAAAGGGGCATAATTTTGAAAAAAAAGAGAGTAGAGTTATGGGACTTGCTTAGTGCATGTCAGATCATGATAGTGAACAAGTATGTGAAGTTTCAATCCATTCCCATTAGTAAGTACTGAGATACCAGCTTACATACAAAACCTACACCAAAAATTTCTAAGTCGAAAAAGGGGCATAATTTTGTAAAAAAGCAAAATAGAGTTATGAAACCTGTGCAATGTAGATCAGTTCATCACAGTGAATAAGTGTGTGAAGTTTCAATCCATTCCCACAAGTGGTTACTGAGTTACCAGCTTACATACAAAACCTACACCAAAAATTTCTAAGTCGAAAAAGGGGCATAATTTTGTAAAAAAGCAAAATAGAGTTATGAAACCTGTGCAATGTAGATCAGTTCATCACAGTGAATAAGTGTGTGAAGTTTCAATCCATTCCCACAAGTGGTTACTGAGTTACTAGCTTACATACAAAACCTTAACCAAAAATTTCTAAGTCGAAAAAGGGGCACAATTTTGTAAAAAAAGCAAAATAGAGTTATGGAACCTGTGCAATGTAAGTCAGTTTGTCACAGTGAATAAATGTGTGAAGTTTCAATCCATTCCCACAAGTGGTTACTGAGATACCAGCTTACATACAAAACCTTACCCAAAATCGGGACGTGGACGCCGACGCGGATGCCGACGCATGGGCGAGTGCAATAGCTCACTATTCTATGAATAGTCGAGCTAAAAAACGTTTCAAAATGAAATTTTGTTTACATCAGAAGAGAACATATAACTTTATAAAATGTAGTTGCTTATTGAAGTACAACGTAAGTGAAATGAAATATCCGTGGCCAACCCGCGTGACGTTTTGGTACTATACATGCGGGAAATTCGATCTCAGCGTTCAAATAACGTACACATTCGGTCCGCGGCAGAGTATTCTTTAAATACTGAGGCTGTTTAGCAGAGAATATGTGTCGTGTAACTCACTTTGACGCATTGTATTTTATAGAATTCCGTGTAAGAATGAGGAAACATCACAAAGTATCTCCGTGTATACGATATCGAAGTCACGTGCGTTGGCTTTTAGACTAGTTAAGCACACGGTGTCAATGCCTCGGCAATTTTATCCTTGCAAGTATTATCTCGGAAAAACATCGAAATTTAAACAAAGTAACGATCACACATAACACTGAATAACTGTCTTCATTGTATGGTAACTCGCGGTGACTGGTAACTCAAGTTTTAATGCATGACATGCGTATTTCTTTACCCCATCACGTTTTACAAAATATGTAATATTGGGAATGCGGTGGGTGGGGTAGCGCCGATGTCAGGATTTTCGTTTCGGACCGATTGAGTTATCAGAATTTCCGGAGCCCTGCTAGACTCAAATGCTGCATTTTTTGTACTAAGCATAACTATTTCTTACCCTGGAAGACTTAAATTAACATTTAAAACCAATCTCATTAGATGCTACTGAGGTATGTTCATTTACATAAAATAAAGGGAGGTAATTTGTCATTAATTCAGTCAAAAGTTATCTACCCTGATTGTCCGAGTCCATCTGATGGCATAAATGACATTTCAAATCAGTATCTTCATTGGTTACTGAGATACACCCATTTTAATTTGAAACAAAGGGAGGTAATTTGACATAAAATCAGTCCATAGTTATCTACCCTGGTGGTCTCAGTCCAACTAATGACAATAATGAAATTTCAAATGAGTCCTATAAGTACTTACTGATATAATCCATTTTGATTAAAATCAGGGGAGGTAATCAGGTATAAAATAACTCGGGAACCTATGATTAAATCTGATAGGTTTGTCATGGAATCCAAGATTTATTGTTGCTGAAGATATTTTGCAAGTTTGTATCAAATCAAACCATAAATGAAGTCTCTATATGGCTGCAAAAGCCAAAATAGCAGATTTTGGACCTTTAAGGGGCCATAACTCTGGAACCCATGACGGGATCTGGCCACTTTTCGAAAGGAACCGAGATGTTGTGTGCAAGTTTGATTGAAGTTGATTGCAAAATGTTGTCTGTATCGTGTTCACAAGCCAAAAATAGCAAATTTTGGCCCTTTAAGGGACCATAACTCCGGAACCCATGATGGGATCTGGCCAGTTTTCAAAAGGAACAGAGATATTACACCAATACAACTTGTTTGCAAGTTTGATTAAAGTTGATTGCAAAATGTGGTCTGTATCATGTTCACAAGCCAAAAATAGCAAATTTTGGCCCTTTAAGGGGCCATAACTCTGGAACCCATGATGGGATCTGACCAGTTTTCGAAAGGAACCGAAATATTATGCCAATACAAGTTGTGTGCAAGTCTGATTAAAGCTGGTTACAAAATGTGGTCTCTATAGTGTTCACAAGCCAAAAATAGCAAATTTTGGCCCTTTAAGGGGCCATAACTCTGGAACCCATGATGGGATCTGGCCAGTTTTCGAAAGGAACCGAGATATTATGCCAATACAAGTTGTGTGCAAGTTTGATTAGAGTTGATTGCAGAATGTGGTCTCTATGGTGTTCACAAGCCAAAAATAGTAAATTCTGGCCCTTTTAGGGGCCATTACTCTGGAACCCATGATGGGATCTGTCCAATTTTCGAAAGGAACCGAGATATTATGCCAATACAAGTTGTGTGCAAGTTTGATTAAAATTGATTGCAAACTGTGGTCTCTATTGTGTTCATAAGAAATTGTGGACGGACTGACGATCATAAAGCTCACCTTGTCACTACGTGACAGGTGAGCTAAAAACAAAGGTTGCCGAAAAACTTTTAACCAAGAAAGCTCATGGTGACGCTGGGGCGAGTAGAATAACACCCCTATTCTCTGAAAAGTGGACCTAAAAAACTTGAACAAATCGAGACACTGACACAAACGCTGACAAATTAACAAGAGCTGTCTGTTGACAGCACGTCCAACTATTCAAAAATTTGATAGAGATTTTCAGACAAAAAAAAAAAAAAAAAAAAAATAGATAAGGCAAACAATGTACCTGTATTTGTGGATTTGGATAAGTCTTGCACTATGTGGCAATGTGTGACCATGATGGTAAGCAAATGTTTCAAAGCCATATATCAAACAGACAAAATAGGATTGGTATGCGAAACTCAACTAATTTCTATGTCAAAAAAAGTCTATAACTGAGCTGAAGTCCTTGTCCTAGTTATGAAGTCTTGCCTACAAATGTAGACTATGATGATAAACAAGTGGTCAAAGTTTGAAAGACAAACAGGTTAGGCAAAATATGGATTGGTATGAAAAACTTAACTGATTTTCAAGTTCAAAAAGGGCCATAACCCAGCCAAAATACTTGACAGGGTTAGTTACTCTTGCCTACAGATGGAAATCATGATGATAAGCAAGTGTTCAAAGTTTCAAAGCCACATGTCAAATAGTTTTGACAAAACATGGACTTTTACACAAATTGTACCAATTTCCAAGTCCAACTAGAATGTGTCTGTAGGACACAGTGTGTGACCCCACTGGTACATTTGTCACAAATAAGGAGCAATAATTCAAATGTTTGCAGTCTTAAGGATGCAAAGCCTCAACAAATATTTTATATAAAGGATTTATTATTCCAGGCCATATACTTTTTGAGCTAGGAGCATCACAAACAAAAAATCCACTATTTTGGCTATTTCAGGGGCCATAACTCTGTAGTGTAACAAACTTTGAATGGACGGATAGATGGAAGGATGGACACAGGGACAAGACCAAATCTATATGCCCCTACCACTCATGGGGGTGGGGGGGGGGGGGGCACAAAAAGAGCCATAATTCAGCCAAACTAGTTGACAGAGTTATGTACTCTTGCCTACAGATAGAGACTGTTATAATATTAAACAAATGATAAAAGTTTCAAAGCCAAACACTACACAAAATGTGAACTGGTACGAAAAACTTAACCAAGATTTCAAAGTTAAAACGGGCCATAATTCAGCCAAAATCCTTGATGGAGTTATGTACTCTTGCCTAAAACTGGACATGGTGATGGTACACAAATGTTGAAAGTTTCAAAGCTTTATTTCAAAAGACTTTGTCAAAATGTGGACTGGTATTAAACACTTAACCATGGTGTGATGACAACGCTGATGCAAACGCCAATGCGGTGGTGAGCAGGATAGCTCTACTTATTCTTAGAGAATGCTACAGTTGTATGCCCAAAAAATCACACATCATTTCATGACCTTGACCTTAGAGGCCCGGGTCATAAGTGTGACACACCTTCTTAACATGGTTAACATTTGTGTCAAATAATTTTCAAATCCCTTGATAAATGGCAGAGTTATGGACCAGACAAGAAACATCTTTGACTTCAAAGTGTGACCTTGACCTTGGGTCTGGGTCTTGTGCATGACAGTTCAACTCATTATATGGAACATTTATGCCAAGTAATTTCAAAATCCCTTCATTAATGGCAGAGTTATGGACCAGACAAGAAACAGACCATGTTAACATTTAACCTCTAAGTGTGACCTTGACCTAAGAGCTAGGCGTCTGGATCTTGTGCAGGACATGGCATCCCATTATGAGGAACATTTATGCCAAGTAATTTCAAAATCACTTGATGAATGGCAGAGTTATGGACCAGACAAGAAACACATTTGACTTCTAAGTGTGACCTTGACCTTGTAGCTAGGGGTCTGGGTCTTGTGCATGACAGCTTAACTCATTATATGGAACACTTCTGCCAAGTAATTTCAAAATCCCTTTATCAATGGCAGAGTTATGGACCAGACAAGAAACAGACCATGTTAACATATAACCTCTAAGTGTTACCTTGACCTAAGAGCTAGGGGTCTGGATCTTGTGCATCATGACATGTCATCCCATTATGAGGAACATTTATGCCAAGTAATTTCAAAATCCCTTAATGAATGGCTGAGTTATGGACTGGACATGAAACTGGACACCAAACAGATCCTGTTAACCTTTGACTTCTAAGTATGACCTTGACCTTGTAGCTAGGGGTCTGGGTCTTGCACAAGACAAGTCATCTCATTATGGTAAACATTTATGCCAAGTTCTTTGACAATCCCTTCATGGATGGCAGAGTAATGGACCGGACACGAAACAGACCACGATAACCTTTGACCTCTTAAGTGTGACATTGACCTTGGAGCTAGGGGTCTGGGTCTTGCTCATGACATGTCTTGGTCTTGCGCATGACACGTCTCATAAAGGAGAAAATTGATGCCAAGTAATTTCAAAATCCCTTTATGGATGGAAGAGTTGCAGCCTGGACAAGAATTTACTGGACGGGTGGATGGATGCACAGACAGTGTGATTTTAATATGCCCACCTATGGGGGCATAATAAAAAATAAAAGCTATAACCGTAAAACTTCACTTGAAAAAAATAACAAAACAAGACTTCATGTAACATGTCACACTTTTTTTTGGTATACAAGAACAAATTCAGCATAACTTTAAAACTGCTGAAAGTTCACATATTTATCAACTGCACTGACTTGGATTTAAGTTTCTTAAACTGAACTGAATTAAAGTAAGCAGAGAGGGAATAAAAGCATCATTATTTTAAAAACCACACATGTACATAATAAGCATAATTAATTTTTTCACCAATGTTGATGTCATACATCAATACCCCTGACACATGTATCAACTGTTTTAGTGGTCACTTTCAGTCAGTTGACTGCTCTAAACAGGTTGGACTGTAGAAGATTGTTTCAGGACATGGTTGTAAAATTAAGTATTCAAAATGTATATATTGATTAGTAGCCACTATATCATCAATGATGGGTCGATAATGTAGACATGTATTGTATCAATGAACATTTTGTATTTCAAATGTTACCTAGTTTATGACACAGGGTCAAATAAAATTAATGTGCAGTCTGACTAGAAACTAAACTTGAATCAGTGGCCTTCTTGGCCGAGTGTAAGAAAGCCACCTGGCTCGAATGCTGAAGGTAGGACCTTATACCCAGGTATTCATGCATACAGTGTCTCAAGGCTTCTTAGTTCATATACCATTAAAAATTATTATACGAGTCATTATATAACTCGCTGGTCAATAATTGATTACTTATGGATTAAATTTTGCTGGTTTAACCCTTACCCTGCTAAATTTCTATGATGAACTTGTCCAGCTTTCAATTTGGACAGTATCATTAACTGTTAAAACAGGCGCTTACCAAAAAGATACTGACTGAATGGCGAACAGTGCAGATCTTGATCAGACTACACAGATGTGCAGGCTAATCATGATCTACACTGGTCGCAAAGGTAGAATCAATCATGTCCAGCATGATAAAGGTTAAAGTCAAAACTTGGAGAGAAAAAATAAATTGATGTCATGTAATGCTCAAAACACTTTGAATGGCTTGTGGATCAATAATCAAAACTAGTGCCCTTGGTCCAAATACTGTTGTTATGTACTAGTACATAAAATGTCTCCTGCCCATCAATTCAAATAACTGTAGGTTTCAGAAATACAGATTTGCAAAAATATAAACCTGATGTCTTTACACAGAAAGAAATGACCTCACAGAATTTGGGAGTTGCATAAAAACACTATTCCTAGATCTCTTATCAGCACCAGATCTATAGTTGTTAAGAATTAACTAACAACTTCACCACATGAACCATTATGTGGAGAATGGCTTTGGCAGAGATATCTTATTAAATCATCACAGAAAAAAATCTCCAGAATTACAAGACTGATTTTGCCTTGAAAAATCAACAAAAATACTGATGCCATTTTGATTCAATAACGTTTTTTGGCATTACAATATCAGGTTAATCTCATCTTCAAAGATTCTAAACTTTAATCTCTGCATTGTTCAAAAGAAACTTCGTGATAGAAAGCTTGTAAAATTTCACACAAATAAAGTCTGTGATATCATGCAGCTAAATGGCAGGCTCCATAACCACATATCCCCCCTGTTTAGTTCTGCCCATTGTTTTCTCATTTAGGGCAATGCCAGAATATTTTGGGGGGACCATACACAGCTTCTCATGGAATAGCACTCTGTACATCATTGAAGGTTCCATATGCACCGCCGTATGAATACATCTGAGGATGTCTCTGAATTGTATTTTGGTACTTAAAACGTGTAAATGTCGAGTTCTGCTCAACCCAGGACTACAGGCCGTGGACGGTAGCATGTGTTTCCACTACGGTCCATTAGCAGGCTAAATCAAACCGAGCCTGCAACATTTTTGTTTATGTGTTAGGCGACCTGTGGTTTTCCACTTTTTTATTTTATTATTACAGCATCGTTGATTGTGCCCTGTGGCGGCCGTAAAAAGTTTCCAGGTACCTTCAATCAGAGCTGTTATATTTTGATCTCTTCAGATCATTCAGCAACATTATGTTGTGTTAGTGTACTATTTAATTTGTCAGCTTAAACATTTCCACTTAGGTTGTTCCAATACACCCGCTTTAAAAGCTTTGAGTATTGTTTAATCACCCTTTGGATATGTTGCCTGCTTTTTAATTTTGTCTTTTGGCAGTTTCTGTGATATGCAGGCTCCACATAACCACATATCCCCTCTCTAAATTCCAGTGTGTTTAGTTCTGCCCATTGTTTTCTCGTTTAGGGTAAAGCCATTATTTTATCTGGGGACCATACCCAGCTTTTCATGGAATTGCATTCTGTGCATCATTGAAGGTTCGATGTGCACCACCACATGAACACATGTGAGGATGTCTCTGAATTGTATTTTGGTACTTATTACATGTGTACATGTTGAGTTCTACTCAACCCGGGGCTAGAAGGCATAGACATTAGCTTGCATTTCCACTGCCGTCCAAGAACAGGCTCAATCAAACCGAGCCTGCAACATTTTCGTTTATGCTGTGTTGGGCGACCTGTGGTTTTCCACTCTTTTTTTAATTTTATTTGAAACATTATGGCACTGAAACTGTCTATTGCCCTATCATCGACTTGTGACATTATGGTAGTGAAACTGTCTATGGTCCTATCATCAACTTGAGACATTACAGTAGTGAATACTGACTTGGGACATTACTGTAGAGAAGCTGTCTATTATCCTATCACAGATTTGTGACATTAGTGACACTGTCTATGGTCCTATCATCAACTTGAGACATTACAGTAGTGAATACTGACTTGGGACATTACTGTAGAGAAGCTATCTATCATCCTATCATCGACTTGTGACATTACATTAGTGACACTGTCTATGGTCCTATCATCAACTTGAGACATTACAGTAGTGAATACTGACTTGGGACACTACTGTAGAGAAGCTGTCTATTATCCTATCATCGACTTGTGACATTATGGTGGGGAAACTGTCTATCGTCCTATCATCGACTTGAGACATTACAGTAGTGAATACTGACTTGGGACATTACTGTAGAGAAGCTATCTATTATCCTATCAGAGACTTGTGACATTATGGTAGTGAAACTGTCTATTGCCCTATCATCGACTTGTGACATTATGGTAGAGAAACTGTCTATCGTCCTATCATCAACTTGAGACATTTCAGTAGTGAATACTGACTTGGGACATTACTGTAGAGAAGCTGTCTATTATCCTATCATCGACTTGGGACATTACTGTAGAGAAGCTGTCTATTATCCTATCACAGACTTGTGACATTACGGTAGTGAAACTGTTTATCGTCCTATCATCAACTTGAGACATTACAGTAGTGAATACTGACTTGGGACATTACTGTAGAGAAGCTGTCTATTATCCTGTCACTGACTTGTGACATTACGGTAGTGAAACTGTCTATGAGACGTCTTATCATTTTGGTAGTGAAACTGTGTAACCATCCCATCACAGACTTGAGACATTACAGTAGTGAAACTGTCTATCATCCTTTCATCGACTTAAAGGGTAAGGAAAACCTGACACTAAGTTACTTTTATAAGAATGCCATCTCCAAGCCTTTCATAATGCTGAAAGAATTTTTAAAATCAGACCACTATTGAAAAAGATATGGCAGTTTGAAATTAAAGAAAATGGCGGATCATGTTTATGACGTCATTTACACACTGCTGAATTCTTTATTTAGCAAATAACCTTTTAAACAAGAGCTGTCGGAGGACAGCAACGCTCGACTATTCAACAGCCTTGTCAATTGAATGAATACAAAAGTTGAAAAAGGGGCATAATTTTGTAAAATGCAAAGTAGAGGTATTGAACCTCTGTACTGCATGTCATATCATGACAGTGAACAAGTGTGTGAAGTTTCAATCCTTTCCAATTTGTGGATACTGAGATACCAGCTTACATACAAAAACTTAACAAAAAACTGCTAAGTCAAAGGGGCATAATTTTGTAAAAATGCCAAGTAGAGTTATAGGACCTTCCCAGTGCATGTTAGATCATGACAGTGAACAAGTGTGTGAAGTTTCAATCCATTCCAATTGGTGGATACTGAGATATCAGATTACATACAAAAATTTAACCAAAAACTGCTAAGTCGAAAAAGGGGCATAATTTTGAAAACAAAAGAGAGTAGAGTTATGGGACTTGCTTAGTGCATGTCAGATCATGACAGTGAACAAGTATGTGAAGTTTCAATCCATTCCCATTAGTAAGTACTGAGACACCAGCTTACATACAAAACCTTAACCAAAAATTTCTAAGTCGAAAAAGGGGCATAATTTTGTAAAAAAGCATAACAGAGTTATGGAACCTGTGCAATGTAGATCAGTTCATCACAGTGAATAAGTGTGTGAAGTTTCAATCCATTCCCACTAGTGGTTACTGAGTTACCAGCTTACATACAAAACCTACACCAAAAATTTCTAAGTCGAAAAAGGGGCATAATTTTGTAAAAAAGCAAAATAGAGTTATGGAACCTGTGCAATGTAAGTCAGTTTGTCACAGTGAATAAGTGTGTGAAGTTTCAATCCATTCCCACAAGTGGTTACTGAGATACCAGCTTACATACAAAACCTTAACCAAAATCAGGACGCGGACGCCGACGCATGGGCGAGTCCAATACACGGGTATGAAACGTTGCCTGCGGCACAAAATGTGCCACACTGAAATGAAGTCCATGCCCAGTTTGTGAAGAAATATGTAATATTGTTATTTTCCGCGTGTTTTTTTTATCGGATACAGTAACGTGAAAATTACAAAAGCAGTGAATATTCCGAGTCATTTCATATCCTGCTGAAAAAGGAATGATGTATTTCTGTAGTATATCATATAAAGACATGATATCTGATCGATTGAGATAAAATACATGCCAAGGAAAAGGCATATCCCCTACTTCTGCCAACTTTTCAGTCCAGTGCCGCAGGCATCTCGATGGTGCCGCAGACATCGTGAGAGGCGCAGTCATCTTGAATACTATTGTAGTCAGTAGTACGTGTAATTCCGACCTTCTAACATGTATTGAAGTACAAAGATATCAATAACAATGTTGTTCCTCCAGTTATTGTAGAAGTAAGACAAATCTCAATCCGAACTTTGTAATATAAATAGCTATTTTAAGAAGTTTGCAGTATTTTTCTCGCTGTTTTTGGGAATGGGACCAGGGAAAATCACGTCATTTTGTACCGAATTCGAATTCATTTTCTCCCGTAAAATAGCAATATTCAATTATTAAACATCCCATTTGTAACAATTATTGATGCTTATAGTTCAAAGCAAGGTATGAAAACCAGCATCGGAGCACAAAAACTGTCATAACTTTTGTCATTTTTCAACCAATTTTAATGTTTTTGTTTCAGCACAGAGTTTATTTTTCTTTACAGTTTGGGCGTACTTTAGCTGAATTTCACCCCTCTCAACATCCTCCCCCACCCCCCTCCAAAAAAAAAAATGAAATAAAAAATAAATGGTTAGATTCGCAGTTTACAAAAAAAAACAAGAGGACCATGATGGTCCTGAATCGCTCACCTCTTCCCACATGACCCAGTTTTGAGTATGACGTCGTTTTTTCTCTTATTTGACATAGTGACCTAGTTTTGAACTTGACCTAGGTATTATCAAGATAAAAATTCTGACCAATTTTCATGAAGATCCATTGAAAAATATGGTCTCTAGAGAGGTAACAAGGTTTTTCTATTATTTGACCTATTGACCTAGTTTTCGAAGGTACGTGACCCTGTTTTGAACTTTAACTAGATATCATCAAGGTGAACATTCTCACTAATTTTCATGCAGATCTCATGAAAAATATGGCCTCTAGAGAGGTCACAAGGTTTTTCTATTTTTATACCTACTGGCCTAGTTTTGACCGCACGTGACCCGGTTACGAAACTGACCTAGATATCATCAAGATGAACATTCAGATCAATTTTCATGAAGATCCATTGAAAAATATGGCCTCTAGAGAGGTCAAAAGATTTTAATAATTTTAGACCTACTGACCTAGTTTTTGACCGCAGTTGACCCAGTTTCAACTTGACCTAGATATCATCAAGATGAACATTCAGACCAACTTTCATACAGATCCCATGAAAAGTATGGCCTCTAGAGAGGTCACAAGGTTTTTTTTATTATTTGACCTACTGACCTAGTTTTTTAAGGCACGTGACCCAGTTTCGAACTTGACCTAGATATCATCAAGGTGAACATTCTGACCAATTTTCATGAAGATCCATTTACAAGTATGGCCTCTAGAGAGGTCACAAGGTTTTTCTATTTTAAGACCTACTGACCTAGTTTTTGACCGCAGTTGACCCAGTTTCGAATGTGACCTAGATATCATCAAGATGAACATTTAGACCAATTTTCATACAGATCCCATGAAAAATATGGCCTTTAGAGAGGTCACAAGGTTTTTCTATTATTTGACCTACTGACCTAGTTTTTGAAGGCATGTGACCCACTTTCGAATTTGACCTAGATATCATCAAGATGAACATTCAGACCAACTTTCATACAGATCCCATGAAAAATATGGCCTCTAGAGAGGTCACAAGGTTTTTCTATTATTTGACCTACTGACCTAGTTTTTGACGGCACATGACTCACTTTCGAAACTGACCTAGATATCATCAAGATGAACATTCTGACCAATTTTCATGAAGATCTCATGAAATATATGACCTCTAGAGAGGTCACAAGGTTTTTCTATTTTTAGACCTACTGACCTAGTTTTTGACCCCACGTGACCCAGTTTCGAACTTGACCTAGATATCATCAAGATGAACACTCAGACCAACTTTCATACAGATCCCATGAAAAATATGGCCTTTAGAGAGGTCACAAGGTTTTTCTATTATTTGACCTACTGACCTAGTTTTTGATGGCACGTGACCCAGTTTCGAACTTGACCTAGATATCATCAAGATAAACGTTCTGACCAATTTTCATGAAGATCTTGTTAAATATATGGCTTCTAGAGAGGTCACAAGGTTTTTCTATTTTTAGACCTACTGACCTAGTTTTTGACTCCACTTGACCCAGTTTCGAACTTGACCTAGATATCATCAAGGTGAACATTCTGACCAATTTTCATGAAGATCTTGTGAAATATATGGCCTCTAGAGAGGTCACAAGGTTTTTCTATTTTTAGATCTACTGACCTAGTTTTTGACGGCACGTGACCCAGTTTCGAACTTGACCTAGATATCATCAAGATGAACATTCTGACCAACTTTCATAAAGATCCCATGAAAAATGTGACCTCTAGAGTGGTCACAAGCAAAAGTTTACGCACGGACGCACTGACGGACGGACGACGGACGCTGCGCATTCACAAAAGCTCACCTTGTCACTATGTGACAGGTGAGCTAAAAAAACACACACACACACACACATAAAAACATGAAATTCTTCTCGCTCATCTCGCGCCATGTTTTTCTGTAACAGTATATCAGCACAAATTTTACTGTTAAAAGATATTTAGATACGAACGAAGAATATTTAAAACGATACTGTTCCCAAGTTTTGTGTAGGAAAGAACTAATGAAAAAATTGTCCAAAATGGGGTTTAACTTGTTCTAATTATTTCTGAAATTCTGCAAAAATATTAACGCATATTACTCACTCTTTGTCGTTCAACTATGATTTAGGTCTCTGCACTGACTGTACACATAAAGTTTTCGTCTGATCATAAGAAGAAACGATTTTCTTTCTCCTTTTAATATACACTGAATGCATGTACATCCATCTGAAAATATAATATAAACAAGATATTTAACTATCGATAACTTCGATAACTTCATTGCTTCTTTTCCACACAAAACTTGGGAATGGTATCGTTTTAAGGGAAGTTTCATGTTTTTACGGGTTTTTTGTGTGTCTTTTTTTTGCGTCCCTTTTCTTCGGAAAGCCAAAACAGTGATTTTTCGCCATTTTTTTTTTTCGGAGGTTGGGGGAAGGGGGGGTGAAGGGGGCGAAATTCAGCTCATCGCTTATCAAAATAGTATGCCCAAACTGTAAAGAAAAAAAAAACTTGATGCTGAAACAAAAACATCAAAATTGGTTAAAAAATGACAAAAGTTATGAGTTTTTATGTTCCGATGCTGGTTTTCATACCTTGCTTTGAACCAAGCATCAATAATTGCTACAAATGAGAATGTTTGGTAATTGAATATTGTTTTTATAGGAGAAAATAATCAAAATTCTATACAAAATGACGTGATTTTCTCAACTGGGAGGCACCTGGTCCCATCCCTCAAAAGAGCAAGAAAAAATATTGCAAACTTCTTAAAATAGCTATTAATATTACAAAGTTCGGATTGAGAAGATTTGTCTTACACAATAACTGGAGGAACAACATTGTTATTGATATTTTTGTACTTAAATACATGTTTGAATGTCGAAATTACACGTACTACCGACTACAATAGTATTCAAGATGACTGCGCCTCTCACGATGTCTGCGGCACCATCGAGATGCCTGCGGCACTGGATTGAATAGTCGGTAGAACGTGGGGATATGCCTTTTCCTTGATATGTATTTTATCTCAGTCGATCAGATGTCATGTCTTTATATGATATACTACAGAAATACATCATTCCTTTTTCAGCAGGATATGAAATGACTCGGAATATTCACTGCTTTTGCAATTTTCATGTTACTGTATCCGATGAAAAACACGCGCAAAATAACAATATTACATATTTCTTCACAAACTAGGCATGGATGTGTCGGCAAGACACAACTACATCCCGCTGCATTCCCCGATTTCTAAAAAGTTTTTACTGTAAAAAGACAATAACCAAAAACATTCAATTTTACTCACCTTGCTCGTTATTTTTGTAAACATCCTGCGCAATGCCTGCGCCGTCGGAAGCGCGATGCCTTTATTTCAGTGCGGCACAATTTGTGCCGCAGGCAACGTTTCATACCCGTGCAATAGCTCACTATTCTATGAATAGTCGAGCTAATAAATTGATTTTCATATGTTTCTTGAGTGTAAGGTGTAAAACATGATAATTTCTTTCATTACAGCTGGAAAAAGTAGAGAAATTACTTTACAGAAATAAGTAAATACAGTTTAAATGTGTATCTAAAAATTTAATAAATTTGCCATTTTGTTTTTTGTTGCCATGGAAACAAAATGGCCGCCAATTTGACCAAAAATTTAAATGCTCATAACTTTCTCATTTTTATTCCGATTTTGAAAATTCTTTCACTTCTTTAAATGTTTTAAGACATCCCAGCTGATGAAATTAACATAAGAACAACGTTGCCTTACCCTTTAAGACATTACTGTAGTGAATACTGATATGGGACATTACTGTAGAGAAGCTGTTTAACATTCTATCAATGACCTGAGACATTCCTATCATTGACTTTAGTTATTATGTTAGTGAAACTGTCTATTATCCTATCACTGACCTGAAACATTTCGTTAGTGAAACTTTCTATCATCATTTCACTGACTTGAAACATTTTGGTAGAGAAGCTGTCTATAATCATCCTATCACTGACTTGAGACACTGTCTATCATCATATTACTGACTTGAGACATTTCTGTAGTGAAACTTTCTATTATCCTATCACTGACTTGAGACTTACTGTAGTTAAACTGTCTATTGTCCCACCATTGACTTGAGACATTGTAGTGAATACTAACTTGAGACATTACAGTAAAGTTATAACAACAAGCTTGACAAAACAATGAGGGACTGTGGTGAGTTTCAAATTGTCTCATACATGTCAAGTTCCCAAGACAATTTTCCAGGAGATATCAGTTGAAAGTCCAGGAGTTTTGTCGACCGGCATTTTTTAGGAAATTTTAGGTCGAATATAAAACTGTAAATCAGATTAGATCTAAACCATATCTTTTCTGACTTGATCAATTGATTTTGGCAATGGTTTTAGGGGTTGTAATTTGCAGTTTATCCTTATCATGCTGGACACAATTAATTCTGCCTTTGCGACCAGTGCAGATCATGATCAGCCTGCAGAAGATTTTCAAAGTTTTCCCTATATAAATCAACATAAACCATGAGACCCCCAGGGCGGGACCATATCTGATCTTAGGGGGATAATTTGAACAATCTTTGTAGAGGACCACTAGATAATGCTACATTATTATATATGTAACATACCAAATATTAAAGCCTTAGGACCTATGGGTTCGGACAAGAAGATTTTAAAAGGATTGCCATGACAACAAAAGTTCTGTGTGGAATTCAATTCTTTGAACAATTTTAAAGAAGACCATCCAAGAAACATCCCCGTGAGGTTATTAAAACTGGCCTGGTGATTTAGGAGAAGATGTTGTTTAAAGGAAAATGTTGACGGACAATCACTGACAACAATAGCTAATCTTCGAGCACTTTCTGCTCAGGTGAGCTAATAAGTCTATGTAAAACTTGGGACCCCCGGGGCGAAGCCACTTTTCACCCTAGGGTAATAATTTAAACCATCTTGGAAGAGGACCACAAGGCAATGCTACATACCAAATATCAAAGGCCTAGGTCTTGCAGTTTCAGACAGGATGATTTTTAAAGGTTTTTCCTATATACGTCTATGTAAAACTTGGGACCCCCGGGGTGGGGCCTCTTTTCACCTTTTTTTCCTTTTGGATGCCATGGCAAGCAGAATTCTGTGTGGAATTAAATTCTTGGAAAAATCTTGAAAGGAGGCCACCAAATTATCATTCCTGTGAAGTTTGGCATAAATCTGCCCCGTGGTTTTGAAGATTTTTTTAGATATTGTTGACGAAGGGACAACACGCAACGAATGACTGACGATGGACATCGAGTGCTAACAAAATCTCACCATCAGCCTTTGGCTCAGGTGAGCTAAAAAGCGACACAACTTACATCTTTTGCGTATTTGACAACAGAAGAAGCTATTGGATGTTCCGAGCTTGCCTCTGCAGTTCCAGCTACAACAAGGAGTTGAACAAAAGAGCACACTTTGTCCTTCACAAACATTGCGCCTCACGCAACCCTCGGTACTCCATGAGTTACTGTGCTAGTCTTATTGAATACCATGGCTTTTATCTGAAAAACAATGATACAGAGTAAATATCACTGATACTCCATGTGTCAATTCATGACTTTCTTTTTAATCAAATACAATTGTTATAACTTAAAATTATAAAATTTCTCACTCATACATGTAATTAATTAATCTGAATTGCACAGTAGTATAAACAAGTGACCGAGCACTGCAGTGGCAATACAGAAGTCCCGTACCAGTGAAAAATTTTTTTTACTTGACCCTCAACAGCGATCTTGACCTTTGACTGACACCCATGGGTCATGTGCGCAACAATTAGTCTAATCATAGGAACCTTTGTGTAGTACTAAAACAAGAGCTGTCACAGAAGACAGCGTGCTGGACTATTTCGATGCTGGATAGTGAAATTGGGTACATCTGAGGAAGCTGAAGCTGTCACTGGAGTATTTAATGACTCAATGTGGATGAAGATATTATACAATAGCTTAAGTCTCAAAATATTAAATCAGTATAAAAGGAACATGATTAATAGAAAACTTCTGCAAAAGTAATGCACCATGTGTCTTTTCATGTCGCTATATCAGAACAACTATTTTAAGTTTGAATCAAATCTATTTAGTAACACTGGAGATACAGCAAAAGCGCATCGCAACTTGAACTGGAAATTCTAGTAGTAACAAGAGGGCCAAGATGGCCCTAGGTCTCTCACCTGAGAAACACACCATAACAGTGTAAACATGTTTGACCTACTGATTTCATGGAAACAAATATTCTGGCCAATTTTCATTAAGATTGGACCAAAATTGTGGTCTCTTGAGTTTAAACAAGTATTTTCTTTGATATGACCTAGTGACCAATTTTTTGACCCCAGATGACCCATATTCAAACTAAACCTAGATTTTATGAAGGCAATCATTCTGACCAAATTTCATAAATCTCAATTGAACAAGAGCTGTCTCCATAGGATGACACATGCCCCCGATGGCACTTTGAATGAATAGTTATGGCCAATGTTAAAGTTTAGGACCTTTGACCTACGGACCTGGGTCTTGCACGCGACATGTTGTCTTACTGTGCCACACATTCATGCGTAGTTATATTAAAATCCATGCATGAATGACAAAGATATGGACCGGACATGGCCATTATTGCACTATCATGAAATATGACCTTTAACGTCTAAGTGTGAACTTGACTTTTGAGCTACGGACCTGGGTCTTGCGTGCAACACGTCGTCTTACTGTGGTACACATTCATGCCCAATAATTTTAAAATCCATGCATGAATGACAAAGATATGGACCGGACATCAATGCACTATCATGAAATATGACCTTTAACGTCTAAGTGTGACCTTGACCTTTAAGCTACAGACCTGGGTCTTGCGCGCGACACTTCGTCTTACTGTGCCAGACATTTATGCGTAGTTACTTGAAAATCCATCCAAGGATGACAAAGATATGGACCGGACACGCCCATCAATGCACTATCATGAAAAATGACCTTTAACGTCTAAGTGTGACTTTGACCTTTGAGCTACGGACCTGGGTCTTGCGCGCGACACGTCGTCTTACTGTGGTACATATTCAGGCAAAGTTCTTTGAAAATCCATCCATGGATGACAAAGATATGGACCGGACACGAAAATTGCGGACAGACCGACAGACGGTTAAAAAACTATATGCCTCCCTTCGGGGGCATAAAAATACAGCCTCTATCGCATACAAAAGGTTTTTCTTTGATTTGAACTAGTGACCTACTTTATAACCCCAGATGACCCATATGCAAACTCAACCTAGATTGCATCAAGGTAATCATTCTGACCAAATTTCATGAAGATCAATTGATAAATACAGCTTCTATCGCACACACAATGTTTTTCCTTGATTTGACCTAGTGACCTAGATTTTGAACCCAGATGACCCATATTCAAATTCAACCTAGATTTCATCAAGGCAATCATTCTGTGAGTGACCAAATTTCATGAAGATCAATTAAAAATACAGCCTTTATTGCAGACGCAAGGTTTTTCTTTGATTTGACCTGGTGACCTACTTTTTGAATCCAGATGATCCATATTCGAACTCAACCTATACTTTATCAAGGCAATTATTCTGACTAAATTTCATGCAGATCAATTGAAAAATACAGCCTCTACTGCATACACAAGGTTTTTCTTTCATTTGACCTATTGACCTAGGCTTTGATCTCAGATGATCCATATTCAAACCCAACCTAGATTTTATCAAGGCAATCATTCTGACCAAATTTTATGAATCTCAATTGAAAAATACAGCCTCTATCGCATACACAATGTTTTTCTTTGATTTGACCTAGTGACCAAGTTTTTGACCCCAGATGATCCATATTCAAACTTGACCTAGATTTTATCAAGGCAATCATTCTGACCAAATTTCATGAAGATCAATTGGAAAAAAAACAGCCTCTATCGCATATACAAGGTTTTTCTTTGATTTGACCTAGTGACCTAGTTTTTGACCCAAGATAATCAATTTTCTAACCTGGCCTAGATTTCATCAAGGCAATCATTCTGACCAAATTTCATGAAGGTCAATTGAAAAATACAGCCCATATCACATACACAAGCTAAATGTTGACAGACAGATGACAGACGACGGATGCCAGACATAGAGCAATCACAAAAACTCACCTGGACATTGCTCAGGTGAGCTAAAAAGGGGGGCATAACTCTGGTGCCAGCATCAAAATTGTGTTATATGATGTAAGTGATGATGTGAAACAATCTCAATCCATTTAAAAACAACAGAGATATAAAAAACCAGAGCTCCAGATAAGCTGCGTATTTGCGTATTTACGCAATTAAAATTGCAGAAAACCCAACTGAATTCATACAGTGTGCGTACTGAAACGCAATTAAAATTCCTAATACCCAATTCGTAAAAAATAGCTTGCGTATCGCATTTTCCTTATAACTAGAACGGGTACGAGACTTTAACGCTAGATTTGACTGACTGGTTACACGTTACTGCAGAACAGGTTGCAATTGATCGGAAAAATAACAGGACCATTCAGTCGGCTGATCGGTGTTATTTGGACGCTTTGTAAACAATTTTACGCCGATAAAATGTAAAGAGGTTGCAGGAAAAAACACTGTTGCAGCACAATCCCAAATTAGTGGGATATTTTGCTGTTCAACAATGACAGTTATCTGTTTGTGACGATGTAGTGTCACCAATACTGGATGACATCTTTTGGGAGAATGCATATTGCTGTGACCACATCGTTCGGGACATTGTGGATGAACTGATCTCAGACTGCATTAAAAGTGAAAAAGAAAACAACAGTATGAAACATTCATTACAATTTTAAATACATTTTTGTATTAAACATCGAAGGGCGCCATTAAAATACTTAGTCAGTCCTGTTTAATGATATATACCATGTATACTGTAAGCAAAAAAATACTCAATTGTTAGTGCGAGATTGGTAAAATACCCAATTAGTTTTAGCAAATACCCAATTACTTCTGAAAAGGCTGGGTAATGATATTATTTTTACCCAATTCAAATTTCCAATACCCAATTCAGACAAAAAGTGATGGGTAAATACCCAATTGCACCAAAAGCTTATCTGGAGCTCTGAAAAAACATAAAAATTAAACTGAAATTCCAAGTAAATAGGGGATATAATTCATAAAATATTTGCACCAGAGTTACTGACCTTGTGTCATATGATGAGGATGGTGATCTGGAAAAATCTAATTTAAGTTTTAATCAAAGTCATTTAGTAATGCCAAAGATATAGTGAAAGTACACCATTATTAATCTGAAATTCTAAGTAATCATATGATGTGGGTGATGATGTGGTACAACTATTTTAAGTTTGAATCAAATCCATTTGGTAATAACAGAGGCATCAAAATGTTAACCTAAAATATTTAGCAACTAGAAATGTGTCCATGGGACACAGATGCCCCCACTACATGACAAAGGACACAGATCAACTTTGGGAAAACAATAATGTTGCTATTTAAAACAAGAGGGTCATGATGACCCTGGATCGCTCACCTGAGTAATATGAGCTACATGTTTAAAATGTCAAAACTGATGATAAAATATTAAGAAAGTCAGTAGGTCACATTCATGGTCAATGAAATTCAGTTTTACGATTTGTGTGCAAAACTGTGTATGTCATCAAAATTTCAAGGCTGTATCTTAAAAAACAAGAAAGTAGGTCAGTAGGTCAAGGTCACAGTCAAGTGACATCATATTACTTGGGGTCATCAGGTAATTATAATTAAACAGTCTTGGAAATAGGATCAGATGATTTTTTAAGTATTTTTTCTATATAACTCACATAATAACTAAGTGACCCCAGGGCGGGGCCTCTTTTAACCCCAGGGGCATAATTTGAACAATTTTGGTAGAAGACTACTAGACAATGCATCATACCAAATATCAAAAGCCTAGGTCGTATGGTTTCAGACAAGAATAAAAGGTACAGTTACCTATTGTTCCTATAGCCACTGAAGTATGCAAATGTAAGCTCGGACACAGACGGTCTGAGGGTATTTCTACAGTCCCCTCCGGTGTTCCACTGGTAGGGAACTAAAAAGGACTTAAAATACTCAAGTGACCTTTGATGAAAAACTAGGAGAAAAGTAGGAGCCTCTGTCATATTGATATAAAAAAGTAGGAGAAAAGTAGGAATCTGATGATAAATAGTAGGAACTTATGAGAACAAACTGAGGCCCGGATCCAGAAACATTTGATTGGGGTGTGTGCGTGGGGGGGGGGGGCTAGGTACAGGAGGGGGGCCTCCATAAGTGTTGGGGTTTGATGAATGGGGTCTGCCCCTGAAAGTTTTTGAGATAAGGGTTGTTCTCCCCCTTGGAAAAGTTTGAAATATACATATGAAATGGAGGCATCTGGTGTGTTTTGGGGGGTCTAAATGTTAAGAAATACATTAATCCTTTGCCAAAATAATTGGATGCAACTTTGATGAGTATAGGTCACTTCTCAGCCAACTTGGGGGCAAAGGCACCCTCGGCCCAAGGCAGGGCCATATTATATCCTAGGAGGATAATTTGAGTAATCTTGGTAGAGGCCTACTAGATGATGCTACATACTAAATATCAAAGCTCTAGGCCTTATGGTTTTGGACAAGAAGGTTTTCAAAGTTTTTCCCTATATAAGTCTATATAAACCATGTGACCCCCGGGGTGGGGCCATATTTGACCCTAGGGGGATAATTAGAACAATCTTGGTAGAGGCCCACTAGATGATGCTACATACCAAATACCAAATCAAAGCCCTAGACCTTATGGTTTTGGACAAGAAAATTTTAAAGTTTTTCCTTTCGGTTGCCATGGCAACCAGAGTTCTTTATGGAATCCAATTCTTTGAATAACTTTTAAAGAAGACCATCCAAGGATCATCACTGTCAAGTTTCATCAAAATTGGCTGAGTGGTTAGGAGGAGATATTGTTTAAAGGAATGTGTGGACGTACAGATGCTGGATGGATGCCGGATGGTGAGTTATCACAATAGCTCACCCTGAGCCTTTGACTCAGGTGAGCTAAACATGAGGGCCATAATGGCCCTATATCGCTCACCTGTTATCATTGCTTTTAAGGACAAGAAGGGCAAAAAAATCATAATCAAGATCAATCAAAAGAATTATGAGAAAATATAGCTGAAATTTTCTTAAAGTTACTTCAAATAAAATTATTTTCAATTCAGGCCAGTAGTTTCATACAAGAAGTTTTTTCACCAAAAAGAAAAAAAATTCTTACAAAGTACAGATATGTCAAAATACACCTAAAAATTGGAGGTACCATCCATGTTGTACCACAGAAAAGTGGTCTCGGTTTTTCCCTATGGCCAATAATAAAAAAGTTACTAAATAAGCTATTCATAGTAACATAAAAGGGAAGTAATTAAAAAAAAAATTATTGTAAGTGAACAAAAGAAGGATCTGCCAAATAAAAACAAGAGCACTGCAAAGCAACACAAATGCAGAGCAATATACACACAAAAACAAAGTCATATGACCTTTGACCCCTAAGTGTGACCTTGACCTTGAAGTGAGCCATCCGAAACATGTGCTCTGCACGTCGTTTCGATGAGGTGAGCATTTGTGTCAGGTTCCTTTGAAATCCTTCAAGGGGTTCAAGAGTTACACAGCGGAAGGGAAATTGCTAACCAACAGACAGACCGACACCGAGGCCATAACATAATACATCCTTTCAGGCGTATAAAAAGGAATCCAGATCTTATGGTGATACAAGTTGTGTGCAAGTTTGGTTAAAATCAAATCATAAATTAAGCTACTATTACAAGTGCAGACAAGGTCAAAAAAGCTAATTTTGGCCCTTTTAGGGGCCATAACTCTGGAACCCATAATGGAATCTGGCCAGTTCAAGAAAGAACCAAGATCTTATAGTGATACATATTGTGTGCAAGTTTGGTTAAAAAAAAATTATAAATGAAACCACTATCGTGCAGACAAGAAATTGTTGGCGCACACACGCACACAAATTCTGGCCCTTTAAGGGGCAATAACTCTAGAACCCATGACGGGATCAGGCCAGTTTTCGAAAGGAATCGAGATATCATGCCAATACAAGTTTTGTACAAGTTTGATCAAAATTGCTTGCAAAATGTGGTCTCTATTGTGTTCACAAGAAATTGTGGATGGTCGGACAGACGACGAGCGATCACAAAAGCTCACCCTGTCACTATGACAGGTGCGCTAAAAAAGTAGGACAAAAGCAGGAACAGACCTAACTTGAACTGTCACAGGAGTGACGAATACCCCCACAATACGGTCTTGTCACAGAAGAATGGCAACCATAAGAAAGACATGGCCACAAGAAGGTGCAATTTAAATCGAACTTGAACAGTTTTTACCGTATTTTATGATGTTACACATGTGTAACAAAATTTATCTAAATCTGTTGAGCCTTTTGTAAGTTATTGTCCAACACCCATGAGTTTGACAAATTTTAAGTTGGAAAGGGGCCATAACTACATATAAAATTGGTGGTTTGTAGCCAAAGTTGAATTTTATCTGTATTTTATGATGTTACTACTCTGTACCATAAACATTAAAATCTGTCAAGAACTGCCACTGAAGTGTTTAATGACTCCAATGGTAGATGAATAATGCATAATAGCTTGAGTCTGTGTGAAACAAGATGACCCTGAGTATATTGAACCACATGTTTCAAATGGTAAACTGATGCTAAAATATTAGAAAGTAGATCAGTAGGTCACATTTATGGTCACTGAAAGACAGTTTAAAGATTGGTGTGCAAAACTGTACATGTCATCCAAATTTCAAGGCTGGATCTTAAACTAGAGTGGTCACAAGCAAAAGTTTATGCATGGACACACGGACGACGTAGACCTTCTGACCTAGTTGACCCAGTTTCGAACTTTACCTAGATATCATCAAAAAAAGATGAATATTCAGACCAACTTTCATACAGATCCCATGAAAAATATCACCTGTAGAGAGGTCACAAGGCTTTTCTATTATTTGACCTACTGACCTAGTTTTTGAAGGCACGTGACCCAATTTCAAATTTGAACTAGATATCATCAAAGTGAACATTCTGACCAATTTTCATGAAGATCCATTGAAAAGTATGGACTCTAGAGAGGTCACAAGGTTTTTCTTTTTTTAGACCTACTGACCTAGTTTTTGACCGCAGGTGACCCTGTTTCGAACTTGACCTAGATATCATCAAGGAGAATATAATGACCAATTTTCTTGAAGATCCATTGAAAAATATGACCTCTAGGGAGGTCAGAAGCTTTTTCTATTTTTAGACCTACTGACCTAGTTTTTGACCGCAGTTGACCCAGTTTCGAACTTGACCTTGATATCATCAAGATGAATATTCAGACCAACTTTCATACAGATCCCATGATAAATATGGCCTCTAGAGAGGTCACAAGGTTTTTCTATTATTTGACCTAATGACCTAGTTTTTGACGGCACGTGACCCAGTTTCGAACTTGAACTAGATATTATCAAGGTGAACATTCTGACCAATTTTCATGAAGATCCACTGAAAAGTATGGCCTCTAGAGAGGTCACAAGGTTTCTCTATTTTTAGACCTACTGACCTAGTTTTTGACCGCACGTGACCCAGTTTCAAACCTGACCTAGATATCATCAAGGTGAACATTCTGACCAATTTTCATGAAGATCCATTGAAAAGTATGGACTCTAGAGAGGTCACATGGATTTTCTATTTTTAGACCTACTGACCTAGTTTTGGACCGCACAAGACCCAGTTTCAAACTTGACCTAGATATCATCAAGATGAACATTCTGACCAACTTTCATTAGGATCCCATGAAAAATGTGACCTCTAGAGTGGTCACAAGCAAAAGTTTACGCACGGACACATGCACGGACGATGGACGCCGCATGATCACAAAAGCTCACTTTGTCACTTTGTGACAGGTGAGGTAAAAATATCAAATAATAAGAGAGGTAAAGATAAAATGTATCAAAACACTATTATAAGTATAATTCTAAGTAAAAAGGGGGCATAATTCAGGAAATATTGGTGCAAGAGTTATGCACCTTGTGTCATATGATGTGTGTGATGATGTGGAACAACTACTTCAAGTTTGAAACAAATGCATTTGTAATAACTGAGATATAGTGAAAATGCATCAAAATTAACCTTAAATTCTAAGTAAAAGGGGGCATAATTCATGAACAAGAGCTATCAGTTGACAGCACACTCGACTATTCTCAGTGCTTGATAGTATAATATAAGCTATGAGTAAGGCCAGAGTTTTTTAATAACTTGGGTTACGGGAGCGCCGGTCCTAATTTTCCAAAATCATAAATAAAAATAAAATTCAAAATTGCGATTTTATTTTTATTTTCCCCGACGCTTGCATCTACTTTCCATGGTGGAAAATAAAACAGTGTCTATTAACCTACAATAAATATCACAGCGTGTACAAAGGACTTCCGATATTCTCAAAGGACGACACCATCAATACACCGTGAGGTAACTTAACTTTACTAGAATGACGTGACTAGCTCCGCCCCATAACTAATCAAAGCGGTTTAACACTTGATGATTGACAGCCTCGTAAAAACTGCCGACAGTGTTTGAAGTGTGTGACAGTGTGAAAGTATCATGTCTGATAGAGAACGTCTGTAAATATAAACCGTTATCCAGATCAGCTGACATGTTTAGAAGGCGCTAATTGCAGACAACAAAAAGCCGGAAGACAAAGTAACTTTATTGTGGAAAATATATCGATAATTTCAGCACAAAAACCTCAGCAAGTAACTATATTTTAGCAAATGACATTTCACATCCAGTTTAAATTAATACATTTTTTCCGACCGGTAATAAATTTGCTACTTACTTTGGATTTTCATCAATGATAAATCCTTTTACAGTATTTTTAGAAGAAAAAAAACATTCAATTTGTCTCCTGACCTATTAAAAACTGATATCTTTGATACATTTCCACCAGCACATGGCAGCTGACATCAAAAGGAGTGTCGGCAAAATTTTCCTTTATTGATTTTCTTTGATGTTGGGTATTGCAAGGTGAATGACGTAATTTGACATAATTCTACTCCAAGTAAAATGTACTTCAGATTTTCCTTTTGTAGCTGAACAACAGTAAGTCTATTGATTTTAATAAAATGCTGACTGTTGCTATAAATTTAAAAAACAATAAAATATTTTTTGTTAAATAAGATGTTTTCTAATCAATCTAGTGGTCCTTTTCTCTAAATTCTATTACTTTATGCACTGTTCTGAACCAATTAGTATGGTGATGATAGTAATGATTATGATGATGATGGTGATGGTATTGAAGGTAACTGTACAAAGTGAAAATATGTAGGACTCCAAGAAAATTTAAGAGGGACTCCAAAATCTGAATGTTAGGCAGTCCTGACTCCATGAAACTGAATCATAATGGAAGCCCTGCACGGGTACTGAACTCCATGTATGGACCAATTACTTTTAATATTTTAAAACATTTGAAACTGAGTAATATTACAAAATCTTGAACTAAAAGAAAAAGTTTGTGTAATTAAGTTTGAATGTAGTACCTTTGCTGATTGTTTTTAAAATTTGCAATTTAAATTTTAAAGTCTACCCAGGCCTTTTTTTCATCAATTTGGGAATGCCACCGACACCGATGGAATTGGGAAAATGCTCTCGGAAATTATCTTAATTGGGACAATTTGCAAATTACCAAAATCTACATAAATGTGTTTTTGTGTGAAATATTAATGAACTGCATTTCAGTAATTGTTCAACAGTATTATAATTTACCTAAATATACATACATATTAGCCAAACTATCTTAAAACAGCAAAAACCCTAAAAGGTATAATCATTTGGGAATTTTAAATTCAACTTTGGGAAAAAAACATACTTTTTGGCATTGGGATTACCTCCTTTTACCGGAGGTAGATTTATAGGGGAAAAAAGCCCTGCTACCTCAAATTACTTTCAAAGTTGTAGCCGGATATGGAGTTCAGTAACTTTTAAGAGACCCCTCACACTTAACAGGCTTGGGACTGTCTGGCATGTATTGTGTAAAATGGCCCATGTCGGAGCATAAATGAAAAATGGAGAAATCATAAATGAAAAAAGTGAAAAGCTATTTTCGTCTTCCTTAACCCTTACAATGGTACAACCGATTGGTTTTGCCTTTGCGACCAGTGCAGACCTAGATCAGCCTGCGCATCCGTGCAGACTGATCATGGTCTGCACTGTTCGCTATTCAGTCAGTACATTTTGAGTGAACACCCCTTCGAATGATAAATGGTATTGCCCAAATTGATGATGGACCTGTCCATTTTAGAAACTTAGCCTGCTAAGGGTTAAAAGGTCAGAAACACAATATGCATAGGATGTGACAACAATACTACACTACACTATATATAATCACACCAACACCAGAAACAGAATACAATGCCAGGTGTGTTTAGTCTCTATTTATTAGCAAGCTATATATATGTTTAAAGCAGGAAAGCAACATGCAAAAAAATTCAAGTATTTAATAGTTTCTACAACATAATATTATAACATACAACATGGAGGCTTTAATAAAGAAAGTGGGAATAAAATGCTTCAAATTGGGAAAATTACTTGTCTGATTTATCTAGACTGTGTTGTGAATCTACATTTGCCTGAAAGAACAATTTTTTTTAACCCAGTGGCACTTTTTACAAAATAAAATTTTTTGTGTTTTTTTTTCATTTTATTTTTATTTTTTTTCCCGATGCTAACATTTTCCTACTTTATTTTTATTTTTATTCCCTCCTCCTAATGCTCATTTTTGGAAAATCTCCCGTAACCCAAGTTATTAAAAAACTCTGGCCTAAAACTTTAACATTACAATAAGCATATTCTAAGTCGAAAAGGGGCCATAATTCAGTCAAAATGCTTGATAGAGTTGCCTCCTCCTTTTTACAGACTGGGGTCATGATGGTAAACAAGTATGCAAAATATTAAAGCAATATCTCAATGGACTTTGAAAATATTTGGGGTGGTACGCAAACTTTAACATTTGTGTGACGCTCACGCTAACACTCACACCGACGCCAGGGTGAGTAGGATAGCTCCCCTATTCTTCGAACATTCGAGCTAAAAATTGGTGTCAGAGTTATGCACCTTGTGTCACATGATGTGGGTGATAAGGTGGAACATCTATTTTAAGTTTGAATCTAATTCATTTTGTAATAACAGAGATATAGTGAAAATGCATCAAAATTAACCTTAAATTGTAAGTAAAAGGGGGCATAATTCATGAAAATTGGCATCAAGAGTTATGCACCTTACGTCACATGATGTGGGTGATAAGGTGGAACATCTATTTTAAGTTTGAATCAAATCCATTTAGTAACAAGTAAATTTGATGAATTGGTATCCCCCGCCGAAAGAGTTTGTGGTGAGGAATGGCAAAAAAATATATCCGGCAAAGAGTTAAGGATAAAGCAAATAATTTCATTAGTCAAAATCAATTTAACAGAAAACAAATGTTTAACTAGAAAATGCTTTTGTAAAAAAGCTCATGTCTCCCCCAATGCAAAGTCCTATAGGCAAGAAGTCAATAGGGGACAGGAGCGAAAGTCGAAGAGACACTGCATGTCCAATCATCCCGCTAAATTTCAACACTCTTGGCCTAGTGGTTCTCAAGTCACTGTTCAGGCTCCTGTGACCTTGACCTTTGATCAAGTGACCTCAAAATAAATAGGGGTAATCTACTCTACTCTACTCTAAGTGGTTCTCAAGTTATTTCCAAAAAATGATTTAGCATGAACAGGCCACTGTGACCTTGACCTTTAATAGACTGACCCCAAAATCAATAGGGGTCATCTACTCTGCATGTTCAATCATCCTATGAAGTTTCAACATTCTGGGTCAAGTGGTTCTCTAGTTATTGATCGGAAATGGTTTTCAATGTTCAGGCCCCTGTGACCTTGACCTTTGACGGAGTGACCCTAAAATCAATAGGGGTCATCTACTTTTCATGACCAATCATCCTATGAAGTTTCAACATTCTGGGTCAAGTGGTTCTGTAGTTATTGATCGGAAATGGTTTTCAATGTTCAGGCCCCTGTGACCTTGACCTTTGACGGAGTGACCCCAAAATCAATAGGGGTCATCTACTCTTCATGACCAATCATCCTATGAAGTTTCAACATTCTGGGTCAAGTGGTTCTCTAGTTATTGATCGGAAATGGTTTTCAATGTTCAGGCCCCTGTGACCTTGACCTTTGACGGAGTGACCCCAAAAACAATAGGGGTCGTCTACTCCAGCAGCCCTACAACCCTATGAAGTTTGAAGGTTCTAGGTCAAATGGTTCTCCAGTTATTGCTCGGAAATGAAGTGTGACGTATGGACGGACGGACGGACGGAAGGACGGACAGGGCAAAAACAATATGTCTCCTGGGGGAGACATAATAAAAGAGTACATAATAAATGTATGATACTTTGATCCTGACTAAAGAATTTATTTTGAATGGGATATGCTTACTGTAGTAAGCTTAGCTTTTAAAATTAAATGCAGTTAATTGAAATGTGAGCTTGAAGTTTAACTGGAACGAAATATTGTCTTTGAGTGGTTTGGCACCAGGTGTTGCTGTTTAACATGTACATTTGAACTTAAAAGAACGGATGTTGTTAAGAGAACACAGGTAAGATATCTTGAACATGGCTGAGGACAAGGTTTGTGCAGTCACAACTTAATATATTTATTTTTTTAGGGGGTGGGGGTGCAGGGGAACGGGAGAGGAAACAAAATTTCACATGTTGATTATAAATATTGATGGAAAATTAAAAATGAAAAAAAAAAGGGTAAAAGGGTGAAGTTGCGGGGGGGTGGGTAGAGGATGCATGATCAGTGGTGGGCATGACTGGGTGGAGGAGTGAGGTGGGGGAATGGTACAACTTCACAGAAAAGAATGAAAGAAATTTAATTAAATTCTGCCAAATGGTAAATTTGTTATGTACAAATATGTGGATTTTTAGAAAATTAAAGGGCAATATCTCTAAAGTTACAAAAGAAACCCGTTTGAAATTGTGTGTGCACAACCACATTATAGTGCTCTAAATTCTGTTTCATAGTTAAAGGTCAAATATATCAAAAGTTATGATGCAGAAATTGCCATATCTATAGATCTATAGTACCCTATATAGTTAACACTGGAAACTTCTAAGGGCCATAACTCTGGCGTTACTTGGGCAATCTGTCTGAAACTTGATGGGCCCCATAACCTCATAGTGGTGAACATGTATATGAAGTTTGTTTAATTTAAATAAGGAATTTTTTTTTAATTTTTTTTTTGGGGTGTTGGGGGGGGGGGGTGTTGGGGGAATAGGGAGGGATGTAATCAAGGTAAGGGGGTGACCAGGTGTGGGGACACACCGTCACATGTTTACAATAAATTTCCATGGAAAAGAATGAAAGAAATTAAAGGGCAATAACTCTTAATTTACATATAAATCCGAACGAACCACATTATGGTGATCTAAATTCTGTTTAAGTTTCATAGTTCTAGGTCAAATATATCAAAAATTATGATGCAGAAATTGCCAAATTTATAGTACCCTATATAGTTAATACTAGAAATTTCTAAGGGCCATAACTCTGGTATTACTTGGGCAATCTGACTGAAACTTGACGGGCCGCAAGAACTCATAGTGGTGAACACGTATATGAAGTTTTAAATAAATATTCCCAACCATTTCCTAGATATGGCTCCGGACGGAAGGACAGACGGACGGACAACGCCAAAACTATATCCCTCCGACTTTTGTCGGGGGATAATAATTGAGATATAGATTTCAGGAGGGGACAAATCTGACTCCTATATAGCCCCCCACCCCCACAAACATGTTTTGCGGGGGTATAAAAAGTAGGAAAAGTAGGAAAAAGTTGAAAGCCTGTCTCCTGTACAAACTCTTCGTAAGTATGTATGAAACACTTGTAAATTTCTAATTTGCAAATCATCTGTTAATAATATTCAGTAAAGATACATTATTTTCCTTAAGTCCTTAAAACATAATCTAGTAAATATTGGCACATGGTAGAGGTCACATATGATATTTAGGTCACATTTTAGTCCAATTTTACAGATAAGAAGATCTTGATAATAAATTTACTTAGTTTCTAAGACATAAATTGTGAAAACAATGGATGTTAACGAAGTCATTAATACCCCAGTAGTATAATACTTAACTCTGAAATGTCTTGATGGACCATGAAAAAAAAGTCATGCACATTTACAGTTAATGGTGATTATGTGAATGAAGTTTTACTTGGGTTCTTTTTCTTCAAGTGTGAAAAAAGAAACTTTACAATAACAATTATCTGGCAAAGGACAGACCAGAGGATGACTCCTTCATGAACCTGCCTCCTTCAAACTGTTTTTGTAGGGGTATATGAACTGTATATGTATCTTAACGTGGTTCTCCTCCCTTGATCAAGATACCATTAGTGGCCCCAACACCAGTCCCTACAATAAGAGCAGTAGGTGCGGCCAGACCTAGGGCATATGGACATGCTATTCTCAGTACAGTAATGGCATACTGAAAAGGTTTTTGGAAAATGATCTCCACCTCTGTGTTGTCTGCACCTTCCTGAAATTTTTATCAACACAAAAAATTTATCTTAAATCAACTCAACAATTGGCATTTCTTCATGTGTGCCCTACACCCTCTGCCTACTCCCCTTAACACCAAAAACTAACATCAAATTAAAGAATAATAATAAGTTAACCAAGTTATAAGCTGGGGAACATTATGATAAAGATACTAGCATACTAAATAATTATTTGCAATTTTATTTAAATGTACAAAGTACTATTTTTCAAATACTGTAATTTAGACAAAGTATAAAGGTTTGACCACATTGTATCTTGTTAAGCCAAGCAACATCACTGTTTGTGATTCAAAAAGCATTAACCCAGCTTTGTTGTTCCTTCTCTTGAGAAGGAACACTTAGATTCGGTAAGTCAACTTGACTGAGCAACTGATCTCAAAAGCTGTTGTCATTACAAGCTGGCCAATTAAACTCTGTGACCTTAGCAGTATCTTAGCAATAACCTCTGACGTTAGAATTATTCTTCCCTAATTGAGGCGACTCTCTGGCTGAACGCGCTCTGCGGATTACACATTACTGAACCAGAGGATGGAAAAGTGGTGTAAACATCTCATTTGTCACAAAGGTTAAGATATGTTGTTACTTTCGAATGCATGTTTAATATGTGATAATAAACCCCATTGCGACCCTCTCATTGTGTGCAACAAATTCACGAATCGAATGCCCGGATGTCACATTCACGAGATTTAGGACAGATACTACTAAATTACAGCCGTGAATTACTTGATCAATGACCACTAAGTTTGTTGTGTGCGAGGTCGTAACCTGTTAGCGCATCAAATCACTAGTACATTAGGATCCCACCATATATCTAGCACAAAAATGACTTACCAGCTTTGAAGGGGTGAAGAAGTCAGGCAAAAAGTAACTGATTAAAATCAGACACTATCGTGAAATATCCATTTTACATGTTAGTTAAAAAACAAGTTCCGGAAAATGTCCACTATTCACTTTTAACGTCCCCTACTGTCATAGTCTGCTATCATCTCTATAAACTTCTCAAAACACTTTACCAGTAACACATGGACATTTTTGGACTGAGTTTAAATCTGGTCAATGTGTACAGCCAGTGTTTCTTAACTGCCATATTTACTCAACTCAACTGAAAGTGGTAACGGATTTACTTTGTTGTTGGATTTAACAACTTATGTTAGCGTACATACTGTGGAAATAGCGGACTTGATATTTTTCAGGCAATAGAAAACAACATAGATCTTTTTCAAAATTTTAGTGTTTTTTTTTTTTTATTTTGGTGTAGAAATAAACGCCCCCTTGGTGCAAAATGTATCACCCCCCTCCCCCGGGGCGCTTAAACGGGTGATACAGAATGTCAACCAGAGCTATCACTGAAGGTGATGAATGTACCCCCTGCATGCACTGACACAGCACATTGCAATTTGACGCACACAAGACTGCATTATATAAATTATGTGGAATGTAAGTATAAAGACTCTATGTATATAGTATAGTAACAAAAACCAAAGTCCCATAACTCTACAGAAAATTTATCTAAAAGAATGTAACATGCACCATGCACAAGTAGGGTTGGTACTGATCACTTGTGTTAAGTTTCATTAAATTGTGTGCATGGGTTCAGGAGATTATGCGCACACAAGATTGCATATGCAGACTGTATGTATATATGTGTATATATATATATATCTATTTTTTTTTTTTTTCGCTTTAACGTCGCGCCGACACATTTTAGGTCATATGGCGACTTTCCAGCTTTGATGGTGGAGGAAGACCCCCAAGTGCCCCTCCGTGCATTATGTCATCACGAGCGGGCACCTGGGTAGAACCATCAACCTTCCGTAAGCCAGCTGGATGGCTTCCTCACATGTGAAATTCAATGCCCCTAGTGAGGCTCGAACCCACATCGATGAGGGGCAAGTGATTTGAAGTCAGCTACCTTAACCACTCGGCCACGGAGGCCCCCTGTACGTATATAGTATAGTAACAAAAATCAAAGTCCCGTAACTCTGCAAATTTTTTTTCTGAAAGAACCTAACGTGCACCATGCTCAACTACTGTTGTTACTGATCACTTGTGTGTAGTTGCATTAAAATGTGTCAAGGGGATGAGGAGAGTTGGTGCGCACAAGATTGTGTCTATGTATATAGTATAGTAACATTAAACAAACTAGATGCCCATGGGCAACATGTCGAGCCTGCCAGCTGTTAAAAGGACTGGGAGTTGCACATGACACTCCTTGTCTCATTGAGGCAAACATTTAAGCCAAATAAAAGAGATTGCAAAAAGTTTAAATATGAGTAATTTAAAGTAACAACAAAGGGACGTAAATCTTAAAATTTTTTTTTTAAAAAAGTCCACACAAAAATCCTCACCAGTAGAGATAGATCAAAATACACCTGAAAATTGGATGTAACATGCATGCTGTACTACAGAAAAGTGGTCTTGATTTTTCCCTACGACTAGTAATAAAAAAGTTACGAATATAAGCTATTTATAGTAACAACTAAGGGAAGTAATTCTAGGATCTTGCGCATGACACTCCGTCTCATGATGATGAACAATTGTGCCAAGTTACATCAAAATCCCCCTATGCATCAAAAAGAAATGCTCCAGACAAAGTCATTCTTGTATCTGACTTTTGACCTCTAAGTGTGACCTTGACCTTAGACTTAGGGACCTGGTTCTTGTGCATGACACTCCGTCTCATGGTGGTTAACATTTGTGCCAAGTTACATCAAAATCCCTCCATGCATGAAGAAGAAATGCTCCGGACAAAGTTGTCATTCTTGTATCCTTTGACCTCTAAGTGTGACCTTGACCTTAGATCTAGGGACCTGGTTCCTGCACATGACACTCCGTCTCATGATGGTGAACAATTGTGCCAAGTTACATCAAAATCCCTCCATGCATGAAGAAGAAATGCTCCGGACAAAGTCATTTTTGAATTTGACCTTTGACCTTAAGTGTGACCTTGACCTTTGAGATAGGAACCTGGGGTTTGCGCATGACACTCCGTCTCACTGTGGTTAACACTCATGCCAAATATAAACAAGATTGCTCCATGCATGTTAAAGTTATGGTCCAGACAAACATTTCCAGATGGACACACGGACACACGCACATACACCGAACAGCCATTTGGACAACTATGTCTTCACTTCTGCAAGCGGGCTCGACAAAAACAAAGTCCCATAACTCTGCAAATTTTTTTCATAAAATTGTGTCACAGGGATGAGGAGAGTTGGTGCGCACAAGATAGCATATGCAGACTGTATGTATACAGTATAGTAACAAAAATCAAAGTCCTGTAACTCTGCTATTTTTTTTTCTAAAAGAACCTAACATGCACAATGCACAACTACTGTTGTTTCTTAAAACACTTGTGTGATGTTCAATAAATTGTGTCAAGGGGATGAGGAGAGTTGGTGCACACAAGATTGTGTCTATGTATATAGTATAGTAACAAAAAACAAAGTCCCATAACTCTGCAAAAAACAATTCTGAAAGAAACTAACATGCATCATGCACAACTACTGTTGTTACTGATCACTTTTGTGAAGTTTTATTAAATTGTGTCAAGGGGATGAGGAGAGTTGGTGCGCACAAGATTGTGTCTACGGACAGACAACCTGAAACCAGTATACCCACCCTTACAACTTTGTTGTCGGGGGTACAATAAGGTAGAATTGTCTTGTCGTTGCATCCTATCCTAGGGTTCCACATATTTAAAACAGACATTGCAACCAAAATTTTACAAGATTATCATTATATATTATTTATATAGATGTGCCCTAGAAGGAACTTTTGCTATGCTTTAACTTGTCTTTAATTGTGTTTGACCTGCACTGAGTGTTGTATAATAATTCCAGCTTGTTGCAAAACTGCTTATTTTATTCAATTACAATTATTGCTATGTATAGTTGTCACTGGTAAACAGTCAAATCTGTATTAAAGGTAATCTTTCAACAGAGACCAGGGGCCGTATTCATAAAGCATCTTAAGTATAAGTATAAGAAATTGATTATTTACTTAAGTATTACCTAGATAAGAAATTTATTTTACTTAAGTATACAGTGAAACACCGCTCGCTCGAGGTCGCAAGGGGATGAGCAAAATGCTCGAGTTATCCATGGTTTCGAGCGACCCAAACATTGACCAACATACGAAGAAAATTGAAGTTTGTTTTACCAATTGTCATCGAGACCATTTGCAGAGGAAACGGTGATGCGTAATAATAACACACTCGTGACATTTTCAAAAAACGTATTACAAACGTTATTTATGCTAGATCGTAAATGGCACATGTGAAGAAACAGCTAAGACATTTCATTTTTTTTTATTGAAATACTGTAATCGAATTCGCAATTTTCTTCTCCAAATTAAGATTTCATAATTATCGTCTCAATTTTATGAAAAGGCTATCTTATTTCCTTTATTTGCACGCAAACAACTGTTGATTAAAATATTAAAATCTCATAATTATCTTCTCGATCCGGCAGAAAAAAAAAGTAATAAAAAATATTAATTAATAACAATTTTGATCAATAAAATTTTTCTTCCACCTTTCATCAATAATTAATCTCATTATCAGATCAAATATACCGACAAACAAACATTTAAGATAGTCGGGGAATAGACCATGCAATTCTCAAGACGTGCGAAATTTTAAATTAACGGATACATTTTGATCGCCGAAAGTGTGAAAAATTTTGACACCTCTGCTCGAGTTTGCCATAAGCAACAAAGAGTAAATTAATACACAGGGACCAGGTGTCATGCTCGAGCGATCGAGTTATCGATGCTCGACCCAGCCGTGGTAATTTCACATAGAAAATAGAAGGAAATTGGCCGGGACCACATGAATTGCTCGAGCTAGCCCGGGTGCTTGAGTCATCGATGCTCAAGCGAGCGGAGTTTCACTGTATTTGTTATTCATAAAACAACTTAGTAATTCTTGGCTTTTATTGTGGACGAAAACATTAAAAAACAACAACATAAATTTCAGACAGATATAACAAGCACAATTATGTTTAAAGTGCTTTTATCTGAAAAACAACACTTTAATCGTACTCAAAACGCCATTTTGTTTTCTGACTTAAGTCATTTCTTATGGATCTTAAGTGTAAGCTGTTTTATGAATAGGACTTAAGCTTTTTACCACAAACTTAAGTAAAATCTTCAACTTAAGTCAAAAGTTATACTTAAGATGCTTTATGAATACGGCCCCAGCTGGCTCTACAGAAAACTTTCATTTCAAACTTTGCCGGCCACCAATATTTAACAGTCAAAAACTAAAAGCACACCCAATGTACATCTAAAACTACAAAACCAAGTAATAGAATTTACAAATACAGAAAAGTTGCTAGGGGTGTGTGTAGATAATAGTCTAAATTGGCGAGATCAAGTTCAAAACACCCTAAAGAAATGCAATTCATTACTCTATCTCCTTTTAAGAATTAGACTATACTTGAGTCTAGAGGTCCGAAAACTGTTCTTCGATGCATACATGTTACCACATCTGGATTACTATTGCGCAGCCTGGGGAAATTGTAGCAATGATCTTCTTGATATGATAAATTCCTGAAAAGAGCAGCACAAATCATACTAAATAAAGATTTTGACACAGCTTCAGAAACTCTCTTTAAACAGCTAGGCTAGATGAATTTATTTATTTGGGTTTTACGGCGCACCAACACAGTATAGGTTATATGGCGCCAAACAGGACTACAAATTTTGGTTCCACATATCTCATGTACATCGAAATAAAAACTTGAGGTATGGAATCAAAATTTGCATACCTGCTGGAATCACAGAGTTACTGCAAAACCAAGTGTTAATTTACCAAAAGTTCAAGTGAACATAACATAAATCTCAGATCTTCAAAGAACAGTGAATTATACAAACCCAAACCAAATCTAGAATTCTTTCAAAAATCACTTGATTATTCAGCACCTAAACTATGGAACAGAATACCATTCACAATCAGACACATAGATACATTACAACAGTTCAAAAATCTTTACATAAAATGGAAGTTCCCTGGTGGTCTGAACTCCTCTCCTTGACACTAGAGTACAGTGATCTGTAACTTCATGGCAAGTTGATCTCTCTAAACTGTTTTTCACTGTTGTAATTACTATTATTTTCTTCTTTTGTTATTTTGCCAAGAATTTTGTTTGTTCTGTACATAATTATTATACATGTAAGTATCTGGAGAGGCCCACATGGAAGACTGGGTTACCCAAATGTGTAGCCTCTGTAAATAAAGACGTTATTATTATTACTATTAGTCATTTGTCTTAAGCAATCAGGAAGCTACCTTCCCAAATTGACATATTGCTGTATGCGCAACTTGCCTTAAACAGCCACATGTTTTAAGCAGCCAGATTACGTAACTTTACCCTGTATAAATTCATATAATGAACTTGTCCATCTTTCAATTTGGATAGTAAAACTAGATGCCCAAAGGCAACATGTCGAGTCCACCAGCTGTCAAAAGAACTGGGAGTTGCACACGAAACTCTGTCTCACTGAGACAAACATTTGTGCCAAATAAAACAATTGTACCAAGTTATTTTATAATCCCACATTCAATGACCAAGTTACTGTCCGGACAAGGTCAATTATAGCCATATTTGACCTTTAAACTCCAAGTGTGACCTTAACCGTTAAGATATTGACAAGGGTGTTGCGTGCGACACGCCGTCTCATGGTGGTGAACAATTGTGCCAAGTTATTTTAAAATCCCACAATCAATGACAAAGTCATTGTCCGGACAAGGTCAATTATAGCCATATTTGACCTTTAAACTCCAAGTGTGACCTTGACCTTTAAGATACTGACGCCAGTGTTGCACACGACACACCATCTCATGGTGGCAAACAATAATTGTGCCAGGTTATTTTATAATTCCTAAATCAATGATGAAGTTACTGTCCGGACAAGGTCAATTATAGCCATATTTGACCTTTAAACTCCAAGTGTGACCTTGACCTTTAAGATATTGACATGGGTTTTGCGCGTGACACGCCGTCATATGGTGGTGAACAATAGTGCCAAGTTATTTTAAAATCCCACAATCAATGACAAACTTATGGTCCAGACAAAGAAGTCCGGATGGACGCACTGACGGACACACGCACGCACGCACATACACCGAACAGCCATTTGGACAACTATGTCTTTGCTCCCTTACGGGCTCAACAAAAATTAACTGTTAAAAGGGGTGCTTACCAAAAACATACCGACTGAACGGCGAACAGTGCAGACCTACAATGGTAGCAAAGGCAGAATCAATCATAACCAGCATGATAAGGTTAAATACAAGTTTTACTGTATTTTAACAGGAGGAAAAAAGATCTACAGTAAAAAGAACTCATACAAATTTGACCGCAGATGAAAAACAATAATAGATTCAGTACAGTCACACTATTGTAGATATAGTTTCATATGAATGTATGAACATTCCTATCATGTACATTCATTGAAGTAACTGACTGTATGTAACAGACGTTGACCTACCTTATCAAAACTAGAAATGTGTCCATGGGACACAGATGCCCCCACCACATGACAAAGGACACAGATCAACTTTGGGAAAACAATATGTTGCTATTTAAAAAAAATGCAAACAAGGAGCTGCGTTCAATAAACGCTTGATGCCCCTGGTGGCATCCTTGTCGATACAAAGCAACCTAAGTCCAAAACGAGGTCAAGGTCAAGGTCAAACTGAGGGCAGGTGATGTTTGAAGATGAGGAATGGTCACAGGTTACATCTGTATTAGTATCAATTCATTCTTGTAAGCGGTATTGATGCTAGACGAAACGGTCCCATTAGGTTAACCAAGAGATGGCCAATATAAAGCAAGCTAAGTCCAAAATGAGGTCAAGGTCAAGGTCAAACTTGGGTCAGGTGATGTCTGAAGATGAGGAATGGTCGCAGGTTACATCTGCATTAGTATCATGTCATTCTAGTAAGGGGTACTGATGCTAGACGAAACTGTCCGATTTGGTTAACCTCATAGCCATAACTCCTACACGAATGAATGAATCTGGAATCCTGACGCGAAACCCCAGGTGCACAACTGCACATGCTGACCAACATTCCTGTAAACTTTGGTGACTCCAGGTCAAATACTTTTGGAGCTACGCGTGACACAACATTAAAATGACCAATTTTCTACTAAGTCAGGGGCCATAACTCCTACACGACTGAATGAATCCGGACAAGAAACCCCAGGTGCACAACTACACATGCTGACCAACATTCCTGTAAAGTTTTGTGACTCTACGTCAAATACTTTTGGAGCTAGGTGTGACACAACACTAAAATTACCAATTTTTACAAAGTCAGGGGCCATAACACCTACATGACTGAACGAATCCGGACGTGAAACCCCAGGTGCACAACTACACATGCTGACCAACATTCCTGTAAAGTTTTGTGACTCTACGTCAAATACTTTTGGAGCTAGGCGTGACACAACATTCTCGGAAGGACGGACGGACAGATGGACTGACAAGGGCAAATCTATATGCCCCCACCAAAGTGGAGGCATAAAAATAGATGAAAATATGGTGAACACATGTCCTAAGAAATATACTGTGAAATTAGTATTTATGGTGGATTAATTTTTGTTCATTTCATGGTTGTAACAATCCATCAAAATAATCCAATTTAATGTATCTTAAAACTTATAAATCCACTCCTTTATGTCATGATGTCTGTGAAAAACCACAGAATCAAGCGATTTTAGAAGTAAACACTTTTTAAATGCTTAATGCTTCATCCAAAAAATTTGGTCATATATTAAGACATAAAGCTGACAAAAAATGGCAGCCATACCAAATTTACTAAAAGATCAAAGTGGGGTCCAACATTTAGTTCACCGCAACATATCCAACAATAATCCTGGCCAATGCTTTCAGGAAGGATAGAGAGCAGACAACAGCCTTGTGGCATATTCACATACCCCTCTGGGCATTGTACAGGTGCCCCTTGTGGCATTATTCACATGCCCTCTGGGCTCTGTGCAGGTGTCCCTTGTGGCATTATTCACATGCCGCTCTGGGCACTGTGCAGGTGTCCCTTGTGGCATTATTCACATGCCCCTCTGGGCACTGTGCAGGTGTCCCTTGTGGCATTATTCACATGCCCCTCTGGGCACTGTGCAGGTGTCCCTTGTGGCATTATTCACATGCCCCTCTAGGCACTGTGCAGGTGTCCCTTGTGGCATTATTCACATGCCCCTCTGGGCATTGTGCAGGTGTCCCTGGGCATTGTGCAGGTGTCCCTTGTGGCATTATTCACATGCCCCTCTGGGCACTGTGCAGGTGTCCCTTGTGGCATTATTCACATGCCCCCCTGGGCACTGTGCAGGTGTCCCTTGTGGCATTATTCACATGCCCCCCTGGGCACTGTGCAGGTGTCCCTTGTGGCATTATTCACATGCCCCCCTGGGCACTGTGCAGGTGTCCCTTGTGGCATTATTCACATGCCCCCCTGGGCACTGTGCAGGTGTCCCTTGTGGCATTATTCACATGTCCCTCTGGGCATTGTACAGGTGTCCCTTGTGGCATATTTGTACAGGTGTCCCTTGTGGCATTATTTACATGCCCCTCTGGGCACTGTGCAGGTGTCCCTTGTGGCATTATTTACATGCCCCTCTGGGCACTGTACAGGTGTCCCTTGTGGCATTATTCAAATGCCCCTCTGGGCACTGTACAGGTGTCCCTTGTGGCATTATTTACATGCCCCCCTGGGCACTGTACAGGTGTCCCTTGTGGCATTATTTACATGCCCCCCTGGGCACTGTGCAGGTGTCCCTTGTGGCATTATTTACATGCCCCTCTGGGCATTGTGCAGGTGTCCCTTGTGGCATTATTCACATGTCCCTCTGGGCATTGTACAGGTGTCCCTTGTGGCATATTTGTACAGGTGTCCCTTGTGGCATTATTTACATGCCCCTCTGGGCATGTGCAGGTGTCCCTTGTGGCATTATTTACATGCCCCTCTGGGCATGTACAGGTGTCCTTGTGGCATTATTTAATGCCCCTTGGGCACTGTCAGGTGTCCCTTGTGGCATTATTAATTTGTACATGCCCCCTGGGCACTGTGCAGGTGTCCCTTGTGGCATTATTTACATGCCCCTCTGGGCATTATACAGGTGTCCCTTGTGGCATTATTTACATGCCCCTCTGGGCACTTTGCAGGTGTCCCTTGTGGCATTATTTACATGCCCCTCTGGGCATGTGCAGGTGTCCCTTGTGGCATTATTCACATGCCCTCTGGGCATTGTCAGGTGTCCCTTGTGGCATATTTTCACAGTGCCCTGTGGCATTATTACATGCCCCTCTGGGCATGTTACAGGTGTCCCTTGTGGCATTATTTCACATGCCCCTCTGGGCACTGTGACATGCCCTTGTGGCTTATTACATGCCCCTCTGGGCACTGTACACATGCCCCTCTGGGCACTGTACAGGTGTCCCTTGTGGCATTATTCACATGCCCCTCTGGGCACTGTGCAGGTGTCCCTTGTGGCATTATTCACATGCCCCTCTGGGCACTGTGCAGGTGTCCCTTGTGGCATTATTTACATGCCCCTCTGGGCACTGTACACATGCCCCTCTGGGCACTGTACATGTGTCCCTTGTGGCATTGTTCACATGCCCCTCTGGGCACTGTGCAGGTGTCCCTTGTGGCATTATTCACATGCCCCTCTGGGCACTGTACACATGCCCCTCTGGGCACTGTGCAGGTGTCCCTTGTGGCATTATTCACATGCCCCTCTGGGCACTGTACACATGCCCCTCTGGGCACTGTACAGGTGTCCCTTGTGGCATTATTCACATGCCCCTCTGGGCACTGTGCAGGTGTCCCTTGTGGCATTATTCACATGCCCCTCTGGGCACTGTACAGGTGTCCCTTGTGGCATTATTCACATGCCCCTCTGGGCACTGTGCAGGTGTCCCTTGTGGCATTATTCACATGCCCCTCTGGGCACTGTGCAGGTGTCCCTTGTGGCATTATTCACATGCCCCTTGTGGCATTATTCACATGCCCCTCTGGGCACTGTGCAGGTGTCCCTTGTGGCATTATTCACATGCCCCTCTGGGCACTGTACACATGCCCCTCTGGGCACTGTGCAGGTGTCCCTTGTGGCATTATTCACATGCCCCTCTGGGCACTGTGCACATGTCCCTCTGGGCACTGTGCAGGTGTCCCTTGTGGCATTATTTACATGCCCCTCTGGGCACTGTACAAGTGTCCCTCTGGCATGTGTCAGATACCCTTCTGGCATTATTAAACATAGGCCGACTACTGGGTCATGTACACAGCCTCCCAAGGACACTGTGACAGGTAGTACCCTCTGGGGCAAAATGCCCCTCTGGGCACTGTACACATGCCCCTCTGGGCACTGTGCAGGTGTCCCTTGTGGTATTATACACATGCCCCTCTGGGCACTGTGCAGGTGTCCCTTGTGGCATTATTTACATGCCCCTCTGGGCACTGTGCAGGTGTCCCTTGTGGCATTATTTACATGCCCCTCTGGGCACTGTGCAGGTGTCCCTTGTGGCATTATTCACATGCCCCTCTGGGCACTGTGCAGGTGTCCCTTGTGGCATTATTCACATGCCCCTCTGGTCCCTTGTGGCATTATTTACATGCCCCTCTGGGCACTGTGCAGGTGTCCCTTGTGGCATTATTCACATGCCCCTCTGGGCACTGTGCAGGTGTCCCTTGTGGCATTATTCACATGCCCCTCTGGGCACTGTGCAGGTGTCCCTTGTGGCATTATTCACATGCCCCTCTGGGCACTGTGCAGGTGTCCCTTGTGGCATTATTCACATGCCCCTCTGGTCCCTTGTGGCATTATTTACATGCCCCTCTGGGCACTGTGCAGGTGTCCCTTGTGGCATTATTCACATGCCCCTCTGGGCACTGTGCAGGTGTCCCTTGTGGCATTATTCACATGCCCCTCTGGGCACTGTGCAGGTGTCCCTTGTGGCATTATTTACATGCCCCTCTGGGCACTGTACAGGTGTCCCTTGTAGCATTATTCACATACCCTTCTGATCATTATTTCAGACATAGGCTGAACATACGGGTAGTACCACCAACCTTCCCCAAGACAGCTTGACAGCGTCTTAAAACAAAGAACTAACCGGGGCTCAAACTGACAGAGGCAAAAAGGGAAATGTGATCTCAAAATGTATATCATGTTATCCAACTTCAACATTGGCCTAATAATGGAAGGACATGGTTATGACAATTACACTAACATGCACAAATTGTTCAAATTACAATCATGACAGTCATATTATGTTTCCTTGTTGTAAATTTACATTTTATCTCCAACCTAACTCCTTTAGGGATCATCTACATTATTCACTGCATTGTTTACATAATGTTCGATAATGATATTCTCTGCAAGAGCTGTTTGTAAAGCACATATCGAGGGCTGAGCGCAAAACTATTGTATCTTGTTCTTTATTTATACACAGTAACAATATTCCCCAAAGACAGTCTGTCAGAGGTAACAAAGTTTACAATTTTCAGTAGGAAGTAAACTTTGGTCTTTATCTTTAACCTAATAGTGACAGGGACCTTTTACAGACCATAGACAAGTCTGTTGTCCTTAACGTTTAGGAGTATATCATCAAAACACAGAAATATTTGATAAAAAACGAACAACATCTTTACCAATACCTGACCATTATATGTTCTGCTGTACTGTCCCATACGACGGATACTTAAAGTATTCTGAAAAAGTTGTCCCCCTTTGAAAATGCCATTTGTAAAGAAATAAAAATAAACATTTGCTGAAAATTGTGTTTCACCTAGTTATGTGAAATTTCAACACTGGTACGCTATTGCAAATGCATCAAAATGAACATATATGAAAATGGTGAGTTTTAAAGTCGTTTAACTGTCCGGAAGTGGGGACTCTTTAAGCAGCCCTTCTCCAGAATTCAATGCTTATGTTAGTATACTGACACTTGTTTCGTAGAGATATATACATGTTTTACATGCTGTTCAATTTTCATGTGAAACAACCCTTTCTTTCTATAATTTGGTGTTGTTTGACTTTTTTCTCTCAAAACGTAAGGCTAAGTGTTAAGCCAAATTATTCTCAACTTACTGATCAATCACCTGGTCCACTTGTTTTAAAAACCTCCACTGACTGACCACATTATTTATTTATTTGGGTTTTACGGCGCAAACACTGTATACCGTATTTTGGTGCGTATAGGTCGCACTTTTTCTACCCATTTTGCTGCTTGATAAAGTCCCTGCGACCTATACGACAGAACATTGCCAGCAGAGTTTTTTTTCGGGTCACCCTTACAGAAGCAAGCCTCTGTGGCGTACATGCTGCGTATTTGCTGTGTATATGCCGCGAACACAGTAGTACGCCAGAGGAGTACATTTTACATACACCGCATGCCGGGTACTATTTCCACGAGTACACAGCATGTATGCAGGAGGTCACTAGTACACTTCAAGTACGCAGCACAGACTCTGAAAATTTAAGGAGTACACTGCATGTACGCAGGAGGGACTTGTACAAGAAAATAGTACACTGCATGTACACCGCAGATACTTTGAAATTTGTGCAGTACACTTCATATATGCGGGAAAGACTTGTACAATTTCTTTTGGCATTTATACTTAGTTTTTTTTTTTTATAAGTTAAAGTCTGAAGTAAACTTCATATACGCGGGAGGGACTTGTTCATTTTCTTTTGGTGTTTATACTTTGAACTTTTTTAGGTAAAAATCTGAAGTACACTTCATGCAGGAAGGTTTTGTACATTCCTTTTTTTTTTTTTTTGGAAGCAAGAACTTGACTTCCTAGTAACTTTTATCTTAATAGCACAGAATAGTTCAGATTACCGGTATTCTGAACAATGAAAATTTGCCAAACTATTTGCAATGTTCATTTGTGAAGCTTACATCTTAGTGATTTCTGAGCTGCACCTTGCATGCAGTGTAAAAATATATTCTTTTTCATTTTGAATTAATCCTTGAGCTTTCTAAATTGGATAATTGAAAAGCCTTATTTGAACTTCTTTACATTACATTTTGTAATACATGAAATAATTACCAAGATAATGCCTCAACAGCGCCCGAATGAGAAGAATTAATAGCTCTCACTGTTATTTGAATACTCTTAAGCAAAACACCATTCTATCATGTTTTATAAAGGCTTTAATGCTCATTATATTAACTCATTAAGGCCTCACCAAATTAAAAAGTTGTTCATCGGATTTGCATATTTTCAGAACGTTTTTGGCTAATTGCGCTCGCCCCATTGGAAAAAATCAATCCAAATTTTTTGGTCCGCTACTTTTTACGGACGTAAAAGTGTATAAATGCTTATAAAATTCCAGTCCTAGATTGTTCTCAAATGGATTTTAATCAAAATAAAAACATACTACGCACACATCGTCTATAATAAATCGTAACACTTATATTTAGTTGCATTAAAGTTGTTTCCCCTTGATGCAGTTACGCCATTTTCTTCAAATGTTTACCAAATTACATGCTACAAAAATTGATTTATTTCATTGAAAAGTGGATGAAGAAAAGCATACTAATTTATTTGATAACATCAATCTACATTATTTTGGTAAGGGTAAATACTTATTGATGCATGTCAGTTATCTTTTTTCTGTTTTTTTCTGTCCAAATGATCAGCATTTGCATACGAAAGTTGGTGGGGTAAGGAATTTACATTATCACAGCAGTTTCGCCACAAGAGTACACAGCATGTATGCAGCAGGAGTACACAGCATATACGCCCGCAGGAACTCGGCCAGGAGTACACTGCATGTACGCCGCAGGGGTAGTACACCGCAGGCTCATTTGCATGTGAAAAGTGTATGTGCCGCGTACATGCTGCGTACTATTTCCCGCATACTTAATTCCTCCAGCGTACATCCTGTGTACTATGTAGTCCACAGCATGTACGCAGCAAGTAGTACGCGGCAGAGCTCATTTGCATGTCAAAAGTGTACTACAAACGTACTATCGGTGTATGTGCGGTGTATATCCTGCATACTATTTAAAGCCCTTGATTTCAGTACACATCATGTATCCATCATATACGCTGTATGTACACAGCAAGAGTACGCAGCAGGCCTTTTTCTTCTGTAAGGGCAATTTTCTGACCTTAGCTCTCGCAAAATTACGTGCATCTGTTACGAACGAACAAAATGGATAAACAAGAGCTGTCTCCGTAGGATGACACATGCCCCCGATGGCACTTTGAATGAATAGTTATGGCCGATGTTAGAGTTTAGGACCTTTGACCTACGGAGCTGGGTCTTGCGCGCGACACATCATCTTACTGTGTCACACATTCATGCATAGTTATTTTAAAATCCATGCATGAATGACAAAGATATGGACCAGACATGCCCATCAATGCACTATCATGAAAAATGATCTTTAACGTCTAAGTGTGACCTTGACCTTTAAGCTACGGACCTGGATCTTGCGTGTGACACATCGTCTTACTGTGGTACACATTCATGCCAAGTTATTTGAAAATCCATCCATCGATGACAAAGATATGGACCGGACACGCCCATCAATGCACTATCCTTTAACGTCTAAGTGTGACCTTGACCTTTGAGCTACGGACCTGGGTCTTGCGCACTGCACGTGGTCTTACTGTGGTACACATTCATGCCAAGTTATTTGAAAATCCATCCATCGATGACAAAGATATGGACCGGACACGCCCATCAATGCACTATCCTTTAACGTCTAAGTGTGACCTTGACCTTTGAGCTACGGACCTGGATCTTGCGCACTGCACGTCTTCTTACTGTGGTACACATTCATGCAAAGTTACTTGAAAATCCATCCATCGATGACAAAGATATGGACCGGACACGCCCATCAATGCACTATCCTTTAACGTCTAAGTGTGACCTTGACCTTTGAGCTACGGACCTGGGTCTTGCGCACTGCACGTCGTCTTACTGTGGTACACATTCATGCCAAGTTATTTGAAAATCCATCCATCGATGACAAAGATATGGACCGGACACGAAAATTGCGGACAGACCGACAGACTGACAGACCGACAGACAGACAGACAGTTCAAAAACTATATGCCTCCCTTCGGGGGCATAAAAATATCAATATCGGCGGCTTTTCAACCAACAGCGGTTACTTTCAATAAAATATATCGTAAATAACCCATACAGACTATTAAAATTACGAATGACTTTAATTCAAAGATGTTTTTGCAGTTTGAATTACGTTTGTTTCTACTTTCGTTTTACCGAACGCCATTGACATGTACTCCGGGTTGGATAAAATCCGGACAGATCCGTCCTCCATTCCAAACATTGTTTATATTATTTTTTTAGCGTATTAAAAAACTTGAAAGATAATTTTTTACTTTTGATTTTTAAATAAAAGAAAAAAAATCCAAAAAGAGATATTTTGTTAATCTTTTTACTCAGAATAAAAAAAAACGCGGTTAATTACATGACACGGAAAGGTGTTATAATTGCTGTGCAATCAATTCACACTTAAACTTGCATAATTACAGAATGTAAACGCAAACCAACTGCTGCCAATTAGTGTCAAAAAGCCGCTTTTCTTTGATGTAGTCTGTTACCCATACTACTGTTGGTACAAAACGGTTGGGATCGAAAATAACACTGTCCGATTTCCACCAATCAGATTCTGATAATAATTTAGTCCGCGGCACCAATATGGCCGCCGCCATAACTTTTTTGCCAGTAAATATTTAATATTGCTGGGGAAAAAATCCGAAATTTAACTGCGACTAATACGCTTGAACTTGAATTTTCCGACCATTTTCCGAGCAAAAATTAGATGCGGACTATACATTACCGGGACCTATACACACCAAAATACGGTAGGTTATATGGCACCAAACAGGACTGCAAATTTTGGTTCCACATCTCATTTACATCGAAATAAAAACATGAGGTATGGAATCAAAATTTGCATACCTGCTGGAATCACAGAGTTACAGCAAAACAAAGTGTTAAGACCCTATTAGCTGCCTCTTACGATCATGCAAGGGTAAGGCAGTGGTTCCAATTCTTTTCAACCATAGATCGTCCCAGAACCACATGGGGCTTGACTGACCACAGGCAATCATCCTACTAAGTTTGAAAGCCATAAGCCCAAGCCTTCTTCACTCAGACTAAAAACTGCTTTTAGTGTGACCTTGACCTTTGACTTAAAGATCACATCCTCAAAAAACTACATGGGCCATCTACTGACCAGAAGCAATCATCCTGTGAAGTCTTACGGGCCCCCCAAGTCTTTTTTCAGTTACGGAGGGAACTGTTTTCAGTCCCATAGTTACTGTAACTATGACCTTTGACCTCTAAAATATTATCTAATGATCTGAGACAATCATCATGTGAAATTTGACAACTGAGCGATCTGACCAGAGGGACAGAGTGAGATCATTTAGCCCCAGAACCGATAGAGAAATCCTTTTTAGATACAGACCTGTCTGGGTAACTTAGCCTAGTTCTTTGTGAATAGACACACTGGTTCTTTAACGTGCCCAGTGTATAGCACCGATACACGCAAAGCCGTCTTTCCTTGAAAGAACCAGTATAGGCCTCTTAAGTTAGGTGGGAGACACTCGAGAGCATCCCAGAAATTTTGAGTGCCTGAATTGACAGTCGAGCGTGTTACATAGACCACCGGCTCACCTGTATGTTTCTTGATGAATCCTAGAGGGTCTGATGATACAAGAACCATTTGTGTAAAACTATTCCAAAACTGTGCTAGCAGATTTTTAAAGTTTCCACTATATATGTATAGGAAAAAGTGATCACACCCTCCGGTGGCCATGTTTTATGACAAGAAGGAACTAGAAAATGCTTTTGTAAAAAAGCGCATGTCTCCCCCAATGCAAAGTCCTATAGGCAAGAAGTCAATAGGGGTCAGGTGCAAAAATCAGAGACACTGATGGTTGGCTGCAATAGGGATCATCTACTTGGCATGTCCAGTCATCCCGCTAAATTTCAACACTCTTGGCCTAGTGGTTCTCCAGGCACTGTTCAGACTCCTGTGACCTTGACCTTTGATCAAGTGACCTCAAAATAAATAGGGGTCATCTACTCTGCATGTCCAATCATCCTATTAAGTTTTAACATTGTAGGTCAAGTGGTTCTCAAGTTATTTCCAAAAAATGATTTTACATGAACAGGCCACTGTGACCTTAACCTTTAACAGACTGACCCCAAAATCAATAGGGTCATCTTACTCTGCATGTTCAATCATCCTATGAAGTTTCAACATTCTGGTCAAGTGGTTCTCAAGTTATTGATCAGAACTGGTTATCAATGTTCAGGCCCCTGTGACCTTGACCTTTAACGGAGTGGCCCCAAAAACAATAGGGGTCATTTACTCTGCATGAACAATCATCCTATGAAGTTTCAACATTCTGGGTCGAGAGGTTCTCAAGTTATTGATTGGAAATGATTTTCCATGTTCAGGCCCCTGTGGCCTTGACCTTTAACAGAGTGACCCTAAAATCGTTAGGGGTCATCTACTCTGCATGACCAATCATCCTATGAAGTTTCATCATTCTGGGTCAAGTGGTTCTCAAGTTATTGACCGGAAATGGTTTTCAATGTTCGGGCCCCTGTGACCTTGACCTTTAATGGAGTGACCCCAAAATCGATAGGGGTCATCTACTTTGCATGTACAATCATCCTATGAAGTTTCAACATTCTGGGTCAAGTGGTTCTCTAGTTATTGATCAGAAATGGTTTTCCATGTTCAGGCCCCTGTGACCTTGACCTTTGACGGAGTGACCCCAAAATCAATAGGGGTCATCTACTCTTCATGACCAATCATCCTATGAAGTTTTCAACATTCTGGGTCAAGTGGTTCTCTAGTTTATTGATCGGAAATGGTTTTCAATGTTCAGGCCCCTGTGACCTTGACCTTTGACGGAGTGACCCCAAAATCAATAGGGTCATCTACTCTTCATGACCAATCATCCTATGAAGTTTCAACATTCTGGGTCAAGTGGTTCTCTAGTTATTGATCGAAATGTTTTCAATGTTCAGGCCCCTGTGACCTTGACCTTTGACGGAGTGACCCCAAAATCAATAGGGGTCATCTACTCTTCATGACCAATCATCCTATGAAGTTTCAACATTCTGGGTCAAGTGGTTCTCTAGTTATAGATCGGAAATGGTTTTCAATGTTCAGGCCCCTGTGACCTTGACCTTTGACGGAGTGACCCCAAAAACAATAGGGGTATTCTACTCCAGCAGCCATACAACCCTATGAAGTTTGAAGGTTCTAGGTCAAATGGTTCTCCAGTTATTGCTCGGAAATGAAGTGTGACGTACGGACGGACGGACAGGGCAAAAACAATATGTCTCCTGGGGGAGACATAATAATCTGAACAATCTTGGTAGCACAAGGACCATTTGTATAAAATTATTCTAAAATTGAGCCTGCAGTTTCACACACAAAAAAATTCTGACTTTCTGCTATATACATTTATACCCCAGTCACACAGTCAAAAGACGTGGATAGCTACGTCTAGCCATGGATAGAAACGTAGTAATCCGTATCGATCCGTACCTGACCGTACCTTAAAGTAGTAATCCGTACAGATCGATACAGATTACTACGTTTCTATCTGTAGCTAGACGTAGTGATCAAATGACCAAGACCCCTGGCAGTCATGTTTTTGACGAATCGGAATAATTTCAACAGTCTTGGTAGAAGGTCACTCAAGAACCATTTGTGTAAAATCATTTTCAAATTGGGCTAGCAGTTTCACACAAGAAGATTTATAAAGTTTCCACTACATACAGAAAGGGAAAAGTAACTACGCCCTCTTGCGGTCATGTATTTTGACGAATAATGTGGAATAATCTGAATACACTTGGTAGAGGGTCGCACAAGGAACATTTGTGTAAAATTATTCTAAAATCGACTTGCAGTTTCGCACAAGAAGATTTTAAAGTTTCCACTATATATATGTAGAGAAAAGTGACCATACCCTCTTGCGGCCATGTTTTTTGACTTTCACAATCCTAGGCCCAAGCGTTCTTGAGTTATCATCCGGAAACGGATTGGTCTACATACAGACCAACCGACCGACCGACAGACATCTGCAAAACAATATACCCCTCGATCCTTCTTCGAAAGGGGGCATAATATTGGTAAGCATACAGAAGAAGTATATTGAGTACATCTAAAAACCTAACACTTGGGTCTACAGTCAATATTTTTTTAACCTGATAATTGACAAGAAAACAGCACTTACTTGATTTTTTGGGGGGTTTCAGTTTTAAAATGACGGTCGGGTTTCTACACGATTTTACAATACAACTACAAAAACTTCAAATATACAGTCATGTACAAGGAAAGTATGTAAAAATCGAGGGAAAAAATGTTGCGTTTCTAGATGTACTGAGCATATTTTATGCAGTCGGAGCAGGATATTTTTAAGTAACACACATTTATGGCTTGTCCACATTTTCCCCTATCTCTTTTCAGTCTTCACTGGCTGGGTATTTAGATTTACTTTTCTTTAGCCGTGTAGATTTGCTTTTGACAGGTTTAGCTTTGCCCTGGGAATTGTCTTATAGTATTTATTTGAATTTTACCAGTTTAAAAGTCTTATCTTATCTGAATGTAGGAGAAACCAGTCTACTGAGATCATCTAATGAGCATGCACACTTAGAGTCAAATCGTAATCAACTGATTTGAACAGGGTAAAACATCATCAGTCAATGCATACTTCACAGCAAACTGAAACCAAAAGTTGACGAAAACAAAACACTGTCATTTCTATATATTATGTTATGCATTCACATAAATCTGCGACCTTGGGGAAGATCCACACACATTTTTCATTTTCCACCAGCGTTTTGCGAGTATGTGAGTGGTAAGTCTGAGCCCTCTTTTTATATATTTCATATTTTGAAGACCAGGTTATTCTTTTAAAGTTAAGCTCATACTGCATTAATTTTCATTGTTTTGATCTGTGTATTTTCCATATCCAAAACTAAGACATGGCATATAAAATATCATTTTACTTTTTAAATTTTAACACTGCAAGATGTATCAGTTTGAAAAAAGTTTAAGCATTTAAATATGTATTACATAACAGGTCATCAACTTCACAATTTTTGTTACAAGTGCTTTTAAAATAAGACTTCGCTTTAAACTGAACTATGTGCAGTATCTGTAATTTTCAAATTTTTGGCATTTCAGATGGAAAAAGTGAAAATGTGCTGATCAAAATATCACTGTTTTATTGATCTGAAATTTATAGTATCTTTTGTCACAAAATAACCACAGCTGTTATACCAAACTATAAATGTATAAATGTATACATTGTTAAAGTCAAATAATATAAATCTTAAATTTGCAATCCTCAATTAATGATAATTGACAGATACATAATTTGTGTTTGAATTTGCCTAATCCATGAAATTCCCTTCATGAATGTCTAGCTACATGATAATGCAGAACACTGGTACCACTTATCCTGTCAAAAGTCTTTTTAAGTGTTTAGCCATTGTTATAAGAAAGCTGAAAATGCATGTTTTCATAGGAATTGCTGTGCAAAGGTTTCACAAACTGAAATCTCTGATTTTTCTTCTTTTAAGTATTATATTTTATACATGAATATTTCTATTCTTTCTAATTCAATGTATTTATGGACCACTATACACATGGATGTCAATTTGCAATTGTTTGAAATTTGGCAATACAAAATAATTGAAATTTACAATGAACAAAAAATATATATGAAATGCCTTTTCAAAATAAATTTTTAAAAAAATCTACATTTTTAAAATGCCAATGATGACTTCTTTTACAAATTATATAATCAGACACATAAAAGTGTTCATGTAAAAGTCTTATACAGAATATAAGTAAAAGCTTGACATTTGGGGGGGGGGGGGGGTATTAAAATTATATTTTTCAGTTTTCTTACAAGTCTGTAACTATATTCTTCAGTTATAATATTATACAATAGTCATATTTTATCATTTCTAACAACAGTGTGCCATATGGTATACAAGTATCTACATGTATGAATCAGTTGCTTCATCAATACTTTGTAAAATGAATTACCAACATAAGACAAGGCAGCCCTACACATAAATATTGTACCAAACATTGTCCATCAGTGATACTCAGTAGCTCAAACACAAAACAGTCAATTTAAAAGTCACCAGTTCGTTACCTGGGTGAGGCGTTACACACGGGCCGAAGACAACAGACAAGGCAGCCTGTCCCATAACAACAAATATTATACCACACTTTGTCCATCTGATTCAGTAGCTCAAACACAAAACAGTCAAATTTCAAACCTGGGCGAGGGGTGACACACTTGCAGAGAACAATAAACAAGGCAGGCTGCCCCATAACAAATACTCAAACACAAAACTGTCAATTTACAAGTCATCAGTTCATTACCTGGGCGAGGCATGACACACTTGCAGAAGACAACCAACAAGGCAGCCTGCCACATAGACTAGCCACTAGACTGATAATAACTTATATTTCTATATTTTTCCCTTTTTTGACAAATTCAATTTCATGGAGACAAAAGCCAGTCTATTTTAGAGATTTTCACACAGGACTGATGTTGAAATTATCATATGATATTGGACATAGGATATAGACTGGCTCAGTTCACTACATTCAATCATAAAAATGTAAAAAGATATATCATAGTCTAGGAGCTAGTCTACCTGCCACATATCAACAACTATTTTACCCCACATTGTCTATCAGTGATACTCAGTAGCTCAAACACAAAACTGTGTCAATATTTTCTTTATTAACCCTTACCCTGCTAAATTTCTATAATGAACTTGTCCATCTTTCGATTTGGACAGTACCATTAACTGTTAAAACGGGTGCTTACCAAAAAAGAGACTGACGGCAAACAGTGCAGATCATGATCAGACTGCATGGATGTGAGGGTGATCATGATCTACACTGGTCACAATGGCAGACTCAATCGTGTCCAGCATTATAAGGGTTAAGAAAGGTATACTAATATTTGATGTTTTATATTTCAAAGAAATTTCTTTACCAGCAATCATACAAAACTAGAGATGGTTCTATTGCTTGTATTACAGAAATGATGTTTGCAGTTGCTAGGTTTTTTTCAAAGTAATTGATATAATACAGATATATTCATTAATTCTTATATCTTTTACCACAAGTGGAAAATGCATCAAATCTGACTTAGATCTTAAAACTGCAAAAAGTGGACACATTTCTTTCATTTTTCCGTGTTTTTTTTTAATCACCATGCCTCTAAGCAATGTTTTAAGTGGGCAGGAAACACTCACATAGATTAAAATCTTAGCAATGTATCGATTTTTGGAAATACTAAATAACTCTATTCAAACACTGAAATTATTGATTGTGATTATTTATTACTTTGAAATCTCCTCTCAAAATGTTACATGACTTAAGAGACAATGGGCCGGAAATGTAGCAAGTAGGTGTGACAGTGGGCTGGAAACGTTAGTGTTATGGGTGGAAACTGTTTGTTTTAATGAGCGGAAAGTATATGGAGGAGTGGCTGTAGGAGATTTCATTGTTTTATTGATAATACCTGAGCCACAGTAAGGGAGGTGTAATTGAGATCAAATGAGACATATTTTAGGACACTTTTAACAAGCAGTGGTTCTGTCATCTCCAATTAGAAAGATGACAAATAACTAATAACAGATAAGGTCTAACAATATGCATCAATAACATTGCTGGTGTAGGTTCTTTTAAGTATCCCCCTAAAATCGTAATTTTCCCCTAAAATTGTGATTTTCTAAGTCTTATCTTAACTTATCTAGAAATGCATCAATTGTAAAAAAAAAAACTCAAGATTTGTTTGTCTCTCTGTAGTAATTCATGTACAGCACATCATTCTGTCGAAAAGTTACAACAGTAATTCATGCATAGTTATTGAGTACGATGCCTTTGTTTTACTGCAAATAGAAATTATATGACCATTCTGGCATAAGTGAAGGTTTGTACCATCTGGCCAAAGACTAGAGTATCTTTTCCCATTTTTTAGTTGAGCATATTTTTAGGATATGTATTCAGAGCAAGCCTAGCCTATGACTAAAGAGAAAGCTTCATTTAAATGCTAATGAGATAACATTTATAAGAAAATGTTCGTTTGATTTAGAACTTTATTATGTCAGCGTCAAATTGCTTCTTTGGTAAAAACAGAATACTTCTATAAATCAATTGGCACGCCCTTCTCATTGCTAACATTGTCCTGATCATCATCCTTGTTATTGCTACATAATCATCCCCATCCTCCTTGTCATCCTTGCCATCAGCATAGTCATCAACATTAAAAGCTTTATGACCACAAGAGATCAATAAGTAGGTTATAAGCCACTGTATAGATGTGTCATATGGTATACAAGTATCTACATGTTTATAATTCATGTAATTGTTAATATATTGAACTTTTTTTTCAAATTAGTGAAAATGTTGCTGTTTCTACAACTGCAGTTTCAAATACTGTTTTGTCATAACTATGCAATGTTCATGTTGCTGTTTCTACAACCGCAGTTTCAAACACTTTTTTGTCATAACTATGCAATGTTCATGTTGTTGTTTCTACAACCGCAGTTTCAAACACTTTTTTGTCATAACTATGCAATGTTCGTGTTGCTGTTTCTACAACCGCAGTTTCAAACACTTTTTTGTCATAACTATGCAATGTTCGTGTTGTTGTTTCTACAACCGCAGTTTCAAACACTTTTTTTGTCATAACTATGCAATGTTCGTGTTGCTGTTTCTACAACCGCAGTTTCAAACACTGTTTTGTCATAATTATGCAATGTTCGTGTTGCTGTTTCTACAACCGCAGTTTCAAACACTTTTTTCGTCATAATTATACAATGTTCATGTTGCTGTCTCTACAACCACAGTTTCAAACACTTTTCTGTCATAACTATGCAATGTTCATGTTGCTGTAGTTTCAAACACTTTTTCTGTCATAACTGTGCAATGTTCATGTTGCTGTTTCTACAACCGCAGTTTCAAGCACTTTTCTGTCATAACTATGCAATGTTCATGTTGCTGTTTCTACAACCGCAGTTTCAAACACTTTTCTGTCATAACTATGCAATGTTCATGTTGCTGTCTCTACAACCGCAGTTTCAAACACTTTTCTGTCATAACTATGCAATGTTCATGTTGCTGTCTCTACAACCGCAGTTTCAAACACTTTTTCCGTTATAACTATGCAATGTTCATGTTGCTGTCTCTACAACCGCAGTTTCAAACACTTTTTTTGTCATAACTATGCAATGTTCATGTTGCTGTTTCTACACCCACAGTTTCAAACACTTTTTTGGTCATAACTATACAATGTTCATGTTGCTGTCTCTGCAACCGCTGTTTCAAACACTTTTTTGGTCATAATTATACAATGTTCATATTGCTGTCTCTACAACCGCTGTTTCAAACACTTTTTTTGTCATAATTATACAATGTTCATGTTGCTGTTTCTACAACTGCAGTTTCAAACACTTTTTTCGTCATAATTATACAATCTTCATGTTGCTGTAGTTTCAAACACTTTTTCTGTCATAACTATGCAATGTTCATGTTGCTGTTTCTACAACCGCAGTTTCCTGTCATAACTATGCAATGTTCATGTTGCTGTCTCTGCAACCGCAGTTTCAAACACTTTTTCTGTCATTACTATGCAATGTTCATGTTGCTGTCTCTACAACCGTAGTTTTAAACACTTTTTCTGTCATAACTATGCAATGTTCATGTTGCTGTCTCTACAACAGCAGTTTCAAACACTTTTTGGTCATAACTATGCAATGTTCATGTTGCTGTCTCTGCAACCGCAGTTTCAAACACTTTTTTGTCATAACTATGCAATGTTCATGTTGCTGTCTCTGCAACCGCAGTTTCAAACACTTTTTTTGTCATAACTATGCAATGTTCATGTTGCTGTCTCTGCAACCGCAGTTTCAAACACTTTTTTTGTCATAACTATGCAATGTTCATGTTGCTGTCTCTGCAACCGCAGTTTCAAACACTTTTTTTGTCATAACTATGCAATGTTCATGTTGCTGTCTCTGCAACCGCAGTTTCAAACACTTTTTTTGTCATAACTATGCAATGTTCATGTTGTTGTCATAACTATGCAATGTTCATGTTGCTGTCTCTGCAACCACAGTTTCAAACACTTTTCTGTCATAACTATGCAATGTTCATGTTGCTGTAGTTTCAAACAGTTTTTCTGTCATAACTGCGCAATGTTCATGTTGCTGTTTCTACAACCGCAGTTTCAAACACTTTTCTGTCATAACTATTTCAAACACTTTTTTTTGTCATAACTATGCAATGTTCATGTTGCTGTTTCTACATCGCAGTTTCAAACACTTTTCTGTCATAACTATTTCAAACACTTTTTTTTTGTCATAACTATGCAATGTTCATGTTGCTGTTTCTACATCGCAGTTTCAAACACTTTTTTGTCATAACTATGCAATGTTCATGTTGCTGTTTCTACAATCGCAGTTTCAAACACTTTTTTGTCATAACTATGCAATGTTCATGTAGCTGTTTCTACAACCGCAGTTTCAAACACTTTTTTCGTCATAATTATACAATCTTCATGCTGCTGTAGTTTCAAACACTTTTTCTGTCATAACTATGCAATGTTCATGTTGCTGTTTCTACAACCGCAGTTTCCTGTCATAACTATGCAATGTTCATGTTGCTGTCTCTGCAACTGCAGTTTCAAACACTTTTTCTGTCATTACTATGCAATAATCATGTTGCTGTCTCTACAACCGTAGTTTCAAACACTTTTTCTGTCATAACTATGCAATGTTCATGTTGCTGTCTCTGCAACAGCAGTTTCAAACACTTTTTGGTCATAACTATGCAATGTTCATGTTGCTGTCTCTGCAACCGCAGTTTCAAACACTTTTTTGTCATAACTATGCAATGTTCATGTTGCTGTCTCTGCAACCGCAGTTTCAAACACTTTTTTTGTCATAACTATGCAATGTTCATGTTGCTGTCTCTGCAACCGCAGTTTCAAACACTTTTTTTGTCATAACTATGCAATGTTCATGTTGCTGTCTCTGCAACCGCAGTTGCAAACACTTTTTTTGTTATAACTATGTAATGTTCATGTTGCTGTCTCTGCAACCGCAGTTTCAAACACTTTTTTTGTCATAACTATGCAATGTTCATGTTGCTGTCTCTGCAACAGCAGTTTCAAACACTTTTTTGGTCATAATTATACAATGTTCATATTGCTGTCTCTACAACCGCAGTTTCAAACACTTCTTTTTGTCATAATTATACAATGTTCATATTGCTGTCTCTACAACCGCTGTTTCCAACACTTTTTTTTTGTCATAATTATACAATGTTCATGTTGCTGTTTCTACAACCGCAGTTTCAAACACTTTTTTCTCATAACTATGCAATGTTCATGTTGCTGTTTCTACAACTGCAGTTTCAAACACTTTTTTCATCATAATTATACAATCTTCAGGTTGCTGTAGTTTCAAACACTTTTTCTGTAATAACTATGCAATGTTCATGTTGCTGTTTCTACAACCGCAGTTTCCTGTATTAACTATGCAATGTTCATGTTGCTGTCTCTGCAACCACAGTTTCAAACACTTTTTCTGTCATAACTATGCAATGTTCATGTTGCTGTCTCTACAACCGTAGTTTCAAACACTTTTTCTGTCATAACTATGCAATGTTCATGTTGCTGTCTCTACAACAGCAGTTTCAAACACTTTTTGGTCATAACTATGCAATGTTCATGTTGCTGTCTCTGCAACCGCAGTTTCAAACACTTTTTTTGTCATAACTATGCAATGTTCATGTTGCTGTGTCTACAACCGCAGTTTCAAACACGTTTCTACAACAGCAGTTTCAAACATTTTTTCTGTCATAACTATGCAATGTTCATGTTGCTGTCTCTGCAACAGCAGTTTCAAACACTTTTTGGTCATAACTATGCAATGTTCATGTTGCTGTCTCTGCAACAGCAGTTTCAAACACTTTTTGGTCATAACTATGCAATGTTCATGTTGCTGTCTCTGCAACCGCAGTTTCAAACACTTTTGTGTCATAAGTATGCAATGTTCATGTTGCTGTCTCTGCAACCGCAGTTTCAAACACTTTTTTTGTCATAACTATGCAATGTTCATGTTGCTGTCTCTGCAACCGCAGTTTCAAACACTTTTTTTGTCATAACTATGCAATGTTCATGTTGCTGTCTCTGCAACCGCAGTTTCAAACATTTTTTTTGTCATAACTATGCAATGTTCATGTTGCTGTGTCTACAACCACAGTTTCAAACACTTTTCTGTCATAACTATACAATGTTCATGTTGCTGTTTCTACAACCACAGTTTCAAACACTACATGTTTTGTCATAACTATGCAATGTTCATTTTGCCTTTTTACAACCGCAGTTTCAAACACTACATGTTTTGTTAAACACTATTTTGTCATATATGCAATTTTCATGTTGCTTTTTCTACAACCGCAGTGTCAAACACCGTTTTGTCATAAAAATTATGCAATTATCATTCTGCCATTTCAAACACTAGTTTGCATGTTGCCACTTCCATAACTGCAGTTTCAAACACTTTTTTGTTACATGCAAAGATCCTGTTCAGAAAATTCTATGTTTGTTTCTTTATGCTTCATGTACCCTCACCTTAATACCAAGGTATTTTCAAATTAAGGTATGCATGTGTTTTGCTTTTGCTTCATAACAAATGACTGTGTATAACAAATATATATTTATTTTATGATTTTATGCCATAAAAGGTCCTTTGGTTGAAATAAACCCATTCTATTCTAATCATTCGTCAGCTTTGTTGAAATGTTTATCTGACAGAGAGTTTCCTTCTGTACCACTGTATATTGCATATAAAGGGAAATAACTATATAATTATGCAGACATCTTTGGTACATCTAGCAATATATGGCCTGCAGAGTTGTCATTATTCTATATGAATGTTATCTTTTCAGACTTTTTACCACTTCATAGTAGAATTTATTTATTTATTTGGGTTTTACGGCGCACCAACACAGTATAGGTTATATGGCGCCAAACAGGACTACAAATTTTGGTTCCATATCTCATTTACATCGAAATAAAAACATGATGTATGGAATCAAAATTTGCATACCTGCTGGAATCACAGAGTTACTGCAAAACTAAGTGTTAAGACCCTATCAGTCGCCTCTTACGATCACAGAACCTATTAGTCGCCTCTTACGATCATGCAAGGGTAAGGCAGTGGTTCCAATTCTTTTCATACACAGATCGTCCCAGAACCAAATGGGGCTCATAGTAGAAAGAACTGTCTCTTTTGTACCTTTTTTAGACGGGCAGTCATATATAAAATGTAATTTTTGCTGTACATTTGAGGATTATTCACCTTGAATTAAAGTCATCAATAGGTGATGGCAGAAACTTAAAAAAATCTAACCTACATTACATTAAATTCAACTAAGGTGAGCATAATAACTCTCACTATCCCTTGAAAAAGTCATTAAAAAAGAGCTGTCACAGAGATATACGCTCGACTATGTCTAATTTGGATAGTGAAACCGGCACATCTGAAGAAGCTGGAGCTGACACTGGAGTGTTTAATGACTCAAATTTGGTCAGTAATGTAAGTACAAAAAGAACATAATTCATGGAAAACTTCTGCTCAAGTAATGCACCATGTGTCATATCATGTGGCTAATAATTTGGAACAACTATTTTAAGTTTTAATAAAATCTATTAAACACTAGAGATACAGCAAAAGTGCATCACAACTTGAACCAGAAATTCTATTAGTAAAAAGAGGGCACAACTCAGAACATACTGGTGCCGGCATTATCGAATTTGTGTTGTCTGATGTGAGTGACGATGTGGAACAACCATTTTAAGTTTGATTAAATCCATTTAGTAACAGCAGAGATATAAAAAACATCAAAATTAATGTAATTCTAAGTAAAAAGGGGATATAACTCATAAAACATTTGTGCCAGAGTGACTGACCTTGTATGATGATCTGAAAAGGCTAAGTAATTTAAGTTTTAATCAAATTCATTAAATAATGACAAAGATATAGTGAAAGTGCACCACAATTAACCTGAAATCCTAAGTAAAAAGGGGGCATAACTCATGAAATATTGGTAGAAGAGTTATGACCCTTGTCATATGATGTGGATGATGATGTAGTACAATTATTCTAAGTTTGAATCAAATCCATTTGGTTATAACAGATATAAAGTGAAAGTGCATCAAAACTTTAACCTGAAATTTTAAGTACAAAAGGAGGATAACTCATAAAGTACAGGTGTCACAGTTATGGCCCTTGTGTCAAATGATGTAGGTGGTGATGATGAACAATTATTTCAAGTCTGAATCATCAATCCCTTCTGAAATAACACAGATATAGTGAAAATATATCAAAATTAACATTAAAGTCTAAGTAAAAAGGGGGCAATATTCATGAAAAATTGGTGCCACAGTTATGGACCTTGTGACATATGATGTGGGTGATAATGTGGAACAACTATTTTTTTATGTTAAGTTTGAAACAAATCCATTTAGTAATAACTGACATAAAGTGAAAGTGCATCAAAACTTTAACCTGAAATTTTAAGTAAAAATGAGGGATAATTCATGAAATATTGGTGCCATGTCCCATGTGCCATATGATGTTGTTGATGATGAGGAACAACTATTTTAAATTTGGAGCAAATCCATCATGAATAACAAAGATAAAGAGAAAATGCATGAAAACTTTAAAGCGAGGATGCGGAAGGACCAATGCCGGGTTGAGTAGGATAGCTCTCCATACTTTGTATAGTCGAGTTAAAAACTTCATATTATATAAGTATTACAATTACTTACTTACCATGTCTGATGAAACTGAGCAGAAAATAGAGGAGTACTAGCAGGATGTCCTGGAATGTTGTTCACTCAGAACGGTCTTCAATAGGATGTCAGCTAGGACCTATAAACAGAACAGATACATTTTCTTTATCAAAAGTTCAACTACATGTATATTCTCCAATTTCACTCATTATCACTTAATCAACCTCAACTCATTTCAGTACTAACTTCACAAATAAGTCACGTAACATGTAAGAATTGTTTATAAACTTACATAACATAAGCTTAATTTGCTCTCCCTGTAATTTGGTTTTAACCTCAGTATTATAAACAAGAGTTCAAAGTTGTTCAACTGATTGGAAAAATCTTGAGAAAGGTCCATGTAAGGACATTGCAACAAAGTTTGGTAAAGGTTCATCAAGCAGTTATATAGAAGGAGTTATTGACCAGACAGGAAAAAAAAGCACTACTGATGTTTGACCTCCAAGTGTGACCTAGATCTTTTAGCTAGGGACCTGCTGGGTGTTGCTCCAGACATGTTGTCTCATTATGGGATATATTTGTGCCAAGTAATAGCAAGATTCTTTGTTGAATGACTGAGTTATGGCTGGATGGATATCGAAGAAGAACACTCAAGGTACACAGTTCCCTAAATAGATGCATCACTGCATTTCAGCAGGACGTGTTCATGATATTCTGACTAAATACTGGAAATTATCAACGGTGTGCAAGGTGTGTACCCCATCTTTTGACCAACCAGCAAAAAGCCAATGTTGCGAAAAAAAATCTAAAATTCTATAAAAGTGCTGATACATGGAGGTTTAACTCATTCTGCACGCGCGAGGCATTAATGCGTCGGGCGATTGTAATCTGTATACCGCATGCCACTTCTAGGCTGTGTTGTTATCTACATCTGGAAACCGCACGCCGCGTACATGCATCTTCACAGTAATAGCTCTGAATTCCGCGTGACGCTTTCAGTCGTCACCTTTCATTGGTCTTAAATAAAATCTTTTAATTTTTTCTAACAAATTGGACCAATCATTTTTTTTTGCGTAACATTTCTAAAACATAAATAAACCGGATGTTGTGAAAAAATAAATGCTTTCCTTGAAGAAAGCTGTAAAAGCAAGCGTCGTTCGAGTTATTATTTATGATTTTTCGAAGCCTGAAAATTACTGATGATTCTTTATATGATCGAAACATAAAACAAGAGGGCCATGATGGCCCTATATCGCTCACCTGTTATCATTGCACTTGAGGACAAGAAGGTCCTCAGAAAAAATATCTAAGTCCAAAGGACAGGAACAACAAAGGAAAGAAATTTAACCAAAAAGAAAAACAAAATTCTTACAAGGTATAGATATGTTAAAATACACCTAAAAATTGGAGGTACCATCCATGTTGTACCACAGAAAACTGGTCTCGGTTTTTCCCTAGGCAATAGAAAATTAGTTTTTAGATTCTCATCCCCGCCCGCCCCTATCGAAACCCCCGCCTCGAAATTTTTATTGTCAAAATCCAGATATCCAAAATTTCATGTCCGGATACTGGTACACTTTCATAAACATTGCATAATCTAGAGTTTAAGAAATGTTTAACATATTATGGTAATGCAAAGACAATTTAACAGCATTTGACCGTATCTGATATTAAAATTACCATGACATTACCTCTTATTATAACAAATTAAGAAAAATGATCATAAAATACGGCAATTCACACGACTAGCAGACGTTCTGGCAACCTACTTTCGATTTCAAAACTTTAGAAAAAGTAAAGCCAATGTATTTTCTTATCCTTAATTTGATTGTTATTGATTTTTATTGATTAGAAATAAGTATCTGTTTGTCTGGATTTCAATATTCAATTGGTTTAACATGGACAATTGCCTCGTGGGGAAGCCTGACATCCATTTTCACGTGCAAATATACTGAATAACCGCGCTATTTGTTTCGTAGATATGGAAATAGGATAAAATATGCTTGGCATGCAAGTGCATCTAATTAAGAAATAATCTAGATTTTTTTCAAGTGTAGAAATACTAGATTCCTCGTATTTTAAACTTTAAGCTCGAAAGTCATACATCATCATCATCGTTTTCCACGGTATAATAGCTTTTAGCACATGCTCAGCAGGAATGACAGATTGATTGTTTTCTTTAAAAATCGTGGCTGTACTTCGACAGAACTCAATATTTTGAATTTTCAAATACACTGAACAGACAAATATAAATTTGCCGTTGCTGTAGATTTACTTTTTTGTATAGGATACAATCAACCATCAGACAAAATGATTTACTATCACATTAAAAAACAAGATAAAAGTTTATGACATAAAATTATTTTGTCATTTCAAAATTATTTCAAAATGGGTTTTACATATACAAGCATTTCAAAGACACAGCAATACACACTAGAATATCAATACAGTGATATTTTAAATATAATTTGTCAGATTGACCTCCACAATACCATATTTCCAAATTAAAAAATAAAAAATAAAAAGTGCCCACCCGCCCCATTTTTTCTCAAAATTCGGATGAGAATCTAAACATTTATTTTCTCTGGCCCTACAGCCAATAATAAAAAAGTTACTAAAAATAGGCTATTTATAGTAATGTAAAAGGGAAGAAATTCAAAAGAAAATTATTGTAAGTTAACAAAAGAAGGATCTGTCAAATAAATCTGTTGCCATAAATGAAATTTCAGATCAGTATCTTCATTAATTACGGAGATATACACATTTTAATTTGAAATAAAGGGAGGTAATTTGACATAAAATCAGTCCATAGTTATCATCCCTGATTGTCTCAGTCCAACTAATGACAATAATGAAATTTCAAATAAGTCCTTAAGTACTTACTGATATAAATCCATTTTGACTACAATCAGGGGAGGTAATCAGATATTAAATAACTCTGGAAACTACGATTGGATCTGATTTGTCATGGAATCCAAGATTTATTGTTGTTGAAGATATTTTGGAAGTTTGTATCAAATAAAACAATAAATGAAGTCTCTATATGGCTGCAAAAGCCAAAATAGCCCATTTTGGACAATTAAGGGACCATAACTCTGGAACCCATGATGGAATCTGGCCAGTTTAAGAAAGGAACCAAGATCTTGTGGTGATACAAGTTGTGTGCAAGTTTGGTTAAAATCAAATCATAAATGAAGTTGCTATTGTGCAGACAAGGTCAAAATAGCTAATTTTGGCCCTTTCAGGGGCCATAACTCCGGAACCCATTAGGGGATCTGGCCGGTTCAATAAAGGAACTGAGATCTTATGGCAACACAAGTTTTGTGCAAGTTTGAGTAAATTCAAATCATAAATGAAGCTGCTATTGTGCAGACAAGGGCAAAATAGCCAATTCTGGTCCTTTCAGGGGCCATAACTCTGGAACCCATAATGGAATCTGGCCAGATTTGTGACAGACAGACAGGAGTAAATCAATATGTCTCCCACACCACTGTGTGGTGGGAGACATAATTTCTCTGTAAATGGATGACCTAATTGTTACAGGTGCCACTGTTGCGAAGATATCCTATAACAGATAAAAAATACCAAAATCTTTGTAATAAGTAAATGGTTGAATACTAATGTTACAAGTGCCATAATTATGAAGCAGTGGCTGGGAAAGGAGGGCGGGATGCGCAATTTGGCACATTCAGTAAAAAATATAACCCATTGAAATTCCCATAAAATGCGCAAAAATCTTGGTAGAAAAAAAATTAAGAAGTCGCAAAAATCAGTAAAAAATATACCATATGACAATTTGACAATAGGTAAGGGGAGTAACCACTGCAATAGGGTATTTAGTCATGTGAAGTAAACAGCGACAAAAATAGTACTGAATCGAGTCTGAGTCATTGACGTGTCATAGTGGTACTTTCCACGGATTCCTATGCTATTTAAATCGCTTTCCGAGGTGTTTCCATTTACGACTGGATGCAGCAATCCGATCAAAATATTCGTTAGAACAAGAGCTGTCACTATTGATGACAAATTAAATGCCCCCAAAGTATGCCCAAGAATGCTACATTTGCACAAAAAACACACATCATCTTGTGACCTTGACCTTGACACACAACAATATTGTTAACATTTGTGTCAAATTATTTTCAAATCCCTTAATAAATGGCAGAGTTATTGACCAGACAAGAAACACCTTTGACTTCTAAGTGTGACCTTGGAGCTACGGGCCTAAGTCTTGCGCATGACACGTCATCTCAATATAGGGAACATTTATGCCAAGTAATTTTAAAATCCCTTCATCAATGGCAGTTATGAACTGGACAAGAAACAGACCATGTTAGCCTTTAACCTATAAGTGTGACCTTGACCTCAGAGCTAGAGTCTGGGTCTTGCGCATGACAAGTTGTCTCATTATGATAAATATTTATGCCATGTCATTTCAAAATCCCTTCATGGATGGCAGAGATATGGACCGAACACGAATCAGACCCTGTTAACTTTTGACTTCTAAGTGTGACCTTGACCTTGAAGCTAAGGGTCTCGGTCTTGCGCATGACATGTCGTCTCATTATTGTAAACATCTACACCAAGTTATTTCAAAATCCCTTCATCAATGGCAGTTATGGACCAGACACGAAACAGACCCTGTTAACCTTTAATCTCTATGTGTGACCTTGACCTCGGAGCTAGGAGTCTGGGTCTTGCACACTACACATTGTCTCGTTATGGTGAACATTTATGCCATGTTATTTCAAAATCCCTTCATGGATGGCAGCAGTGCAATTTTAATATGCCCAGCTTCAGAGGCATAAAAAAATGGAATCTATGAAAGCTACTTATTTACCAGGTTTTGTCTGCTTATTGAAGTTATAGTTTAAGAATTCTACTTTTCCATTTTTAGGAACAATGATCTTGATCTTGACCTAAGCAACCCACCATACATCTAAAAACATGGTCTTCATGCAAGCTTCCTAAATTCCAAGGTTCAATGCAATAGCTAGCCTAATATTCTTTACTGAAATCATTGCCCAGAAACAATTTTCTATTTTTAGTTACAGCAACCTTTACCTTGACCCCAGTGACCAGAGCATATACCATACATCAATTTCACAAACAGAAAGCACACTGATTATTTTGTTAAACACAAGAAGACAGTTAAGAATAACAAGGTATTTTGTGAAATGTAAATGTATAGGATAGCCAACGAGTGACTGTGTTAATTTGATATATACCCAAGCTCTATATCATATCGAATAGACACAGTCACAAGTTTGTCTATTCAACTTAGACCAGCCATAAAAGCATAAACATTCAAAACTGTCTTGTATATATATATATGTTCTATAGAAATTAGGATTATAACATAATCTGCTGTTGCCATGAGAGTAATATTACTTTTGTACTATTAGCGCTTACAAGTAGCCCATGTGAAAGTATGTCTGTTTGCATGAATTCTATATTCTCCTAGATTTACTACAATTTTACACTCAAAAACACTTTTGAGTCATGTCAAAATACTCGAAATTAAAACTAATTGACAATACAGTTTGTGTGGAGTGGGCATATTTGCAAAACACCAAGGCAGAAACTTGGATTTAATACCATAGACAGTTTCCAAAACCACAATAAGCTAACAGCAGATCAATATGTTTATATGTTAATTAGAGAGAATTAACAGGTTAACTTGTAATTATATTTTAAGTATATTGTTTAACGGTAGTCAAATACAAATAGAAACCACTCTTAATACTAAAGTCCTGCATTTTTACTGATTGGTATAAAGCAACAAAATAATTGCAATTCTAATACCTTTAGACTGCTGGCAGCAAGTGGTTTTGCCTTAATTGCAACCAGTGCTGTCAGACGTAAACTTGGAGGTCTCGTCACTCACAGCAAACACTGCGTGATTTTCCTGTTGCATTCAGCCCATCGACCACCTTTAAACATTGCTGTTAGCCGCCCAGATTCTTTCTTCTTTTGCTGGCCATCTAAACTGCCCCACTACTTTACTGCATTTCCCCATGCATTTTGTCATACTTATCTATATCTTTACCTTCCAAAATTTGTATAAAAATACTTCTATTCTTTCGTTCAAAAATAATTCCATACCGCATGAAGGGTTTACATCCATATAGGGTATAGTTTTTATATAAAAAATACATATAATTCATAGTATATATTTATCATAAAACCATCATAATGCTTTAATAAAGATGAATTTTTATCACTAACGTGTATTTGATGTCTTTAAATTATGTTCTTACCCATAATCGGGCTTGGAAAAAATTTGTCATTTACGGGACGCATTTTATAGATCGGCAGAACCATCTCATTCAAACCATAACACAGGCATGCATCATAACATATTTTTTTAAGTAATGACAAGGGAGGCTTTATGATATTTTATAATAATTAAATCAAGTGAGTGATAAGCAGACGATCGTGCTTCGCTTTAAGATCATTGCAAAACAACTTTTTTGTTGGAATGTGTCAGTGAAAGAATCAACATCGGTTTATTTTGTATTTAAACATCAAATGTGCTGATACTTATATACCCTTACAGAAGAAAAAGGCCTGCTGCGTACTCTTGCTGTGTACATACAGCGTATATGATGCGTACATGATGTGTACTGAAATCAAGGGCTTTAAACAGTATGCAGGATATACACCGCACATACACCGATAGTACGTTTGTAGTACACTTTTGACATGCAAATGAGCTCTGCCGCGTACTACTTGCTGCGTACATGCTGTGGACTACATAGTACACAGGATGTACGCTGGAGGAATTTAGTATGCGGGAAATAGTATGCAGCATGTACGCGGCACATACACTTTTCACATGCAAATGAGCCTGCGGTGTACTACCCCTGCGGCGTACATGCTGTGTACTCCTGCGGCGTACATGCTGTGTACTCCTGGCCTGAGTCCTGCGGCGTACATGCTGTGTACTCCTGCTGCATACATGCTGTGTACTCTTGTGGCGAAACTGCTGTGATAATGTAAATTCCTTACCCCACCAACTTTCGTATGCAAATGCTGATCATTTGGACAGAAAAAAAACAGAAAAAAGATAAGTGACATGCATCAATAAGTATTTACCCTTACCAAAATAATGTAGATTGATGTTATCAAATAAATTAGTATGCTTTTCTTCATCCACTTTTCAATGAAATAAATCAATTTTTGTAGCATGTAATTTGGAAATGGTGTAACTGCATCAAGGGGAAACAACTTTAATGCAACTAAATATAAGTGTTATGATTTATTATAGACGATGTGTGCGTAGTATTTATTTATTTTGATTAAAATCCATCTGAGAACAATCTAGGACTGGAATTATATAAGCATTTATACACTTTTACGTCCGTAAAAAGTAGCGCACCAAAAAATTTTGGATTAATTTTTTCCAATGGGGCGAGCGCAATTAGCCAAAAACGTTCTGAAAATATACGAGCGGCAAATCCGATGAACAACTTTTTAATTTGGTGAGGCCTTAATGAGTTAACATAATGAGCATTAAAGCCTTTATAAAACATGATAGAATGGTGTTTTGCTTAAGAGTATTCAAATAACAGTGAGAGGTATTCTTCTCATTCGGGCGCTGTTGAGGCATTATCTTGGTAATTATTTCATGTATTACAAAATGTAATGCAACGAAGTTCAAATAAGGCTTTTCAATTATCCAAGTTAGAAAGCTCCAGGATTAATTCAAAATGAAAAAGAATATATTTTTACACTGCATGCAAGGTGCAGCTCAGAAATCACTAAGATGTAAGCTTCACAAATGAACATTGCAAATAGTTTGGCAAATTTTCATTGTTCAGAATACCGGTAATCTGAACTATTCTATGCTATTAAGATAAAAGTTACTCGGAAATCAAGTTCTTGCTTCCAAAAAAAAAAAAAAAAATGTACAAATCCTTCTCCTGCATGAAGTGTACTTCAGACTTTTACCAAAAAAAATTCAAAGTATAAACACCAAAAGAAAATGAACAAGTCCCTCCCGCGTATATGAAGTTTACTTCAGACTTCAACTTCTAAAAAAAAAACTAAGTATAAATGCCAAAAGAAATTGTACAAGTCTTTCCCGCGTATATGAAGTGTACTGCACAAATTTCAAAGTATCTGCGGTGTACATGCTGTGTACTATTTTCTTGTACAAGTCCCTCCTGCGTACATGCAGTGTACTCCTTAAATTTTCAGAGTCTGTGCTGCGTACTTGAAGTGTACTAGTGACCTCCTGCGTACATGCTGTGTACTCGTGGAAATAGTACGCGGCATGCGGTGTATGTAAAATGTACTCCTCGTGGCGTACTACTGTGTTCGCGGCATATACACAGCAAATACGCAGCATGTACGCCACAGAGGCCTGCTTCTGTAAGGGTACACATAAATGAGTTTACATGTAAAAGTAAAATGAATTAATCTGTCCTTTTTAGACTTCATTTTATTTATTTTATTTAAGACACATTTAAGTAAAGAATTTCTGTCATTTTCGAGTCCATTCAATCATTTACGGGACGGTACTTAAACAAGGTTTTACTAATTCTGTGCAGGTTATTCTCAACTTTGTTTCCAATAACATTAAAGTATAGCCAAAATCAGTTGTGCACAAAAGACTCATTGTTACCCATAATTGTAATATCCTGATAGAATCACTCACCTGAAATATCACCCAAATGCCTTCTATTGTCCGACCATAAATCTTTCAAAAATATTGCGGCTTGCAAACTTTATTCACATGATTTCCAGCTGACGTCGAGAATGAGTCCAAAGATGCATAAAAACGCACAAAAAACCAAAGCTACGGTAAGAAATGTCGGCGTATGACTTGTAAATGACGTCTTGTAAATGATTGTGTTTTTCATTTGACACAGCTTTTGTATGAGAAAAACACATAAATGCATGACATAACACCTCAGTTATGGTAACTTTGATATTCCAGGCACGATATAGGTGGTACATCCGCTACTAGAAGTAAATATCTTGGCTGTTTTGCAGTGTTAATTACAAGACTCATAAATGAGATTTAAAAAATTACACTTGCAGGCACGCAGTTTGTTTTGTTTTTATTTGATTTACATCATCTAGAAAGAACATATAACAATGTTTTACTTAATAGATTGATATATTACAATAAGTTTCACAGTATTTCCACTCTAATATGTTTTGAAATGACTCTCACAATACACAAATATAAATAGGACTCGTAAATGAGAGGAATTTGATGACACAACAATGTCATCAATTTTGAAAATGAATGATCTTTTTCAGTGAAATGTTAACTAGCTTAAAATGTGCATGGCCATAATGGCAATGTATTTTAGCAGCAACTTACTTTAGCAAGGCATGATTTGTACTTAAACTGATACCGAATGTATTTAATTTTTTTCCGTTGACAGGCATTTTTGCTTACCCCTTACTCATAAAACTTGTAAGAAATAAAAGTTTGTTCATGTGCATAAGGTAAAAATGTGTGCAAATGTTAGGAGGCATATACGTGGTATGAATAATACTTATTTTCACCATATAAAACCTAAAATGGCATTGTCTTGGCTTCTATAACCCCAATGACAGCATTTGTCACCCCTACATGAGAATGCGTCTAAAGCAAGGTTTCATAAATTTACATCAAATACTTTTTGAGCTAGGCACATTATTAGGTGATAATGTGCATTTCTGACTACTTCAGGGGCCTAACTTTAAAAATAGGGGGTGGAGCCAGCCAAAAAATAAGAGATGCACAAGTTTCTATTATGATAAAGACTCATGCAAGTTTTCATCGATTTAAATATTATACAATTTTTGAGCCAGGTGTGTCACAAGGTGAAAATGTGCATTTTTGACTATTTCAGGGGCAATAACAGACAAAACAAGAGGACAATGATGGTCCTGAATCGCTCACCTCTTCCCACATGACCCAGTTTTGAGTATGACGTTGTTTTTTCTATTATTTGACATAGTGTCCTAGTTTTTGAGCTCATGTGACCCGGTTTTGAATCTGACCTAGATATTATCAAGATAAAACTTCTGACCAATTTTCATGAAGATCCATTGAAAAATATGGTCTCTAGAGAGGTCACAAGGTTTTTCTATTATCTGACCTATTGACTTAGTTTTCGAAGGTACGTGACCCTGTTTTGAACTTTACCTAGATATCATCAAGGTGAACATTCTCACTAATTTTCATGAAGATCTCATAAAAATATGGCCTCTAGAGAGGTCACAAGGTTTTTCTATTTTTATACCTACTGGCCTAGTTTTTGACCGCACGTGACCCAGTTTCGAAACTGACCTAGATATCACCAAGGTGAACATTCAGATCAATTTTCATGAAGATCCATTGAAAAATATGGCCTCTAGAGAGGTCAAAAGATTTTAATAATTTTAGACCTACTGACCTAGTTTTTGATCGCAGTTGACCCAGTTTCAAAACTGATCTAGATATCATCAAGATGAACATTCAGACCAACTTTCATACAGATCCCATGAAAAGTATGGCCTCTAGAGAGGTCACAAGGTCTTTTTATTATCTGACCTACTGACCTAGTTTTTTATGGCACGTAACCCAGTTTCAAATTTGACCTAGATATCATCAAGGTGAACATTCTGACCAATTTTCATGAAGATCCATTCAAGGGTATGGCCTCTAGAGAGGTCACAAGGTTTTTCTACTTCAAGACCTTCTGACCTAGTTTTTGATCGCAGTAGACCCAGTTTCAAACTTGACCTATATATCATCAAGATAAACATTCAGACCAAATTTCATACAGATCCCATGAAAAATATGGCCTCTAGAGAGGTCACAATGTTTTTTTCATTATTTGACCTACTGACCTACTTTTTGATGGCACGTGACCCACTTTCGAACTTGACCTAGATATCATCAAGATGAACATTCTGACCAATTTTTATGGAGATCCATTCACAAGTATGGCCTCTAGAGTGGTCACAAGGTTTTTCTATTTTTAGATCTACTGACCTAGTTTTAGACCGTACATGACCCTGTTTCGAACTTGACCTAGATATCATCAAGATGAACATTCAGACCAACTTTCATACAGATCCCATGAAAAATATGGCCTTTAGAGAGGTCACAAGGTTTTTCTATTATTTGACCTTCTGACCTAGTTTTTGACGGCACGTGACCCACTTTCGAACTTGACCTAGATATCATCAAGATGAACATTCAGACTAACTTTCATACAGATCCCATGAAAAATATGGCCTCTAGAGAGGTCACAAGGTTTTTCTATTATTTGACCTACTGACCTAGTTTTTGATGGCACGTGACCCACTTTCGAACTTGTCCTAGATATCATCAAGGTGAACATTCTGACCAATTTTCATGAAGATCTCATGAAATATATGGCCTCTAGAGAGGTCACAAGGTTTTTCTATTTTTAGATCTACTGACCTAGTTTTTGATGGCACGTGACCCAGTTTCAAATTTGACCTAGATATCATCAAGATGAACGTTCTGACCAATTTTCATGAAGATCTTGTGAAATATATGGCCTCTAGAGAGGTCACAAGGTTTTTCTATTTCAAGACCTACTGACCTAGTTTTTGATGGCACGTAACCCAGTTTCGAACTTGACCTAGATATCATCAAGGTGAATATTCTGACCAATTTTCATGAAGATCTTGTGAAATATATGGCCTCTAGAGAGGTCACAAGGTTTTTCTATTTTTAGACCTACTGACCTAGTTTTTGAAGGCACGTGACCCAGTTTCGAACTTGACTTAGATATCATCAAGATGAACATTCTGACCAACTTTCATAAAGATCCCACAAAAAATGTGACCTCTAGAGTGGTCACAAGCAAAAGTTTACGGACGGATGGACGGACGACAGACGCTGCGTGATCACAATAGCTCACCTTGTCACTATGTGACAGGTGAGCTAAAAATAGGAGGTGCGCAAGTTCATATCATGATAAAGACTCATGCAAGGTTTTTTGAGTAAGGCACGTCACAATGTGAAAACGTACATTTTTGACTACTTAACTCTAAAAATAGGGTGTGGAGCCTGATGTAAAATAGGAGGTGCACAAGTTCATATCATGACTTCATAAATCTGTATGAAATACAGAACAGATCAGAACAAAAGTTTATTCAGTAATCTGTACATATTGTATCTCATTACATAATATACATTGACATATATGATCATGTGACAAAGTTGTTGAAAATTTATAAATGGAGAACGGATTAACGGTCGGACTGTATTTATTTTTTTTTTTGTCGCCATCTGAGTTTGCTCTCTAAATTTGAAGTTTATAGGAAATTTCATGTGATTTTATTTGGAACGACTCAAAACTCATCTTGTTTACATGCGAGTGCATGAGTGAAATGTAATTTTGTCATTTTTTAATAAACAACATGCAATGAGCAAATTGCTTTTAAACAGAAAATATAAATTGACTCACTGTTAACCAAAGCTGTAATCCCCCCAAAGTTATTCCAATTCCAGTAACTCTCCATATTGATAAATAAAATCCTCGATGAATAAATTGTAAACAAACAAACAAGACTTTGCCTCTTCATTTCAAACATCGGTGAAATTTTGGCACCAATCGCACTATACACTTGAAATGAAGATTTGTTAAATCATTAATCATCATTTCCAAAAGCATGGTTCAAAGACAACCAGTCCTGTATTTCAGTATCCTTGTTGAAGTATTTCCAGTCTGCTGTATCACAACATCAATTTTCAACAAAAAATATTTCCCTGATTATAAGCATCCTGGTTGCAAATGCAAGAAAATTTAAGTTCTTTTCTCCCAAACAAACTTGTGACAACCACACGAATGACGTAAGAATGCCACGGGCGGCGATGGGTAACAAGTCCGAAGCCACGTTTTACTGATATTAAAGAAGCAATATGGGAGGTGCAAATGATATGATGTGGGAGGTGTAAATGAGATTGAGTCAGTGTGATTCTGCCATCTCCAATCAGAGCGCTGGCAAAAAACTGGTAAGGTCTTAAATGAAAAAATTGAACGAGACTTACCTTAGTAAGGTGAAGTTTAGTTGTTATTTCATCAACTGCATTCTCCTTAAGGGGTCACATAGAGTATAGGTGCAGCAAGTGGTCTAGGCTTATCAGTCTTTAGAGATGAGGTCACCATGCTGTCATCCAGTTATAAAGGATGTGCATGGTGACCTTGTTATGAAGAATCAGAAATTTTGGGATGGGAGGGAGGGTATGTGACCCCTTAAGGAGAATGCAGTTGATGAAATAACAACTAAACTTCACCTTACTAAGGTAAGTCTCGTTCAATTTTTTCATTTCATCAACTGCATTCCCTTAATGGGGCCCCATAGAGATTTTAGAGATTTTCTGATATCTTCATAATGGGAATTCATTAGTTTTAAACTAAAATGAAAAACAGCATTTATTCCAGAATAAATTTTATGTCTCATAGTAAGCTAATTATTCACATGTTGTACAGTACATATAAATTTTTTTTTTTTTTTTTTTTTTTTTTTTAAATAACATTCTAGTGCATTATGTTCTATCTTTTCTGCATAAGTCTCCAAGGACTGCGTCCTGTATGCCTGGAGTATCCAGGGCCCACACTGGGCTGAAAAAAGTTGGAGCCACCTTTTTTCTCGGGAACGGTAGGGAGGGTGCTGGAGAGGTTTCCCTTCCCGCGGTGCGTTGAAAATTTTTGTTACTTCCCATAAGCAAATGGTGATATTCTACCTATATAGGAGGACTTTTGAATGAAAGTGGGTACCTCTAAAGCAAGTTTTGTATTTTAAAATGTTGTTGGATGTTTGAAGCAACCTGTCTGAAAAAATTTTCCATTACAGCATCTTTTTGTTGTGGGCCTACTATGTAAATGCATGGCCCGGGGGCTGTGTTTCCGAGAAATCTACCCTAACCTATTACCTTCTGTGTTGGTAACTGATACAGGATTGCATTTCAAATCCATTCCTAACTTTTAAAGACATTTAGAAAACATGGCAAACACCTTTACTAATTACTTACTAAGATCACAGACAGGGTTCCAGTGTATATTTTTTTTTGTTTAATATAAAAAAACAACCTTTTTTCACACAAATATGCTTTCTATATAATAGTCAAATGAAAAAAAAAATGACAAAAATCCGGTCACAGTGTCGTGTATGATATTGTGACCGGATTTTTTGTCATCATTTTTTTTTCATTTGACTAACATATAAAAAGTATATTTGTGTGAAAAAAAAAGGATTTTTATATTAAACAAAAAATACACTGGACCCGTGCCTGTGACTAAGATACTGTCTGACGGTGGCGACAACGTTAAAAAGTTCATCAAACCATTCATTATTTTGCCGATTTATTTATTAATTATTTGATCCGTGGAAATTAAAGGCATCAATCATTTAATCTGCAGTAATGACAACAAAACAAAAGGATTATTTTAACCCGATAATTGGTTGCTAACTGATTGCAAATTGCATCTTCTCGCGTGTCAAGATGTTTATTACACATTGTTATATGTAAAGTGAACGCAGACTGGGTAGTACTATCCCGAAATAAGTTTATTTTATAAGGTAAAATTATCGGAACCAGTCGACTGTTTTTTAACATAATTTCTCGGAGGTTACTATTTAGAACGTCTGAAACAAAATGGCGGTCCAAATTACGAAGATTTTTTTCATTTTCGCCACTCGCGATTTTTCTTCGCCACTTTCATCGCAGATTCGCCAAATGGCTCGAGTGGCGAACGACAGCGTGGGCCCTGGTATCTGTTTTGATTGGCTTATTATAAAACTGTTAACTGTTTTAGCGTTAGACCAACCAGCGCAGTTTCGATAATGACATCTTACGGAATACCAGTCATCTTAGCTTTTGAAACTGATTTGAAGTTGAAGCTGCTCTATTACTGTGCATGAGCACCAAATTGCCTCCCATCCCGGCCTTAACAAGCACAAGTTTGACCCATCTTGAGATTGTGTTTTTTGAAACAAGATTATGGGGGCTGATAGTATTTACCAGGAGCGTCTGACTTGTCTGAAGAGGTTCAGTTCTATCTTAATATGTCTGCAGTGTTTTGACATTACAAACATTGCAATCTTGAGAATATTCTTTTCATGTTATTGATTGTGGTTGATATAAACCAGGACATGATTGTTTCAACAGTTTTCCTGGTAAAAGTTTTACATTTCCATTACAGAACTGAATGTTATCAATATCTAATAAATGTATTGTTTGGCACATCTGTGCAGATAATAGCAAAAATAGCATGCATAATTTAGCTGCAAAAGTAACAGCATTGTATTCAAGTTTGACAGTGTCTTCAAATATTACATCCCACACATGTGTGTATCTTGGCAAGGTGGCCATTTATTAAATGCCCCTTTCATTGGGCGATTAACTTCAGCTGACTGTGAAATTTCTGTGCCGCCCCATGCAAAAACAGGGCCTTTGCAGAATATATTTTTTATCTTTGCCAAATATTTGCCATAACCTTTGCAGAACAGTTGCAGCACATGATTGCTGAATATATTCCACAGACGAGTAGAAATGGAACGAAACATGCAACTATTCTGCAAAGCTTTTGCAAATATACACTACGCACACAGAATGCAAATACTTCGCAAACAATTTACAATTCGCAGCTGAACTTTGGCAAACACATTGCAAAGTGATAGCAAAGTAATCGCAAAGTGATAGCAAAGTAATCGCAAAGTGATAGCAAAGTATTTGCAACTCACATGCAAATAATATGCAAAGTATTTGCAAATACGTAACAAATAGCAAAAAATGAATTTCTGAGGTTCAAAGAAAAGGACTTAATATCTGAAAAACATATAAGTAAAGTCACAAAACCATTTGCAGTTTAAATATCTATTAAAAGTCAATCATTGCAGTGATCATTCAGTAACAATAACTAAAATCATGTAATAATGTAAGTTTCAACAATTGCTTCAGTAAAAAGTGTTTTAAATAACTATCATTGATTAACATTAATTACCTTTCCACATGCTGCAATATTCTCTGGTTCTTGGAAGTCTTATTGCTTAATAACTTGGTATTGCATTATCCATATTCAACAAAGTTTATATCCAGAAAAAATAATTAGAATTAAATGATCTGTTTAACACAAGTTTGCATCACCAAAATATTTCTACTAACTGATGTGTAAACATTTCCTCACAATATTTTCAAAAATCCTGCCATTTGAATATAGACCAATCAGGAAACAGAATGGTTAATCACTTCCTGTACCTAGAGTCTACCAGGAAAGCAATTCATCTATGTTAACTATTTGCAAATGCTTTGCTCTTTCTTTTGTGTACAAAGTGTTTATTTGCAATACCTTTGCTAACTAAATGAGCTAAGTGTTTGTTTGCAGATGCTTTGCTGTCTGTTTGCAAAACCTTTGCAGTCTATAATTTATCTAAGTGTTTATTTGCAAACCCTTTGCTTCACTGTGATATGTTTTGCAGACTGTTTGCGAAAGTCTGGTGCAAATACTTTGCAATCACTTGGAATATAGTTTCTGAGAAAACAAATATTCAAAATATATTCTGCAAACACATGACAAAGGGTTAAATGTGTATGGGGCCGCAGATTGATAAAAAGGAATTCAGACCTGATCTGGCAACACCTAGAGATCTATACTGGAGGCCATCATTGAATAATTTCCACAGAAATGCAAGAAATAGATTCAAAGAATGGGTTAAATTAAATGACTCCCACAGAATCTTAGCCACTTTTCAATGTGAACACTGTATTGTTTTTTAGTCTCGTCTAGCCATGAGTGGAGTATAAGGTCTTGAGCTCCCTCAGGGACACCTTTTTGCTCAAGGGCTGTCTGGATATACCAAAAAGCCCTAGATACATCTTTTTTAGTGGATGCCTTCTTTCTTGATGATGAAGAAGATACAGAATTTCTGGGGGTCTTGAAGGAGATAACAATTTTCGCAAATCAGCTGAAGTAGGCTTGGCCACCAGCTTTGCGATGGCAAAAGTGGCGCAATTAACACAGCCTCTGTGTGATCCTCCTTGATTTCCTGTAGTACTCTTGCTAGAAGGCTGAAAGGTGGAAAAATATAGTACAAATCACTTGACCAAGTTAATGAAAAGACATCTACAGCAAAAGCCTCAGGTTCAGGTCTGCAAGAGACAAATTGTTTTAAATTGTAATTAAGCTTTGAAGCTAACAGATCTGTTGACATGCCCTCATACAACTGTCCGATAGTTTGAAATAATTTAGGGCATAATGACCGCACATTATCTTCATTAAATGACCGTGATTCATCATCATCATCGGCTTCCGTGTTATCTGAGCCAGGAATATATGTGCCGCACACAAATGTAAGTTTCAATTTATACACCAGAACCAAAGTTCCGGAGCCAGCTCATCTAGATCTGGTTTTTCTGCCCCCAAACTTAATATACACACAACATGTTGTGACATGTAAGTTTCTTGCATCCTTGCAAAAGAACATTAGGGTTAATTGGCAGGCTTTTAAAATTTAAATCTAATACATTTATTTGAAAACTTTGCTCTTTTGTGGACCGCGCGAGACCCCCCCTGTTCGTGCTCCATTTGTCTTATTGTATGACACCAAGTCTGTGTTAGATGCGTCTGAATATATGCTTATAGCTGGAGGCCCAAGGAATATCGCTTTGTAGGCGCCCTCTAGATTTTGAATCCACCACTGCAATGCTGGACTTATTGTAAAATGGATGTACAAAAAACCATTGTTATTGCCCTTGTGCTTCCTAATTAAGCTCAGACTCTTTGATCTTTTCCAGTGGCTTGTAATAAAGTGGAGCATATTCTACTCCAGGCTCTGCAGCTACAATTTACCTATTAACCTAGCAAATTTTCTAATTTCTTTTCTTTTTTGACTTAAAATAGTTTTACATAATCAAAAAACTCATGGGCTCTTTCTGAAGTTAGCCTAACTGTCATAGTTACTGAGCACAATATAAACCCTAGAATACTATTACATGGGATCAGAACAGATTTTTTGGTATTAACAGTGAGACCTAGTGAATCCATTTGATGAACTGTGTCTGTTATATTGCATAAACATGATTCAAATGTTTGACCTTGAAGCCAAGAGTAATCTATACAGGCAGTGATTTCGTGCCCAAGGGATCTTAGTTTCGCAAAGACTGGTTTCAAGACTTTAGTACCATAATAACCCATAACCAAGACTTAAACTGATATTTTGTGCCATTGTGCCAGAAGCAGAAGTATTTCCTATCTGCTTTATCTATTGGAATTGAGTAAAATGCCTCAGATATGTCAACTGAGCCAATGAAACAGTTTTTTCTCATGTTATTGATAGCATTTTGTAAAGTTTCCATCTTAAAATCAATAAATGGCATGTACTTATTATTGAAGGATTTTTTCAAGTTAAGAATAATTCTAACTCTGCAATCTTTTTTAGGCCTAATAAAGATGTTTGAAAACATACTCACTGGCATCAATTAACCTGTTAACAGGTTCTATAATGTTACACGATAGAAATCTCTGTATCTCTAAATGAATCTTTTCTTGCTCCGACCTTCAAAATAAAATTGAGTGTAAACTGTTGTTTAGGTTCTCAAGTTAGTTCAATTTTATATCCACTAGTTGTCTTGATTATTTATTTGTCATTAGCGATATCAAGCCAATTGTCTCTCATTAGTGGGGTCAGGGCCAGCACGTATTAATTGCTTCAAACTTTCTATAGGAGAAAGTCTGTTGCCTTTAACTGCCTCCAAATCACCTCCTCAATGGCAGGGATTTGAAGATTTTCAACATTTTGTGGCGGCTTATGTTTATCTTTAAATTCTTTCAGTTTTTCAGCATCCTTCTTTCCTTTTCTTCGGCTAAGTCAGCTAGCTGCTCATCCACTCCTTCCCCAATGTCAGTTTTTTCTGCAAAAAAATCTCCTCAAGTTCTGGTATGAATGACGTGCCATCCTCCTCCTGTTGCATCTGTTCTGTCAAATAGCTCAAGATCTACTTCATCATCAGAATTGTCACCCTGACTTAATACTTAGTTCATTTTCTGACCAATTGTCTTTCTCCTTCATTTGTGACCTTTTCAACTGTATGGGCGGCTCATCTTCAGTTTTTCTTTTCTTCAACTCACAAATGTCCTTTCTCATAAATGACACTGCTTCAGCTAAAGTTTTAATATTTTTGTTCGATTGTTCGAGCCAGTTCAATTAGTTTCCATTATCTTATCCATATTATGCTTCCCACTGGTGCCTTTTTGCATCTGAACATCTGATCCATTTTGGTCCTGGGAGTTGCAATCTCTAAAACACTTGACATTACTTATTTGTAAAACTGAATGGGATATACAAGTGGAGATGTTTACCACATACAGTGTCTAATTGGCTCAAGATAAACAGGGCAAATGAAATGTTTACCCAAGTGCTTATCATGTTTAATGTTTATGTCTGATAAATAAACACTCTCCAGCACTGTCCAGGATTTAATGGGTATACATTTCATGCTGAAATTGCTCGGTTTGTGCATCATGGGAAACACTAACATTTTCTTGACTGCTTAATAAAAATGAAACAATTTCCAAGATAATCTTAACTGTTTCAAACAAAAATTTTCAGTTTTCAGAGAAAACACCTCAGCTGAAAGTAAGCTCGGTGTCATTTACAAATCACATACTGCCTCAGCCGAAAATCAGCTTGGATCATTTATGATAACTCCTCAGCTGAAAGTTAGCTAGAATCATTTATGATAACTCCTCAGCTGAAACTGTTAGCTGGGATCATTTACAAATTACCGTATAGCGGGTTATTTCTGCGGTCAAAATATTCTGCGTTTTGGTCCCAAAAATTGTGAAAGAAATTTCTGCGTGTTTAATTTCTGCGTTTTCACATAAAAGGAAGTGAAATTTCTGCGTTTTCGATACCAAGGAGGAGATAGTTCCCGCATGATCGGACCTCGTGAGAATGATAGCGTATGAAAACAATAAACTAAATTACCGGTAACTGCTGTTAAGTAGCTTTGCTTTTAATGAATACATTGTAGGATATAATAACATGTGAATTGAACAAATGTAAGTCCAACAACAAGTGTACACAATACAACTGCAAACTACGGTATATCGGCATAACGGTTGCACAAGTATAAAGGTTACTAAGGTATAGTTCGGAAGATATTCATAAGGGATTATTAAGAACAACTGAAGTAAAATTCACTCAGTTTAATACATTCACAAAAAAAATCAAACAAACAAACAAACAAACGTTTTCTGAGGGATTAACAGTTAGGATTCGATTGACCATCACACCTAATCATACCATTATCGGTAATTGTTAGATGACGACGGTAATTTCATATGATTAGACCATGCCATTGTGAACTTCGGATTACCTCGGGTAACATATCGTGAAACAACGTTGATGAAAAATGCAGATTTTTTTTGCATTTTAAATTTTTGCTGGATGAATATTCTGCTGGAAATATTTTTGCGATTCTACAGAGAGACCGCAGAAACGCAGAAATATTCCCCCCGTAGAAATAACCCGCTATACGGTAAATAACACATCGGCTGAAAATTAGCTCTCATGTGGTGTTTTGCAGTCAAAAAATACAGCTGAAAGCTAGCCAGTTTCATTTATGATAACTTCTCAGCTGAAAATTAGCTGGTATCATTTATGATAACTCTTCAGCTGAAAGTTTCCTTACGAAAAAAGGACCTGTTTTACAGCTGTAAAATGTCTGTAAAAGACCTGTATTTTGAAATTACAACTGTAAAAGACCTGTAAGTGGAAAACTGATCAGAAATACAGTTAAAATTTTCAGGTGTAAAATATGAAGGTCTCAATTTACAGCTGTAAAAATGTTACTATTGAAAGTTACAGCTGTAAAATGGTCATGTCTCAAAATTACAGCTGTAAGATTTTTGGAGGGAAACATGAGTCTTGTCAGCCATCTTTAATGCATTTTGGCGGGATATAACTGAAATACACACAGACATCACATTTTGTAAAATTTTGGAATTTAAAGCAGTATAGAGTAAGTACAGATGTTTAATTATCTGTTATAGTTGTAAAAGGACATATCTAAGTACATACATTAACTATTTACTCTATACTGGAAGCCAATAAGTTTAAAAGAAATAATTACAAGATTGTCATATGTTTTCATGACTGACAAAGAAAGTTTTATAAACAAGATCTGCATATGTTTTAGTTTGTATCCTACTCTTGAATTTTGCTGTTGCTATACCGTAATCATACCACATATACTTTATGTACTAGATCATTTATTTTGCCATTTTCATAGTAATTGTTACCTTATCTAGAGAATTGCAATTCATCCTAAAACGTTTTGCACCTCTACTTTCGTCCCTTAAAATAATGCCCTCTTTTTCAACACCTATAGTATTTCTACAGCTGTAACTTTTGGGCATTTTTACAGCTGTAACTTTTTTCATTTTAACAGCTGTAACTTTTTTTACAAGTGTAGCTCATTTGCATATTTCGAACTGTTTTACAGTCGTTTGACAGCTGTAAATTGAAACCTACAGCTGTAAAATCAATGTTGTTATATAAAATCTACAGGTGTAAATTTGAAATAAGCATGACTGTTATTTTGAACAAAAATACAGGTATTTTACAGCTGTAAAATTTCGTACAGGCGATACAATGGTGGCAACATAAAGTTATGTCCGAATTAGAAAAGAGTAGTAGAGGTTACTGTTCAAATTTTTGCAATGGGCAGTTCCTAAAATTGAAATACTGTTGAAAAACGGCGTTAAACCTAAAACAAACAAACAAACAATATAATAGTAAAAAAAAACAAAAAACAATAAAACATGCAAAAGTAATTGATATGTAAATCTGAACTTTTGATTAAGAATTTTCGGATCCAATGAATACAGTGCCTATTCTGTATTATATTAAAGTCACAAAATCTGATGATAGACAGATTCATGCACTTATTGGTATTTTAATATTTTCATAAATAAAATCCACTGATTACAAATGTCATCTTGATCAAGTTCACTTTTGAACATATAAATGCATTCTCGTTTCTTTACATGTATTAGTATATACATGTGTTTTAATTCTATTTTTGTATCCAAAATCAAAAACTCACAGTAACTTAAAAACATATTCATCCTATCAGCAGCCAATCCCTTACAGAAGCAAGCCTCTGTGGCGTACATGCTGCGTATTTGCTGTGTATATGCCGCGAACACAGTAGTACGCCAGAGTAGTACATTTTACATACACCGCATGCCGCGTACATGCCGCGTACTATTTCGACGAGTACACAGCATGTACGCAGGAGGTCACTAGTACACTTCAAGTACGCAGCACAGACTCTGAAAATTTAAGGAGTATACGCGGGAAAGACTTGTACAGTATCTTTTGGCATTTGTACTTAGTTTTTGTTTAATAAGTTAAAGTCTGAAGTAAACTTCATATACGCGGGAGGGACTTGTTCATTTTCTTTTGGTGTTTATACTTTGAATTTTTTTAGGTAAAAGTCTGAAGTACACTTCATGCAGGAAGGATTTGTACATTTTTTTTTTTTTTTTGGAAGCAAGAACTTGATTTCCGAGTAACTTTTATCTTAACAGCATAGAATAGTTCAGATTACCGGTATTCTGAACAATGAAAATTTGCCAAACTATTCGCAATGTTCACTTTTGAAGCTTACATCTTAGTGATTTCTGAGCTGCACCTTGCATGCAGTGTAAAAATATATTCTTTTTCATTTTGAATTAATCCTGGAGCTTTCTAACTTGGATAATTGAAAAGCCTTATTTGAACTTCGTTGCATTACATTTTGTAATACGTGAAATAATTACCAAGATAATGCCTCAACAGCGCCCGAATGAGAAGAATTAATAGCTCTCACTGTTATTTTAATACTCTTAAGCAAAACATCATTCTATCATGTTTTATAAAGGCTTTAATGCTCATTATGTTAACTCATTAAGGCCTCACCAAATTAAAAAGTTGTTCATCGGATTTGCCGCTCATATATTTTCAGAATGTTTTTGGCTAATTGCGCTCACCCCACTGGAAAAAATCAAAATATATAATTCCAGTCCTAGATTGTTCTCAGATGGATTTTAATCAAAATAAATACATACTACGCACACATCGTCTATAATAAATCATAACATTATATTTAGTTGCATTAAAGTTGTTTGCCCTTGATGCAGTTACGCCATTTTCTTTAAATGTTTACCAAATTACATGCTACAAAAATTGATTTATTTCATTGAAAAGTGGATGAAGAAAAGCATACTAATTTATTTGATAACATCAATCTACATTATTTTGGTAAGGGTAAATACTTATTGATGCATGTCACTTATCTTTTTTCTGTTTTTTTCTGTCCAAATGATCAGCATTTGCATACGAAAGTTGGTGGGGTTAGGAATTTACATTATCACAGCAGTTTTGCCACAAGAGTACACAGCATGTACGCCGCAGGACTCGGGCCAGGAGTACACAGCATGTACGCCGCAGGAGTACGCAGCATGTACGCCGCAGGGGTAGTACACCGCAGGCTCATTTGCATGTGAAAAGTGTATGTGCCGCGTATATGCTGTGTACTATTTCCCGCATACTAAATTCCTCCAGCGTACATCCTGTGAACTATGTAGTCCACAGCATGTACGCAGCAAGTAGTACGCGGCAGAGCTCATTTGCATGTCAAAAGTGTACTACAAACGTACTATCGGTGTATGTGCCGTGTATATCCTGCATACTATTTAAAGCCCTTGATTTCAGTACACATCATGTACGCATCATATACGCTGTATGTACCCAGCAAGAGTACGCAGCAGGCCTTTTTCTTCTGTAAGGGATGATATGTATGTAGTATGTGTGTAGTATTTGTATAAACCAATGAGATGATAGTAGTAAATTATGTTACTATGGAATTCCATTCATAAAACTGCACAGCTTGTTTGAAGGTTCACAGCTTGTTTGAAGGTTCACAGCTTGTTTCTTTATCATGATTAGATGGGTCATGTATATATGGAGACAGTGGATCATGTTGTACAGTAATATTAATTTTATATATTTGAAAATATGCAAGTGTATATTTCTGTGACTGGTGTAAAGATACTATGGGTCTGCTCATATAGAACCACACTGGTGTGTTCTAACTACTTTATTCAAAGACTGCTTGGTATAAACTGGCAGCATGTGGTTAAAATGTATAAAGGGAAGTAACTTGTAAAGCCTTGCTAGGTCAATCTGATTGCTATATCATGTTACAACTGCATCACCATTTATTTGCATTTTTGTTTGTTTTTAAATAGTCTCTTGATCAGTAATGAGATCATGATTGCGTATAGATTTCCAGACCTAACTGTAGTCAGTATTTCAACCTTTTCAATTCTTTCTATTATAATACCTTATTTCATTACATTTCAAAATATAAACAAGAGCATTGCCATGTGGGTGTAGATACTCATCTGATTTTTTTGTCTCTGTATAATAGAAATATTGTCATACCCATGCTCTTCTAAGTCCAAAAGGGGCAATAATTCTTGCAAAAAGCAATGTAGAGTTATGGTACTAGCTGTGTAGAGTCAGCTTTGAATGGCAAATAACTGCTCCAAGCTTTTAAGCAATAGCTTTGACCATTAAAAAGAAAAGGTGACTTAAAAACAAAACTTAACCAAAAAATCTGATATTTTCTAAGTCTAAAAGGGGCCATAATTCTTGCAAAAAGCAGGATGGAGTTATGTTTCTTGCTGTACAATGTCAGCTTATGATGGTTAACAAGTGCTGCAAGTTTCAAAGCAATAGCTTTGCAGTGATTTTTTTTGCGTATTTTTACTGCCGAATATCGGCACTTTCCCCTCGCCAAAATAGGCCATTTTTTCCCAAAAAATCGTCTATTTTTCCCCTAAAAAAGAGATGTTTTCCCCCCTCAAATTATAATATTTTATTTCCAAAATGTAACAGTATATATTCGGGCGTGAGATCCGCGATATCTAACATGAAATTGGCAGAAATGACATCAAAAACGTCCTTTTTTAAGATCAAAATCGCATCAAGGTTACAGTCGCGAAAACACGTGACAAACAAAACATTGCCGATTTTCAAGAGAAATATGGACTTCAGTCGGTTTAAATATGTTTCATTATGTCAGTTAATCATTTATGGTAATGAAAAATGACAATATCTCTCCTAGTTTTTGGAAAATTGGAGATCAAAATCGCCGCGATTGTACCGAATTTCGGATAGTCAAAATTTCGGACGTTATCAAATTTCAAGGGAATGAAGTGAAAATTGATAAATACAATCAATACAAGTTGTATTGGTGTCTTAATTAATTTTATCACCCAAAAATTTCACGATTTTAAATCCAAAAGTGGTTTTGAAAAAATATAAACTCTTTAAACAAAATTCAGTTAGGAAATGTACAGATTTATATCACTTAGTATGGAAATTAAACATATTTATATTTTTCCCAATTTGGGGAATTATCGCGCTTATTTTCCCAATTCAGCGGGCACAGGCACCTTTATTTTTTCCAAAATAAATCACTGCTTTGATAGTTTAGGAGAAAAATTGACCTAAACATCTGATATTTTCTAAGTCCAAAAAGGGCCATAATTCTTGCAAAAAGCAGGTGGGAATTATGTTTCTTGCTGTACAGAGTCAGCTTTTTTTAATGGTGAACAAGTGTTGCAAGTTTTAAAGCAATAGCTTTGATAGTTTAGGATAAAAGCTGACCTAAACACAAAACTTAAACAAAAAATCTGATTTTCTATGTCCAAAAAGGGCTATAATTATTGCAAAAAGCAGGATGGAGTTATGTTTCTTGCTGTACAGAGTCAGCTTATGATGGTGAACAAATGTTGCTAGTTTCAAAGCAATATTGACAGTTCAGGAGAAAAGCTGACCTAAACATAAAACTTAACCTGGCAACGCCAACGCTGACGCCGACGCCAATCAAGTGATGACAATAACTCATTTTTTTTTTAAAAAATCAGAATCTGATGAGCTAAAAACAGTAAAAAATGTTTCAAATTGTTAGTAAACACTTTCACATCGCGGAATAGTATTTCACTTTTTTCAAAGTAGTTTCCTGTGTTTTGTACTTCAGCGTTTGCAAGTTACTGTTTTCAAATAGGTCTATTGGATGTTGCTGTTCCATCCGATTTTATCAACCCCATCCCTTTTTTAACACATAGAGGAAGCTGGCTTATCAGTAACAGTATTGTGCAGATTTATCAATAAGACAGTGAAGTCAGTGTCAGATACTATAAAAAGTAATTAATTTCAAGTGTAATTTGAATCATAGGACTGGAGAAATTTCAGATAGACTGGTATGAAATGTTTGTTTGATGATTCCGTACTTTTCTTTCAGGTAAACGAGTTTCCATTTGGCCTAAAATAAAACTAGAAAATGCTTTTGTAAAAAAGCGCATGTCTCCCCCAATGCAAAGTCCTATAGGCACGAAGTCAATATGGGTCAGAAGCGAAAGTCAAAGAGACACTGATGGTTGGCTGCAATAGGGATCATCTACTTGGCATGTCCAGTCATCCCGCTAAATTTCAACACTAGTGGCCTAGTGGTTCTCAAGTCACTGTTCAGGCTCCTGTGACCTTGACCTTTGATCAAGTGACCTCAAAATAAAAAGGGGTCATCTACTCTGCATGTCCAATCATCCTATTAAGTTTCAACATTGTAGGTCAAGTGGTTCTCAAGTTATTTCCAAAAAATGATTTTACATGAACAGGCCACTGTGACCTTGACCTTTATTAGACTGACCCCAAAATCAATAGGGGTCATCTACTCTGCATGTTCAATCATCCTATGAAGTTTCAACATTCTGGGTCAAGTGGTTCTCAAGTTATTGATCGGAACTGGTTATCAATGTTCAGGCCCCTGTGACCTTGACCTTTAACGGAGTGACCCCAAAAACAATAAGGGTCATTTACTCTGCATGAACAATCATCCTATGAAGTTTCAACATTCTGGGTCGAGAGGTTCTCAAGTTATTGATTGGAAATGGTTTTCCATGTTCAGGCCCCTGTGGCCTTGACCTTTAACAGAGTGACCCTTAAATCGTGTTTGAAAATTTTGCTTGTTTTAGTGATTTGGTATTTTCATGAAATGTAAACAAAAATTAACTGCCGGACTGGGGGTTACTGACTTGCGGGTGAAAAAAGTGCACAAAAATGATGGTCAACATGTATATTTCTGGCTGTTTTCTTTTAGGTCTTGAATAGTTCTTTCACCCTGGGTAGGTGGCATCAAAAGTTTAAATGTTAGGAAAGGGCTATAACCCAAAACATTACAATGTAAGTCTATGGGAAAACAGTTAGTTCCCTTCGACCTAGATCTATGTGTGTTCATAGCAAACTGGTGTCCCCTACTGCCACCATACTGTCATATCACTTCTTGATAGTGCAAGACTGGCAAGCAAATAGTGGATTTTTGTTAATTTTCACAGAAACAATATTTACCTGTCACTACGCATGAGTGAAAAGATACAGTTGCCCTTTATTTGCAGTGATGGATAAATATTTTACATGTGAAATTATTTACATTATTACATTATTTGACCTACTGACCTAGTTTTTTAAGGCATGTGACCCAGTTTCAAACTTGACCTAGATATCATCAAGGTGAACATTCTGACCAATTTTCATGAAGATCCATTCACAAGTATGGCCTCTAGAGGTCACAAGGTTTTTCTATTATTTGACCTACTGACCTAGTTTTTGAAGGCACGTGACCCACTTTCGAATCTGAACTAGATATCATCCAGATGAACATTCAGACCAACTTTCATACAGATCCCATGAAAAATATGGCCTCTAGAGAGGTCACAAGGTTTTTCTATTATTTGACCTACTGACCTAGTTTTTGATGGCACGTGACCCACTTTCGAACTTGACCTAGATATCATCAAGATGAACATTCTGACCAATTTTCATGAAGATCTCATGAAATATATGGCCTCTAGAGAGGTCACAAGGTTTTTCTATTTTTAGACCTACTGACCTAGTTTTTGACCGCATGTTATCCAGTTTCGAACTTGACCTAGATATCATCAAGATAAACATTCAGACCAACTTTCATACAGATCCCATGAAAAATATGGCCTTTAGAGAGGTCACAAGGTTTTTCTACTATTTGACCTACTGACCTAGTTTTTGATGGCACGTAACCCAGTTTCAAACTTGACCTAGATATCATTAAGGTGAACATTCTGACCAGTTTTCATGAAGATCTTGTGAAATATATGGCCTCTAGAGAGGTCACAAGGTTTTTCTATTTTTAGACCTACTGACCTAGTTTTTGATGGTACGTGACCCAGTTTCAAACTTGACCTAGATATCATCAAGATGAACATTCTGACCAACTTTCATAAAGATCCCATGAAAAATGTGACCTCTAGAGTGGTCACAAGCAAAAGTTTACGGACGCACGGACGCACTGACGACGGACGACGGACACCGCGCGATCACAAAAGCTCACCTTGTCACTTTGTGACAGGTGAGCTAAAAAAGGTCTTGGTTTGCAACTAAAATAACAGACTAGAATAGTTCTCACTATTCCTTGATTAGTCAAGCTAATAAAACCTATCAAAATTAGATCAGTATCACAATTACTTATTACTTACTTGACATGTCTGAAGAAACTCGACAGAATATAGGGGAGCAATAGCAGGGTGTCTTGGACTGTTGTTCACTCAGAATGGTCTTCTATACATTGTCTTGTACAGCTGCAGCTGCAAAGATAAAACAAATTTATTTTATGCATTTCAGTGAAATAGAATTGGTATTTATGGAATGTACATAACATTGTTCAGGTAAAATGAGTATAATTTGGTTAAAACCATTGAAAATTCAAGACATAAGAAGAAAATTTGATTGTTTTAATGCAAGATGGAAATATATTTCACCAGACTAAGTGAACATCGTATTTTAATTTTCACTTTTGGCTGCACTACACATGAAAATATCCCATCCGACATTCACTTGGTTAAATGTATTTTGACCATAAGCTAGAATCACACTGCCCCAGCTGGGCTTGCGGATGAGTTCCGGATTCCCATCCCCAGATTGCTCCAGATGTGTAAGGAAACAAATGGTATTGGCAAATTTGTTACGATTTAAATCTCTCTAAATCAATCGTAACAGAACCTTAATAAACCTTATAAGAACCGCAATAAAACCGTAATAGCTCGCATTTTTTCACCACAGTGATTGTCTTCTGGACTGTTACGATCTTTTAAGATTTGTTACAATCTTTTCAGAACTATTACGGATTCCTTACGGATATATTAACCGGAACTCATCTGCAAGCCCATCCGGAGCAGTGTGATTGCAGCTTTATACAGAAACAAACAAATATCCTATTGCCATTTTCACAATAGAGTGCACCAGCATGTTGCCCTCAAGAGTAAAAATAAACTTTTGAAAATTATAATTTATTTTTACAGTTTAGCATTATGATCACAGTAATAGAATTAAAGGCTTTCTGCTGTACCTCTAATATGATACTCACAGTTTACAAATAAGGGACCTGTTGAAAAAAGTGCACTGTTTTGCTGTTATAATTATGTAAAAATAATTATATAGCCTGGGAATCCAGTCTGACAATTTCTAACTTTTTTTTCTACCTGCAAATTGACAGCCTGGGAAAACCAGTTTTCCGGCAGCAGCGCCACCTATATTTCACCCGAAACATGCGAGTGTTTGATACAGAACAATAACTTCTGAAAGCAATAACCCACGGCTAAATATAGAAACGGAATTCTCATGGAAAAGACATATGGAAATTGTGTACTTCCAAAGGTTTCCGAACATAATCCGGGCCATAGACAAATTCCAGTTTGTACCTCCCATTGCTTTTTCAGCAAGTTGTGACAACTTTTAAATATGTCAGTATAAACTTAAATTTGCGTCATAGCTATCAAGATATTATATAAATGCAGACATAGTGATCTTCGAAAATTGACGAATTTTCGGCAACACTGCCTGGTTTTCGTTTCAAACAAGCGCAAATATGATCAGGTTAATTAGGCTAATTATAGCAAATCGATAATCAGTAGTGACATGGAAACTCCTTCAGATTTCCCCAGGCAATTATAATATCGGCTAAAACAAGATCAGATAGGGAAAGTAGAATGAGCTGATGTTATACTCTTGCATCTCTTTACAATAAAAAGTAAATATAATATAATGAGTGGCATTGTTTAGAGCTTGTTCCCAGCTTTCTTAGCATGTATAACACTGTTAGGTTTTGGCTCACTGTTTTAACAAGAGGACCATGATGGTCCTGAATCGCTCACCTGTTCCCACATGACCCAGTTTGAGTATGACGTTGTTTTTTCTATTATTTGACAAACTTAGTTTTTGAGCTCATGTGACCCAATTTTGAAGTTGACCTAGATATCATCAAGATAAAAATTCTGACTAATTTTCATGAAGATCCATTGAAAAATATGGCCTCTAGGGAGGTCAAAAGATTTTTCAAATTTTAGACCTACTGACCTAGTTTTTGACCGCAGTTGACCCAGTTTCAAACTTGACCTAGATATCATCAAGATGAACATTCAGACCAACTTTCATACAGATCCCATGAAAAGTATGGCCTCTAGAGAGGTCACAAAGTTTTTTTTATTATTTGACCTACTGACCTAGTTTTTGATGGCACGTAACCCAGTTTCAAACTTGTCCTAGATATCATCAAGGTGAACATTCTCACCAATTTTTATGAAGATCCATTCAAGGGTATGGCCTCTAGAGAGGTCACAAGGTTTTTCTATTTTAAGACCTACTGACCTAGTTTTTGAATGCAGTTGACCCAGTTTCAAACCTGACCTATATATCATCAAGATAAACATTCAGACCAACTTTCATACAGATCCTTTAAAAAATATGACCTCTAGAGAGGTCACAGGGTTTTTTCATTATTTGACCTATTGACCTACTTTTTGAAGACACGTGACCCACTTTCGAAACTGACCTAGATATCATCAAGATGAACATTCTGACCAATTTTTATGAAGATCCATTCACAAGTATGGACTCTAGAGAGGTCACAATGTTTTTCTATTTTTAGACCTACTGACCTAGTTTTTGACCGCACATGACCCAGTTTCGAATTTGATCTAGATATCATCAAGATAAACATTCAGACCAATTTTCATACAGATCCCATGAAAAATATGGCCTTTAGAGAGGTCACAAGATTTTTCTATTATTTGACCTACTGACCTAGTTTTTGAAGGCATGTAACCCAGTTTCAAACTTGATCTAGATATCATCAAGGTGAACATTCTGACCAATTTTCATGAAGATTTTGTGAAAAATATGGCCTCTAGAGAGGTCACAAGGTTTTTCTATTTTTAGACCTACTGACCTAGTTTTTGAAGGCACGTGACCCAGTTTCGAACTTGACCTAGATATCATCAAGGTGAACATTCCGACCAACTTTCATAAAGATCCCATGAAAAATGTGACCTCTAGAGTGGTCACAAGCAAAAGTTTACGCACGGACGGACGGACGCACGCACGCACGGACGACGGACGCTGCGCGATCACAAAAGCTCAACGTGTCACTTTGTGACAGGTGAGCTAAAAATATTATGCATAAAGTAACGCTAAAAGGGCCATTTTTTTTATGTTATGCTGTCCCTTACAGAAGCAAGCCTCTGTGGCGTACATGCTGCGTATTTGCTGTGTATATGCCGCGAACACAGTAGTACGCCAGAGGAGTACATTTTACATACACCGCATGCCGCGTACTATTTCCACGAGTACACAGCATGTACGCAGGAGGTCACTAGTACACTTCAAGTACGCAGCACAGACTCTGAAAATTTAAGGAGTACACTGCATGTACGCAGGAGGGACTTGTACAAGAAAATAGTACACTGCATGTACACCGCAGATACTTTGAAATTTGTGCAGTACACTTCATATACGCGGGAAAGACTTGTACAATTTCTTTTGGCATTTACTTACTTAGTTTTTTTTTTATAAGTTGAAGTCTGAAGTAAACTTCATATACGCGGGAGGGACTTGTTCATTTTCTTTTGGTGTTTATACTTTGAATTTTTTTTGGTAAAAGTCTGAAGTACACTTCATGCAGGAGAAGGATTTGTACATTTTTTTTTTTTTTTGGAAGCAAGAACTTGATTTCCGAGTAACTTTTATCTTAATAGCATAGAATAGTTCAGATTACCGGTATTCTGAACAATGAAAATTTGCCAAACTATTTGCAATGTTCATTTGTGAAGCTTACATCTTAGTGATTTCTGAGCTGCACTTGCATGCAGTGCAAAAATATATTCTTTTTCATTTTGAATTAATCCTGGAGCTTTCTAACTTGGATAATTGAAAAGCCTTATTTGAACTTCGTTGCATTACATTTTGTAATACATGAAATAATTACCAAGATAATGCCTCAACAGCGCCCGAATGAGAAGAATACCTCTCACTGTTATTTGAATACTCTTAAGCAAAACACCATTCTATCATGTTTTATAAAGGCTTTAATGCTCATTATGTTAACTCATTAAGGCCTCACCAAATTAAAAAGTTGTTCATCGGATTTGCCGCTCGTATATTTTCAGAACGTTTTTGGCTAATTGCGCTCGCCCCATGGAAAAAATTAATCAAAAATTTTTTGGTGCGCTACTTTTTACGGACGTAAAAAGTGTATAAATGCTTATATAATTCCAGTCCTAGATTGTTCTCAGATGGATTTTAATCAAAATAAATACATACTACGCACACATCGTCTATAATAAATCATAACACTTATATTTAGTTGCATTAAAGTTGTTTCCCCTTGATGCAGTTACACCATTTTCTTCAAATGTTTACCAAATTACATGCTACAAAAATTGATTTATTTCATTGAAAAGTGGATGAAGAAAAGCATACTAATTTATTTGATAACATCAATCTACATTATTTTGGTAAGGGTAAATACTTATTGATGCATGTCACTTATCTTTTTTCTGTTTTTTTTTCTGTCCAAATGATCAGCATTTGCATACGAAAGTTGGTGGGGTAAGGAATTTACATTATCACAGCAGTTTCGCCACAAGAGTACACAGCATGTATGCAGCAGGAGTACACAGCATGTACGCCGCAGGACTCAGGCCAGGAGTACACAGCATGTACGCCGCAGGGGTAGTACACCGCAGGCTCATTTGCATGTGAAAAGTGTATGTGCCGCGTACATGCTGCATACTATTTCCCGCATACTAAATTCCTCCAGCGTACATCCTGTGTACTATGTAGTCCACAGCATGTACGCAGCAAGTAGTACGCGGCAGAGCTCATTTGCATGTCAAAAGTGTACTACAAACGTACTATCGGTGTATGTGCGGTGTATATCCTGCGTACTGTTTAAAGCCCTTGATTTCAGTACACACCATGTACGCATCATATACGCTGTATGTACACAGCAAGAGTACGCAGCAGGCCTTTTTCTTCTGTAAGGGGTGTCATTTTAAACAAGCCAAAAACTAAAAATGTGTTGTAAAGAAATATGTGAAAAGAAACTAATTTTAAGGTAACCAATGTATAATTTTACATCTCGGGTAACATTTTGTTGATGCCATTCATTAGCATATTGAGTATTTTCACGGATAGCATCTTTTGGGGAAATGTTGTCATTGTTATGCTTTTTCAGTTATTACATTTGTTGAGTTTGTGAAGATGTAAAAGCAATATCTTTAACAAAACATGTTCATAATCATTATTTATGACACCAGTAATTATGTATCCTTACAACAGATACAAACAATTACCTGCCAAAACTCTAGTTAAGCTTAAGGAACTAATAATCGAAGTATACCGTTTTGTAGTGTCCATAGATAGCATTTTTAAGCATGTTTTTCTATAAAAATGTACGAGCTATTGATATGTTTCTACTGTTTTCTGTTTTAAACTCTGGCAATAAATGAAAAAAGTAGAGCTTGAAACCTTAGCTTTCTGCATTTTTTTCATGGCGACCAGTTCAAATTTGTCCGTAGATCGTAGTGTCCGTATATCACATTTTTAAAGTAAAGTACTTTTGCAAATAAGAGGCAGGAAATGTTAATGTCATATATGTTTTATTGTTTTCAACTAAATAAATAATATTTATCATCTAAGGCTCATGTATTCTGCTTAATATTTGAATAAATCAGTATTAATGCATCATTTGCTTCTAAAATCTTAATATAATACTTGAAAACTTAAAACAAGAGGGCCATGAAGGCCCTGTATAGCTCACCTGACCTAGGAAACATTCTGACCAAATTTCATTAAGATATGGTCACAAATGTGGCCTCTACAGTGTTAACTAGCTTTTTCTTTGATTTGACCTGGTGACCTAGTTTTTGACCCTATATGACCCAGATTCAAACTGGACCTTGAGATCATCAAGATTAAAATTCTGACCAAGTTTCATGAAGATACAGTCATAAATGTGGCCTCTACAGTGTTAACAAGCTTTTCCTTTGATTTGACCTGGTGACCTAGTTTTTGACCCCAGATGACCCAATATCGAATTCGTCCAAGATTTTATTGAGGTTAACATTCTGACCAAGTTTCATTAAGATTTGGCCAAAATTGTGACTTCTAGATTGTTAACTAGCTTTTCCTTTGATTTGACCCGGTGACCTAGTTTTTGACCCCATAAGACCCAGATTACAACTTTATCTAAAGATCATCAAGATCAACATTCTGACAAAGTTTCATGAAGATACAGTCATAAATGTGGCCTCTAGAGTGTTAACAAGCTTTTCTTTTGATTTGACCTAGTGACCTAGTTTTTGACCCCATCTGACCCAGATTTGAACTTGACCTATATATCATCAAGATTAACCTTCTCACCTAGTTTCATTAAGATATGGTCATAAATGTGGCATCTACGGTGTTAACTAGCTTTTCCTTTGATTTGACCTGGTGACCTAGTTTTTGACCCTACATGACCCAGATTCAAACTGGACCTTGAGATCATCAAGATTAACATTCTGAAAGAATTTCAAGAAGATACAGTCTTAAATGTGGCCTCTAGAGTGTTAACAAGCTTTTCCTTTGATTTGACCTGGTGACCTAGTTTTTGACCCCAGATGACCAGATATCGAACTCATCCAAGATTTTATTAAGGGTAAAATTCTGACCAAGTTTCATTAAGATTGGGCCAAAATTGTGACCTCTAGAGTGTTAACAAGCTTTTCCTTTGATTTGACCTGGTGACCTAGTTTTTGACCCTAGATGACCCAATATCAAACTCGTCCAAGATTTTATTGAGGGTAACATCCTGACCAAGTTTCATTAAGATTGGGCCAAAATTGTGACCTCTAGAGTGTTAACAGTCAAATTGCTGACGACGACGGACGGACGACGGACACAGGGTGATCACAAAAGCTCACCTTGAGCACAAAGTGCTCAGGTGAGCTAAAAATGACTTCAAGTTTTTTTCAAAAGGACTTGCTTTAATGCATTAACACCTTTTCAATAAAATACATTAGATTCTTGAACATGCTATTGCAAAAGAAATCTCTTGCAGTTCATTTTTGTTTCAGGGTTTAGTGATCTACAGACACTACAATCTTAGGCTTATGCTTAGGTATGTTCAAGATAAAGTATTTTTCCTGTTTAGTTGATAGATATGGGTTAAAAGAAAGACCTGCTTTTTATATGTGTAGGTTGGCAGCCACTATAACAAGCTTTTGCCACTCTGTCCATGAATCACACAACATCAAGTTGTATGTAATAAAATGAATGAACTAGCACGCAGAAAAGTGTTGTTAAAATATTCCAATTAAATGTAACCACAAGTCATGTTTAAATGAAGTACATTGTATGAATATTTTTATTTAAGTTGAGCACATCCACACTCGTGCACCAAGCATCATTACAATCTGACACTTCTACATACAGAGTTTCATTCAGAATTAACAGTTCCATTAAGTCTGTATTTATTGTAAAGACTTTTTAAAAAATGTATCTACATCCTTGAAAAAACATTTTAAGATTATCATGCTTGAAACAGAATTTTATATCCTAATTTACTAGAAGATATTTACCCTAGTCCTAAGGCAGTAATTCGTATATATTTTAAAAGTATCAATTTTAATAGAAAACAAAAATAAAGTAAAAGTACGGTTGCATACATCCTCATTCAGCACTACATTTGGTAAAGTAGCCTCTGTCTGGGTACAAAGAAAAATGATATCTTAAACAGATATAGAACCTGTATCTTTAAGAAAGAAAGGTCATTGTCTGTATTCAAGGGAACTGAAATCAACGATGGGTATTTCATTTTCTTCAACAGCCTACAGAGGGAGTAACTAAAAATACAGTTAGGATTTTCAAATAATTTGCACTACCTAAATACAAAGAGAAACTAAACTAGAGCTATCACTGAAGGTGATGAATGTACCCCCCGCATGCACTGACACAGTACATTGCAATTTGACGCACACACGACTGCATAATTATGTGGACTGTATGTACATAGACTGTATGCATACAATTTAGTAACAAAAAACAAAGTCCCATAACTATGCAGAATATTTATCTAAAAGAACATAACATGCACCATGCACAACTAGGGTTGATACTGATCACTTGTGTGAAGTTTCATTAAATTGTGTGCAAGGGTTCGGAAGATTAGGCGATTAGATTGCATATACAGACTGTATGTACATAGTATGTTAACAAGAAACAAAGTCCCATAACTCTGCAATTTTTGTTGTTGAAAGAACCTAACATGCCCCATGCACAACTACTGTTGTTACTGATCACTTGTGTGAAGTTTCATTAAATTGTGTCAAGGGGATGAGGATCGAGAGATGGTGCGCAAAAGATTGTGTCTATGTATATAGTATAGTAAGAAAAAACAAAGTCCCATAACTCTGCAAATTTTTTTTCTGAAAGAACCTAACACGCCCCATGCACAACTCTATTGTTACTGATCACTTGTGTGAAGTTTCATTAAATTGTGCCAAGGGGATGAGGAGAAATGGTGCGCATAAGATTGTGTCTACTGACAGACAGAAAGACAGACAGACAAACCTGAAACCAGTATACACCCCCTTACAACTTTGTTGTTGGGGGGTATGAAAAGAAATTGTCATAAGTAGTACTTAAAATTGTTTTTTCTTCAATTTCAATTTTTAATCTTCAAAACATGTAATATTTATCTTGAAAAGCATTATTAAAGCTTCTCGCCCGCAGAAAGGTTTACGGATTCACAGCACTATATGGTTATGTAGCAAAAACTAAAGCGTTGCAAACAGTTTATTATTTTTCCAATATAGCCATATAGAGCGGTGAATCCGTAAACCTGTTTTCATAAGCCATTTTCTCAGAACGTTACGTAGATTTTCGCTTATTTTGTTGATCATGCCTTTTCATTTTACATTCTTGTTATAAAAATGTTGCTTTTGTGAAATTGAATATTTTTGACCAAACTGAGGGCGAGCAGCTTTAACAGAACTCTGTGCATTGTAGAATACAAAACAAGTTAATATTTTTAATAAATATATCACATGTAGTCAACGCCATAGATGGCATATAAATAACGTATTTCATAGTGTCCGTAGATAATATGACACTCAAACTGAATTTGTTATATTTCTAAAACTAAGATTTTAAGACGTCTAGAAACCAGTATTTTCTTGTCAGCTTATATAAGTTTTGTGATTTATGTCCTTTATTGGTTCTTCCCAGCTGAATTGCAAAAGCAATAAAATTTGAACAAATTAAAAAAATGTTAAGCTTTAAATATCCTTCGTTCTTGTATCAAGGGATGAAATACTGCATTGGAACAGAGCAGATACTTATTACTGAATGTGTTCACAGATGTTTGTGTGTGCATTTGGGTACAACAGTTTTTGCAATTCTATTGTATTCATTAAAAATACAGCACTGTTATGCTTTTAGTAGTAGTGTTCGTGGATCAACTACATTGAGAGGATTGAACAGCTGCAACTTTTTTAATATACATGCGCAAGCTAAAACCCTTTGGATTTTTATGTCTCACAGATGACCCCATATGACAAACACCATTTTTAAAGGATTCTTGACATTTCATTTTTGACCAAAAGTGAGACAAACTTTCCCTATTTGATCTTGTTTTAGCGCGGAGCGGTCACAAAAGCTCACCATGAGCCTTTGGCTCAGGTGAGCTAAAAACGGGAGATGATTTCAAAGTTTGTTCTCGTATTTTTCTCGTTGTTTTGAATACATGGTAAGTCACAGGAAACAGAAGTATTTGTAATTCTTTCATCCCAGGAAAAATATGATCGCAAATTCGATAAATAATTAATAGCAGTTAATTTGTACGCCGTAATCGGAAGCTTTTATTGTTTTTTCTTGGGACTGATGAATAAATATAATATTAAACTTAATGTTTTCTTCAGTATTTAAGACATGGATTTTCTCATGAATTGTTGAATTCCTTTTACTGCTTTAGTAAATAAATATAAAAGTATTTTTTCTGTCACCGCGATGTCCATGGATTTCCTTGTTTACAAGTTGATAAAAAATCATAATCCTTTCTAGCCCCAATGCAAAATGCAAATTAAGTCAGCGGGTGTATAAAAATCAAAAGATGTGTTTATACATGTAAAATTACACACGTAAACAACATTTTGGTCAGGGACTTTTCATGTTAAAAATAAAATATTTAATTTAAACATAAATGCCCTGTTTTTATACGTTACTCAAGTTATAAAGGTAATAAACAGTTTTTTTGTGTTTGAGAATCTAGCAAACATGCGATTCTGAAGTCAGGCTTGATTCAAATGGAATCATTTTTTTTCGTACACTGAACATACATGTATTTACACCTAATTATCAACAATTCAACTTTCGGTCCTGTAGCCGTTGTACATGAAGTTTTAAATGCCTTAAGTGCTGGACTCATCGAGTGGTTAAGGTCGCTGACTACAAATCACTTGCCCCTTATCGATATGGGTTCGAGTCTCACTTGGGGCACTGAATTTTTCATGTGAGGAAGCCATCCAGCTGGCTTACGGAAGGTCGGTGGTTCTACCCAGGTGCCCGCTCATGATGAAATAATGCAATGTAGTTGCAATAAAGCCAGAAGTCGGCATAGAACTCCCAAATTGATATAGGGCAATGAGTTCGACTAACAGCTTATTTTTATCTCTACTTTTTTTCCGTTTGACTAAAGTATTCATGACATCGCATACCACACGTCTTCTGTATGCAGTTATAATTTGACAGATTTCTATGAAATAATGTGTAATTTTTCATATGGAAACTTTTCCAATGTTCTTCTAATCGATGTTGATCCTTTGGTTTGAGAGAAAATATCGGTAAAACTGGAAGACGGGATGAAGTAATCAGACTCAGATGGATGTATAATGACCGCATCACTTTGTATTTTTTACCGACAATTGATACGGTAGGAAAGGAAATGCGTATTAGTTTAATGAAAATTGGCTGCAAAGCCTGCATGTTTATCTGCACTATTTAGTAATTTTTGAAGCAAAAATGAAAATAAAAAGTGCCAAGACTGCACGTGATTAACCCTGTCGCATTCAGCGTGCGTTGTGCTCTTTACAGAACTGTTCGATATACATGTGTAGAAGAAATGACTTAGTGCTATTGAATAACAGTGACCTGAAAGCATATTCAATAGAGTAATATCAGTTAAAATTAGGGCTGGGTACCGCCTTGAAAAAATACCGCAGTATACCACGGTTTTTTCCTAATTACCGCGGTATATACCACGGTATACCACCATCTTTATCGTAAGACTTACAGCTATGGTAGTGGTCATAAAAATATCGAAAAACTCTCAGAAATACTTAATTTATTATGAGCAACAACGAAGATTATTTTCTTGACTAGAATAAAAGAAACAAGAGGGCCATGATGGCCCTGTATCGCTCACCTGAGTACCATTGCTCAAAAAGATATGATCAAGTTTTGACATACAGCACATAGGCATACACATTATTTATCATCAGGATAAACATTTTCTTGTAACAGTCCCTTTTGACCTAGTCAGGGCCAATTTCCATACCAAGTTTGAGGGTCCTCTAAGGCTCAATTGCTGCATTTTTGTACTAACATGACTATTCCTTACCCTGGAAGACTTAAATAACATTTAAAACCAATCTCATTAGATGCTGCTGATATATATACTTTTACATAAAATAAAGGGAGGTAATTTGTCATAAATTCAGTCTAAAGTTATCTACCCTGATTGTACGAGACCATCTGATGGCACAAATGACATTTCAAATCAGTATTTTCATTGGTTACTGAGATATACACATTTTAATTTGAAACAAAGGGAAGTAATTTGAAATAAAATCAGTCCATAGCTATCTACCCTGACTGCTTCAGTCCAACTAAAGACAATAATAAAATTTCAAATGAGTTCTATATATATTTACCGAGATAAATCCATTTTTATTAAAATCAGGGGAGGTAATCATGCATTGGTATATGCATGTAGAAGATACAGAGTATGACAAGCCTATACAACAATATATTAGTAAAATATTCATATCGATAAATGTTCAATCAAGAGTTTTCTAATATGACTATTTCTTACCATGGAAGACATAAATAACGTTTCAAACCAATCTCATTAGAAGCTGCTAAGGTGTATTCATTTAGATAGAAAATAAAGGGAGGTAATTTTGTCATAAATTCAGTCAATATGTATCTTCACTGATTGTCCAAGTCCATCTGTTGACAAAAATGAAATTTCAGATCAGTATCTTCATTAGTTACGGAGATATACCCATTTTAATTTGAAATAAAGGGAGGTAATTTGACATAAAATCAGTCCATAGTTATCTACCCTGATTGTCTCAGTCCAACTAATGACAATAATGAAATTTCAAATAAGTCCTATAAGGACTTACTGATATAAATCCATTTTGATTACAATCTGGGGTGGATATCAGATATAAAATAACTCTGGAACCTACGATTGGATCTGACAGATTTGTCATCATGACATGGAATCCAAGATTTATTGTTGCTGAAGATATTTTGGAAGTTTGTATCAAATCAAACCATAAATGAAGTCTCTATATGGCTGCAAAAGACAAAATAGCAAATTTTGGATCTTTAAGGGGCCATAACTCTGGAACCCATGATGTAATCTGGCCAGTTCAAGAAAGGAATCAAGATCTTGTGGTGATACAAGTTTGGTTAAAATCAAATCATAAATGAAGCTGCTATTGTGCAGACAAGGTCAAAATAGCTAATTTTGGCCCTTTCAGGGGCCATTACTCTGGAACCCATAAAGGAATCTGGCCAGTTCAGGAAAGGAACCAAGATCTTATGATGACACAAGTTTTGTGCAAGTTTGATTAAATTTAAATCATAAATGAAGCTGCTATTGTGCAGACACGGTCAAAATAGCTAATTCTGGCCCTTTAAGGGCCCTTAACTCTGGAATCCATAATGGAATCTGGCCAGTTCAAGAAAGGAACCGAGATCTTATGGTGATACAAGTTGTGTGCAAGTTTGGTTAAAATAAAATCAAAAAATGAAGCTGCTATTGTGCAGACAAGGTCAAAATAGCTAATTCTGGCCCTTTCAGGGGCCATAACTCTGGAACCCATAAAGGAATCTGGCCAGTTCAGGAAAGGAACTGAGATCTTATGGTGATACAAGTTGTGTGCAACTTTGATAAAAATCAAATCATAAATAAAGCTGCTATTGTGCAGACAAGGTCAAAATAACTAATTTTGGCCCTTTCAGGGGCCATATCTCTGGAACCCATAACGGGATCTGGCCAGTTCAAGAAAGGAATTGAGATCTTATGGTGATACAAGTTGTGTGCAAGTTTGGTTAAAATAAAATCATAAATGAAACCTCTATCGTGCAGACAAGAAATTGTTGACAGACGAACGCACAGACGGACGGACGGACGACAGGTGATCACAAAAGCTCAACTTGTCACTATGTGACAGGTGAGCTAAAAATACACTGGAATATTAACTTGACTAATGACTAGTTAGATTAATGACCCTTAGTATTTTTTACCAGCGTGTATTCGTCGGAAGACGCCATGTTGTCTCTAGGGAAGCACTGGATCACAGTATATAGGTCGCGCTTGTTTGAAGTTTGATTCCTGCACCCATCTGATAAACCAGTAACGTTTACAAATAGTACGAAGGCTTCATCAAATCGTTTTCAAACAAAAAATAATAATTTTCTACTCAACATTTTCCATACTATTTATTTCTTTTTTAATACATGCAAATACAGGTATGAAGGTTTTGATTGAGGATCACGCGGTCGATCGTACATGTTCAATTGCACTATTGGGTGGTTATTTTTGGAAACTAATAATAGTAGGATGGGAATTCCAGAGATATAAATTGGAAAATCATGCATGGTGTCAATTGCTGTTATGGAAGGCTACATAGACAATGTAAATTAAAAATAAACAGAAGTAGGGATAATGTTTATAAAATACCGGTATTCCCCGATGGGAAGATGGTACCACGGTTACCGGTATACCGGTAATACCGCGCACCACTAGTTAAAATAGCAATCAACATGACAGAAAGCGTCGAGTCGCAACTGCGCAATAAAACTCTAGTGTATGGTCATAGATTTCCATTCTCTATGTAACAAGAACCAAATGTTCTATTATTTGAAACAAGCTGCGGCAGAACTTTTAGGCTTTTAAAACAGAAAGGCACTATATATACATACTAGATATTACCAAACGTTCACGATTCTAGGGATAATCAGGGGTGTAAAATTCCATTCGCCCGCTCGCATTGGCGAGTTAAAGTCTGAGTAGGACGAGTGGACCTCGCTGTATACTCAACCGATCGGGCGAGTGGTTTTTTACGTCCTTACTTTACCAAAATTCAGAAATTACAACTCCAAAACGTCAACAAACTTTGAGATGGTTCAGTCGCTACCTGGATTGACTGGAATTTACCCGCGAATCGTAAAGATATAAAAACGTCATGCCGGTAATTTTCCATTCCACAAGCACGTGCGACCTATCGTATTAAATATCTAATTTACGTCGACACGTACACAAAAACCGTGCGTAGTGCATTCATTTTTTAACATTTTCGCTTCAAGTTTTCAACACCTCTTGAGAAATAATACTATTTGAATTCTATAATGATTTTAATAAGATATCGACAGAAATGTAGGCAAAATTCTATAAAAATGGTCGAATTTTCATATAATCATTTGTAAAAATTCAAACAGCGCGATCTCAGTTACTTATTTCTTTCTAAAAGTAAATAAATGATGAATACTCTGGGCGTAAAATTCAGACTTTTGACCATAAAGAACAAAAAACAGAATAAAAAAATCTTAAATAATGAACAAGAGCTGTCTCCATAGGATGACACATGCCCCCGATGGCACTTTGAATGAATATATAGTTATGGCCGATGTTAGAGTTTAGGACCTTTGACCTACGGAACTGGGTCGTGCGCGCGACACATCGTCTTAATGTGTCACACATTCATGCGTAGATATTTTAAAATCCATGCATGAATGACAAAGATATGGACTGGACACACCCATCAATGCACTATCATGAAAAATGACCTTTAACGTCTAAGTGTGACCTTGACCTTTGAGCTACGGACCTGGGTCTTGCGCGTGACACGTTGTCTTACTGTGGTACACATTCATGCCAAGTTATTTGAAAATCCATCCATCGATGACAAAGATATGGACCGGACACGCTCATCAATGCACTATCCTTTAACGTCTAAGTGTGACCTTGACCTTTGAGCTACGGACCTGGGTCTTGCGTGCGACACGTCGTCTTACTGTGGTACACATTCATGCCAAGTTATTTGAAAATCCATCCATCGATAACAAAGATATGGACCGGACACGCCCATCAATGCACTATCCTTTAATGTCTAAGTGTGACCTTGACCTTTGAGCTACAGACCTGGGTCTTGCGCGCGACACGTCGTCTTACTGTGGTACATATTCATGCAAAGTTATTTGAAAATCCATCCATCGATGACAAAGATATGGACCGGACACGAAAATTGCGGACAGACTGACAGACCGACAGACAGACTGACAGACCGACAGACGGTTCAAAAACTATATGCCTCCCTTCGGGGGCATAAAAAGCGGCAGCAATTACAATACATGGAGTAAAACGATTTTTGGTAAACAGATTTCTGTTAGTGCGGCAGAATAGGTTACGTGACCTCGTGAACGTAAATAGAAACGCGATTTAAAATAAAGCAATGTGAGTCAATTGCGGTTTTTAATAAGTTAGAATGACACCTTTGTAATTTTTTGACAACAATTAAAGTTTTTGTCAAACATATGTAAATTCCTTAGGCAAACAGGTCACAGATGGTGGTATTAAGTTGATTCTGCATTGATAATAACGTTTATATACGAAAGCTTCATATCGTTTTGAAACAAAATATAAAGAAACAACTTTTTATATTGATTTCTTTAATACATGCATCAGGTCAATTTTGATAGAGGATGCGGTCGATCGTACAGTATGCATTGGTGTATTTACGTGGAAAACAATAGTAGAGCATGGACAATTCCAGAGCATAAAAATTTAACGCATTGATCTCCAATTCTGATGTAGAAGACTACCATAGCATTTTTAAGAGGGGTGTTAAAATCGATCATGAAAACAAGGTCAAATTACTATACGATTTAAATACAATTCAATGACAGATACTCGAGTAACTCCAATAACGTTTGTTATTCCTCTCTATTCAACAGTGAACGAAATGATTATTGACAGCTCGCAAATTTTTAGACACTTTTCAAAATAAAATTCGAAAATAATACTAGAATTGCACATAATACTCCTTTCATAAAAGGGGTATTAAAAGTGTCCAATTATCAGGGCGAGTGGGCGTTCACTAAGGTCTGAGTAGATGATTACTGTGTATACTCGAGTCCATGCAGGGCGAGTGGTTAATTTTTTTTACACCAAAATTCGACAATAATACTGCATAACGTAACAAATATTGAGATTGTTCTCGCACATGGATGACAGCAATTACCAAACGAATCTAGTATATAAAAACCAATGCGTTTTTGCCAATTCCAAGCAGCGACTCCATGATAATTTTGAATACTGGACATGTACACAAAAAACAGGAGCTCATGTTTACACATGGCTAATTCCCCCCTCAGAATATATAATTTGAAGTCTAAAGTTCTTAATAGTATCGAAGTATAAATTAGGAAAATCTTTGAAAAACCGTTTATAGTGATCCATCTTGTAAAATTGAAAACACGGATACTCAGTATATTATGTTTCTAGCTAAATAATAATTTATCTGAACAGTAAATATGACTTTTGACCATAAGCAACAGATAAAAAATTAAAATGAAAGCCCTACAAACAGGGTAAACGATGTTTGGAAATGTATCAGAATATATGCCCGTCAAATGCAAACATTTTTAACATAGCAATGAGCATGGTATTTCAAATAATGTTTAATGATTTTGTATGTATTTTTAAATCAATTTAAAGTTTTTTGTCAAACACAAAAAAATTCCTTACCAGGTAAGAGTAGATTATACTATATAAATTTACAACTTTAAACGGGAGAGTAACATCGCTTTTGTAACACAAAAAGGAGCTTTTTTTTTTCCTAGTCACATTTTAACAGAACCGCTTTGCGGTCGAGCTCATCTGATGTTTTAATTGTGCGTAAAAAATGATAATGTCATGACCAATCTCGAGCAAAAATACGGGTCTCATTCTTGCAAGAAACTGATACTGTTTTAGTTCTTGAGTGTAATTGATCGACACATTATTAGTTATTAATGAAAAACCGTTCTAAGTTTTTTTTTCAACAGCGTTGAGATGATTATGGAAATTTTAGACTTCAAAATAAATATTAACCGGAAAATAATACTTTCCTAATACCCAAAAGTGGCAATTAAAGTGCAATAAAGCAGGATGGCTGTTATAGGCGTGTTGTACTAGGTCCTGTATGAGGTAGAACAATTTTTTCAAGTTCAAATGCAAAGTATGCTTTAGTTTTAAAAAAAACGAGTTTGCACAATAAACAGCAAAATTAAAAGAAATCTTATTTTCTAAAGTAAAGGACAACAATCGTTGAAAAAATCCGATGGAATCATGAATTCTTGAGCTGGATACATGGTCAACTAATTAAACAAGAGTCAAGTTTTAACATGGCTTAATTGCCGAGACAAGCTGACTTAAATAAGCTACAAGAAACTGATTTTCTAAGTCAAAAGGGGAAGAATCTTGAAGAACGTTAGTTGGTCAGATAGGAGTTTTAAGTATTGGATAGTACAGGGTCAGTTATGAGGTGTTAACGCAATATTAATTTTCAAACGATAGCTTGTGATTCTATTGGGAACTGTAGAAAAAAAATGAAACTAACAGGAAAATCAGAATGTCAAATATAAGCCTGCAAAGGCAAATTCTTACTTGCAGAATCAAGATGGATGTTATGTTTTCTTGTTATACAAGTAATCATTGGTGAAAGTTATTATGTTTTTCAAAGCAAAAAACTTCTTACAGGTAGAAAATACCTAAAATAAAACTTAACCAGGCAAACACTGAGACGCAGCCGACACTCAGTGATGACACAAAAATTCATTTTTTTTCCAAAAGTCAATTAGTAAAAATGTTACAATATAAGTTATTTATAGTAACAACTGAGGGAAGTTGATCTTTAAAAAAAAAATTTAAAAAATTGCAGGTCCACACAAAAATCTTTATCAGGTAGAGATTGGTCAAACTACACCTCAAAATTGGATTTAGCATGCTTGTTGTACTACAGAAAAGTGGTCTCGCTTTCCCTACGACTAGTAATGAAAAAGTTACAATAAAAGCTATTTAAAGTAACAACAAAGGGAAGTAATTCTAAAGAAGGGAACTGCACATGACACTTCGTCTCATGATGGTGTATAATTGTGCCAAGTCACATCAAAATCCCTCCATGCATGAAGAAGAAATGCTTCGGACAAAGTCATTCTTGTATCTGACCTTTGGCCTCCAAGTGTGACCTTGACCTTAAGCCTAGTAACCTGAATCTTGCGCACGACACTCCGTCTCGTGGTGGTGAACATTTGTGCCAAGTTATATCAAAATCCCTCTGCATGAAGAAGAAATGCTCTGGACAAGGTTTTTATTCTTGTATCTGACCTTTGGCCTCCAAGTGTGACCTTGACCTTAGACCTAGGGACCTGGTTCTTGCGCATGACATTCCGCCTTGTGGTGGTAAACATTTGTGCCAAGATATATCAAAATCCCTCCATGCATGAAGAAGAATGATATGCTCCGGACAATTTTTTTAAAGAAAATATGATAAAGGGGAATAACTCAAAAATAGGCAAGTTAGAGTTATTGTTCTTGCACACTGCACTTCCTCCGAATGTGTTCTATCAGTGTATGAAGTTTGAAGAAAATCCCTCCAGTACTTTTGGGGTTATGCTCCGGACAAAATGTTTTAAGAAAATATGATAAAGGGGAATAACTCAAAAAATAGGCAAGGTAGAGTTATTGTTCTTGCACACTGCACTTTCTCCCAATGTGTTCTATCAGTGTATGAAGTTTGAAGAAAATCTCTCCAGTACTTTTGGAGTTATGCTCGGACAAAAATGTTTAAGAAAATATGATAAAGGGAAATAACTCAAAAAATGGGCAAGGTAGAGTTATTGTTCTTGCACACTGCACTTCCTCCCAATGTGTTCTATCAGTATATGAAGTTTGAAGAAAATCCCTCCAGTACTTTTGGAGATATGCTCCGGACAATGATCGTTGCGGACACACGGACGGACGCACGGATTGAGAGCATTTCTAATATCCCCTTCGCCTTTGGCGGGGGGATAAATAAATACATGAAACCTTCTAACGATAAGGTTTTGTTGTATTTCGTCCAGATTTGCTATAAATGTACTACTGTGTTCGCGGCATATACACAGCAAATACGCAGCATGTACGCCACAGAGGCTTGCTTCTGTAAGGGGAGGCCTGCACAGTTGCTAGTATGAGATTAAATTTCAACTGATATGTTGACCATAAAGAAGAAATAGTCACTTAAAAGTAGTTATTAACTTAAAATTTAATTTTTAACATGCAATTAAGATATACATATGTATATGGCAAAAAAGTTTCATTATCAAACTCAATTGAGACTGAAAATGTTTTGTGAACTCGGGGCCTGGCAATCAAATCCTGTGAAAACAACTTTAATTTAACTCAACCTTTCCCACAGAAATGTCAGGGCTTTCCCCCCCTATAAATCTACCTCCCATAAAAGGAGGTAATCCCAATGCAAAAAAGTATGTTTTTTTCCCAAATTTGAATTTAAAATTCCCAAATGATTATACCTTTAAGGGTTTTTGCTGTTTTAAGATAGTTTTGCTAATTTGTATGTATATTTAGATAAATTATAATACTGTTGAACAATTACTGAAATGCAATTCATTAATATTTCACACAAAAACACATGTTATGTAGATTTTGGTAATTTGCAAATTGTCCCAACTAAGACAATTTCCGAGAGCATTTTCCCAATTCCACCGGTGTCGGTGGCATTCCCAAAATGATGAAAAAAAGGCCTGAATGTTGTCCACATTTTCTATGGACTTGAGCTGATTAAATCAAATGTGTTTTCACAGGTAAATATCACCTATTCACAGTGCTACACTATGAGATACAGTTACTAGCAAAGCTTCCAGCACTGCTTTGCGGTGCCGACAGCGTCGCATTACGGTTAGACATGTGAAAAAGAAAATTAATATCATGTATACTATCGAGCTGAAAATTTCTGGTACATTTTGGAATCGGTACTGTTCGGGTTTCTTCCAGTACACTATGCGCATAGTAATTAATTTATCGGAGTCAGTAGACACATGCTGTTTATGGATGATAAAAGCGTCTCGCTTACTGCTTTGAACATTGAATAAAAATGTAAGAGCGTTTGAAAATAAGAAATTAGCACAAAATATATTTAGTGAGTAGAAAAATTAAATAATTGTCCATAATTCCAGATATTTGCAGCCACTGCATTAACAACTCCTCTAATTTTTTATAGGGCACTGGTGATTTTTCAAGGGAGCTCTATCATTTAGGTAGATCTAGCACCTAATTTCATATTATACTGGGTATACCAATTACCGGGATATACATATTACCGTGAATGTCCTGTTTTGACACTTAACATAGTAAATTGCTTTACAATTTTTCTCTCATTATTCATGCTCAATGTGCTTACTGGTCCAGTGCCTAAATCCGGGCACTTTTGGTGGTTTTTTAACAGTAACTTTGCATTATGAAACCACACGTGCATAAAATTTTAACTGTATAATTTTAGGTTCTTTATAAATCTCTTTGCAAAACAACACAACCGTATATTGCTGATTTCATCATTAAAATGTCATCCGAATTGGGCCAGTAAAAGCTGTCAAAATTGACCTTCAGAGTGCTTAAATATTCGGACACTATTTGTGTATAAAATGCAACGAATATGTGCACCCAAAAATAACAATAAACACGACTTCCTTTAAAATAAAGCAGTCAAATACAGTCCTGTAAATATATACAAACATCTCCGTCCGAATAAAATTCTATTACCTGTTCATCACGTGATCATATGGACTGGTTTCTAACTTTATATAATTGCCAAATATAACAATAATATAAAAAAAGTTATCTGAGTAAAAATTAATGTTTAAAAATAGTCTTTCTTACATGCAGATTCTGTCGCTGTCGTTATACATTTTGACACAACTACGGGGATCATTATGACACTGCGCAAATTTTATTTAATGAACTGCTTCCCTTGTCTACAAGATGCTGGCATTTTTTTCAATTAATTGATATATAACAGAAATTGGTTAAATCTTTTAAATAAATACTGAGGGTAGTACAGAATTCTAAAACATGTTTTACACCAGTTTCGATCAGCAAACAAAAAGAGTCGTCTGCAATCTAGGCAGAAAATTTTCTTATTTAATCGGTACCTCATCGCACTTCAAATAACTGGCGCGCGCTCTATGACGTCATCCCCCAACACACACAATGTTTATACTTTATGCGGTGCGGATATTTGAAGGTAGTTTTCTCTGGAAAAGCTTACATTTGTACACTGTTGTTGACAGCTGGTTATCAAAGCTTTCGTTTGCGTCAATCCTGTTCATTTCAGTTAAAAAATCATGATCGTAAAGCATTTTTAAACGGTGTCCGAATTATTAAGCACTGTCCGGATTTAGGCACTGAACCAGTAGCTTTTTAGCAAAACTATTTTTGAAAATTGGAGTGTCTTTCTTTTTATTTCACCCTGATCCCAGAAATTAACTTTTTATTAAGGAATTTAGCTAAGAGTATTATCATATGGTTAAACTTCGCAATTAAGCATGCCGACTAGCTGGATAACTGAAAGGCAAAAAGAAGTATAAAATTTATTTTTATAGCTCTTTGAAAAACTGAAACAAAAAATTCCGAGTAGATCTAATTTCTGCGAACTTTCTGCAAACAACTTGCTGCTAATTTCATACCAGCATTGATTGTTATCAATTCTTAAAGTGTTTATAAACATAATAGCTGAGTAACCTTCCTTAAACTTGACCGTTTCCTGCAGACATTCTCAGATGATTCTGGCGTCGTTTTTCTCCTTTTGAAAGAGTACTGCGTTAGGATACGTAACTCTTGCGAGTCCAAGATATTTCATTTGAAGAATATCTTAATTATTCTCACACATGTACAGGAAGAGATTCTTACAACGTATTGACTATCTACGGACTTTATTGAAACATTTCTGATGCTTCCTTGCGCCATGAACAGCATGAACAGTATTTGAAAATGGCGGAAACAGAACTTTGGGACTAGATCTACACGTCTATATTTTCTGGTCCGTCTTACTGTGAATATATATTTGTTATGATTGAAACTTTTGATTCATATTAATGCTAGAATAACTTAAAGCCTGATATAAGCTGGGTATTTCATACAGTTCTAACAGTATATTTCGTTTTTCATCGTACTATATATTATGAGCGTAACAATTTACTTCTGCATGTATCACTACGCTGAGCAAAGACGACATTTTATCATGTGGTTAGAGACCACCAATTGTTTTCCCATAGACTTCCATTGTATAGCAGCCTAGCTACTTTAAATATTTAACGTCTGATATTACATATAACAAATAACAATAGCTTAAAGCTATTTCCCGACAAACATTGGTAAAGTAATAACAAACTAAAAGTAGCTGTAAGGGAAAAAACTCACAGTTCAATTCAAGTCAAGTCAAAGTAAATTTCATTTACAAAGACGGTGGTAAAATAATAATAAATCATAAGCTCGTAAGAGCTTTTAAAACCGACTTAAAGACATCTAATACCTGTACAAAGGATAAGAAAACATAATGTGTTACAATATAAAAGGCATGATTAAAAGGATTGAAATCCTATCATAGGCACACTAGATTTACGCAAAAGACAAATAAGCAGTTAAAGCTATGGTTAAAACATATAAAGAGCACATGATATAACTATAAAGCTATGGTAAAACATACAAAGAGCACATGATATATAACTATAGCTCCCATGAGAGTGCTGAGAAAGCATAAGCTTAGAAAGAACTTAGCACATTGCAACAAAGGTGTTCAACTAAGCTGTTAGAAAAAAGCAGAAGTAACTAAAAAAAACAAAGGTAACGTAACAGCAATTTTTACCATTCCAACTGGATATAAATGTTTTAAACTGACTGAAAGAAGATGCTTGCCTATATTCGTTCGGAAGAGAGTTCCCCAGCTTGGCAGCTAAATAACTAAATGTTTGCATACCATACCGAGGCTCAGTTCTTGGATGAGGAATTTCACCTATATTCTGGTATCTAAAACTATAAGAAGCATTTTTGTAATTAACAAGATCATGCGAGTAATTAGGGCCTTCACAATTTAACATTTTGCTATGTTATATTTCTCATTCTTCTAATTTCTAATTGGGTAAATCGGACAGTATCAAGAAATCTTCGTAAGATTTTGTATAATCGTCATATAAATGAATGTTAGAGCACGTTCCTGAATTTTCTCTATTTTCTTTGTATTTGTTTTATTAATAAAATTCCAAGTAAGGGGACAGTATTCAAAATTTGACATGACAAAGAGTGGTACATAACGTTTATAATTGCCTGGTTTCCTTTCTGCAGATATTCAATATTTGGCTATTGAAGCTAAGCAAAATGTCGAAGGTAACCCCTAGGAGTTTCACTTATCCTCGCACTTAACCTCAGTATCCTGCAGCTTAAACGTCAGATTCAGATTACGTGTTTTGCTTCCTACACCAATTGCTTTTTCTCAACTTCCTTCATTTGGTTTTTAGAGAACCAGTCAATGAATACTTAACTTTCTTCTTCAGGATAATATGCAATGGTAGATTTCTCGGAAGCACATATCACCACAAATCCAACAAGTACATTTTAATTTCATGCAAAATATAGACAGAGAGGGGGGATGGTAATGGGTAGAAAGAGGGGGAGGGGCAGGAGAGGGGGTTGAAGGGGGAAAGTAGAGCAAGGAAGAATATACAAGGGGAATGCTACGTTCCTTAACCACAGATACACTACAACATAAACCACAGTAGCGCAGACATTCATGTACCAAAGACAAACACTCTCACCCACATCCACACACAACTATATATAACTAACATAGATAAACAGACAAGTAAGATATAACAACACTGTAGGGCACCGTCCAATTTTAAGACACACAGACGTACAAGCACACAGACGCACTTATATAAGCAGGAAAAAACAACAATCGGGCACCGCCTTAGGATTCCGGCAGCCAAGATTGAGGTGGGCACGATAATTTACTAATAGTAAAGGGGGAGGGGATGTCAAAACAAGGGAGCGAAATTGCAAGGGGAGTGAGGAGAAAGGAAAGAAACGCTAACAACAAACAAGACAACATACCGGCAACACAAAATACAAGACAGACAGAAAACAAGTTGAAAATAGGGGCACTGCCTTGTAAGGGTCAGTAACCGATATAAAGGAAACTGGGGGGTTTAAACGCGTTTAGAGCATGCCAACCTCGCACGTACCCTATTCCCAACAAGTTAGACAAGACCACGCTAATAAAATGCCAACAACAAACACGACTATACACGCAACACAAAATACGGGATGGACAGGTAATAAAATGCCAACAACAAACAAGACTACATTCACAACACAAAATACGAGATGGACAGTTAATAAATGCCAACAACAAACAAGACTACATACGCAACTCAAATACGAGAGACAGAAAACAAGTTGAAAATAGACGCACCGCCTTGGAACGGTCAGTGACCTATATAAAGGAAACTGGGGAAATATTCTTCAAAATTGCTGGCATAAGATAATGTGGTATCGTCAGCGTAAATATAGAGGGTTCCCTTTTCAAAAAATGCAAAAATATCGTTAATAAATATATTAAAGAAAACGGGGCCTAAAATGGAACCAAGGAGTACTCCCTTGACTAGTTCCCTAAAGACACCTTTCTTTTTTAAACGCACTGTTATCTGTTTGACATGTAACTTTAATAATCTTTTGACAGATTATAGTGTTTTAGTTTTAACAGAAGCAGATCATGTGGCAAACAGTTAGAAGCCTTTGAGAGGTCCATAAGTATGGCAGCTACTTACATGTTTTTATCTAAAACAATTTCCAGTCTTCAGTAATTTTAAGAAGAATTGTGTTATAGTCATAACACGACCTTAAAATCTGCACATTTAAGGTATGACATTCCAAATGAAGGATTATGTTTTACAAGAACAAAGTTAGTAATACTAAGATCTTTTGATTTGATCTTATTCTGATGCCACTTTTGCATATTGTTTTTATCACCGATTATTTGTCGATAACATAGACAAAACTGTTTTAAACAGTGGAAATTATTTTCATGTGATTTTTTGGGGGGTAAGATATGGACAAGCTTTTTTAAGTGCACGAATCACCTATGACTGGTGATATACCTTAATATTGCTCGAGGAGATAAATCGATTTGAAAATTCGATTATTTATCGTAATTTTATGTTTACTTTGTCAATAACCTTGAAAACAAAATTGTTATAAAGATATGATTTTTTTTCACATGGAATTTTATCGTAAGATTTGGACAAACACTGTTAGACTGGTAGGAATCATATATCACATGGGTTATACTTTGTTATTGTTTGAAGAGATGAATTGATTTGATAAATCGATCTATTTATCGTATCCGACTATAAAATCTAAAACGTGTTTCTGAAAACACTTGTCGAAATGAATTATTGTAAATACAATAAATTTATACCCGAGCGATTTAGACTTTGGAGAAGAAGACAAATTTGTTAGCGACATGAAACAGATAATCGAAAAAAATCCTATACAGTATATTTCACTTAATTTATAAGTGATATATACGTAAAAGAGAATTTTACTTAAAAATATCTGGTTTCTTAAACTTAACAAAATGTCTAGACAGTTAATATAAAACGTTAAAACACTATCAAAGGAGACATGTGAAAACCATTTAACTATTCCTGAAAATCTGTCCTAAGATATTCTAATGGAAAATTATAAAAAAAAATAGCAGTGTCATCATACACTATATAATATATTCCGTACTTATTTGCTTCGCAGTGTTATAATTTCTGACTATTGAACCCATTTCGGATCTATAAATAGTTTGACCAAAGCCGGTGCTAGTGTATCAAAGTACACATGTTCTAATACTTTAAATCCGAGGTCATGGTAACGCTATGGTTTCGGGTCAATATATACATGAATACTGATTCTGGTTTCGATTTTAGGAAGCTATGTTCTTGAAACGTCTCTACAACTACTGGATCTTTAGCCCGATCAATTTGCTCATAAGGAAATGTATTGATCTACGGTCGTTGGGCCGTGAATTCGATTCCAGGGACATGTTCTCCGAAACGACTTGATAAAATACATTGTGTTTGGCATAATTTTTCCCCCACCACTGATTCGTGTGGAGAAGTTGGCAGTTACTTGCGCAGAACAGATCGGTACTTGTACACAAACTGATAATACAGTAGTTGCCAGAGTCACCTTAAAATAATCTAAGCAATATATTTTGGATAAATCTTACGTTAAATCTATTCAGCTTTTGTCTATTTGTTCTGGTTTAAAGAAGTGAGACGATTTCTTTCAAACAGGAAATAAAATACGACAAATATCTGGTCATTTTAAATTATTTCTAAACTTATATTCATGTTTGAGATCTAGATCTTCATCATACATGTACTCTACGACTTTCGTTAAGGTACTTTGATTTCGTCATGTACGTACTCTAAGTCCATTTCTCAGATATTTTGATTTCATCATGCACGTACTCTAAGATATTTGTTAAGATATATAGAGTTCATTATGCACGTACTGCACGATCTTTGTTAAGTAACTCTGATTTCGCCATGCAAATACTCGAAGACCTTAGCTAACATACTTTAATTTCATTAGCGCATACTCTTAGACCTTTGTGAAGAGGCTTTGGTGTTCCAAGACCTTTGCTTTTGCTAATATACTTTGATTTCACCTTGCACGTATTCTAACACCTTCCTTAATAAATCTTTATTTCATCATGCACGTACTGTAAGACCTTTGTTAATAAACTTTGATCATGTATGTACTCTAAGACCTTTGATAAGATACTTTGATTTCATCATGTACGTACTGTTAGAGCTTTGTTAAGATACTTTGATTTCATCATATACGTACTGTTAGAGCTTTGTTAAGATACTTTGATTTCATCATATACGTACTGTAAGACCTTTGTTAAGATACTTTGATTTCACCATGTGCGTACTGTTTGAGCTTTGCTAAGATACTTTGATTTCACCATGTACGTACTGTAAGACCTTTGTTAAGAAACTTTCATTTCACCATGTGCGTACTGTTTGAGCTTTGCTAAGATACTTTGATTTCACCATGTACGTACTGTAAGACCTTTGTTAATAAACTTTGATCATGTATGTACTCTAAGACCTTTGTTAAGATACTTTGATTTCATCATGTACGTACTGTTAGAGCTTTGTTAAGATACTTTGATTTCATCATATACGTACTGTAAGACCTTTGTTAAGATACTTTCATTTCACCATATGCGTACTGTTTGAGCTTTGCACAGATACTTTGATTTCACCATGTGCGTACTGTTTGATCTTTGTTAAGATACTTTGATTTCACCATGCACGTACTGTAAGACCTTTGTTAAGATACTTTCATTTCACCATGTACGTACTGTAAGACCTTTGCTAAGATACTTTGATTTCACCATGTGCGTACTGTAAGACCTTTGTTAAGATACTTTGATTTCACCATGTGCGTACTGTTTGAGCTTTGCACAGATACTTTGATTTCACCATATACCTACTGTAAGACCTTTGTTAAGATACTTTCATTTCACCATGTGCGTACTGTTTGAGCTTTGCTAAGATACTTTGATTTCACCATGCACGTACTGTAAGACCTTTGTTAAGATACTTTCATTTCACCATGTGCGTACTGTTTGAGCTTTGCACAGATACTTTGATTTCACCATGTACTTACTGTAAGACCTTTGTTAAGATACTTTCATTTCACCATGTGCGTACTGTTAGAGCTTTGTTAAGATACTTTGATTTCACCATGTACGTACTGTAAGACCTTTGTTAAGATACTTTGATTTCACCATGTACGTACTGTTTGAACTTTGCTTAGATATTTTGATTTCACCATGTGCGTACTGTTTGAACTTTGCTAAGAAACTTTGATTTAATCATGTACGTACTGTAAGACCTTTAATTGTTAATAAACTTTGATCGTGTATGTACGGCTTCAACTACAATGTAAATACGTTTGGGATTTCAGCGGAGAATGAAGTTTGAAATTGTTTGATATTGTTGTAATTGTCTTTAATTGAACAAAATTCAAATCATTATCAGTTAAGTGCGTCCTTAATTAATACACAGTTTGAGTATTTAAGGCTAAAGAAATTAAAGAAAATAAAGCTACATATAAATTTAACACTGTGTTTGCCATTATTGCGTCTTGATTGTATTCCAATGTGTTATTATCTGCCAGACCTTCCCCGTATAGCCTTGTCCACTAATCAGACCAGACCGCTAATAAGGCCAGTTTTACAAAGAACCATGGGTGGTCTTAATAGCGGAATTCTACTAATCATTGTTCCATTTTCATATTACATATCTATTCATCATTTCGATTCGAAATATCCAGGCAACTAAAAAACTTTGTCAATCGCCTACTCTTTAGAAATACTTATTTTAGACACCAATTTATATTTGATTTTATTTTTGTAATAAAAATCTAGAGGATGAGCAACAAATTCGTATCATGGAAGGCATCAGCTTCATTGCCTTTTGAACATTACACGCGTTATATGACGTCATTATATAGGTATTATGCATAACAATGCTAGCCTTGGTGATTTTCCTTTCCACCACAAGCATATATATATATTTGAAAACACACAATTCAGTATATTAGACACACTTAAAGGTCAACGGCGGCCAATCAACAAGTCAATGCCCGAATGAAAAGCTGTCGTGAATCCTTCTTTATTTAATATGAGCTACGTCAGTTTCCGTTCAACTTGGAAATTCTAACTTGTTCTCCATACATAACCGATATCTTGTTCTCTATACGTTACCGATATCTTGTTCTCCATACGTTACCGATATCTTGTTCTCCATACGTAACCGATATCTTGTTCTCTATACGTAACAGATAGCCCACACAAAGCCAGCGTAAAGTAGCTATTTCCTTCCTTAGCTATTTTGACATTTTTAGTACGACGACAAAAAACTATTCTGCCAATATGCATGTTTCGTCCGAGCAAATTTCATCAAGCGTTTTCCCACATTTACAGTTATTTAGATACAAAACAGAAATTTAAACCCAAAATCTTGGCTAACGGAATGCTTTACCACTTAAAGTATACACTTTTTCGCTTTATGGATTATAAAATTTGCGCAATGAGTAGTACGCGCTATAACATTACCATAGGTAATCACTTTTGATTTGTCTAGACACGTTGATGTCTGCAATAAATTATTTAAGTATTACACTAATTGCCTTTTTGTCTAAAGTGTGTCTTTCGGATAAATCACTTAAGAGATGTACTAGAGCCAGAAGTAGTATGTACTTCATCACCGCTTTCCGTGAGGCAAAAAGTCTGTCCAAACGCAGATTAAATTAGGAAAAATTCTAGACATATCCCAGCCAGCATTCTATATCGGCCCGATATCAAACCGACGTCGTTGTCTATAACGGCCCGATATCGGCTTCAATTTCGGCTGCAAATAGGAATGATGTCGGCCCGGCGTCGGAGACGATATCGGGCTAACATCATAATGACATTGGTCCGATATTGGCAAACGATATTTGGCCAACATCAAAATGATATCGGTCCGATATTGGCAGTTCATATCGTGGTCGCGAAATAGTGTGACACGCAGTGCTTTTTCAAAGTTTTCTTAAAATATATACTTTATAAATTCTCAGAGTAATTTTCTTGAGAACTGATATGTCTCGCATCACATGTATGATGCTTATTTGATTTTATTGATATATATTTTTCACAACTATATACTGCATGTTTTATATAGTTACGTATGCTTTCTGTATATTCTTAACACTATTAAAATGTGTTCAATTAGAATTTTAAACATATTTATATTTTCAATTTTTTGTTACTATAAATATTTCTATGGCGGCATTTTACATAAGATAAAAATGCATCTTAATTATTACCTTCCTTTATTACATATATATTTTTTTTATAAATACCGTCTACAAATTTTGTTTGGAATCTAGTTTGATCAATTCTGGCATACATCATATTTGCTTAATAAATTAGCACATATAATCAATTAGATGACTTTTTCACGTTTATCAATAATATTTGGAAAAATATAGTTATTAGAGAATCCAATATCAGCCCGATGTCAATCCGACGTACAAAATAGTTACACTGATTGATGTCGATCTACCGATTTCAATATTTTGCGGCACTACAACGGCCCGACGTCGGCCCTACAACGGCATATTTTGCCGACATTCCGACATTATACCCATATCGGGCCGATATAGTAATGCTGGCTGGGATACTTCAACTTTTCTGAAAATGAGATTTCTCAAACATCATCTTAAGACTTTTTTGCAGACAATTATGACATTGCTGAAATACAACTTCGTCTTGTCCTTATGTGTTGGCTTTGAGTGTGTGTGTGTGTGTGCTGTTCGTTTTGTCCTGATGTGTAAGCTTTGAGTGTGTGTGTGTGTGTGTAGTGCACGCGTTTGCGTGCTGGGGGGTTCGTTTTGAGGAGGCTGCGCTTTTGGTGCGTGGCATTCCCTGTTTGATATTTTTCTTTGTTTGTATCACACATGTGTTCGGACGTTTTTCGTTAAAATTTGTGACCCCGTTCTATAAATAGTTCAAACAAAAATACTGTAAAACAACTGAAAAGGGAGTCTTAAAAAATTATTGATTCCCGTCACAATTTTTCTAACCTGAAGTTGCAAAATATGGCATCATTACGTTTATTTGGTCGGATTAATTATGAAATGTCGTATATGTAAACGTGGCACGATAATCCAGCGTACGTCGGTAAACAAAAACAAAATGTGGTCGTGACGTTTCAAAGGCGTACAATATTAATCAAAGTACTGAGAGGACTGATGGGTGCAATGCTTTGCAGTTTCAAGACTTGATGTAACCTATTCATGTCAGGGAAGTACATGCAGGCATTATGTAATGCACTTGTGTGTGGCAAGAAAGGGAGTGGTCACAATTTTAACAGTGCACAACAATAAAATTTATTAACTTTGTGTTCAATACACTTCTATATTTTGTTCAAAAGGTAAAGATAAAAATATCTAGTCTTGTTCAATAGCAGTTGTTCATCGACAAACAAAAACCTTTCATTGCCAGGTTTGATAAAATGAAAAAGATAAAGCTATACAATGTATTTCAATTTCTTCAATACTTCTGTTCGCACTGTATGTCCTGACATCATGTGTTCTTGACAGTCTAACAGAAACAGGCAAACTTTGTAACACTTTATGAAAGTTTGGAAAGAAAGTCAAAATATTCCAATATGTGAAAGTTTAAAGGAACAGGATTTCCTTGAACTGACATTGAAAAAATCTAGGCTATGTTTTCTAATGTGAACAATACTTATCAATTAAAAAAGCCAGGGATGTTTTTTGTTACAAATAAGCATCATTTTAATAAGGAGTTGTCATTAGTTAACAAACAATCACCTGTAAAAATATGTTTACAGATCTACCTTTTCTTCCATTCCAACTATTGCTAAAATTCAGTAACTGTTTTCTTAAAAACATACATGATATATGATGATATTAGTATTCATAATTGTTTGTTGTTTGTTGATCAAAATAACATTGTCTGTTTCAATTTTAGGTTATTTAATATACACCTGTATTTCAAACTATCAATATCATAATATAAGAAATACATTAAACACTATGAAAAACCGTGATTCGTCATATCAATGAACCTACCGAACTGGCGTATACAGTTAGGTTCGAGTAAATTAGGATACGAAACGCCCGTGGAAAAAGAACAAGATTTCTGGTGGTTCTGTCTTCGAATATCACCATCAGAAACCATTTGCACCCTCAGATAGATGAAATACATTAAACTGGTAATATAAATGTACATCTGCAGGGATAATTACCAAGAAAATGAGGCCAAAATATAACGGGCACCTGCGGCAAGTTATCATCGTGGAATGGTGGATTACCTCCCATAGCAAAAATTACTCGGTCTGAAAAATGATGAAATACGTATATGTACGCGCAATTATAACAGTATTTAGCGCACTTTTTACGTTAAACGATAATTTTCCTGCAGATAAATACCAGTTTGATCAGCGTATATGGCGTTTTTTTATGTAAAAATCTGGGAATGAATTTTTTCTTCGGTCCTTTTTCAAGGATTTCCCGAACATTATATGTTAAACACGTCATATACATAATGTTCTGATCTTTAGACTAAAGAATCGGGCACATATTCAGTTTGGGAAATGCTACATACTTTTCCAGAATAAGCGCGTTTCTATTGGCCCTGTAGTGAGGTCGGATTTCAGGAAAAAGTAAAAAAAAATATCTCCCCTGATTTGCGGTGGCGTGGTGGTTGCTATTGAAATTACTGCATGCCTGCAAGATTCTGATGCCATAACTTTTGACAACATCTCCATGGATTCAAACCTTCCCTAGATGGCATGTATATTCAGGATGCTCTCTCCAATTCACAGTACATATCCATATCGACGCACTCTGCGAAATCTGCTATATCGGCGGTTTCTTTGCGTCGGCACCGGCTATTTTTTGCTATAAACAGTGCCCAGGTTGGTATGGGAGGCGAAAAATCGAGCTGCCATCCATGACCATAGGTATGCTGCTCAAAAATAAGTAGAGCACGGAACATAAGATTGTCTTTTCTATGTTTTATAGTGTTTACTTTTTAATTATCAGCGATTTTGCTCGCAACTCGCAATGAAATTCGTTGATGGTGTACTGACATGGAACACTAGCCCGACTTTTTCCACAGTCTTTAAGCAGTTTTTGCTTTGATATTATACATATCAAGCGCACTATTTGTATTCATTTATCAATATTCTTCCAAATAATAAAGATAAATAGGCCGAAATGTAAATGGAATTTTTTAATTTGGTGTGTTTATCTGACTTTTTATAACTGCCAACCTGTTTATAGCAAAGAATCGCCGGTGTTGACGCAAGAAACCGCCGATAAAGCATATTTCGCAGAGAGTCCGCACCGTGCAATTGTGTATTAAATTTTAGTCAATTTGAAATTCAATTCATTTTTATGCAACTTCTGTGGACAAGACATTTTGATTAATAATTTACAGCTGATTTCGAGATTAAAATATATAATTATACATAATATACAATCACGAATAAGGACGGTCCGACCAAGTACATAAATATGCCTTTATGCTTTAAAATGTTCTTAATAGTTGGTGTAAAACAGAAGTAATCTGTTCATAGTTGATTTTACGAATTCGAACAATGAGAGAAAAAATCTACTGACGATTATTAGATTAGATAAAAATTACAAAAAATTAAACTGTCAAATTAATTCCCCCCTCCCCACCCCACGAACCAAATAAGTCATAGATTCAAACTGACGAATAAGTAATGAATTTTTTCTACCTATTCTATTTCAAGAACAGAACAGAAATTTTATTTCACATATTAGGAATTGAACTGTTACAGTTCCTCTTCCAGACATTACATACAATGTGAAAAGGTCAAATATGTACAATAGCATATAATATAACGTACTATTTTTGTCATAACAAATCCGTTAAATGAGGATGAGATATTTATAAAAGAATCAGCTATAATATCGCATTATTAATGGTACTATTTCTTAGTTTAAAAGCCTCAATCGAGTAATCAGTTAGATTAACCAATGTCTTCTTCTTAGACGAGTTTAACAGTTCTACTAATTTCATAACACTAGGTCTATGCCAGTAGTATTTTGGTATAAGTCTTCTCCGCAGATCACTGTACTTTTGACAAATAATCATAAGATGATATTCATCTTCAATATCACCTGATCTACAGATTTCACATAGTCTTTCGTTTCTTTGTACTTTATTTCTACTATAACGCCCTGTTTCAATTCTGAGACAATGCGACGATATTCGCAATCTGGTCAATACATATCGCTTACTCTTCGGTAATATGTCCATATACTCGTCATAACCAAAGTCTGCTTTTATGCCCCCGAAGGGAGGCATATAGTTTTTGAACCGTCTGTCGGTCAGTCGGTCCGTCCGCAATTTTCGTGTCCGGTCCATATCTTTGTCAACGATGGATGGATTTTCAAATAACTTGGCATGAATGTGTACCACAGTAAGACGACGTGCAGTGCGCAAGACCCAGGTCCGTAGCTCAAAGGTCAAGGTCACACTTAGACGTTAAAGGATAGTGCATTGATGGGCGTGTCCGGTCCATATCTTTGTCATCGATGGATGGATTTTCAAATAACTTGGCATGAATGTGTACCACAGTAAGACGACGTGCAGTGCGCAAGACCCAGGTCCGTAGCTCAAAGGTCAAGGTCACACTTAGACATTAAAGGATAGTGCATTGATGGGCATGTCCGGTCCATATCTTTGTCATCGATGGATGGATTTTCAAATAACTTGGCATGAATGTGTACCACAGTAAGACGACGTGCAGTGCACAAGACCCAGGTTCGTAGCTCAAAGGTCAAGGTCACACTTAGACGTTAAAGGATAGTGCATTGATGGGCGTGTCCGGTCCATATCTTTGTCATCGATGAATGGATTTTCAAATAGCTTGGCATGAATGTGTACCACAGTAAGACGACGTGTCACACGCAAGACCCAGGTCCGTAGCTCAAAGGTCAAGGTCACACTTAGACGTTAAAGATCATTTTTCATGATAGTGCATTGATGGGCATGTCCGGTCCATATCTTTGTCATTCATGCATGGATTTTAAAATAACTATGCATGAATGTGTGACACAGTAAGACGATGTGTCGCGCGCAAGACCCAGCTCCGTAGGTCAAAAGTCCTAAACTCTTAACATCGGCCATAACTATTCGTTCAAAGTGCCATCGGGGGCATGTGTCATCCTACGGAGACAGCTCTTGTTATATACTTGTACAGTGTGGACAAAACGTTATTATTACTAAGGCTTCCAAGCCATTCTTGGAGAAAATTATCAATACGTCTTTGTTTGAAAGTTACAATAAATTGTTTTTCATTGACACTATATGGATTTTTCCCACACATAACTAAAACCATTATTACACAATAATCTCTTAACATGACTACACCAGTTATTCTTGTTTAAAACGTTACAGTCATTTAATGATGCAGAATATAAATTATTTAGGACACAGTTATCAGTATTAATAAGTTTGAGCCAATACTTAATGACACGCACAAAGCGATTAATGTACAAACGGTACCTCCCTAACTCTCCATAAATACTTGCGTTGCTGGAGCTTAACTTAACGTTCAAGACCCTTTTGTAGAACTTCATGTGAATCCGTTCTATTTCTTTAGATTTTAACATGCCCCATATCTCACACCCGTAACATAAGGCAGAGGATACGAATGCATCAAAAAGTTGGCAATACATTTTAGGTTTTAAATCAAACTGCTTAATGTTATTAAGGAGAAAGTTCATTGCTTTCAGCCCTTTAGGTGAAGCATATCTTAAACTTTTTATCACTACTTCATCTATCCATTTACTCATTATCTTAACAATAGTTTTTCATTTTAACTGAGTACTTACATTTAAATAGTAATATAAGTCATAATTTAGTATATTCTTAATATATATTTTTTTATATATATCTTTTTTCTCTCTCTTTCATGCATGATGCCAATCTGTTTTTATTGTGATAACATTGTAGATGACAGAGGCGGGTGTGGCACTGTGTATGACCCTCTCAGGCCCCTTTTCCCTCTCTACATCTTTTTTTCGGTAGGTTGGGATAAGTACTTTACTTGGGGAATTAGGTTTTCTGTCTCACACTTGTCACATACCCGGCTGTCAACTACTAATTCCTTATTTATGCCCATAGACTTGTATTTTTACTTGCATGTACCAATATAATATGCTTATCTTTTTTTATGCTATGCTTTAACCATGTACTTTTCTTTTACAGCCTTTTTTAATAGTTATATTATTTTTTACATGTTTGTCGGGAAATAGCTTTAAGCTAATGTTTTTGTTATATATAGTATCCGACGTTAAATAAAGTTTCTTGTATCTTGTATCTTGTATCTAGATGATAACACATTCTGATTAATATTTAATGTTCCAGATGAGCTGAACACCACTCCTAGATGATTAAAATTGGTTACGTTTTCTAAGTCAACTCCATTATACATCCAGTATTCATTCATACGTGAGCGACCACCCTTTTTAAAAACAATTATTTTAGTTTTATCGGTATTCACTTCAATGCCCCAGTTACAACAGTATTCATACAATAGATCCAAGTTTTTCTGTAAGTCTTCAGGGCTTTCTGCAACTATAGCCATGTCATCAGCGTACATTAGTAGTATTAAAGTGATTTCATTAAGAGTAATGTTATTCAAATTCCCTTGTAAAACAGTTCAATATCCTCAATAAATAAAGCATACAGCAACGGCGAAGACACGTCCCCTTGTTTTAGACCAATTGCAATATTCAGAAAGTCTGAATACGTGTTACAATGTTTTATCTTGCTTCTCAAATTTGCGTACATGGCTCTTAGCATTCTTAACATTTTCCCAGAAACTCCCTTCTTGTATAGTTTAAACCACAGGGCATTCCTGTTAATAGAATCAAATATTTTCTTCATGTCCACCATCGCTACATATAGCCTTTTTCCGTGATTTAAAAAATGTTCAACTAGACTGTGTAAGCTGAATATAGCATCAACAATTGATAGACCCGCTCGAAAACCAAACTGAGCGTCAGTATTCACGCAATATCTTTCTGACCAGTCATTTAAGCGTTTATTTATAATCGATGTGAACAGTTTCGCTAAACAGCTAATTAGCGTTATACCCTATAGTTGTTAGCTTGACTTTCATTTCCTTTCTTGTAGATGGGAACATATTCCTTCCATCCATTGCTCAGGAAAAACTCCACTACTGAAAATCATGTTAAATAAATCTACTAAATGACCTAATAAGATATCACCAGCTTCTATAAAATACTCGTTCATGATATTATCCAACGAGACTGCTTTGCCTCGTTTTAAACCCCTTATTGTTTTCCTTACTTCCTCTGCACATATACGAGAATCCAACTCATCGTAAACAACGTCATCGGCATCTAATTCCTGACAGCAAAACTCTTCTGCATCATCGTTACTTGTGCCGCTTATATCCTCTAAGAGGTCTTTAAAGTGTTTGTAAAACTCACCAATGTCTATCTGTTCTCCTTTTAACTGTTTTTTCTTAGAAAAATACTTCCAAAACTCCTTTGGACGAGCTTTCTTAAGATTTTCTATTTCGGTCATTTTTAGTTTCGAGAATTTGTTTTTCTTCTTCTTTATTAAAGACTTGTATTCCCTTTTCTTAATAGCGAGAACTTCTCTATTGTTCGCACATTTTCTGTCATTGAAATTTCGTAAAGCCTCTTTATATTATACATTTTTAATATAACAGTCATTATCAAACCACTCCGATCTATTTATAGGTCTTAAGGTGTGTTTGAAACCAATCCTTTCTGTACTTAATACTTTCGTAAAAAGTGGCAAAGCAGCATCATTTATTAGCTTCACAAAACTAGTTATATGTCGATATAATAGTGTTGAATTCCGGTAGTCTAGCAATTAAAGCCCTTCTAAAATGTCGCGCTTTTGGTCATCCCAGCGAATGTATGATTTCTCGGATTCTGACATTGGAATAGTCTTTTCTGCTAATCTTTCTGAGAAAATTGTTAAAAAAATAATGGTGCATGGTCAGAAAACTCATTAAATTCCAAGATTTCAAATGTTTTAATTATATTGAAATCTTCTTGCTTACATAGTAGATAGTCAATTAAACTACAACCTTGATCACTGTTAAATGTGTAATCACCTTTAGATTCCAACCTTCCGTTACATATCCTAATACCTGTACTTTTACACAGATCAATCAGATGAGACCCATGTGTGTTGCTTACTGTATCTACAGAATTTCTCACTAGAGGAATATCCGGGGCATAGTTATCTTCATCAATAGATGAAATATTAACATCGAATTCAATATAGTCATGCTTTTGGCCAACTCGCGCACAATTATGACTTGTAAACCCATTTAACTCAATTTCACTTTTTTCAGCTGTCCATGATTCTAACAAAAAAATTATGTCAGATTTCACAATCAAAGATTCAAATTCTTCGTTTTGGATTTTGTCACCTGTCAACCCATGACAATTCCAAACACACACCTTTAACTCATCCTCAAGAACTCCCTATTCAACCGTTTCGTATTTGCCATTAGTGTACACTCTGTTGTTCACTATGAGCTTATTGTACTTCAAATAAGCATCTTGCTTATCTTCAAGTAAAACACTGTTTTAGCTCACCTGAGTTTTTCTGATCGCTCGATGTCCGTCGTCCGTCGTCTGTCTGTCGTCTGTCTGTCGGTCGTCTGTCTGTTTGTCGTCTGTCTGTCGTCTGTCGTCCGTCAACATTTAGCTTGTGTATGCGATAGAGGCTGTATTTTTGAACTGATCTTCATGAAATTTGGTCAGAATGATTACCTTGATGAAATCTAGGTCGAGTTTGGAAATGGGTCATCTGGGATTAAAAACTAGGTCACTAGATCAAATCAAGGAAAAACCTTGTGTATGCGATAGAGGCTGTATTTTTCAATTGATCTTCATGAATTTTTGTCAGAATGATTACCTTGATGAAATCTAGGTGGAGTTCGAAAATGGGTTATCTGGAGTCAAAAACTAGGTCACTAGGTCAAATCAAGGAAAAACCTTGTGTATGGGATAGAGGCTGTATTTTTCAATTGATCTTCATGAATTTTGGTCAGAATGATAATCTTGATGAAATCTAGGAAGATTTCGAAAACGGGTCATCTGAGATAAAAAACTAGGTCACTAGGTCAAATCAAAGAAAAACCTTGTGTATGCGATAGAGGCTGTATTTTTTAATTGATCTTCACGAATTTTGGTCAGAATGATAATCTTGATGAAATCTATGCAGAGTTTGAAAACGGGTCATCTGGGTTCAAAAACTAGGTCACTAGATTAAATCAATGAAAAACCTTGTGTATGCGATAGAGGCTGTATTTTTCAATTGATCTTCATGAGAATTGGTCAGAATAATTATCTTGGTGAAATCTAGGCCGAATTTGAAAATGGGTTATCTGGAATCAAAAACTAGGTCACTAGGTCAAATCAAGGAAAAACCTTGTATATGCGATAGAGGCTGTATTTTTTAATTGATTTTCATGAATTTTGGTCAGAGTGATTACCTTGATGAAATCTAGGTGGAATTCGAAAATGGGTCGTCGAGGGTCAAAAACTAGGTCACTAGGTCAAATCAAAGAAAAACCTTGTGTATGCAATAGAGGCTATAATTTTTCAACTGATCTTCATGAATTATGGTCAGAATGATTGCCTTGATGAAATCTAGATCAAGTTCAAATATGGATCATCTGGGGTCAAAAACTAGGTCATTAGGTCAAATCAAAGAAAAACCTTGTGTATGTGATAGAGGTGGTATTTTCAATTGATCTTCATGAAATTTGGTCAGAACGATTGCCTTGATAAAATCTAGGTCGAGTTTGAATGTGGATCATCTGGGATCAAAAACTAGGTCACTAGGTCAAATTAAAGAAAAAACAATGTGTATGAGATAGAGGCTGTATTTTTAGTTGATCTTCATGAAATTTGGTCAGAATAATTGCCTTGATGAAATCTAGGTGGAGTTCAAATATGGGTCATCTTGGGTCAAAAACTAGGTCACTAGGTCAAATAAAAGAAAAATCTTGTGTTTGCGATAGAGGCTGTATTTTTCAACTGAACTTCATGAAATTTGGTCAGAATGACTGACTTGATTAAATCTAGGTGGAGTTCGAATATGGGTCATCTGGGGTCAAAATCTAGGTCGCTAGGTCATATCAAAGAAAATACTTGTTTAAACGTAAGAGACCACATTTTTTGGTCCAGTCCTAATGAAAATTGGCCAGAATATTTGTTTCCATGAAATCACGAGGTTTACATGTTTACACTGTTATGGTGTGTTTCTCAGGTGAGCGACCTAGGGCCATCTTGGCCCTCTTGTTTATTTTATTTTTATTATTATTATTTTTTATATAGTATTATTTTTTATAAATAACATATTTCTTAAAAATATTTTCTTAAACATACGAAAAGTATTTCATTTCAGCACTGTATTTTCTGAAATAATATTTTAGAAATAACACCTGCACAGAAAAGATATTTTAACAGATTGCGAATCGGGATCTATAGAATGTTGCCGCATATTTATAGATTCGCCTACTGATAAACGGTACTGATCGCCGCAAACTTCACTGTTTGCCATTCAGCCTTTATCTTTTTTGGTAAACACCTCTTTTAACAGTTAATGGTACTGTCCAAATTGAAAGATGGACACGTTCATTATAGAAATTTAGCAGGGTAAGGATTAAAGTGTTTTTCAACAAGTCATAGTATCAAGTCTGTTGATTACTTTGCAAGTAAGTGACAAAACGTCTCCTCACATAATGATTATTTTCCTCGTTATATGAACAATCAAAAGAATTGATAAAATAAAGTGGCAACCGTTGTTGTGAACATATGCAAAGTATATTCATTTTCTGAGGTCCTCCGTGGCCTAGCGGTTAAGATCGCTGGCTTTGAATTATTTGCACCCCACCCCCGCCTCCCCCATCATACAGGTTCAAAACCTCACTTTGAGTGTAGATTACTTCACGCGAGTGATTCATCTAACTGGATTGCTGATGGTTCTACCGAAGTAACCGTTCATGTCCAAATTATTGCCCTGAGGGTCACTTGGGGTTGACAAATGTCATAAATAGTGTCGATTCGACTCTAAACCCTAAAATGAAGTTGCTACTTGTAGATTTATTAAGCGTTATTTTCAAATTACAAATGAATTACCGGTGAATGCGGCAAACGAAAAACTGTCGCACATTGCTCGAAAACACCAATTTAGAATACTAATAGACAAAAAAGAATTTCGTGATCGATGAGGGGCTACCTTTTTGACATGGCAGCTTAATATTAATGTAAAATAGCTCGAAAATACCATTTTAGAATACTAGTAGACAAAGAAGAATTTCGTAATCGATGAGGGGCTACATTTTTGACATGGCAGCTTAATAGTTATGTAAATTAGCTGTGAGAGAAAAAGAAGTATTGGATACAATAACATCAGTTGAAAAGATATTGCAGGTGAGTGTATACATACATCGCATTCAGTGTATAATAAAATAAAGCTATATTAGGCGTATAAAAATATTGGTTTTTTTTCCGGTAACATGCTAAAAAGAATTAGGCTAGGTAGGTCGATAATATTTTTTTCAGGATTTTATTTATTCATTGGGACTTTTTCGAAATTATTTTTGTGTCAAAAATTGAATACAAATAAGGGGGTTATGCCTATACAGCATAAGTAAGATTTATAACATCACTGACCTTCTTTAAGCATAAAAGTGCAGTTTTACAACTTTTTGTTAAAACGTTGGAAACAAAAATTCTCCAAGGCCATAAAAACATTTAGGGTCCGGCCAAAAATTTGAGGTAGGTCGGGATACAGAAACAAACATTTTTTTAGGCCTTAGTACCAAACATTTCATTGAGTTTCAAGTTCAGATATATGAGATGCATTTCTCTACAATACAAAATGAAGATGAATTATTTCAGCAAGTAACAAGGAGCTGCGTTCAATAAACGCTTGATGCCCCCAGTGGCATCCTTGTCGATAGATTTTGCTCCTAAGTCCAAAACGAGGTCAAGGTCAAGGTCAAAGTGAGGTCAGGTGATGTTTGAAGATGAAGAATGGTCACAGTTTACATTTGTATTAGTATCAATTCATTCTTGTAAGGGGTATTGATTCTAAACGAAACGGTCCCATTTGGTTAACCAAGAGATGGCCCGTATAAAGCAAGTCCAAAATGAGGTCAAGGTCAAAGTCAAACTGAGGTCAGGTGATGTCTGAAGATGAGAAATGGTCACAGGTTACATCTGCATTAGTATCAAGTCATTCTAGTAAGGGGTATTGATGCTAGACGAAACGGTCCCATTTGGTTAACCTCGTACGGACGGACGAACGAACGAACGGACGGACAGGACAATCACTAACAATTACAAACTCAGATTATGCCAATGCAATGCAAAGAAATTTGAAAAAAGCATAAGAAAAATAAAAGGTTATTTTTTTCTTGTTCTATATTCCATCTTGTAATACATAAATGACTTCTTATCTCAATAACTTACAGCGTCTAAGAGAAATGTAGTGCTTCCGGTTAATTAGTTATGTAACAGATACATGGCTGTATTAATGATATTATCACGTGATGTATTATAGTGCGTTGCAATTTATTCCAACGATCACGAAGTGCCTGTAATGATTGTTTGTGAGATAGCGACACACATTTTTGTTGAAAGGTTTAATATCATAGATATTAATTTGGAGAAGTCACGATTATCCGCTTTTTTTGCAAGCGTCTAATGAATCTAAATAAAGCTTCGAGTCTGATACATCAATAAATAAGATACATGTATATAATAATACTAGAAATACTGTACCCTGTGAAAATGCAATAATTATTGTTTGATGACTGAGATAAATTAAACCTTAAAAAAATTTGTACAAGTAAAATTTTGATTCAGAGCATCAAGTCGCCGGAGAACTTAATTTATTATTAGTAAGAAACATTCATGGCACAGAGATTTTCGGACAGTAGAATTGTTAATTACGTGAAAATTTCTTATAACTAATGTCATAGCTCTCAGTATATTCAATCTAAATTTAAACATGAAGAAGATAATCTAACTAACAGGAGAATTTGGCTAACTAACAGGAGAATTTGGTGTGAAAGATAATAATAACATCATTTATGTTGACGTTTTCTGTAATCCAGTCTGCTAATTTCTAGGACATGTTTGAAATGCATTTACAGAAAAAATAATATGCATAACATCCCTCTTTGTTTGTATGAATCCTTACTGTTATCAGATCATTCTAAAAATAGACACAGGGGCTGATTTGGGAATGGGCTATAGGGATGAATTTTCTATACATTTTTCATATTTTCCTAAAATGCTATCTTTTTGAAATAGTAAAAGTCTTATGCAATTTTCAGCTCCGAATTCCTTTATGTAAGCCTTTCATTAACTGCCTTATTTTTCTTTTACTTATATTGTAACAAAATCATTTTTTTTCACGTTGTCACATTTTAATAACTTCTCCTACCAGCTGAAGAATCCTAAAGCGTATCAAATATAGTCGCCGGTTCCACTTATAACAATAATTTAATGAAAACAAACCCTATTTTTCTAAAGCAACATGACAATATTTAAATGAATTGTTGATTATTTTGGTGTTTTGAACTAATACACAACTACATACCAACGAAGAATAAAATATAATACGTCAAGTTTTTATGAGAGAATATTTTTCATATCCTTTATAGCATTGCATTGTTTTAATCTGTGCTGTCCGCCGAGCGCGTTTGACATGTTAGTTTTGTAAACAGGTGACCACTTATCTAAAATAGTATTTTTACATATTACTTATTGTTGATTAAGACATTATTTGATAAGAGATATTTCGGAAGCCAGTTATTTATATTAGTGTAAAGGTCAGAATTTTACTTACTTCAACAGTTTTCACTTAGCAATACCTAACCTAGGATGCACCTGATATATGCGCTATTTATTATTGTAATCATTGTTAAATATGTCTTTTTACACTATTATCGAGTGCTAAATTTAGTGATATTTTATTCTTTTTTCACAGATCTTGTTATTCTTTAATGGGTTTTATCATCGGGGATTATGAAAAAAATCGGTTAAGTGGTGGAGCAAGTGATTGCCGGGCAAAAATACGTCAGACCTTTGCTGTTCGCAGCAGAGGTCATAACAATGATGCTAAAGATAATGATTCCTAAAATGTTAAAAATATGTGCGATGCTGTTGTTTTGCAATAAAAAATACAAAACGAAATATATATAAACGCTCATATCTATTTTACTGTCTGCAATGTTATTAGTTTCACATACATACAACAAACATACATAAATACATCAATGCAAATATACAAAAAAGTTGGACCAGAAGTTACAACATTATCGGGGGCCCTCCCCTGACTATATGTTATTTAAAATTCTGTCGTTATGTGATACATATGCTATGTGATACATATGAACATGTGAACAAACATTTATCATCTCAAGGAAAGGAAAAAATGGACAAGAAAAAATCGTACAGAAAAAATAACAGTTATAAAAAATACGAGAAGAATAGCTGCATCTGCCGTTGATCCGTTACAGACGCCTCGCCTGTCCAGTGCAGTTCCTGTTTTTAATTCTTAGCACTGGTCCATTCTGTATTGATGTACGTATATCATAAAAAGTACAGAAAACAAAACAGTTTAATTGTACAAAAGTTATCAAAATCTCTTAGTTACTTTATAAAATGATGTACATGGTAAAATAATTAAGAGCTCATTTTAAGAATCGTTAAGAGTACTAATACCAAAATTAATTTCTTCTTAGAGGGTGGAATTGTCGTGTGTTTATTAACCCTTAGGCCGACCAGTGCAGACCAAGATCAGCAGGCTGATCATTATCTGCACTTTTCATCTTTTTGGTAAGCACCCATTTAAACAGTTAATGGTACTGTCCAAATTGAAAGATGGAAACGTTCATTATAGAAATTTAGCAGATTAAGGGTTAAAATATCTCTCCTTTCATAACTGTATTTGTGGTGCCGTAATCGCATGCAGGATTTGGAATAAGGTGATTGTTATAAAAATCTGAATGCAGGTTGCTACAATTGTTTCTAATGCGTACTAGATGTACTGATGGTGAACGTTCGCCTTATATATGAAGTTTATATTTTATCTTTGAGTTTTCTCAGTTTAAAACTTGCTAATGAGTCTGATTAGTTAGTATTTATAGGTAATTCATTCCAAAGTTGAATTGCTGAAGGGATGACTGACTTAGAATATATTCCGCTTCTTCTCGCCGTTGATACATACTTGACATTGTTTATCTTCCAGTATTGATTTTCTTATGCATTTTCGACTACAGAGGGGGTGGGGGTAACTGCAATAAGTACAATGGCAACAAATGAGGTCTTTCCTTGTATACTAAAATTATTTTATGACTTTCTTCTGTCCGCAAGACATGCCCATCTGATTTCTATTAACAATTTTTGAATAGATACTGATCTTGTTAAACCTTTCTTATAATTGGCACAGTTAACCCATAACAACGAGGCATATTCTAGACGTTGACGTAAATAAGATATATATATAAGAAAAGAATATAACTTCTGTTTTAGAAGGATCAAAATTTACTAACCACTGTTTGGACCATAACGTACTTTTTGTGGAGGTTCTCGATCAAGAGTTTCTTCTGTCATAAGTTCTGGTAATACTTGAAAGTGTGTCAGCTAGATCATTTATCAGATAAGAAATAAAAGAGGTCCGAGGACTGAGCCCAGAGGAACCCCGCCGTGTAGACATTGTGACTCTGAAAAAAGAAGTTCCAACGAAAATATTTTGAGTACTATTCATCAAATAATTTTCTTACCAGTCTATCAAATTTCGGGTGATTCCGTATCATCATAATTTGAAAATAATGTTTTGGACCCTTATGCCAAACTCTATCAAACGCTTTGGATATACCACAAAAACAATGCATGTAGAAATACCGGTTTGTTGTTTAAAAGCTTTGCGTATTTAATTATGGATGTCAATGAGTTGATAAACAGCTGAATTTCCTTGTTTGATTGATTTGAATTGCCATGTGGATAGTTAAACATATGTTTAATAATACGTTCCATAACTTTTCCACTGCAACTAATTAGAGAAATAGATCTGTAATTCGACGGTTCATCTTTGTTGCCTTTTTTTAAAAAAAGAGGCATAACGTGCGCTATTTATCCAACTAGACGGACATATTTTTGGACATTGAACGATTACAAAGTAGACAAAGAGTTAACACAAAGTTTTAGAAGTTTCTTTTATCATTTTATGATTAATTTCGTCAGGACCGGATGCTTTGTTAACAATTAAATTTACTAGAATGTCTATAATTTATATCTTGTATAATAATTTTTTCAAGACTTGTCAGCATTTTTAATGAAAAAAAAAGACAAACAATAAAAAAAAAACAAAAAAAAAAACAAAAAAAAAAAACAGGGAAGTTCGGAATTTGTTTCATCAACATGTAAAATAGACAAAGAAATCAACATCGGCCAAGGAATAGCGATTTTTTTTTAGCTTTTCAGAGGTGGTATACGCTCGTTATTCGAAGATTTATTCTTAACAAGCATTTTAACTGTAAGCCATTAAGCCAGTATTTACGTGGATCAGAAGTATTTAAGTCATTTAATGAAAAAAAAAAAAAAAAAAAAAAAAAAAAAAAAAGATTGTTATAGAAAACTTCTTTTGCATGTTGTATTTTTATGTTATTCAAGCGATTTCTTAGATGTTTATATAGAAGATATACGGGCGTGACGTGCAGGTGATCTTGGTCTGCACGGTCGCAAAGGCAGAATCACTTGCAGCCAACAGGCTAAATGTTAACTTGCATGTTTATTTTCATGACTTTTAGAAATGGAAATGGATAGAGGTCATTAAATGGAAAAAAAATGATACCATTGCATATCTTTGATTTTGTTGAATCGGTAATTTGTTATTACTTAGAATATTTGTCTAAACGTGTAAGAAGTGCCAATATTTATCATGGAAGAAAGTACCAAAATATCGTTGGTGGTGGGGTAAGGAATAGGGTCGTTTTAGAAGTGTTAAGTGTTTATGTTTTATTTTTCCTTTCTTTTCTACAAACACATACCTAACGTGAACGGCATGTTATTATTTCTTTGCTAGCTGTTTTGAACCGAGAATCCCACACGCTGTATATTATTGGATTTATTGCACAGTTCAGAAAGTAGGACCGTATGAAGAATTTATACATGGCTTCATTCCTCTTCGACAGCCCATCCATAAAATCTTTCTTCATAAGGCTTATTAACAATAACATCAAGTGTGGGAGAAAGCTTAAAATAAATGCAAGTGTTACAACAAACATGATCAAAGATGTTTTTCTTGCTCGTAGTTGATTTAACGAAACGTTCACACGTGTTTCTCGTCCAAAAGCCGTATTCATTGTATTGATCCTGCGAGCCTGTGTTCGGAGCTTTCTGCCAATCAAGCAGTATAATGTTGTCAAGATAATGACAGCAGCTGTGAATAAAACTGCAAACACAAGGGTGTACAAAAACGGAAGTGATGATGCTCTAATTCTATCAGCGACTGAACATTCACTTCCGGTCAGGTTAACTTCCGGTATATAGAAAGTCTGCCTTCCATAAATAAATATCGCCGGGAATGACACAGTTAATCCAAGCACAATTGATAAAACACACAGAAAATTTGCAGCACTTGGCTTGATTTGCCATTCCAGTGGTCGACATATTTTCCTAAACCGTTCAATCGCAATAGATACCAACAGGAAAGAGGCGGAGTTTGCGCAGAAAGTATCAAAAAACCTAGCTAGTTTACACAGCCAAATGCTTTCAAATGTATACTGTTGAAATATAATAGTTAATATTTCCAACGGGATGGCTACGCAGCAGGAGAACAGGTCTATTGAACTCAAACAAAGTACAAAAGATTGGGTATTTGAAATGGTAAGTTTTGTTTTATAGATATAAAGAGCTAAACTATTTCCCGTGATTCCTGCGACAGATATTAACAAAAGAAAAACTACCGTGGGAATAAGTCTTTGAATTTCCGCATACTTCATATCTTGAAGCGTTATTTTCTCTTCGTCTGTGTAATTAATATCTCTGAAAGGTTGTAGTCCAACACCCATGTTTCTGAAATCATTAAGTATTTTATTGACTTTGTTTTCAATGTTTAGCGTTTGTCATTTATTCCATTCCATGACCGGTATTTCCGTTGTTTTCTTCATATCATATAGCTTTGGTATTTCGTTACTATTGATACTAGATGTATATGTATTGCACTAGTTTTTCAATGTGTATAATAAAGAACGTTTTGCTTTTCAATGATTTAAGTTTTTGATTTTAGGCTGTCCGTTCCTAATATATCAATTAGTTAGTTATTATTATATCTCACAGAGCTAGTATTTGTATACGAATTATCTTAATCGTACAGAATCAGTACTTAACGTTTCCTGACGTTTGATATCAAAGATGCATTATTAATTGACAAGAGTTAATACTTTTATTTGTACTATTATCACTATTAATGGCTGCTGTTTTACATAACTATGTTGCCTCTAGTATGAGCAGTGCTGCACTGCGGTTGCGATACTGGTTTTTGTCCAAAATATTCGCAAACGTCTCTGTCGTAGAATTCCGTTTTATCTGTATTACACGATGGTGAAATCATCTCCTTTAAAACCCTGCAAGACGAAATATTTATATTAAAGATACATGTCTCCATTTTTTAAACATTATAGATCTAGCAATTGCTATGATATATCAAAAATTGTTTACGTAGATATTGTAATGTGTATGATAAAAAGTACAGCAAATTCCGTTTATTACATATCAAGGACAAGATTCACTAAAGCATTTTATCATGCAATTGCTATTCAAAATGTCTGATATCACTTTTCTGATAATTTTATACCATTGACCTGATATAAAAAATTAAGCTCCTGCCATATTGACAGACTAGTTTTTACATCAGTTTCCTTCCAGAGTAAATTTTATTACAGAGTCCAGTTTAAGTTCTGCGAGTTTTTTTTCTGAACAAGTTATTTAATCTCAACTAGATCTAGTAATTTAACTATACTATTTTACTATGCCTGTCTCCACTTTCATAACACAGTAGTACTTAATGACGTCATCGTGTAATGTTCATCATGACATCACAATGTTTACATAATCATCATGGATAGATTCTTGGAAAGGATTATAATACACTTGACGCTATACTTATTCTTGATTATGCCTAATATAAGACATCTATTTTTATCATGTAGAGACAAAATTGTTTGTTTTTATCATAATTCTGGGAACAGTGTAAATTTAGTAATTTTAACATCTTTAAATTCTGGAAGAGAAATTTTCAGTGCTTGGGACAGGTGATGTAGATCTAGTTACCCGAGTCAAATGTTTAAAAATGTGGAAATAAAGTAAATACTGATTTATTCAAGAGGATGATTTTTTTTTTATTTTTTACGCAGGTAAGAGTCTATCTTATTGTCATTTTTTTATAAGAATAGATCTACCTGAATACAAGTTAGATTCAATATGGCAGCCACTCTCGGCCTGATAACATTGATATCAAAAGAAAGAAGCCTGTAATTCTCTATATATTGCCTACACAGTTTTGAAACTAAGTCTGTTCAGCATGGAACACATCCTAACTTAAAGCTATGATCACACGTCTTAGCCTCACTGTACCAATTCTCGAACGGTACCATCTCTCGACCAACGTTGACATAACACTAGATTATCGGTATCTGTAGAGGTGCTTTACATACCTGGATACAAGATTTTTATGCTAATTGTTTAGTTTATTTCTTTTCGTTTTGATGAGAATAAATATTTATCCACGGACTATTCAAGTGAAAACAATAAAACACTGTTGACAAAACTTGTTTTGATTTAGTGGCATGATGCCTAAAAGGTCAAAGGTCGAGAATTGGTTCTCTGAAGTTCGTCAATATCTACCATTACTGTCTGTATTTAAAAATGCCGTATAACTTCATGAAGTGGAATAAACATGCAAAATAAGAATACACAGCTTTGAAAAGGGTCTGTCTACTAGCCAATGTCGGTGAAACATGTGAAATTACTTTAATAGTCTTTATTTACTTGGTAAATGGTGCAAAATGGGTCGAGAAATGGTACAGTGAGGCTAGGTTATATACGTGGATATTGTTGTATAAAATGCTTTCACTTTTTTAAGTCGGTGTATGCTGAAAACAATTGGAAAGTTCCCGAGTGTGAATTACAACCGCTGCGTTCTGTTTATTATATGAGTGAATCATATCTTATGACCATTAAATATTTTAAACAAAACATATGCATGTAAGTTTAAATGCCATTACGCTTTTGATGTAATATTTCAAAAGCTACCTCCAAGCTCTTTTTATCGGGAGCCTAAAGCATTAAAATTAGGCATTTTTTATAACAAAACGATCGTAACAATAAAAAGGAATTACATATACAAACCCCATTAATGTAAATCCAGCGTGTTTTCGAAAAGACAAATAGACGCAACTGAGCAACTGAGACTTTGAACAACGAGATAACTAATGGCTTTTAAATGATCCTTGACATCCAAGAGATGTGTGTGTGTAATCAGTGCGCTCAATCGCCATTATTCGATTTCGCATTTGGAAACGTTCTGCTATTTACAGTATTGATAAAAAGCCATTTTCCTAAAAATACAAAGAAAACAACATGGATGTATCAAAACCAAACATAACTACTGGTACTTTCTGGTTGTTTCCGTTCGTGTACAAAAATAATATAGGGGTTTATGTTGCCGAGTGGTTAAGGTCGCTGACTTCGAACGACTTGCTTCTCTCCAATGTGGGTTCGAGTCTTACTCGAAGCGTTGAATTATTCATGTGAGGAAGCAATCCAGCTAGCTTACGGAAGATCGGTGGTTCTACCAAGGTGAAATGATGCACGGAGGGGCATCTGGGGTCTTCCTCCACCAGCAAAAGCCAGTAAGTCTCCATATGACCTATAATTCCAGTGTGACGTTAAACCCAACAAAATATGATAAAAATCCTTTTAAACATGTTTAATTTCATGTTTTAAAATGATTGAATTTTTCATGTAACTATTTTAATTGTATTTCGCAACAGATGAGCCAAAATACTTGTTTAAAGTAATTCCAAAAAAAGAATTTCATCATTTGAAGTGTAAAATGTACTTCTTGCGATTTAGTACAGCTGTATCGATATGAAACGAACAACCTGTAAGAAAATTGTAGATATACACAACATAAGTCATAAACTCCAATTACAATTTTAACCTACTCTAAACTCATGTTTTAACGAATATGAACAGCAGTTGTTTCCAAACAATAAGTTCTCCTTCTCTGAGTCCTCTCACATATTTCCGATTTCTTCATCTAAAAACATTTCAATAAGCAAGAAAAGAATCTAGAAAAAAAGTCCAGAAAACATGAAAACAACCTCTTTTATATCAGCTACAAAATTATGAAAGCTATTCCCCAAATATGGAATGCTATCTCATAAATTATAGCTTTAGCCCTTCCAGCTAGGTAGCCTAGAACCTAGACATTTACTGAGTTACCTGTTGAAATACAAACTAGTTGACCCCAGAATTCTGTTGAAAGTAGAAGAGGTTCTCTGCTGTGAAATACTACTATAAGGCCAAAAAAAAAATACAACATTTAAATTCTTTGTAAAATTACAACAAACTTTTGAAGGCGTACGTATGTTTAACAGATGAATGACGTTACGCATACATTTTCGGTTTATCAAATTTCAATAACTACTTTAATCATACGCTAGCGGACCTGAGGGGTCTGCCCATTACGAACGGACTGAATCAGCGCGAGCCTGCTATAGTTTGCTTGAACATTGCGTTTTATGTTTCCAAATAATCATATTGTGCATTTTACAGACATTCACCGTATCATTAGTATCAAATACCGATAATTATCGTATACATTTTAAAACCATCTTACAAAATGCTGCGAATAACGCTAATAACAAGAAAATATGTGCCGTTAACAGACACAGAGAGATCAGTTCAAGTGTATCAATCCATACTTGGCACACTCATCATTTAAGATTAAAGAACCAACAGTACGAATAGAGTTTGTTAACATATTGATAGATGCGTGATTTAGTATTTACTATATCTTAAATGTCAGGAGACACTATTCATTGATTATCGTCCCTTTTATCTAGCCTCATTAGCGGGGACAGACAACGTTGTCCGGGTAATACATCTCCTTACCTTTTTTTCAAGGGTAATGGCACGCTACTTGTGCGCATATTGGGGTCGTACTGAATGAGCAAGTTTAATTTACAGTATCGTTGGAAATGTTGCAATAATGTTAAAGGCAGGCAAAATAAATTATGTGGCATTTTTGCCTAGGCACAACCCTGGGACGGTTTAATATCGACACCTCGCTGGCTATAGTTTTTCCATTCCACGCTGGGAAAACCTGTCTTACAGGGGCAATCATGTTAGATCCTTGTAATCAAGCATGACAAATCGGTTTTGCTATTTCTATAGATGTTTGTCATAGAAGGCATAATTTAGGCGGATATGTTCATGGAACCTGGATTTACCTACTTAATATCAAACCTTGTTTTTAACTTCCCAAAATGTTGTCTGTATTTACTGACGATGTTGTCAGTACATGTTGTTTTATACATCCTTTACAATGATGTGTAAGTTGAATCTATAAATATTTGATGAACTGGAATAGAAATTCAGCACACTGATGCGTATCACATGTCTCCAAGCTAAAACTGCTATCTCTTGTCTTTCTTAATGATAACACCATAGTTTTGCTTTGACACTTTGCATGGTGTAAATGGTGTTTGTAAATTGTAAATTCATCTGAATTAAATCTAATTTTACCAGGAACATATTTTGTTTCATGTTAAGACAATCAAATGAACCAAAAGAAACGTCAACTAGAAATAGATATGCGAATGGATCAAAAATTTCGGGACAGAACTTTACACAAGGAAAACAGGGTGCAGAAAAATATGAGAAATATTAGAAAATATAACATGAGAACTTGATGACATAAAGCGCCCCCACCTCATTCTCCCTTACCCGTAACTGACCAAGCTTCAACATATTTACCAGTAAAACAGCTGTTTTTGACCTAATTCGCATCTGTTCATTTAACAATTTGAAAGTAATCTTTGAATGAGCAGACATAATTTAGATTCATTAAACTATTAAATCCATACTAAGTTGAGCTATGTTTTAGCGTCCTCGAGTGTCCGAAATTTAGAAATATGTGAATTTTAGACAATTGTACCGTTTAAGTATATTTTAGGTGAAAATTAACTAAAATTTATGTATCATTTTTATGTATCACACTTTGTCACTGACAGTTTGTAACACTTTGACACAGACAACAAATTTGGTTTTCACGTCAACAAATAGTATAACGTTTATCGCTTAACCGATGAAAATTTTATGAAAACTAATTTTACAATACTGAAGATCATTGTAAAATATATATTCAGTTTCAACGAGGTATCTGAAAAGGTAGGTGAAAAGTTTTTTTTCTTTTATTTTGTTTGACACAGTCACACTGACGCCAATACGATACTTCTAATTGCGAGAAGACGCCAGGTCAAATAGCATGAAAAATCTTAAGTAATTGCTTGTCTAAGTCTGTTATTTCAAATGCTTTTTGTTTTTAGCCTTTATCCGTCTTAAATGTTGACTTTTTTCATCTTTATTAGAACCTTATATGACTATTTCATAGATCGAAACATAACAATTCTGAAGTTTATGGAAAACGAAGTAAAGAAATAAGAAAACTACTTGGGCAAATACTTAAGCTCGTTATATTGTGCTTAAACAGAAATATCATATTTGCGTCACTGAAATAAGTACTGCAGACAAATACTACTAACCATAATATGATTTAGCTATAAATACATTGTTACAGAAAACAATCAACCGTTTTAAATAACAATAGCTTAAGCAATTGCACGATTTTAAAATAACAGACTTAACTAAGTAATTACTTAAGTTTTTTTCTTGAAACTGGGACCAGGTGCCCTCCTTGCTTTGTTTCAGGCATGGACGGGCATATAGATAGAGACATCGACCTTCATTAAACCAGGTTGACTGCTTGCTTACATGAAGAATTCTACAACCCAAGTTAGGTAAGGCCCACCTGATTCAAAGTCAGCGATCTTAACCGTTCGACCACAGAGGCCTGATATGGAAAAAGACACCTTTGCTTTCATTTGATTCTCTAAGATTCGGAAACATTAACATATTCATTACACTGTAGATATTGAAGCTGGAAAAACATGAACATAACGAAAAAGGAAAACAACAATGCTATGATATTGTTTTTATTCGGCTTCGTCCTGTTTATGTTGCCTGGTGGGAGTAGTCCTTTCATCAATCAGGTAAATTTTTGTCAGAGAAAAACAAACCTTTGTGGAACTATTCTTGCAATCAGACTCAAAATCATAACGTATCATAATAGCCATTTTACACATTCGCTGAAAACTGAACATTATTGAAAAATAGAATCCGTTTTTGTCGTTTTTAATCCATTTGAATGATAAAAGATTTTACATGACTGTTGATCCCTAGATCGCAAAGTCTATGTTCCCATCGACTATGTGAACAAAGTCTAAAATTATAAAATCTCTTATAGTTTGTAATTATATTAATTACCAGTTACCATAAAACGAAACGGGCAAACAGAAGTTGAAAATTTGGGCACCGCCTTTATAATAATAGATTCTCCACAACCATAGATACGTTTGTCTATGCATAAAATACTTGTAGCCCTTTGTGAATTTTCACATTTTTTTACCGAAACAGTTTTAAAAATGCAGTCCATTCCACACCCACTTTCCGATAGTCACATAATATTTTTCACGACTGTTACTCCTCACCATTTTGAAAACAAAACGGTCCTCGTCGGACGTGTCAAGTTGACTACGTTTTAACTCTGCATAAAATAAGTTTTATTCCGTCGCAATAATGCACATGTAATTATGTTAACAGGGATATAAACTAGCTATTTTTATTTAGGGATACAGGCTCAAAAATAAATGTTTAACATTAGGGATATGGGCATTTTCTCTAATAATTTAGGGGCCAAACCCAAAATCTAGGGGCCATGGGCTACTGGGCACCTGCTAATTTATATCCCTGGTTAAGTCTGCAGTGATATTTTAGCACGGTCATTTTAACTTCTTTTTAACTGATTGGGACCAAGAAGCTATATTTTCTCCCTCTGAAAGTCAGCCGATTATGAACAGGGGCTGTCAGTGGCAAAAACACCACTTGAGCCTAAAAAAGGTTTATGATGCACTCCTAACCTCACTCTAAATCCCGGTCATGTTCCAAAGTCACATGATAGTGTAAATACCAGTAAACATCACATGAATATTACCTAGTTCGTAACTTGTTTGTAAAACCGAATTATCTTTTCAACAATAGAATTTAAAAGAATGCATTACCTTCATGCCTCGTGCTTCCCCTATAATATACATAGCTGACATGAATATCCAAGTATTCCTATTGTTGTTATCGCACAAGATTTAAATTAATGTAAATCTTGCGTTTCAAAAATAAGAGCTGTTTTATACAATGTCATGTTCTGTTACAAAATCGAAATAGCAATTTAAGACAAACATCTTGTATCTTGTTTCCACAACTGGAAAGCTTTAATTGTTTTTGCAGACATATTATTTTCTTAGTGATAAATGGTTTGCAAATATTTTCGATTTTTTCCTTTTGTATACCACCTGATAAGATGTGCGTTGTCATTCTATATTCAGAGATTCGTTACAAATATAGCACCTGATAAGATATGCTTTGTCATTCTTTATTCAGAGATTCGTTACAAATATAGCACCTGATAAGATATGCTTTGTCATTCTTTATTCAGAGATTCGTTACAAATATAGCACCTGATAAGATATGCTTTGTCATTCTTTATTCAGAGATTCGTTACAAATATAGCACCTGATAAGATATGCGTTGTCATTCTATATTCAGAGATTCGTTACAAATATAGCATCTGATAAGATATGCGTTGTCATTCTTTATTCAGAGATTCGTTACAAATATAGCACCTGATAAGATATGCGTTGTCATTCTTTATTCAGAGATTCGTTACAAATATAGCACCTGATAAGATATGCGTTGTCATTCTATATTCAGTGATTCGTTACAAATATAGCACCTGATAAGATATGCTTTGTCATTCTTTATTCAGAGATTCGTTACAAATATAGTAAAAAATGCCTCTCTTATATGGTCAAACGTATTTGATATATTTCAGTTAATTAACTTACTATTTGTCACAATAATTTGTATATTTGATAACGTAACACATTAGCATAGATAGTGCTTGACTCCCTTTTCTTGCTACCATTGCTATAATAATAGTTGAATTACGGTTAATAATAGAATTTAGGTTTTATGGCCGATTTAGGTTAATTACGTTGATAGCTGGATAGCAGCATCAAAAATTGTTATATACAATAGTAAAAGGGAACCATATTTGTTAGAGCAGGTACATGTTGTAAAATACTATGTTCTTTGCATAGCACCAACAAAAATACACTTCTGCAAGGGTATGAGTGGGTAGACAGATGACAGCTAATTCATTATGTATCCAGCGACAGATGTAAACATATCGAGGATTTAACTTATAATGTATCCCAGTACCTTGACAAGTGAGCTATTGCAGAAGAAGAGTAGCAGCATTGAAACTATGTTTCGAGCTTTAGGGCCAGCGTATAGAATTTAAACTTTTACGGAATGGACAATAGCAAATACAGACTGAGCATCGGAAAGCTGAGACAGAGACATATGGTCAGACACTATCTTGACACTAATAAATTAATCAATGTTTTTGGTTCAACGTTCCAAAGCCACCCTGATTGACCAAATGGCAATGCTTGACCAAGGGTGCTTGACCAAGGGGCCTCTTTGTGTATTACTTCAAGCACAAGCGCCCCCGAGTAGAACCGCCAGAGAATGGCTTCCTCAAATGATTTTTTTTTGTTTTTGTCGGGTTTAACGTCGGTCGCACCGACATAGTTATAGGTCATATGGCGACTTTCCGGCTTTTATAGTGGAGGAAGATCCGGGTGCACCTCTGTGCACGATTACATCACGGGAGGGTACCAGCGTGGAACCACCGACCTTCCGACTGGATGGCTGTCTCACATGAAGAATTCAACGCCCCGAGTAAGGCTCGAACTCACATTGGTGAGGGGCAAGTAATTTGAAGTCAGCGACCTTAACCACTCGGCCACGGAGGCCCCAACCTCAAATGAAACAATTTTACTCTCATAGTGCGGCTTCGAATCACTAGCGTCGAGGGGCATAAATTCGAAGGCAACAACCTTAACGAGACTTGGATAAATTTCAAAGTTGAAAAAGGGCGTTTCACAATACGACAAAGTTTATTCGTTTCTGCGAGTATGGTTATAAAGAGACAAAAACGAATTGGAGATTTTATGCAGTAGAATTTTATTTAACGAAACCCTCAATATCACTAATTTAAAAGTGGATATTTATGGTGGCTGATTTGTGCCATTTTGTTACTTCGTTATGTCGCAGCGACACAACGACAAACTGCGTTATGGCACCTGGTCGAACGGCGCCACGCCAGAAGTCGCCCAGCCGAATATCGCCGCGCCGAACATTCCTGCACTAGCGGAGCGACATATGGCGAGACGGCGTACGTCGGGGAAAGCAAGAAAACTGAAATGGCACAGATCACCCACCATAGATCAACGTATCTATGTATTATGTCTCACAGGAGCGTACTTACCTCATCTGTAGTTTTTAACCCCTTAGATGCATGCAAAAAATCATACCCATTTTTATAAAAAAGCAATATATCAAAGAGTTTCTAAACCACGCTTTAAATACTTTGTATAAGTGGAGACATCTAATATGAATATAAAATGTAATATTGGCACTATTATGACGTCATCAATGAATAATATTAGGAAATATCCATTTCTTTTTGTCACCTCCTATTTTGAACGTGATAGGCAAGAATAACGATCTTACATGTCTGCCTTTGTAAGACAGCTGTTTTTCTAACCCCGTCTTACACAGAGGCAGGCATGTAAGATCCTTATATTCCCAGGTTTCTTCTAAATGCTTTTATTATCTGTGATATGTTGTAAATGATTGAAATGTCACACTGATATGTTCTGTTATATGAAGTCACATAGGAATTCATTTCAAATTTTATTGAGATTTAATGCCCCGAGTTTGATGGAGTGTCTCAGTGAAAGCAGAAAGCAGAACGGTCTTATATACGGACGCGAAGTCAGTAATAATTTTGTCAGACAAGACCGGAGTTAGGCTACAGTGACTTATCTGTTTTGATATTTGTTTTCAGTCCTGCATCGTCAAGTTCTTAATAGAGTATCTCTTTTTGCTTTGCTTTCTGCAAATGATTGATTTCATGCGCATATAGTTCGTTATCCGTACTCGCATGCACAATGTCTACTTACAAATTAAAGCATCTTAGATATATACCACGACTGACCAAAGCAGTATTTTTCAAATTTATGTTAACAGGTATTGGCATAAAACTCGTTTACCGAGTTATAATGTCGTTACATGTATGTTGAATTTTCCTTTAATTCATTGGTGGGTGCTAGGGTATTTATATATATATACAGTCAAACCCGGCTGCAGAACCTCCCTTGGGGACTGAAAAATGCCGGTATTTGTGAAACCATATATTTTCCCAAGACAGGTGACGTGTGACCATAGTAAGCAGGGTATATTTTTGGAGGCTGTCTACAGTACGGGTCTGACTGCATAAGGGAGTTCATCGGTTCTAAGACAAAGGTGAATGTACCAAGTAATATAGCAAAAACAAAACAAAATTATGTGGGATAAGGCCGTGACTTTATTGTAAATTTTCAAATGAAAATTATGGCATATTGTAAATATATAGCATGGTATATATGAAAATGATGAGAAAATATGAAAGACAAAGCTCCAGCTAAAATGCCTGGAAGCAACATAGCAGCGCGAAGGTGCAGAAAACTATGAAAATAAGCGCAGAACATACCAGACCTAAAAGGAAATTGTAGGTTCTAGTACTTCGCAATAATGAGAAACGAGGCGAAGATGCTCTCACCGATCTCTATGACATGAGATGATATATCAACAAAAATATTCTTCCTAGATTAAGTAAATGCGAAATGATACATAACACCAAGATCAAAATAAAATCTGATGTAAGTCAAGAAAGTCTTCAGCAAACAAACGCACAAAAATATTAAAATATTGAAAAAATTGTTTCAATGTAATATATGAACAAACGGACCGGTGCGAAGGAATGGTTATAGCAAACTATGCTACAAAAATAATATAATCCATCCAAGCGATTGACTGAGCTAACCAGCAGACTGGAAACGTAAGAAAACAGGGGGGATTTACATGTCTGTTTCAACATAACCCATGTGTTAGAGGTTTGTAGCAAAGTGATCCACAAATTATAAAAATATGTACGGACCTACACGTACATATAACAAATGCAACTTTCGACTGATCACTAATAATCGTACGGCCGATAAGTTGAACAACCCTGTTTATATAAGACACAGTCAATCCATGGACCAGGTGAATGGCCGACCACATGGTACAAGGCCCCCTCTAACGGTTAAAGAGCGCCCGCCCAATAACACCAATAATAAGAGATGTCCAACCGAGCGAGAGGTTGCAGATACGAGAAGGTCAACCTAGACAAGTGAGCTTTTATTTTGATACTGCCGTAGTATACAAGAATAAAATATTTTGTGGATCACTAAATATTGCTCACAACACAAAAATTAAAATGAAATTAGAATTGACTTGAGCCAAACATTTTAATAAAGAAGACTTTCTTTACTGTACCCCGAATAAAGATTACAATTTGTAAGCGCCATTTAAGTCACGACAATAAAATAATTCTAAATTGATGAAATCAGATCAATGCAAATAATGTATGTTTACTAATAAAATCAAGTTTATATACGCATACACGCCTTATTTCTTTCCTTTACGATATAACTAATGCCAAACAAACAACTTCAGCTGGTTTCAAAGATTGGTTAACTACTGTTCATATAACAATCAATATCCCAATAACACAATGCATCAATAGAACGTCTTCGAAATATATATAGACAGAAATATCATAATCCTTTCCAAATATGCATGTACTTAAGCAATCAATATGCCGAAAGAAACATAAAATATACCGGACTATTTATGAACATATGCAGTAAGACAGAATACAGAATGGACAATTCATATGTAATATGACAAATACTTGTCATGTTATCTTAATCTTTAAGCATTATTACTATTATAATTATTATTTTTTGTTTTAATTTCATCTAAAAGCTACCTAGAAAGACAGGTTAATCGTATGCTGCGAGCCGGCTGCCCCAACCCTAACTCTTTTCTATTTTTTATGATATTTTTATATAAGAGGGGGGAGGTAGGGAGAATCCGAGGCTCTGACCAGCGAAAAGGCTCTCTCCAACCTCTGCTTTCCGAGTATTTACTATCATCAATGTTTCTAGTAGATAAAATAAATGTGCCAAACAGAACAAAAACAACACGAAAAACTGGGTAATGTTCATGAGCTGTCATCGAATTATAAATCGATGTACAAAACGGTGTCCTACATAAATATTTCAATTATGTTTGTTTGATTTTTTTTTTACAGAATAAATGACATTAAGACCATCTCCTCATATTTCTGCAAATACAATGCCAGAATTTGGCGAACCTGCATGCTATCGCTTTGTGTAGTAAACCCGCACTAACTCATGATATCTTCGTGCTTAAATTCAAACCAAATTTAACAAAAAACAACAAACAAAGTACCAAAAAGAAAAAGATAGTAACATTCCGGATGTTTATAAATGAATACATGCAGTTAAAAATCAAGCCGGTTTCATTCAACCGTATTGTTCCATGATGATTAAATGTACCAACAGAAGCATACTAGCAAAATTGAGTTTATACACACACACACTGTAAAGAGTTTGTTCTCTATATACCATAGATTACAGAAGCGGCGTGACATGTTTGGTGCAGCAGTACATTTTGTGGCAGGGTTCAGCAGTATGATTCACCATTGTGACACTGAAACAGATTAAGCTTGACGGCAGAAATATGTTAAAAAACAACAAAGTTACTGTAATGGGAAGGGTGGGAGGGAATTTTTGTAAACGATCTGTCCTCTACGGATTTCCGATAAAGAATGTACTTGTCACTGCACTAAATTTGCCCATGAAAATCCCGTGGGATTAAAACTTGTCAGACTAGTATTTGAACTGATACGACTATAAATACAAATACAGGTGCGGATTAGCAGTGATGCGTTATGTTAGACAAGACGATACGCACCAAAATTAAAACAATTTATTTCATAAGAGAACATAAATTTACTTAATATATCACTAAAGAATCTGTCTTCTGAATGTCCGTTTCTCATTTTATTCATGTTTTCGTGTTAAAAGCCGTATTATGACTGAGAGGAAATCGTAAGTATTCATATAGAATATACTGAAATTGGACTATCAATTCCGATGAACTGTTTAGCTGCTGCATTAATTACTTTGAACATACACATTAAACATATTTTCACGATTTATATATGTAATACTTTTTTTTCATTGTGCCCGCATTTATTTCATATATTATATCGATTGATATATGTTATGTCCTTTGGCATTGTAACTGTATAATAACAGTCTGTTTTCTTTGAAGTATCTGCAATACCTTATACAGTATAGAATGCATCTAAAGGGGTGTAGCTAAAATACATCAAAGCAAAGTAGTGCTTTATTTGAACTCTGCTATGCAAATACATGGCTTAACAAAATGAAACTAAATTAATGTTACAGTTTAATATTTTACTTGATAGCATTCATAAATAAACTCTTGAAAAGATCGTATGACTTCGTTTTATTTCTCACCAAATGCACTTGTTCCAACTCCAAACGTCGAGTAGCTAGCTGTAGTAACATCATGTACTTATAGTTGTAAGCCGTAGCATTGTAGCTAGGATGCCGTATCAGGTAATACCTCTGTTTACTTATCTAACCTGTGCACTTTACATTTATCCTTTTGTTATGTAAATTACCGGGCTGTATCGGCCAATCGATATGCGTAAAATCAATCAGAGCCACCATCGATTGATATTGTACATATCATTGACGTACATGCCATCATTATTTACATTAAATATATATTATTTCATATATATTTACAGGCAATTTATATTGCATCGTCTTTATTATACATTTTTCTATAATTATGTATACTTTGATGTAATTCGGTTGTGTAATTAATGCATTTGAATACCTTTATATGTCCCATCTACATGTCTTTGTTAAATCTATTATTAGCATCCATCCGCCATATTTGTTATTGTTTACATTTATTGTAAAATCAATGAGAGCCACCATCGATTGATATTGTACATATCATTGACGTACATGCCATCATTATTTACATTAAATATATATTATTTCATATATATTTACAGTTGTCATTACTCGCCGTTAGCCCAGCTAAGAACCCAAACCCCAGATAGAACTTTCAACAATATAACCAGATATATACGCTACATATATAAAACACGAAAGCCACATCTGTAACATTAATATTTCAATAACTATTTATTTCCTAATGTATAAACAGCTACTTCTGAAAAATTGAATTCTGATGTATTTGTCAAATGTAGAAAACAGATATTTGTCAAATGTAGAAAACAGTTAAATTTACAAATATTAACATTATTTTCCCCTTACACTGTTTGTATGCTTGTGAATCAAATTATGTCATTTGCATTTAAATACAGTCAAACTTGTAAAGACAAGCCTTAGGTAATGAAAATAATGCTCTTTGTTGACATGTGACATTTACACTTTTTATTGATAAACGGTAAGAACAGTGTTGCCCTGTAAATTCAGGCTTTCGAAGATGTCATCACAGATTTGACTTATAGAAAAGATATATTTTAACAAACTTATAAAGATCGTCTAACGTGTCTAGAAAATAAATTTATCTAGAATATGAATAAAATTGTAAACATATTAAAACAATCACACACAATATTGCCAACCTGAGAAAAGTTATTCCGCTCCAGGCGGTAGACAAGGATGTTTCTATTTTTAGAAGGTTGACACTACCCCATTAGGCTGTCACCATTAGAAAAGTAACACCCGAGGCGCTAGACGAGGATGTTACTATTTTTAGGTTGACCCTATCCCATAAGGTTGTCAGCAATAGAAAAGTAACACCCGAGACACTGGGCGAAGTCGCTGTCCGTGCCGAAAATGATATTAGGAATATTCAATCATTGGAAAAATTACTTGTTTCTTGGAAAAAACTGTTTAATACTTACAAAGGACGATTCATTAAATTAAGTTGGGACTCATTTGCACGCTCATCGGTACAGGTCTTGGAAACGAACAACACCTGAATGTTGTTGAAAACGTCTTTTCGATAGCTGTATTGTATTATTGGAACGTTTGCCTGTACGGGGTTTATGGAAACGAAAAGCCCGGCCAGGTGATATTCAAAACAATTATCATATCATGAAAGGGCTTAATGCAATGTTGTTAAAACTTACTGTCCAAACCATTTACTATTTTGTTGTAAGTTTGTGTATTTATTTGCATGTACATATAGCAATCACTTATGGTAAAATCAAAAATTTGTTAGTGATCGAAATGTAGTAATTCGAAAAAAAATTTTTTGATCCATTGAAATTTTACATTAAGTATTTACTTGTGATATAGTAGAATAGAAAAATAATATGCATTTTTATGTTTTTGCTACGTCCAAAACACTTTTGTCCGTGATATCTCTTATTATATTGCGAGACATGCCACAATCAATTATGTGAATAAGACATAATTTCAGGAATAGGCTTAGGAAATATTTTAGTCTGACGCGATCTGGTGGCAGGGAAAAAGGAACGTAAATAACCTAAAATGACCTAATACATTGTCCCGTATACTGGCAGATTGCTGTGGCTTAGCAGTTTTCTGTTTCTTCATAATATGAGGATGAGTTTCATTTTGTCATTGAATCTCAGGAGTTTGTAGATTTAAGAAAACAGTATATCATGAAGTATTTATGGCATCATCCAAGTTATTTTATTTTTTGCAATTATTTGTTAATGAAAATGATAAAGATACTCAAAATCACGCAACGTATATCTTTAAAGCAGTTTCTAAATGAAAAACCTCTAACTGCAATGATATGTACGTTTAAGCAGCTGATACACATGTTTGGGTTATCCAAATTGTTGCCCCAAAAGCTGTGTTATATCTGATACCTATCAATTACTGAAACAGTTGTTTACATATCTGCTATCTTGCCATACGGGTTATATTTATTAGTCTGCCAATATCTTAGGAAAATGTGACTTCTGATGGCATTTTTGTTAATGCTCGGATATTAGTATAAAAGTGTTACTTAGGATCATACATGAAATTTAAAAGGGGCTGTCGCCTTCTAGGGTTCCTCATTACAGTATAATGGGGTCAAAGGTCAAATGAATGCATTTACAAATTAACTATGCGCTACGCACTCGTTTTATTTTCATATAACCATCTAAATTGGTTTAAATATCGTGTCTCAACGCCCTTCAGTATTTTGTAAATAAAACTGATGATAATATAAAACTATATATAATATATATTATATTATTGTCCGTAAGTATTGACCTGGCACTCATTAATCTTCGCCGATATTTTCGGATGTTTTCGTTAATATACGCAATATTTATATTCTTAAGATATCTATATTACTAAAGTAAGAGATACAGTTAACCGATGACACGGTGGCGCAGTGGTAAGGTGTCTGACTTCAAACCATGTTACCACGGGTTCGAAATCACATTTAATCGTTTTTTTTTATGCAATGTAATGTTATCGATGCCTGTTTTATTGTTACATGATTTTATGCATCACATTTTTTTTGTGAATTTTACTTGATTCTCTTGTAGTATTTATTTTCTGGCATTGGTGGTGACAATTACTTTGTATTTTTAGATCCTTCTAAAGCCATTTTTCCCACTTCTTCTACAACGGTTAAATATGATAAAATTCAGTAAATTGACCATAAAACCATACGTTTGATCCGATAAGTGGTTAGTTTGCATATAAAACTTATAAAAAAAAAGATCCGGTCAGGCTTAGGACTCGAACCCACAACCCTGAGGTTGGCAGCTTAACGCCTTGTCCGCACAGCTACCTGCACATACATGACAAATGTTACGTTATCAAGGAGTTATATATATGTTTTCGCTACATCGCTATTCATGTTCGGAAACCGAGAATTAATTTACGGAAATAAACGGAATATTCATGAGTGCCAGGTCAATACTTACGGACAATACACAGAATAATATACAGTGAAACACCGCTCGCTCGAGCATCGATGACTCGAGCACCCGTGATCGCTCGAGCAATTCATGTAGTCCCGGCCGATTTTCTTCTATTTTCTATGTGAAATGACCATGGCTGGGTCGAGCATCGATAACTCGATCGCTCGAGCATGACACCTGGTCCCTGTGTATTAATTTACTCTTTGTTGCTTATGGCAAACTCGAGCAGAGGTGTCAAAAAATTTCACACCTTCGGCTGTCAAAATGTATCGGTTATTTTAAAACTTTCGCACGCCGTGAGAATTGCATGGTCTATTCCCCGACTATCTTAAATGTTTGTTTGTCGGTATATTTGATCTGATTATGAGATTTATTATAATAATAATTGATGAAAGGTTGAAGAAAAATTTTATTGATCCAAATTGTTATTATTACATTTTTTCTGCGGGATCGAGAATATAATTATGAGATCTTAATATTTTGTTCAACAGTTGTTTGCATGCAAATAAAGGAAATAATATAGCCTTTTCATAAAATTGAGACGATAATTACGACATCTTAATTTGGAGAAGAAAACTGCGAATTCGATTACAGTATTTCAAATAAAAAATTAAATGTCTTAGCTGTTTCTTCACATGTGTCATTTACGATCTATCATAAATAACGTTTGTAATACGTTGCTTTTTAAAATGTCACGAGTGTGTTATTATTACGCATCACCGTTTCCTCTGCAAATGCTCTCGATGACAATTGGTAAAACAAACTTCAATTTTCTTCGTATGTTGGTCAATGTTTGGGTCGCTCGAAACCATGGATAACTCGAGCATTTTGCTCATCCCCTTGCGACCTCGAGCGAGCGGTGTTTTACTGTATATCTGGGAAAAGTGGCATACAATGGCTAAGTGTGTTGTACTTGGCATGTCTGCTAATCTTTATATGTGGATCAACTGTAGAAATATTTTTGGTACTGTCTTATCCAAGGGTTATGTTAATGGAATTTCAAGGTCAAACACATGTCAAGGTCAAATTTGAACCTTTGAAAATGACTTGTAAGGTATTAAAGATTGCAAAATCGTGCGTATATTAATGATATACTCAACAAGTTTTCTAACTCCACATCTGTTTTTTTTCCCTTTTAACACCAAATTTTGACAGATTCGAATGAATGTTTTACACAATGTTTAATGATTGTTTTATTATAATAAAACATAAAAATGACCATAGACTGATTTGAATTCACTTAACCGTAAGGGTAACGATAATGTAACCCTTAATTTGAAAGTCACATAATTAGTAAATTCTAAATCACACCAATACACTTTGATCTTATGAATTTAATGAAATTCAAATTATTATATTCTGAATGTTCAACTATATTTAGTTGAAATGGAACATCCACCAATATTTTCAATACGAACATGTTAATTTCATATCAGGTTTGTGACGTCATTAATGACACCACATTAATGACAAAACTGTTTAATCCCGCAGATGACAGTACTTGCCGCTAGTGATGGGCAAATCGGTTAGATTTGCCAACCGATTAATCGGCATAATCGGACAAGCCAACCGATTCGATTAATCGGATATAATCGGATAATCGGTTACTCTAGTTACATGTTTTATGTCAATACTTGAGAAATGAACCTCACAGATATCAAATACCTTATTTCTTTTGTACCCTTTCATAAATGTGAGTAAGTTAACAACATAAAAGTAAAATATTTGTAAAGATAGTAAACTTCAAATCAGGTACTCGTCTTAATTTCACCAGGGACTTATCCAGTGATATTATGTTATTAAATTGAAATTATACAAAATCAAAAATTGAAAATACTTTTGCTAATATGCTTGCGTAAGTCGTACGTCATGCTATGCATACTGCCATACTAATGTCAAGAGATTAGGCTGATGGTTTTCCCGGCTTGATATTGTAAAAGCCATATATCTTCCAAAATCTGGGTGATCCCTGATGACATCAATTTCTTTCGTCACTTTGGAGGAAGCCATTTTTTCGTAGAGTAGTTTCCCTTGGCGTAATTGCCCCAAAGAACCGTAAATACCAGAAAGAAAAAGGTCAGAAACAGTTTAATTATCCGTTTAGGGTGCCAAGTAATTAATCGGTCAGGGAAAAGTGAAATCGGCGATCGCGCTCATGAATGCAACGCCGACGATTATTCGATTGTCGCCGATTGTCGGCCCATCACTACTTGCCCGTAGAGACCAGCACCAAGTTGCATTCATTCTGTGACATTTTGTTTTTGGGTTACCTTATTTGAACGGTCACGGCTCAACGAATGTACGCACAACTGATAACACTGTTATGTTTATTTAATTGAACTGATCAATTAACAATGTGTCCAATTTTCATTAAGAATCTGTCAAAATTTGGCATAGATAAAAACAAAGGTCATTTGTGGAGATGTTGAGTAAATGATAATAAAATGACACTGCAAATGCTTTTCTTGCACTTCAGGCAGCAATATAATTTGAATTTATGTTTTGAACTGACTATAAAAAAATATTTACATATCGTACACCTACCTTTTGAGAAATGTGTGCAAACGAGATAATATGGTAGGTTTTGAAATATGGTAGGTTTTGAAGAAGGAGACTACAATGGAAAATGAATTATATATAAACAGATAAAATCACTTTACTGTCATGTATACAACCAAGTTTTTAGCTCATTAAGTAGAGAACAGATCTAAGGATTGCGGTGTCGTGAGTTCGATCCCCGGGAGAGGTATATGTTCTCCATGACGATTTGATAATAGACATTGTCAGGAGTAATTTCATCTTCCGCTTCTGAATCATATGGAGAAGTTGACATTTACTTGCGGGGGGAAAAAGGCAAGTACTTGTGGAGACTCCAGAAACGCTAATAAGGTTAATTGATCGCCGTTACATTACTGAAATACTGTTGAAAGTAACACTTACATATATGAAATGCTTCTCCAGCTCCTAAATAAATGCTAGTGATGAGTCATTGACTTATATTACTTTGTATGTATATTGAAGATATACTGATGGATCTTGTTTGATTCATTGCATAATATATAGTCAATTGAGTACTCTGGAAGTGACTACTGGATCAAATTCATGGACTTAAGACCTTTGCAAGATATTCTTATAAATAACCAATAATATTCTACAAAAGTTAAGCTAAAAAAAAAACAAAAACAACAACAACAACAAAAAAAAAAAACATTCTTCTTGCGTTTTTACCAACATCTAACTTTACAGTTCACTCAATTTTATCATTTTTCTGTGGCATATATACATGCTATGCTAAACTTGATGGAAATGAACATTATGAAATATCTCACCCAAACTGTAGGCGAGTAGCTTTAATAGATATATAAATGACAATCCAAATCAAATTGTTGGACTGAGCCTTTGGAACTAAGCACTCCCAAATGATCGATTTTCTTTTTTATCATTTTCATTTTCATTAAAACGTAGTTCAAGGTTCAAAATATATTACTAATTACAATAAATACAAATGCTGATTTACACCAAAAAACCGATGACCAATTTTACAGGACATTTTACTTAGGCAAGAAAGTTATTACTTTTTTATAGCAGTCAGTCTGGCGAGCGTTCGCTTATATTTTAATGTTAAATCTTTCACCTCTGAGTAAAACATCTTTGGTTTGTTTTTCAATAGTTAGAAAACCTTCATTTAATTCTTAATATTTCTTAACATTGAATTAAACGCAGTGTTGTTACATTTTCTGGTCATTTTTGATTATGTAATCCATTCATATGAATTTTTATGAATACGAGCAAGAGTTCGGCTTAAATCGGTGTCAAGAGACTGTGAGGTGTTTTGCACATTTCATTACTTCTCAGGAACAGATTCAGACCGAGTCTGCTTTTATTTTGCTTGACTAGGACCGATGTTTCTAGAGGATCTTATTTGCTGAATTATTTGTAAACGTAATAACTGATTCCTTCAGTTGCATTTCTGATGAATATTCTGACAGACGTAAAATCTGTAATTAAGATAGGAAACGGTGCCTTTATTCATTATTCAATGTGGTAATGGAAAGCAATTTCAAAGCATCCCTGTAAACTACTGTTGTATTGTTTATGATCAGATGTCAGCCATTTTGACAACCGTATCAGTCACGTATATGTTCGTGTTAAAATTCATTTCCGTAACAATTGCAGGCTTGGCATTCTATTTTTCTTCTTGTTAAAAAATAAGAAAAGAAACTGTCGATTACTGAATTAATCATAGTGTTAACGAAAATAGAACAACCAAAAACTAAGTATTATATCAAAGCAAAGACCTTCAGAAACGTTTCGAAGATGTTTTTGGGTTCGGAACATCACAATTGCTCAGCTGATCAAGTACGTCAACAGCATATTGTACATAATATCAAAGCGTATAGGTGTAAAGCAAACTTAAAACGTAAATAAACATAGCAATAACATGGAAAGTAAAATATATTATACAGAATTTAGTTATATTAAACCCTTAGCATGCTGGATACGATTGATTTTGCCTCTGCGACAAGTGTAGATCATGACCAGTCTGCACATCAGTGCAGTCTGATCAAGGTCTGCGCTGTTCGCTTTTCAGTCAATACCGTTTAGTAAGCACCCCTTTTAACAGTCAATGGTACTGTCCAAATTGAAAGATAGATAAGTTCATTATTGAAATTTAGCAGTGTAATGGTTAATGATCATATATTGACAAATTGCTGAAATACATGTAGAAATAAATGCACGTACTTGATTCTATTGTTACAAGAAAAATATAAACTAACAACAAACAAACAATACGATTTTTTTCAATGTGATTAACAAAGTCTAATATTAAAGTAGAACGAATGCCTAAAATACGTATCAAATTTTCTGTGATCCTGGTTACTTAACTTACTTTCCTCCACAAAAACAACAACAACAACAAAAAATAAAATAAAAAAAAAAATAAATAAAAAATAAAAAAATACAACAACAAAAAAGAACAACAACAGTTATTTAGCTCAAAAGATATTTCCAAAGATGTTGGTTCGATACTGTTCCAAAGATGCTATTCCCAAACATTAAAAAAACTCTAGAAAATTAGGTCCTTAAATATAAAAATAAAGCATATACAAAGGTTTCACGCATGGCTAGTTCTTGTAAAAGTATCTTTTGTTTTTTTGAAAAGAAATTGCTAGAAGTTTCCATCAAGTTCCATAAGTCGGTGTCTCTGAAAAAAAGAAATTTATGAGCTTTCTTTAGATTTTCAGTTAACTGAATACTAAAAACTGGTAATACCACAATTGAATACTAAAAACTGGTAATACCACAATTGAATACTAAAAACTGGTAATACCACAATTAATTTAAGCAACTGTCTTGTAACATTTGAAAAAAATTGATGCAAAAACAAATATTTTATGTATGACATACAACCTTATAAATAAACTCAAATGTATAACACTTTACATTGAAATACTTTTGAAAAACTAACAAACACTCAATATTAAAGGTACACTAGATTTTCCAAATTTCATATACAGTCGAAACTCGGAATTTCAAGGGACTATGCTTTTTATTTCGAGATAACCGAAATTCGAGTTATGAGAAGGGACGTATATGGACGAAATGAGTACACATTACGAAAAGATTTAATGAAAAATCAGAACTGTTTCCTTAATGCCGTGTATACGCTGTCGGCAGTTTATGCGTATACGATTCTGTACAGTTCGTGTTTATCAAAGTTGTAAGTTTTTCGAAGAATAAAAATGTACCAACCTCAAATGCTTTTGAGTCAAGTTTCTTTTTTGTACTACGTTTCTTTCCGAGAGGATTGACAGCATTTTGATCTGACATTTTGAACGAATGATGCTTTCCCCCAAACAAGTTAATTTTTATACAGTCTCATCGCGATTACCTCTCAATCCTTATTAAATATCCCAAATGGTCAGACCAATTAATTCATTAGTTTAAATTAAAAGCAATTTTCAGGTCTCAAAAATAAATGTTTGCCGATTAAATAAATCTAATGTTTACATGAAACAATTATCATTATGGCACGCGCAAACAAGGATGACGTCATCTCACTTTGATAATCGCCGCACCTTTGATATGTCGGCATCACGCTTTCTGGTTAGGCAATAAACATAGGCATGTGTTAAAAACCAACCACATTTACAATGACATGTACGAAATTTTATCGCAGATTTTTCTCACTTCGACTTACCGAGTTTACAATGCACTTGCATTTTATTGACGGGACTGAAAATCCCTTTCGACACATCCGGAGTCTCAGTAAGTAAAATTTTCACGTAACTGGAGTCGAATTACATATATAAAGAAGGAAATTTGATGGGACTTGAACATTTCTTCGACTTAAGAGGAATTTCGAAGTAAGCGAGTTTGAGATATCGAGTTTCGACTGCATAGCACTTCATATAGTTTATGTAAACATAAAAATAATGTCAAAATATGTGTATTAATAGTACTATGCATATTACTGAACACAGGTGAATTGTGTACTGCCACTAAAAAACAGGAAGTCTTTTAAACAGTCGACTGTTACCGAATGACATTTAACTACGAATGCAGCTCTACATACACAATTAATTTATAGTAAAATTAAATATATTTGATGGAAAGTTTAAACATTTGAAGTTAATATCTAAATATAATTTTTTTTTACTGGAAGCCATTAGATATCCATAATTGATACTTCGTCAGATCTTTAGTTACTGTTTGTAAGTTAAGCATATATCGGCTCTATTTTCCAGCATCTTAATATTTTATTGCCGTTTTATTACCTCCCCTTCTTACTGCTTCAAGGTCCCCTTTTCCGCCGTTTGACTGCATTTTGTCTTTAATTGTATTTTAATGAAAGTTTTTTATTTTTTTATTGTTTCTGTAATCATAAATGTGTGGTTAGCTTTTAAATTAATGTTATTTTAATATTTATATAATTATAAGTAGATCTATCGTTAATTCTCGCTTATGCTTCACATGTATACTTCAAAATTTGTCATGTAGATATATTGGGTTTTATTTTTTCTCTGCTTCATATTGAAGAAATATGTTTTTGATAAATACCCGCCGTATCATTATGATCCGTATCTATATGTACATTAATACAAATATATTCTATATTTGCGCTTTTTGTCACGTTGACGTTCGCATCCAAACGGACGTGACGTCGTTTGTACTGTACGTTGTTATTTCTGACGAAGACAAAGGTCGAAACTATAGTAAAGAATGTGTTGTCTTGGTTATTTTAAATCCTTTTGATCTGTTTGTACAGTACAAGTCTATAAATGGCCTACATCCATTAAATGATGTGGAAATGCCCTGGTCGACAACGTTGTATGAAAAAAGGCAACATTTCACCGCATGACATGTATTAATCTGAACTAATTGGAGGACGGATAGCTCAGTGGTTTGCACACTGGCCTTCCAATCCTGAGGTCGGGGGTTCGATCCCTGGCAGCTAGTCGGGAATTTTCAGAAATGTTTTCAGTGTTTCCCACCAAGAGGTGTACTGGTCAGGAACCCAGGCAATCCTTGCGTGTATCAGTGTTATACACTGGGCACGTTAAAGAACCAGGCTGTCTATTCGCAACGAGCTAGGCTAAGTTAGCCGGACAAGCCTGTATCTGATTTCTGATCTCTCTGTCGTGGGGGCTTTGTCTCACTCTGTCCCTCTGTGTCTGTACTAGTAGAGGATGAATTATGCGCCCTGTTTGGCTGCATTTGAACTATGTAAAACGCCTTTGAACGTGAAATTGATCATGAAAAGGGCGCTATATAAATCTGGTATAATAATAATAATAATAATAATAATTTAGTAATAAATCATACTATATCTTTCTGCGAATCGTATAGACCTTTTTTGTTTTTTTAGGCCTCCGTAAAATAACACAACTATTTTCTTACCTCAAGGAACTTTCTTTACACCAGTTATACGTGGAAATCAGTTCTATGACTATAATACGAGTATATTATGACATTTATATAACTGGTCTGTAGTGTACTCTACCCAAACACCTCTCTTTAAAAGGCACGTCTTCTGTGAAACCTTTTATTTAATGTTCCCTGTCTGCTGACAACTTTTATTAAAAGTAAAAAGAATGTCCTACGGCCATCCTTGTCAGGATTAATATAATTTTATATGTCTCTCATGGCTAATCTTGTCACGATTAATATATGTAATCTGTCTAAAGTAGAATGCAGAATAAACTCCGACAAATTTTGTCTTGAGAAAATAGCGCCATCTGTGCTCTCTGTTGCGTGAAATCAGTAATGCCTTTCTGAAACTATTTTTTTAACAAAAATGCACGTGTTTTCGATGTTAAGCGAAAATAACTTTACGTTCGCTGCCCATCGTTTTATGAACAACACGTTCTGGCTTTCTTAAATATTAAATATAAATAAAAGGTATGCAAAAAAAAAAAAAAAAAGATATATCTAAATTTGAAGGAAATGTCTACTGCACTTCAGCAAAAAGGTTTCTGCCAAGGTATTTTCGACCTCATGGAGATATTCCATGATACGACAAAATGTAACATTTTTATTATGTCTACTGAATAATGCTCTGACTTCTGAATAGTCCCTACCGAGTGCTTGATTTTTAGCCAGTTTACCATTATCTTATCAAGGCGGGCACCAGGGTAGTACCATCACCTTTTCGCAAGCCAGCTGGATGGCTTCAACCTACGAAAGAATTCTATACCCGAAGCGAGGTTTCGGGCTGATTATCCCGAAGGGCAAGTGATTCGCAGTAACCACTCTGCTATTGGGGCCTCTTTTAGAAATATAAAACTGCCCACTCTCTCCATGTTGAATAATCCAAGACAATGTGAATAACAGAAGATCTTCTCGCACATGTTAGAAATTGTACTATTGACATAAGCTATAGGTCTGATCACTCAGTAATTATTTTGTTTTTAAATTATGAGGAAGTTACACACGGCAAAGGTCTTTGGAAGTTTAACAATTCACTGCTATATGATATCAATTATGTCAAGTGTATTAACAAAAAAATAGAGGAAGTTAAATTACAGTACTGTTTACCAGTTTACAATTTATCTAATATTGGCGAAATAAGTAATGATTGTTTGCAATTTACAATACATGATCAGCTTTTCCTGGAAACTCTTTTAGTGGAGATAAGAGGACAGACTATTTCATATTCAAGTTACAAAAGTAAAGGCCGCAAAACCAGGGAAAATTATCTAATTTCCAAAATAAAAGAACTTGAAGAAAATTTTGTGAAAATAATAAAGAATTCCTGTCAATGTTTCAAACAGAATTACAAACAAGACAAGAAAAAATGCGAGGATATTTTATTCGTTCTAGAGCTAAATGGATAGATGGCGGAGACAAACCGTCAAAATATTTTTGTAATTTAGAAAAAAGCATTATACTACTAAAACTATACCATTTTTGGAAAAAGATGACAAAACTGTTATATACAATCAACAAGAAATTGTGAAAGAAGCTGGAACCTTTTATAAAATGTTATATGCTAAGAATGATAATATTATTCTGACATATCTAGACGACTGTCTAACCGGTGTTAATATACCTAAATTAAAAGATGTACAAGCAAATAGTTTAGAAGGTTTTCTCTCTTATACTGAGGTTTCTGAAACTTTAAAAAATATCAAAAATGATAAAAGTCCGGGGTCAGATGGTTTTACTTCAAATTTCTTTAAAGTTTTTTTGGAAGCAAATTAGACACTTTGTTGTAAGAACTTTTAACTATGCATTTATGAAAGGTGAATTGTCAACTACACAAAAACAAGGCATTATTATTTGTATACCTAAATGAGATAAACCTAAACAGTACTGTAACTTTACTGAGCACTGTATATAAATTAGCTTCAGGATCTATAGCAAAACAGATCAAACAGGATTTATTAAAGGAAGGTTTATAGGCGAAAATACACGTCTAATATACGATATAATGTATTTCACTGAAAATAATAATATATCAGGTCTTTTAATGATGATTGATTTTGAGAAGGCGTTTGATACCTTATCGTTTGATTTTATTAACACTCTTGATTTCTTTAAGTTTGGTCCTATGTTTAAAAATGGATTTCATTGTTTTATACAGATACACAAACATCCGTGCAGTTAAATGGTTTTCTGACTGATTTCTTTAGGATTGAACGTGGTTGTCGTCAAGGAGACCCAATAAGTCCCTACATCTTTATATTATGCGCAGAGATCTTAGCACATAAAATTCGAAATAATAAAGACATAAAATGTATTGTTATAGATGGCGTTGAATATAAAATAAGTCAGTTTGCTGACGATACCTCTATACTCCTTGATGGAACAGATAAATCATTAAACTCTACTTTAGACATTTTGAATTAATTTGCAAAATATTCAGGGTTAAAGGTAAATTTTGAAAAGACACACGTTGTTTGGATAGGATCTCTCAAGTATACTACAAGATCAATTAAAACAAAATGAAAATTGAATTGGAACACACAGGTGTTTAAACTTCTTGGACTTATATTCCATATATACTTTGAAAATATGATAGAAAGTAATTTCAAAGAGAAAATTGACAAAATAAAGAGCAGCATTCTATACTGGAAGAAGCGACAACTTACTACAGTAGGTAAAATAACAGTAATAATATCCCTTCTTTTACCATTACCAACGCACCTTTTTAAATTCTTATAAAATCCTTCCAACTGACACAACGACTAAAATTCTAGATACGCCGCCGTTTTATTATCATTTGATACAGATCGATAAGAAACCCGTTTATATGAAATATCTTTATCAAAGAGGAATAAGGTTTGTGAAAGACATAATAAATACAGATGGCAGTATAATTGATCGAGTAGAACTGGAAAGAAAAATTGGTACAAATGTTAATTTCCTAGCATTTGCAGCAATTCGAAATATTTTAAACAAATTTATGAAAACGGTAAAATCAAATGAAAGCGGTATAAGTATTGAATGTGAATTTCCTATTATACCGCTGTATTTAAAACCGATCTTAAACTCTAAGAAAGGAACGAATCATATATACAGTATACTTGTTAGAAACAGAGACATTCCTTCTTGTCATGATAAATGGATGAATGTTTTTGAAATTCATAATTCAGAATGGGAAGTAATTCATGGCTGGGTTTTTTAAATTAGTAATGATCCTTACTTACAATGGCTGCAAACAAAAATTGTTCATCGAATTTTAGGAACAAACGTTCTGTTGTATAAAATGAAGATATCCAGAACAGAATTATGTTCTTTCTGCAAATTAGAAAAAGAAACTTTGCTTCGTTTGTTCTGGGAGTGTACCCATATACAATCTTTACTTGGAGATGTAACGGATATAATTAAACGCTTTGATATAAAATTTTACGTAGATAATAAATCTTTCATTTAAGGATATACGAAAAAAACAACAAGAAACTTTCAACATTTTGAGTCTAGAAATAAAAAGATACATACTTTTGTGTAAAAGAAAAGAAATAATTCCATCGATGCAAGGGTTAAGAAATAGCTTAAAGTTTGCACTTCGATTAATAGCGAAACAGAAAAAGCTGGAAAAAAATAAAGCTCACTGGTCACTTAGTTGTAAATAAATATAATTATATAAATACCATGTATAATGAATTGCATGTCTGTACGTGAATATGGCATTTTTTGTCTTTTTTTTTTGTACATAAGTAGTTTATTTTTTGTACTATGTGTTGAAGACTCAGACCATAAACATAATTGCATAATTATCTTCCCTGAACATAATCACTGCGGAATCTGTTTTTCCTATGTTTTTCTTATATTTTACATTTAACTCATTTGTATGTGTGTATTTGTAAGGTTAGCACGGGATGGTTCCCCGACCCATGTCTAACCATGTGACGGGGAGAATAAACGGGGTTACCCATTGGGGCTTCAAACGAAAAAAAAAAAGAAAGAAAAAGGATTAGATAGAAATTAAAACTTAAACTTCTTTTATATGTAAACAAACTATTTCAATATATCAGGTGCTAGACTGTTCTATTAAATCATTTTATATTCTTAAAGCGGAGATAAATCATTAATGATATGGACATTACATAGAAACAGGAAATATCATTTTTTAAAAAGATATTCGGCGTTGGTGGGGACATAATGTGTTGAAAATGTTGGATTGCAGTAAAGGTCAAGTCTTCCGCGCGTTGTTTACGTAAGTTTGGCATTTTTCTTGACAACATTATCACGCTTTACAAAAGAGTTCGAATATTCCTGTGCATTTTTAAAAATTAACAATGCATTTTTTCGGTAGATTTACCAGCAAATAGACGGTATTATTTGATCCGAAGTCATATCATAAACTTGCATTTATTACTATTAGTTTAACCAATCTGGAAATTCAACCCTCATTAACATTACAGAGTTTACTGAGATAGCCGAGCTCACCACGACCTTCGACTGCACTAAACATGGATGTTCACATAAATTTGGAGTTCCAATATTCGTGTACTAAAAATCAATCATCACTCAGATAAATTCAGGTAAACTCCGGTATTACTTGTATAAATACCTCCCTTTTTGCTTCTCGTCATTATTAGATAGTATCTACTGAATTAATCTATGTATTACTTTGTTGAAATGTAACGAAACTTTTTGTGAAACAGTATATTAACTTCAGTCAATTAAAATTACGCATGTATTCATTTCAGTGCAGATCCGTTGTCTTTATTGGTTGAAGAATTACAAATTTTCAACTTAGTTGGCTTAGACAGCTACGCCGAAAAATGTTGTTTGAGGATTTCCGAGAGTTGTTACTTTGCAACGTTCATCGCAGTTGCCCATCTGTAAATACTGACTGGTTGGAGGGAGGGGGTAGAAGGGTGCTCCATGGCCGAATTATAATTGTAGCTAACTTTGAATCACCTGCCATTCACCTGTTGTGGGTTCTGGCCTCACTCTGGGCGTTGAATTCTTCATGTGGTGAAGCCACCCAGCTGGCTTACGGAAAGTCTGTTGTTCTACCAAAGGTGCCCGCCCGAGATTAATAATGCACATAAGGGACTTTGGGTTTTCCTCCACCATTAAAGCTGAAAGGTCGCCATATGACCTACAGTTGTGTTGGTTTTGACGTTAAAGAAACACAAATAAAAAATCTCACTGATTCTCCTTCGGGGTAAATATGAAGTTGAATAGTTCCGGACGGCACCGGACAATTCGAGTTAATCGAATGAAATTGTTTTAGCAAGTAAAAACCAAAAACAGTCGGTTTTTATCTAGAAGAAAGGCAAATACAAGAAAAAAATTAGAGATGCCTTTTTACAAGTAAGAAGACGGAAAAGTGATAGAAAGGCAGTAAATGGTTGTTACTGTTGGTAAGAATGAAATAGTGAGAGTTAATATCTATATTGTTAATTTAAGTGTAGAAATAAAGGCTATCAAAAAATAAGCAACCGAAAAATTAGTTGTTAAATAGATTCATTTTTATCTAGAAACAAGTAATTTGTTTGTAAAATCGATCAGTCTAAATCAATTTATTCTTATTTATTCTCAGAAATGAAACATGAATATCCATGGTAACGATATCTTTTTCGTTCTGTTGTTTATGATGTGAGCCATTTAAACAGTAAATAAAGTTGTTCCGTGAAAAAATGTTATGATAAAAATGCGCAGTTTGTCTTACATTTATATAATAGCATAACGTACGGGAAGTTTCTCGGAAAATATAAATTAAAAAATATATTATGTGAAGTTTGGAACTGTATATAATTACCTGTACAAGTATATGCAGTATTATATGTAATGAAGTAAAAAATTAAAAAAATGATTTTGTCCATAAATTAAATTTGTAAAATTCAATTCATAGATGCTTTAGTTCTTGGTTCTCATATTTGAATACAAAGTTCAAATTTATCATTAATCTATCCTATTTTTTCCTTAAAAACGGACATGGTGACATTCTCTTATGTTCACGAGAATCGATGGAGTAAATATTGAATTAGAGATTTGTAAAATTGTAAAAGCTGTCCTTCGAGACAAATTCTGAGAAATGGCTTTCAATGCTAAACTGAACGTTGTAAATATTATACACGATTTTCCAAACCAAAAAGTCATTTAATACTGCCAAATTGCGTGCTTATTAATTTCGGTACCATACTTATGCATACGTCAACATGTCATAAAGTCCTGTAATTAATGACAAGTACATGTATATGAATTAACCAGACACTGGACAATATATGCAGAAATGTGTATAACATATATTATAAAACATGTCAAATTTTCTCATCTTTCATTAGCATCAAGTATAAACAATATTCGCCATAACTTATTACTGCAAAACTGTATATTTACTAATATTAACACAACAATAAATTTCCCTTCACTAATGAAACAGCAAAATAGAGTTGAGTAAAACCTTGGATTATGAAAAAATCATATAATATTTATACTGAGCGAAGCGGTAAGTGTTAAATATCTTACATAGATGTTTTATATGAAGCAGTTTGACATCGTACAAGTTTTGGATAGACTGGCTAAAAGTATCAGTTCTTTAACTTAATATAGTTTTAAAGTATTTATTCAAGACCCAATAAACCGTTATTCGGTGGATAGTAAAGCATCGTGAATGGTTATGATCACAGACATTTGGGGTCAAGACACTCCTCCCCACCTTCAGCCGCCCCTGCCAACTGGTACCGTAGACAGTATTTTCTAGCGTTATAACACGTCCTGAGCATAGATGACGATCATAAAACGGGTTATCATGCTAGAAAATACTGGCTATAAGTTGGCAGGGGCGGAGGCTATAAGTTGGCAGGGACGGTGACCGGTGGGGTGGAGGTGTTGATGGTCCTGACCCCAAGTGTCTGTGATTATGGTTGCACACAAAAAAAGGAACTCTGATAAAAGTTATAAGATTTCTGGAATTGTTTAGACATTAAATTCTGTTCAATACTCTGCAACTATTATTGGTCGGTAGCGTTCTGTTTTTTTTTTTGCCAAATTAGGCACGTAGAAGATGTAAACAATTTAATTTAGTCTATTACGCTCCAAATTCTTTGTCTCAGAACGTCTCAGAATGTCTCCGTGAACCAATTTATTTAAAAACTCTTTCTTTGGCATTTACACGCAAAGCTAATTTTTACATTTTAATTCATTTACGGCGGAATGCAGACATTCTGACGACTAAAGCAATGTTTTATGTTTCAAGTTTTGAGTTTTTACCCGTATCATTTAAGTTAAAAGTATGTTTTATACAATTCGACGACCACTTTTTCAGCTAACATTCCTACTAGACACTTTCTCCTAATTTCTAACTGTCTCAAGCGGCCACCTGCTTTAAACAGCCAGTAATGTTGCCAAGAACAACGTATTAAATGCATGCTTTCACTCCTGTAAAATGTATTAGAATTAACAGACATTTACCGCCTATTATATAGACATCTTTAACGTGCATGTCACACCACTCTGCTAATATAGAACAGATGGCTCTATGTATCATGGATGTATAAAAGGTCAAAATAACTTTCGCCGAGTGTAAAACAGGTGCAATATTTTCTCGAGTGGCGTAGTGTGAAAAATTAGCATAGAGCGAATAAAATACATTATTAATCTGCAGTTTGGTCTACATGTATATCACTTTTCATTTGTTTTTTTTTTTAGTTTTGACTGCTCATTAATCTGGACTTTGTGTTGTCTACAGAAATGGATGAATATTTCATACACTTTGTCCAAGTTGTCTTTCATATTTTCAAATACCTTCAAAAATGCATGTTAATCTCCGATATCAGACCTTCACTTCAAAAGTTCGCTCTAACAAATTTTACTCCTTTCAAGTAAAGGTGCAAAGTAAAAAAAACGCTGGAGTTTTCATTTGCGATTGAATATTTCATTTAATGCTTTGCAGTTAATATTCAAGTCACATTTAGCTATCTATAAAAAATTGTTGTTGAAAGTAATGATCTGATGACATTACGTATTTTATAATAACATTTTCAACTACACATATTATTTGATTCGCCGCCTTGATTTTTAGAAAAAGAATCAAACGAAAACCTTCTGTAATTATTAGTCAATTATTATCGCGGGAATGTCTGATGCTGTTGATTTTTCTACGTTGACGTCTTCAATAAATGAAAACATTAACTGATATAGAGGATATTTGATAGTTTCAGTACAAGATCAAAATATATTTAACCGAGTAAAACCAGATGCAATATTTCCCTAGCGAAAATTTGTCCTTGTGTCCTTGAGTGAAATAAATATAGACCTTACACTGAAACAAACAAATAAACTTTTTATTTATATGTATTTTTAATGGTTTATACGTCATTATATGTATTTAACTCGCGCAACGTCACATGCAGTATGTTGTGACGCCACAATGGAGTGACTCAACAAAGCTATCAAAAGGTTCTATGAAATGTCTAGATTTTGAATTACGATATCAGAACGTATATCTTGTATATGTTAGTGTATGTAGTTGTGTATATCTTTATCTTTATTGATGTACATTTTGTAAGGAATTTCCAATTATTTATATTTCATATTAGACAAATCCTGATAAGGTCCGTTGCCATTATAAACTTACACATGTTCCCGAGGGTAAATTACACAACAAAAAATTTATGATATTTATTTCACATTTCATAAATTCTATTACAGATTTAATCCTGATTGGAAAATCTTTTATAGAAAACATAAAAACCATACAATCAATTCATTAATCAATGGACATAGGCAAGAGTGTAGGGAAAACGCATGTTTTTTTTTCGCGTTATAACATCTGCAGAGTCCCGAGAGATTCTGTAAATGTTATAACACGAAAAGAGCATGCATTAACGCTATTCTAGCATTAAACGTGTAAAAACTGATGAATGAATACAATGTCACTCAACGTCAAATACGCGGGAATGTCTGAATTATATTTTTACGTCGACGTCATTTCGTTTTGAATTATCCGTTGTGGGGCCGTAATACGTTTACTCTTTGCCACGGAACGCGCATACATAAAAAGGTTTTTTAACAGCACGCGGGCGCGAGAATCTCTCTGTTAACATACGTTTGCTCTCCTGTTAAAGCACCACAGAAAAAGTGACAAGAACAGCAGTTTTATGCTAGAATAACGATTACACGTTAAAGTTGCCAACAAAATCTGATCGAAGCAACTTTATGATTCACAGCGAGTAATATTGTATGACCATACTTGAGTAGACTCTTGTATTTTTCAAACCTTAAAGACTAAACTTGTTCTAAATTAACAATTTGAACAAAGCACGGGAAATCAACATCCGTAAACAGTTAAGTAACAATGTGTAGTTTCGGTTTTGTTTTATCACTCGCAGCATAACGTTATGTATTTGTGATAAAATCACGTTTTTGAATCGAGAAATATACTGTAAGGAAGAAAAAGGATCTGTCAAGGTGTTTTATTGTTATCCAGTTTTACGTAAACAATAAGAATTACTGGGGCGAAGGGGCCACGAAAGTTACTCTTTTCGTTTACTTCTGTAATAAGCGGATGGATTATGCATTTTAGACAACAAAAATAGAACTGTACCTTGTACAATTTTACTATTTTACTGTATACTTTTTACAGTTTTACTACATTTATTATAAAGGCAAATGATTTAAACATGATACTAATATTTTATTATAATATATGTAAGTTGAATTATGACTTTCATTTAAAAATATAACAATCTAACAGTGCAAACATTTTACGTTGCATGTTAATCAACATGCAACATTTATCATGAACTCTCACAAATCGCCCTCTAGCTGAGAATGACATTTCATATTTTATCTATCGATATCACAATCATTAAATTTTATCAATTCGATCGGTATATGAAACCAGTCGTAAGATAAATGCACCAACATAAAATATTCTACAACCAGCTGGCTGTAGTGATTTTACCAATACTTCTGCTACAGCCAATAGAGGCAACGTAAGTCTTGGAACAGTTTCTATATAAACAAGATACGTAGAGAAACTGTGACAGAAATCGTTAATTTTCCGTATAATAAAACGGACTGACGTCTGTGTATCAGATATTAGATATGTCAAAAGGGATATATGTTGCTTAAGGTATCTATATTTTTACCTACTGGATAAACAGTCATATCTATACTACTTTACATATTTGGTATAGCGAATAAATAATTTAAATGACCACAAATTTAATAATATTTTAAAAAAGTCAAAAATTGTGTTTAATATCAATTTTGTAAAGCAATTTCAGTGCTAAATTTTGCAGGAAATTTTTGTGTCTGGAGTCTCAGTCAGTCCAAATAATTATTTTTAGAATTTACAAATTTTTGTCACAATAAGTCATATATGTCAAAATATTTAAAACCAAAGTCACTTTTAAATAATTGAAGAGGAATTTACTATAGAAGAATAGGCGGCTTTAATGTATTCAGTTATTTTCATTAATGAAATTGGTTTAAATATATATTTTACAAAAATTGTGTGTGTATGTGTGTTCACCAAAACAGTTTAAAATTTTGCACACTGATAATTGTATTGGTAGACACAGCATTAGTGCGCAGTGTCACTTGAAGGTTTGTTTAACAAAATTTAATTTCCGATTTGTTTTACTAGACATGCCGTTAAGTTTGTGACATTGCCAGATCTAAATAAATATTTTCCTGACTTTAAGCAATATCTCAGGCTTTAATATTTTAGAGAAAGGATGTGCATAGTATATCTTTAAACTGCATTTAAGTCATGCACTAAATTCCATCCGCTACGTACATGATATTGGCATACGGTATTACGATTTGATCATGAATACAAGTGAAATAAATTATAAAATAACTTTTCTGTGGATGCTTATATCAGCTCAGTAGAATTTTTTTTTAAAAAAGAATTTAAACATTTCCTATTTGTCAGCTACATTCTAACTGAAACATAGTAACATATTGTTTTGTATTGAAGCCATAAAAATGAAAATACATGTAATCCAATAAAAAGGCCCTGCTGAATAAGCAACTAATTCACTGAAATTAACAAAGACTCAAACGAATATCAGCTGGCCGTGATATTTTCTACTTTCTTATTGTTTAGTGCTGATTTTAACAAAAATGAAACAAAATCATGCTGAACAGAATGACAAGAATTATTTTACTTTTAAATTTAAGCTGCTCACCCACAGTTTGGGTCAAAATTTTCAACAAGTTCATTTTTCCAAGTTTGGCTTTGAATGTAAATATGACACTGAAAAATGATAAAGTGGGTGAAAATAAAAGTTTATATTTAAAAAGAATGTAAATTTTCTGCATTTTTTTCATAAGCGTTGCAACGATTTACTACCATCTGCACATTTTATTTTGGTTATTTATCAGAATATCTGCAAAAATATTAATATGTCAGTAAGTTTTAACCACTAGTCGCTTTCAGAATACTCTCTTTTTATGGATTTTTGAGAGAAATCATATTTCGTCTAAAATGTGTGGGTTAGTCCCTTTAAAACATAAATAGAATGAAGATGAAATATGCTTAAATCATTTATAATTATTGTACGCCTTAAAGTAAAATAATATCGTAAAACACATATTCAAGATTATCAGCACTTTCTATAATTCTATTTTTCCAAGAGCATGTTCATGCAAAATTGTCTTTGTCCGCTTATTACGATTTATAGTAAGATTTATTAAGTAAGAAAGATGGAGTCCGCTTGCTTTGAATAACAACTTAACTATAAAACTATATTTTAATGCTTCGACGGTTTTAAATTGAAATAGCCGGGTAAAGATTCAGAAAATAAAAGAAAAAGAAAACAAGCTTTCGAAATAAGCCGCCAAATCCTTGCAAAACAAGCTTACTTACGGGATTTCAGGAAAATGATTGACTTATTTACAGAAACATTTTATTTTTATGAAAAAGCAGAATGCTGAACACACTTATCGGAATTCATATACATAAACATTGAACTTGCGATATGTAAATGAAAGCCGATATGAGCCGTGCCATGCGAAAACCAACATAGTGGGTTTGCGACCAGCATGGATCCAGACCAGCCTGCGCATCCGCGCAGTCTGGTCAGGATCCATGCTGTTCGCTTTTAAAGCCTATTGGAATTAGAGAAACTGTAAGCGAACAGCATGGATCCAGACCAGACTGCGCGGATGCGCAGGCTGGTCTGGATCCATGCTGGTCGCAAACCCATTATGTTGATTTTCTCATGGCACGGCTCATATATTTTGCCAGCATCTCCATCTAATTCAAACATCGTTAAACCTAAAGTGATACCCGCAATGTTTACTCGTACACGTAAATTCCAAACTAACTCTGAACAACTTTTATCTAGTTTTCATTACTGTGATGGACTCGGTCAGTAGAATAAAAAAATTTACTTTGATGTAGCGTCTACTTCAAAATTGGCAACAGGTGTACACTTCATAATTTGATTTGTTACAGGAATATCACTGGTAAAAGTAACGAAAACCACATACGGGTATCAAATAACGCTAGCGTGTACTCAAACTTCGCAAGTTTATTGTTTCAATTTGATCTACTTCTTCGTGTCATTTTATGTAAACCGTCAAAGAACAAACCTAAATATTTAAAATGTTACGAATGGATTCAGATAAATATGATAAACTCTAATCTAGCTCTTTCTTCAAAACTTTTGGCAACTGTTTTTATATATGCATTCATAAATTGATTTTCACTAATAACATGACATGTATGTTCCAACAATGGTATTATTAGTTACACTGCTTGTTGGTGACAGGATACGAGCCTGATATGGATTTTCGAGACAGCGTATATCCCGTATCCTGTCACCAACAAGCAGTGTAACGATTTTATCTTGCCGACTACCCTTTACTTACACGCTATAATCAACACATTTTGTAAATTAACAAAGCTACTTACAGTGCAGACTGGAATCCTACAAATCATTTGTTGGGTCATCACTAGTTGATTTACGCCAGCCATAAAATGCACAATAACCTGTGTTTTGGTTAAATCACAAAACACAAAAGCTCATTTACACAGGTTATGAACTGGTTTAGATTAGAAACACTAAAAAACGTCTTGTTCCATCCCTTCGAAAGTTACTGGATATCACGATGTCATAAATGTCTCGATACTTCGGCTTTCATCCCGTTTCCTGTTAAATCATTTATCTTGCACGTAGATTAAATGATCCTTCAACAAACTGCTGAGTAACAAATGTGTCAATTCCTTAAAACTATTTAACTTCCAAAACAAGATTTCAACGTCCGTTATCCCATACAGAGTTATTCCGCTTTTACGGCTAATTTTGTCAAACTTCATGAACCTCAACTTAGATATAGAATGAAATCGGCAAGAAAACACTAAATTTACTCTCGGAAACGATACTCTCGTTGGAGCTAATATATAATCTGACTTGATCCAATTACAGCAGCAGTGTGGCAGCCATTTTGTTTTGATCAAAATTCATATCTGAAATATACTAGCAGGATATGGAATATACCCTGTCTTCACGTGACGTCTATTGACCAATAGAAATGCAAGAAACTTGTAGGAGGCAAGATAAATGTCAATGCAGTATCAGTAAAATTACTACAGGAAAGAATAAGAACAGCTGACAAACAAAACTCTGATCTAGTTTTTACTTCCAAGTTTGAATTTATTCTATCAACGGTTGAAATCACAGAGGATATACAAAATAAAAGTTAGCCTATCTAGGCAAACAAAAAATAAAAACAAATGCATATGGTTTTCTTTTTATATAACACCACATTTTCGAGGTTCTGAAATTGTAAGACCTTGCAAACAGAAATCAGATGATACTTTTGTGAACAAATAGGGTCGACAGTACAATGTAGGTACAATAAAATTTCAAGACCATTAACAGTGGCATTGACGTCTTGGAAGATTAACTGATAGTAACCTAGTGTCTTATTCTAGAGGAATGGAGTGAACTGTTATATGATAACAACTCCTGACATTTACAAAACAAATTTGACCAGAGTTTTGATCTTTTTATCACGTCCACATATATTCCACTTCATAATTATAATGTATCCGTTGTTAACGCTGTCAGTTGCCTTCACAAAAGAGTAATGAATTACTGATTAATCAATCGTATAATGAAACAACAAACACGATGAAACAAACGTCTGATCCGTAATCCTTGAAGCAAACTCGAAACTAACTTGAAAACGTATTGGGATATTAGAATGACTAATAAAGGGCCATTACAGACAGGTGGTTTTTTACTAGGTAAAGGACGCTCTTTTGAGTTGGAATATAGAAATTTGCTTGACAAATAAATAAACACTTGTCTAGATAAAACCTGTAAGAAAATCTTTTTGAACCAGAGAACACAATTATGCAAAATGGTGACAGTCACGTTTTGATAAAGTTTGTTCAAGAGAAGTATTGCAAAAAAGCATATAACAAAAATGTTTTTGTTAACTGTGGAATATATCTCATGTGAAGTGAGGCAATTTTCCTATTTTCGGTCACGCTACGCACTCGTGAAAATATATTACAAACAAACAAAATTAATTACCATTGTATCCTTAAGTGTATATAATTAGATTCTCAACATACATTATCAAAATTAAGACTCAATCGATTAGACAGAAGTCGTAAATTTAACCTTTTGCCAGTTGGCGGCAAGTGATTCTGTCTTTGCGACCAGTGCAGACCAAGATCATCCGTGCAGGCTGATCATGGTCTGCACTATTCGTTATTCAGTCAGTAAATTTTCAGTGAACACCCCTTCGAATAATAAATGGTATTGCCCGAACTGAATGATGGACCAGTCAGTTTTAGAAATTTAGCAGGATAACGGTTAACCATATCCTCAAAAAAGAATCGTAAATCTATGAAAAAGCATAATTAGAATAAATCATGAATAAGAAAAATATGTGATATGTTAAATCAATTTAAAAAGGCAAAGATCAATCGGGGGTGGGGTTGGGGTGGGAGCAATAAGGCGTAAGTGCATCTTCCTAGTCAAAAACTCACGTTTTAATGACCAAGTTACTTGATAAGAATTAACAATGGTCCAATTATGCAAGTGATTTATGGTCAATTTGCTAATGATATTTTGCCGTTCAGTTAGCATGAACTCATTATTTATATACACATTATACTGCCACGTCATCTAAGGATATTTCCTTGACGTCAAAAACAGAGGCGTTATTGTCACTGGTGCCTTTCCTTATGCGGTTCATACAATATGAACGCAATAATTTTCATCGGAACTTAAAGGCGGCATGTAAAAAGTTAAATAATTAAGGCTACTTATAAGTTATAATTAAGTTTGTATCGAGAAATAAGCATGAGTTCTGCAGCGGAAATATTGTGCGACTTTTGGAGCGCAATATTATTCCACAGAAGAACGAGTTAAACGCAATAAATCGCACGCATGAAACTGACGTCACAGGTGACGTCATGCACCCGATATGAAGTTTGAACGTCAACAAGGAAAATATGGATATTTCAAATTCCATTGAACTCAACGGCGTTTATAATTGTGCATGTAATATCTGATCTTATCACATTTAGAGTGTACATTTCAAAGCAGATGGCTGATCTAGAAAAGCTGACTCTCCACAACTCTACCCTTTTCCCAAAGGAAAAATTAGGAACGAGAAATATGTTTGTTATCATTTAGTACATTATCATGTTATTCTCTTGATAATCGTGAATATATGTGATGGAACAACATAAAGTCATTGTTGCATCCAAATCCAACGTTTCATAAATTATATATCTGGTTCAAAAATAGTGCTACAAACGTATCTACGTTTAATTATATTACATTAAATTAACCGTATTAGAGATGTTATCGCTACAACATGAGCTTAATGGATATTTAAAACGGATATTACATGTATGATAAATTTTCTTTAATTACTTCTGATGGATTTTCAAGCAGTTTCTAGCGCTTTATTGATATCTCCCTGAAAATAATTATTCCCTGCATGATTTTTATATTATTAGAACTAATTCCTGATTATACTATTAATAAACAAAAACCACGCAACGCACCACCCAACCAAAACAACAGCAAATTCGAACAGAGTATGTGGGAGTTAATGAAATGTACAACACCCGTTTCACACACTGCACTGACCTAAGCAGATCTCCTGTTGTTTGTATATATATTCCTTCAATAGACTCCGTTGTCCCCATAAACACCTGGAGCATACATGTTATGGCAACACTGAGTCCATGCCTTTTAACGACCGCCATGTCACATATTATTGACTATTTCTATCTGATCTTTGTCCAAATTTTTTATAAAAAAATATAAATTGAGGTGGGTGCAAGTGAAATAACATAATAGGTACGCTCGATTGTGTACCCATGTTTCGCCCAGTACGCAGATTTAGCACGATCTGCATTTGATTCAGTCGGTTTAGTTGCACAAGCATCGGTACACCGAAAAAGCGTTTATATCCCATATAAACAACATTGCTGTAATAACATTAGTGGAGATCCTTTCCGCGAAATTGCACGCTCGATATGACGCCATTCACACCAAAAGCGTCGTTCGGGAAAGAAAATCAAAATTTGACACCAAAATTAAAAACAATAACATTAACTTATAATTGAAACTTTTTTTTTAATTTCTGCATAGGTATGTAAAGTGGGCGAATTCATTCACAGTTACATTAAGAATTTCAAAATTTTCAACCAAAATTGATTTTAAGGACGAAAAAGATATACTCTGTTAATGAACTTTGTCTTTTATTGTCGATGGTTTATTTAAACCAAACGACGCGTGGATTTATGTATATAGTAATCAAAGTACTGATAGCACAGTATCGATGGAAGGTGATTTATGGTAGTACGTGTATGAAAAGAATCCATTCCAAAAATGGCACAAGTGCTAACAGCGCTTTGATAGAAACCCAGTACATATAGGATTTCGGCTAACCATATCATCAATATAATGCTGTGCTTTAGTGATGCATTCGAATCCCCTGTAAAGTAAAAAGATGTGAAGCAAAGGTATGCAGCCGATAGTTATTCGTAGTTAATTACTGCGCCACTGGTATATATTCAAAGTATGTTGAACTATTTTTACTGGGCATGAGTACTGATAAGTTTGTTGATCAAGTCCACGGCTGCCTGAAAGGTGGTGATAGAGTAGGTCAAATTTTCCGGTCTGTAACGATAACGATGTCAAAGATGGTAAATTATTCCGCATTGAACTACATTGTACAGCGGATCTACGAAATAGTTGTGAGACATTCCTTATTAATTCTGCGCGGTTACACAGAGAATGTGATTTGATTTTGATAAATAACCTCCCCAAAAAAATGATAATACGTCAATACAGGCTCTTATTAAGGGATAAGACATTAAATGTAGATTAAAGTAGATTGAAAATCATTTTTAATGAACAAGCGGGAGAAATACGATATTACGTTATTGTCTTAGCTCAGAAAGACAGTAAAATGATTTTCTCTATACACACCAGTAAATTCATGTGGCATTGCGTCTCTTAGTGCGTTGTAACAATGAATCAAAACGGACATCAACGGAAAATCGCACAATATTGTACTTTCAAATCGCCTCTGTCAAACACATTGTCCTACCCTATCCATTATGATCTGATATTCCATGACTTGGAAAACACCGTGTTTTAATTGTACATCTTGTATCATCTTGTATATGAAAATTCCATAATCTGTAATCAAGTTTTATTGAGAAGAGTTCAATGTTGAAGGCTAGCCGAAGATATGTTCCTTAAGAATTAAAGTAGCCTGCCAATAGCCATATACTATGTACAGAAGACATTAATATTAAAATATTAAATGCTTTGGCAAATTGCAGTATACTGAAATAATTAATCCTTTATGCAAATGAATTTAAATAGTTATTACTCAAGCAATAAAGCACGGTACTAGTAGTATGCTATTTAAAATGTTAATATAGATATTTTTTTTCATTTCTGTAAGTGACTTGTTCAAATTTCTCTGTAAAGTAGAAAAGTTGATGACATTTCCAAACTGTTTTTAAAATGTTATACCATAATGCTGTGTGGGACGCTACGTTAAGTAAATGTGATTTCTTGACGGATATTGCTTCCGTTGCGTGACAGTTGAAATTCACGTCGTTGTTAATATATTGCCAAGAGGGATTTTACTATATTTCTTTAAGTGATAGATGGTTGTATATATCTATTCAGTTTCTGAGGATAAGGTGGTATGGTAAAATCGGTTCAAGAAACGCTGTGTTTTTGTATGTAAGCTGGTATCTCTGTAACAACTTTAAGAATGGATTGAAACTTGTACTCTTGTTACACTATGTATAATGATTATTCTGTTGGACTGTCCTACTTTTTCTACAACATCGATATGAAAGGACGAATGGAAAAAAATATTCCGAGGGCTTACCTCTTTTTGATATAGCTTACATTTATTGTTTGACGAAACTGAAACTGCAAAATAAGTTTGTCATTCACACAAAATGTACATCCCATTTTTTAATTTACTTTGTGACAGATATGTTTGACAATGAAATCCTCAAAATCAATCTCATAATATGTAAATTATCAATTCCAACAGAAGAACGTAAATTTTTAAGTTTTGCTACTTGCATTTTGCTCAAACGGTTGTGTAATGTCAACTGCATCTATTCACTTTAAAGGAGTAATAAGTAAACTATTTGTATACTATAAAATAACATGTTGAACGTAAGTTCTGTTGATACAGTGCTTATTCATCATCTTCTGCCCTGTTGATATTATTTGATATACCAGTCTTCCTTTGATTCCATTTATTATTATTTATTTATTCATTCATTCATTCATTCATATATTTACTCTTCATTTCAGAAGCTGAATAAATAATTGTGGAATAACAACAACATTACGATATGAGGTGAAGATACTTTGCTTCTGTTCCCGCATTAACGCAATACTCCCGCTGGAAAACCAATTACTTGGACAACTGCAAATTCATTCGAAGGTGTATACGGTAAACAAAGGCCACGCATTACACTAACAGAACAAGTGAATGTCATGGATTTAACAGACGACTTCGTAATGGATGAGTTTAAATGCATGGCAAATGAAACGATGAATTGTTCGCGTATCAAAATAAATTTGACAGAAATTATGAATGTTGAGCCTTCAGAGAAGCATCCGATAGTTTATTTCAGTCAACGGTTCTATGCCTACGTAACTCCGATCATATTCACGGTTGGTCTGTTTGGAAATATAATGTCACTGAGTGTATTTCTCACAAAGAATTTGAGAAATATGTCCGCGAGCCGGTATCTGTCAGCATTATCAATTGCCGACATGTCAACATTAATATTCTATGTGTTTGGTGAATGGTTAAGACGTGGATTGAAATATATTTCTCCAGGGATCAAGATTTCTTTCTTGGACACGGAAGGTGTTTGTCAGATTTGGTTGTATCTAAATTACTTTTCCAGATTTATGTCAGCATGGCTAATTGTTTGTTTTACATGTGAAAGATTTATTGGAGTGTGCATGCCCTTACGGCGGCGAAATTTGGGGACATTAAAGGAAACAACGAAAATTATATCAGCTTTAACGGTCGTTGCAGCTGTAATTGTTTCCTATAAGCCGTTTCTTAGCGACGTGCACACTATACGTACAAGAACATCTTGTGCAAGTAAAAAGAACTATGTCTACGAATCTTTCGTACTAGACAGTATATATGCTCTACTGATTACTTTTGTGCCCTTTATTGTGATAACAACGCTAAACGTTCTTATTGTTCGTCGGTTAATAATCCGCAATCGAAGACAAAAACACAATCTCATTACTGAAGAAAGCCACATTCGCCTAGAATTCACATTTATTCTCCTTGCAATTTCGATATTCTTCATTGCCTTCAATCTTCCATTCTTTGCCACCTGGTTTAGAAACTTCGTGCACTCGCATTTTCTATATCCAAATGAAACTAACATTGAGTCCGATAAAGGATCAGTGGATTATTGGATAGGCGTGCTATTGATAACCCGAACAATATTCTATATGAATTATTGCATTAATTTTTTCCTCTACAGTTTTACAGGTGCATATTTTCGGAAAGAGCTAAAAGGATTATTTTTCACTACGTACCAGAAGTATGACCACTGTAAACATTCGGTAAATACTCATGAAACCCATATGTTGCGAAGAAACTCTTGGGTATGAGTGGATTGATAAAGCTTGAACTGTGTAAGGACTTTTTTCAGGGTTACTATTTCTGAGAGAATTTGATAATAAAAAGAAATTATGATGAAAGTTCAAACTTAACTTTTCCAAAGTTGGTTAAGGTAGTTCTGCCATTTTGATCGCAATACTGTTTGATATGTAGAATTTGATTTACTTAAAATTCAGCCATCAAAAAGATAGGGTTATGTGCTTGATGTTTTGCTAAACTGTTTAGGAAAAAGTTGGACTGCAAGGATTCTATTTTCATAAAGTGAGTCTACTGGAGAATCCCGAAGTTGATGACATTTTCGCGAAAAATAGATTTTCAAGAAATATCGTTATCAGTTGTAAATTTACATATTGTCTGTCATATGATCAAATAAAATGCATCGCACCATGTGCTTATTTTTTTATATATATTTGCCCACTGTTACAGACATCCCAAAATTTCAAACTGATTTTATGACGTCTCATCTTTGGAAAGATAGAATTGTTGCTGGTATTTAACATTTGCTATTTAATCGAAGTCTGATTTTGATTCGGTCTGCTGGATCCGGGCTTTCGTTTTATTGATATATGACGTTACCTCATCACTTCTGGTTCTTTTCAATGTGCAGAAGTATCTCAAGGCATCGGATTTTTACCTAAAGGAAATTGCAACTGTTTTAGGTGAAAAAGATATTCCCATGTATTGCAGCATGAAACTTCAATGTAAAGAGTCAGGGCCCCAAAGAGACCTGCAACAGTGATTTACTTTAACTTTCTATTTTAATGCATGTAAAACTATTTACTCAAACCAAACATATTTCATTTGAGTAACGATACATAAGGTATGAAGGAAACGTGTTATGTCATGTAAATTCAATGTAAATGGTGCGTATTATTCAGTAAACTGAATTACATCAATTGTTTTCCTCTACTTTCATAGTACATAATGTTTCATTTCATACTTAAGCAATTCTTTCCTTATCTGCGTGAATCTGAATATGAATACCGTTGATTATTCTGTTTATTAAGTAACATTTTCTCCCCTGAGTTGTTTTCGGAAAGTTTTACCTTTCGGTTCAATTAATTTGCCCCAAAATAGTATCAAAATGTTGGTGATTCATATACTTATCAACTGTTCTTCCAAGACTTTGGTTTGAACTGGGCACTTGTCCTAAAGTTTTGGTTTTAACCAAAGCTTTCAAATTTGTGGATGCATTTAGTTGAAATAGATTTTAGTTTGATACACTTGTTTGAAACAACCGTTAGTTCAAAACAATGATTTAGTTGCATAAAATTCCTGTTCAAGTTGTTAATTTTCTAATACCACGTATCATGTTGTAATATAAAGCCGGGCGGAAAAGTTAACAAACGTTTTAAAGAATATACAGTATTGAGAGAATTTACTGAACACCATACCGAATCATACCTTAAATTATGATCGCTACATGGCATGTTTTAGTGTGAAATCTTCCTTTGACTCAAGGGGTAATTCGTTGTGTAACAATACACGTAATACGATCATAGGCACTTTTATGAACTTTGTAAATAAGCTTGTCTTGGCAGACAATAAATAGGTAGTCTAAGAATAATTTTACATCTGTTTGCATTGGCGCAGGACCGTATAAGAGAAATGCAAAACGTGTTAACACAATTTATCTTTATATACATTATACATATAAATTATTATTAAACAGCACAACAAGGATTTTAAAAATAAAACGTGATATCTTAGTTCAAGCGGTCTTTAAAGAGATATTGTCTCCCGTGTCAGTTTAAACATTGTTCCAATGGGGACATCGTACTGTCGTAATGTCGACCCAATGCAGAAGAAAGACGATATTACGATAACAGAATGCAACAGCATGACAGCACGAGGCAAGACCACAACAATACGATGCAATAACACGCTTGCTTTGGGAAGTATTGAAAAGTTGATTTTTGAAGTTCTCCCCTAATATAACTGGGAACATTTGAAATTATATGGTACTTTCATATGCATGTATGAGAATAAGTAGTGTTCGGAAATGTTCGGAAGTGTTCCGATGGCCTAGATGGTCAAATAGGCCTACAGTAGCAAACTTAAAATTCCAAGAAAATGACGTATGAGAAAAACGAATGTTTAATTACATTTGACACAATGAAAAGGAAAAAGTAACAGATGCAATGTCTTTAAATTTTTAACAATATGCTTCAGTAAATACCTAGCGAGAAATAATTTATAAAAATGTAAAAATCACGTTCACTTTCTTACTTTGTGACAATAAAGTGAGTGTTAACTTAAGTTTTGACGACTCTTTATGACAAAATAATAAAGCATATACCAAGGATATTTTTTTGGGGATATTGAAAATAAAGATTTTATTGAGTACTTGAACTTTTAATTTTACCGAGTAATGCTGGTACAGAGTCACTGATGAGGTTATTAATAACATAAGTACAGAATTCTTGAAAGCGCATACTCTAGCATTACTAAACATACTAAACACAATTAACGGAATAAAAATATTTCAAAACGTACGTGATTTTGCTTTTCATTTTATTAATAGCAATGCACTGACCTGACTTTGTTTTTAAACAACGAGTTTGAAATTCACATGCGAGACGGTCATCAAACATATATGCAGACACGCTATATAAATGTAAATATGTAGGAAACGTTCATAATTACGATACTGCCATAATAAAACTCTTACGCAGAGCTTCTACAAACAGGAAATTATTTTCAGTATAATCTACGTTCTTTTGACTAGGAACAGTGGCATTTGCATGACAACTAATTGGAAGGACACTAAAGAATATCTGAAATAGTAAAAGATGTCACGCTTAGAGAAAATATCGGAAAGAAAACATTATGTGGAAAGGACCGACGTAATCATACAAAAGGCGTTACGTATTAGTTTTCTGTTTTAACCTGAACGACTTTCAATATATTTCAAGACGAACTGTCAAAATAGAACGAACTGACATCGAAAGAACGTGTTGTATACCTGTTGTTCCAAGTGTTTGAAAAAATAATAAAAAAACACGGCGAGGGAGTTGCCCTTCCACCACTTGCATATAAAACATAATACCTTTTTAGGCTGAAATCATATTCAGTTGTTGAGGTTAAAACGCATCTGAAATGAGAATACACGAAGACATACTTTCCATATGGTACTTTCATATGCATGTATGAGAATAAGTAGTGTTTGGAAATGTTCGGAAGTGTTCCGATGGCCTAGATGGTCAAATAGGCCTACAGTAGCAAACTTAAAATTCCAAGCAAACGACGTATGAGAAAAACGAATGTTTAATTACATTTGACACAATGAAAAGGAAAAAGTAACAGATGCAATGTCTTTAAAGTTTTAACAATATGCTTCAGTAAATACCTAGCGAGGAATAATTTATAAAAATGTAAAAATCACGTTCACTTTCTTACTTTGTGACAATAAAGTGACTGTTAACTTAAGTTTGGACGACTCTTTATGACAAAATAAAAAATATACCAAGGATATTTTTTCGGGAGATTGAAAATAAAGATTTTATTGAGTACTTGAACTTTTAATTTTACCGAGTAATGCTGGTACAGAGTCACTGATGAGGTTATTAATAACATAAGTACAGAATTCTTGAAAGCGCATACTCTAGCATTACCAAACATACTAAACACGATTAACGGAATAAAAATATTTCAAAACGTACGTGATTTTGCTTTTCATTTTATTAATAGCAATGCACTGACCTGACTTTGTTTTTAAACAACGAGTTTGAAATTTACATGCGAGACGGTCATCAAACATATGCAGACACGCTATATAAATGTAAATATGTAGGAAACGTTCATAATTACGATACTGCCATAATAAAACTCTTACGCAGAGCTTCTACAAACAGGAAATTATTTTCAGTATAATCTCCGTTCTTTTGACTAGGAACAGTGGCATTTGCATGACAACTAATTGGAAGGACACTAAAGAATATCTGAAATAGTAAAAGATGTCACGCTTAGAGAAAATATCGGAAAGAAAACATTATGTGGAAAGGACCGACGTAATCATACAAAAGGCGTTACGTATTAGTTTTCTGTTTTAACCTGAACGACTTTCAATATATTTCGAGACGAACTGTTAATTTATTTAAAAATAGACCGAACTGACATGGAAAGAACGTGTTGTATACCTGTTGTTCAAAGCGTTTGAAAAAATAATAAAAAACACGGCGAGGGAGTTGCCCTTCCACCACTTGCATATAAAACATAATACATTTTTAGGCTGAAATCATATTCAGTTGTTGAGGTTAAAACGCATCTGAAATGAGAATACACGAAGACATACTTTCCATAACTTTAAAAACATATCTATTATATACATACAAATGAAATACTGAAAAATATTGATGAAATGTAATTCATATTTTTATTATACTTATTTTTCAATGCAGTGAAACATATTTTTCTATATTTTCACTGCAATGAAACATATTTTCTATATTTTCACTGGTTTTCCGGAACTACTTTATATTCTTGGGCAGTGACTTTGGCAGATCTACCATTTGAAGTGAAAAGGAATGTATATTGATAATGAAGCAAGCTACTTTAAGTCAAAATATAGAATAAACAATGATTGCAGCCCATGTACATGTTAACCGGTATTTTTACAAGTACACGGCATTTAACCTTCCGCGAATGGACATGGGAGAACGTTTGAAACGCCAGAAAAGAAAACCACAACAAAATGTCGAATTTATTGGGAACTGCGTTATTTTCAATTTCATACTGAAAGCAATTTCAATCATTTACATAATAATGATAAGTGTCGGTGCGTATGTAATAAAAAGATTATTAGATTTGCTTCTAGAAATATAGAAATATGCACTCGTTCTTTCGCGGAATGATATTGCGCCCCTGAAGTAGCGCAATATTTCCGCTACAGAACTCATGCATATTTCTCGATACAAATCTAATAACCTATTATAATGCATATGTTGATACAAAAAAAATCAAACAAAAAAAAAAACAAAAAAAAAAAAAAACAAAAAAAAAACAGGTAAAGTATCAATCAGGTAAAGATGATTTTCGCGTCATACCCTCAAAGTGTTCTGCTTTCACAGAAACACACATCTTGCGTCTTTCTTAGCATGGCGTACATGTGCTGTAAAGTAGTCTGCCCTGGTATACTGTTGAGACACTGCTTACTTGCAAAACAAGACACTTTTACCGATATAGTGTTTATCTGCGAACAATATCTTGAGCATGGGAAGCAGGAGACAGTCACACTGACTTATGTCAGGAGAAGGAAGTTGGTACTCCGCCTGAATAACCTTTTGTTGTTCTAAGAAAGACTCTACAATTTGACTGTTGTCAAATCTTTACTTTGGTGTTTATTTGTGACATATTTTTTGAAAGCCATAAGTAATTTAATTTTTGCAGAACTAGTCTGTAATGATTTAACTCTCTTTGCATGAAATTGGTACAATGGAGCCACTAAGATTGAAGAAAATGCCGTGTTTGACATTCTTGGCAAGGTTATTCGTTATTCTTTTTGCTTTTGCAATGACCAAACGTATATATTTTTATTCAGCCATTATTTGCCATTTATGTGCCGCTGTTTACAGTAAAACTCGGTTATAGGGAACTCATTGGGGTCATGAAAAACGTTCGCTATATTCGAGGTGCACTCTATCTATATAGAGATCATACTTTTCTATGACCTGGATAGCGAATATCTAACTGTGATATATGCCATTGTTGATGTGCTTAACTGCTGTTTTGTCAATATAAAGTCATACTTTTGTATTTATATTCATTCACATATGATTTGTCATTAATTCATTCTTTTTTATTCCGACTCAGTTTGTGTATCTGGTGAAAGAGGCAATTAGCGTATCCAGCGAAAGGAGCTATTACTTTATCCGATGAGAGGCGCAATTTCTGTATCTGGTGAGAGGCGCAATTAGCGTATCCAGCGAAAGGAGCTGTTACTTTATCTGATGAGAGGCGCAATTTGGGTATCTGGTGAAAGAGGCAATTAGCGTATACAGCGAAAGGAGCTATTACTTTATCCGATGAGAGGCGCAATTTCTGTATCTGGTGAAAGGAGCAATTAGCGTATCAAGCGAAAGGAGCTATTACTTTATCCGATGAGAGGCGCAATTTGTGTATCTGGTGAAAGGGGCAATTAGCTTGTTCGGTGGGAGGTTCAATTATTGTACCTGGTGAAAGCGGTAATTAGTTAACCTGGTGAAAGGCAACATAAGTGAATTCGGTGAAAGTGCAATTAGTGTATCCGGCGAAAGGAGCTTTTACTTTATCCGATGAGAGGCGCAATTTGTGTATCTGGTGAAAGAGGCAATTAGCGTATACAGTGAAAGGAGCTATTACTTTATCCGATGAGAGGCGCAATTTCTGTATCTGGTGAGAGGCGCAATTAGCGTATCCAGTGAAAGGAGCTGTTACTTTATCCGATGAGAGGCGCAATTTGGGTATCTGGTGAAAGAGGCAATTAGCGTATACAGCGAAAGGAGCTATTACTTTATCCGATGAGAGGCGCAATTTCTGTATCTGGTGAAAGGAGAAATTAGCGTATCAAGCGAAAGGAGCTATTACTTTATCCGATGAGAGGCGCAATTTGTGTATCTGGTGAAAGGGGCAATTAGCTTGTTCGGTGGGAGGTTCAATTATTGTACCTGGTGAAAGCGGTAATTAGTTAACCTGGTGAAAGGCAACATAAGTGAATTCGGTGAAAGTGCAATTAGTGTATCCGGCGAAAGGCTCAATAATGGGTTGTGTAGTGTTGAAGGAATAGGGCCATATTTCTCAAAGTTTATTCTAATTGTCGTTAACTTCCAACAATTACAGTTACATCTCTTACAGAGGGCGTGGGCTTTTATGAAGGAATAGAAAATGAAAATTGAAATAAACAATTTTCCAGCCTTAATGTCATCACAATAAGATAAAAATATCACGATCTACTGTAAAAACAAATTAAATTGATGGCAAGAGGAAATAATAAATGTATTACGAATATCAATTTGCATTCTACCTACTTAAGCAATACCATTGTTTCCGTGACGATAATGCATAACACATAAAACCTAATGCATGACTTGAATAAAATTCTGTGATGTAAGACAATATAAGCACGTAATTGATAATAGTCTGCATAAAAAATAAAATAGTTTTTTACTTTATTAGTTTAAGTAATTGATGATTTTATACTATTTTGCAATATCTGACAGTTTGCTAGAAAAGTGGGTATATTTTCGCCATCGACTTGCAGAGGATGCATGGAAACTGACAATAACATTTTCTGTAACATAATTTTGAAAGTAGTGTGAACCACCTAAAATGTTTTGCACACATTCAATATTAGTTACATTGACCATTATCAAAAACTAAAGAAGTGCCTTTCAATTAAAAATTGTCAATTACAGTAAAGTTACATTTATGACATTTTTCACTCATTGTATAGTCTGTTACAGACTTGTAAGGAACAAGGAAACATATTAATGATTTATATCCTTTAGGTAATTTATATTTTATTCTTTTTATAAAATTTTGTAGCTTCCTTTCATAGTATCGCATCTAATAATAATTTTGCAAACTTGCATTTGTTATGAAATATCATCAAATTAATACTTATGCTAAACAACTCTATCCTGGTTAAACGACACGGCTAGGAGAGGAAAATCAAATTTTAATAATACTTACATGTTTAAAGTACTCATAGCCCACAAATTACTGTAAATAGTCAGATGATGAAGTTTTGAACAAATTCAATAACTGACCATAATCTGATTTCCCACCTTTAATACAATGCGATTTTGCATGATATGTGTAAAAGTAAAATAATCAAAACCAATCTCAAATCTAAATTAAATGTGTTAACACGTACCAAAGTCATAGCGTTCAAACACTTACGTGCAGTTTCATTAATTCTATGTTCTTTGATGGCGTAAACAGTCCATCCTTTGCAAGATAATGTGATACCGTATGTTGCACGTAAATGGTGATGTTGGTAAAATGCTATTTTTTCCTTCCAGTTATCATTATCGGTTATACTTTCCCTTGATCCTTCTGTCAATTTGTTTTGACAAATTTATTCATATTCATTCATTTCATTAGAAGCTGAATAATTATACATGCAAGGTAAAGGATTGAATTACCACTAAAGTGGAAGAAAATATATCTGTCAAAAACTGAATTATCATTCACGTTTAAATAAAAATTGAATTTAAATTATCAGCCAATGATTATATAACTATTGATGATAAATTCACTTTAATTTGTCATCAATTCAGATTCCTAACAGACATTTTATAATGAATTCTTACTGTGCTTATTGAATTCTCCTTAGCCTTCAGCCTGCTGTCGGCAGTTTGTTTAGCTTTTGCGACCAGTGCAGACCAAGATCAACCCGCAAGCTGATTATGGTCTGCCCTGTTCGCTATTCGGTCATTAAATTCATTGAACACCCCTTCAAATAATAAACGGTACTGCCCAAATTAAATGATGGACCAGTCCATTTTAGAAATTAGCAGGCTAAAGGCTAATTTACCTTTAGCGAGTGTTTATTTCATTGGCATGAAACTATATATAGAGGGATTAACAGGCTACTACTGTCTTTTGACATTACTGTTATCAGGTCGAGGCTGATATGGGCGGGATGAGGAGACCGAACCCTTTCCGCCTATATCTGACGAGCCTGATAATATTGATATCAAAAGACAGTTTTCCGTTAATCTATGTATCATGACTCTCATACACCCTGCCTAGAACAACATATTTCTGTACTGTAAAACTGACTTCTGACGAAAAAATAAATGAATTCATACTTTACGGATTTGAAAATTCATTCACTCCTGAAACATCTGAACGAAACAATATGGCAGCCATCTTCAATGAAACTTGGACAATGTTTACTGACTTTTTTGATATTCTTATAAAAACTAACAATAAAAATAATCCTCTTGAATAAATCAGAACATGCTTTAATTGACACATTTTTAAACATTTTACTCGGGCAACTAGATCTACATTTCATGCCACAAGCACTGAAAATTTAACTTCCAGCTCCAGACTCTGTCACAGAGAATTTAAAGATTTTAAAATCACTAAATTTACACTGTTCCAAGAATTGTAAAAATTGATGCTTTATATTAAGCATAAATCATGAAAAGTATAGTGTCAAGTGTATAATAATCCTTTCCAAGAATCCATCCATGATGATTATGTAAACATTGTGATGTCACGATGAACATTACAGGATGACGTCATTAAGTACTACTATGTGATGAAAGTGGAGACAGGCATTAATAGTTAAATTACTTGTTGAGATTAAATAATCTGTTTAGAAAAAAGCCATACAAATCTAAATCTGGACTCTGTTATAAAATACAATCTGGAAGGAAACTGATGTAAAAACTAGTCCGTCAATGTGGGAGGAGCTTAATTTTGATATCAGGTCAATGTATAAATGGATTTCTGCGTAAGCGAATGGAATCGTAGAGAAAAAGGACTTCGTGAACAGCAGTACAAATCCTGTTTTTATTTAAAAAAGCATTTTGCAAAAGAGTACTTAATTATATTACTTTCTGACAAATGACTGTGAAGAAGAAATCAGTATTTCTAAGGAAGTAAAATGTGTAAGATATTTTTGCCATGATAAACAAAGTCATCAAGCACTTAAAAATCTAAGGAAGAGAAGGTATTTATTTTCAAGGAACTTTAGCTTTAATTTGATTAATTTGATAAATGTTTTAATTTTGCTAAATATTGTATCACAAACAAACAGATAACTATGGGCTAATTCAATCTTCTTAAGAGAGCGGAAGTTGTAATTGCAAACTTCTTTATATAAAATATTCATTTTGTAGGTCAGTACATTTTTATAATTTCCACATGTACATCTGCAAAAGGTTATTCTTCCGCAAATACTAAATAAATCTATATCCACACTAATATTCAAATAGTTTAAGAGGTTTCGGTTTAATTAACCCATAGCCTGCTAATTTTCTATAATGGACTGGTCCATCATTTAATTGGGCAATACCAGTTATTATTCGAAGGGGTGTTCATTAAAACATTAAAAATTAACTGACAGAATAGCGAACAGTGTAGACCATGATCAGATGCACGGACGTGCAGGATGGTCTGCACTGGTCGCAAACGCAGAATCACTTGCCGCAAGCAGGCTAAAAGTTAAATTTACGAGTTTTGTCCAATCGATTGAGTCTAACGAAGTTTTGTAAACCCATCTCAACATAATTGTTAAGTCATTTACCTCTGATCATAAAACAAAAGATGAGTAAGGGCGCCAATGTTTTACACAAAGTAGCATCTTGGTATTTAATTTCCAGTGGTAATTCTTTCAATTTAAAACACAGTCATAGAGATGTAAGACGGTTATAATCAGAGAAAAATATAAATTTTTTTCTTAGGCTAGTACTTTTAGTGAAACATGCAGACAAAAAACATACATACATTTTGTTTATAAAAAATAAAATTGCGAATATTCTGTATTGAATAATTCTATTTAGCAGTTGACTTAAAGGGAATTCCTATAGATTTTTATGCGCATCTTTCTGCGCAGCGGACACTTTCTATGGAAAACTGGACTGAAGTCAACATTTGTTGAAACATGGTACAGACAATCTTAAATATGAGGAATTTTGAATGAAATAACATTTTTGATAAGTTATATCAGTAATCAAATGTTGATACTGGTTTATGTTGTATTGACAAGTATCATGCCTGACAGGTATCTTGCTATTTTTGTGGTTGTGTTTTCACATCGCATTTTAGTACAAAGACAGTGTTGTTCATATAATGTAAGATAATTGACTTAGTACTGATAAGACAATATTACCTTTCAGATTATTTAGTATTCAATTATAGAAAGAATTAAGAATTTTTAAAACTTTTTTTTTTTACTTTTAGCAGACATACATGTAATCAATTTGGCCAGGTTCGCGCCATTTCCGTCCGAACAGGTGTTGTATTCTAGCGGTCTTAACATAAAATTTAGCCTGGTGACCCATACATTTTTAGCCATTTTTATGCTTACAATACAATTATCTATACACAAGGAGAAAAAGAAAAAATTCTATGAAAGAGTTTTTTCAAAATTAAAAAAAAATATTCTTCACTATGGGTATTTTTCATTGAAAAAAATTCACAAAAGTAAATATGAAACAATATTGTTTTTCATTTGTACCCATTATTGTAAGGATAGAGTATTACAAATATGACTATGATATCAAATAAGTATATAATAAAATCTGTAAAAAGAAAAAACCGTATTGTGCTGCCTGGATGTATATTTTGGTTGGTATTTATAAAAAAGCAGAAAATTATGAAAATGTTGAAAATTCGCTGTCAGTTTCAGCAACAGTGGGTGTGTTCAAAACAATTTTTCACAAAAACAAGCCTGGTGACCTATTGTTTTTATTTGTTCATTGTTTTCAGCACAAATTTTCCTATCATATATGTGAATTTAAAAAAAAATCTATGAAAGGAAAAAAACTATAGGAATTCTCTTTAAGCCGTTAGATCCACCTATTGACTTATGACTGAAAAATATTATAATTTTATTATTATAGTAGTTAGATATGCTTCATTTATTTTCAGCATTGAGAAAAACCTCAGCAAACAATGCTTTATAATACTTACCGATCAGAAAGAAGCTTGCTTTAGTTATCATGCTTCACCTTATACTGCCCTCCAGCTACACCAGTAAGCACGTAATGTAGCTTGCAGTAAAACAGAGGATTCCAGAGAAACACATTTTTGTTTTGAAAGCAATAGAAGTTTGTTTTTGGTTACATATTTAGTAGTAAGACCTGACGAAAATGACTTAGATATTCCGTATGTAAGTGTGACTTTGACTTTTGACCTAGAGGTTTTGGTCATTCGTGTGGCACATCGCTTTGTTATTGTGTCCGTTTGTGCCCAGTAACTTAATACCCATCTATAGATAGCAAGGTTATTGACTGGACAAAAAAATGAACTCGACCTCTGAGGAAGGGGTCTAACGTCTAGATCTTGCTCGTGACAGACACTGATAACATTTGACCTCCAAGTTTGACATTTATCTGGAGGCCAGTGGTCTTGGGCATACGCTTGACACTTTGTTTCCTTATGAGACGTCACGTTTTTCAAGTAAATTCAAATTCCCTCCATGAATGACAGCGTGACGGATTGAATGAAGAAAGGGTAAACCAACAAATAAAATTCAATATATATATTAATAAGGTACGTGTTCATAAAATAATGTTTTACACGGGTTCAGTTTCAAATATTTATGAGAAAATTGTGGTTAATGGAGCCATAAAGATTTATTTTTTATTTCATTTTTATTTTTATTAAGTATTTGGATCATTTCAAATGACAGTATCAAGTTTTAAGCCTTAATATTCGTTTTCTGTTTCAATCTCAATGGTAAATGGTCACTCATTCTAAGATAATATAAACATTTTGAAATAAATGTCTTTCGACTAGCGCCGTATTATAAGAACACTATGAATTGTATTATTATCAAGTTTTGCTACCATTTCTTATAAAATACTCTACGAAACTCGTAGTTAATAACTAAATCATTCGAAAACCCTTTCACCCTTAGCCTGTTAAATTTCAGAAATGGACTGGTCCATCATTTAATTTGGGCAATAACATTTATTATTCGAAGGGATTATCGACTGAAATAGCGAACAGTGCAGACCATGATCAGACTGCACCGATGTGCAGGCTGATCTTGGTCTGCAATGGTCGCAAAGGCAGAATCACTTGCCAGCAGCAGGCTAAAGGTTAATGGTTTTATACTACATCAAAATCAGACAGTTTAGTTAAGATTTAATCACAAAAAGTAATAAATAAATAAAGACAAATATATGATATCACTTCATATATTACCTAATAAAATATGTTATTCTGAAAAGTATTCAGTCATTACAACTTTAATGGCGCCCGTCTTAGACGTCAGATGAAAAAAATGGTGTTAGGTAGGCGGTCACGCTAAAATATTACTCTAACCTATAAAATAACTGACCAATCACAGGCTAAGCCCTGCAAATAAGCAAAAAATGCTTTGACCCGGCCCACTCTTTACGATCATTACAAGCCAGGAACCAGTCAATCATACTTCAGAGCAGAGTTAGTAAAGTTCAGCTCTTCCATGCGGAAGATAGGATTATACATACAAGAGTTGTTCTAGTCCGTAGCTAAATTAGCTCCGTATCTTATTCCAGTAAAAATAAGTTATAATTTATACCTCTGAAATTGCTCTTTGTCTTCAAAATTAGTACAACAACCCCAGACCAATGTTTCATTTTCTAAATGAAGACATTTTATCAATCGCATGTGAAATAAAACCACAGCTGCGTGAACGTAAATGGAATATTTAGATAAATTGTATTCTATTCTTTATTGTCTTCAAGTTGCGAGTATAGCCTTAGACCCGTGTTTAATTTTATACATTTATGCATATAATGGGCATCTGATATTATAATAGATAATGGATTGAAAGTAGTTCCTACTGTGTAAAATTGATGTCTCCTCATTAATATTTGTTTTCAGAATTATTTCTGCCCCGAAGTGAGTGTGATTCCTGACTTCCAGACAGTAAGTGAATTGAAGGCTATTAAAGGTGAAAATACAAACTGAGAAAATTTCTAAAATCTGCTTGTAGCTATAAACAGAATAATCTGTAAAAGTTAATCTATCCGCTGGGAAAACTCAATTTATACACGTGTGTGATGTCTTTCAAAAGAAAATTTTGTATCTGTATAGTTCTTTCGAAAGTAGCATAGCAGAAAATGCCGACACAGGAAAAAAGTAAGAACATACATTGTATGATTAATAACACTTAACAGCAATTATTTTTACTTACTGATACAGGATAAAATAATAAAATAATCAAACTAAATACTACATAAACCGCTACTGAAGGGCTTTAACCGGCAACAGTATGGTCAAAAATATACAGTTATTACAATCTGGCCCGGATTCAGACATTTCTGACTGGGTTGGGGGCACCTGTTTAGAACGAAGGCCTCACCGGCGATGCGTATAGCGCCGCTTGGGCGACGGTACAGGAGGGTATCCTCCACTCGCGTTTTGGGATGAGGGGATCTCCGCCTGGAAAAATGTTTGAAATATAGATATGAAATTGTGGAGTCAGGTGAATTTTTGGTCTAAAATTTGAGATCCGGGCCTGACAATACACAAGGAACTTACATTTAAATTATTACAATACACCTGCAAGTTATTACTTATTTATTCAAACTTTTTAGACACAAATTCATATTTAACTGTTGCATATAAATAATACCAATTTATTTTAGGTCGATTGTGAAACAAGTTCTCCAACTTAAAAAAAAGACTCTCGACACCTCATGACCAGCAAATGACCCCTATTGATTCTGAGGTACAAGTAGGTCAAACCTAAAGAACCGTGAACCGGAACAGTTAAACGGTTCCGGATGATAACTGAAGAACGCTAAGGACTTAGTTCATGAAAGTTGATAGAAAGGTTAATCATGGTAACAAAAAGACACCCCCATTGATTTTGAGGTCAGTAGGTCAAAGGTCAAAGTCACAATGACCCGGAACAGTTAAACGGTTTCCGGATGATAACTCAAGAACACGTGGGCCTAGCCTATTGGATCACGAGAGTTGATTGGGAGGTTGGTCATGTCCAGTAGATGACCCCTATTGATTTTGCGGTCAGTAGGCCAAAGGTCAAGGTCACATTGACCAAGAACAGTGGATTTTTGTGCACACTGACCAAATAATTTCTGTTTCTTGTACAATTACTGAATGCATCAAGGGGGGACATTTCGTGTTCTACGAACTTTTCTTCTATATTATACGCTTGACATCATTCTGACTTCGGGTTGGATAGATGAAAAACAACTGTCTGCCATTTTATTTCCTGTACATGAGAGGTAATGAAATGTAATTGGCAAACATTGGCAACTCATGTGGTATCTAATGCAGTATGCCGACAAATCCATAACACAGGTAGCTCAAGTAGTATCACTTGCATAAATGATTTGCTTTCAAACTTCCATTCCTAAAACAATCTGAAGGAAATCGAAATCTTCAACAACATTCTGTCATGGCTCTGTTGTAAATTAAGAAAATCAAACTATCTTCTTTCACTACAGGATTTATCGAAATTTCTGTAAAGACCCAATCCTAAGTGCAAAAGATGAATGAATGTTACTTTGCATCGTTTTGACGTAACCATATAGCAGAAAGCAAACACTCTCCTGGTGTGAAATGTGACGTTCTCTCCGAAACAGGAAATAGTATAAAACTTTATATTTGGTTATACAAATAATCAGATCTATAATAAGACTCTTGAAAGCAAAGAAGGAAAGCATGCAAAACAAAAGCAGACCCCGTGATCACAATGGTCCACAAATAATAACAAAACTGAATCAAAGTACGGGTTGACTTTTCATAAAACGACATTTACATGCATCCTTGCCCAGTCAATTTAATTCTGAGATTGAAGTATGGGCTAAAGTGCAATAATTACACAATTTCTGTGGTATTATTTTAACTGCTATATCTTTAAAGTAGCCACTCAAATAGGCCAGTGCTAGTTTCTATCAGATATACCTACATGTTTTTGCGTAAACATTTCATCATTGAGATATAGTGTCAGTTTTTGGTCGTTTCAAGCACACTTTTCACATTTACAACATTGGAACTCCGAAGAACACCCCGCACGACTAAAGTGAAAACGTTGCAGGTTTGGTTTGATTGAGCTTGTACATTGACTGAAAAAAGTGCATGCTACCGTCCTCAAGCTTCTGCTTGAGCCGAATTCAAAGTTTGCACATGATATTAAGTACCAGAGTACAATTTAGACACATCTGCAAATGTAATCATACGACGGCGTATATGGAATTCATGAAATGTGACATACGGTCCCCAAATGAACAAAAGCTGTCCGTAAGACAGTCAATGCTCGACTACTGGAATTGTTGTACCTGAAGCAGAAATATTACCCTAAATGTTGAAATATTTATAGAGTTCCAACCCAGTATCTGAATTAGTTTTGGAGATTGTAATTTGCATGCAAGAATTTAACCAGAAATTTTAAGTTCAAAAAGGGACATAATTTGGCCAAATTGCATGTCAGTGTTATTGAACTTGATACTATAACCTAGTTTTATAACCCAGAAGACACACGTGAAGTTTCAATTCAATATCTGCATTTGATTTGGAGATAACAACTTGCACTCAAACTTTTAACCAAGATTTTCTAAGTCCAAAAGGGGGCATAATTTGTACATGTCAGAATGATGGGACTTTATCCAGTGATACTGGTTATAGACTTAGAAGTGACAAAAAGTAAGTTTCAGAGCTATATTTCTTTAATTAATAACTATATGTACTTGCCTGCAGAACTTAACCAGGATTTTCTAAGTAAAAAAGGCATTATTTGGCCAAAATGCACGTCAGAGTTATGGGACTTGATGCTATCAAATAGTTTTATAAGTTTCAATTCATGTAAGAGTTGGCCTAGTGAGGTTGGTAATTGACCTAAAAAAAGAAAAAAAAATGTTTCAAAGCTATATGTCTTTAAATGATAGCCATAAGTACTTGCACGCATAACTTTAACCATAATTTTCTAAGTCTAAAAGGGCGGGGGGAGGGGGGCTAGCATAATTTGGCCAAAATGCATGCCAGAATTATGGCTCTTGATCCTTTCACCTAGTTAGTTTTAAGTTTATTGACCCCAAAGACACATATGAACATCAATTTAATATCGGCATTAGTTATTGAGATAGTAACTTGCATGTAAAACTTTAACTAGCATATTCCAAGCTTAAAATGGGGTATAATTTAGCCAAAATACAAGTCACAGTTATGGTACTTGACCCAGTGAGGTAGTTATTTGCATGCAAAACTTTAACCAGGATTTTCTAAGTCCAAAAGGGGGCATAATTTGGCCAAAATGCATGTCAGAGTTCTGGGAAATGATGCTACTACCTAGTTTATGACCCCGAAGACACATATGAAGTTTCAATTCAATATCTGCATTAATTTGGAGATAGTAGCTTGCATGTAAAACCAGAATTTTCTAAGTCCAAAAGGGGGCATAATTTGGCCATCATGTCAGAGTTATGGGACTTGACCCAGTGATATTGGTAATTGACCTAGAAAATAGAAGTGACATGTCTTTAAATGATAGCCATATGTACTCGAATGCAAAACGTTAACCAAAGTGTGACGTCGACACCGACGCCAGGGAGACTAGAATATTTAGACTATTCTTTGAATAGTCGAGCTAAACATGGACTAATCGAAACAAGAAAACAATTGGAAACCAAAACCAATTAAATGTATAAAGGTGGTCAAGTACAATTTAGCAACATTTTATGACATTTTTCAGTTTTCATATATTCTGTTTCGAGAGTTATTTAAGGAACAAAAAGACCCATTACAAAGAGTTAGATCCTTGTTGGAAATATATATTCTGTTACCTTTTATGAAAGTTTGTATTTCCCTACCTTTTTTATGAAAACATTTAAATAGGGATTATTTCTTTTGATTTCAATATAATTTTTAGTTTTACCTTTAATAAATATTGGGATATTTCAACTTTGGGATATTTCAACTATCTGAAACAAAAGGTAAGTTTCAAAACATGAAGTACCTTAGTTTGGAATTTATCTATTTTGAATCTATTTTGGTAGAACAACAAAAATATATACAAAGGGAGGTACTAATTATTTCATAAACTTTAATTTCTCATGCATTTTGGCAAAATATATACCTCATACTTGTCAATATAAATCTTTGTCAACTTTAATACAAAAGTACTTGTATTCATGTTATCCCTTAGGCAAAATATGTTTACAAAATTTATAAAAATGCTAAAATAATGCTATATTGTATGGGTAACCAGAGGGGACAATGAAATATTAAAATACTTCAAATGAAAATCGTATAAAGAATTCAGTGAACACAATTAAGTGTGAATAAGTAGTTGGTTAAATTTTGAACGAATCCATTAGTTGATCAAAATCTGATTAATCACCTTAAAAATAGAATTCGAGGCTATGGAACCTGCATATCGAAGAAACTATCAAAATAGAAAAAATAAAAACATGCACCATACTTCAAGGGAGATTAAACAAACCACAGCTACGAAAAGGGGAGTATTGAAACCACCAAAGCCGAAATGTATCGCAACAAAAGTTTGCATGTCTCGTGAAGTGGCAGTAAAAGGATGTCAGCGGGTTTTGCACCTTTCATTACAAAAAGACCTAAGCGAACTGCTTTTATTTTGCTTCTTCGCGTTTCAAAAGAAAAATCTTCTTAATACATTTTATTTTTCCTTTCCATTCATATTTTGATCTCAAACCATGAATGGTTGCATGTTAAGTTTTGATCTTGAAACTTGTTGCTCATCAAGACGTGCGATTCCACTTTACCGGATGATTAAGGTTTAGCAGTATATCATAAAAAAACAGATTGTTTTTAGTAAATGAACAGCATCTTGACTTACAACTTATCTGTCCAATCCATGTTTTACTGTTTTGTCCAACAAAGTTGGATACTTAAAATATTTTAAAGGAGTTGTCTCCCTTTAAATAAGAATGCCATTTCTCAAGAAATAAATGTAAACAATGTTTTACCTACCTATGTAAAGTTTAAACATACGTACGATGTTGCAAATGCATCAAAATGAAGACATGTAAAAGCTTTTTAAAAGTGGTGAGTTTTTAAAGGCGCCGAACTGTCCAGAAGTGTGGCCCTTTCATGCAGTCCATTTCAAGAGATCAATACATATATGAGTAAATTGACAATGGTTTTGTAGAATAATATAAATGTTTTATAAGCTGTTAAATTTTCATGTAAAACAATGCTACCTTTCTGTGATTTTATGACGTTTGAACTTTTTTCTCAGAAATATGGACCTATATCTTAAATATATTCTTTATTCATGCAAAGACAGCTGTTATATCACAAAGTCGGTGAATTGGATCAGCTATGTTTTAAAGTAAACAGAAAATCTGAACGAGTATCTTTGGTCGCATGGCATTTCCATAATCAATAAAGATATTTGATATTTACATTTACAGATTTACAAGACCTGTTTGTGAGATATACATTATTCATTAGATAGATATTGACTGTCTCCCGAGGGATTTGGAACAATGCCAAATTTCAATAAATTTAGACAGAACCTGTATTTGAATTTCCTTCTACAGAAATTAACATCATAGGAGAAGGAATGAGCTGAACAGAAAAACAAAAGTTGCATGAAAACAACGTGGTTCATACCCGGTGAATTTTAAAATATAGCAATATAAGACTAGGATCAATGTATGTTATGATTATCTCTTTAATACATGAATCTTTTTTCACTTATTTTGGCAAAGGGAAATGAGACTAGACCATATAAAAATGAAAAATAAGAATACACTAGACCCAACTTTCAAATGTGAAAACATGAACACTTTCTACAGAAAGTTAACATAAAATTAACATGTTAGGATGTATTTACAGTACTTGAATTCATGTAGAGCTAAACATTTTTAACGTTTTTTAAAAGTTAAAATTGACAGTTTCTGCATGCAATTTAATTATTAATTGATATTATCTAATAAAGATAAATACAATTGACACCAGTAAGTATTTTCAACATCCGAAGTAAATATACAAAGATAAAAATATTTTAGTAAAAGACTGGTATTGGATGTCTTTAAACTTGCATTTCGCAACAACATCTGTATCAGATTTCGATGATAGTTCTTAATGATAAGTGAACCTAGCAATCAGTTACACAATTTTATTTAGGACTATTCAATATTCACTAATTTACTAAGGAAACAAGGAGACTGAATCGAGCGCCTATTGTGACATCCATTTAGCTTCATTAGAACAAATACATTATTTATAAGGCATCTTTTGGTGACACCGCGGGGACATGGCTCGATAACCATTTGCAATTAATCACTTGGCATATAAATTTTAATTTGATTAACTCGGTGGATTTATCTTCATAGATAAAATAGAAAAAATCAGAACTAATATTGCATCCCAGGATCAGAATGAATCTTTTACTCCAGAAGACGGACGCATATCACTACATGTATGTGATACCGCGCGTTTGACTAGTTTCAGTCCAGCAACAGAGGAGGAGGTGAAAAAGCTTGTTCAAAAGTCAGCTAATAAGTCATGTGAATTAGACCCTCTTCCTACATGGCTCTTGAAATCTTGTATAAACGAACTTCTCCCAATATTGACGAAAATTGTTAACATCTCTCTAGAAAGTGCAATCGTGCCAGAATCATTTAAAACATCACGAATAAGACCATTGTTAAAAAAGCCAAGTCTTGACCAAAACACACTCAGGAATTACAGGCCTGTTTCCAATCTGCCATTCCTCTCAAAAATCCTTGAAAAAGTGGTAAACAGAAGAATTGAGGAACATTTGACGAACAATCAATTACATGAAATAAACCAGTCAGCATACAGAAAATTTCATTCAACTGAAACCGCATTGTTAAAAGTTCAGAACGACATTCTCGAATCCCTTGACAAAGGTGACGTCACAGTACTTGTGATGTTGGACCTGTCGGATGCATTCGACACCATTGACCATAACACCCTTCTTCACAGACTCGAATTTAATTTTGGATTCGCCGATAAACCCCTTCAGTGGGTGGCATCATATCTAACAGACCGCTACCAAACAGTATGCATCGATGGCAAACTCTCTGAACCAGTCCTTATGAAATTAAGTGTTCCTCAAGGATCTGTTCTAGGCCCGAAATTCTACACGATGTACACAAAGCCAGTCGGGTCCATCTGTAGAAACCACGGTCTAAACCACCACTTTTATGCAGATGACTCCCAACTCTATCTATCGTTTAAACCAGTTGACCAAGCATCAAAGGCAGCCACAATCACACGAGTTGAACAATGCCTAAAAGAAATCATCTCATGGATGAATTCAAACATGTTAAAATTGAATGCAGACAAAACTGAAGTAATTCTTTTTTCGAGTCAAAAACACTCCAAACATGTTGAAAATCTAGAACTGAAAGTTGGCGAATCGAGCATAAGACCATCAAAAACTGTTCGAAACCTTGGTGCTACGCTTGATTCGAACATGCACATGAACCATCATGTTAATTCTGTGACTCGAACATGCTACGGCCAAATACGACACGTTGGTCATATTCGACCATATTTGACAACTGAAGCCACAAAAACCCTGATAAACTCGCTTGTGACCTCACGATTAGATTACTGCAATGCTCTTTTGTACGGCATGCCAAAATCAACAACGAGCAAACTGCAAAATGTCCAAAACACAGCTGCACGTCTTTTTACGAAAACAACCCGTTTTGAACATATAACACCAATCCTTAAAGATCTTCATTAGCTTCAAATACAAGATAGAATCAAATACAAAATTCTCATTCAAACATTCAAGGCCTTGCATGGACAGCCGCCGGTGTATATGAGAGACTTACTGGAGGTGTACGTGCCAACTAGAAATCTGAGGTCAGCAAATGCAGCAACAACCCTTGTGCCACAAAAAAGTCGACTGGTTACATACGGGGATAGAAGTTTCAGGGTTGCCGCCGCAAAACTATGGAACTCTCTCCCTGACAATCTCAGGAAAGATTCATCACTTAAATCATTCAAAAGAGCTCTCAAAACACACCTTTTCAAAATTTTCTACAACACATAGATACCAACTGTGACTGTTTCTACTTATAATAAATATGCCACTGTTATTTTTTTTAATACAGAACTACAGCAAGTCATTCGTCGCTGACGGCGATCTCTTAACTGTACAATTCATCATGTAATTAACTAAATTGACAATCAATCAATCAATTTATTTCATCATGTCACATTTTAAGCGTTATGACGTTCCATGTGTGTGTTTTTCGCAAGACTTGAGTTTCACTTGAAATGTGTGGTATTTCTATCTAAAACAGTACATGATGGCACCATTTACCAGGAGGTTGAACCACTATATGCAGCCCGTCTGGGCGTACCAGGTGTTTAAAGCACTGGTATTGGCAATAGGGGTAAAACGACCTCAGGGGTGGGGGTGCGGTCATGGCTGTTTGTTACAATAAGGCTGTAAATATTATCATTGTTTATTTATGATATTGTTGTAATGACTATTATTTTTTTTTATTATTATGTACAACGCCATTGAAAATATCATTTATAAAAAAGGCGTTTGGTCAGATTGTTCAGTTTCAGTTTTGTGATTGCATATGTCATGTTTTGTTATTTTCCTACATATCTGCGATGTGTCACATGTTTAATTGTAAAGCGCCTTTGAACGTATATTACATATGAAAAGGGCGCTCAACAAATCTGGTATAATAATAATAATAATAATTAGCAGTGTGTTCACGTGATTGCATCTGATGTCAATATGAGGTGACGGAATATTTGGAATAAACCATCAGAAACGGTTTGAAACAGAAGTGCATACTCATGAACAGTCTTAGTCAAACCAAGTCTGCTATTATTTTTCTTGGTTGCTCTCTATGCCTTTAAAGAATTTTTTTTATAGATTGTGTTATATACTGGCATACATATAGTGATAGTAATATAGAAATATAGAATTTATAGAACACATGCAGATAAAGCAACTTCAAAGTATACGTATGTGTAAATGATATGTGAATATAACTATATTTTGATATCTATAGCTAATATATAATGTTTGCCCAACACTATAAAACAAGAAGCTGCGTTCAATAAACGCTTGATGCCCCCGGTGGCATCTTGTCGATACAAAGCAACCTAAGTCCAAAACGAGGTCAAGTTCAAGGTCAAGGTCAAACTGAGGTCAGGTGACGTCTGAAGATGAGGAATGGTCACAGGTTACGTCTGCATTAGTATCAAGTCATTCTAGTAAGGGATATTGATGCTAGACGAAACGGTCCCATTTGGTTAACCTCGTACGGACGGACGGACGGACGGACGAACCGACGAACGAACGGACGGACAGGACAATCACTATATGCCTCCCGTATCAATAGATGCCGGGGGCATAAAAACTAAAACGAAACCACTTCATGTAATGTGTGTGTGTTCGGGTTTAACGCCTTTTTCAACAATTTTTCAGTCATGTAAATGATGGTGTCTGCTTGTAGCAGGGAGCACAATGCTCAACTCTATAATGCTGCCTCACTGGAATATCACGCCGTAGACACGTGACATGATATCCCACCCCTTCACATTATACTGACACCGGGCTGACCAGTCCTAGCACTATCCTTTTAATGCTGAGCACCAAGCGAGGAAGCTTCTAGTACTATTTTTTACGTCTTTGGTATGACGCGGCCGGGGATCGAACCCAAGACCTCCCACACTCGAAGCGGACGCTCTACCACTAGGCTACCGAGGCGGTTACTTCATGTAATATCCACTGTCTTAGTGGCTATATTCGCGGGTCAAAACGCTCACGAAGTGCCGATTCAATACGTTTTGATAGCAGAAATATTCGCGAATCGCCGAAAACTGAAATGCCAAATCTATGTTAGTTTATCTTTTCTTGACTAAATGATGTGTCTTGGTGAACGTGAAAATCAACGCTGGCTGGTATTTTCGCGAGTTTTTAAAATTCGCTAACATTTCCATGTCGCGAACTTTTCCATTTAATAATATACAGTATAATAATTCTGAAAATTAGTTGATAAATGATACTAGTTACAGAAGGTTGTTTCATTTTCTTCTTCCTTACAGCGCATCAAACTATACAATAAAAGCATTTAAATGAAATGTGAATTAAACTCAAGGCTAGAACGTTATTGCTTTAGAGAAAAGCGAGGAAATGGCTCCGGTATGGCTCTGTCGTATTACACCACTTTATCGATATTTGTGCGAAGACACTTCTGCAGACGACACATGCAATCAAGAGCTGTCTAACTGGCTATTTCAGTTTCACTTATGATAAACTATTTTCCTTGATGCGCTCCTAAGCATTCTTATTATTGCTTTAACCGGCATGTAGCATGCCGAATTCCATGAAAAGCAAGTCGGTTACACAAGATGTAAATGCTCTCTAAGTCGTGCAATATTTCCGCTGCAGAACTCGTGCATATTTTTCGATACAACGCTAATAACCTAGCCGAGTGATTAAAGTCACTGACTTTGCATCACTTGTCTATCACCAATGTTGGTTCGAGCCTCACTCGGGCGTTAAATTCTTCATGGGAGGAAGCCATCAAGCTGGCATACGGAAGATCGATGGTTTTACCCAGTTTGCCGCCCGTTATCAAATAATGCACGGAGGGCCGTCCGCGACCACCAAAGGTTGAATGCCGCCATATGACCTATAATTGTAGCGGTGCAACGTTACATCTAACACAAAAATCCTCAAAAACAATATTGATGCTGCGCATTTCATAACCTCTCATGAACAGACTTAGTCACTGGCACCACACCAAAAAGAAAGTGCCTCTGTACGTGTCATACTGTATCCCTAGATAAGCTCTTTGTCATGAACGGGAAAATATATGAACCCGTTCATTTGCTTATTCTCACCTTAAACGCACAATTCGGTAAATGGGTACTATGCTATTGAACAAATGGTAATTTTTCTTCTATCGATCAATATTTCATATCACCGAGACACTCTGCATACTTAATGCTTTCGTCAACGTTAAAGGAAAAATTCGGATAAACTTTCCTAACACACATTAAGTCTAATCGATATGGTCGTGGGGCACATGTTAGACAAAATGCATACAAAGAGAAACGAAATGTAAACTATTCACAGTGATACAAAAATACTCGAAATGATGAGTGGAAGTCATCTAGAAAAAAGAAACGATACAATGGTACACATTTGAATTGTGTATCTAATTCAAATCACATTTATGTTGCAAACACATTCCAGCGCACATGTGAAGTTAAATGACGACTGGCTTAATTTCCATATCAGCCAATCAGAAACGTATTGTTTCCTATACCGGAATTGAATATGGTAAGTTCATCCAAGTTTTCTGTAAGGTTGATGAAAATACAAACGAGGAGTGTCTATGCGATACGAAATATTCAGGCAATGTGACTGGTGTACGATGGAAGATAAATTACCACTTGTTCAATATGCATATTCCCAATTTACCACACTGCGTTTTATGTGAGAAATGCGACATTGAAATGGGTTAATATATTTTCCCGTTCATGAACATTGTTCTTATAGTATACTTACGGGTAGGGTACAGCATGTATACGGTTGCTTTTTCTTTCTAGTTTGGTGCCAGTGGACATAGTCAAACCGAGACTGCTATTATTTAGCTTGGTTGTCTCATATGCTTCCAAAGGATGTTTCCATAAGTTAATAACCTATGTGTAATAGAGTTCCACTTAAGCCGGCGCAAGGGGACGTGATAGGTGTTGCACATTTCATTTCCTCTCACGAACAGACTCAATCAAACCGAGTCTGCTTTTATTCTTCTTGGTTGCAATTTTTGCTTCCAAAGGATCGTTTTACAGATTTTATTGTTTACTTTCTGTTCATAATAATTCAAACGATGAAGATACCATGTACGTCGCCTTGCCATTCTTTCAGTCATAAATATCCTAGACGAGTTATTGTACTACATTTCCCATGGTGAAACATTAAAGGTTAACTTTTAAATTAACAAGAACATAACATGAAAATTATCTAAGAGGAAACGTATTTGTTTTATAACAGGTTTTCCTTACGGCATATCACGATAGCAAAAATCAGAGCCTTGTTCTGTCACAATTTCAATTTATTTTATTACCTGTGTCGTACTTTATTCCCATTGGTTTTGTTCATATCAGACGTCTCAATTTCCCTGGAGATTTTCACTTTGCTGTAATATTACCTTCGCCTAAGCTTAGACCTAACTGGCTTTTAAATAAATTGTTTCAACGGCGATTTAAGACATTGACGTGTTATTTTTAACCCGAATATATAATCCAGTAACAAACATGTAATTTCATTTTATTATATTATAAGCCGAATTCAAAGCAAAAGAAACCTTATAAATCGGATAATAAACTGTATGGATACATTTTCCAGGAAAAATCTTAATATCCGAAAAGAACTAAGTGACAAAAATGGACCGTGCAGGCAGACTTTCTTGGCAAAACACAGAGCTTTATGTAAAGAAAAAAACAAAAATTTTGGCGTTGCATTACACTATTACTTTCTTGCCAGAGATTTCACCGCACATCAGAAGAGACCAAATGACCAACGAGTGTTATCTTTCCTAAACTCACCAGAGAACCATGATAATACCGAAAAATACAAGGCAAATCACTCTGAGGGTAACCGTAACAACAATTTATTATATCAAAGCAGTCACGATTCAAGGCAAAGCACGAGGCAGCGGCAATAATCAGTGGGGCTATATACAACTTAAACAAGGCTGAAGTTTAACTGAGGCAAGCGTATGAAGACATAGTCATTGTTATTTTGCAATATCTCTTTGCACAACCACTCACTGCACTACACACTCGCAGCAATTCTTGAGTAGAAACAGACACGACTAAACTTACCAAACTTGTCATTGTTAAGTAGCTAGCTATCAATAGTTCAACTCAGACGACTGCATGTAAATTTCAGGTTACATGTCTATAGTTTGGCTTCTGGACTAAGTAGATATACTGATATGCTACGTTGACGCAAAAAGAGTACATTACCGGTTTTGCTTGACGACGACTAACTTAAACATTTGTGTAAAGGTACGGAATAAAAAAGTTTTCCGACTTGCGCGTGATCATCAAAGTATCTATGGTAGTCATGAGATTGTATTTACTGGCCCGATGAAGCAAGCTCTTTTAAGAGAAATTTCGTGATGCATGTAATATCTCATTTAATACATAATCAAAACATGAAAACATTTTCCTGATAAAATTAGTGTACATTTTATAATTATGTGCTGCGTTCTAGCTTGGTGTCTAGACAGTTGTCAATGAAATCTTCGGTTTCTTTTTGGAAAATTCATCATTCCATAAGCTCTTTTAGAGCTTAAAGACAAATGTTTTGCTTCCGTCAAATATTTAATTCAAATAATGTCAAAATATGCCACAGTTACAGTTTCTGACAAATTTCTTACAGGAGCAATGGAAAGAATTTGATTCTGCAAGAAGACAAAAATGTCGTTAATAATCAAAATAAAAACTGTTTCTAAAATTTAAACTAGAATATGTCTGTAGAACACAGGGTGTGCCCACACTGGTACATTTGTGACCAACCAAAGGGGCAATAATTAACAGGTTTGCTGTCTTAAGGGGGTATAGCCTCAAAAAAGTTTTTATAAAGGATTCATTATTCTAGTTTTTTAATTTTTACTTTGTTGGGTTTAACGTCGCACCGACACAATTATAGGTCATATGGCGACTTTCCAGCTTTGATAGTGGAGGAAGACGCCAGGTGCCCCTTCGTGCATTATTTCATCACCAGCGGGCACCGACTTTCCGTTAGCCATCTGGATTGCTTCCTCATTATTCTAGACCAATAACGTTTTGAGCTACGAGCATCACAAAAACCCTACTATTTTGGCTATTTCAAGGGCCGTAACTCTGTAAATAGCACTAAAACTTCAAGAAGACTGCCAAATATGCAATGTCACATCATAATAAAGACTCATAAAGGTTTCATGAATTTTCAAATACTTTCTGACCTAGGCGCGTCACAAGGCGAAATGTGCATTTTTTACTATTCAAGAGCCATAACTCTGGAAATAGGGGACGACGCCAGACGAAAAAGAAGAGGTGCGCAAGTTCATATCATGATAAAAGACTATAATATTATATGAAATACTTTTTGAGCTAGGCGCGTCACAAACCTTTCTCGGACGGACGGACATCTGGACGGATGCACGCACGAACAAGACCAAATCTATATTTTTGAGTTTAGTTACGGAGTAAATATTCGTTTTTAGCTCATCTGATTTTTTGAAAATAAATTATGAGTTATTGTCATCACTTGATCGGTGTCGGCGTCGGCGTTGCCTGGTTAAGTGTCATGTCAGCTTTCCTCCTAAACTATCAAAGCTATTGCTTTAAAACTTGCAACGCTTGTTCATCATCAAAAGGTGACTATGGCAGCAAGAAACATAACTCCATCCTGTATTTTTTTGCAAGAATTATTACCCCTTTTGGATTTAGAAACTATTTCTTGCTTAAGTTTTGCGTTTAGGTCAACCTTTCTCCTTAACGGTCAAAGCTATTGCTTTAAAACTTGGAGCAGTTATTTGCCATTAAAAGCTGACTCTGCACAGCAAGTACCGTAACACTACATTGCTTTTTGCAAGAATTATGGTCCCTTTTGGACTTAGAAAATCATGGGTAGAACAATATTTATATTATTCAGAGGCAAAAAAAATCAGATGAGCATCTGCGCCCCCAAGTGGGTGCTCTTGTTAATTTTTTTCTGCTTAAAGGCGTACGTTAGATTCTCTGTATATGAGAAGGTCGAAATTTCCCCGATAAAAGAATTATTTATAACTTATTTAAACTTTGGATATTTAAGAACATCTAAGAAACAACGATATGTAATAAAGTCGTGGGTCACCAGTATTGAAAAAGAGTTATCTGCCCATAAAAACGATATTTCCATTTTGTAGCAAATTCTAATTTTAGCGTGAGAGCCAGACGCACGTTAACAAAGACGCACACGATATCAAGTTCCATTATTGTTCCTTCTCTTGAGAAGGAACACTTAGAATTGGTAAGTCACACTTGACTGAGCAACTGACCTCGTAAACTGTTGTCATTACAAGCTGGCCAATAAAACTCCGTAACCTTAGAAATAACCTCTGACGTTAAAATTATTCTTTCCTTATTGAGGCGATTGTCTGGCTGAACGCGGTCCGCGGAATACATATTACTAAACCCGAGGATGGAAAAGCGGCGTTGTTGAAAAATGCCAAATATCTTGTTTGTCACAAAGGTAAACATACGTCGTTACCTTCGAATGCATTGTCAATATGTGAAAACAAACCCCATTGCGAGGACGTAGATTGTGTTAACGCATCAAATCACTACATTAGTATGTTAAACAGAAAAAAGCGAATATCTGTCAAGAAGGTAGTATGGTCTTGTCCTGGGGTTCCACACACTGATGACCAATATTTAAAACAGACATTGCAACTATAATTCTACAAGATGATCATTATATATTTATATGTGCCCTAGAAGGAACTTTTGCTATGCTTTAACTTGTATTCTATATTTTTGAGTAAAACGTTTTGAAATCATTGTAAAGGGTTGATTGTTTTGGCTTGAAGCATTGACGTTGTAAGTATATATTATAGTCCATGTATGACGGCATCAATAAATTTGAAAATCCATAAATGGGTTTTGGAGATACAGAGCGGACACAAAACGAAAGGCTCAAACCTTTGACCTTGAGTTGTGACAGTGACTTTGGGCCAACATGGCTGACTTATGGGTTCTGCACATTGTCTTGATGAGGTTATCATTTAACTCAAGTTTCATCAAAATCCTTCAAGGGAGATACAGAGCGGACACAAAATAGAAGGCTAAAACCGTTGATCCTGAGTTGTGACCTTGACCTTGAGCCGCCATTGCTGCCTTATAAGTTCTGAACATTGCCTTGATGAACATTTGGCCCAAGTTTCATGAAAATCTTTCAAGGGGTTTAGGAAATACAAAGCGGCCACAAAGTGTTACGGACGGACGGACGTAGACCATTCCTATAACCACACGGGGGATTAATAAAGTCCGAGTACAATTTCCATTCCGTTTTAATACACAATATACAAGCAGATCGGCAGAGCTATATCACTCATTGTACATTATATGTAGTGACTAATATGAATTATATCTCATTAATTAGGCATAGTTTTGCAACAATAAGCATGTAAGTAAACACTTTAACCAGAGCTGTACCAACTGTGAATGCCACATAAGCGATAGGTACGGAGATAAGCAATCAATTTGACGGTACAATATTCTACGAATTGCAATTCCCTTGACAGGACACACATTCCTTACAGAACATAAAGCTGATAATAGGCTATTCATAACGAAATAACTGCAACTTTCGGGTTGTGATTATATCCTTAAGATTTCTTTCATTCAGTTCATCACACTAATGAGCAATATCTTTCTGTAGACTTAAGGAGTGGAAAATACGCATTTACAGGGTTGTCATTATTCGCCTAAAAATTCCCGAAAATGGCAACTGTAGTTAAATTCCCCTGAGGCACTGTAAACAAGAAATTTAGTAAATAGTGACAAACTACTTGAGTTAAGGTTGTTCTGTACATTTAATCAATAACGTTAATTATTATGTTTACATATAGTAAAGTCTGTACTTTTATGATTCAATGGCAAAACATGAGTAAATTATATAAAGCGGCAAACAATCTTTCTTAAGATGATATTAAAACTTTTGACACCTTAAACAATTCCAAATATGTTTTTAAATCGGCCTTAATGTGCGGATCTCTTTAATCATGGGCACCTTTCTCACCAACAAGAACACGGACATGTGCATTTTATTAACCCTTAGCCTGCTGGCGGCAGATGATTCTGCCTTTGCGACCAATGCAGACCAAGATCAGCCTGCACATCCGTGCAGTCTGATCATGGTCTGCACTGTTCGCTATTCAGTCAGTAAATTTTCAGTGAAAACCCCTTTGAATAATAAGTGGTACTGTCCTAATTGAAAGATGGACCAGTCCATTATAGAAATATAGCAGGCTAAGGGTTAAACCATATTATAGACCATGTATTTACAGTATTTTTTTTATTAAAATCTGCATTGTAGAAAAAACTAGTATCATGAAAAACTGATTTTCCCATAGACTGCCATTACAAAAACATGCTTAAAGTCAAACATTTTCAAATAATTGCATCGAAAATTAAATTCATTTTTCTTTCTTTTTCATTTGTCGAATATTCCAAGTATATTCTGAATATCTGAAAAATCTGAGTTATAATGAATAAGTGAATTTCTAATTAATTTGCTGCGAACGTGCACAACTACAATAACTACAGTTAACTGTAGAGATAGAATGATGTTAACTACAGTTAACTGTAGAGATAGAATGATGTTAGCAAATCCAAACAGAATGAATCGCACTAAATCAAATGTACTTAATTTAAAAAAAAGCTTTGGAAAGTATCATGCATTTGTTAGATAAATTTACCGTGAAATTGTCCATATCTGTGTTAAAATCCGCCTTTAATGGTTTTCCATTTAATGACTTGACGTGAAAACTATCACTTTATGGAAGTTTGCTAATATCATACTATCCATTATGTTATTATATTAGACTTCAAAGAACTTTATGTCCTTAATTCATCAAAGTTATCAGCAAAATCTTCACATGAAACCTTCCATTTAGAGCTACTTATAGACAATTATTGAAAGATAATGTTGTGAATATCCAAGTTTATAGACCTGACCAATTAGTTATTCCTCGAGGTATCGACCAAGGTGAATACCACCTTCGTTAGATACATGGAAATGGATATTTTCGACATCATCATACACTACGTTATTTAGATACTGACTACACTGAAAAAAAGCAATGTGGCTAGTATCTTATAAGAAAGTATTGGCAGATACTTGTTTCAGACATACAGCCCACCTAATAATATATTAACTAATAATCTAGAACCTGAAAAGATAATTCACAGAATATAAAACTGTAATTTAATGTATTTGAACCAATAACGTTTGAAATATTTATGAACCAAATGTTATATATATATCGAAAACAAGCTTGCTTACAAGAATATCACTTTATGCGGTGTATATCACTTTCTATTCACCTTAGTATAAATCGTTTCGAAACAAAGAGGTCAACAAAATAAATTTTAGATGAAGTTTCAAGTCATCAATTAAAATATTATAATGTATTTCCTGGTAATATAAATCAACCGGAAGATTTGTATTTGACCATGGTTTGTTCCATTCCATTTGTATGAATCACTTATGCAGAATTCAATTTATTTATTTATTTGGGTTTTACGGCGCACCAACACAGTATAGGTTATATGGCACCAAACAGGACTACAAATTTTGGTTCCACATCTCATTTACATCGAAATAAAAACATGAGGTATGGAATCAAAATTTGCATACCTGCTGGAATCACAGAGTTACTGCAAAACCAAGCGTTAAGACCCTATAAGTCGCCTCTTACGATCATGCAAGGGTAAGGGAGTGGTTACAATTCTTTTCATACACAGACCGTCCCAGAACCACATGTATATTCATGCATTTAGATGAGTAAAGTTACCTATTTCTAAAGAACTACATTATTTTACAATTTATTTCATACTATTTTTACAGTGGCAAACACATTGTGTGTTTTCAAAGATCACGTAATTACTGACATAACTATTTAGGTAATAAGAATACTGAAAATATTAGGTTCTGTTATCCTAAATGTAGAATGAACTTGTTACATATTGAATCAGACCACTCCAGTGCTATGCATTTGTGTGCGACCAGTCAGACTCCGTAAAATACAACACCTTTATCATATGCTAAAGAAAAAACGAAATTCCAATTCACTGTGCCAACTTTAGTCGTTACAAGATTTATTTCAAAGTAGAAAATGTGAAATACTCCACATGTCGCTCAGAACGACAAAAGTGAAAAAGTTGAAGGATGAATTTGTACATGGAAAGTAAAAGTAATGCTAGCCCCAGGTTGAACAGAACACAAGGTTTGCACATGTTAAAATTAATAGAATACATCAAGGGATATCTACAGATGTTTTCAATCGGCGGCGTACATGGAATCTTCATTGATACACTAGGGTGCAATTCCAATGAAAACGACGTAAGGTCTGCAGTTGTAATATTTTACTAGCCCTAAACCTTAAAACGATGGGCTGAACTAAACAAATTAGTAAACTGTTTACCACAGAAAGATAGAATTAGAAAGCAGACACAACTGCTAAAGGGTGATTGAAAAGCTATGAGAGTGGAAATATTGCGAACGACAAAACTGAAATGTACCGCAACAACAGTCTCGAAGTGTTGTGACGGCTGTGCAATATCTCTCCATATTTTGGATCTATGCTGATATATTCTATTTTCATTTCGTTTGAGATTATATGGTTCAGCTAAAGGCACCGCTAGAGGCGGCGCCAACGATGATGCACATTTCATTACAGACTGATTCAAACAGTGCCAGCTGTTATTTTGTTTCGTTCCGTTCTATGCATCAAAAATCTTATATATTACACCTTATTTTGTATTTTCAGTCACATCTAAGTTTGACAACAAAACTGGTTACATCTTAAATAACTGTTCACAAAGACATACGATATGAATTCTACTCTACCAGATAACTTGAATACATCCCTTGTAAGCATGATAATCAACCAACGTCAGTTTTCCTGTCAGAACTTTTATCAATTTGTTCAACTGATTTGGAAAGTAAAAAAAAGCTTAACGCTTGTATCATTTATCACATGGCATTTTTTATAATAAGTACAGATGTTTTATATTTACATTTACATATTTACAAGACCAGTTTGTAAGATATACATTATTCATACGATAGAATTTCGTCTGTCCTCCGTGGAACTTGAATCAATGACAAATGTCAATTAATCATTTTTTAACAGAAGTTGTCTTTGAATTTTCTTTTAAAAATTTCAGCGTATTTGTAAAAACGTATTGCATGTTGGACTTTTTGATGAATGTTATACATTTACATAATCTTAGGAGACAGAAGAGATTCCAGTATGCTGAATAATCAGAACAGAAAAAAATGCAAGATAACAACGTTCATAGCCAGTGAATTTTAAAATAATGCAAGATAACAACGTTCATAGCCAGTGAATTTTAAAATAATGCAAGATAACAACGTTCATAGCCAGTGAATTTTAAAAAAATGCAAGATAACAACGTTCATAGCCAGTGAATTTTAAAATAATGCAAGATAACAACGTTCATAGCCAGTGAATTTTAAAATAATGCAAGATAACAACGTTCATAGCCAGTGAATTTTAAAATAATGCAAATATAGCAAGAGTAGGAAAGTTTCGTTTATTAATAAAATGACTAATGAAGTCTGTCAGAAGGTTCTTTGGAATCATAGAACGCACGCAAGAACACAATGGAAGACTCAGTTGATGACAGATAATGAAATGTGCGACACTCCTTACGCCCTCAAACAACAGCTTAAGCGGAATTCTATTAAAATCAAATTACTTATTCTCCATTGTTCCTCAGGACCAAAAAATATACAACATTGAATCCATGTACGGGGTGACTTTTAACAGCCGCAACACGGCACTTAAAGACTGCTGTTGTGTTAGTTATCAAATCTGTAAAAAGATCTTTTGGATGCAGAGAACGCATGCAAGAATCATAACAGCAGGCTCACTCTAACAAGTAGGTGCTTATTCCATTCACGTTACTGTATAGAATACTTTTGTAACATTGGTAATTACATCCTTAAGAATTTTTTTGTCAGATCATCACACTAATTAGCGATACAATTCTCACAAAAAACTTTCTGTAGAGTGACGCAAAGATTGGAAGTATGTATCTACAGGGCTTGTCATTTCATTCGCCTGAACAATTCCTAAAACTAGCGACTGTAGTTTATTTCCCATGAGACACTTCGAAAAAGAACTAAAGTCAATAGTCACTGTGACACAATTACTTGATATAAGGTAATTCTGTACATTTGATAAATCTTAAGTATCTACAATGATTACGTACAATAAAGCCTGGACACGGCATACTTTTATGAGCCAATGACAACCCGTGACTAAATTTATGAAACTGGCAAACGATACATGTATTTCTAATGATAAAATATGATAAATATGATATTAGAACTAAATGTGTTATGAATTAGCTTAAATGTGCTGATTTCTTTAATCATGGGTACATATCCCACTAACAAGCACATGGATATACATTTTATTTCGCCATACTATAGACCATTCGTCTACTAACGTCACTGAGAGATTTATCAAAATCTGCATTGAAGAAAGAATTCGTATTGCAAACATGCATGTGATTTTCCCGTAGACGGCCAATAGGAAAACTTGCAGTCTAAATATTTCAAATCAATGTTGCAAAAAATAAATTCATGTTGCTTTCAATTTTAGTTGCCGAATTTTCTTAGTATACGCTGAAAAATTGAAAACTTATGGTTAAGAAAAGTTCTACATTGCAGAATTGCTTTTCTGCGAGCGTGCAAAACTACAATAACTACAGTTAACTGTATGGATAGAATGGTGTAAGAATATCCAAACATGACCACTTGTACTTAATTAAAAAAAATCTGGACAATCATGCAATTTGTTAGATAGATTTATCTTGAATGATACACAAGGGTACATTACCATGCTAAACGGTGTAAGGTCTCCAGCTGTAATAATGAACAAGCCCTAAACGAGAAAATGATGGGCAGAATAAAACAAGCTGTTATTCAGATATGAGACCCGAGGTTATGGAGCGTGTATATCACAAAAACTGTCAAAAAAGACAAACTTTTAAAGCAGGCACCATCCAAAGGATATTTGAATAGTTTCTAAAGCTAATAAAGCGGAAGAATTACAAAGCTGAAATGTATCGCAACAATAGCCTTGATCGAAATGTTGTGGTGGCTGTAAAATGTCTTCCCGTACTTGGTCTCTCTCTGATGATATATTTTATTTTATTTTCCTCTGAGATTATAGGGTCCATTCAATTCATCTGTAAAACATAGTTTACTTCAAGCCTGTGTTTTGAGCGGCGGCAGTGGTACAATATTGCATTTTTCATTACCAACTGACTCAGTCAAACTGGGTCTGCTGTTATTGTGCTTCGTCGCGTTCAATGCATTAAAATTGAAACATTATAACATATTATCCTTTAACTCACATTAAATCGTCAATATAAACGGCTGTACCTTACGCTTTGATCTGAAACAATTGTTCATCAGGACATGCGATTTTAATTCTACTTTACCGGATAAATTGAACATGATCCTTTTGTGAACAACTTTCAACACAAGTCAGTTGCCATATTAGAATTTTGGTGAATTGGATCCACTGATTTCCAAAGTAAATCAAGGGGTTAAACTAGTATTTTTGATCACATGGCATTTTCATAATCAATAAAGATAGTTGCGTATATAAAATCACAAGAATTTGTAACAGAGTTACCAACGTCCCACGCCTAAGGACATTTTTCACAAACATACTGTATGCCAATACAACATCTTGGCATGAACAAAAAATATCAAGAGTGCCAGGATGTCACAAAATATACCCGTCATGTAGATGTTACAGTAAAATATAATCTGGATAAATTTGGTAGACAGTTAGCCAAAATAATAACATATCCAATTGTAACAACCAGATTAAAAAGTTTTAAAAAGAAGCTATTTATAGTAGCAACAAAGGAAGTAAGTTTTGTTTTTTAAAGTGCACAAAAAACTCCTTACCAGGAAGAGATACCTTAAAATTTGAAAGTAACATCTATGTTGTAAAACAGAAAAGTGGCCGTGATTTTTTCCTACGGTCAATTAGAAAAAAAAGTTACAATATATAAATATTATTTACAGTAACAACAAAGCGAAGTTAATCTTAAAAAAAAGTCCACACCAAAATCATTACAAGGTAGCAATAGGCCTCGATTTTTCCCTATGGCTAGTAATAAAAAAAAGTTACAATATAAGCTATTTATAGTACAACAAAAGGAAGTAATTCTAAATTAGGGACCTGGATCTTGCGAATGACACTCCGTCTCATGATGGTGAACAATTGTGCCAAGTTACATTAAAATCCCTCCATGCATGAAGAAGAAATACTCCGTACAAAGTCATTATTGTATCTGACCTTTGGCCTCTCAGTGTGACATTGACCTTAGAGCTAGAGGTCAGGGTCTTGCGCATGACACGTCGTCTCATTATGGTGAACATTTATGCCAAGTAATTTCAAAATCCCTTATGGATCGGACATGAAACAGGTACTGTTAACCTTTGACCTCTAAGTGTGACCTTGACCTTGAAGCTAGGGGTCCAGGTTTTGCGCATAACATCGTCTCGTACATAGTGCCAAGTTATTTCAAAATCATTACATGGATGGCAGAGTTATGGACCGGACACGACAAGAAGAACAAAAGGACGGATGGACGGAAGCACGGAAGGACGCAGCCTATTTCTATGGTTCCCATTTTCCTTCGAAACAGGCGGGGTACAATAATTTGATGGCATATTTGGGTATAGAATAAAATACCAAAGTAAATTAGCAAATTAAATGCAACTTATTAAAGTAGTAAATTCGATTACATTTGTTTCGTATTGTCTATTATTAAATGTAGATTAGATCCAAATTTCATAACATTCAACTAGAATGTGTCTGTAGGATACAGTGTGCCCCCACTGGTACATTTGTCACAAATAAGGGGCAATAATTCAAATGTTTGCAGTCCTAAGAGGGTATAGTCTCAACAAACATTTTATAGCAAGGATTCATTATTCTATGTCATACACTTCTTTTTGTTTGTTTGTTTTGGGTTTAACGCCGTTTTGCACCAGTATTTCAGTCATGTAACGGCGGGCAGTTAACCTAACCAGTGTTCCTGGATTCTGTTCTCCGCAAGTAACTGCCAACTTCCCCACATAAGGCAAAGGTGGAGGACTAATGATTTCAGACACAATGTCGTTTATCAAATAGTCACGGAGAAAATACACCCCGTCCGAGGATCGAACTCACGACCCCGCGATCCGTAGACCAACGCTCTTATCTACTGAGCTAAGCGGGCGGGCTCATATACTTCTTGAGCTATAAGCCAAACAAATTTTCTATTTTGGCTATTTCAGAGGCCATACTCAGGAAATAGTGAGCGGAGGTAGTCGGAAAATAGATGGTGCGCAAATTCATTTCATGATAAAGACTCATGCAAGGTTTCATCAATTTATACGAAATACTTTTGGAGCTAGGTGAAAATGAGCATTTTTCTTTTTTTTAAATTGACTATTTCAACAGCCATAAGTCTGGCAGTAGGGGGCGGAGCCAGACTAAAAATAGAAGGTGAGCAAGTTCATATTATGATAAAGAATCATGGAAGGTTTCATAAATTTATATGAAATACATGTACTTTTTCAGCTAAGCGCGTTAAATACATTTCATGAAGATCTTATACATTTAAAGTAAATATCTAATGTTGAAATATTGAAGTGAAAAACGGACATGGGTATCTTTAAGATATAAAGGTCAACGTGTTCATTTCAAAGGTATATTTGCTAATGTTTAAAGTAACCCAATTCTTAATGCTAATATTATGACATTGTCTGGATGTATTTAATTTGTTAACAGTTTCTTTTGTCTATTTTAATTTTTAGATTTGGCTGATTATGATTAGTGACATACTCACGTTTCAGTATGCCTCAACTAGGTTTCATTCTGAAAAGAAAGATATTTTTCTTTGAACAAATGATAAACCCATCGCAAGATCTACCACTTACGTCAGTTAAAAACCTCTTTGGTGACGAACAGATGATGTACTTCTTATATGCCCTGGTTAAACCTTTGAAATACTGAGGGTGATGCAAGGCTAAAGATCCGTATTCCGTGTCCGGTGTCCGTCGTCCTGTCTTTCTTTCAGCCACAATTATTCTGGACGAGCTATTGTACTACATTTCCCATGACGAAACATTTAAGGTTAACTTCCAAATTAGCCAGAACATGACATGAAAATAATCTATAAGAGGATATTTTCGTTTATTACATATCACGATTTCAAAAATCAGAGTTTCGTTCTGGCAAATTTCCAGTTTATTTCTATTGCATATGCTGTGCTAAAATCCCTCTTGGTAAAGTTAAACGTCTCAATTTCCCTGGTGATGATCAACTGGTGTCATGTAACTTTCGTAGACTAAATTGGTTTTTAAATATTTCAGAAAGAGAATATTTTATTTCCTCGCGGAGAACTTTATTAAAATCAATATGAAAGTAATGAAATAGTATTGATTTCCCCCCGAAAATATTAACAAGTAACAAACATGCAATTTCATTCCGTTTTACTAAATACCTGACTCGAAGCACAATAGACCGTCTTAAGAATATATTTATATATTTTAGATACTATGTCCACTTGAAGTCAAGCCAGGTGACCAGCTACAATGTACCTAGAAAATCTTACCGGGAAACAATCTAAATGCGGGAGAGAAATAACTGACAAAAAGGATCATCTAGGCACGTTTATTTTTGACAGAACACACAACTTTACTGTAGAAAATCTTTTTTTTTTGCGTGGCGTTACACTGTTACTCTCTTGCAAGGATTAAACCACAATGACCAAATGACAAACGAATGTTATCTTTCCGTTATTCTACGGATAATTGTAATATAACTGTAATAATCGCTAAGTTCCATTATAAATTCGATAAGCATTAAATATCTCGTTCAATAACAAAACAACAAACAAAAAGGTGAAAGTAGATAATAATAAAATTGTCATTAAAACTGAAGCTAGATCTGGGATTTTGTATTCGGCTATTGTGGATTTTGCAAGTTTGAATTAAACTCCGCGCTTGCGCACCTCGTGAGAACAGATCTACACGAGTCGAGTACAGCATCCAAGATCGAGCTGCTGCTATGATAACCCCGTTGTATCAAATGAGTCACGGATCAAGGCAAAGGAGGCAGTAAACAGTTTTCTGAGCTTCTCGGCCTAGAGTCGCCTACCTAACTTTCAAAACCTCACACAAAAGTCTGTAACCACACACCTGAAATAAAGATATTGCAACATTAACATCACTGTGTGTCTATCGTTACAAAACATCTGCAATACATCTCTAATATCTAGTTTTCTGTTTACAAGACCTGAATTTTGTGCTCTCCCGGTCGCGGAAACTGATGACGAAAAAAGCTAAATTTGCCAATTTTTAAATCGCTGCAGAAAATTCCCTGCAAATGATAGCCCCAATTGCTACACTGTTCCATACTCCAGTAACACTGTAAAATCTGAAAATAAGCTCAAATATATGTGCCATCCGTACCGTTTTTTCACTATTCCACTTTTCCTGAGGCCCCTGCTAAAATGACAACCCCACTTTAAGCTAGTTCAGAGGAAGCATGTATACGCTCCTGCAATTCATTACGTCATACTATCAAGATCAAGTCTACTCGACTTATTTTCATTAAATAAGTGAAACTCAATTCTAGCCACTGAAACTTCAATTCTAGCAATTATTATTATTTAGAAGTTCAAATATGCACTTCATTCCGTAAATTGCCTCTTATTTGTAAATTGCCAATTCGACACTTACAGCTGAAAACTGTTTACTGCCTCCAAAGCACGAGGCAGCGATAAGTATCAGCCATATAACTGAAGCTAACTTATGAAGATATTACCATAGTCCTTTGGCAATACCGCGTTACACAACCAATCACTGCACCACACACTGTTTCAGCAATTTTGTAGTAAAAGAGACACACCTTAACTAAACATAACTGTTATTATTTAGTAGCTAGTATAAGTTCAATTTAGACGACTTAACGTAATATTCGGATTATATATTTATGGTTTGGTTCCTGAACAAATAAGATATACTAATATGCTACGTTGATGCAAAAAGGGTACAAAGATCGGTTTTGCTTGACGACGATTGACATTAACATATATGTTTAGTTATGGACAAAAGGGTTTTTGAGTCGCACGTGATCAAGGTATCTATGGTAGTCATGCGAGTGCATTTACCAGTGAACAGAACCAAGTTCTTTTGTAAGAGAAATTGTGTGATACATGCAATAACTCATTTAATGTATAATCATATATTCAAAACATTTTCCTGATATAATTAGTTTACTTACGTTATCACGACACATAACGTTCACATAATTTGATAGACTTTGTTTACTGATACGGCATTCGGTCCAGAAAACAAACATTAAAGTATCCGTTCTACTGAAGCTGTGTGTGATCAAATTACTTACACGACATTTGGTTCCGAACAAACATAAAAGTGTCCGTTCTACTGCAGTTGTGTGTGATCAAATTACTTACACGACATTTGGTTTCGAAAACAAACATAAAAGTGCCTTTGTCCGTTCTACTTCAGTTGTGTGTGATCAAATTACTTACACGACATTTGGTTCCGAAAACAAATATAAAAATGTCTTTATCCGTTCTACTTCAGTTGTGTGTGATCAAATTACTTACACGACATTTAGTTCCGAAAACAAACATTAAAGTGTCTTTATCCGTTCTACTGCAGTTGTGTGTGATCAAATTACTTACACGACATTTGGTTCTGAACAAATAAAGAAGTGTCCGTTCTACTGCAGTTGTGTGTGATCAAATTACTTACACGAAATTTGGTTCCGAAAACAAACATAAAATTATCTTTGTACGTTCTACTGCAGTTGTGTGTGATCAAATTACTTACACGACATTTGTTTCCGAATAAACATAAAAGTGTCCGTTCTACTGCAGTTGTATGTGATCAAATTATTTACACGAAATTTGGTTCCGAAAACAAACATAAAATTGTCTGTGTACGTTCTACTGCAGTTGTATTTGATCAAATTACTTACACGACATTTGGTTCCGAAAACAAACATAAAATTGTTTTTGTACGTTCTACTGCAGTTGTGTGTGATCAAATTACTTACACGACATTTGGTTCCGGAAACAAACATAAAATTGTCTTTGTACGTCTACTGCAGTTGTGTGTGATCAAATTACTTACACGACATTTGGTTCCGAAAACAAACGTAAAATTGTCTTTGTACGTTCTACTGCAGTTGTGTGTGATCAAATTACTTACACGACATTTGGTTCCGAAAACAGACATAAAGGTGTCTCTGTTCGTTCTACTTCAGAGTTGTATGTGATCAAACATAAAATTTGTCTTTGTACGTTCTACTGCAGTTATATGCAATCAAATTAAATAAGGCATGAAATCCTTTGTGAATACTAAATCAGCTTCAGCTGCTATTCTAACCCATATTCATGACTACATCACACATACTTACGAGTATAACATACTTAACAGTATAGACAGAACTGTAACACAACTTACAATTTACTGTATGTGTCGCGTTTCAAACGCACGCGGCGTACGTTTATTGTAGTTCGGCTGACATTTACATTTCTCTGGTGATTCAAGTTCATATTTTTGGCCCGGTCGATTTTTCTGAATAAGTTGAATAGATGGATTTCATAGACATTTGTATTTAACTTGTTATGTTTTAATATTACATGTATTTTTGCAGCAGGAGATTTGCCCCGTGTCATAGGCTAAACATTCCCAGGTGACGTTGAATTAGACTAAGAAGGTGGGCAACTTTGGCTACTTTTCCGCAAAATTTGTAACCTGAAACCTGTTTAAATCACATGCCTTTAAAGGCCCACACATAATTACAAGTGTCTATAGATGAAGCACTATTGTTTGATTTTATCCTGTTAGGTAATATTCCAATAACAGTGAGTGCAACGCCGACGACGACGACGGGGCGAGTAGTACAGCTCTCCATATTCTTCAAATAGACGAGCTAAAAATATACTGCAAAGATAATGAAATAATACGATAAGCTACACATCATTAGCAGACAAAGATATGGAAACACATAACTTCGAAAGGCCTTAAATTATACAGCTGTCATATTGTAGTATAGATGTATCGCTATAAAAGTGTTAAGTCTTAAATTGTCTATATGGCCAACTGTCATATTGTAGTATAGATGTATCGCTATAAAAGTGTTAAGTCTTAAATTGTCTATATGGCCAACAGTCATATTGTAGTATAGATGTATCGTTATAAAAGTGTTTAGTCTTAAAATGTCTATATGGCCAACTGTCGTATTGTAGTATAGATGTATCGTTATAAAAGTGTTTAGTCTTAAATTGTCTATATGGCCAACAGTCATATTGTAGTATAGATGTATCGCTATAAAAGTGTTTAGTCTTAAATTGTCCATATGGCGAGAGCCTAAGTCGTCCCAACTACAGTCCTCTTTCATTCATAGCCGAGAAAAAGTCTTTATTACCACACGTTCAACATATTCCACGGAACTCTTCTATGTCAGTAAAAAATAACTGATTCGTTTAATGCCAGATCGAAAACTTTGCTTAGCTAGATGCTGCAATAAAGAATTTTCCTTTGGCCTCTAAGTATGGTTTCCTCGCTTGGCGCTCAGCATTAAGAGGATAGTGCTAGGACTGGTCAGCCCGGTGTTAGTATAATGTGACTGGGTGGGGTATCATGCCACGTGTCTACGGCGTAATATTCCAGGGAAAAAAACCTGTTTACATTTGACCTCCAATTGTGAACTTGACCTTTGAGCTAGGGGTCCGAATTTTGCGCACGACACTTCGTCTTATCATGGGGAATATTTGTGCCGAGTAATATTAAAATCCCTTAATGAATGACAAAGTTATGGACCGGACACGAACCAGACCCTGTTCATGCCATGTAAACATCTGGCTGCCAAGTGTGACCTTGAACTTTAAGCTAGTGGTCTGAAAGTTGTACATGACACATCGTCTTGTTATGAGGTACATTTGTGCCAAGTAATATTAAAATCCCTTCATGGATAGCAGAGATATGGACCGGACAGGAAAAAAGCCCTGTTGGCCTTTGACCTCCAATTGTGACCTTGACTTTAAGCTAGGGGTCCGGGTTTTGCGCATGACACTTTGTCTCATTATGAGGAACATTTGTGCCAAGTAATATTAAAATTCCTTGATGGACGACAGAGTTATGGACCGGACACGAAATTGCGAACGGACGAACGGAATGACGGACGGACAGACGGACGGAAAAGCGAATTCATATAGTCCCCGAAACTGGTTTTCCAACCAGTAGGGGAATAATAAACTGTTTTGAGACATTGATACTATGTTGTTTTTTTTTAAATACAATACAATGCTTTTTTCTAGTAGTAAAGATGGTTGAAGAACATTCTATACTCCGTCTGAATTTCCATTTCTAAGTTAAAGAACTAGATAAACAAACGATTGTATCATACCTGAAAGTAATTATTTGATTGTTTTGAATGAACAACGAATATATCTGGAGAGGAGAAAACCTTTCAAACACTGTCACTAATATTTGTTTTCTTTCCGCCTTACGCTTAATTACGTTGGAAAACGTTACAAACACGCACGTGACATCAAGTTCCATTTTCTTCCATTTTTTGAAGAATAACGTTTTGAAATTTTCGTGAAGTAAACTCATCTGAAACAAGAAATATACTGTAAAGAACAATGCGCAACTACAATTTTAATCTCGAAAAATAAAGTAATTTAAAATAAAGTTAAATGCAGAGACTGATATGGCTTAAATCACACTTGCAAAACACAGTATTTCATCAGTTAGCATGAAATATAACACATTAACCAGAGCTGTTCCAGCTTTGAATACCCACATTATTAATACTTGCGGAGACAGGTAATCATTTTTTCGGTACAACATTCTACGAATTGCAATTCGCTTGACAGGAAGCACATATTACAAAACATAATAAAGCCGATAATAGGCTATTCATAACGAAATAATTGCAATTTTCGGGTTGTAATTTCATCCTAAAGAAATGTTTCCATCAATTCATCACACTAATGAGCAGTATCTTCTCATAAAACCTTTCTGTAGACTTAAGGAGTGGGAAACACGTATTCGCCTTAACAATTTCCGAAAATAGCAACAGTAGTTAAATTCTCACGAGACACTGTGTGTGAACAAGAAATTTAGTAAATAATGACAAAAGTATAGTTCAGTACATCTGATAAATCGAAAGTATCGGCGTAAAGTAATTTATCATGGTTACGTATATAATATAGTCTGGATCTGGCATACGTAAAAGAGTCAATGGCAACCCGTGAGTAAACTGATCAAACTTGCAAACAATCTCTAAGGATAAATTATGACATAAAAACTTCCGATATGTTACAAAATTCCAAATACATGTAACTGTTTAAAATGAGCTTGAAATGTGTGATCTATTTAATCATGGGACATATCTCAACAACATGCATCCAGATCTATACATTCATTTCGTCGTATTATCGATCTTAAATGTATCTAGGACAGTGAAATATATTCAAAATCTAGATCTAAATTCTAAAAAAAATGCAATGGCGAAAATGTCATCAAAATTGTAATTTTCCCATTGACTGTTCTTACAAACTCTTTCTTACTGTCCAACTTTCAAATAAGTGAAGCAAAAACTCATTCACATGTTCCATCTTTTTTATTTGCAAAACTTTTAGTATATTCTGAAGATTTGAATATTCAAAGTTCAGTCAAAATCTATTTTGTACTTTTTTTGTTCCGAACGTGCACATCTACCTTAACTACAGTTGACAACAGGCATAGAATAATGTAAACTTAGCTTAACAATATCACTTGTACAAAATTAAATGTTCTTATTTGATCATGACTCGTAAATTCCGTCAATCTCTTTTGATGACAACTGGTCACATGGAAGTCCATAGAGAGTCATACTTACAGCAATAATGCTATGAGCCGCGCCACGAGAAAACCAACTTAGTTCGTTTGCGACCAGCATGGATCCAAACCAGCCTGCGCATCCTAGCAATCTGGTCAGGATACATGATGTTCGCTAACAGTGTCTCTAATTGCAAGAAGCTTTGAAAGTGAGCAGCATGGATCCAAACCACAGACTGCGCAGATGCGCAGGCAGGTTTGGATCCATGCTGGTCGCAAACGCATTATGTTGGTTTTCTCATGGCGCGGCTCATATTCTTGTTAACAACTTTGAGCGAGTGACTTTTCTACAAAGCAAACACTCACTCGCTATTCTAAACATAGATTTGTCTAACACCAGCCAGTAATATCTTATTTTCATAAACGCCCAGTACGATCAACAGTTTTGTTGAATTTTGGTAAGTGTGTATTAACTGTAAAACATTTTTTTCTTATGAACTCTCTAACTGATATATTAGCCACACTTGTCTTTTTAAAATGTAGTCATAAAATGAAACACTGATATCATAATACCGATGAATATCGAAGTTTATCAACCTGATCAAGGTAATATATCTGCCTCAGTGAAAGTTACCTTGTTCAGTGTGGGTGTGTTCGGGTTTAACGTCTTTTCAACAATTTTTCGGTCATATAAACGACGATGTCTACTTGTAGCAGTGAGCACAATGCCCATTTTTTTAGTGCTATCTCACTTGAATATCATAGAGACTTACCCTAAGCCCGCTTTACACAAGGGAAACAATCTGTTTATATAGTAAAATTGTTTATTGAACACCGTTTGTTAATCCTAATCCTGACCCTGTTAACTCAGTGCAATGGAAAAGTAATCTATCCATGTTAATTGCTAAGCATGATAAGACAGTCATGCATCTAACAGTCCTAAAATTGATTTCTTTGTTTTTCTCATATTTCTAGATGTTTTTCCCATACTTTGACGCGTATATATGGGTAGTAGAGATTGTCCTCTTTCCAGCAGTAACCTTTTCAACATATTTTACCCTGTGAAATTCTGTGGGTTTTGACTTTTTCAAAAAAATCGTCTGTTTGTTGACAAATTTCAACACAGAAAATGTCGCACTTTCCCCAGGGCATTAATTTATTTGATCTTTACACAGTTTTCTATTCAGATTGTTAATCCTCCTGGCAATTATGCATGCTTTTTCCCTGCATAGAGGTAAAAAGTGCATAGTTTGCATAGGGCACTACGTCAATAGCCACCTAAGCCTACAGTAAAGTTATGGCGGAGTTTTCTCCATTTTTTTCCAAGTATTTTACCCGGGATCATTTGTTGCAGCTCAAATAACATTTTTTCTGAAAATGATATTCAAAATATTTTTTTTTCAGTCTACATACTTTGATGCAGTTAGCTATACAAATATATCTAAAACAGACAGTTCCTACTTGAAGTTTGTATTTCAAGTTACACTGCCTAAATCAGTCTCAGTAAATGGCGAACTATCTACTCAAGTCCATATGAAATACAGTGTACCACAAGGATCTGTCCTAGGACCGAAAAACTACATCATGTACACAAAACCCGTTGGTTCAATCTGCAGAAGCCATGGACTGAATCATCACTTTTATGCCGATGACTCACAACTATACTTATCGTTTAAGCCGAAAAATATTTCCAACACGAAACCCTATCTCGGATTGAAATCTGTCTCAACGACATAGTCTCTTGGATGCATCAGAACATGCTGAAGCTCAATACTGACAAAACTGAGGTCATTTTGTTTCACACAAATCACACAAAAATACCCGAAGATATCTGCGTGAAAGTAGGACCCTCTCAGATTAAACCATCAATTTGTGTGAAAAATCCCGGTGCTAGAATGGATTCAAACATGGTCATGACACACCACATTAACACTCTCTGTAGATCTAGTTACGCACCACAACTTCGGCAAATTGGCCATATCAGGCAGTACATCACAGCTAATGCTACCAAGCCTCTTGTGAACGCTCTGGTTACATCGAAAGCAAACTACTGTAAATCGCTACTGTATTGAATTTCCGAAGATTCACTGCAAAAACTTCAATGTGTACAAAACACAGCGGCCCGCATCATAACCAGGACTCCAAGATACGAACACATCACGCCGGTCTTGAAGGAGTTGCATTGGCTTCCGGTTCAAAATCTTGACACATACATACAGAGCCATGCACAATGAATCTCCTAAGTACATTGTCGATGCTGGACATGTACAAGCCTCGTAGAGACTTAAGGTCGGCAAATGGTCCGGTGTCTTTGGTTGTACCGAGGAGTCGAACAGTAAAGTATGGCGACAGAAGTTTCAAACATGCAGCTCCAAAGCTTTAGAATACCCTCCCAGCAAGCATCAGAGATTCAAGCTCACTGTCCGCATTTAAAAAATATTTGAAAACGCATCTCTTTTACATATCTAATAAATAAATAACAAAATCTGAAATACTATTGAAAATGGCGTTAAACCAAATCACATTCACATGTTATCAATAAATAACAAAATCTGAAATACTGTTGAAAATGGCGTTAAACCAAAAACCATGAAAGGTTTGTTTCGTGCTGAGAAAGGGATTGGTCTCGTAATGTAACTTAACGTTGAACATAATTTATGGATGATCTTGTTTTAATTACTATTCATTTTAATCTTTTACCAATATATTTTCATGTATGTATGTGTATGTATGTGTTCTTCATGTTTTTGTAAAGCACTTTTGAACGTACATATTTTGTACGAAAAGAGTGCTATATAAGTTAGGTATCATAAAAATAATAATAATAAATATCACGCCGTAGATATGATATCCCAGCCAGTCACAAGATACTGACACTAGGCAGACTAGTCCTAGCACTATCCTCTTAATCCTTAGCGCCAAGGGAGGAAACTTCCAGTACCACTTTTTATGTCTTTGGTATGACGCAGCCAAGGATCGAACCCACAACCTCCCCCGCTCGAAGCGGGTACTCTACCAATAGGCTACCGAGGCGGTTGTCACATTGCTCTGGTCCATTTACTTTGCTATTCACTTCATCATCATACAAAAACTGTTTATTAATTTTAACTAAACACACGACAAAAATCATGAACTTGTTAGAGTATTTTATAGTGAAATTGTTAAAGTATGTGTAAAATTTTACAATTTTCCCTACATGGTTTTCCACTTACTGACCTAATTGAGAAAACAAAAAACCTATTCCATCGAGATATGCTGATAACATTTCTATCCATTTTGTAATTGGTTTCAGATTTCAAAGACAGTAATGTCCTACGGTCGTCAATTTAATCAGCAATATCGTTGCATAATATCTTTCATTAAAGCAATTTATAAACAGTTATGCTATGCTGATAAGGTGCATATCCAATTTAATGAATCTGACCAAGGTAAATTCCCCAACGACGAAAATAACCTTTTTTATCTCCATAGACTTGGATATAATTCAACGACAATTAGTGAGGCGTGACTTATCCTCTGCGTTAACCGCAGTATTGAGCTAGTAAGAGCTTAAAGTGCAGACACGCGTCGATGCATAAAATTGATCTATACATCCCGATTTTTCATATATAAGCCATTTTGATCGACCTGGCGGGGTGGGGTTTTGCGACGGTCCACTGCATTATTGTGCAGGATATGTAGTATATTCGGCAACCTGATTTCTTATTCACTGGCCATCTACCTTACACTGTAATCACTGTAGCTCTACCTATTTTGCTCGTTTTTTTGAGATGGCCGTTATTTGCATAAGCCAGAGATTAATTCCGCCTCGCTAGGTCAAATAAAACGCCCTATAGAAAATGTATCTTTTATCACTACAATTAAACTAGAAAGTGTCTGAAGGACACAGGGTGTGCCCCCCACTGGTACATTTGTCACAAATATGAGGCACTAATTCAAACGTTTACAGTCTTAAGGGGGTATAGCCTCAACAAACATTTTATATAAAGGATTCATTATTCTAGGCCAATACTTTTTGAGCTATGAGCATCACACACAAAAAATCCACTATTTTGGCTATTTCAAGGGCAGTAACTCTGTAATACGTGCTAAGATTCTCTTCTCAAGAAGAATGCTAAGTGTGCAAAGTCACATCATAGTAAAGACTCATGCAAGGTTTCATGAACTTTCACCTAACACTTTTGAGCTACGCACGTCATTAGATGAACTGTGCATTTTGACTATTTCAGTGGCGATTACTTTAAAAATAGTGGATGGAGCCAGACAAAGAAAAGAGGTGGGCATGTTTATATCATGATAAAGACTCATGCAAGTTTTCATCAATTTATATTAAATACATTTTGATCTAGGCGCGTCACAAGGTGAAACTGTGCGTTTTTGACTATTTCAGGAGCCGTAACTTTGGAAATAGGGGGCGTAGGCAGAGGAAAAATAGGAGATGCTCATGTTTATATCATGATGAAGACTCATGCAAGTTTTAATCTAATTATATGAAAACGTTTTTGAGCTAGGCGCGTCACAAGGTGAAAATGTGCATTTTGACAATTTCTAGGGTCATAACTCTGGAAAAGGGGAAGCAGACGAAAAGTAGGAGGTGCGCAAGATCATATCACGATAAAGACTCATGCAAGGTTTCATCAATCTATATCAAATACGTTTTTGAGATAGGTGCGTCAAAAGTTGAAAATGTGCATGTTTGACTATTTCAGGAGCAAAAACTCTAGAAGTAGGGGGCGAAGCCAGTCGAAAAATAGGAGGTACGCACGTTCATATCATGATAAAGACTCATGCAAGATTTCATCAATCTATATCAAATACTTTTGAACTAGGCGCGTCACAAACTTCGGACGAACGGACGGGTGCACGCAAGGACGTCCGGGCGCATGGGCTAGACCAAATCTATATGCCCCACAACTCATGGGGGTACAAAAACATAAATGTGTTAAGTGTCTAATGAAGAAATAATACTAGATCTTTGTTCTTTAAGACAACCCACTTGCATTAATTACTCATCTGGTAGATTTCTCAGACGACCAAAATGATGTACAGGATATGAAATTATTGACATTGTATTTTAACCAATAACATTTAAATGCTGATAAAACAAGTGGTATATACAAGTGGAAAAAAGTTCACATAAAGCAGTGAATATCAATTTCTATGGCCTCCATGTGACCTGTTACCGACCAGTGAGATAAACGAAATTAGAACAAGAGCACCGCAATGCAGAGCAATATACACCCGAACGTATGTCTTTTGACCCCTAAGTGTGACCTGGACCTTGAAGTTAGCCGTCCAGAATACGCGCTTTGCACATTGTGTCGATGTGGTAAACATTAGTGTCAAGTTTCTTCGAATTCAGGGTTCAAGAGTTATATAGCGATGACTTTGACCCCTAAGTGTGATAATGATCTTGAAGCTAGACATCCGAAACATGCGCTCTGCACGTCGTCTTGATGTGGTAAATATTTGTGCCAAGTATCTTTACAATTCTTCAAGCAGTTACAGACATAGCGGACACCAAACACACTCATATGGCTATTGACCCCCCCCCCCCCCGCCTCCCCTAAATGTGACCTTAATCTTGAAGTGAACCATCCAGAACATGCACTCTGCAAGTCGCCTCGATGTGGTGAACATTTGTGTCAAGTTTCTTTGAAATCCTTCTATGGGGTCAAGAGCTACAGAGCGAACACGAAACACACTCATATTAGCCTTTAATCCCTAAGTGTGACCATGACCTTGACCTTGAAGCGAGACATCCAGAGCATGCGCTCTGAACATCGTCCCGATGTGATGAACATTTGTGTTAAGTTTCTTTAAAATCCTTAAATCCTCTAAGGGGTTCATGAGATTCAGAGAGGACGCGAACTTGCTAATGAACGGACGGACAGACGGTCAACGGATGGACACCGGGGGTATAACATAGTACGTCCCTTCGGGCGTATAAACAGGAAATTTACCTGGTAATATATGTAAGAACGAAGGTGTGTTCTTTATCAAGTATCAATACTTAAATTATTTTATAACTATTCTCCTACATTTGATAATTTACGACTTGACTTTCGTTGTATCGCTAATAACCCAGTGTTCAATAAATGACTTTTTTTCTCGAGTAATATCCTTAAAGTTAAAGATCTGTCAGCACTATATCAAAGATGTGAAAATATGGTACAAGTTGCACCCTTGCTTGACACTCACCTTTAAAAGGAAAAGAAAACTGGAATCTTCTCTGTAATCCGCATGTTAACGGATACCCTCGAGAATGTCGTGTCAAGAATGATTACTGTAAGATAAGAGAATATGTATGAAAACATATATAAAGCAATGCATCTATGCGGGGATTGAGCCTTGTTTGGGTCCAGCTTGCATATGGAAGGTCAATGATATATATCGGTATGCTTGCCTGTGCCTGAACTGATTATCCTCCGTGCATTATTTTATCACGAGCGGGCACCCGGGTAGAACCACCGACCTTCCGTAAGCCAGCTGGATAGCTTCCTCACATGAAGAATTTAACGCACCGAGTGAGGCTCGAACCCAAATCGATGAGGGGCAAGTGATTGAAGTCAACGGCCTTAACCACTCGGCCATGAAGACCCCTCTAAATTATTAAGTGTTTTATAACTCTACGTCAAATTGTTTCTGAGATGACATGAAAGTGTTAGGATTTGATATTGTCCTCCGAGATAACAACGCAGAACTCAGAGAAATAGTTATTTTTCTTCAACGCATCGTTGACAGAGAGGAATTGTACATTGAAACAACAGTTGTATCATTGAAATCTGAATCTGACAGTCTGATATATCAGCAGTTTATCTCTGGCTATCCGAAAGAAAAGACAGACGAACCCGTTTCCTCGCATTTATGGAATGCAATAACAGGCGGAAGCTTTGTCGCTTTACTGATTCTGATCATTACACTCTTGTGCTCTGTTTAAACATTACGAGGATGATTAATAGATTTAGATTCTATCTTACTGTTAACATTTACCCTGCTAAATTTCTAAAATGGACTGGTCTGTCAGTTTGGGCAGTCCCATTTATTATTCGAAGAGGTATTCACTGAAAATTTAGTGACTGAATATCGAACAGTGCAGATCATTATCAGCCTGCACGCACTGGTCGCAAAGGCATAATCACTTGCCGCCAGCAGGCTAACGGTTAAATAAAATATAAGCTAAATATTCTAAAAGTAACGAAAATAATAAGAATATGTTAAATTCTTATCTTAGTGATTTTGTTACTATAATGATTCAGCTGGTTTTAATTCATATGTTAAGTCTTTAACATTAAGAAATATTATATTCAATTAAATTCTGTGAGCAAGTTTCTTAAAGATAACAAAACACATGTCAATCATTGATCCAGCCTTTTATAAATTTAACTGGAAAAAATCAAAATGGTTTCTGTCATTATTTGTTTTTAATCGCTGATTAAATCTTACTGAAAGAAATGAGGTACTGTCTGACAATTCAACTCACTACATATCTTTGTGTAAGTTATTCCATGTTCTGTCTGATTATAATTATTTTCTTTTCACGCTGAAGTTGCAACTTTCTCTCTTTTCTCTTTATCTGTGCGTTACATTTTCTACTTCACTACTTGACACTTCTTGATTCCTCCTTTGTGCAGCACCCTGGATAAAAATCGTTGAAAATCGCAATGTTAATTATACCATCTACTACATTTCTATAATAATAAGGAATTTACAGTTCCACTAATATTTCCCCTTGTATATTTGTTTAAATTGAGCTTAATAGTGTCAGATATTCCATGATGACATGTTTACGGTGCGACGTAGCACATGGCAAAGACAAATTGGTTCTAACAAATACAAATAAAATATTTTTTCTTCGTCAGTATTTGTGTTGAATGAAGAAATATGTTTTTGACTGGAATAAAAGCATTACCAGCATGTTTACGATTTGCAACACTTTGAACAGTATATTCAATTTGTTACCTGTTAGACAAGAAACAAACTACCCTATTTGGAGAACAAGTGTTTTCGTCCATGTTATTTAATTGAAACTTTAATTTAGCCGTGTTGCAAATCAGACATAAAAGTCTTCTGGTCGCATCTACGCTATAAATTCTCGTGTCAACGTTTAAGATATAAAAGAAATATTTACATATTCATATTTTTGTGACTGATAAAACATCCTTAAACAAAGTTCAAACATTACACACTTACAGTTACTAACATAATTTCATTCAACAACAAACTTTTTCAAAGCGTTTCTGAACAAATTATTTAACAATTTGCTTAATTTCAATAAAACACACTGACAAAGTGGTAAGTTCTTAAAACAAGAGGCCTAAAGCTTTGACGTGGTTGTTCTAACAGCATTTTTTATTTAACTATAACAGAAAACTATAAAAGGAGAAAGTTTCTCTTTCAAATGCATTTATGTTGGTTTTGTTCTATTTTGAAGATAAAGGTCTGTTTCATTTCCTTAATTCATTTATCAAACAAAGTGTGAGGTGATTTTAAGGAATGTACATGAAAACAAAAACAAAACAAAAATGCTCAATGAACAGAAGTCAGACAATTTCGTGTATACCTACACCGTACTGTAGGAACACTCACTTGTCATATATTTGGACCTGATAAAGCTTTGTACAAACACATTCTTCGAATTGTATGTTTATGTTTTTTGCCAAAATGTGTATAGATCTTTTTTTCTCACGTCAAAGTCTCATTGGTGAAAAACATTACGAAATTGTTTCACTTTATCTGAAGAAAATGAGACACATTTCTGTAAACGGTGCTAATTATAGCCTTTCAACAATAAAATAAATGGACTTTCCTATTGTAATTTATCAGAATAAAGAGCAATATATTCGCACAAAAACTCTTATTTAGAAAGCGCGCCTACTAAAGACATGATAATGTCTCTAAACATCCTCAAGAGTGGTATTTATTGGACTTTAAATTACTTATTTACAAGAGTAAAATGTGCAGTCGACTTTCTAAAAGCAAAGGCAACTGAGGATTTAAGATAAAAGACACCTTATAACTATGCCTAACATTAGGAATACGCTTTGATTTAATGAGCAACAACATCGGCTAATCAGTCGTAATGTAAAATACTAAAGAGTTTTAAATAAATCGAAATAAATCGAATAAATACCATGCCCTTAAGTTCTGGCTATTGACACTTCTGCCGATGTGGAGTTTTATTTCCAGAAATGAGAGTGTACATATGTACCTCGAACCGAGAATGGGAGTTCCCGTTAATACCGAAGCATAATTTTTGTGCCAGATCTATGATGTCATTGTTTCCGTCATTGGCTCGGCTATTCGAAAAAATAATCCCGAGCCATTTTACTCACACTAGCGCCAGCGTCCTTACTGGTATTTCATTTTATTATTGGCTGTTAAAAGGTTATTTTTTCACTAAAAGTAAGCTGACAAGAACATTAGAAGCAGTTTTTAAAGGGTAAATCAAACACGTATGATATATCCTAAATGTTTTTTTTTGTGCGAAAACGTATGATATTGTGTCTAAACCCTTTTTCGTTTTCCACTCAATTTTGTAATTGCAAGAGAAGAAAACTGATAGATATCTCTGCTTGTAAGTACTGGTCTAAGGCAAGAGTTGTCATCCTTTGCGGATCAAAACTTTAGATTTAAGACTTCTGTTATTAACATAAAAAAACTATCATAAACTTCACATTTCAAAAATCATTTTTGTTTTTTGAAGGACTTGGAGATTAATTCTAGACTTTATGCATTGTATTTCTATCTTTGAAAATATAAATGTCTATCTCTTAAGCCTTAGATGCAATTGTAACTTTTGTTTGCATGTACTAATATTCTAGATCTATAAGATATTTTATACTTATTTGAAGTTCAAACAAGAGCTGTCGGAGGACAGCAACGCTCGACTATTCAACAACCTTGTCGGTTGAATGAAAATAAAAGTTGAAAAAGGGGATTAATTTTGTAAAATTGCAAATCTGTACAGTGCATATCAGTTCATAGCAATGGACAATTGTGTGAAGTTTCAATCCATTCCCATTATCGGATACTGAGATACCAGCTTACACATAAAAACTTAACCAAAAACTGCTAATCGAAAAAGGGGCATAATTTTGAAAACATGCAAAGCAGAGTTATGTAACTTGTACATAACATGTCAGATCATGACAGTGAACAAGTTTGTAAAGTTTCAATTCATTCCCATTGGTGGGTACTGAGAAACTAGCTTAAAAAACAAAACCTTTACAAAAATAACCTGCTAAGTAGAAAAATGGGTATAATTTTGTAAAAATAAAAATTAGAGTTATGATGTCAGATCATAACAGTGAACAAGTATGTGAAGTTTCAATCCATTCCCATCAGTGGGTACTGAAATACCAGCTTTCCTACTACAACCTAACCAAAAACTGCGAAGTCGAAAAAGGGGCATAGTTTTGTGAAAATGCAAAGCAGAATTTTTGAACCTACGTAATGCATGTAAGATCATGACAGTCAACAAGTGTGTAAAGTTTCAATCCATTCCCGTCAGTGGATGCTGAGATACCAGCATACATATAAAACCTTAACCAAAGTTGGACGCTATCAAAGGGGCATCATTTTGTAAAAAGAAAGGAAAAATAGAGTTATGGAACCATTGCAATGTAATTAAGTTTATCCCTAAGCTTTATTTTAATATCAATATTTAATCCTTATCCAGCTAAATTCTATATTATCTTTCAATTTGGACAGTACCGTTAACTATTAAAAGGGATGCTTACCAAAATATACTGAGTGGTGAAAGTGCAGATCATAATCAGACTGCAAGGATGTGCAGGCTGGTCATGATCTACACTGGTAGCAAAGGCAGAAACAGTCATGTCCAGCATGATATAGGTTAAAGAATAGAAAACTAAAAAATCTTAACGACTTTTTCGGCGATAAAATCAACACTTTACAATAGTGTTCGTTGCTTGAATTAATGATAAAACCATATAACTACTGATTTTTAAGCTTTTCTTAAATATCTGACTGTTCCATTTATAAAAGTATAAAAATATCGCTGACATCAAAACGACCCATAATATGTTTTTGTTTTTACGAAATTCTGTCAAAAAAGTGACAAAACCTATTGAGGCATTTGTCATCCATTAGATTGACATAAGTCTTTTCAGATTTTGAAAAGCATAACTCATTTTTATATCAGAACTGATAGTTTTTTTCATGAAGATAGATAGCTAACGATTTTGACATAACCGGACATTTTTGTCTGAGATTGCCACTTCTATTATGGTTTCTGTCACTTACTATTTAAGTGGCTGTACGGATGCACAGTACACATTTTTTCACATGCTTGAAATAAACACATGTTACATTTCTGCTGCAATGAGATTTGAAAATATTAAAGTTGCGAGCACTATTATAAAACAAAATATATTATTTCATTATTTTACAAGATTGATCGCTATAGCGCTTTTTTTTATGAAAAATGTGTTTTACATACAAACGTAGACATCCAAGGCGTCAATTCAACCTCCATTAGTCTAATCACAGAGGTCAGACAAAAAGAAAAAGAACTTAACAAACTGAAATCGACCAATATTTTAAAGATATAATTTTTGATAGAGCTTGTTTTGCTTCTCATGTTAAATCCTATTCCGGAAAAAAATCTGTTCCCTCGAGAATAATGAAAATGACTGATATATATATCACATCACTCTCACGGTTAAGAACGGCGTTGTCCGTTTCGAAAAAAACACTTTAGTCTGGTACCCGTATTCAATTAATTGCAAACAACCATCGGCTTTTTTTTTAAATTTTATTACGTGCGCATGCAGTAAGTTATATGTGCGCTGATGTTTATTATACGTAGTAGTTATTACGTGCGCATGTATTAGTATTAAAACACCTATGTCACCTCTGTGCCACCGTATAAACCGGATATGTAGATTTAAGTATTGGTAATACACGTTTTATGTGTATCAACGTCTGCAGAAGTCCACGCGAATCCCACAAACATATATCAAGTGTTTCTGCAGTCGTTAATACACAACACAAACGTGTATTGTCACTATTCCTGCATAAAAGAAATTACACGAACATGTATTGTATTAATATTGTTTCCATATGTGATGACTTTACGACTCTGATACAATGTTTAATTCGCATTCTGTTGTTCTTGGAAAAGGTAAACATGTTTTAGATAGCCATAACCGGGGCCCATAATTCAACAACTCTACCAAAAGCATGTACTGGAGATTATTTTTAAACGAACACTACTTTATCCGTATTTTACATATTACTTACTAGTAAATCAACGTTAATAAACATGAACACATTTCAAGAATGATAATTTAGTGTAGGAGTAGTAGAACAAGCTTTCAAGATTTACATGAATTCTGTCAGAAATTGAGTAAAAACATACAGACTGATATTTCCCAAATCATTCCTATGATTCCTAAAAACAATCTATTGCACAAGTTATTCACTATTAAATATATTGACAGTTTTCGACAAAAAATGAACCGACGCTGAATTCGAAAGAGGGAAAGGCTAGTATGACCACATTGTTGACTTTGTAGGGGCAAGGTCAGAGCGTTTGGGGTTGGTAAGTGACATAGAAAACATATTATATGTTGCATCGTTTATGCTAAAAAAGGAGATTTTTTACGGTAGAAATAAGACGCAGACACCTGATGTCCATCTGTCATGATCTGAGCAGTAATAATTATACGTCCCTGGCGGAACATTTAAAAATCATGCATTAACAGCACGTGAACTGCTTTGCTTCTACACGATTTTTTCTCCGGTTAATATTTAAACCATAGGATAACAAATCAATTCTACAATATGATCTCCTTATGTTATATAGGAAGAATGATATGAGATAAAAGGTAACCGTAAAGGTCTTGTTTATTATAGTGTCATCCCTATTTAAAGGGCCAGCCATTTTTGCTTATGAGACACCTTTACTGTGCGTACCAATTACATCCAAACTTCTACTCTGCCAGGCGCCATGCGGATAGGTCGGTAACCATTCATTTAACTAGCTCGCGGCTCACGGACCAGCCTTTCGGAATGAGTCCAATGACAAACATCCTCCATACGATCGCTTCCCTTTGGGCTCGAACGTTCGACCTCCTGATCCCGAGGCGGACGCCTTAACCACTGGCCCACGGTGACCGGTTATACGTACATTGTTAAAATTGCTCTTTAAGTACGTGAAAAGTAAAAGAACAGGTAAAATTATATACTTTTCTAAGAACAAGCAAGTAATATTTTGTTTAATTTCATGGGACCAGTCGCATCTTAATGCAAGTCAGACAATATACACATACTACATTTGACAATGAACAACACATTCCCTTTAACATTTACCCTACTAAATTTCAGAAATTGACTGGTCTTTCGTTCAATTGGGCAGTACAATTTACTATTTGATGGAGTGATCACTGAAAATTTACTGACTGAAAAGCGAACAGTGCAGACCATGATATTCAGACTGATCTTGGACTGCACTGGTCGCAAAGGCAGAATCACTTGCCAGCTATAGGGATAAATGTATTCAATTTGATTACCAGGCATGATGTTCTAAGAACAATTACAGGAATGGCTCTGACGTATTGCATCTCTCTGGAGTTCATGTTTGACAGCATCTCTGCGCAGAAATAAATTGCAGATAGTACTAGAAATGAATAAGGTAGGATGTAGTCTGATTGGTTTAGTTCAACAAAATTTTAAATGGAACTATAATAATCAATTCTGTCCCAGCGTAAATTCTTATGCCGTCTGTTAGAAATTTGACCATGGATTTCATTAGTCGAACAGCTTGTATTCATCCGGAATACAGAATAACAGGCACTATGCGCTATAGCTTGTGCGGACTCTTATTCATAATGTCAGTGCCAGATAAAAAGAAAAGAATTCAGATAATACGCTTAAAAATTAAAGAATTTCTTTATTTAATAATGTATAAATGCTTCTCGAAATCTTAAAGACATAATTTTAAAAAATAAAAAATGAAATACGATAAAACAGTGGCAGGAAAGAAAGTATAAACAGACTCACAAACTGTTGAATAAAACTAACTAACAATAAGACCAAAAGCACATATACACACTGAAATTATAAACAATATCACCTCACTTAAAACTTCTAAACGAAATAACGGAACCCTGATAACAAAACTCTAGAACAAAAAAGAGCTTCGTTAGGTAGTTGAACATCAAGTTTGCAATTGCGTGGGCGATATATCTATCAAGATAAAGTCTGCATAACAATGAAAATGTTATAATCAGCTAAAACACAATTAGTTTTCCAGGTTTGCTCTGGGTAAAAGGATAAAATATACAGTTGCATTGACTTTCCTCCGAATGACTAAATAGTTTTTGTAGACAACGTTCCCCATTAAAAAAAATGACGAAACACGATATCTTTGGCTGTACTTGTTTCGCTCACACTCGTGGTGAGTTTGAACACGTGTGATACGTTTTATGCATGCACGTGTATTATTGTCACCTGATTTTTTCTAAACACTAATGCTTAGAACAACGTTGAAATTCACAGATCTTGCAATATACTCAAACAAGAGCTGTCTGTTGACAGCGGATCCGACTATACGATGAATTGATGTAAGCATGGGATCAAAATATTACCACAGAATTTCAGACGAAAGAAGAAAAATAAATAAGACAAACAACGTACTTGTAATTTTGGAACTGGATCAGAACTGCACTGTGTGACCATGATGGGGCAAGTGTTAAAAGTTTCAAAGCCACATATTAAACAGTGTAGACGTAATATGGAATGATATGTGTCAAACCCAACTAACTTCTATGTTAAGAAAGGGTCATAATTGAGTCAAGTCCTTGTCCTAGTTATGCCTTCATATGTAAACTTCGATGGTTAACAAGTGATCAAAACTTTAAAGCCATATGATAAAGCAGTTAAACAAAATATGGACTGGTGCGAAACATTTAACCGCTTTTCAAGTCCAAAAAGGCCATTATTCAGCCAAAATACTTGTAAGAGTTATTGACTCTTGCCTACAGATGGAGTTCATGATGATAAACAAGTGTTCAAAGTTTCAAAGCCACATGTCAAACAGTTTTGACAAAACATAGACTTGAACGAAAAATGAACCAATATCCAAGTCCAAAGAGGGCCTTAAATCAGCCAAAATAGTTGACAGAGTTATGAACTGTTGCCTACAGATTGTGACTGTTATAATGAATAAGTGATAAACGTTTCAAAGGCATATGTCGGAGAGTTTCCGCAAAACATGAACTTGTAAAAAAGCTTAACCAAGAGGAGCTATAATTCAAACAAAATATTTGATATATGATAGAATAATGTACGCTTGCCTAAAACTGGACATGGTGATGATACACAAGTGTTGGAAGTTTCAAAGCTTTATCTCAAAAAGTTTTCTCCAAATGTGGACTGGTACGAAACACTTAACAAAGGTGTGACGCTGACGCCGTGGTGAGTAGAATAGCTCTACTTTTTCTTCGAATAGCCTAGCTTAAAGTTGTCACATGAATAAATGACAAATTTTCAATGTTTTTGCTTTATCATAATTGTGTTGATGAATCAAACCTGAATAGATTTTTGTGGTTGGTCGTCGATGAAATCAGTACAGTGGCCTTCATAAAGTCTTCTTAAAATACACACACTCACACACACACGCACACACACCGTCGTCAGAATTTAGTTTGAGGCCAATGTTATGTTCATATTTATTCTTCCCATTCAGTTTCAGTTTAATTATGTAAATAAGAGATCAGTGAATATTTAGTAAGACTGTGGGCAAAGCTTTCAACTTTGCCTTGTTGTGACGTTGTGTTCTTGTTCATTCCATTTAGGTCTAATTTTGTAACACTTTTAGTTCTCGATGTTATTTTTGCTATCCCGACCCGACTCTTCCTCCGTGTTTGCACAGCTAATTAATCCTGTAAGTGTGTAAAAAGGTGACATTAAACAACAGAAATGAAAGAGAATACAAATTCGCCATTTGCTTTTTAGTTAATTTCAAAAACACAAGGAAGTATGGGGGCTCTTACCACTTTGCACTTTCCGAACGTATTTTATATCACAACAACGAACGCAAAATTGTGATTTATTACATTTTTCATGAAACAGAGTTATAGAATCCAGTTATATTTGCATTTGCCATGCTGATACGGTTGGAAATGGTTTTCTCCACAGCGAAATACAAGAAATAATGTGACAATGGCTTATTAGATAGCAATGTAATGGAAAAGCTTTCCCTGCTTGTTAATTTTTCACGACACATTCCGTGCAGAAATGTGATGGATTGGCATAAAATCATGTATTTCTACGTATCCCGGATGGAACCTAGTGTTCTTTAAAACATACAGCTTCTCCTAATAAGTAGTTACTAACTCTAACGCTCGACATTTGTAATTATTTCTTAGTTTTCCAAGGGTCTAGATGGATTCAAAATTAATGGTATCTAGAGAAAACTGTTGTGGCCAAAATATACAATCATAACAATGTACTGCAGTTTCCTCTAAGATGTCAAAAAAAAAAAACCCTTATAAATTGTAATCCGTATCTATTCCTGGCAAATCCATGACTAACACATATCGCTCACATTTGAAAGAGACTATTATCATTATATACTCCTCATATTAACCAAATTTGCACGAGTTTTTCATGCAATACAATGTCGACAAACATATTTTCTGTTGCGTAGCAAGTTGAGCATATAGTTTTATAACTGGGGTCGTATTCATAAAGCATCTTAAGTATAAGTATAAGAAATTGATTATTTACTGAAGTATTACTTAGGTTAGAAATTTATTTTACTTAAGTATATCTGTTATTCATAAAACAACTTAGTAAGTAATTCTTGATTTTTATTGTGGACGAAAACATTAAAAAAACAACATTAATTTCAGACAGATACAACATGCACAATTATGTTTAAAATGCTTTAATCTGAAAACAACACTTTAATCGTACTCACCACGCTATTTTATTTCTGACTTAAGTCATTTTTTACGTATCTTAAGTTTTAGCTGTTTATGACTAGAACTTAAGTTTTTACTTAGACTTAAGTTGAAATCACCACAAACTTAAGTAAAATCTTAAACTTAAGTCAAAACTTATTCTTAAGATGCTTAATGAATACGGCCCCTGGTCGACAAGCTTGTGCTTCCTTCAAATTATTTGTGTTTAATTATACAAACATGCAACAAACGTAGGGGCCTCCGTGGCCGAGTGGTTAAGGTCGCTGATTTCAAATCACTTGCCCCTCATCGATGTAGGTTCGAACCTCACTCGGGGCGCTGAATTCTTCATGTGAGGAAGCCATCCTGCTGGCTTCCGCAAGGTCGGTGGTTCTACCCAGGTGCCCGCTTGTAATGAAATAAAGCGCGGAGGGGCACCTGGGGTCTTCCTCCACCATGGAAAGTCGCCATATGACCTATCATGTGTCGGTGCGACGTTAAATCCAACAAAAAAAAAAAAAAAAAAAAAAATACAACAAACGTAATACAAAACCGAAACGAACCTGGACTGTTTAAAACAAATGGGAGCGTGTAGGTAAATCAGTTATTGTTCTCGGAATAGATCTACATGGTGTCTATAGACATGTGAAGAGATTTGAAAACCTCTCTCGCTACGCTCACTCGGTTCACAAATCCCTAACAGGTCTATAAATTCCATGCATACATATTCAGAGAGCAATACCTATTACATCTATTTATATAAAGCAGCGTTAACAAAACCAGGCCGTAAAAATTAAAGACGATTCAAAAATCTTACTGCATAGTTCAAATGCTAAGTATTATTTTACATAGTTATATATTTGTACTTTATGCCATCATATTCATGTTAAGTACCTTTTTATAGTAAATAAGCAAACATGCAAGTATTCGCATGCCCGACACCAGTTTTAATTACTGATGCAGTCATACCTTTAAAAATGAAATGGATTAACAAGGTGCGTTTGAAAGTTCTTTTTCTACAATTGTTTTCGGTGAAGTAATACATGGAATTTGTTGTGGTTCATCATCTGCCTTTCGGTTTATCGAAACAGGAAGTAGATTGTTTGTAATAGAACTAATTTAAAAACACCATTATATATTATCACTGTAAAATATAAATTCTTTAAGATTAAGATAACATCAGAAAGGAAGTGATAAACTTTCTTTCTTCGATGGAAATAACAGAACTTTTGTCATGTTTTCACTAACGTTCTCAAAGTGAGAAAATTCTCAGCTCAAGATTTTCTCAGAACTGTCTGAGAATTGTCTCAGCTGAGAAATTTCTCAAGTTGGCTTTCACTAAACTTTTTCTCAAGTCTTGAGATTTTTCTCAGCTGAGCCGTAATTTTTCAATACATAAGCGGCCAAACATCCAAGGAGCCGCGTGAACTTTCCCACGAACACGAGTGCATAGTTGGGGGCAGTGGAATTATTCATTTATTGAGACGAAATGAAGCGTTGAGAAATGTTCATAAACAACATGTACAGTTTCGGGATATATCCAAATTGTATGTTTGTACAAAGGTATGGCAGTGTATTTTCAATATTATAATTAATCATCTTCAAACCTGTCACTTTTGAACCAATCAAACACACAGTCGAGGGTACTACGTCATATTGCATGTGTTTTCTTTACCAAATATGGGATTAGGTAAACACAGCCATATGTTGTTACACTACGTGTGACAATTTTATGTTATCTGGCATATATGTTTATGGGAATCAGATATGCAGCCGTAAGTATACATTGTTTTGTGATTCACATATTAATTACTGCAATTAGTGTATTCATAACAATGACTGCATGGACATAAACAGTTGCATTCTCTACTGTAGGCATTTCTTGAACTTTGAACAACACAATTTGTTCACAATACTCCCATTCTATTTTGTAGAAGATATCAAGCTTCTTTTTCAAAAGCATTTTGTCATTTCTGCCATGATTATAAATTAATTCTGTGTCTAACGTATTTCGCCAGGTACTCTGTTAGCTGAAAGTGCTGCAAACCATGTACATTTATTTGAAAATGCAAAATGAAAGTGAAAGTAGGTAGAGCTGTCAAAATGAAAAAAAATGCAATATTTCAAAAAATATAAAAGTTAATTTGATTTCATTAACCAGAGTACCTAGATAAGTATGTTAGACACACAACAAAAACAAATTTAGAGAAAAAAATGTGTTTAAAAAAAAAATTGACATTTCTACAAGGGAGAATGTGGACAGTTAGAGGTACATCATGTGTTTAAGACAAAATACAAAGTATAACCAAACAAGGTGACCTTTATAGAAAGTATCTGTTACTTGTGTATATGTGCTATGAATAATATTGGTCTGTCAGGTATAATTTCCCTTTATGAAAATTTACATGAGGGGGTCTCAAATGCTTTACATGTTCCTAGCTCTACTTTTCATTTCTACTTTCACTTTCAGTTTGAAATGTGTTTCATTTTTTTAATTATATTTTTGCAGCACTTTCACCCCCAGACTTCCTGAATAACCAATATGTTATGTTAGACAATAGTATAAACATTAGTCTCACTTGAGATGCAAACTACAGGTGTCATATATAGGCCTAGCTTTTTCCTGTTATTAAATGTTGCAGGTTTGTAATATATCATAACTTGAGACAGGACTATATAAAAACTTTTTTTGACATAAGCATGGTAACAAAACATATTTTTGAAACAGAAGTTTGAAAATCTGTATGACAGTATAATAGCATTTTATGATGGGAATTTCCAATCAGTATAATATATATATATTAAAGCTTTTCCTTCTTTTTCTGAACACTTCTTTATATTGTAGATCTAAACAGAGACAGAATATAAAATTCCTCAATAAAATGCTAATATATGTTGTTGTTTTTTTGAAAGTCATTATGAAAGAAAAAGCTGTTTCAATTGTAAGGCATCCCTGAAATGTCACAGATTTTGATAATGGTTTTAAATGTTTATTGTCAATGCATATGTTTCAAAGTATGCTATTTAGTTTTATATGTTTATATATTGTATATGTGGTTTATATAATACACACCAACACACAATTTTATTAAGATTCTTGTATACCTAAGGCTCAAACTTATTGTTTAAGATTTTCTATATTATCAAACTCTTTGTGTAATTTAAAGATTGATATTCCTTCTTATAAATGGAATAAACTATATATTTAAACCTGGTTACAGAGCAATTTTTAGACAAACATTTTTATATAATTTATATCAGGTCACAGCCTGCTGATGAAGATCCTCAGCTTATTATACAGAGGTCAGGGTTGAGCTGTGTGCTGATTCAAAAGATGCTAATGACAGTGGATAATCCATTCTGAGTTGTTCTAGGACCATTCACCAATGTTTCAAAACACTGATGGAACTGAAGGCAGTACATGTACTGGTGTCTGGCCTGTGATTTCAAGTATAGACTATAGTATGTATTGACTAAGTTAGTCTCAATGTTTCCTAAATTTGCAAACTTTATTATAATTCAGATCATGCTAGATTTTAATTTTACTCAAAAGGAAATAAAGGAGAACAATAAATAAAATCATGCTTGCAAAATATACAGAAATCAAATTGATACCCTGAATGGAGGCACTTCATTTACAAACATTTGAAATGGATCAGTCTGATTTTGACCAAGTATTGGTTTTTGTTTGAAACTTTCACCTATGATATTTTGCATGCCTAGCTCAGAATATAAAGCACTAGACTATAAATCAAGAAAAGTTGTAAGTTTGATCCTTTGGCTATGCATGCAATATCTTTAACAGTTTGACAGAAGAACATGTCTAAGTCATTTGTCCACCATTTCTTACTCATTTACAATGGGAAGTTGTCTGTGAGCACAAGTGATTTCTAGTAAAGAATGCAGGTACACTTAAAAGGTTAACTGAACACCATTACATGACTGAAATACTATGGCAAAATTGAATCATATTGAAACAAAAAACAAAAAAATGAAATTTTGCTCCATAATGCATATTAACAAAAATCAAATTTGTGATAGTGTACTGTATATAACATAAAAAAAAAACAATTCCTTTTCAGATTGATGTACCTCCTCCTGATGTATCTCCTTGAATACAATATATCTGCCATGTGAAAGGAACAAGCTGCAAGATATACTGTGGAAGTGGGGGCCGATGTGAAAACAAACATTTTATTTAAAGAATATAAGAAATCTGACACTAAACTACTGAAAAGGTGCACAGGGGACATTTTTGTGTGTATAGACTTTCATCAAGATTCTGAGAAAGTTGATTTATTAAACAAAAATAGTCATATTGTGTCTTCAAAGCTGAAAAGATTAAGATCTTAGGAAAACTTAGGACTCAAGAAAAGTAATGGGGTTATGAAACTGTAGTGTTCAACATTTAAATTGATTTTTTTTTTTCACTACATTTTGTGAAGAGGGTTCCATCACAAGATGTTACATATTGGTAAGAATGTGATGTTATTTATGAAAAAAAGTATTTTGCTTTGAATGTGCAGACTTTAAGTTACATAAAAAATAAAAGCTGTAACAATAAAGCTTGATTAAAAAAAAACACTGTTGAAAACTAGCCAACATGTAATTGTCACACTTTTTTGGATGCACAGGGGACACAATTAGCTATATAATTTAATATAACTTTAACCCTTAGGCCCTTGCTAAATTTCTATAATGAACTTGTCCGTTTTACAATTTGGACAGTATTATTAAGTGTTAAAAGGGGTGCTAACCAAAAGATACTGACTGAATGGCGAACAGTGCAGATCAAGATCAGACTGCACTGATGTGCAGTCTGATCATGATCTACACTTGTCGCAAAGGTAGGACCAACCATGTACAGCATAATAAGGGTTAAAACTGCTTGAGCCATTCAGCTGAAATTGTAAACATTTGTTGACTACATTGATTGGATATAATTATGTAATTTGCCCCAGAACACTATAAAACTGAACTGAATTAAAATAAGGTGAGAGAGAAGAAAAAGCTTAATTATTAAAAAAAAAACCAATATAGCCGATAGATATACATTGTTGAAGGCATTATCTTTGTTTACATTAAATTTAAATGTGGCTGCCACCTTGTTTGTTAGAAACATAAAGACACATTAATTTCTTGTTTTCGAATTTTATTAACGGATTTATGTGTCAAAGACTGTCATATGGGTGAAAATGTTACTGAAAATATTAAATCAGTTTTTATTGATTAACTCCCTTTTTGGCTTGTGCAGTATAAAGTCATGTGCATCATTGAAAGTATATGTAGTACTTTTCTAACCAACTGATAAACATTCTATTTTTGGAAAGTTTGTTGCATAAAGTTAAAGGAGGTTTTTCTTGTATGAAATTTACATGGTGTAGGCATTTAAGCTGTTTACTTTAAAAACCACCTTGTATTTTTGATAATTTCTTATGTAATTAAGTCATTTCAAATGTTTTCTCTTTTAAGTGACCCTGAGTGGCAGTTCTTGTTAACTACAAAACCATCTACTATTATTGGTTAACTAATTATTGGAATAGTGAGCATTTTAGCATTGTTTCATCACAATGCACTCCTTTATGGGAATAGGGAGGCAATAGCACATTTAACTATTAAACTAATTATTAAACTATGTCATTTGAATGAAAACAGCCTTAGACACACATGAAAATCAGATAAATTTAAAAATACATGCAAAGTTTTAAAAATGTTTTTGGATTTAAGTTATAACATTTTCTTATTTTTATCTTCAGTTGGTTATAAATGCAACTGATTGTCAGGTGTGTTTCGTCCCAATTTAATTTTGTGACCCATACAGTGTTTCCAGGACTCATCAGTAAGAGAAACACCATCAACTTGAGTCAACAACATAACTTTTAACATGTGAACAGAAGTTAATTATAAACATTTTCAAAGGAACATAGTGAACTGGAACAGTAAATGAAAATTATAAAAGAAATGAAAACCTGTACACTTTGGCATTTCATAGTTCTTTTAAAAACAATCAAATTTTTCTGAGAAGACAATGACAGTGAAATATAAAATTTTACTTAAAATTATTGTTGTAAATCATACTGAAATCTAACAACTTACTGGTAATATAAATTTTATCAACAGCATAGAGTTAAGATTTTCTGATATTTTTGGAAAGATTTGAAAAACATTGTACTTTAAATGTTCAACCAATATTTTAGATCAAATTATGAAATGCCATATTTATTTATAAATGAATAAACTGTTGTCAACTTATAAAAATTTCTGTTAACTTTAATAAATTATTAGAACTTAAATATTTTCATTGTCTTTGTGTCCATCAGTTTTTCTGCTTATTCAATTACATCATGCTATTTGCCACTTGCTAAATGTGAAATATCTAAAGTATAGATGTTAATAGTTAACAGCACTGCAAAATGCAGAACAAAATATTTCCAAATACTTATTAATGAGTGATTACTTATAAACAAGCTGGTGTATAGAGCCCTATGTAACAACATGCCATTATGTAATAACTTTTATCACTTGACATGGCTAGAGACTGAACCTACAATATCCCACAGAAGTGGTGGGCCATCTACCACTTAGCTACTGAGGCCTATGAGGCAACAGGACTTGATTACTACAAAGTGGAGATTTTGTTTAAGCAGTAGGCTAGCTTAGTTGGTAGAGTACTAGTCCTGTATGAGAGGGTCCCCAAGATTAAGCCCTACAGCAGACTGACTGCACATTTTACTCTATCAGTTCAATTAACTAGGTGCACAACATTGGACTGCGACTGTTTTATAAACTAGAGGACGACTTTTATATAGCAGGGGAGTTTATTATGGTATAGGACTTGATTACCACAAAGGGGAAAATGTTTCAGCAGCTGGTTAGTTCAGTTGATAGTGCGCACACCCTGTAAACAAGGGGTCCCGGCTTTGAGCCAATCACTAACTGCTCATTTTTATCACCCCTTGATAATAACCCCCAAGCTGTGAAACGAAATTTCACAATTTTGTTGTGCGCTAAGAATAAGGACTTCTAGGGACGTTATAGTCCTGGCTTCCAAAATTCTAAATGCCGCTTTTATATATATTTTTTTTTTCATAGTTGCGGCTTTAAAATCCAGTATATAAACCGAGAGCGCTAAAGATCTTAAGCTAGGGACGTTACTGCACATGTCAATATATCTCGGTACGAGCGTTTTTGGTACGAAACATAGGCACAGTAAAACGTCTACCGTACTTAATAAATTTTGTCTTCAAAGTTGTGTAGCATTCAAGACGAGAAAGAAACAATTTAGAAACAGTAAAAAGGTTTGAAAATGTTGTTCTTGTGGTATATTAATTGCTGCATGTGTTTTAAAAGCGTAAACAGTGTCCCTAGCAACAATCGGCCATTTTAGTTTTACTTGTGGATTACTTCCCTTGAAATTAAGAAATTACCGTCTCTGACGAAGTTTGTTGTCATTCATGTCATGCTGGTGAACTCAACGTGAAACTGGCACCGACTACGGCGGCGGCGTATATTGTATTGTCGAAAAGTCGCCATTTTGTTTCTTTGAGACAAGCTCTGAGACAGCCCAACCCTTGACTCAAGAAATCTGAGAAAAATCTCAGCGCGGAAGTTGAGATTTTACTGAGAGATTTTTAGTGCAAGCCAATCTGAGAAAAATCTCAAGCTGAGAATCAAAGTTGAGATTTTTCTCAGACTTGAGCTGAGATTTTGACTTGAGAACGTTAGTGAAAGCGGGGCCAGGTCTGGTTTGTTTGTGACGAGTTAAGTCTTCTTTATGATGTCTGGAATTATAACCAGTAATACAATCCGGATATAAACTTACATATAAGTATATATATATATATAGTAGAGAGAATTTATACGAACTAAATCACCACCATAATATACCAGACCAATTACGGCAAAGCGCCAAGCAGTACAAACGAACATGCACATGCCACAGCAAGTCCACTAACCCATAAGATTAGTTTCGATGCTGCTTTATATACGAGCCCGAATTGTACTACACATTCGTACTGGTTCAACATTTGCATATATATACTCAAATCTCTGTGTTCATGTCTCACAAATCAATAGTGACATTTTAGTCTCTTTAACTGATTGGGACCAGAGAAGCAATATTTTCTGTCTCTGAAAGTTAAAAAAAACTGGATCTCTAGGATACACTGAATATATAGAGATAGTTTGCATTAAGGGATATAATTATATTCAGAACAGTTGACTTTACCATACGTGAGATCCGCTAGGATACAAGTTCGCATTATAAATTATTATTATACATTGTTTATATGCTCAACAGGGCATATTGATTATTATCAACTTATCTGAAAGAAATTACACGTTTTCAGCTCGTGTCAATTAATTTACACAAAATGTCTTCCTATTATTTGATACAATATTAGAATCTTTTGCACATATAACATATCTAGATTTAAGATACATTGTATTTATACATTTGTATTTCAAGTAAATGTCAGACAACTGGTTCATTTAATGCACATTTTAGGTTTATGACATTTCCCTAACAGAACTTAGTATTAATTCTGCTATTTCATATAGTAATTGAATCTTACACCAAGTGCCCTAATTTCTCAGCGTAGTTACCCGAGTTATAATAGTTGTGCACGAAACTAATGTATTTTGTAACAGTATTGCTCAATTTGAAAATTTACTTAACTGTGACTGAAGGGGTCCCCCGTGGCCGAGTGGTTAAGGTCGCTGACTTCAAATAACTTGTCCCCTATCAAAGTGGGTTCGAGCCTCACTCGGGGCGTTGAATTCTTCATGTGAGGAAAGTGCCCGCTCGTGATGAAATAATGCACGACTGGGCACCTAGGATCTTCCTCCCACATCAAAGCTGGAAAGTTGCCATATGACCCATGATTGTGTCGGTGCGACGTTAAACTCAACATAATTAATAAATAAACAACTGTGACTGACCTCAAGGTTATAAATAATACACGAATCTGTCGGCCAAAGAACACATCTAATAACTCTGAACCAAAGCTTAAAATAAGCGTAGAAGCAGCTTTCGCAATCTTACCAGACAGGATTACATGCTAAAATTGTATTATTTATTTGAGTGTGTATGCGATACGCTAAAACTATGCATGTGATAGTGTGCCTAATAATAACAAAGAAGATGTAATACAAAGCTCTACTACATGTTTGATAGAGGTCAATCTGACATACGGTACGGAGAAAGGTATTAATGTACAAAGCAGACACGCGAACTGTTACCAGTCCTTATCGATAGCTTATTACATCAAATCACGCCATCTAGCTTCGAATTGCAGTCATAAATACAGTCTAGCAACATTAGAACCGCTTTATCTTTTTCACTAGCAAACGCAATATCTAGCAAATAAATATTATAAAAGTAATGTAACAAGATAAGAGATATTAAGGTACGTCAATAGTTTCCTTGTATTGACAATACTGCAGTATTGTGGAACTCATTCATCAATAGGTTTCATTCTTTCGTTCTGGTGCTTTAACGTTTTCTTTTTATCAAAGCTTGTTTCAGATGTCAGTGGTCTGAGTATTATGCATTTTAAGATTAATACGTAGATGGCGAGTATAAGCACCATTTTAGAATAAGCTCCCTTTGTGTATATTTCATATGTCAGGTAAACACAATTCCTATTTATGTTCATTTTACTGTCCGCTTGCAAAATAACAGGTTACAAACAAATATTTAGGCTTTTCTATAAAATTAATAACACATGTATTTCCGATACTTTCATCTCTCTATAAGGTTTTAGTGCCGTTATGAGATTACCTCCTCTTGTCAACATAATTCTAAGTTATGTTCAAATGACTGTTTTCTGTCCATAGGACCTAAATTGCAGCCCTTCAACAAGGTCAAATGTAAAACGTGTACGTTAGGAGAATGGTGCAGAAATCAATGCAAACGTGCAGACGCTAGCTCAAGTCCTTAATCATTTTCAAGTAGAAATGTTTCCTATTTTTTCAATCAACAGTTGTGTACTATCTGAATGTAAGACATGTTTAAACTCATTAAGGCCATGCTGGAAATAAGTTTTCCTATCATTTTATTATTTCTAAACATTCATTTTCTATTGCCGTTTTATGTCAAAGAGATTTCATGGATATACCCCATTCAAATTCCCGGGAAAAGTGCTGTTTAGTTAGACGTCCATCACGAACATTAAGGAAAGAAGATCCACCGCAATGCGTTGCAACTGTACCCAATGCCACTGCGTTGGGATCACATTTTGGTTGATTATCTTAAATGCCTGCAATAAAGATTCACCGATTACTCAGAAGGGTCGCTTTGTACAATATTTTACCCTTTTTAATGGAAACTTTACAACAATTCCTCGTCAATCTGTACAGAAGTAGTTACATTAACGACAAAGAATTGTACTGAACGGAAGTTTGTGGCTGGAAGAGAACATATGTGGCTCCTGTCTCACTGGTTTTTTTCCATTCAAACTTGAATAGATACGGGAAAACTCATTAGAAAACTTACCGTAATGTAGTTAGCCGGCCATATTTCTCCATCTCTTCTGCGACGAATTCTCCACCGCCGCGGCGTTGGAGTACGCTTCTGTAAAAGTTATGGTCAGTGTGGTTTAAATATTGTTGGAAATTGTTCTTATTGTGCGGACCAACATGAAAATAAAACAGTTGTACTTATAATCCTGTTCTTTTTTGCATTACTACATGGACTCTATCTTGATTTGGAAAACCTTTTAAATATTAACACGATATACAACCACTGACTTAAGTATTTGTATTGCATATTCTTTTCTAACAATTATGATTATAACTAATGACTTGCTCATATTTTTGACAAAACTATTTTGACATTATCAGAAATGTCACCATTGTGTGATATCTTCACGTTTTGCTATGTCTTTTGTGAGGGGGTTAAATTATTGTGCTGTAAACAAATGTATGAACATGTAAAACATACTTAGAAGTAAGATCAACTACATGTACTTCTAGTAGTAAAAGTAGTAGTAATGAGGACGATATTGATGATAATGATGACGATGATGATGATATTTGTAATAATATCAAAATCTTTGCTTAATGAAGGCAACTTACAAGGAGTAAATAATATAAAATAATATTTTATTGATTTTGCACTTCGTTCTTATGAATACATACACGAAAAGGAAGCTTAAAGTTTTTAACCATAATCATCTGTAAAGAAATAACACCATGTTCTTTGGTACCAAATGCACTTCAATTATGAATGTTCAAATGAACGCATGAAATATTTCGTTATATATAACTTCATTTTCCCTAAGTATGAACAGAATATCAACTGACAATATAACCTGTTTGATTAATGGCTGACCACATGCAACTTTTACATCATATAACATACCAACTTGTCTAATGTACAATACAATTACTAATACGTAGCATACCATAACACAATGCCATTGAGCAGCTGCGTTATACAAGTTAAGGGTTTTTACAAGAAGACTGATTTATCTCCGCCTCTACAATGTCATTTTCTTTTCTGAGGTTTTACCACAGGATCTCAAAATTCCAAAAGAAATGTTTTGATTGTTTGTTTTAACATTGAAAAATAAATTAACGGAGAAACAGAGTACAAACAACTAACAAACGACAAACAGAAAGCAATGATATAACAAATAATAGACAGTAACTTGATTCACCTAAAGAACTGTCACATCGCTAATCAAACCAAAGAGACATTTTACTCTTAGTCCTAGTGCCAAGAAGACGACAAAGAAACAACTGCGGCCGTCAAAATATAAAGAAATACTGATAGTACGAGAGAATAAGAAACAATTTTATGAATAAAGAAGTTCTATGAAAATCTTCTGAGGGCAAAATTCTTTATTTTTCACTATGTTTCTAAACCTTACGAAAATACAAAATGCCCCCAAATAACATCGCTCTACTTTTCATCTCGTGTAAGAAAGAACAACTGTACTACTTTACCGTCTTCAACAAAAGAAGCATTTTGTTATGGTATTCTAAGTTTAAGTAATTGTATTGTGCATTAGTCAAGTTTATGTTTTGATGAAATCTATTCGATTATTTAACTAACGATATTGTCTTAAATACATATTTTATATAAAAAATCAAATGAATATAATATACAGGTGTTCTTGGGGATGCTGTTAAAGATTGTACCTTTCGGTATTGGTGAAAGACCTTCCGTGTTATATGATGTAAAAGTCGCATATGGTCAGCATTTAATTAAACAATCGGTATAGTCAGTTGATATTTGTACATATTCAGGGAAAATGACTTTGATATATTTTATGTATTCATATCAACAATCATAACTGAAGCATATTGGGTATGATATAAAATGGTGTTATTTTTGTGCAGGAGACTATGGTTCAAAACATTAAGCTTACCTTTCGCATATATATTCAAAAGAATGGAAGTGCAAATCAATCGAATATTACATGTGATTCTAAACATTCAGTTTCTATTGCTGTTTTATGTCAAAGAGATTTCACGTATCTGTCTTAATCAAAATCCCGGGGAAAATGTTTTTTAATTCAGTTAAAAGTCCATAACGAACATTAAAGAAACAAGATCCACCACAATGCGTTGCAATTGTACCCACCGCTACTGCGTTGAAATCATTTTGGTTAATTACTTTATATGCCTGCAATAAAGATTCACCGATTACTCAGAAATAGTTATTGCTCGACAGTCATACTTACGATTTGATGCAAATATTTTACCCTTTTTATGGAAATTCTACAAAAACGGCAGTCCCTCGTAAAACTGTACAGAAGTGTTTACATTAACGACAAAGAAATGCACTGAACAAGTTTTTGTGGCTGGAAGAGTACACATGTAGGTTCCTGTCTCACTGGTTGTTTCCCTTCAAACATTAACTAATACGGGAAAACTCATTAGAAATCATACCGTAATGTAGTCAGCCGGCATATTTCTCCACCGCTTCTGCGACGAATTCTCTACCGCCGCGGCGTTGGAACCACCGCTTCTACGAAAGTTATGGCCAGTGTGAAAACGAGTGTTTTGAAAAGTAAAAGATGTCAACTGGCTTTCAATTATTGAACAACTGTTTTTCATATCCACAAAGTGAATCAGAAAAACACAAGTACATCCCTTCATCTTTAGTATGAGCTAGTAAAACTCTTGCAGTCTGGGGCGGCTTTACAATATTTGTTTCTCCAACACTTAAATTACACCTATAAGTTTCTTTTAGAGATTCCCACCATTGACAGTATGCAAGACTGGTTTAAATGAAAGGGAAAACAAAACTATGATATCTGTAGGACAGCCGGCATATATTTATGCACTCGCCAGGAATATATATATTTTCTTGACACAGAAAACGAAATGCGTATGCGAATTTTAATTCGTAGATAGTCGAGTGACACGTGCAGGGGTAACCCCGTCTAAATGTTTGCGCGTGGACTTCTTCTTCTTCTTTTTTTTTTCTTTTTGGGTGGGGGGTGGGGGGGGGGGGGAGAGTCAATTTTCAGCAATTTCTAACGAATTGAAATAACGGCATGTCAGCTTTTCATCTACGAAATGATATTTGAGTTCAGGAAAAACACAAATCCCACAGGGGTCCGTAACGGACCAAGGGTACATTGATTATTTGGACCGTCATCAAATCGTTCAAAAGGTCATTTCTGATGTTGTCTGAAAGTATCAGTATATGCCTCGGATGTATAGCCGTATTTAAGAGCTGCAGACCTAGACATTTCAAAACTATTTTCAAAATGAATTTCATATGATAAATGATGATGAGGAAGCGTGAAAGGGCCATCAGACGCTAATACGTTTTATATCACGTTATGGCTGCGGAAAGGATATCAATTGTCGTTTGTGATTGAGTAATTTCCCGCAGAAACATGTGGTTTCCTACTTGTTCATACAAGCTCTACGAACGTAAACTTGCGGACAAGTTCCTTCTTGTAATTTCTATGAAGAAGAAACATTTTTTGTTTGTTTTTGTTTTGTTTTTCTTATTAACTTAAGCAGGGAAAGTGATAGTTAATACTTTGTTTATCGAAAAGTAATTAACTTTTTGTGAGACAGAAATTGCGTGACAATGCTTCATGTGAAATTAGTGATAAAATAAAAACAAACCGGATATAATTAAGGCTAAGGTTGTTTACAATATCACCATACTTAGCGCGCACAATATTTCAGAATCTTACCGTAGGATAATTCTTAGGAGAATACATATTTAAAGTTTATTCAAATAAGGTCCACACATACACATAATATAAACGAGTTGTTGCGATCTATAGAGGAAGTAAGATAAACACATTTTAGATATGTACGGGTATAATCCTACAGAAGTAGCCTCTCAGTTTTTTTTCTCAATAATTTTATTTTTTCGCTGATTTAAAATTCTGTGTTATTTACGACAACAACATGTTCAAATAACGCTGGTTACTATATTTTAGAATTGTTCAGCGATATCATGATATAAAACAAGAGCTCTCCGTAAGACAGCCAGTGCTCGACTATTCGAATCGTTGTCCCAGAAACAGGAATCTTACTCTAAATGTTAAAATATCTATAGAGTTTCAAATTAAAATCTGCGTTAGGAAGATGGGTCTAGTAATTAGCATACAAAACATTAACCAGAAATTTTGAGAGTTCAAAAGAGGCCATGATTTGGTCAAAATGCATGTCAGAGATATTGGACTTTGTGAAATCAACTAGTTTTATAACTCCGAAGACACGTATGAAATTTCAGTTTAATATCTGCACTTGATTTGAAGAAAGTAACTTGCACACAAAACTTTAACCGGAATTTTCTAAGTCCAAACGAGGGCATAATTTGCCAAAATGTCAAAGTTAGGGGACTTGACCAAGTGAGGTTGGTAATTGATCTAGAAAAAGACAAAATAAGTTCCAAATCTATTTGCCTTTAAGTAATAGCTATATGTACTTGCACACAAAACTTTAATCAGGATTTTCTAAGTCTGAAAGGGGGCATAATTTGGCCAAAATGAATATCAGAGTTATGAAACTTGATGCTATCACATAGTTTCATAACCCCGAAGACACATGTGAATTCAATTCAATATCTGCATTACTTTTAGAGATAATAACATGCATGTAAATCTTAACCATGACTTTCTAAGTCCAAAGGGGGGCATAATCTGGCCAAAACACGTGTGAGAGTTATGGGACTTGACCCAGTGAGGTTGGTCATTAACCTAGAAAAAGAAATAAAAGCAGTTTCCAAGCTACATGTGTGTTTGCCTTTAAATGTTTTAACCAGGGTGTGACGCCAACGCAGACGCAACGCGACGCAGACGCCGGTGAGTAGAATAGGTAGACTACAACTATTCTTCGATTAGATGACAAATATAAATATTGATTAAATCCAATATTTTCGCATCTCCCTTTTAATTTCTGCTCACGACATGGCATGAGTTTGCAAACCCATATTTTTATGAAAAATTATTCAGTTTTAGTTTCAAAAACAGCGGCCTCAATCAACAGTAATAAATGAAATGATTTAAACGTCGACTTACTTAAAATGTACAAAAACATAGATCTATATCTCTCTATCTCAAACATTTAATGGAAATGACTCAGAAGACATACTTTTTCCTAATATGTCATAAAGGCATGTATTTCCCTTGTAAGCGAAGTCGCTTCATATTTTCTCAAACATTCTTTGTAGAAATTTCTTTGGAAGCTGTTTCTTGCGTGTTGGTGTAGTTGAAGAGTGCCAATGCGCCTTCTCGTCGGAGAGACAAATTTGCGCGCCGATACGACGAATAAGATTTGTTGTAATGGAGCACTAATTTGTCTTTCTGGCATGTTGATAAGTTGTGTTGCACTTTAAAGATGCAAATCAAAATTGAGACATAACGTCTTTTTTGTTCAATGTTTTCATTTATTAAAATATATTGGGTCTGTAACTAATAATATTATAAAGATTTTAAGCGTAATAAATTCAAAAATGCACATTTCTAGCATGTTTAACCTTTACCCTGCTAAATTTCTAAAATGGACTGGTCTGTCATTCAATTTGGGCATTACCTTTAATAATTCAAAGTGGTGTTCACTGAAAATTTACTGACTGAATAGCGAAGAGTGCCGACCATGATAAACAGGCATGAATGTGCAGGCTGATCTTGGTCTGCACTGATCGCAAAGACAAAATCATGCTGTCACGCAATTCAGATTTCCCTAATAAATTCCAACGTCCCTTCATCTTTTACTTAATTACTTAACACTGCCTCGCAGAAGACATAAATGATGAGAAAAAAAACACTGCTGTCACGCAATTCAGATTTCCCTAATTAATTCCAACGTCCCTTCATTTTTTACTTAATTACTTAACACTGTTTCACAGAAGACAGAAATGATGAAAGAATTATCTACAACAGAGATACGTGAAGGAAGAAACACGTAGATAAAGACAAAAATGACTGTTTTATTCTCTGACTGTCTTTTTAACTTTCAATTTGGTTTGACAATTTCTAGAGCAACTGAAGACGCACTGAAATCATTTACATTATTTCAAAAGTGGAACGTTTCAAAATATTTCGTTCAGCGTAGTTCAATAAAACGTGTTAGATTTGTTTTGGGTCTAACTCTAACTTTTTCAACAGTACTTCGTTTATGTAACGTCGGGCAGTTGACCTAACGAGTGTTCCTGGATCACCTGTTCTCCGCAAGTAATTGCCAATAACCCCACATAAATCCGAGGTGGAGGATTGGTGATTTCAGATACAATGTATTTTATTAAATCGTCAAGGAGAACATACGGCCCGCCTGAGGATCGAAATCTCCCTGAACTAAGCAGGCGGGTTACGCATGTTGGAAGCTTGAGAAAACATGCATTTTATTATGCTTAAATTAGACAAGAGACATTATAGTTTATTACTTATGAAACTATAGATGTGTACAGATACTTTGATATTTATCAGATTCTCCCTTTCGCACGTTATGTCTTTAGCGTTACACATTTCGATCGTGTAATTTGGAAGAAAATCTTTTTTGGCACAAAAAGTTATTCTATTTGTACGATATCGCGCAGATATATAAAGATACTGAAAACAAACTATACGTATATATATATATATATATATATTATATATAATATATAATAATATATCTATATATATATAATATATATATATATATATATAATATTCTTATAAGCCTTTCGCAACATTTACATCTGCGCGGCCAAAAATGTGAAATAAAAAATTTTGAGAAACGTGTATATACACAGTATCATTTCGTTTATTACCGAAAAAACAATATGTGAAAGGTACATATGAGCCGTGCCATGAGAAAACCAACATAGTGGGTATGCGACCAGCATGGATCCAGACCAGCCTGCGCATCCGCGCAGTCTGGTCTGGCTCCATGCTGTTCGCTTTTAAAGCCTATTGGAATTGGAGAAACTATTAGCGAACAGCATGGATCCTGACCAGACTGCGCGGATGCGCAGGCTGGTCTGGATCCATGTTGGTCGCATACCCACTATGTTGGTTTTCCCATGGCGCGGCTCAATTATGGACTTTTCTTTTCGCAGTTTAAGTTTAAGAAGTAGATATATACATTAGCTCGAACTCGTGGAATTCGAACAATACCCATCGCTCGAATTCAGCGTCACGTCCCAGCAGAATCCTGTAGTTTAAATCATACATTGTTCAATGGTTCGAAATTCCGGTTGATAAAACGAAGAAATTTGTCCGGTTCTCTCGAAGTCGAGCGAACGAAGTTAGATTGCAAACACATATTATTTAATTTTGTTAACCGAAAAGAAACTGAAGTATTTAACAACGGCTTTTTCTCACATATATATGTGTCACTTGATGTACGTGTCAGCCGATGGATAAATGGTGCTTATAACTGATAAAACCATAATATTTTGTGACAAATACAAGACATTGATAAATTACTGACGACAGTCCGCGTGTTGTGTTAAATATTTACATAGAACTACATTTTTGTAAACCTAAATGAAGCTGAGATTCTGTCGTTCAAACAGAATGTTCCATTCAATTAGACAATCAATCAAAGGAAGCACGTAAATGCATGTATATGAAATATATATTGACATCACTACAGGCTGTTAAAATTCTCAAATGCCAAGGAAAATGTGACACGCTTACGCGTATAAGTGGGACAAGAACAGGAATTATAGACCAGGTCTATAAGAGGTCTATAATAGAAACCAGGCCTGCCCTACTTCTGTTGTTTACAATAAAAACATGGAAAAATCGTGCGCGCGTGAGTGACTAGGTAAATAAGACTATCACCTGTTTCAAAAAAGTGTTTTAAAAATAAATTTTTGATCAGTCTTACATATCTTGAAATTCGTTCCAAAATCGACTTTGTCATAAAATTTTCATGAGATATCTTCCGGCTAAGTAAAAAATGTCTCGTAGCTCTACTGACTTTGTTTTTTCACCTATATGCTGCATAATGGATGTTCTTACAATGTATTTTTCATCAAATTCTGTTGAAAATCGTTGTTTTCCTAATACATTTAAAATAAAAGCATTCGTCTACAATTTCTGATAAGGGTTTCCCGGTTTATAACAAAACGGTATTCCAATCAGCAAACATCACGTGTTTTTCAAAAGAGCGCACACGTATATGTATAGCACACTATTGTGACGTTTTGAAATAATAAAAAAACAACAACATAAAATGAAGTCAGTGCACTTAGTCAGTGATTTCTTGTTGGCCTAGTGCGGTTACGGCATTCGTATTATACTTGTTCGTCATGAGATTCCCAAACCCGTTAAATTTTTTCTTTTTTAAATTTTTCTTCACTACAATTCAATGAAGACAAATCGAGATAGTAAATCTTGTCCACTAAAATTTTATGTCACAACTGATACGTAATTATGTCTAAATAGACTCCACCTTTATTATGATCTAATGTTTTTAATCTTTCTTGATATTTTGAAACCTGTAAGGGTTAGGTTTCATAACAATCTTACTTCACTGGCCATCATTTTAGGATTGATTGATTTATAGATACTTCCAATTTTATACGAAAGTAAGGAACAGAACAATATTTAAATTAGAAACCAGAGAAAAACAAACTTACATACAGTATGTAATGCAAACTGAAAAAAAAATGGGATCAAACTCCAGACGAAAATTATAATACAAATAACGCAACCGCTCCGCCAACGAGGAATCACTGACTAAATCGTTAACTTTGTGTTATGACTTAATTCTATGTTATTGTTTGGTTTTCACTTTTAAAACGTCATAATACTGTGTTACCTATAGTTCGGTTTTCTGGCGAGCGATGTTTTACATGTACTTTTAATAATGGAACGGTCCGTTATTTACGGGTAGACTAAGTGTTATTCGATTCAGTGGAACTTCCCTAAATAAGGCAAAGGAAATCATGCTGACATCCCTAATCGGTAGACGAGTATATAGATTCACCCATCAAACTACATTGCGCACTTTTGATTTGCTGCCTATGTAATGATAGCGTCTAAAAATACTGTCGCGTCTAATTCTATATTTATCAATGTTTATAAAATAAACCGTTGTAACGGATTATAAAAGTACATGAGAAAAACGGCAAAAATTTGAATGTTGCCATAATTCTGGAAACCATAAACTGGTCCACCATAATGTTTCATGTAAATATATGAAATAGTGGCGGTATTTTGCCTTTCGGTGAAAAATTATTTAAAAAAAATACAAGTCACCATGTGTGGATTACCCTGGCGTCGGCGTCACACATTGGTTAATGCACATACTGGTTAATGTTTTGCATGCAAGTACATCTGGCTATCATATAAAGGCATATAGTTTTTGATTTTTTTTTCTTTTTCTAGGTCAATTACAATGTACAAACCTCACTGGATCAAGTCGCATAACTCTGACATGTATTTTGACCAAATTATGCCCCCTTTTGGACTTAGAAAATTCTTGTTAAAGTTTTACAAACTAATATATTGAATTGATACTTCACATATGTCTTCGGGGTTATGAAACTAGAGGATTAAGTCCAATAACTCTGGCTTGCAATTTGGCCAAATTTTACCCCCTCTTTTGGACTTAGAAAATCCTGGTTAAAGTTTTGCGTGCAAGTACATTTGGCTATCATTTAAAGGCATATAGCTTTGAAACTTTTGTTTTTCTTCATCAATTACCAACCTCACTGGGTCAAGTCCCATAACTCTGACATGTGTTTTGGCAAATTATGCCCCCTTTTGAACTTAAAAAATTCTGATAGAAGTTTTGCATGCAAGTTATCACCAAAACTAATATAGATATTGAAATGAAACTTCATTTGCGTCTTCGGGTTTACAGATTAGTTGATAGTATCTAGTCTAATAACTCCGACTTGAATTTTGGCCAAATTATGCTTAAAGTTTTACATGCAAGTAAATATAGTTATACTTTAAGGCATATATATATATATATGAAACTTTTTTTCTTTTTCTAGATCAATTCCCAACCTCACTGGGTCAAGCCCCATAACTCTGATATGTGTTTTGGGCAAAGTATGCCTCCTTTTGGACTAAGAAAATTCTGGTTAAAGATTTGCGTCGCGTCTGCAAATCAAATACAGATACATTTGTGTATTGCACTGAAACTTCACATATGTCTTCGGGATTATAAAACACAAGTCTCATAACTCTGACCTTTAATTTAGGCAAATCATTCCCCCTTTTTGACTTCTGGTTAAAGTTTTGGTTGAAACTCTACTGATATTTTAACATGAGATTAATATTCCTTCTTCTGTCACAACGATTCGGATAGTCCAGCACTGGCTGTCTTATGGACAGCTCTTATTTTGATATTGAGTGTGGTTTTCAAACTTTTATTGTAATCACAGATATTTTTAGCAGACCTCTGGTAATTATAATCTCTAAAATCCATCATTATTGTTCATTTAAGGACATGTGATATGTAATCAAACACTATTAATAACATGTAGTCTCAGCTACATCATTGAACACAACACGTATGCAATCATGATTACTCTCTAATAACATTTTTATTACATTCCCTACATATTAAATAAGTTATCAAGCTGTGTAATATTAGCAAGTTGACATATGTTTTGATAATGAAAGCAGTCACTAATTTCTTCATAAAAAGATAACTAGGCATGAACAACAGATACTGCAATAGTTTAGTAGCAATGCCAAAAAAAGTCAGAAACATTAGATCATTAAATTAAATGCTGTTTCATTGAAGTGACATGTACAAATGTACATTATATTCCTAAGGGGTATAAAGGTATTCAAATCCATAGTACACTCAGAGCTTGAAATCCTATTTAAAATTACTCCAAAAAAAAGAGCTAGGCTTTAGTAATTGGGTCAATACAGTATATCATAAATGATATCCAAATATGTCAGATAATGAACAATAGGTGTAAATCATGAACAACTTTGATATTATATAATAACAGCTCTTTTTCAATTGAATATATTGCCGAAAATAGGTCCTGTTCACATTTCAGAACTAAACTTTCTATTCAACAATGCCAAAACGGGTATGGCCAAAAATCGCTTTTACTTACAAATTATTATATCCAATTAAATCTTGTATAATGGTGACCTAATTTATGTATAGATATGTACGTAGAAAGTAGCCAATTGTTTTACTGAATTCAGAGCCCGGAATTTTTGCTTTTTATGTACTTGCTCCCTTTTAATCCTTTTAAAGTTTCTTTGTCGATTCACTTTAAAATTCATAAGGCTCTTATTTAATTTTAAAAACAGATAATGGTGCTGTCCAGATAGAGACTACGCGTATGTCGGATATTTAGAAAAAACGCACTTTCAATATTACGCATGGAATTATAATGTCAAAGTCATAAAGGGAAAGGGAGATGATCAAGACAGAACATTTTATATATACATGTAGTACTTTCTATTATGTTAATTATACAGTCAAAACTATGACAAATATATGAGAAAACAATTATCAAACATTGGATTTAACAAGAAAATGGTATATTTTATATTCATAACAATACATGTGGCAGCTACATTTTAATCAAAGGCATTATGACCCTTTTAAAGGCTTTGGCAACTTTTTCTTGTTTATACTGCTTATCGCTTTTTCTGACCTGTCTCAGTGATTGTGTTTAAAATGAATTTTATAGTCTCAAATTAGCAAAATGTCTGGTTAAATGTAGACCTGCTGATTATTCTACTGAAAATGTACAGGCTGATAGCTTTCATCATACTCTTTGTCAAAGACATACTTTCAAAGAAATAACAGTATTTGACAAACAATATAAAACATACACTGTAGTAGGTGAGTCCGATCAAGAACATGTGCTACTGCAGTTATTACCTGCAAATTAAATTTGATAATCCAATACATGACACAAACGCAGATAACAACATCTAACATATTTACTAATATTTCTTACAATATGAAATGTGAATGATAATGGATTTAGAGGGTTTCAAGGAGCAAAGTATGAAACGATGACATGGTACAAAAATGTAGTTTCAGTCACATAAAATCATTAAAGTGTAACATTCTTCCATGTGGAAAGATACAATATGCTGATTGTACATAACAATAACTATTGCGAATAATCGGTTTGGGCTTCATATAGCTCTGTCGTAAATTATGTAAATGCTTGATCATATGGGATCACCCTTACCGGATGTGCAGGCTGATCATGATCTAAACTGATCTCAAAGGCAGAACCAATCGTGTCAAGCATGGTAAAGGTTAACATTTGAAAAATAACAATCTTTGAAACTGCAAGTTACTCTAGGCCCGTTTGCATCAACATTTAGACGGAAGAACTGTAAATATTCTTTTTTGTAATAACTTTGTCGAAGGCATTATTTTGTTGAGCCATTATTTAGCTTCATAAACTGGCTATATCATTATTTAGACCAGTTTTGTGTATATTAAAGACGTCTGTAGTGGTCCCATGTTCCATGACCTAGATATCAATTCTAGATATCAATTGTATATTTTAGCAAATTACGTCGATTACTGACCATAAACTACGAAATAATTCGGACTTGAGAACTGTTATTAGACCAGCATGATATTCATAACCGTCAGTGAGTGTGGTTTTACGGCAAATCGACACAAAATGGTCATATATCGCCGAGTCATAACTGTCAGTTCATTATGATAATGACTATAGATGAGTAATGTCTTTATATAGAACATATCATTTAGAAGACGGCTCTTTGGCAAGACATAATTTTTCATTTGCAAGAAATAATTTTGTTTTCATCGCACTGTAAGTTCCCGCATTACAGTCACGATTTGGTGAAATATGCATTCGTTGACTAGTGAGCCATAGAAGAACTATGGTCCGATATTCACAGACAGACAGACTTTCTGCCTCTTAATATCAGATCATATTCCATGGCCCACTGGCAGACAGATTGTCTGCCTCTGAGTTTGAGATCATATTCCATGACCCACAAGTCAACAGAGGTTTTTATCATATGAATGAGAAAGCTGAAAATGATGATGACGATGAAAGAAAACAATGGATAAGAATGATGGTAAATGGTGATCAGACTTATAGCGATGATTGATGTTAATGATTGTAATAAAGAAGCTGATGAATGGTGATTCGGTTGACGATGAATAAAAGTGACGATCACGAATAGTGAGTGAAAGGTGATGATGATGAGGACTAAACGATATGTGCTGCTGATGAAGAATGATAATTAGGATAATGCTGCTGTTGTAGCTGTTACCGCTGATAATGATAATTAATGATGATTGGATGGATGTTGAATAGTAATAATGATAAATGCTAATGAAAATGATGGATGACGACAGATAATGATGATGAAATTTGGGTTGCATAAAACCTCCTATCACATACTTAAAGTTGTCTCTGTTCCTATTGTTGCCCTCATTTTTTGCATGAAAATATGTTATATTTTCTTTATAACACGTGTTGTCTCTTATTATACATATATGTATGCAAACTGAGAATATGCCGGATTAAAAACTTGGAAACTTGGAAATTGAAACAATGTTATATATCTGAAGTGATTTGTCTTATGTAGAGAAGTTGACTGTTTCTTGGTACTGGTACAGAATCTGGGCACTGGATAGATTAATGTTTTCCTGTCACCTAATACATTGCCCCGGGTATAGTTCCGGACTTTAAAGGGACTGACCTCCAGATTTTGGATAAAAATGATCTTTCCTTCAAATTGAAGTTTAGCCATATTCTGTTGGTTAAGTTGTGTTTCTCCGTAAAAAAACTGACAGCAAGGCTTAATAAGCGATGTTTGATGAATGGTAATGTCGCAAGTAGATTCTAACTGACAGATGATAATTACGCAAGATACTGATAGAAAGCGATGGATGACGAATAAAAGATGGCAAGTGATACATGACGAACGATAATTCCATCAGTAACTGATATCAAGCTATGCAAAATGTATAATGATTTAGCTAGTTGCTGGCAGCACGCGATGTTTTACGAATGATAGTTCCGCGAGTAAATGACAGCAAGCAAAAGTAATTGATTTAAAGCGATGTTTTACGAGTGATAATTCTCGAAGTAATTGAAAGCAATGTTTGACGAAAGATAATTCTGCAAATTACTGTCAGAAAGCGATTTTTAACGAATGATAATTCCGCAAGCTACAGATAGCAAGCGTTGCATTAAGAATGTCTTTCATGGAAATCTCCGCTGACCGATCTCGCAACCTTTTTAATATGTCATCAAATCTCAAAATCACTCGGAAATAAGTGTGTTCTATTAGAGTTTTATAATTATAACAGTTGATTTTTATATGTTAAAAGTGTTACGTAAAGGAAATGTGCGTCTATTTTATACTTTTATACTCACCAGTAGAGCATTAGTCCATGGAACAATGCTCCGATAAATCAGTATGGCATATTTAGTTCTACTAATAATAGATTTAACTGGTGATAGGAGGCGTGAGGGGTGTTGCAAATTTTCATTACCTGTCATGAACAGACTCAATCTAACCGAGTTTGCTATAGGTTTGCTGAATTTTGCTCATAACTCTTCCTTCTTATTTATCCTCAATTTTTCACATGTGATCAATCTGACTAAAGTACTTGATCTTCTAACTAAGATCTGAGAACGACCCATTCACATTCGTCTTTTGTATGTTTTGGATTTCCAGTAATGCTATTTTTATTTTATCCAATCAGAGGATTTGTTCGAATGTCAAAGAGTAAGAAAAATGTGCAGTCATTCCAGGGCTCGAACCCAGGAGCCCTCACTTACGAATCAAGTGGCCTACCGACTGAGCTAGCCGGCTATCTGATACATTACGACATAAGACTTGTAAATATCAAAAGTCAAGGCTACATGTAGATTTGCAAGATGTTGTAAGTTAGGCTCTAAATGGCTAGCGAAAGGGTCGTCAGAACGAGGCTATGAATAGGTCGTTCTCAGATCCTATGCGTAGCGTTATAGGAGATTACTTTAGTCAGATTGCACATGCGATAAAACAAGAAGTCACTATTAGTGATAAATGCCCTCAATGCGTGCTCAAGAATGCTACAGTTGTCTGCGCAAAATATGCCAGAATAGTTTAGGTATGAATAATTTTGTGACCTTGACCTTGACCTGAGAGAGCCGGGTTATAAGCGCGACATATTTTCTCAATATGGTTAACATTTGTGTCAAATTATTTTCAAATCCCTTGATAAATGGCTTAGTTATGGACCAGACAAGAAACTGACTTTGTTAACATTTGACTACTAAGTGTGACCTTGACCTTAGAGCTAGGGGTTTGAGTCGTGTGCATGTCATCTCATTATAGGGAACATTAAGTATTTTTAAAATTACTTCATCGATGGCAGAGTTATGGACCGGACAAGAAACAGACCATGTTAACCTTTATCTTCTAAGTGTGACTTCATCTCAGTGTTGTTATATTTTCTGGTCCTTCGGGATCATTGATTTCAACTCATTTAGATTTGAAGATTGAATACTGCTTAAGCCGGTGCTAGGAACGTGGGCAGTGTTGCATTTTCCATTACTGCACATGAACAGACTCAATCAAACCAAGTCTGCAATTTTCACTGTCTGCCTTGTTCTCGATGCTTCCAAGGGATCTAATTTCCAGATTTTATTTTTGACCTTATAGGTAGGGGTCTAGGTCTTGCGCATGACATGTTATCTCATTATGGGGAACATTTATGTCAAGTAATTGGTACAGTTACATCATGTGATACTTTAATAGTTCTGTGGCATTGATTTTGATTCACACTAACCATTTGTAATAACTGACTACTTAAAATTCTAAGAAACATATATATCTATTCTCTCTCACAAACGCAATCGTATTTTATATTTCTTACAGTTTCTTCATGTACGAACTTTCCTTTAGTGAGTTGAATTTCAGCATTGCATTCCTTGTTTGATATTTGTCGTTGTTTTTTAAGTATTTAATTTTCGATTTTCTCTGTTGTCAAGGGTTGCAAGTTTAACGATAGGATTTTTGCGTCTGGAAGTATGCTAGTTTTTGTTGTCTTACGAATACAGCAAAATGTGCATAGTTAAAAAAGTGATCAACAAGAAAATTAGTTAGCGCCTTACTGTAACTTTGTAAAGTAAAATATGTTCTGTTTTTGGTTTTATGTCTACTGCTCATAATAGACAATTACTTACTATCACAAATTTGCTTCTTGGAAACATGTTTGCAAATACTGTTGTTATATTCAGTGGTATTTCTTAAGATACAGCTTCAGAATGACGAAAATATTTTTTATCCGAAGTACACATCAATAAAGTCTGTTGCAAATCTTACATGTATTTTCTTGCCTACAGCTTAATTGACAATAGTATGTGTTTGTATAAGTTATAAAATGATACAATAACCTGTATAAGCAATCTCACCTATGGCTAGCCTATGCAAGTTCTGTAGATAGGCATTTTAAGTATATTTCAAACATGCTACAACTATGCCTATCCGCCATATTTTGTTGTGATCACATGCATGTAACTGTGCATTCTACTGGTAAAAATGGAGTTAGAGCAATTCTGGATTAAGTTAAATGGAGGTAGAGCACTCCTTTACAAAGTCTAATGATGATCACATGATGTTAGTTTATGTGTATGATTGGTCAGAATAATTTTAAACATTACAGTGCTCTAAGTCCTGGAGATAGAGTACTTTAATCGTTACTGTTACATTCAAACAGAGGACATGGAGCAAGGTATTATGCAGGATCTTTCTCTATGACGTCAAATGCTACGTCTTCTTGCTCCAGAACGATAGAGCTCGGCGAGACAAACAAAATGATGTAAAAATCTCATTTTTTCACAAAATGGTGATAGATAACTTTTAATTCCTCCAATACTGAAGAGCACAACATATGTATATGAAACAAATATGATCATATATGTACAGACACAGAACAACAAATACATTAAGACATGATATGACAATCACCATTAATACTATTATAGAATGCTACATCACAATAAGATGTTTAAAATACCATTAATGACCAAGTGACCTAACACGTATGTAAAGTGACCTAACACGTATGTAAAAAATGTCGAGTTAAAGTTATATTTTTGACATTATACTTACATATGATTTTTGTTTCAGAAGACAAGTAAACTAAGATCATGTCAGACACATCTAGCGTAAGAATACATTAGAGGTATCCTATCACACCTGCCTTTACATACTAGAGTCGATACAGTAATTTGATACTCTATATGATACAATATTACTTACAAAAACTGATACAATATTACTTACAAGTATTCACAGCAATACATACAGTAATTATTCACTAGCCAATCTATCTGAGACTTGGAACGAAACCGAAAGTCAAGTCAAAATTTGATTGACCGAGAGATGTAATTTTATACTGTTTACACTGAGAAAAAAGGAAATAAAACAACAACAATGAACTAAGACTTTTACCAAAATCTTCACTCGAAACGAAAAAGTAAGAATATGGAAAAGTCTTTTACATAATTATACTTTACTGCATGTTCTTAAAATGTTTTTTTTTTGTTCATATGGAGGACTAGCATTGTAAGTATACTAAATTATACGACCTTTGATACGCGATGAACAGTCGTTCCCACAATAAAGCAATCGTTAATACAGTTCCTTAAGCAACCATGTATAAAATAATTTATCAAATTTAAATGTCTATTTCATCATACGTAACAGGAGTTTGGCAGCATTATAATACTTTAAGCTGTACCCGTCTGATTCAGCGGACATTTTGATATAAAACCAGCATTGTTCCTTAGGACGCAATGAAAATGTTTGTGCAAATTTTGCGACACCGTGTTGCGTTATGACAGTATCCCAGAGTTCCAAGTTCTTTACACAGTAGCAAATTAAATGTACTGTGAGGTCTTCTGTTAGATATCCACACTTGTGACATTTCTGAGGAAACGATCTAGAGAAGTATTTTCCAATTAAGTCCATAAGAAAGGTACACATAAACAATAACTTAGGATTCCTTTTAGCAATCAACCACAACATACACGGGCGTTCAAACATTATCAACCAAGTAATATCAGAAATACTGTCCTGGATATGCGTGACTCGTTTAGCAGTTTCAAATCTCAATACAGCATTTTTCAAAATAGTTTTCCAAGAGTATTTAGAAGGGAAACAAGATGATCTCATATATTCTTCCAGGAAACTCCCTAAGCCATACTTTTGGAGAAGTCTGTATGCCTCTGGGATGAAACCGTGTCTTTGTGTATCAAAATGTACAAATCTTATCAGTCTTTGCATGAAAATCTGTTTAGCTAAATACCTGCTCGGGAGATTGCACAGTAGACCGAGAAACTGGAGCTTTTTATAATCAACAATAGTCTCAATAGGGTTCAAGTTTATGGCACTTAAGCAAAATTCAGAATTAGTATTTGGTCTAAGTCGTTGCATTGATTTCACACAAAATCTGTGAGCTCTCTCCAAAGATAACATGTCAGTTACTGAATACGTATTCCACAGTTCGCATCCATATAGAGCCTTTGGTAGGACGACTGAATTATATATGGTTCTTAAAGTGAAAAGATTTGTACATTTTGATAGGGTTTACGGATAGTGTATTAACTCCATCATTTGAAACACTTAAGTAGAATCCTCTAATCTTCACACATGCCTGGTTAATAGATGTTTTTGTTGAAATGAATTTGTCGCATATAAGACCGAGATGAGTATAGTCTTCAGCTTCTGGAATTTGTTCACTTCCGAGCATCACACGTCTAGCCGTAACAGAATTAGTATTTTCATTAAAGACAATAACTGCACACTTGCTGGCATTATAACAAAAGCGCCACCGTTTCGAATATCTGTCACATATACTCAACATTTCATCTAGCCCCTGCTTTGACAAGTTCTTTTTAATAATATTCACTGTTTCTAACTATTTTACTGTCAACACAATGATACTTTTTCTCCAATTTCTGTTTCAATCTGGGCAAGCCCGTCTTTCAACTTCACCGTTGTATACAGACGATCTTGGCCCAGATTTTTCCCAATAACCATCGATATCAACTGGACCTTTTTGCCATTTGTATCCGGATCATGTGTCAACACCATTGATCCGCTGTCACCCTCTTTGCAAAATGGTGTTGTTGTCGTGGCAAGGGAGTTATCATCACTTTCCACATCTCTGTCAGCAACTGCTATATAACTACCATCATCCCGAGGCACATGTACAGACTTCAGCTCGGGAATAGCAACTCTACCTAAACCAGGTGTAGATGATGCACCCCATGTATGGACAAAAAGACCTTGAAGCTGGTATGGCTTATACTCACATAGTTTACCTGGCACTGGGTCATTGTCTTCCGTTTTATAGCTAAAATCGCATTTCTTTTCTTGATTTCTGTCAATACTAGCCGCTGCAACGTCAAGGATCCTTCCCATTGTTTCTTCGGCTTGTGACCTTTGTTCTCCCTTCGGTGCAATGTTCTTGCTTTTGTGTACCATAGTTTCACCTGTTAAAGAACATTTACCCTTTGAAATATAAACTTTTCCATCATCACTTTGTACGCTTAGATGTCTTGGAATCAATGCGTACAAATGTTTCTGAGTATCAGAGCGTACATATCCTGCCACTGTGCCAAAACATTTTGTTTGTTTGTCGTTTTTGTCTGGATAAATTTCGGCTTTTGAACCTGATGGGCATGACGCAAACGGTTTGATTAGTGATGACTCGACCTTGTATTTACTTATTTTATGTTTTCTTAACACTTCTTCAATGTCCTCACAAAGTATCATCGACGGTGTTCCTTCATCCACAAACACATATAAGGTGCTATCGTAATAGCCACACCAGCTTATCTTCTTACTGACTTTTCTGAAGTCTTGAAGTAACTAAAAGTAAAAATGTGTATGTACAGTATATGCACAGAATAATTACAGTTGCACTAGGAGACAGCTCGTAAACAAGACAACTCTCTTTTCAGAAATGAAGTAAAAATGGATATCCAATGAAGTATCTAATTGTAAAAAGACGTGATTTATTTGATGTATTTCATGGCAAAAATCAGTAAAGTTGAGAAAGGCATATTATAGATTCTATGGTGGTTCTATGGTAAAAATCAGTGAAGGTGAGAAAGGCATATTAAAGATTCTATGGCGGTTCTATGGTAAAAATCAGTGAAGGTGAGAAAGGCATATTATAGATTCTATGGCGGTTCTATGGTAAAAATCAGTGAAGCTGAGAAAAGTAAATTAAAGATTCTATGGCGACTTTCCAAAACTGATTAGCAAAATCATGTTATGAAAATTAAGCATATATATTACTGTGTAAAAATACTATTTTCTTTATATCTTAATTATAAATGTCAATAAAAGGTAAAATAACGATTTTGTTGTAATCGGAATTTCTCTCTTTCACATTATACATACTTTGGCGCTTATTTTGTTCTTTTCCTGTAATGCCAGCTCTGGTCGTTCGTGTTCTGGCACGTGACTTCTGTTGTATAAGCCAACCATGTCATACACAAGGCGCTCCGCTGGCTTTTCATAGTCTGGATGCAATGAAATAAAAATAGTTTGCAAGGTTTGGTTTCTTCCTAGTCATGGAATGAATTAATATAGGTAGAGTTTAACTTACTAGTAGCCGTTTGATTCATTAAGTAATTGTTTCAGTGGTCTCGTGCAATTTCTTAATAAAAGGGAAATGTGAAGCAGGCATCTAGCGGGGCTGTTTCCAGCCAGGTGCCCTTCCGTGAATGTCATAATGCTTGGAGGGGCACCAGGGGCCATCCTCTCCCATCAAAAGGTAGGAAGTATCCGCATTACCTATAATTGTGTCGGTATGACCTTAGACCCAACAAAACAAGTATTTAAATGGAATCTTTTAGTTAACAAAAAAAAAACATATAAAAACCGGTTGGGTTCAGAAAGTGGCAAGTTGCATCAAATAGTGTGAAAATAATTTTAAATGAAACAATAAAACTCACCACCTAAGGCAGCATCTTTCAAACGAGAACTAATGTATTCACATCGTTTTTTCAACCTGTGAAACACATTTCGCTCAAGAAGTTTACAAATTTCCTCACTTATAGATTCCTTTAAACAAACAGTAAAATCTTTTCTTTTCAACCTTTTTGAAAGAGCATCTCTGTCAGCTTTGTTCTGCGCTACTGCAATCCTTCTGGTGAATTCGGTTTGACCGATGGTTTGTTGTAGGAGTATATATGCCGTTCTAGGCAGGGAATAGTGCCTGTGTTTTTCTATCCGGCTTTCCAAGTATTCGTCATTTAATTCTGCTTTCGTTCGTTTGCAACTGCCCTTACATATCAAAATGTCCTGTTCGTCTATCACTTGTTTAAAGCTGGACTGGAACACATGAACAATAATTGTGTCGTCCCCTTCGTTGTTTATAAGAGAGTCTGATCTGGAAAGATCTCCTAGCTTCTCCCATAATTTTCTATCTCGTTTCAAGAGATCATTTACTTGATTTTTCATAAAGATATACCTTGGGTAGCAGTCTTCGCCGACTGTGAATTTCGTGTTTGACGTCCCCATTTTTAAATCACTGCTGAAATACACATTTGGTATAAGTTAGAAAACCCATATACATGTATATGTTTCAATCAGAACCTTGTCATACGGGTTTGAGACGGGAAAAAGTTTAGACTAAATATTTATTGCGACCAAGCAACAGATACGTGTACGTTCCTTTTGTAGTTAGTTATGCTCTGGTTAAAACTTATAGAAGATTAGTAGACTGACCGTTTTTGCAGTTTTTGTACCTTAAATGTTTAAAAAGCGTGACATTGTTTTATTAGCCGAACCGCACTAATTTCCTGGTTCGGGAATGGTCGGTTAGTCAGTAAGAAAACCGGAACGTAAGAATATCAATTCAAGTAAATGCTGGAATTACTAATATATAACATTTTAGCACATCTTTTAATGTACTACAAATAACATTTCATATAGATATTATCTCAATAAACAACTTAAGCTGAAAACTATATGAAATACTACTAAAAAGTAAGGTGAAAAGAATGTTAGTTTAAAAATATGTTTTATGCCACCGGAAAGTATATAGCGTTTGAACTACACATTCGTCATTTATGAACAGTGGATATGCGCATATTATTCGGATTTTCATATTAAATGATTGTTTTTGGAGAAATGGCAATTTTAGACTTTTAAAAATTTAAACTACATAAGAACGTTGTGTGCCTTGGTACACGTCATCAACATGAAGTGGACATGCGTATACTACCGGGACTTTCATGACCATTTTTTCTTCATTATGACTCGTTTTTTTTTATACTATCGAGCATTTTCAGGGGCTAGCATATAGCATGTGTCATACAATTTTGACATCATTCTTGTGTAGTTTAGGTGTGAACAATTTAAAGATAGAATTAAAAGGAATTTTGTATGTTGTAAGCTTTCTGGTATCTTTAATTATAATTAAATATAATAATAGTTTAAAACCAGAAAGAATGACGTAATAAGTGAATACAAAGTACGTTTTTTCCTAATCAAATCGGCTTTATAAATAAAAAAAATACAGATTATCTCTATTAAAAACAACTCGAAGCTCAATAACAGGGAAAAAAAGCAGTAAAAATATTGTTTTGAAGACAGATACACACATATAATAATAATATAAAGATCTATAAAGAACAAAACAAAGAAAACTTACGGGAATTAATCAATTCAAATTTTTCCCTCGAAACGTAAAACAATTTAAACTGAGGTCTTATAGTAAATGTCTTTTACTTTTATTTAAAGATAAGCCTTCAGAAGCGTTAGATTTACTGTCTTACAGATCTCAACGAAGCGGTAGAATGATTTGCATTGTTTTATACTATCAAATTTCTTTCACCAAGTCCGTTTTGTATTTATTTCAACAATACTATATCTACCCGTTTGATTACGCACTACTTTTTCGTTATTTAAAAATACAATCCTTACGCGAATACTACATTCTTATTGCTATTAGATTTAAAGCCAAATGTGTTTACATTGATGAACCCACAATTTTGAGAAGTGTTTTCGTTTTACTGTATAAGTAAAATGACGATATTTTTTGCAAATTTTGAACAAAGAAGTAGAATCTCGTCTTATTCTACAAAGATACGGTTCTATTAAACCGACCACATTCAAAGAAAAACAACATAGATTCAAATTAACACTTTGAACGGCATTCAACTGCAGATAACTTAAATGTTCTCCTTCACTTATTTTATACGTTAGTTGTTTCTATTGTAAGTATTTTGGTAGTTTAATGCACGAAGTTTTCGTGTTTTTAGCGCTTTACCTTCACTGCATGCTACCATTCGGCTGCAGAACCTTAAGTCTTTATGCTACATTTGATAAATGATTTTATTATATACCTATACATGTATAAATTCCGCCAGTAATACGGCTTGTATTTTATAAGCAAATACGAATTGGCAGAAAAAAATCTGTACTGTACATTTTGAATTGTATATTTCCGGATTTCTTTCATTTAATATGCATGACATGACACATTTCTATAAATAGCGCACACAAAAACTACGTTAAGTTCTCGATAAACATTAAGCGGTCCGGTGGTAAACACTGTCGGACTACGAAACAGGGGTTGTGAGTTCGAGCCTCCGCTCCTCCAACTAAAATTTCTAACATTAGGATATGAGTCCCGTGTATGGATGCTTTACACCTGGCAAGCCAAAGAACCAGGGAAGCTTCTAGAGTGTCTTCTGTATCTTGCACTATCCTCCTACTAACATTGTACACAGTCTTCTGGAGTCGCCCATATGGGTTACCGGTGGCGACTATAAATAAATTTATATATATACAAAGATTTCGTTCGATGACAAAACAACAAACAAGTAAGCGGAGGTGTATATTAAAGGTGTCATTACAGCAGTAGCTAGATCTTGTATTTTGGCAGGGCCGATCACTTTTCGCGCTTGCGCGCCTCTTGGGATCCGACCTTGCAAAATCCACTCAAGCCGGATCCAGAGTCCCAAATTAAGATACTAGTACTACTTATATAAGTAACAGTATTTAGACCATCATATCAAATGTAAAACTTAACAAATTACGTTAAGATATAATTTATTCATTTTTAAAAATCAAAATCATTTTATTAAGACGTCACAAAATACACATCAAAACTGTATTTTCAGGAAACGAGTGAAACCATTAATGACTTAATTTTACAAGGAAATGAATAAATAACACTTACCTATCAATAGATTCTAGACATTTTAGTGTATTTTGCGACTTTAAAAACGGATTAGTTCGATGAAACTGTACTAGTATTATACTGAATAAGTACTTTCAGTACTTTTTTTAAAGATATTACCAAAGTAACAAATGGTTGGTTCAGTAGGCCATCAGCTTCGTCCATTATATGAGCCGTGCCATGAGAAAACCAACATACTAGTAGTGGGTTTGCGACCAGCATGGATACAGACCAGCCTGCGCATCCGCGCAGTCTGGTCAGGATCCATGCTGTTCGCTTTCAAAGCCTATTGCAATGACTGAAACAATTAGCAAACAACATGGATCCTGACCAGACTGCGCGGATGCGCAGGCTAGTCTGGATCCATGCTGGTTGCAAACCCACTATGTTGGTTTTCTCATGGCGCGGCTCATATGTATCCCGCCCGATGAGCTCAGCTGGCGAAGCCTGAGAGTAGACAATTTGTTTGAAGTCATTCGTCCTGTGGGGAAGCTGTCCAGTACTTGAGGAGAACAAACTGCGACAGAATCCATGAATACGTGTTACTTCAGATTTACTGAAATAATTCTGAACAAGAGGGCCTAGTGGCCCAAAGTCGCTCACCAGAAATTTACTATTTTGAACAAATACTGAATCATGAATGGAAACAGTCACCCAAAGAGGACCTCAACTCTCTGAACCTTTAAGGGGCAAAACACTCCAATCTGAACACATTTATGAGAGAACCTTGTATCAATGCTACAGACCAGGTTTGATGAAGATCCATGATTCAGGTATTTTTACTTGTAGCCCTAGCAACCCCTGAATTTGAGAGAGGAACTTAAAGTGATCCTAAATACTAAGCATTTCATCAGAGAAGAAGTCTTATGAAGGCATTTCTATTTTTAGTTCTAGCGGCCCCTAAAAAAAAAGACCGACTGTCCCTATTAGTATAAATTTGTGAGAGGACCTTATAATGATGCTACAGGCTAAGTTCAAAGAATTTCCAGGTCATTTGGAGGCAATTATCTTTAGGTATAGTGGGGCCAAGTGACCCCATCTGAACAGAATTGGGAGAGGTCCTTAAAATAAAGCCACAAACCAACTTTGAAGATCCTTCCGACAGTTCAGGAGAGGTCATTTTAAGGTATTTTTCTAATTTTGGCTGAAGCGGCCCATAATAAGAGGCCAAGTGCCCTCATCTAAACAAGTTTGGGAGAGGACCTTATAATGATGCAGTAGATCAAATATGATGAAGATCCATTTCGTGGTTCATGAGTAAAATCTTTGACAGGCTTTTTTTATTTCTATTTTTAGTTTAAGAGGCCACTAAAAAAGAGCCAAGTGACCCCCATATGAACAAAATGGAGAGGTCTTTATAACAACGCTATAGACCAACTTTGAAGATTCTTCCACTGGTTCATGAGTTGTTAGAAGTATTTCTAATTTTGGCTCTAGCGGCCCCTAAATTGGGCCAAGTGCCCGTTATTATAAAATCTGGGAGAGGACCTTATAATGATATTACAGCCTATGTTTGATGAAAATCCTTCAAGCAGTTCATGAGGAGAAGTCGTTTAATTTTTTTTCTAATTTTTGCTCCAGCGGACCCTTAATGGGGCCCAGTGCCCCCCATTTGAACAAAATTGGGAGAGGTCCTTATAATGATGCTACAGACCAAGTTCGATGGAAAAGATTTAAAGGTATCTAGCAGTCCCTAAAGGGGCCAAGTGCCCCCATTTCAACACATTTGGGACAGGGCCTTATAGTCATGCTACAGAACAACTTTGATGAAGATCCATCAACCTGTTAATGAGAAGAAGTTGTTTAGTTTTCTCTATTTTCAGCTCTAGTGGCTCCTGAAAGGCACCAAATGCCCCCATTTGAATAAATTCGATAGTTGATCTCACCAGGATGGTACAGACCAAATTTAATGAAGATACGTCGGAAAAAGTCATTTAATGATACTTCCATTTTCAGCAGTAGTTTCCCCTAAAGAGCTGGAGTGCTCACATTTGCAGAAATTTAATGACAGAGCAACCTGTTGAAGATCCATAAAGCACTTCAGTTCTTTAAAAGTTGTTTCTATTATTTAGCTGCAGTTGCCCCAGATGGGCCAAGAGTCTCCATTTAAACAAACTTAAGAGAAGATGTTTTTGCATTGTTACAGACCAGGTTTGATGAAGATCCATCTAATTGCTCCTAAGCAGCTGGTCATAAGTTTGTATTTTCAATTTTTACCCTTAGCTGTTACTTGAAAAGGCCGACAGTTCCCTTATAATCTGGCAGAAGACCTGATAATAATGGTACAGTTTTATGAAGCCAAGTTACATCATAATGCCAAGTGAAATGACAAATACAAACTGCAAAGATATCATTTATTCACTTAATACATGCGTAACAGACAATCAACAAGTACTCTTCAAAACAGAAAAACAAGTAAAAGATCAATCCCCCATATACATTCTTGTCCCTGCACCCTCCCCAACTTCCAAATCGCGACATTTTGAATGAGCGAGCTCGCGACGCACCTCTGCAGTTATCAGTTCATGTGAATGTACACGTAACAATTCCATCATTGCTTCTTTCTGTTCACTGGATATATCTTCTTTGTATCTCTGTACAAATGTCAACAAACTCTGGTGCCATAACACCGGCAGCTCTCGCTTGTCTGTTGTAAACCTGTAACAGTTAAAAGACTATGATCAAAAAATCCTACTCGTACAAAATCATGTCGGTTTTTAAAACAACTTTTGCTGTTCTTCAGCAGAATACAGACTGCCAAGTAATGAAACAGCCAAATCCAACAAGAGGGCCATGATGGCCCTATATCGCTCACCTGTTATCATTGCATTTGAGGACAAGAAGGTCCTCAGAAAAAATATCTAAGTCCAAAGGACAGGAACAACAAAAAGAAAAAAAATCTTACAAGGTATAGATATGTTAAAATACACCTAAAAATTGGAGATACCATCCATGTTGTACCACAGAAAACTGGTCTTGTGTTTTCCCTACGGTCAATAATAAAAAAGTTACTAAAATAAGCTATTTATAGTAACGTAAAAGGGAAGTAATTAAAAAAAATAAATATTGTAAGTGGACAAAAGAAGGATCTGCCAAATAAATCTGTTGACATAAATGAAATTTCAGATCAGTATCTTCATTAGTTATGGAGATATAACAATTTTAACTTAAAATAAAGGGAGGTAATTTGACATAAAATCAGTCCATAGTTATCTACCCTGATTGTCTCAGTCCAACTAATAACAATAATGAAATTTCAAATAAGTCCTGTAAGTACTTACTGATATAAATCCATTTTGATTACAATCAGGGGAGGTAATATCAGTTATAAAATAACTCTGGAACAAATGACTGGATCTGATTTGTCATGGAATCCAAGATTTATTGTTGTTAAAGATATTTTGGAAGTTTGTATCAAATAAAACCATAAATAAAGTCTCTATATGGCTGCAAAAGCCAAAATAGCCAATTTTGGACCTTTAAGGGGCCATAACTCTGGAACCCAAGACGGAATCTAGCCAGTGGAAGAAAAAAAGCAAGATCTTGTGGTGATACAAGTTGTGTGCAAGTTTAGTTAAAATCAAATCATAAATGAAGCTGCTATTGTGCAGACAAGGTCAAAATAGCTAATTTTGATCCTTTCAGGGGCCATAACTCTGGAACCCATTATGGGATCTGGCCAGTTCAAGAAAGGAACCGAGATCTTATGGTGACGCAAGTTTTGTGCAAGTTTGACTAAATTCAAATCATAAATGAAGCTGCTATTGCGCAGGCAAGGTCAAAATAGCTAATTCTGGCCCTTTCTGGGGCCATAACTCTGGAACCCATAATGGAATCTGGCCAAATCAAGAAACGAACCAAGATCTTATGGTGATACAAGTTGTGTGCCAGTTTGATAAAATTCAAATCATAAATAAAGCAGTTATTGTGCAGACAAGGTCAAAATTGCTAATTTTGGCCCTTTCAGGGGCCATAACTCTGGAACTCATTATGGGATCTGGTCAGTTCAAGAAAGGAACCGTGATCTTATGGTGATACAAGTTGTGTGCAAGTTTGGTTAAAATAAAATCATAAATGAAACCACTATCGTGCAGACAAGAAATTGTTGACGGACGGACGCACGGACTGACGACGGATGATCACAAAAGCTCACCTTGTCACTATGTGACAGGTGAGCTAAAAATAAATTCTGACAGATCTGTGTACAAGGTTACAAAAGCAAGTTTGTCTCAAAACAAAGAATCTGATTGGTTGTTCTGGAGTTGAAACAAAGAACCTGATTGGTTGTTCTGGAGTGCAAAGCTGAAACTGACCAATGGCAAGGCTGTGTTCTGAGACTGGTCTACAAACTCAGATTTTTATCTTGGAATCAGGTTGTACAAGCTTAACTCGTTGTTCAGGTAGACAAATATTGACAAAATAAGCAATTATAATGCTTCTACAGAATGGAATCTTCTACTGTTCTGTACTGTTACAGGTCAACCATAATTATGTGACATTGCTTATATGCACTTAATTCAAGATAAGAATTCATCCATAGAATTCACAGTGTTTCATTGGTTACATGCTGGCATATAAACAGTTTTCTAGGGTTTCTCTCCAAGCGTTATTTCAAAAAACAAGAGGACCATGATGGTCCTGAATCGCTCACCTGTTCCCACATGACCCAGTTTTGAGTATGACGTCGTTTTTTCTATTATTTGACATAGTGACCTAGTTTTTGAGCTCATGTGACCCAGTTTTGAACTTGACCTAGATATTATCAAGATAAAAATTCTGCCCAATTTTCATGAAGATCTATTGAAAAATATGGTCTGTAGAGAGGTCACAAGGTTTTTCTATTATTTGACCTATTGACCTAGTTTTCGAAGGTACGTGACCCTGTTTTGAACTTTACCTAGATATCATCAAGGTGAACATTCTCACTAATTTTCATGAAGATCTCATGAAATATATGGCCTCTAGAGAGGTCACAAGGTTTTTCTATTTTTATACCTACTGGCCTAGTTATTGACCCAACGAGACCCAGTTTCGAAACTGACCTAGATATCATCAAGGTGAACATTCAGATCAATTTTCATGAAGATCCATTGAAAAATATGGCCTCTAGAGAGGTCAAAAGATTTTTCTAATTTTAGACCTACTGACCTAGTTTTTGACCGCAGTTGACCCAGTTTCAAACCTGACCTAGATATCATCAAGATGAACATTCAGACCAACTTTCATACAGATCCCATGAAAAGTATGGCCTCTAGAGAGGTCACAAGGTTTTTTTATTATTTGACCTACTGACCTAGTTTTTGATGGCACGTGACCCAGTTTCAAACTTGACCTAGATATCATCAAGCTGAACATTCTGACCAATTTTCATGAAGATCCATTCAAGGGTATGGCCTCTAGAGAGGTCACAAGGTTTTTCTATTTTAAGACCTACTGACCTAGTTTTTGAACGCAGTTGACCCAGTTTCAAACTTGACCTATATATCATCAAGATAAACATTCAGACCAATTTTCATACAGATCCCATGAAAAATATGGCCTCTAGAGAGGTCACAACATTTTTTCATTATTTGACCTACTGACCTAATTTTTGAAGGCACGTGACCCAGTTTCAAACTTGACCTAGATATCATCAAGATGAACATTCTGACCAATTTTTATGGAGATCCATTCACAAGTATGGCCTCTAGAGAGGTCACAAGGTATTTCTATTTTTAGACCTACTGACCTAGTTTTTGACCGCACATGATCCTGTTCCGAACTTGATCTAGATATCATCAAGATGAACATTCAGACCAACTTTCATACAGATCCCATGAAAAATATGGCCTCTAGAGAGGTCACAAGGTTTTTCTATTATTTGACCTACTGACCTAGTTTTTGATGGCACGTGACCCACTTTCGAACTTGACCTAGATATCATCAAGATGAACATTCAGACCAACTTTCATACAGATCCCATGAAAAATATGGCCTCTAGAGAGGTCACAAGGTTTTTCTATTATTTGACCTACTGACCAAGTTTTTGATGGCACGTGACCCACTTTCGAACTTGATCTAGATATCATCATGATGAACATTCTGACCAATTTTCATGAAGATCTCATGAAATATATGGCCTCTAGAGAGGTCATAAGGTTTTTCTATTTTTAGACCTACTGACCTAGTTTTTGACCGCACGTGACCCAGTTTCGAACTTGACCTAGATATCATCAAGGTGAACATTCTGACTAATTTTTATGAAGATCCATTCACAAGTATGGCCTCTAGAGAGGTCACAAGGTTTTTCTATTTTTAGACATACTGACCTAGTTTTTGACCGCACGTGACCCAGTTTCGAACTTGACCAAGATATCATCAAGGTGAACATTCAGACCAACTTTCATACAGATCCCATGAAAAATATGGCCTCTAGAGAGGTCACAAGGTTTTTCTATTATTTGACCTACTGACCTAGTTTTTGATGCCACGTGACCCAGTTTCGAACTTGACCTAGATATCATCAAGGTGAACATTCTGACCAATTTTCATAAGATCTTGTGAAATATATGGCCTCTAGAGAGGTCACAAGGTTTTTCTATTTTTAGACCTACTGACCTAGTTTTTGACCGCACGTGACCCAGTTTCGAACTAGACCTAGATATCATCAAGGGGAACATTCTGACCAATTTTCATAAAGATCCCATGAAAAATGTGACCTCTAGAGTGGTCACAAGCAAAAGTTTACGCACGCACGCACGAACGGACTGACGGACAGACGACGGACGACGGACGCTGCGCGATCACAAAAGCTCACCTTGTCACTTTGTGACAGGTGAGCTAACAAGAGGGCCATGATGGCCCTATACATTGCTCACCAGAGTTGATTTGGCCTACTGACCTAGTTTTTGACCTCGCATGACCAAGAGTTGAACTTGACCTAAAGATCATCAAGACAAACATTCTGACTAAATTTTGTAAAGATTTGGTTATAACTGTGGCCTCTAGAGTGTTCACAAGCTTTTCCTTTGATTTGACTGGTGACCTAGTTTTTGACCCCATATGACCCAGATTCAAACTTGACCTATAGATTATCAAAACAAACATTCTGACTAATTCCCATGAGTTTCAAACTTAAATTGTGGTCTCTAGAGTGTTGAAAAGAATTTCCTTTGATCTGGCCTAGTGACCTAGTTTTTGACCCCACATGACCCAGATTCATACTTGACCTATAAATGATAAAGACAAATATTCTGACCCAGTTTCATAAAGATTGAGTCACAAATGTGACCTCTAAAGTGTTCACAAGCTTTTCCTTTGATTTGACCAGGTGACCTAGTTTTTGACCCCACATGACCCAGTTTCAAACTTGACCTAGAGATCATCAAGACTAACATTCTGACCATGTTTCATAAAGACTGAGTCACAAATGTGGTCTCTAAAGTGTTCACAAGCTTTTCCTTTGATCTGACCTACTGACCTAGTTCTAGCCCCACATGACCCAGTTTCGAACCTGACCTAGAGATCATCAAGACAAACATTTTGACTTAGTTTCATAAAGAAACCTATTCTTTATATCTAAGAGATACAGACTTATTTTAGTTATATACTTATATAGAGGATATAAAGTGACTTCTTCATACTGAACTTATTAAACTAAAGCTATCACTAAAGGTGATGAATGTACCCCCATCATGCACTGACACAGTACATTGCAATTTGACACACACAAGATTGCATAATTATGTGGACTGTATGTATACAGTATAGTAACAAAAAACAATGTCCCATAACTATGCAGAATATTTATCTAAAAGAACGTAACATGCACCATGCACAACTAGGGTTGGCACTGATCACTTGTGTGAAGTTTCATTAAATTATGTGCAAGGGTTCGGAAGATTAGGCGCGCACAAGATTGTATATGCAGACTGTATGTACATAGTATGTTAACAAGAAACAAAGTCCCATAACACTGCAATTTTTGTTGTTGAAAGAACCTAACATGCCCCATGCACAACTACTGTTGTTACTGATCACTTGTGTGAAGTTTCATTAAATTGTGTCAAGGGGATAAGAAGAGATGGTGCGCACAAGATTGTGTCTATGTATATAGTATAGTAACAAAAAACAAAGTCCCGTAACTCTGCAAATTTTTTTTCTGAAAGAACCTAACATGCCCCATGCACAACTACTGTTGTTACTGATCACTTGTGTGAAGTTTCATTAAATTGTGTCAAGGGGATGAGGAGAGATGGAGCGCACAAGATTGTGTCTATGTATATAGTATAGTAACAAAAAACAAAGTCCCGTAACTCTGCAACTTTTTTTTTCTGAAAGAACCTAACATGCCCCATGCACAACTACTGTTGTTACTGATCACTTGTGTGAAGTTTCATTAAATTGTGTCAAGGGGTTGAGGAGAGATGGAGCGCACAAGATTGTGTCTACGGACAGACGGACGGACAGACAGACAACCTGAAACCAGTATACCCCCCCTTACAACTTTGTTGTCGGGGGGGGGGGGGGGGGGGGGGGGGGGGGGGGGGGGGGGTACAATGAGTTTAATAAATTAATAAAATATGAGGCTCTGCCGAGCATTTTATCAGTTTTATGAAACAATTTGAATAAATTCAATGTGACTTTCATGTAATATTCTTTTTTATCACATGTTAGCTTTTGCAGTTGGAAGATCAAAAATATTACTTTTTTTAATTGTTATAAACAAGTTTATTTGACCAACGTCTCTTATACTTTAAACGACGTTGACATCAATGCTTTATTACACTAGTGTATTATCAGTTTTATGTAATGGCTTTATTTCACTCTCGTGTTGTCAAACGTGTGATAAGCAATTATAACATGAAATAGTTTATTAGCTCACTAGAGCACAAAGTGCTCAAGGTGAGCTATTGTGACCGGTCATTGTCCGGCGTCCGTCAATATTTGCCTTGTGAACACTCTAGAGACCACATTTTTGTCCAATCTTTATGAAACTTGGTCAGAATGTTAGTCTTGGTGATCTCTAGGTCAAGTTCGAAATTGGGTCATATGGGGTCAAAAACTAGGTCAGTAGGTCAAATCATAGGAAAAGCTTGTGAAGATTTTTAAAGTTTTTTTTCTTTTGCATGAATTCAATCATTTGAACAATTTGAAAGGGGACCACCCAAGGATCATTCCTGTGAAGATTGGTGTAATTCTGCCCAGTGGTTTTCAAGAAGATTTTTTTTAGAAAATGTTGACAGACGGACGACACACGACTGACGATTGAGCGGTCACAAAAGCTTACCATGAACCTGGCTCTGGTGAGCTAAAACTAGCTGTCACAAAATATGCAATTCAAACAGTAGTATTTCATATATCAGCCTTACCTCACAAAATGGAACACCAAAGCATCCACCACTCTGTATGGCAATGCATATTTCTTATCACACAATGCACGTATAAATATACTGTTTGCACCATTATAGTCCATTTCGGCAATTTTCAACATGGCTGCCGCCGAGTGTAACATGGGTATAGAATTCTTTACAAGAATACTTGATATAATCACAGCCTCTCGTAATGTACAGTTTCCCGCCTGAAATAACAATGTAGAAATCGGAAGTTAGTGAAAAGACTGTTTTAAGCTTTGAAAACACTGTAATAGTTTCTTCCTTTGTCATGGTTTATATCAATTACAAAATGTATCTAAGAAATTTATTTTAAAGCAGGCTACTGTGTGCATTCGTATCCCTGTAATGCAAGCTGTAAGCAAGCACAGAAAAGTTTACAAACTTTCCATTTTTCTCTTGCCTAAAACCTTCGATAAAATGAAATAAAATACATTCATGGACGACTAATCAACATGGACATTAATTTCCACAAAGAGATAAAATAATTTTGTCCTTAAAATTTGAAATCCTCAAACCTGATGGCAAGCACCTGCTGTGGGCAAAACCACCAACCTTTCTTAAGCCTTGGTATGGCAGTGATGTCAATGTGGCATAAAACTTACCTCACAAAGTGGTAGTAAAATTCCTTTAAAGAAGGCCGCTGGTTTGAACAAAGCTTTTTTCAGTGCCTGAAATAATTGAATAATAATACAGCATTTTATAACGGACGATAAAAAGTAGCTACGTTTCTTAAACCGAAAATATTATCAAACTCTGATGAAATATGACAACTGTTTTATCTTTCTTTTTTTTTGTTTTTATACTATGTTAAATGCATTTTCTCTTGGCTTCCAGTCATAAAGTAGTGGGTAAAAACATTGGTTTCCCTGAACTTCTTACCTGCAGAGATTTGTTTGTTGCACAACATACAACAGTAAACAACAAGAGCTGTCTGCTGACAGCGCGCTTGACTATTTAAAGCACCGATAGAAATATAGGGTCAAAATATTACCAGAGATTTTCAGACAAAAGAAAAAGAATAGAATGATAAGACAAACAATGTACCTGCATTTGTGGATTTGGATAAGTCTTGCAATATATGGCAATGTGTGACCATGATGGTATTAAGCAAGTGTTCAAATTTTCAAAGCAATGTAGCAAACAGTTAAAAGACAAAATATCGAATGGTATGCAAAATTTAACTAATTTCTAGTGAGGCTCGAACCCACATTGATGAGGGGCAAGTGATCTGAAGTCAGCGACCTTAACCACTCAGCCACGGAGGCCCCTCCCAGGTATGTAGACTATGATGGTAAACAAGTAGCCAAAGTTTCAAAGCCATATGACAAACAGGTTAGGCAAAATTATGAACTGTTATGAAAAACTGATTTCCAAGTCCAAAAAGGGCCATAATTTAGCCAAAATAGTTGACAGAGTTATGTACTCTTGCCTGCAGATGGGAATCATAATGATAAACAAGTGCTAAAAGTTTCAAAACCACATGTCAAATAGTTTTGACAAAACATTCACTTGTATGAAAACTGAACCAATTTCCAAGTCCCAAAAGGGCCATTATTCAGCCAAAATACATGACAGAGTTATGTATCTTTTGCCTACAGATGGAAATCATGATAATAAGCAAGTGTTCAAAATTTCAAAGCCACATATCAAATGGTTTTGACAAAACATGGACTTGTACGAAAACTGAACAAATTTCCAAGCCCAAAAAGGGCCATAATTCAGCCAAAATCCTTGACAGAGTTATGTACTCTTGCCTACAGATAAAAATTATGATGATAAACAAATGTTCAAACTTTCAAAGCCACATGTCAAATAGTTTTGACAAAACATCGACTTGTACAAAAATTGTACCAATTTCCAAGTCAAAAAAGGGCCATAATTCAGCCAAAATATTTGACAGAGTTATGTACTCTTACCTAGATATAGAGACTGTTATAATAAACAAGTGATAAAAGTTTCAAAGTCATATGTCAAACACTTTGCACAAAACAGAACTGGTACGAAAAACTTAACCAAGATTTCTAAGTTAAAAGGGGCCATAACTCAGCCAAAATCCTTGATGGAGTAATGTACTCTTGCCTAAAACTAAAAATGGTTATGGTACACAAGTGTTGAAAGTTTCAAAGCTTTATCTCAAAAGACTTTGTCAAAATATGGACTGGTACCAAGAACTTAACCAAGGTGTGACGCCGATGCCGTGGTGAGGAGGACAGCTCTACTTATTCTTTGAATAGTCGAGCTAAAAATGACAGACAGAATAGACAGGCTGTTTGAATATAAGAGAACATTACCAAAATGGGGTCCATTTATAACATAGAGAAATCAAGTTGGTGGTGTATTATCTTTGACAATAAAATAGAAGACACTTGTCATCCCAATCATTGATAATGATTCATAAGGAGAAGTTTTGTGTCACTTGTTGGAAAGAAGTTAGTATAGGTACAAAATCCAGGATTCCATTTCCTTCGCTCAAAATAGGGGGAGCACAGATCTACGAATTGCAGGGCCATGAGTTCGATTCCCTAGCAAGGCATATCTTTCTCGGTGACGACTGATAAAAGACATTGTGTCTGTAACCATTCGCCCTCAAACCCATGCCGAGAACTTAAAAGTTACTTGGGGAAAAACAGGTCAATACTGGTACATAATTCAGGAACACTGGTTAGGTAAACTGGCCACTGTTATATTATTGAAATACTGTTGAAAAAAACCCAAAAAATAATAAACCCAAAGGTCACAAACAAACTAAATCCAGGATCCTGGTTAGGCCAACTGATTGCCACTGCATAATCAGTTTTATTGTTGTAAAATGGCGCTAAACTAAACAAACATTACCCTAAGGGGGATAAATATCATAACCTCTTTGTTTGCTACACTTGAAACAGAAGTTTGGCATATTAATACTGTGTAGAATCAGAATAAATTGATACAAAGACACCCATGCTCACAGAATGCAGAAAATAACTAATGAAAGAAATACCTGGTACAAATGAAAATTCAGCCGCTTGTATTCAGAAATATCATCTCGAATTCTTGGTAACAGTACCAGGTTAAAAAATCTGAAAGACAAAGAGATATCGATAAAGATATCCTAATAAATTGCCTAATAAAATAAGAAAGGAATATATTGTTTGTAACACTTTGAAATAATGGGGAATATCAACAACCCTTTGGCCTTTCTTTATCAACATGTTATGGTTATTTTCACTCACTTTATGATTTTTCAGTGTCATATACACATTCTATGCCAAACTTGATAAAAATGAACAATCCTGTTGAAAAATTTCACTGCAACTATGAGAAAGTAGCATAACCTTTGACTGAAAAGTTGCAAAATGTCTTTCAACATTGTTTGGACTTCAAACAGCTGATAAATTAGAAACCAGATATATATATAGCCCATTTTTCATTGCAACTTAGATCTAGGAGTGTTTGTATCGCAATTTTCATATATTTCCTTCAGCGTTTTGATCGACAAGACTTGCCCGAGCCCGGGATCACAAGCTTATAATGACTTGGTGAGCGTACACACTTTTACTATGAGGATTATCTCTTTACCAGAGATTTATCGAACTTTACCTTTGCGTACACACTTTTACTGCGAGGATTATCTCTTTACCTGTGATTTATCAAACTTTACATTTGCGTACACACTTTTTTCTACGAGGATTATCTCTTTACCTGAGTTTTATCAAACTTTACCTTTGTGTACACACTTTGACTATGAGGATTATCTCTTTACCAGAGATTTATCAAACTTTACCGCTGCGTACACACTTTTACTACGAGGATTATCTCTTTACCTGAGATTTATCAAACTTTACCGCTGCATACACACTTTTACTAAGTGGATTATCTCTTTACCAGAGATTTATCAAACTTTACCGCTGCGTACACACTTTTACTATGAGGATTATCTCTTTACCCAAGATTCATCAAACTTTACCGCTGCGTACACACTTTTACTACGAGGATTATCTCTTTACCAGAGATTCATCAAACTTTACCTTTGCGTACACACTTTTACTACGAGGATTATCTCTTTACCTGAGATTTATCAAACTTTATTGCTGCGTACACACTTTTACTACGAGGATTATCTCTTTACCAGAGATTTATCAAACTTTACCGCTGCGTACACACTTTTACTACGGGGATTATCTCTTTACCTGAGATTTATCAAACTTTACCTTTGTGTACACACTTTTACTACGAAGATTATTATTTTTACCCGAGATTTATCAAACTTTACCTTTGAGCCATTTTGGCATTAAGATTTGAAGTGAATATTCTGGTTGCCTGGTACATGGCAGCTGCAGACCACGTCTCGGGCTCTGTTAAATATAGTATCTGTAACAGAAAGCTAAACATAACAGCACTATATTGGTTTTAAAATAGAGTGTTGCACTGTTTTTCAATGGTATTACAGATATGCAACAGTCTAGTTAACCTAACCATAGTTATTAGATGCTGTACCAGAACTGACGACTCGCAACTTCCCCGCATGAATCAAAGGTGGAAAACATATAATTGACTATAGCTACCAGGAACATTGGCTTTGCCCTGGAATTGAGCCTCCTAGCTCTCCATTCACAGTCTTGTTCTCTACCAAATTGTGCAGGATAATGTATAGAACAAAATTCCTATCACTGTAAGAAATATCTGACCAAACAGGATTCTTCTTGTTTAAAATCATTTTTTTAAAAACCAGACGTAGCATATTCCTATGCTAGTAACCATATGATCCACTGAGTTTTTTGAGTTTTGTGTTCATATATAAATCACTTGTATGGGCTGTAAAGTATGTAAGACGACTGCTAACTTATCAAATAAATGAAAATATCAAACATTTAAAATCATATTAACTAGTTGGCTTTTTATTAAAAAATTTCCGTAACTTTTTTTTTCATAGCAGAAATGAAATCTCAAACATTTTCATGACTGCACAGTCTGAAAAAATACGGTCTACGAAAACAGCGAGAAGCTCACTTTAAAACATTAGTAAACAAACAACGCACCTGTTCCCAGTTTCTGAGGGATGGTATAACCTTGAAAGCTTTCGGTAACTTTCCGCTGCGGTATTTTTGCAGTATCTGTCGTATGCTTTTGTACATGTTGACTAATCTCTCGTCTAGCTGATCTAACTGAACACTTGCATTATCTGAAACAAAACAAGAGGACCATGATGGTCCTGAATCGCTCACCTCTTCCCACATGACCCAGTTTCGAGTATGACATCGTTTTTTCTATTATATGACATAGTGACCTAGTTTTTGAGCTCATGTGACCCAGTTCTGAACTTGACCTAGATATTATCAAGATAAATATTCTGACCAATTTTCATGAAGATCAATTGAAAAATATGGTCTCTAGAGAGGTCACAAGGTTTTTCTATTATTTGACCTATTGACCTAGTTTTCAAAGGTACGTGACCCTGTTTTGAACTTTACCTAGATATCATCAAGGTGAACATTCTCACTAATTTTCATGAAGATCTCATGAAAAATATGGCCTCGAGAGAGGTCACAAGGTTTTTCTATTTTTATACCTACTGGCCTAGTTTTTGACTGCACGTGACCCAGTTTCGAAACTGACCTAGATATCATCAAGGTGAACATTCAGATCAATTTTCATGAAGATCCATTGAAAAATATGGCCTCTAGAGAGGTCAAAAGATTTTTCTAATTTTAGACATACTGACCTAGTTTTTGACTGCAGTTGACCCAGTTTCAAACTTGACCTAGATATCATCAAGATGAACATTCAGACCAACTTTCATACAGATCCCATGAAAAATATGGCCTCTAGAGAGGTCACAAGGTTTTTCTATTATTTGACCTACTGACCTAGTTTTTGACGGCACGTGACCCACTTTCGAACATGACCTAGATATCATCAAGGTCAACATTCAGACCAATTTTCATGAAGATCTTGTGAAATATATGGCTTCTAGAGAGGTCACAAGGTTTTTCTATTTTTAGACCTACTGACCTAGTTTTTATCGGCACGTGACCCAGTTTCGAACTTGACCTAGATATCATCAAGGTGTACATTCTGACCAACTTCATAAAGATCCCATGAAAAATGTGACCTCTAGAGTGGTCACAAGCAAAAGTTTACGGACTGACGCACGGACGGACGACGGACACCGCGCGATCACAAAAGCTCACCTTGTTACTTTGTGACAGGTGAGCTAAAAAGTGTATATAAAAGGTGAAATATTGGTTCATATCATAGTGTAATACTTTTTTAAAAGTTCAGCCATTTTGAATTATCTGACAACTTTGTCTTGTTTACATAAACATTTATCTTTTAATGCAATTAATCAGACAGGAGGGCAATCAGTCGGCAGCTCAACAACCAGTCAAACTGGAATGGCCCTAAAACAGCTTCCAGTGGGTAAGACGTGTTTACCTCCGGTCCTAATGCAAGTTATCAGACAGGAGAGCACTTAATCAGTTGGCAGCTCATCAACCAGCCATATTGGAATGGCACTGGATCAGCTTCCAGTTCGTTATTGGTTATTCATAAGCCTTAGAAGCAATGTCCAGTTCTTCATTTGTGTTGTTTACACACATAAACTTGCCAATCTTATGTTACATAAACTATTTATGTAAATATTATATAAATCAATAGTAACTGTTCATGTTTTCAAATATGAAATCTAGACATAGTATACCTTTAAAATATTAATGCATCTGGTGCTCACTATCTGAAAGATATTTTGGCCTTACAATGAAACATAGGAATATCCTCAATATCTGAGATACATGTATCTACCTGTCATTTGACTTTGTATTTCTGTTTTTTTCTCTGTCAGTTTTTCCTGTATGATGTCTGCCAGTGTACGTCTAGCTGGAGGATTGTGGGACATAAACTTTGTCAATGCTTCTTCATCTTCCTCAGCAACTTCCTGTTATACATACAGCAACAGTACTTTATATCATTGTAATTCTAGTCAGAGTTAGTTCCCTGGAAACTTGAAATAATTTCAAACGTCGACCATGATCAAATTTTCTACTAGTTACATGTATATGGAGAAGTGAGAGTGTTGAAATGTAGAATTCTTAACATTCATTTGTGCATTATTTCAAACACATCATTGTGTCATTGTGTTTCTGCTAGTCAGCTCAGTGGCTTCTGGTTGGTTTTTATTTTTTGCTTGGTTTAGATCTTCATCAACACAATTTTGGTCATATTATGGAAACTTTTTCCAAATTTCCATCAGAAGGCACCTGGGTGGAAGCATCAACCTTTTGTAAGCCAGCTGGATGGCTTCCTCAATTAAAAAAATTCTACATCTCAAGTGAGGTTTCGAACAAACAGCAGTGAAGAACAAGTAATTAGAAGTCAGGAACTTTAACCACTCGGCCACAGAGGCCCATAGTGTGGCTTCTGAATACAAGATGTCTGAAAACCACTCACTCAAAGTAGTGAGGTGGGAGTGCTTGAGTGGACAGCCTTAACCACTGGGCCACAGGAGGCCCTTCTGTCAAACCACAGATCTTCCCTAAATGTAAACAAACTTACAATCTGCTCATAAAATTCCTCATGCTCCTCCTCCTCCTCAGATTCCTCCTCTTCTGACTCCACCCCCTTTGATCTAACCACACCCAGTTGTACTTGTCGGGGCTTTTTCCTCGCATTGCCACTGGAATGTGTGTACGTACTAATTTTCATAGAATATAATAAAATGATTCAATAACCTATATAGATTTTATTTGACTAGCAGGGGCCAGGTACCCCTTTTGACCATGTTTGGGGTAGGACCTTATAATGATGCTACAGACTAAGTTACAGGCTGATCCATCAAGCTGTCGGTAAGACCTTTAAAGGTATTTCTATTTTTAGCTCTAGCAGCCCTTTAAATAAAGAAGCTGATTCTCTCCACTGGAATAAATTTGGAAAAAGACTTTATAATATCGGTACTGCTACAGATTAAAGGTGATGAAGATCCATTAAGCAATTCACAAGAAGAAATTGTTCAAAAGTTTTTTCTGATTTTAGCTCTAGCAGCCCCTAAAAGGCGCCAAGAGGCAGAACCATTTGAACAAAATTGAGAGGAAAAAAGCCTGTCCTGAACCAAAGCAAAAACAATGTTTCACTGCAGTGTGAAGAACATAATGTGCTTATGGTAGTAAATCTGTTGATAAACAAATTAGACATGGAACTGTAAAATACACTTGTAAATATCTCAAAAACATGAGGGTCATGATGACCCTGAATCGCTCACCTGAGTGTCAAATGTCAAACTGATGATAAAATATTAAGAAAGTCAGTGGGTCACATTCATGGTCAATGAAATTCAGTTTTACGATTTGTGTGCCAAACTGTGTATGTTATCAAAATTTCAAGGCTGTATCTTAAAACAAGAGGACCATGATGGTCCTGAATCGCTCACCTATCTCCACATGACCCAGTGTTCAACTGAGTATGACATCGTTATTTCTATTATTTGACATACTGACCTAGCTTTTGAGCACATGTGACCTAGATATCATCAAGATAAAAAATTCTGACCAATTTTCATGAAGATCCATTGAAAAATATGGCCTCTAGAGAGGTCACAAGGTTCTTCTATTATTTGACCTAATGACCTAGTTTTTGAAGGCACGTGACCCACTTTTAAACTTGACCTAGATATCATCAAGGTGAACATTCTCACCAATTTTCATGAAGATCTCGTGAAAAATATGGCTTCTAGAGAGGTCACAAGGTTTTTCTATTTTTCGACCTACTGACCTAGTTTTGACCGCACATGACCCAGTTATGAACCTGACCTAGATATCATCAAGCTGAACATTCTCACCAATTTTCATGAAGATCCATTGAGAAATATGGCCTCTAGAGAGGTCACAAGGTTTTTTCTATTTTTAGACCTACTGACCTAGTTTTTGACCCCACGTGACCCAGTTTCGAATCTGACCTAGATATCATCAAGATGAACATTCTGACCAATATTCATGAAGATCTCATGAAAAATATGGCCTCTAGAGAGGTCACAAGGTTTTTCTATTTTTAGATCTACTGACCTAGTTTTTAACCCCACGTGACCCAGTTTCGAACTTGACCTAGATATATTCAAGGTAAACATTCTGACCAATTTTCATGAAGATCCATTGAAAAATATCGCCTCTAGAGAGGTCACAAGGTTTTCCTATTTTTAGACCTACTGACTAGTTTTTGACCGCACATGACCCAGTTTCGAACTTGACCTAGATATCATCAAGATGAACATTCTGATCAATTTTCATGAAGATCCATTGAGAAATATGGCCACTAGAGAGGTCACAAGGTTTTTCTATTTTTAGATCTACTGACCTAGTTTTTGATCCCACATGACCCGTTTCGAACTTGACCTAGATATCATCAAGGTGAACATTCTGACCAATATTCATGAAGATCTCATGAAAAATATGGCCTCTAGAGAGGTCACAAGGTTTTTCTATTTTTAGATCTACTGACCTAGTTTTTAACCCACGTGACCCAGTTTCGAACTTGACCTAGATATCATCAAGCTGAACATTCTCACCAATTTTCATGAAGATGCATTGAGAAATATGGCCTCTAGAGAGGTCACAAGGTTTTTCTATTTTTAGACCTAATGACCTAGTTTTTGACCCTACGTGACCCAGTTTCGAACTTGACCTAGATATCATCAAGATAAACATTCTGACCAATATTCATGAAGATCTCATGAAAAAATATGGCCTCTAGAGAGGTCACAAGGTTTTTCTATTTTTAGACCTACTGACCTAGTTTTTAACCCCACGTGACCCAGTTTCGAACTTGACCTAGATATCATCAAGATGAACATTCTGACCAATTTTCATGAAGATGCATTGAGAAATATGGCCTCTAGAGAGGTCACAAGGTTTTTCTATTTTTAGACCTAATGACTAGTTTTTGACCCTACGTGACCCAGTTTCGAACTTGACCTAGATATCATCAAGATAAACATTCTGACCAATACTCATGAAGATCTCATGAAAAATATGGCCTCTAGAGAGGTCACAAGGTTTTTCTATTTTTAGACCTACTGACCTTGTTTTTGACCCCACGTGACCCAGTTTCGAACTTGACCTAGATATCATCAAGGTGAACATTCTGAGCAATTTTCATGAAGATCTTGTGAAATATATGGCCTCTAGAGAGGTCACAAGGTTTTTCTATTTTTAGACCTACTGACCTAGTTTTTGATGGCACGTGACCCAGTTTCGAACTTGACCTAGATATCATCAAGATGAACATTCTGACCAATTTTCATAAAGATCCCATGAAAAATGTGACCTCTAGAGTGGTCACAAGCAAAAGTTTACGGACGCACGGACGCACGGACGCACGGACGGACGACGGACGACGGACACCGCGCGATCACAAAAGCTCACCTTGTCACTTTGTGACAGGTGAGCTAAAAAAAACAAGAAAGTAGGTCAGTAGGTCAAGGATCATTCCTGTGAAGTTTGGTGTAATTCTGCCGAGTGGTTTTCAAGAAGAAGATTTTTTTAGAAATTGTTGACCGACGACGCACTATGCACGACGGACATCAAGCGATCAAAATAGCTCACCTTGTCACTTTGTGACAGGTGAGCTAATAATGTGTTAAATTATTTAGTTGAAAATATTGTTTGAAAATAATGTTATACACAACCAATTTTTTTTTCAACTAAATTACTTTTTTTTTCTAAAATAGGCAGCCATCTTGTGTAATTTCCCAATTTTAAAGGCCAGGACCTCTTCCCAAATGCCAAGTGAAAAGCCCTGTTTTCTGCCACAGCAGGTGAAAATATCCCTTTATGCATGTGGCCAAAAATCAGCTTCTGATATGTAAGGATGAAAATCTTTCTACACAACAATTGCCTCTGTAGATTTTGGAATACACAGGTTGATTAAAGTGTTCCCATACCTTGTTGTTCCATGTTCCTCCTCTAGTTCTTCCTGCTGTATTCTTGCCTGTTCCAAAATCCTCCTCGACAATTTATCATCAACAAACTAGAATGGTAAAAACACAATTTGAAGAATTTATTACTGAAATCTACATAATTTATCAAATAGTTTGAAATAATTATATGTCAGTTATTTGTAGCAGTCTAAGACAAAATCTATGCACACATATATACATGTTTGTATGTATAAACAATACTGAGTGTACGGTTATAGTGATATTGTTTCACATCATACAGGAGAATGCTTTATTCCTCACAGAACATGAACAGTCAATGTACATGTGATATAGGACAAAATGTGCTGTTCAATAAAATATAACCTGTCTTGAAAGTTTCTTCTACTTATTATGAATAGTTGGGTATATTGTATATGATAAACCAAGGTATATGTGGCGTAAAAAATCAAAAACAAAAATTCTAGCATGACTAACAAATAACCTACATACACGAAGAGCAAAATCTATCTCGGGTTATTCTGCAATAACCCATGCATGTGCAATGACGTCATCTGATCCAGGTGCATAGCACGGTCGTAAAAAGTAGTTACCATTTTTTTCTAACACAGTTGATACTCGTATGTTGTGTTAGACTCGAAATAACAAATTCCCAAGTGTGATTTATTGTAGAATAACCTGAGTTTTTCATTCTTATGCGGAACAATATATCACTCAGGCCTATGGCCTTCATGGTATATTCTTACGCATAAGAACTCAAAACAGTGGTTATTTTATGATAAACCACACTTGGGAAATTATTATATCTTAATTCACCTGAGGGGTGGTTTCAAAAGACTTGACAAGAACCTTAAGACATTGGCAGGGTAATTTTGTCAAATATTTGGACAACACACAATTTATTACCTATTTTATTTTGTCAAATGATCGACAAGGGCATTTTAGAATAACTGCCCTACTTTACCCAAAATAAGGTGACTGAAGCGTAATCAGCTTTCAAACAGAGCTCCAGATAAGATTTTATGTTAAAGGGTATTTTACTCCTAGATGTTTTTTCAAAAGGGTATTTTAGAATTCTAAATGGTTTTTCAGAATTCGAAATCATTTAAAAGGGTAATAATAATAACTGTTTGTATAATTTTCTGATATTCATGTGCTCCGCTGAAGTGCCTTTGTCAACCAATGCTGTTTTCCTGAATATTTTTGAGCCTTCATTCAAATAGTTTTAACATTTAGTTTACTGCATACATTACATCTTACACTACATCTTAATTTCAGTTACTGACCACTGCGATATATCAACAGCCAGTGATACTTTGACTGTCAATGTTTTTTTCAGAAACACCAACATGTATGTGCTTCGGCTTTTTCAACAGTTACCCATTATATATCATAGATCACGTGCTTAGCGATAGGCATTGTCCGAGTCATCTCTTGTCACACACTAATATACTTGAAGAAGAAAATGGCATTATTTTACGATATCGTTTGCGTTTGCTTTATGTTTAGTTTAGTTTAGTTTATTAATCAAGTCAAGGCCCATAAGGGCATCTGACAACAATTATAACAATAACAGTTATAGTAACAAAATCAGAACAGCATGTAAAACATGACAAATTATTGCAGAAGTAACTGATAATGTGGAGGATGAGAACTATTTATCTGAAAGTAGACATAATTTTCTTACAGAAAACAGCCAGTTTTAACAAAGTATTCTTATTGTCATTGTTCATAAGGTTAGAAAATTTGACAGTATTTGGATATTTATAATAAAATTCATCTATATATTTTTTCCTATCAACACTGAAATATTTGCAATCAAAAAGATAATGAAATTCATCTCCTAAAATGTTACTGTTACACAAATGACAAGTTCTTTGTTCTCTTGCAATGTTTTCAAATCTACCTTTCTCTATTGGCAACAAATGATTCATGCATCTGAATTTACAAAGTGAAATGCTAAGGTCAAAAGGTAAAAGCTTGAATTATTTTTCAAATACAAATTCGTGTTTATACATTCTATAATTTAAACATTTGCTTGAGTTATTAACTGAATAGTTCCAGTTTTGTATAAACTGATCTTTAATTCTAGTGTTAACAAGATTTTTGAAGGAGTTAAAAGAGTGAATCTTCTGATCAAACCAAAAATTAGATATACCAAGCGAATCTAAACTATCTTTGACATAACATAACCAGTTAAATTTCTTGTTTTGCCTCTGAGACGGTGAGAGACAAGTTCTGTACAAAATATTACAAATTTTATCTTCCTTGGAGCTTATTACCTTACTCCAAAAAGTTAACACTCTACATTTAATACGACTTGAAAGTGGTAAAATACCAAGATCACCATACAACATGTTATTAGGGGTACTTTGCTTCAAATTTAAAATAAGTTTTAAATATTTCAACTGAAATTTATCAACAATATCTAAATTTTCAATCCCCCATACCTCTGAGCCGTACAAGATAATAGGAGTAACCATGGTATCGAAAAGGTGCAATTGTAAATCAATAGGTAAAAACAATTTCCTGGATTTACTAATAACAGCAAACATAGCTTTGCGTGCTTGATCAACTAAATGAGCCTTAGTTCTACCGAACTTGCCATTGAATGAAAATTGAATACCTAAGTATGAGAAATGGTCAACAATTTCTAAAATATTACACTCAAATTGAAATACTGGCGCATTACGCATACCTCTCTTATTTTTCCAAAATATGACAACTTTAGTCTTTGCGGTGTTAACCTTTAGCCCCCATGAGATGCAATACTCTGACATGGCATTAAGAGCTGACTGGAGGTCATTAGGGGTTTTATGAGACACCATTTTGTTTGTTGTACTCGATTACAAAAAGGATGTGCTTGATTTACGATAAAATTGGATTACGCACTTAAATCGAGTAAAATACGTATCCCGTTTTTTCAATGCGTATCAGTACGCGTAGGTTTAATTTTAAATGCATTTTTTGTAAATTTCAAAACGTATTTACGCAAATACGCATCTTATCTGGAGCTCTGTTCAAAGTAGGTCAAATTTGTTTCCTATAGGTAATGCTGCACATTGTTGTTCTCAAAAAATCAAATACCGCAAGACAGGATGTAACACAAAAATAGCAGCAAGTAGTTTAGTTCTGGCTGCCATAACTTAACTGACGCTGTTTTTATTTTCTGCTTGTCACATCCATTAAACCATACATGTGATACGTCCCGGATCTTCCCGGAAATGACATACTCTTCCCGGTGTCCCGGACAGTGTTGAAATGTCCCGGAAAAATAAAAATACAGAAAACAAAAATAAACCCCTCAAAAACTAGCTTTTTTGGTCTATAAATTGTTGAATTTTACGTTAATAAAACACAATAAACAGTCCCCCGTGTCACACTGTTTATGCCTAATTAACCAATATATATCAGTTTCATGCCCTCGAGCGGGACACGTGTTAATTAAGCCAGCTTCGATCAACACTCATATTGAACGCGCCCCATGATCTTTTGATGACCCTGATTAAGTTACAGTCAGCTATTTTGATGACACTGATTATGAACTGACAGAATTATGCAATCAGTAACAGTTTTATGATAATTTAATATTAGGAACAATAGTCGAAAATCTCGTTTTTAGCACGTAGGCGGTGAAGCTACATGTAGGCCTATCCTTTATGGAAGAGGTGGCTGAAAACGGTCAATTGAACGATAATTATTTTAAAAGGTTGTAATCTTTTAAAATGTAGAGTGATTGTCACACATATTCTAAATTAAAATTTTGACTGTTGAATGCCTTTGCCGACCGATCCATGAAAATTGACCCGACCCGAAATATTTTATATCGATTTTATCTACAAGATTTATTTTATTGCTTCCATTTATTAATGATTAGATAAACGTTTAAGCTTTAAAATGATACCAAATAAGCTGGATTCTAAATCACGATGACCAGGTTAATTCTTCGTATATAGTAAGTCTCCTAATTCTGTTCACCTCGGGAACCCAACCAATTCACGTGCCTGACTATGAATTACCCTATTTACCTCCCTTAGAAAGCTAGACGACATTTGCAGCAAATTATTCCTATGCGATGAACAATGTTTATCTCCGGAAACTACCTGCAGGGCTTCCGTTAAGCGGCGTCCCGGCGTAAAATATGCTGAAAATTGTGATCAGTACGCCAATACACAAAGTTAGTGGCGTACAAAGGACTTCCAATATTTTCAAAGGACGACAAAATCAATACATCGTGAAGTACCTTCAATTTTTTTCAGTAGCTACGATTCCCCGAGAAAGATTTCATTAGCTCCGCCCCGATGATTGATAGCCTTGTACAGACTGTCGGCGTTTCTTTAGATGTCATGCTTGAAGCGTGAGAATGATGTTATTAGCTCCGCCTCGTAACTAATCGTCGCGGTTAACTTTTGATGATTGACAGCCTCGTGAAGGCTGTCGGCATTTCTTTAGATGTCATGTTTGAAGTGTGTGAAAGCATCAGGTTTGATAAAGACACCGTCTATGAATGTAAACCTTGACATGTTTGAGAAGGTACTAATTGCCGATAATTAAACATATTACATGCAATCGGCTCGGATTAAATTGGTAAGTTTTTTGCTCCAAAGTCGGAAGACAATACAACTAATTGTCGAAATTATATCGGCAATTTCAGCACAAAAAAAGATTTGTTTGTAAATTATTTGTTTGCAAATTGGTGAGTAAATAGAAGTTGATGAACGGAAGGGAAAAGGAAATTTAGCATCATACGCTGTTTTTCAGTTGTTATGGCACAACGTACTCTCTTTGATTTCGGCGTAAATACGCCAGACAAGAATAAAAGCAAAGGTAATAACGAGTCTGAATGCACCGAGTCTGTTGCAAAAAAATCAAAACCTAGTTCTGAATGCAAATCTGTTACGAAACAACGAAACTTCAATGAACAAGAGCTGTCCGTAAGACAGCCAAGCTCGACTATTCGAAATATTGTCCCAGAAGCAGGAAAATATTACCCAAAAAGGTTAAATATCAAAAGAATTTTAAGTTCAAAACGAGGCATAATTTGACCAAAATGTATATCAGTTATGGGACTTGCTGCTATCAACTAGTTTTATAACCCCGAAGGCACATGTGAAGTTTCAATTCAATATCTGCATTAGTTTTGGAGATAGAAACTCGCATGTAAAACTTTAACCAGAATTTTCAAAGTCCAAAAGGGGGCATAATTTGCCCAAAATACATGCTAGAGTTATGGGACTTGACCCAGTGAGGTTGGTTATTGATCTAGAAAAAAAAAAAGTTTCAAATCTATATGCTTTTTTGTAATTGCTGTATGTACTTGCACGCAAAATTTTAACCAGGATTTTCTAAGTCCAAAAAGGGGAATAATTTGCTCAAAATACATGTAAGAGTTATGGGACTTGATCCAGTGAGGTTAGTAATTGATCTAAAAAAAAGAAAAAATAAGTTTCAAATCTATATGCCTTTTAGTAACAGCTGTATGTACTTACACGCAAAACTTTTAACCAGAATTTGCTAAGTCCAAAAGGGGGCATAATTTGGCCAAAATGAAGGTCAGAGTTATGGGACTTGCTGCTATCAACTAGTTTTATAACCCCGAAGACACATGTGAAGTTTCAAATCAATATCTGCGTTTAGTTTTGGAGATAGTAACTTGCATGTAAAACTTCAACCAAAATTTTCTAAGTCCAAAAGGGGGCATAACTTGCTCAAAATACATGTCAGAGTTATGGGACTTGACCCAATTAGGTTGGTAATTAATCTAGAAAAAGAAAAAATAAGTTTCAAATCTATATGCCTTTTAGAAATAGCTGTATGTACTTGCACGCAAAACTTTAACCAGAATTTTCTAAGTCCAAAAGGGGGCATAATTTGGCCAAAATGAAGGTCAGAGTTATGGGACTTGCTGCTATCAACTAGTTTTATAACCCCGAAGACACATGTGAAGTTTCAAATCAATATCTGCATTAGTTTTGGAGATAGTAACTTGCATGTAAAACTTTAACCAAAATTTTCTAAGTCCAAAAGGGGGCATAATTTGCTCAAAATACATGTCAGAGTTATGGGACTTGACCCAGAGAGGTTGGTAATTGACCTAGAAAAAGAAAAAATAAGTTTCAAAGCTATATGCCTTTAATTGATGGCTGTATGTACTTGCATGCAAAAACTTAACCAAGGTGTGACGCCGACGCCGACGCCGACGCCGACGCCAGGGTGAGTAGAATAGCTAGACTATTCTTCGAATAGTCGAGCTAAAAATGGTTATGTGAATTTCCTTGATTGGAGTTTAAATCAGACTCAAAAAAAATGTACTGCACTTACTGTCGTGCGGCCAAGAATAGTAATATCTTTGCTAAAGATGGTGCAGGTTCGTATTTTTGTTGTTGTTTTTTTTTTTTACATATACTTTACTGTGCTTTTTGGAAGACCAAGAAAAGTATTTGTTGGCGCCCACAATAACAGTCGGTTTAATATTTCATATTTGTGAAATTTTTGCAAGTGGTTATAGATCTAATTGTTATATATATTTTAGTAACATTCATTACCTTGCTGTTAATTAATTTCAATGATGTTTTTTGTCCATTTATCTGGTATTATAAATAGAAATTTCTTTCTGTTTTTAGGAAATCTTCAACACTCAACCTTGACCAAGCATAATGACACAAAAGAACATAAAGATGCAGTAGAAGCCCATCAGATGAGGAAACAACTTTACAATGTTGAAGACACTATCACAGTCAGTGACTGATGATGATGATAATGATGATGATATTAAGGGTCAGCGTACAAAGTAATACTAGGACTCCAAGAAAATTTAACAGGGACTCCAAAATCTGAATGTCAGGCAGTCCTGACTCCATGAAATTGAATCTTAATGGAAGCCGTGGGAAAGCTTAAAAAATTTGGGGCGAATAAGCTAAGTAAATTTGGTCCGAATCAGCCATGGTCCGAGTCAGCCTGTATTCAAATCGGACCTACCTACCCTATTTTTTTTTAGCATGCTACCGGGAACAATTTTTTTAAAGCCTTAGGCTTAAAATAAAATTAAGTTTGTTTGACCTTTACCTACCGACCCGATAAAATTGCCCCGACTCAAATAATTTTATTGCATTCCAGAGTAAAAAATAATTTTTATTTTCTTATCAGAGGGGAAAAACTTATTTTGGTGCTTGAAACTGGCGATTATTTCATTTAACAAATACATAAATAATTATGGCAAGTGAGAAAGTAACCCGCGGTCAGCTAGCAGAAAATCGATAAAGCGGATTGTTTATTATCTTGTGTATCCGAACACGTGTCAACTATGCCGATAGCGTTGCCTAAGGCCATAGGATGCAGACGACAATCAAACCTCTTGTAACCAGCAAGCAATCTGACAAAAGGACATAATTTTACAAATCAAGTACCTAATTTACCCGCGAAACGTAAAGATACCAAACCGTCATGCCGGTAATTTTCCATTCCACGAGCACGTGCGACCTATCGTTATATCTAATTTACATCACTCGACGTTACTTTTGTTTACACAGACACAAAAAAACGCGCGTAGTGTATTCATTTTTTGTTATTACCGCTTCAATATTTTTAGCACCGCTTAAGAAGTAATATAGTTTGAATTATATAACGATTTTAATAAGATATCGACAGGAATGTAGGCAAAATTCTATAAAAACGGTCAAATTTAAATTTAGTTCTTTGTAAAATTTCAAACGGTGCAATCTTAATTACTTATCTCTTTCTAAGAGTAAATAGATGATACATTCTACGGACATAAAGTTCAGACTTTTGACCAGAAAGTACAAAAAAAAAAAACAGAATAAAAAAATCTTAAATGATGAAAGCGTCAGCAATTTAAATACATGGCGTAAAACGATTTTTGGCAAACAGATTTATGATAGTGCGGCAAAATAGCTCACTGAGATAGGATAATCCACAATTATCGTTTGACACATTTACCTGTCAGTTTATACAACAGTGCTCCAGCTAGCTATTTACAGCAGGGCGCATCGCCCGTTCCGAAATTCGTTCCGCCCTGTTGCCCCGCCAGGCACCCTGCCCGTTTACAACCATTCATTTCTTTTTTTTTTAGCCAAACTTCCCTTTTTTGCCTCAGTGATTATAATACACTGCTTTACTGCCCCCTTTTTATCGAGTGATACACGCCTTGGGGCATTGACATTATTAGCAAACAATTAAACAATTACCTGCTGTAATCGTGCCCGAGGCAGACCATGATATTTTAGACTGCTCCACTAGCATTAAAATCATTGAACCTTAGTGTTAAAACAGTTTGCAAACCAGTCTGAAATCATTATCATTTCGCGCCACCTGTCAAAGTGTACTTTCGTTTTCGGTAATATAGTCGTAAATACCCCTTTATACACAACTGAAACTTAAGTCCAGACAACAGACATTTATATGTAATTAATAAAAATCGATCACAATCAAATTTAAATAGGAAAATATTTTGATTTTATCGTTTTACAAGTTTTTGAAATCGAAAGTAAGTTGTCGTCTGCTATGTGAAATTGTCGATTTTTCATGAAGATTTCTTTGAAATTAGTTTACTAAGATGTAATGACAGGGTACACTTTAATGTCAGATACTGTGAAATGCTGTTAAACTGTCTTTGCATCATAATATTTTTTCAAAAATATTGTTTAAACTGGACATTCGAGGACTTTTAGAAAAAAGTGTAACCATCTCCGGATATAAAATTTTGGATACCCGGAATATGTCTATTACAAGTGCTAAACTTGCTTTTAGACTGTTGTAAGTTTAAAACTTTGCCCGATTTCATTTATTTAAGTGGAAGTTTAAACTTTATTTTCTGTATATAATATGTTACAGGTATAAATTTATAAATATCAAGTAGCCTACATGGAGAAGATGTGTACTGAAATTGTAACAAGTAAAATAGGCCTAAACACATAGATATTGTTATTCAGTATGCAGTTACAAAGAAATGTTACAAGTTGAAAATCAATGCCAAGTAAAATACAAACAGCAGAATTTTTAGTTAATAAATAGGTGCATTAGAGATGACAGACATAGCCTATTAAAAGACCATACCTAAAGTGTGCCAAAAAACATGCCTAAATTATGCCAAATTCCATGCCTAAAGTATGTTAAAATGCACTGTATGCATGGACCAGTTATATTTTTTCCAGGGGGAGCACGGTCCCAGACCGACCACCACCCCAAAGTGCCCTTTTCAGTGCCAGCACCCTGCCCTTTTTTAATCCTAGCTGGAGCACTGTACAAGATATTGAATTCTCTTTAACAAATTGAATTTGTTTTAACAAATTAGAGAAGAAACTGTTTTATTGATTAATTTAAAGAACAGAGGCGGTACGATCAAACAGTGATGTCTCACATGGCGCGAAAACATGACGTAATTCCATGACAATCTCGGGCAACTATACCGCTTTGATCTCCACTTCCGATGCCAAGATACCGACACACTTCTTTTAGCTCTTTGAGTGGGGTGTTAATTGATGATGAAAACAAGGACAATGACTAAGTTTATCAACAGAATAATTACCGGTAATCGTTTACGCTTTTTATTTCGCTTTCAACACTGGGTGGATTATGAATATTGTGTCCATATTTTTGGGACACTTTAAAAGATAATCATTTTTCGGGAAATAAGTCTTTAGAAAGTGAAAATAACAAGTCCTAACACTTTCGGAAAATACGGTAGGGGCTAGACTGTGATTATTAATACTATCGATGCAGTTATTATGAAGAGCAACTAGGTGGTGGAGATTACAAAAATACAGTGAAAGAAAAATGTCTGCTGTGAAAAGGAAATTTAAGAAGAACAAATATGATTGCTTACAAAGGAAACGTAGTGTACATCAGAATATTACTTGTCTACTATGTGTTATATTTGAAATATGCTTGTACATAATACTGAGAGTATTACGGCAATAGACAGGCGAGGTGTGAAATTTTTTTTACATCCCTGATTTGTACGGCAGGTTTTCCTGACGAAAACGTAGATTGCAGTTACCGCTAATTTAATTATCTGGGAAAATATATTATAAACTGACTTAATTGTTGATTTCAAAATGTCTTAAATCAGAGATCATTTTGAAATGCATTTGTTTGAATTGAGAAAATCTAAGTTTTCGAATTTCAAGAATTTGACAAGAACGGAAATGTGTTGAAATATTACAGGCTTGATAGTTTTAATATTTTAATTTTGTTATGCCAGGACGAAGAGCTATAAAAATCTTATACTTCTTTTGCCAGGACAATGGCGTAATAAATGTCTGATGTTGGGAAACCCAATATTGTTTCTGTTTTTAGTAACATATGACCAATACGTGCAAGTAGCTTGAAGCTGAAAAATCATCATGTTTGCTTGCATACTGCAATTTCCATTGTAAAAACCTTCTAAAACTCATAAAAAGTTATTATCTATTGAATCAAGCATCAAACACTTGTTGAAAATATTTAAAGCTGTAATTCAATAGTGTGTTGAGATGCCAAATATCGCGTATTTTCACGCTATATTTTTTTGTACATTTAAGCGCAGATGTAGTAAAAACAATCATGAAAAGACTTTTGACATATATATATATATATAAAGAAAAAGTATAGACATGAAAGATACTCAAAACTTTGATGAAGTTTGCCTTATGTGCTAATTAAGTCTGTGCCCATATTGTGTGTGCAAAGGCTAAGGGTTTATATATTACAAGCATACATTTAACAGAGCATCTGCAGAGATTATCTAGAAGCAATAGGTATTAATAATAGACTTTATTACTGAGACAACAAACATTTAAAAAAACTAAAATATAATAAAATTATTTACCTACCTACCTACCCACTGTAAAAATACTGGGTCGGTAAAGGTCAAACAAACATAATTTTAATTTAGGCCTTATCAGATCTCCATAAAGTACAATTTTAGCATGCACCTACCCGCATTATGTTGAATCACTCACATACGATTTATTTAATTAAAACATAATATGAAAAGTAAAATAATGGCATAAAGGTATCCTAACTAACTGTTATTAATTATGCAAGAATATGTGTTCTTTGCATTCTTTTGATTTATTTGCACCTGATGAATTATTCAATTAATCATGATGCTTTAACAGCTAGTATTTTTAACTAAGATATACCCGATGCCAAAAAATGGAAACACTATCGAAACACCTGTGGTGTGGATAAGAATATGAATCGGCACAACTGTCATGCGAATAAGAACAATAATCGTCAGGATGGTCGTGCCGGTAAGACACTTCCGTCCCTAACAGCATTTACCTCTGACCTGAAATTTTTTAAAAAGTATGCATCTACGAAATGCAAAATGGCAGTGAAAGTAAGGCAGTAAAAACAAACACATTGAGTAACACGTGTTTTTGACAGAGTTTGAAAATCTAATTACATCGCGAAAACTTATGAAAATTAGGAAATATTGCTTTCTTTTAACCTCATCATCTTTCTCTTCCCTTTTTCTAATTTTGGTCCGATTCGTTGGTTTGACAGTGCTATCGTCTAGGACCTGTTCCGCAAGAGGAAGAACTCCTGGTCTTGAATTTTTTGTTTTCTTCACTTTTCCCATTTTTCTCGTGGCGGAAACGGAAATAGCCTTACTGGGGGGAGTAATTATTATTTTTGAATTTTTATCTTACCCTTTCCTTAATAAATCCAATATTTACACACAGAAAACAGAAGTAATTATACTTTTAGAAATCTGTTAGAACAATAGTAGAATAATTGCAGTTAATGGAATTACCTTTATATAGTTAATTACTGATCCCTCAGTCGGAAACCGAAAACGAAAGTAGAATTGCCGTGTCATTAAATTTATCTTCCATATCGAACAAGGTCAAGAAGTGGGTGTCATCTTTAATTATGGTGATCAAGAGAACATTAACAGGAAATTTATCACATGTGTAAAGATTTTAAACGTTCATATTCTTGGATTTTTTTTTGGCTTGGTGGTAGTCGAAGCTTGTCTAGCTTGGTGGATGCCTGCTTATTATTAATATTAATTTATAAGTGATTTTTCCTGGTGACTGTTCAATACGGAACATGTTAATACCTTACCAGATTTGGTGTGTATACTGTCTAGATTATTACTGAGTGTCAGTACCAAAACATATGCTTCATCTAATTCAAAATTTGATTTCTTCAAATCAAAACTTTAAAAGAATACAGGTGACTTTATATTATAAAAAAATAGGCCTACTGACTGTTTAAATTTATGCACAATCATGCTAGGAAACTGAACAATAGAATTTATTATGACTATGCATAACTATTTTTGATAAGTGACAATCCAGGTGGGAAACAAAATGTTCTAGATAATATTGCTACTTCATTTAGGTGGATAATGGTGTAATTTAATCATTTAACAGGTCTAGGATTTCATGATTTTTATGGACTGTCCATAAATACACACACTATCCACAAATTTACAGACAGCTCATGTCCGTAAATTTACGAGTATCTGCAAATTTACAGATATCAAATATCTGTAAATATACAGATAAAATGCACTGAGCGTGAAAATCATGTGACTATCGCCAGAAAACGAAAAACCGCAAAGTGAAAACTTGTAAATTGTTTCGTCGCACGTTTACAGACATTGTGTGCAAGTTTGAAGTCTCAACGTTAGTTATTTTCAAGCGCAGAGCATCTGAAAAGCTGAGGTAAATCTTTAAATAATGTGTTGTAACATATAATATTGTGTCAACAACGGTATTTTCATTTATTTACCATATTTTCATACAAAAACCAACACTTCCGAGTCATAAGCGGCCATTTTGGAAAAATACAGACTGGTACATTTCGCTGTTGTTCCGCGTTGCTGGGAAGCTTGTAACTTGTAATTCTTTATACATGTATATGTAAAAATGAATTCGTATTTAATTTATAAAAAAAACTATTTTCTCAATCATTGTAAGGAAAATAAATGGTATACTGATATAAAGCTGGGTCTCGTGTATCAAATGATAATTTTATTTCGACTTTTACGTTATGAATTCGCAAAAGAAAGTATTTAAAACTGCTCAAAATCTTAAGCATCACAATTTCACTTTGCGATGTTCTCTTTTTTGCAACGGGTAAATGTTATTTTCCTTCATGAAAATATCGTATTATCTTCTCTATGTAGGTCCATTTGAAAAATGCCGCCACCAAAGAGATGTGGGTGTATTTTTCACGAGGATTCATCTTCAAGTACGGCGGTGAACATTAAAAATTCAAAGAAGTATAAAAAAGATATAATAATTTTTTTTCGTAATGAAAATTACATGAGTTCTCATTGCAATTACTTGTGCAATGGTTGCTATGAGGAAGGCATCCATAAATGGGAAAGCCACACTGCGTCAGTTGAAGAGCCTAGGCTTACGTTTAATGAGTTTGTAAGCCAAATAAGCATTGGTGACATGGACACTGACAAACTTTCATCTGTATCAAGTGCTTTAGGCTGTGTTTTCAAAAACAGGCTCAATAACATTGACAGTGATATTGAAAGTGGTACATTACCCGATTTTGATACAGACAGATACCTTACTAAAATAGATCCTGTGGTGAGGTCTTTCTTGCAAAACATTTCTTCCACTTCAATTAACAGAAGGGATCTAAAGATTTTGAATGTTTACGAACACTTAGTGTTTTTATCCAGTTATACGTATATTGGAATTTTTAACTTCTGTTTAAACTTGGTTTGCCATTACTTGTCTGGGAGTAGATCTTTAGTAGAAATGCGTTCAATGTACTCTCCAGCCGGCAGCTACAGTTATGTTATGAATTTTTTGTCTAACTGTGCCACTAAAACATGTAAACGTTATACTGAGTCTGAAAATGATTGTATATATTTTTTTGATAACAATCAAATTCTCGCTCGTAATTGGAACGTTAAATACAATTCAAAAGCCTTGGTTAGTGTCATTACAACCTTGGTGTCATTAGTACCCCCTTCGTTTACAAACTTACAACAAAATCCGGTTCTCTCTCCTTATATTTGGCTTAAAAACGTTGATGTACAAAAACCTGAGGCACATAATGACGAAATGAATAGTCTTTTCAGGCTCAGGAGAAATAATTTTATACAACGTCTTTTTCCGGTAGTTTTGTCAGATTTATATGGTGATGTAAAAGAACCCGAAGTTAAACAAAGACGGGTTGTTTTTAAAGACAATTTGCCACAATTTTCTTGTGATAAGCCGACAGACAACAGATACGATTCTGTACCTTCTTTAGTTAAAGGTTCTACAGACGTTATTTTGTTAGACCCTGTAATGGTCAATCCATGTTCTTTTGATTCATTACAGATAGTACTTGACTCCATTATAGCCAGTTCTAAGAAGGAGTGGATAATCGTCGGTTGCGACGGATTGCCTTTTAATCTATGTTCTCGTCTTATCGAACGCACTTTTGTATGTCCTGTTTGTCATGAGATCTTTAAAAGTGAAAGTGCGTTTATTCAACATGGCGATATCCACCCTTTTGAAAACATGTATCATTGTAGAAAATATAAAAATATTTTGTTGATACCTGGCTTAGGTCATATAGAAATAAATTTGACTAAAGCCATTTTTAAATTACTTTGGGATGTTGCGCTCAAAAAGTTAGCAATTATGCTTGGATGGCGTTCATTGAAAGCTTTGTCCGCCTGTCAGTCCTGTACTGACCACCATAAAGCGTGGCAAATATTACAGATTTTTCTATATGGTACTGCAAAAGAATTGTTAAAACCTTATGTAATACACACCGTTGCCCAAAATATGCAGCCATGTGTAGAAGGTTTATATGAATGGGTCAATTCAACACCAGTTGGAGCCAATTATAAATTCATGTTTAAGGCTGTTTTCACTTATGTGTTTGGATTGGATCTGTATAGGACTGGTGTCCGAAGAGGGAACTTTGATGTGTTTTACTGTGCATGGCATAAACTGTCTTCTCTCTATTACGGCCTAAATATGACAGGCTACATGGAACTGAATTATAGATTTGATATAATAATGAAACATGCGCCAGATGAACTTTCCCATTATTTGAAATCAAACATGGCTCTATCCCAGTCTGGAAATGAAAACTGTGGTGAAGGTGGAGATTTTATACTAGAAAGTGTAAACAAAGCAGTTAAATCCTGGATGCCACCTGGAGTTCCTACTGAGGAAAGATGGCTCCGCGTTTGCCGCAACTTAGGCGAAATGGAAAAGGTAATTCTAATTGCTTGCAGAAATCAAATATATTACAAAAAATAAATATAAATTGTTATCAAAAGTAATGTGAAAATAATTTTCGTTTCAAATAACAATTTAATAATTATTTACAATGAACACTGTGCGGATGCGCAGGCTGGTCTGGATGAATGCTTGTCACAGTGAAACGCACTATGTTTTATCGTGGCGCGGCTGAAATACATTTCAACTTCAAAAATATTTTTATGGCAGTCCGATTGACATTTTCTCCTTATACTACTTCTGTCAGAAGCACACAGATTGTCATATCTTCTGGAAAATGCGTACATTGCTAAAGAAAAATACTTCATTAAAAGCGAATTTTAAATTTTCTTGTAGAGATAAATAAATACTTTTTAAAATCAGTGAAATTTAAAACCTAAATCATTTTGAATAATTATGTATTGTCAAAGAACATGTATTGAATCATTATTTAATTATATAGATGAAAGGAAATATATTCAGCGGTTTTACAGAGGATGCACAAAGACAGTCCTACCATAGGTAATATTACATACAGTATGTATATTAAACGAAAGTCGGAACATTACACGAAAGTCTGAACAAAGTCTGAACATTACAAGAAAGTCTGAACAAAGTCTGAACATTACACGAAAGTCTGAACAAGGTCTGAACATTACAAGAAAGTCTGAACAATAAACGAAATTCTGAACAAAGTCTGAACATCACAAGAAAGTCTGAACAAAGTCAGAACAATACACGGATGTCTGAACAAAATCTGAATAATACGCGAAAGTATGGACCAAATGTTCAAGCCTTGGTTTTTATTAGAAATAAGTGAAATTATTAGATGTCCAGTTTTAAATATAATTTTTATAATAATTAAAGGACAAAACATATTGATATCCAATTTTAAAAGTACATTTTTTCGTTCAACTTTGTTTGAAATTATTACAATAATATGAAAATACTGTTTAATTTTTCCATCTCGAATTTAGATTCATATTAGTAGTATATGCAAAGTTATATTTATTTACAGGAGACATAACGAGCTTAATAAAATTATTTTTTTAGAAAACTACAAAATGACAAAGAAATAGAGTATTGGCAGAGAAAATTACGAGAAAATAATTATTTCTCTGCGTCTGTTACTCTCACGGCTGTTGACGACAAATTAAAACTTGATAATGAACTGTTTGGGTTTGAGGAGAAGTGCAAAGATAATAAAAGCAAGTATTATGCCCAGTACCCAAATTCAAAGAAACTGGAAAGGGTATTTATCAGTTGTAATGAGCGGGAAAAATACTTCAACATTGAGAACAAAACTAAGAAAGAGCTGCAGCAAATGATCGACGGAGTATTAGAGGTTTGTTATGTAAAACTTTTCATTCAAACAGTTATCATGCGGAGATTCGATGGTCATATCGTTCTAGTAGTATTTCGTGTTTGCCATAATAAGTAAATGGGCGAATAGGTTTGTCTTCGTTCACCTTCAAAGCTTGAAATTCGCCATACTACGAAAATTTTGCTACAGTGCTTGTTAAACAACCGCATAATGAAATAGAGGCATGCAGCTATTTTCAGAATTTCATGGTAAGATTAATGAGTACAATTATGACTATTTTTTTTATAATAATTATATTAAATGTTTCAGTCAATAATTGACTGTGGTGGTGTAGAAGAGTATGACACCCTGTCAGAACAATGGAAGCGTGAAAAAAGAGGAACTCAGAAAGTTATCATTACGTTCTACAAGGAAGTTATTCAATGCTTGGAGGATGTATCGGGAAGACAAAGGGAATGTAAGATATAATATTTTTATTTATGGAAAGGACACTTAAATGGTAAATTCTTGACAAATTTAGCGGTTATCTTATTGGATTTTCCAAGTAAACAAAACGCATGAACCCAATAATCACACTGGTCTTTGTCGCATCCCACCCACAAGTCCTGTGTATGCTTGCTGTCATTCTGGAACATCCCGCCACAATACCGGCATTGTTCCGGAGAATTTGCCGTAACCAAATTTGCCACACTATCTGCTAAATTGCACTGTATTCCGACGGTGTTAGATGTAACCTCAAAAACTTGAAAGTGCTGAGGACTAAGAGCCGGATTATCTGCAAAATGAAATACTGTGTTATTTGTTTATAAAATTATACATGTATTAAATTGACATCAGAACAACAGTATATGAAATGAACAAGAAATGACCATTCGAGATACATGCAGACGCCCGAGTAATTAGGATAGTTCTTAATTATTATTGTTATAGCGGAGCTGGATATGAAATTGTTAACATAAGCTTACCTTGGTTAGCACTAGCAGTACAAGAAGAAGTAGCAGCAGCAGTAGAAGTAGCAGGAGCGCCGGAACCATGAGCTGCAGGGATAGCATCATTGTTATCACTTCCTAAGTTAAACGTACATTCATCAACGTTCAAGCTTTTCTTTTTCGGACACCAGTATTCTTCCCCGACTTGGGCCTTTACGTATTTCCCCGTCATCGTGTTTAATTCATAAGCCTGTAATAAAGTATAAATTAATAAGGAGGCATGTTATATATGTGGTGTTCATGTTGTAAGGATGATACATTCATAACATATGTTGGTCAAAAGATCTACATAGCTTATATTTATAATGTTAGGACCTAATATGTTTACAGAGAATGATATATAAATATTGAATTTAATTGAATTGGTACATTTAAACATGTGTATTAATGGAAAATAAATTCATCACCTTCTTAAAAAATCCGAATTTTCTTGCTGAAAGGCACTGCAACCTTTTTCTGGCGTTGCTTATATATTCCACTTTCACGGACCCTTTTCTTCGTGGTAGATCGAGATCCTGGCCCTTGGCATGACTAGTTTGCCTTTTTGGTTTGCATGGGTCTACAAAAAAAACCTGTAAAGCCAATTTAAAATTTATTATACACATACAGTATAACTTAGTTATATATTGGTTCGTGTTAACATAAAACTATGATAATGTGTACTTAGGACAATAGAAACATTTAAGTAAATGCACTTTGATACTTCAAGTACTTTGATATTACAGATGCTGCAATCGACGCAGATCAGCGTGAATAAGAACCAGTCTGCAGTAGAAACCAATATGGCCGAACAGGAGCTGTGTGTGTTTACATCAGTATGATTTTGGTAATTTTAATGCCATTTTGGACTTTTTTTCCACCATTAGGCATATGATACAGTATACATACTTTATTTTTACCTTGAAATATGTTTTCATAACTATCATATGTATAAGATATAAATTTCATGTTAAAAGTTTACCTCTTTCGGTGTTTCTTCACTGTCGGACATTTTGCGGAAATGCCTTTTATTGAAGTAATTGTCAAAAACCCGTGTAAATCGTGCGTATATCTACAAATTTACGGACATGAGCAGTCTGTAAATTTGTGGATAGTGTGTGTATTTATGGACAGTCCATAAAAATCATGAAATCCTAGACCTGTTTAACCTTGAATTTATTTAGTTAAATACCTTTTAAAATCGCACTTGAAACTAAAAGTAACATCTCCTGAAAATAGACTTGTTTTCTGTCAACTTAATGGCTTAAATAATTTCAGTTGAACAGGATCAGATATCACATCAAAAGGCTTCTAAGATTGTGTGCAAGTTTGTGACAAACCTGACTAGATGTAACATTTGATGATTGACAAGGAGACTTCAAATTTTGTGTTTGCAAACTGGTGTTGTTAACACAATGAACAAGTTTGTGGTGCCAAACGCATTGGCTGATGTTGTCCTGCTGGTTGGGGTTGATGACAATGTAGGATTAATACCTGTTGATGCTGTAAGTATGAGTTTGAGGCCAGTAATTGTTGACTTAATTGTTGACTGTGATTCATCATTTAAGAAATAATTTGTAGCAAAAGAGTGTTTTAACATGTTTTAATGCATGGTGGGCAGTTATACGTTGGGCGCAGTCCAAGTGAAATAATTTGTACAACGTATAACCTCTTGAGTTCATAAATAGTGTTAAAACGCAGTTTTTCTCTAAATAATTTTGATTCTAATTTGCCGTTAATCTAAAACAATAATTGAAATATAGAAGTGCTCTTTCTTGGTCGCAACAAAAACTGTGACGTCACCACACATTAACATTTATAACATCATTCTAGGGTAAGAGTGTTTTAACAGAGACAAGCATATTAGAATTGTTCATAGACCATCTTTTATCTCTTATATGAAATTCATTGAATGCATATGCTTGTTAATTCTTCAGTTCAGATTGTGTGTGTAGTCATAGAAACCTGACTGGAATAATGAAGGAATGACCATATTAGTCTATAGCGCCTAGATTATGATACATTTATCAGATATATTTTTGATTCTATTATGAATGAAGCCAGTCTACATGGTCTATATCAAATCTTAAAAACTGTTTCTCTGAGAAAATCTCCAGGTTAAACTAGCTTTCAAAATTTGAATTTTATTTTATTAACAGTCTAGCTGCAAGTCTAGATGTATTGCAAACAAAAAGGGACTTTAAAGGCTTTTCTGTTATCAAGAGGTTGAGATCACTTTAGGATGTCCCTTAATGGAGTTAGAGTGACAGGATAATTATAATATTGAATGTTGGTGGTTTAAACAAGGTGCCTGCTTTTGCATTAGGTAAAATCTAGAGGTAAACTTTGGTTTTCCTTCACCTTTAAAGCTGAAAGTTGAAATATATGAGATAAATTATACTTTGTTGACATGTCCTTAGGTAGTGGATCCATAATTGCAATGTATAATGTGGACCGTTAAATTCCTTATTCTCTGTGTGCTATTTTGGCGTTTTCCAAATGGAAAAGCAATTTTCTGTTAGAGATAAAGAGTGCCCGTATAGCTTACGATAATCAAACTAAAATTACTGATTTTCATTATTGGTTGGCTGTCTGAAAATCCAGCAAAACTATTTTTCTTAACCCTTACCCTACTAAATTTCTATAATGGACTTGTCCAACTTTCAATTTGGACAGTACCATTAACTGTTACAAGGGGTGCTTACCAAAAACCATACTGACTGAATGGTGAAAAGTGAAGATCTTGATCAGACTGCATTGATTTGCAGGCTGATCGTGATCTACTCTGGTCGCAAAGGCAGAATCAATCATTTCCAGCATGATAAGGATTAATTATGTATTATGCTTTAAAATTATGTTAAGAGATTGTCCTACAGAAAGAGTTAGACTATTTTCAGGGAGATGTCAGTGTGTATAATGCCCTGTTTGAGCTGAAGTATGAAGCCCAGGTGTTGTCGGCAATCAGTGGTACAGATATGGTGAATTTCCACCCTTTTGCTCACAGAGTAGACAGTTACCCACCAAACAATACACGAGTAAGTACCTAACCTTTACCCTGCTGAATTTCTAAAATGTACTGGTCCATCATTCAATTTGGGCAGTACCATATATATTTTGAAGGGGCGTTCACTGAAAATTTACTGACTTCTCTGCAGGCTGATCTTGGATGTGCAGGCTGATCTTGGTCTGCACTTGTCGCAAAGGCAAAATCACTGGTGGCCAGCAGGCTGAATTTCTAGACAAAAGTTATATATTTGAATAGCGACACAGTCATGATATTTTGAAATTCATAAAATAGAGATTGAATTAATGTAAAATTTCATCACATATGAATACCATACTTAACCTGTTTTCTCTTTTTAGCTCGACTATTCGAAGAATAAGTAGAGCTATCCTACTCACCACGGCGTCGGCGTCGGCGTCACACCTTGGTTAAGTTTTTCGTACCAGTCCACATTTTGACAAAGTCTTTTGAGATAAAGCTTTGAAACTTTCAACACTTGTTTACCATCACCATGGCCAGTTATAGGCAAGAGTACATAACTCCATCAGGGATTTTGGCTGAATTATGGCCCCTTTTGACTTAGAAATCATGGTTAAGTTTTTCGTACCAGTTCATATTTTGACAAAGTCTTTTGAGATAAAGCTTTGAAACTTTCAACACTTGTTTATCATCACCATGTCCAGTTATAGGCAAGAGTACATAACTCCGTCAAGGATTTTGGCTGAATTATGGCCCCTTTCGACTTAGAAATTTTCGTACCAGTTCATATTTTGACAAAGTCTTTTGAGATAAAGCTTTGAAACTTTCAACACTTGTTTACCATAGCCATGTCCAGTTATAGGCAAGAGCACATTACTCCATCAAGGATTTTGGCTGAATTATGGCCCTTTTTGACTTAGAAATCTGGGTTAAGTTTTTCGTACCAGTTCATATTTTGACAAAGTCTTTGAAGATAAAGCTTTGAAACTTTCAACACCTGTTTACCATCACCATGTCCAGTTATAGGCAAGAGTACATAACTTCATCAAGGATTTTGGCTGAATTATGGCCCCTTTTGACTTCGAAATCTTGGTTAAGTTTTTCGTACCAGTTTATATTTTGTGTAAAGTGTTTGACATATGGCTTTGAAACTTTTATCACTTATTCAGTATAATAGTCTCTATCTGTAGGAAAGAGTACATAACTCTGTCATATATTTTGGCTTAATTACTGCCCTTTTTGGACTTGGAAATTGGTTCTGATTTCATACAAGTCCACGTTTTGTCAAAACTATTTGACATATGGCTTTTAAACTTTGAACACTTGTTTATCATCATGATTTCCATCTGTAGGGAAGTGTACATAACTCTGACAACTATTTTGGCTGAATAATGGCCCTTTTTGGACTTTGAAATTGGTTCACACATTGCCATTTAGTGCAAGACTTATCAAAATCCACAAATATGGGAACATTGTTTGTCTAATGTATTTTTTTCTTTTGTCTGAATATCTGTAGAAATATTTTGACCCCATTCTTCAATCAATTCTTCGAATAGTCGAGCGCGCTGTCATCCGACAGCTCTTGTTGACATAGAGTAGTTTATTTTAAGACTAAAAATACGATCTATATGCAATCTGACTAAAGTACTTGATCTTCTAAACGAAGATCTGAGAATGACCCATTCACATTCGTCTTCGGTATATTTTGGATTTCCAATATTGCTATTTTTATTTTCGCAAATCTGTTTTTATTTGAACCAATCAGACGACTTGTTCGAACATCAAAGAGTAAGAAAAACTTGCAGTCAGTCCGGGCTTGAACCCGGGACCCCTTTCTTACAAGTGCCCTACCGACTGAGCTAACTGGCTATCTGACACTTTCTGCACAAGAAGTATAAATATGAAAAACCCAGGCTAAATCTAGATTTTTTATTCTTACAAAATGTTGTAAGTAAGCCTTTTGACTGGCTAGCGGAAGGGTCGTCAGAAAGAGGCTATCAATAGCACGTTTTCAGATCCTAAGCGTAGCATAATAGGATATGTACTTTAGTGAGATTGGTGGCCTGTGACAACTAAAATTTGATCAAGGGAGGTAATCACAACATTGAGCTACCTTCAGCCTGATTGGCTCATCATCTTTTAAAATATGTGGTTGAAAGTTACTTACAGTGTAACCTAGGCTGTAATGAATATTTCTTAAAGAATAATGTCTCTTAATTGCTCAAGTACACATCATTCACTAGGTCTTTAAGAGATTCAGGTAGCAGGAATGTGTTGAATTTGAAGAATTCTTTGATCTTTCTAATTTGAAGACCAAAATTCAGTTTTTCCTAGTAAAGAAATGTGTAAAATTTTGGCCAGTTAACATTTTAAAAACATAATATATGATATCCTGAAAGTTTGCTGTCCTGTGTAATCATTAAATATTGTTTGCCTTAAATTTCATGATTTCGGCCAAAACAACTATTTGATTAATGGAATTAAAATTTAAAGATAAAGTACGTAATTGAGAATTTCTGTAATTCTTTTCCAACATGAATTTGGGAATTTCAAAACATTTAAGGTGTACATGAGAATTTTATGTGTTTGTTGATCTGTTGTTTTTTTACAGACTGACATTTAATACCAAAATGTCTACAAAATTAAGTTCCCCTCATGAGTACTGTGAAATCATTAATATTCGTGGGGGACTAATTTTCGTGGATTTTGTTGATCCGCAAAATTTTATCCCAACAAACAAGTGAAATTCTCATTCAATTTACGTTCAAAAGTTGAAATCCACAAATTCATATCCCAACGATAATGCAGTTTTGACTAGAACCACGAAATTTCATGCCCACAGAATTAAATGATTTTACAGTATTACTGACATCACAGAATCTTTAATAATTTAAACCATTACATTTGTCATCATGTGTCCCTGCAAAAGAATTTGACAGATTTTTCTCAAGGAAACAAACTAGAGACAAGGAGACTGGAAATTGATGAAGATTATAAAGGTGTAAAAAAAAAATGTTTGCGGTATCCCGACCTACCTTAAATTTTTGGCCCAACTCTAAATGTTTTTATGACCTTGGAGAATTTTTTTTTCAACTTTTGAACAAAACTTCACTTTTTATGCTTTAAACAATGTCAGTGATGATAGAAATCAACTTACTAATGCTCTAAAGGCATAACCCCCTTATTTGTATTCATTTTTTGACATAAAAATAATTTTCGAAAAGTCTCACTTAATAAAAAAAAAAAACAAAAAAAATCTGACCTACATGACCTATCTACCCTAATTTTTTTTAGCATGTTACCAGAAACAAAGAATATTTTTTTAGACCTAAGGTGACATGTTCTTAATTAAGAGAACACTGTGAAATCATAAATTTTTTCATAGGGGGTGTAATTTTCATGGATTTTGTGGTTGAGTCAATCGATAAAATTTAATCCCTTGAAACAAACCAGTAAAATTCACACTCAGTTCATGTTCAAAGGTCAAAATCCACAAATTGGTATCCCCATGAAATAGCAAATTTGACCCAAACCGCAAAATTGTGTGCCCACGAAATTAAATATCACAGTATCTAAGTTTAAACCCTGTGCATTCACAAAAAGTCAAGATTTTTTTCTTCCTGGATTGACAAACAGGAGATTGATTAAAATGAAGTTTTAACATTCTTCATAGAATATCTAAAAGAAGTTTAATTTAAAGCTGAAATTATTTATTACTGTCCGAATAACTCGGATAACACAGCTCTTTGTTCGAACTCATCGTCAGGTCCCGACAGAATTTGTACATAATGTATGTTGTTCAATGATTCGAACTACTGATAACTGGAACAAACTTTGCTGGTCCCATCAAGTTCGAGCGAACGAAGTTTGACTGTATATACATGTACTTATGAATTTTGAGGCGCACCATGAGAAAACCAACATAGTGCATTTGCAACTAGCATAGATCCAGACCACCCTGTGCATCTGCGCAGTCTGGTCAGGATCCATGCTATTTGTTTCTCTAATTGCAAGAGGCTTTATACATGTATTTATGAATATTTTTCAGGAGACGTTTGAGCATCAAGCTGAGGAGATGGTAAAAGCTAGGGAAAGAATGATGAGCGATTTCAGCCTGGGGTCAAAGAAATCATTTCAGTATGTACTTAAGTGTGATTTATATCCAATCTTTATCATTTTTTAAGTGGTTGTAGGCATTTGCTTTACTGTCCAGCAATTTTCACTTTCTTAAATTTTAACGTTTTTTTTTTAGGGATTTTGTTAAATCTGGTTTGCAAGAAAAAAAATCTGGTTGTCAGTGCGAATATGAGTTATCAGACTGTCAAATAACTGTTCTGGATTCAACTTGGCACAGCCTGTTACTATGAAACCCTCAAGCCAGATATTTTGATCTGCATGCCATGTGCAAGGAGCAAAAAATTCTTATAGTCTGAGGATCTGTGAGAAAGCTTTGTCATACATTAGATTTTTTAATAAAAATGTGTAGTTTGTGCAAGGAATGCCAAAGTCATTTTAATGCTATTAATATTATTAATACTAGTAAGTAGAATTTTACATTTAATTCAATTACAGTAAAACACTGCTCACTCAAGGGCACAAAAGGATGAGAAAAGTGCTCAGTTTATCCAGGATTTTGAGCAATATAAAAATAAAAGATGTAGAGAGAACCGCCAGGAACCTCATGAATTCTGGTGTGAGTCTGAGTGCTTGGCCATTAGTGCTCTATAAGTGGTGTTTCATTGTATTTAGAAGCTTGTTTTCACTTTTTAAACTAACAGAAGAGATTTGTTATTGATTTATCAGGAACACTGAATCAAGGTGACACATATTTTCCTCTCTTTTTACATATTGTTATATTAAGGGGCCTGGTTTCATAGTTTATCTTGTACTAACAAAAGAGCTAAAATGGATGACGTGAGTGAATTCATATACGTAATACCTTCATTTGTGTCGGGTAATTCATATATCTGAAAATATTTGAAATTGGTACTTTGATATAAAACTGATGTTTCTATTTTTCCTTAAGGCCTAAAAAAAAAAATTCTTTGTTATATGCTAAAAAAATTAGGGTACGTAGGTTGGACATTTTTTTGGGGGGATTTTTTTTAAGGGAGACTTTTCAGAATTTATTTTTGTCAAAATTTTAATACAAGTAAGGGGGTTATGCCTTTAGAACATCGTTGAAAACAATTTTATCCAAAGCCATAAAAACATTAGGGTCGGGCTAAAAATTTAGGCTAGGTCGGGATACCGAAAACAAACAATTTTTTTACGCCTTATCCAAAGCATGTGGAAAATTAAATTTTTGATAAAATTTATCTCATACATTTTGAACTCTCGGTATCTAATCACTGAGAATTTAACACTTCAGATTAAATAAATATTTACATATATTAGGTGGCCTTGTCCTACTTTTATGACTGTGTCGCACTATACACCAAACAATGTTGACAAATAGTATCCCTTGTCCATAAACAGATAATAATTTATCCTCTGTAATGGAAGGTCCGGGTTCGCCATGCTAATTGCCAAATGCTAAATGCCAGTAAGTTAGTGCAAAATGCTATTTGCCATACTTAATATCAGGTATTGACTGTCAACTAATGGTAATTGTCAAGTGATTAATTCTAACTGTAAATTGCGAAATGTGAAGCAATATATGCCAAATGCTTATTGCTACGTGCTTATTCAAATAAAGAACGAACTACATGTATATATCAGCAGAAGAATGCATCCTTTAAAAGTCATTCATGGCCTTTGTTACATATTAACTTTCTTTCTGTTAAAAGCTTTTTTGAAAGTTTTAAAGTAAATATGAGCCACGCCATGAGAAAACCAACATAGTGGCTTTGCAACCAGCATGGATCCAGACCAGCCTGCCCATCCGTGTAGTCTGGTCAGGATCCATGCTGTTCGCTTTCAAAGCCTATTGGAATTAGAGAAACCGTTAGCGAACAGCATGGATCCTGACCAGACTGCGTGGATGCGCAGGCTGGTCTGAATCCATGCTGGTCGCAAAGCCTCTATGTTGGTTTTCCCATGACGTGGCTCATATATTTGGTTTCATTTTCCTATCACTGATACCACACGATATTGCTTCAATTCAAACTGGTAGAACACTACATGTTTTGAAATACAATTGTATTTACAAGTTACATTCATTAGTATAAGAGATTAGTCTGGTCATTAACTCATAAAGTTAAAGAATTAGATTATTAGCATGTATCATTTGGCAGTAAGCATTAGCCATTTGACATTTAATAAAGCATTTGGCATTTAGTATTAAGTATATGGTAAATAGCATTTTTACATAGCATTAAGTAAGTGGTATTTAGCATTACATATTTGTTATTCAGCATTTGGCAGTTAGCATAATGCACTGCCCTTCCATATAGCTTTGAATGTGAATGAATACTGCTGTCTAGACAATTACTACTCAGTGTAAGAGATATACATGTAGTGATGAACTTATAAAATAATATTCAATTTTATTTTCTGTCATCCATTTTATCTCTGAGATATTTCATTGTAAAAAAATCACATGACCAGAGTTGTCTTGCATTTTTTTTTGTAGCAAAACTCTTGTTGAAGATCTGGTTTTATTTTGCATATGATGTGAATGAGAATGTATAAGTTTGCATAATATATCTGATAACCTTAAGGTATAAAAATGTATAAAGTAGAGGACAAGTAGTCTAGAATACAGAGAGATGATCACTGCGGCAGAGAGTTTAAGGTCACTGTCTTCAAATCAGTTGCCCCTCAGCTCTACATGTGAAGATTAGCCTTCTGGCTAGTCTGCGGAGTGCTTGTTGTTGTTAACTGGGTGTCAGGTGCCTGCCCGTGCCTGAAATAATGCATGTTGAAGGGGCCCCTGGGGTCTTTCCCTACCGTCGATGTCTGAAAAGATGCCATATGACCTATAATTGTGTCAGTGTGACATTATGAAATTAACAAGAAAAAGAACAGTAAACAGTGAAAAACACACACAAGGAAGTGTTTACATCAGATAGATTAGATATTTATAGTACCATAGTCCTTGGTTGTGATAAAAATTCAAATTACATCAATTTCTACATATTATAGTGTATTTAAACATAAATGTAACATGTTCATATATATTTACAGTACTATGCATTAGGTTTAAAATATTAATACCTTTAAAACACGACTGTATTATAGCTGTAAAATACAGATTAAATGTCTAATGTGATGACAAAATCAGAAGTGTTTTAACAATGGGTTGTTAATGCATTTCCATTTAATTTTGAATATATATATAGTTTAATAAAGTTAAATACATCGGATCATGAGGAAAGACTGTTTAGTCATGTGATTTTTCAGGTTTCAGTTGTTTTATATATATACACACACAGAAAAACCTGTCTTAAGCAGTCAGTAAAGGGAAGTTGCAAAAGTGCCCTTTAAAGACAGGTTGTTGCTTAAAACAGGTAAATTTTCCCTGAAGGTTTTACGAGGAATGAGTAATAGCAAATGTGGCTGCTTAATACAGGTGGCTGCTTAGTAGAGATGAGCACTTATATACATGTTTGACAGTAGTTGGATTTCCTTCTATTTCAACTTTTTAGTGGGTGTGGAGGGGGTTGGGGTGGGAAGGAGCAGTAATGTTAGTGAATGAAATCAAATCAAAAATGTTTTTTTTTGTGTAACTTTTGAAGATCTATGAATAGGTTTTATTCAGTCAGGTTTAATGTTTCAGGTCTGTTATTTAAGAAAACAGACTGTTAAGTTGGGTTGCAAGGGTGTGTTAAAGTAAAACTTAGTTCTAAAATAGATACGTTTTAATCCTAAAGTAACTGTCTTATATAATAAAATGGCGGAAGGGTTTTAAATAGAACATAACATACTCTAAATGTCTATAATATTCTATATTAGTATTTATATTTTCAGGCAAAGTTTATATATAGAGAAAAGATGCAGGGGTAGGGGTGTGTGGGGTTGGGGGGGGGGGGTGTGGGTAGTGGTTTTAACAAGCCACCTGATCCATACTGTCTTTATCTGATAAAACTGACTACCACTAATTATTTCATAGTTATTCTGTTAATCAGTAATAATTCTTACCTACTAAGTTCCATACAGTACACTGACTGATAGATTACTAACAGGCAGCCTCTTGTTCACAATTGCAATGGAAAGTAATTTAGTCTACACGGTTCATACCTTAAGGACTGCCCAGTGGCTCAGGGCAGGTAAGAGGCACATGTGTGTGTGCAGACAGGAAATGATACTAACTTATAGTTGCATGTTTGGAAAGAGAAAAATATTGAAGATCTCAAGAAATTCATGTACTGACTTAATTGTTTTTCTTGCTATACTGCATTGCAATATCTCAACACTAGCTGCTGACTTTAGTAATACAAAAAATTGTGAACAAGTTGCTTTGAAATGTATTTAATATTTATACATAGCACATTATTAAAGGCTTTAATTATGACTGTACCATGTTTTATGTGTTGATAATGCATGATTGGCATTAAATTTTGCAGAGCAAATATATTGCATGTTTGTGTGGTGATATTTACTCCAGAACAAACTTACTAAGGTGCTTTATCAAATAACCAGTACTTGTTTGGAGACTAGACAGACTAAGATTGACTTATAAATAAACTCTTCCTTGCATTAAAAGTTATTTTCATAAATCAGCTCTCACGGATGTGGGTTCGAGCCTCACTCGGGGTGTTAAATCCTTCATGTGAGGAAGCCATCCAGTTGGCTTACTGAAAGTCGATGGTTCTACCCAGGTGCCCACTTGTGATGAAATAATGCACGGAGGGGCACCTGGGGTCTTCCTCCACCTCCAAAGCTGGAAAGTCGCCATATTACCTATAACTGTGTCGGTGCGACGTTAAACCCAACAAAATAAAATAAATCAATTAGGATAGAGAAAAGGGAAGTAATATCACTTATATATTTTGAATTCTATTTTTAGTAGTTCTCTTTTTCTTCATATCATAACCTGTCCCCACAATTGTGGCCATGTAATGAAGCTTTGCTAACTAAGTATATAACTTTAGAAGAAAATGAATGCAAATAGAATAAATAATGTTCTAAGGATTTTTTTATTTATTGGTGTTTGGACGAGTCGCTATCTCAGATGATAATATAAATGATTCAACTTTGTTATCAAGTCTGAGAGAAATTGAAAATATTATTGTTAAAAATCTTCAACTTTTAATGTGACGGCATACATGAAACTGACGTCACAAATGACGTCCACATGCGATAAGAATTTGAACATCAGTTTGGAAAAATAATAGACGTTTCAGGTAACCATTGAAACTTCATGGAGTTTTTAAATGCATATATGTAATGAAAATATTATATTGATTTAATACTATTGATTTAATTCTTTAAAGTTTGAGATTTTAAAACAGGGAGTCTATGATAAGTCCAAGTAAGATAGTTATTAACAATAATGCTATGCTTCAGACAAGGAAAAAATGAATGGTTAAATTGTAATATAATACCAGTCATTTAACAATAGCTCTTTAATAATGCTTATGTTTAAACACTTTCCTTTTAATAGTTTTATACCCTTTTTAGCTCACCTGTCACAAAGTGACAAGGTGAGCTTTTGTGATCGCGCGGTGTCCGTCGTCCGTCGTGCGTCCGTGCGTCCGTAAACTTTTGCTTGTGACCACTCTAGAGGTCACATTTTTCATGGGATCTTTATGAAAGTTGGTCAGAATGTTCATCTTGATGATATCTAGGTCAAGTTCGAAACTGGGTCACGTGCCATCAAAAACTAGGTCAGTAGGTCTAAAAATAGAAAAACCTTGTGACCTCTCTAGAGGCCATATATTTCAAAAGATCTTCATGAAAATTGGTCAGAATGTTCACCTTGATGATATCTAGGTCAAGTTCGAAACTGGGTCACGTGGGGTCAAAAACTAGGTCAGTAGGTCTAAAAATAGAAAAACCTTGTGACCTCTCTAGAGGCCATATTTTTCATGAGATCTTCATGAATATTGGTCAGAATGTTTATCTTGATGATATCTAGGTCAAGTTCGAAACGGGGTCACGTAGAGTCAAAAACTAGGTCATTAGGTCTAAAAATAGAAAAACCTTGTGATCTCTCTAGAGACCATATTTCTCAATAGATCTTCATGAAAATTGGTCAGAATGTTCATCTTGATGATATCTAGGTCAAGTTCGAAACTGGGTCACGTGGGGTTAAAAACTAGGTCAGTAGATCTAAAAAGAAAAAACCTTGTGACCTCTCTAGAGGCCATATTTTTCATGAGATCTTCATGAATATTGGTCAGAATGTTCACCTTGATGATATCTAGGTCAAGTTCGAAACTGGGTCATGTGGGGTCAAAAACTAGGTCAGTAGATCTAAAAATAGAAAAACCTTGTGACCACTCTAGAGGCCATATTTCTCAATGGATTTTCATGAAAATTGGTCAGAATGTTCACCTTGATGATATCTAGGTCAAGTTCGAAACTGGGTCACGTACGGTCAAAAACTAGGTCAGTAGGTCTAAAAATAGGAAAACCTTGTGACCTCTCTAGAGGCGATATTTTTCAATGGATCTTCATGAAAATTGGTCAGAATGTTTACCTTGAAGATATCTAGGTCAAGTTCGAAACTGGGTCACGTGGGTTTAAAAACTAGGTCAGTAGATCTAAAAATAGAAAAACCTTGTGACCTCTCTAGAGGCCATATTTTTCATGAGATCTTCATGAATATTGGTCAGACTGTTCATCTTGATGATATCTAGGTCAAGTTCGAAACTGGGTCACGTGGGGTCAAAAACTAGGTCAGTAGGTCTAAAAATAGAAAAAAACCTTGTGACCTCTCTAGAGGCCATATTTCTCAATGGATCTTCATGAAAATTGGTGAGAATGTTCAGCTTGATGATATCTAGGTCAGGTTCGTAACTGGGTCATGTGCGGTCAAAAACTTGGTCAGTAGGTCGAAAAATAGAAAAACCTTGTGACCTCTCTAGAGGCAATATTTTTCACGAGATCTTCATGAAAATTGGTGAGAATGTTCACCTTGATGATATCTAGGTCAAGTTTAAAAGTGGGTCACGTGCCTTCAAAAACTAGGTCATTAGGTCAAATAATAGAAAAACCTTGTGACCTCTCTAGAGGCCATATTTTTCAATGGATCTTCATGAAAATTGGTCAGAATTTTTATCTTGATGATATCTAGGTCACATGTGCTCAAAAACTAGGTCACTATGTCAAATAATAGAAATAACGACGTCATACTCAGTTGAACACTGGGTCATTTAGGGATAGGTGAGCGATTCAGGACCATCATGGTCCTCTTGTTTCTCATTTCTGCATGACATTGTGAAACATCTTTAATATCAAAGCTCAATAATCAAAATTATTACCTTAGGCAATAGTTTTGGCTATTGACCTGCAAACAGTTCATTAACTGTATTATATACTGTGAAATCATCTAATTATGTGGACACAAAATTTTATAATTTCTTGACCGAAACAACAATTTCGTGGATTTTGACGTTTGAACATAAAATGGGAATTTTACTGGGTTCGTAGGTTATTGTTAAATTTAATGTGTTGACTCAGTCGTAAAGTCCACAAAAAATCAGCCCCCCACAAGTATTAATGATTTGACAGTATATTGCTACATAGTACAAATGCTGACCTATAGTTTTCACTTTCAGTCCAAAGAAAACAACAAGAAGTATATCTGTTAGTCCAAAGATGTTGTTGGCCCGTAGCATGTCAATGACCATTAAACGTCCTCGACTGGGAGGGAACACTGTCAACATCGTCCCAGAACTTCCAATCAGTGATGAGGTCATAAACTCAATATCAACATTCTGTTTCCCAGGTTGGTAAGAATTAATAAATTGGGAAGTGCTGTTCATTCATAATCAAATGTAATAAAATAACCTCTAGTTGACTCTTTTTAAAATTTGAATTGCAGGTAGATTTGAAATTAATTATATCACTTGACTGATGTAATACATTTCTGATATACCTAATTGTCTTTACGTTAAAACATGTCGAAACTGGTACAGTTAAGAACAAAAGGTCATCAGCAATTGCATGACTGCAGTTCCAGGATTCGAACAGTCCTTGAAAAGTCCTTTAATTTTATGCTAGTCCTTGAAAATTCCTTGAACATACCTAGGGTCATAAAAATGACCAGTAAAAGTACATGTACTTAAATGTTTTTAAAAATGCCTGAATTTCAATCAAATCTTCTTGAAGAGCCTTTGTTAGCAGCTTGCTTTGTGGAAAGAATAAATTTGAAAAAGATTTAGTAAAATTGAAGATAATTTGATCTAAATATGGTATCTGGTATAATAGGATCTAGTAGCAGTCATAAGTAGTGGTGTGTGACTGCATAAATTTATCGTAATGTCAGCTGTAACAATTTCAGATAAAGGCTATCATTAAAAAAGAACATTTGTTAGCGGAAAATTGACCAACCTATGAAAATTGCTGCAACTTACCTTTTTTTTTCTGGCCAGTCAAATGATTTTTTTTTCTTCCCTATATGATTCTTTGCAAATAAAAATTCCCACGTACCTACCCACACAAAAAGCTTTGGGTTACGTTACTGCAAACAAACAATTTTTAATTATGGCCCTAATTTATAATTTTAGTCCTTAGTCAATATATTAAATGTACCAAATTTTTGCCGCAAACTTTTAGTCCCTCCCATGCAAAAACAGGGCCTTTGCAGAATATACTTTTTATCTTTGCCAAATATTTGCCATAACCTTTGCAGAACAGTTGCAGCACATGATTGCTGAATATATTCCACAGACGAGTAGAAATGGAACGAAACGTGCAACTATTCTGCAAAGCTTTCGCAAATATACACTACGCACACAGAATGCAAATACTTCGCAAACAATTTACAATTCGCAGCTGAAACTTCGGCAAATAAATCGCAAAGTGATAGCAAAGTATTTGCAACTTGCATGCAAATAATATGCAAAGTATTCGCAAATACATAACAAATAGCAAAAAAATGAATTTCTGAGGTTCAAAGAAAAGGACTTTGTTTAATATCTGAAAAACAGATGTAAATTCACAAAACCATTTGCAGTTTAAATAACTATTAAAAGTCAATCATTGTAGTGATCATTCAGTAACAATAACTAAAAGCATGTACTAATGTATTAGTTTCAACAAAAATTGCTTCAGTAAAAAATGTTTTATATAACTATCATTGATTATCATTACCTTTCCACATGCTGCAATATTCTCTGGTTCTTGGAAGTCTTATTGCTTAACAACATGGTATTGCATTATCCTTATTCAACAAAGTTTATATCCAGAAAAAATAATTAGAATATAATAATCTGTTTAAAGACGCTCAGTTTCGTATTTTTTTTCTCAATAATAGATTTTGATGAAAAGATTTTTATTAAAAGATCATGTTAAGATATATTGAAAAATGAAATAAAAATACAAGGTCACCACCTTTTTTCGATTTAATTTGCCCCTAGATATGGTGCTATTTTAAACATTTTTCAAAATTTCTGTAATCCTAAAATATCTTTCAGTAAAGTACAATAATCAGCATAAATTTGATTATCTAAGCATTTTTATAACGGAAAACAATATATCTATTTGAAACATGCTCAGAGAAATCAAAAGAACATGATTTTATAAAGAAAGGAATACTTGTTCAGCAGACCCAAGGGCTATTTTTGCATATTTTTGTCAGTTTTAAATTGGTACTTCTGCTATTTTATCGAGTTTCACATAATAGAATTTAATCAAACTCTGCACATACCTTTGGTTATGTCTACCTAATCTAAAACAAAAAGAAAATTGATAGGTCACCATATTAGATTTCGCTTAAATCAAATTACAACGAGGTGGAGTGTGGCGGGCATTTATACAACGCAGGTTGGTACGAAATACTCTTTCAGTGTTTGAGCAAATGACTTAGAAATATATATATAAAATTATCAAACGGCAGATTTCTTAATAAGCGGATTTTAAGGTGTTTCTGAAGCATTTTGATGGCATAGAACGATGAAAGTTTCCGCCCTTTTTTTTAACAAAACCTGTAGTTTACGAATGTACGGTACGGGTACGGTACAGGATTAGAAACAGCTGTGACTCAATGCAGAGTTTGAACGCTGGTATAAATAACAGACTCCAGTATATGTCGGATTGAAGCAATTTGAACTGAAAGTACTTTAAATGTATATATTTTGTAATCATGGTGATACTTACCCTAACATTTAGTCAGTATATTAAACATTTTGTACATTAAATGCATGCGAACATACAATAATTTGCCGTACGCGACATTAGATAATCACTTCCGGGCATGCGCAGAAGACCGCACCAAGTCTGCAGTGAGCTACATCGAAACCAAATTGGCACGGTGTTGGGGTAAATATCGACCTGTCTGAAAAAACTGTAGCGAGTGCCTTTAACACGAGTTTGCATCACCAAAATATTTCTACTAACTGATGTGTAAACATTTCCTCACAATATTTTCAAAAATCTTGCCATTTGAATATAGACCAATCAGAAAACAGAATGGTTGATTACTTCCTGTACCTAGAGTCTACCAGGAAAGCAAATTCATCTATGTTAACTATTTGCAAATGCTTTGCTCTTTCATTTGTGTACAAAGTGTTTATTTGCAATACCTTTGCTAACTAAATGAGCTAAGTGTTTGTTTGCAGATGCTTTGCTGTCTGCTAATTTAATAAAGTATTTGTTTGCAAAACCTTTGCCGTCTGTAATTTATCTAAGTGTTTATTTGCAAACCCTTTGCTTCAGTGTGATACGTTTTGCAGACTGTTTGCAAAAGTCTGACGCAAATACTTTGCAGTCACTTGGAATATAGTTTCTGAGAAAACAAATATTTAAAATATATTCTGCAAATACATGACAAAGGGTTAAATGTGTATGGGCTAGCTGTTTGGACTAAAATAACAGCATGTGGTTTCAAGAAAAAATGGTCCTTCAAAAATGTAAAAAGAAAGTACTTGAAAAGTCCTTGAATTTTTCACAGGTTCTCTGTGAACCTGCATTGTAGTCTGACTGAAAAGACACTTCTGCCAAGGTTTTTTTTTACCCATTAATAAATTAAAAGTGTTTATTTTACAAAAGTATTATAAAAGTTGGTCTGATTTCAAAATTAGTAGATACAATTCCTTCCTCAGGTGATGCTAAATTAACCCTTAGCCTGCTGAATTTCTTAAATGGACTGGTCAATCATTCAATTTGGGCAATACCAGTTTTTTTTTTGAAGGGGTGTTAACTGAAAATTTACTGACTGAGCGAACAGTGCAGACCATCCTTGCTGGCTTATCATGGTCTGCACTCAGGTCACACAGGCAGAATCACTTGAGGCCAGCAGGCTAAAGGTTAAGAAACTGTTATAAACACAAACTTTATGATGGTTGTTAGTAAGTGGGGCTAGTTTCCATAATTATGTGTTTTCTGTTCCTGTTTGAGCTATGGAATCTTGTGAGCAATCAAGGACCATGATGGCTCTCTTGTTTGATGGTAAACTTTGAGAACTTAAACAGTTTGAAAAGTCTTATAAACAATAACAAGCACTTATGCACATGACCTTATTCTTTTAACTTTGCATGAATTTGGTATTAAGCATGTGAATTTTCAGTTTATTTTTATTATACCTTCTGTGTGTGTTGTTTTTGAAAAGCTTTACTGTTGGATATGTGTCATAGCATGCTGTCTATATTTCAACTTTGCAGATGGTCTAAAGATACATGAGCGTAAGCCAGAGAGTACAACTCACTTCTTTGTACTGACTGATATATCAGGACGTCGGTCTTACACAACTTGTCTCACTTTCTACAGACCCTTTTCTGTTGAAAAGGTGACTTTAAATCTAGAGTGCATCCCTTCATAACAGTCATTATTATTCAATGATGCAGTATTAGATGTAGTATTACATGTAGATGCAGTATGAGATATATTGTATAGTTATATCATATGAAACAGACTGAGACATACCATACTCAGTTGAGCTTCAGTGAGATAATAAAGGCCTGTATAAAAACAAAAACAAAGCCAATATGAGAAATAAGGGCCAATATGAGGGCCAGTATGAGATTTCAGACTAAAGTAAAAAGCCAGTGGTTGGTTAATACAGGTGACTGCTAAGGCAAGTGTGTTGGTAATATAGGTGACTGCTAAGGCAAGTGGGTTGGTAATACATGGGGCTCCTAAGGCAAGAGGGCGGTTAATACAGGTGACTGCTAAGACAAGTGGTTGGTTAATACAGGTGACTGCTAAGACAAGTGGTTGGTTAATACATGTGACTGCTAAGGCAAGTGGGTTGGTAATATAGATGACTGCTAAGGCAAGTGGGTTGGTAATGCATAGGGCTGCTAAGGCAAGAGAGTGGTTAATAAAGGTGACTGCTAAGGCAAGTGGATGGTTAATACAGGTAACTGCTAAGACAAATGGGTGGCTGATACAGTGGCTGCTAAGGCAAAAGGTAGGTTAATACAGGTGAGGCTAAGGCAAAAGGGTGGTTGCTTTAGGTGGCTGCTAAGACAGCTAGTTAGGATTGATGTTTTCTGATTTAAATTCTTCTTCAAATTTGGTTAAATGTTGTTTTCTTAAAAATAAAAATGGCTGTTGTTGAAGGGATGTTACTTCATGTATCCAAGCTTTAACTAACAAACCTTTTATATCTTAGGCCACTTGTAGCATGGTATATATACACGGACACAGTGCAGAATATCTTCTTCTTCCACTCTTCATGTATTTTAGCTCTTTTTTTCCTACTCAGATAGATTAGATTAATTATACCATTATTAAGTCTCCCACCACACAGTGGTGTGGGAGACATATTGATTTACTCCAGTCTGTGTGTGTGTGCGTGTGTGTGTGTGTGTGTGTGTGTGCCTGTGTGTCTGTCTGTCTGTCACAAAGCTTGTCCGCACTCTAAGTCGAACATTTCTCATCCAATCTTCACCAAACTTCATCTAAATGTGTCTGACAATAAGTGCTCAGCCAAGTTCAATAACTAGCCAAATTGACCTAGGCACTTCGGAACTATGGCCCTTGAATTACCAAAAATGGATCCATTCATCTAGACCATCCAGAGAAACTAGTCATTTTTCGTTGGGCAGCACTGTCACAAAGCTTGTCCGCATTCTAAGTCGAACATTTCTCATCGGATCTTCACCAAACTTGAACAAAATGTGTTTGACTATAAGACCTCGGCCAAGTTCGATAACTAGCCAAATCCGCTTAGGATCTTTCGAATTATGGCCCTTGAATTACTGATTGGATCGATTCGTCTAGACCATCCAGAGAAACTAGTCATTTTTCATTGGGCAGTTGTGGGAAACATGCGCCTTTCTCAAAAGCATCTCTAGTTGTGCTTTTATTTTGCTGTGTTACAGCTCTTTAGTATATATGCCTTCCCTATATTATAAAGCCTTCTTGCATGCCCATGTTTTTGCTGGTGCTGTGAAAGCTTGTCTTACATCACAGGGTATAAGATGACTTACCTGCTGCAATTTATGAACAAATGATGATGCAATTTGATACACTACTATAATAATGAAATAGAGCTCAAAACAGCTCCCCTGCTAAGCTCAATAGGGAGAACATTGGTCTACGGATCACGGGGTAGTGAGTTCGATTCCCGGGTGGGGCGTATGATCTCCATGATGATTTGATGAAAGACATTGTGTCTGAATTCATTCATCCTGCACCTCTGATTCATAAGGGGAAGTTGGCTATTACTTGTTGAGAACAGGTTTGTACTGGTATAGAATCCAGGAACACTGGTTAGATTAACTGCCATTACATAACTGAAATACTTGAAAGAAAAGTATATGTTGTACTTTATTATTTTCTTCTAATATTTGAAAATTATGATATGCAAGATGAATTGTAGGTGTGGATGGAATATCTTGCACAGCCATGTTTATACTATTAATAGAAACACAAATAATACATTAATAACAATAGAAAATCAGAACTAAAAGATAAAAAACTTTCAGTTGTACGAGAAATGACTAGACTGACTGATATAATGAAAAAGTATTTTTAAACATTGACATGTACTTAAAATTAGCTTGTTAGCTTAAGTTTCCCATTGTTAGCTTTAATTTCCCATTGTTAGCTTTAGTTTCCTACTTTTAACCTTAATTTCCCAATGTTTTGTAATTTCCCATTGTTAACTTAAGTTTTTCATTGTTAACTCGAGTTTCCAATTGTTAGCTTTAGTTTCCTATGGTTAGCTTTAGTGTCCCATGCTTAACTTTAATTTCATTTCCCATGGTTAGCTCAAGTTTCCCATTGCTAGCTTTAATTTCCCATTGTTAGCTTAAGTTTTCAACTTTTAACCTTAGTTTCCCATTGTTAACTTTAACTTCCCTCTGTTAGCTTAAGTTTCCCATTGTTAGCTTAAGTTTCCAATTGTTAGCTTTTGTTATGTCTCCCACCACATAGTGGTGTGGGAGACATATTGATTTACTCCAGTCTGTGTGTGTGTGTGTCTGTCTGTCTGTCTGTCACAAAGCTTGTCCGCACTCTTTAAGTCGAACATTTCTCATCTGATTTTCACCAAACTTAAACAAAATATGTTTGACTATGAGACCTCGGCTAAGTTCGATAACTAGCCAAATCGATCCAGGCATTTTGGAGTTATGGCCCTTGAATTACCCAAAAGTCGGCCTTTTTACTCTTGTCAGCACTCTAAAGTCGAACAATTTTCTCATCCGATCTTCACCAATCTTGAACAAAATGTGTTTGACCATAAGCCCTCAGCCAAGTTCGACAACTAGCCAAATCTGCCCAGGCACTTTTGAATTATGGCTCTTGAATTACTGATTGGATCCACTCGTCCAGACCATCTAATTGGATCCACTCGTCTAAACCATCTAGAGACTCTAGACATTTTTCATAGGGGCAGTTGTGGGAGACATGCGCTTTTCTCAAAAGCATCTCTAGTTTTCCATTGTTAATGTTAGTTTCTGATGGTTAGCTTTAATTTTCCATTGTTTATTTTGTCACTTGCTAAGTTATATGTATTGCTACCGAATGAGACTGTCTCAAACTTTTGTGATTAAAATACCAGAAAACAAAACTGACTCTGCGTATGATGAAATGTTCTTGACAGAAGCTTACTGTTACTACTTTTACTATAATTACAGATGGTTTTAAAATTTTCCGGACAAAACCGCCTCCTTATACCCATGCCTTTGTACTCACTAACCTGCACGGACAAAAGTTTGCTTCATGTCTGACATTTAACCTGGCTGCTGTTGTAACAAAGGTGACTAATAAATTTAACAGTCTTCTGTGTGAACAACTTTTTATGTTAATTCTTAGTTTTGATTTCTTTTCGAGTATACACCTTGTTTTTGCGAGTATACACCTTGTTTTTGTGAAGATGGGTTATTAACAGATATGCTTTTTAAACCTTACTAAAATTGGCAGGTCCAAGACTTTGAAGTATTGTGTATTTTATGTCTAGAAAGCTAATATTCTATCTCTTTTTATGTCTGTTACATATTTCATGTCTATTGTATAGTCAATTTGTAAATTGTGTAATATATGCAGTTATTTTGACTTTGCTAATTATTCTTGAATAAAGCCACTAATTTATAATATAATTCTGCATGTCCTCAAGCACCTGTGTTTCCAAACTTCATGAAATCACTACTAGATAAAGCCTTTTACGGTAATATTAACAGTATAATTATATGCTTGCTTCACTAACATTTGAAAGTTATAATGGCTAATTTTATATTTTTATTTTATGCTTTTCAGTAAAATACTGAAATTTATCAGTGAAATAAAAGTGATATTTTCAGTTTTTAGCTCACCAGAGCACGAAGTGCTCAAAGGTGAGCTTTTGTGATTGCCCTGTGTCTGTCGTCCATCGTTGTCTGTCTGTCCGTTGTCCGTCGTGACAATTTGATTGTTAACACTCTAGAGGTCACAATTTTGGCCCATTCTTAATGAAACTTGGTCAGAATGTTACTCTCAATAAAATCTTGCACGAGTCAGATATTGGGCCATCTTGGGTCAAAAACTAGGTCACCAGGTCAAATCAAAGGAAAAGCTTGTTAACACTCTACAGGCCACATTTATGACTATGTCTCTATGAAATTTTGTCAGAATATTAATCTTGATGATCTTTAGGTCAAGTTTGAATCTAGGTTAGGTGGAGTCAAAAACTAGGTTACCATGTCAAATCAAAGGAAAAGCTTGTTAACATTCTAGAAGCAACATTTATGATATATCTTCATGAAACTTGGTCAGAATGCTAATCTTAAGGTGAGCTTTTGTGATCGCCCTGTGCCCGTTGTCCGTCGTCATCCGTCAGTCAGTTGTCTCAGCCCGTCTCTAGATTTGCCATGGAATTCTATGGAAATCCAAGGAAAATATTCCATGGAGTATTCGGACTACCAATTTACATCATTTTTTTATGAAACAAAAATACGGAAAAAAATCCGTGGAGTTTGATGGATTTCAATGGAATGCCACAGAGTTCCGTGGAAATCCATGGCTTTCCATGGAAATCCACGGCTTTCCATAGTACACCACAGATGACCGTGGAAACCAGCGAAATTCCATGGCAATCCGTGGAGTATTCGGACGGCATGCCATGGTAAATAACTGTGGAAATCCGTGGAAATACCAAGGAAACTTATTGGTGACATAACTGGACTGAAAGGAAAATCAGAAACCATTATGTCATATCTTAATTCATAATTTCATAATAGTCTGTAGTATAACAAAACTGCTTATGAATTTTGACATTTTTTCACTAGGCAACAGAAAATAGTACATATAATATGGAGCTAAAATGTCACCAGTTTCTATTCAGTTCCACTGTCATTGTAGTATATCAATGTTTTCCACTGTTTATCATAATGCAGTATAGTCGGTATAAGGTATGCCATCATTTTCAACTGAATGTAACTATTGGTTGAGAAAATTTCTGTCATTGTTGGCCACCATCAGTTTAAAATACCATGTAGTTTCATTAACTACCACAAAGCCATCATTTGCCATCAGCTGCCTCGCTGCATTAACCTGTAGAAATAATAAACCAAGAGATATTAAACCAGTTAAACCATAAAAGCAGTTTCTTCATTAGTTTTGACCTTACTTCATAATTTCAAAATTAAATGGTATTCAAAGAAGTGCTTCTTTATCATACAGGCAATTAATACTGCAGATTTAAGCAAGTAATAACATTACTTATTATATTTTCAAGAAAATATATTTTTCAATTTGATTTCAAATGTAGGTAGAATAAGGTTCCATAAAAAAAGGCATGCAGACGATATTAACTGTTTTGGGGTAGTGATCAATAGGTTCAACTTATGCATTACTATTTTTGTATAAATGGTGACCTTATTGAAATTCTACACTAACACCAATGTGTGTTGACTACCGAGTGATAACTTAATTTGGTACTTTTTTAATCATTACTTAAAATATTGGTCTGGACTTGATGTAAGGGAGATAATTATAAAACCTGTCGTGGGTTCTGCTGGAAATTATAAAGTTGATCCATTCAGTCGTGTTCGGGGAAAATTGTCAGTTGCCCACTTTCTATCAAACATAGAACAATGGTAGTGTGTACATTTATAAATTTATAGTACTAAGTAACTACTTACATGTCTTTGAATTGTTGGATGGAGTCTCCTTTGAACACAATACATTGGGTCACTAAACTGAATTATCTCCATTCATTCATTCATGTATGCTGTTTATATACTCCTGAAAAACAGATATAGTTTAAAACCTAGATGTCCATAAAAAATGTTGGTTTATTATTTATTAGGTATGTCAATGACCTGAAATTAAAACTATACAACATGATGAATAATTGGGCCAAAAAAAATCTTATCAGCAGCTTTTTACAGATGTGGCAAATTGAGGGTTACATATTAATCAGCATAAATATCTGCACATTTAACAAAATTTCTAACTTTACCCTTGGATAAGATTATATAAAAAATTTGTTTTTGAATTTTGGCACACATTTAAAACATACAAATTTTGTAATACAATTTAAGTAATGTCAACTTTTTATTTTATTTAATTTCATGGAAGGTTTGATATTACATTAACAAAAATATCTTTTTCTAAAATTATCTCCCTGAACATCTTAAATATATAATTATGTAATAGTATTCTGTAAGACTCCTCTTAAATGAACACATACATCTGTACATTATAACCAATTTTCATTTACATGTACATTCCAGTTTATATTAAATGTTAGACATAGATTTTCATAAGTAGGCTCCTTAATAATTTAATGTTGGTGCCAAGGGACCAGACATCGACTTCACTGAAAGATTCTATCTTTTTTTTTGTAAATTTAAAAATCATATTAGTATTGAAAACAACTAGGAAGTTGAATATATCAGAATTCAAAAGAAATAGTACCTAAATAACAAATAGCTGCTTTATATGTGTATTATTGCTAAATTTTCGAAAAAATGTTGAACACTTTCAATAAAGTGCAAAATCATTGATTAATAACAAGTAAATAATCCATAAACATTTCTTTCTACTAAAAACATAATTTTCATTACCTTAACATAAATGTGTTCAACATCAATAAACCAGTTTAATAACAGGTTAAAAACACATATTATAATTCTCTGAATTTACTTAGTAAACAGTGGTCAGCTGACTGGTAGCATTGTTTACACTGTAATACAGCAGTGCCATCTGTGGAGATAACTATACTGGCTTAAATTTTATTGACCCCACTGAATAATTTCATTTAAAAAGTGTCCAGTTTTCCTTTTAGTAAATGTAAATTAAAAGCATGATAAACTAGAAACTGCAGCTGCTTAATAAAACTTTGCAAAACAAAAACTTTTAAATAAATGAACAAAAATATATATGAAGCAAAATCATTTGTTGCATAACACAATGAAAGCTAAGCCACCTGCTTCCTGTTTGAATCCATTTACTAGTTTTGTTACATTGCTATAGGTATTCTACATTGCTGTTGGAAAATCATGAATAAATTTTATGAACTCACCTGGTGTATTCTTTTAGTAATTGTTAACTTCCAAGCTGCATGTAAACACAGTAAAATAACTCCATCCTGCTCTCAAACAAAGAACTTCCTGTGTAGATTTGAAATTTTGATATTCTTGGGCAAATGTGTCATTTACAGTCAGCTATTGGAGGATACATCTAGGATGTTAAAAACATTTTTGTACCACAGGTTGATTTTATTCCATTTACATACTCATTATTTTTTAAGTTTACCCTGATATTAAACAGAAAAAAGTTCAGGATTACTTTTTGAGGTACATTTACAGCCCCCAGAAGTAGTTCACAGACTTTATTTTCATTGGTTGATCTCTTGTTATGAGTTTCTAAATATAAAGCAGACAAGATCTTATCATGCAGTCTGGGATAATCTCCTGTTGTGAGACAAGCAACAAGTACACTACAGAAGATTAAAAGAACCGAATAATTTATTACTTGATTAATTAAGAATCTCTTGGCAGGGTAACTTTTAATGAATTTTGGTGTAAAGAATTGTAATATTATATATGTAACTATTGTTAGTGCTGTTCTTTTTGGTGTTATTCTAGGAGAAAAAGTCATGATATTTCAATTAATTTTTAAAAATTAGTTAAAATGAATCTACCTGCAAGGTTAGTTTATATGACAAGTTGCATTACAATAAATGTTTTACAGTAAAACCAGCTTTAGCAGCCACCTCTATTAAGCAGCCAACCTGTCTTAGGCAGCCAGTGTCTCATTTCCCAAAATGGTCATTCATGCTATAAATTACCTGCATGAAGCAGCCATCTGCCATAAGCAACCACTTCTTTTGCTACTGCCTTGGCTGGCTTCTTAAGACAGGTTTTATTGTAATTCCATCAGTTGTTTTACCTATCTAATTAAGTTAGTTGTAGTTATTGGTCATAACACATACTAATCCATTAAAATATTCTATGTTCACAAGAAATACCTCCCAAAAATTCTAAGTGCACAGTTCCCATCAATTTCCATCACAGACATTTTCTAAGTTATTGTCTATGCTATTTTCCATCCAAAAATGTTACAAAGTCCAACTTTCCATGGCAAAAGCTCCTGTTTCCATGGAAATTGATCAGTATTTCAGCTGTAATCCATGGAAATCCATGGCAAACTTACTGTTCCATTCAATGTCCATGGAAAATTTCAATATTCCACGGATTTCCATGCTAACTGCCATGGAACTCCATGGAATTCCATGGCAAAAGCCTTATTACCATGGCAAATCTAGAGACGGGTGTCGTCCATCGTCAACAATTTGACTGTTAACAATCTAGAGGTCACAATTTTGGCCCAATCTTAATGAAACTTGAATGTTACTCTCAATAAAATCTTGGACGAATTTGATATTGGGTCATCTGGGGTCAAAAACTAGGTCACCAGGTCAAATCAAAGGTAAATCTTGTTAACACTCTAGAGGCCACATTTATGACTATGTCTTCTTGAAACTTTGTCAGAATGTTAATCTTGATGATCTTTTGGTCAAATTTGAATCTAGGTTAGGAAGGGTCAAAAACTAGGTCACCAGGTCAAATCAAAGGAAAGGTTTGTTAACATTCTAGAAGCCACATTCATGATGTATCTTCATGAAACTTGGTCAGAATGTTAATCTTGGTGATCTTTAGGTCAAGTTCAAATCTAGGTCAAGTTTAGTGAGAAACCAGGTCACCAGGTTAAATCAAAGGTAAGGCTTGTTAACACTCTAGAGGCCACATTTATGACCATACCATAATGAAACTTAGTCAGAATGTTAATCTTGATGATCTTTAGGTCAGGTTTGAATCTGGGTCAGGTGGGTTCAAAAACTAGGTCACCAGATCAAATCAAATGTATAGCTTGTTAACTTTCTTAAGAGGCCACATTTATGATAATATCTCTATGAAATTTAATCAGAATGTTTATCTTGATGATCTTTAGGTCAAGTTTAAATCTAGGTCAAGTGGAGTCAGAAACTAGGTCACCAGGTCAGATCAAAGGAAAAGCTTGTTAACACTCCAGAGGCTACATTTATGACCTTACCTTAATGAAACTTGGTCAGAATGATATCTTGATGATCTTCAGATCAGGTTCAAATCTGGGTCAGGTGGGGTCAAAAAGTAGGTCACAAGGTCAAATCAAAGGAAAAGCTTGTTAACACTCTAGAGGCCACATTTATGACTGTATCTTAATGAAACTTGGTCCAAATGTTAACCTTGGTCAGTTTGAATCTGTGTCATGTGGAATGTGACCTACTGACCTACTTTTTTGTTTTTTAAGATACAGCCTTATAATTTTGATGACATGTACAGTCTTGCACACTGATCTTTAAACTGACTTCAGTGACCATGAATGTGACGTACTGACCTACTTTCTTCAGGTGAGTGATACAGGGCCTTCAGGGCCCTCTTGTTTATTTTCTTTTAGACTCCCATTCCAAGAGATTTTACACAGGTGGTTTACAAGATGTTCAAATTTTTTAAAATATTTTCTAGCAAAAAAAAAAAAAATCAAGCTCGCATCCATATCGTTTTCATTTTCTAACTTTTTTAACACTATTTTTAGTTGAAAATTAAGTTGACAGTGTAGAAAAAAAATATGCGAAGGTGCGTAACTATCAAACTTAATATGATCTGTATAACATTAATTAATATTCATAATCACAGATTTGTTATTTTTGTTTGACTGGAATTTAGGTTAGACATTAAGTTTTGAATTTTGCAATCTTTTTATAACTTGATTGTACTGAATCTAAGCAGAATATTGTCATTTTTATTCATAATGACAAAACTAATTTACATGAAAGAATAAAGTTTCAAGACAGATAAATCTATACAAGTCTAAAATATATTTTTGGTTGTGGGTTTATTCCGCTACCAAAGATACAAGTGTACTTTTGACAATCATATAGCATCTTTATTTTATTATGAATCGCATCCAAAGGATGTTCTTGTGCTACACAAAATAGTCTCATTCGTGAACAATGCGCGGATGAATTATCAATGAACAAGCAGTTCTTATTCAACCTGTATCCACACACACTGACCATTTAGGTTATATAAGATCTATCAATGATAAGATATTCCAGCCCATGGTTACATCACGAGCTAGGTCAGGCAAAGTTCATCTTAGATATGAGGCACATTGTATTTGTATTTGTTTCTCATTCATGTATATTCATAGACTGGCATTTAAACAGAAAATAAATCTACAAAAAACCCGGCAACCATCAGACATCTCAATTAAGGCTTTGATTATTTCTGTTTTTCTTTTATATTGGATATCTAGTGAATGGAGTCTATCTTTTACTGTTTGTTCCACCTTTTGCTATGATAGCCTGAAAAGCACATTCAGGGCCTTAAAGACAACCAATCAGATGCTTGCATTTTGAGATTGACCTCAAATCTCAGCTGAACTCTGAATAGATGGGTGTTTTGACATTGTAAATATTGCATTAACCCTTACCATGCTGGATACGATTGATTCTGCCTTTGCGACCAGTGTAGATCATGATCAGCCTGCACATCTGTGCAGTCTGATCATGATCTGCACTGTTTGCTATTCAGTCAGTATCTTTTTTGGTAAGCACCCATTCTAACAGTTAATGGTTATACCTGTCCAAATTGAAAGATGGACAAGTTCATTATAGAAATTTAGCAGGGTAAGGGTTAAGGTAATGGACCATGATGACAATTGGTGCCAATAATGTGTATTGTCTTTATGTGATTTCCCCATTTTCCATTTCTTGTGGAAAGCCATGTGCGCGTTGAGCTATATTTACATCCAAAGAACGTTGAATTACTTATTGAGAAATTGCAACCTTAGGGAAACTGTCGATTTTGATAATGAGTCTGCTACCTTAAAAAAGTGGAACAATGTATAAAATCAGTTGTTAAGTCTTAACACATACCTCTGCTTACAAAATAGTATTGTTATTATCCATATTCTAACTTCTATTATTTTACATTTAATGGTTATAAGTCTTACACCCATGTTTTCAGGACAATGCATGTTACTTTAATTTTCATGTTACCTGCATTAAGCATTTTATATCATTTTATTATTACATAACTCCTCATATATATTGCCGGTCCATGTAGCGTACAATTTTAGAATGGCTGGTTAATAGTTAAAACTATTGCTGGAGGTTCCGAGCACGGAGAGTCAATAGTTTTAACCATTGAACTGCAAACCAATAAAACCATTCAGTAAGACTTAGTGTTTTATTACATGACATTAGAAATAAATTTTCACAGATTTATTTATATATTTTTGACTTACTAACCCAATAAACGTGCTCTGAATATAGACTGGTTATGTATTACCAAGAATGAACTGGCTTAAAAGGAGCCTTATAATGTTTAATATTAAAGTTACAATCTGTGGGTTCTATTTTAGGATGATCAGGGCAATGCGTACATCAACCTTGACCTTGCGGAACAAGAGCATTCAGATGACGACAAAATGAGGTGTTATATTCCACAGTGTTTTGTAATCATATCAAAGTTTCCATATTATACTACAATGAAAGAATGTCTATCTAGGTAAGGTTTCTATTAGGGAATAATGTTTTATTTTATGCTGAATTGTAATGAAAGCTTGAAGCTTGTTTGAATTTACCTTCAAGTGAGTCTTCTTCTTGGAAAAATCAGTGCTGGTGTCTTTTTTCTCACCTTTGAGACAGTCAGTATAATTCCAAACAGAGCACCCATGTGAGACAGTCTTAATTCCAACATTGTGTATCTCACACTGGTCATGGACTACTACATTTGAATTTACTTTTCGAGTGCACAGTTTTTGCCATAAAAAATATGAAAGTAATAGTAAACCGAATGGTGAGAAAATAAATGTCCATTAAAGGGAATAATAATAAAATTTATTCCTATAGTTTGTTATGCGCAATTTTCTGCGCAGCCGACACTTTCAATGGAAAACTGAAGTGAAGTCAACATTTGTTGAAACATGTGACAGACAATCTTAAATATGAGGAATCTTGAATGAAATAACATTTTTGATAAGTTTTATCAGTAATCAAATGTTGATACTGGTTTATGTTGTATTGACAAGTATCATGCCTGACAGGTATCTTGCCATTTTTGTGGTTGTGTTTTCATATCGCATTTTAGTACAAAGACACTTGTTCATATAATGTAAGACAATTGACTTAGTACTGATAAGACGATATCACCTTTCAGATTATTAAGTATTCAATTATAGAGAGAATTAAGAATTTTTAAAACTTTTTTTTAACTTCTAGCAGACATACATGTAATCAGTTTTGCCAGGTTGGCACCATCTTCCGTCCGAACAGGTGTTGTATTCTAGCGGTCTTAACATAAAATTTAGCCTGGTGACCCATACATGTTTAGCCATTTTTATGCTCGCAATACAATTATCTATACACAAGAAAAATAGGAAAAAATTCTATGAAACAGTTTTTTCAAAATTTAAAAAAATATTCTTCAGTATGGGTATTTTTCATTGAAAAAAGTTCACAAAAGTGAATATGAAACAATTTTCTTTTTCATTTGTACCCATTATTGTAAGGATATAGTATAACAAATATGACTATGATATCAAATAAGTAGATAATAAAATCTGTAAAAAGAATAAACCTTATTGTGTTGTCTTGATGTATATTTTGGTTGGTATTTATAAAAAGTAGAAAATTATGAGAATGTTGAAAAATCACTGGCAGTTTTAGCAACAGTGGGTGTGTTCAACACAATTTTTCACAAAAACAAGCCTGGTGACCCATTGTTTTTATTTGTTCATTGTTTTCAGCACAAATTTTCTTATCATATATGTCAATTTGAAAAAATTCTATGAAAGGAAAAAAACTATAGGAATTCTCTTTAAGAGAGTCAGTGTTGTATGTGGTCAGCAGATTGGACTACAATGACAGCAATCCAGGTTTGATTCTCGGTCAAAGCTGATATCCAAACTTAAGTGTTCATTGATGTGTCATTTGCTGAAATTGGTACTGTTAACAGCAGTATCGTTTTAGACTTGATGCTGGGGAGGTAAATATGACACCTGCAATGGTCTCCACTGGAAATAAGGTGTTCTTTTCATTCCAGGTGGGCACTTTCATGTACTGTTGAGAGAACACTGGCATGCTTAACAAGAATCCTTTTACTTTTAGTTGCAGTAAGTGAAATTCCATCCCCAGGACCTAGTGGGATTTCATTCTCAGTGACTCATGGGAGTTAAAAATTCTGGTTAATGCATTGAAGGATTTTTGAAATTGCTTGGTACATTATAAATTTGAACATAACATTGTTTAAGATATATAAACGATGCCATAGAAGAATGCATTTAATTAAATACCTATTTGTTCTAACAATGCCTTATGGCTATATTTCAGTATGTTATCATATATTGAAAAGGACCCTGAAGAGATGACAACATTTCTCAAGGAATATGCTAATGTAATTACGCATACCCCTGTGCCCCCTGCTGGAAATCTAGCTGTGGTATGATGTTTTCTTTCATTTATCCAGAATCATGCTATTTAACTTAGAGGAGCTTGGGCTCGAGCTGTAGTATTTATAGAGAACATACAGATTTTTTTCTTCAAAGTAATATTTTTTGGTAGTTTTCTGAGAGAACATTCATAATTTGTAATAATTTGCATTGAACAACAATAAAATTATTAAATTTTGTATGTATGAAAATTTGTACTTAAAGACAAAACAACATGAATTTTAATGAAAGATAATATGAATTGGAATTTTATTTGTTTGTTTGGATTTAACATTGCAAATTGAAGCAGCCACAAAATCTATGATAATAAGTCCCCTATGAATACCCTAGTGAAAAAATCAATGGAATTCCAGTGGAATGCTACATAAATTCCACTGGAATCTGCTATGTTACTGTAATACCAGTGGAATTACCAAATATACCACTGGAACTGGAATTTGAAATACCAGTAGAGGTGGAACTCCACTGGAATTTGAATTTGAAATACCAGTACAGGTGGAATTCCACTGGAATTTGAATTTGGAATACCAGTACGAGTGAATTCCACTTAACTGAATTTCATGATTTGTGAATAAAATATAGCACCAGTTTTGGCGGAAAAATGATGGTTTTTATACAGTTTGAAATTCTGGACCAGATTTATGTGAATAGCATGGTATCAGCTACAGTAAGTGCCTTATATATGTTGAAAACAAAAGAAGTTTAAATCAATTATAAAATGTGATGTTTTTTCTGTTTCTTTTATTCATATAATTCTAGTCAGATGCAGTCATATTTTTGTCATTGGTTTTCATGACTTTTATTCTTATACATGTAAATATTTTGATCAGTTCTTGATTTCCATGCTTCTTACTTTGTCAAGATATGTGTTTTTGTGCCCCCACTATGAGTGGTGGGGGCATATAATTTTAGTCTAGTGTCGTCCATGCATCTGTACGTCCATCCGTTTGTGTGTATGTGTGTAGGAAAAAAAAATGTGACGCGCCTAGCTCAAAAAGTATTTAATAAAAATTGATGAAATATTGCATAAGTCTTTAACATGATATGAACGTGTGCACCTCCTATTTTTCGTCTGTCTCTGCTCCCTATTTCTAGAGTTATGGCCCCTGAAATAGTCAAAAAAGCAAATTTTCACCTTGTGACGCACCAAGCTAAAAAAGTATTTGATATAAATTGATGTCTAAATTATTATGATATGACCTTGTGCACCTCCTATTTCTATTTTCCAGCTGGCAATGCACCTCACTCCCAAATTCCAGAGTTATGGCCCCTGAAATAGTGAAAAATGCACATTTTCATCTTGTGATGATGCATCTACCTCAAAAAGAATTTCATATAGATTAATGAAACCTTGCATGAGTCTATAACATGATATGAACTTCCGGGCACCTCCTACGTTTCGTGGCCATCACCTATTTCTAGAGCTATGGCCCCTAAAATAGTGACAAAATGTACATTTTCACCTAGTGACTCACCTGGCTCATAATGTATTTGATATAAATTGATAAAAACTAGCACGAGTCTTTATCATGATGTAAACTTGCACATCTCCTATTTTACACATGATGATGACACCAACATCCAATTAAAAGCAACATTGCAAGATATATATTTACCTAACGCAAGGATTTAAGTCACATGATAAATGAATATCCACTGACAGAAAGGGCCATCTGTCAGAATCGTCATCTGTCCAGTGTCCCTTGAATGCCCGCCAGCTGCAGTGGGAAAAATGCTGTCCATGCAGTGCATTTTTTACCATTGAATTTCATTAGATATCATTAGTACTATTTATATTCATTGATTTACCATTGATTTTCATTAGATATCATTAAAGTACCATTTTTTTTCATTGAAATACCATTTATTTTCCATTAGAATTCTTCCAGGTGAGAGTTGTGGATGTACTTTAACTAGAACAAAAAGGATTTCCACTGCCTTTAGGGGTGGGAGTCATCAGCATTTCACTGGTATTGAGATGATATTCTGCTTGTATTCAGATGGAATTCCACTGGAAACTTGATGGGATTCTTCTGGAGTCTTGATGGTATACCACTGGCATTTTAAGTGGAATTCGACTGGAAACCTGATGGAATTCTACTGGAATCTTGATGGTATACCACTAGTATTTCAAATGGAATTCCACTGGAAACTTGATGGAATTCAACTGGAATCTTGATGGTATACCCCTGGTATTTTAAGTGGAATTCCACTGGAATCTTGATGGTATACCACTGGTATTCTAAGTGGAATTCCACTGGTATTCTGGTGGAATTCCACTGGTATCTGGTGGAATTCCACAGGTATTCTGGTGGAATTCCAGTGGTATTCTGGTGGTATTCCACTGGTATGCTGGTGGAATTCCACTGGTATTTTTCAACGGTATTTTGGTGGGATTCCACTGGTATTCCAATTGAATTCCACTGGAAAATAATCGCTATTCCAGTGGAATACCAACACTATTCCGTTGAAAAATACCAGTGGAACTGAGATGGAATTCCAGTTGATGTTCCAGTGGTATTCCAGATGTCCATTTTCACTAGGGTATTTATGATTGCACAATATGATTTATATGCAGAAACAAACAGAAAAAAAAAACCTCATTGCTAACAACATTGTTTTGTCTCTAGAATTTCAGATTGTACAACTTAAATGTGACATTGATGCCCCCCACCCATCCTGATAAACCTGTGATAGATCTTCAGCTGCATTTGACTTTTCTGTGTTTCAATGCTGAAGAGTTCCTGAGAATACTCTCCTGTGTGCTAGTGGAGGAGAGAATAGTATTCCTGTCATCAAATTATGCTCTTCTTACACTAATTATGGAGGTAAGTTTTCATTTCATCTTTTCAGTGTGAAGGTTGAAAAGATATATAAATAGCCTCAGTACATTTGGATCTTTGTTTCACTTATTTTATATTTGAATATTATGGGACACTTTCATTCCGATTTTGCAGGAATTTTAAACAAGTCACTGAACTATTGCTGAATTATTTCTGTTATATATGGTCACCCATTTTGTCAATCTGCAAGGGTTTACTTGTGTAACAAAATCTGTTAAGGTAAACATAATTGTACACCTGTATCACAATTTATTTTTAAAATCACTCTGCGTTCGTGGTCCGTCCGTCCGTCATTCCGTCCATCCGTCCGTCCGTCCGTTAACAATTTCTCGTTATCGCATCTCCTCAGAAACTAATAGGGGGATTTTGACCAAACTTTGTCAGAATGATGTATAGGTACCCTGGTTGTGTCCCCCTGAAAATCAGACTGGTTCAACAATTTATGAGTGAGTTATGGCCCTTTGTTTATTTCTATATTTTACATAGATTTATATAGGGAAAAACTTTGAAAACCTTCTTGTCCAAAACCACAGAGCCTAGGGCTTTGATATTTGGTTTGAAGCATCATCTAGTGGTTCTCTACCAAGATGATTCAAATTATTTCTCTCGGGGTCAAATATGGCCCCGCCCTGGGGGTCACATGGTTTGTATAGACTTATATAGGGAAAAACTTTGAATAACCTCTTGTCCAAAACCACAGGGCCTAGGGCTTTGATATTTTGTATGTGACATCATCTGGTGGTCTTCAACTAAGATTGTTCAAATTATACCCCTAGGGTCAACTATGGCCCCGCCCTGGGGGTCATATGGTTTACATAGACTTATATAAGGAAAAACTTTGAAAATCTTCCTGTCCAAACCACAAAGCCTAAGGCTTTGATACTTGTAACGTAGCATCATCTAGTGGTTCTTTACCAAGTTTGTTCAAATTATCCCCCTAGGGTCAAAAATGGCCACGCCCTGGGGGGTCACATGGTTCATATAGACTTATATAGGGAAAAGCTTTTAAAATGTTCTTGTCAATAACTACAACATTCAAATTTGGACCACATGTATATTTTTGAGTGGCAAGATGAACCTTGACATGAGTTGACCTTGATTTTGACCTAGTGACTTACTTTTACATTCTGTAGCTACAGCCTTCAAATTTGGACCACTTGTATAATTTTGAGTGGCAAGATGAACCTTGACATGAGTTGACCTTGATTTTGACCTAGTGACCTACTTTCACATTTCTGTAGCTACAGCCTTCAAATTTGGACCACATGCATAGTTTTGTGCACTGGAAAAAACTTTGACCTTGATTTTGACCTAGTGACCTACTTTCACATTTTTGAAGGTACAGGCATCAAATTTGGACCATATGCATAGTTCCGTGTTTCAAAATGAAATTTGACATTGATTTTGACCTAGTGACCTACTTTCACATTTCTCAAGCTACAGCCTTCAAATTTGGACCGCCTGCATAGTTTTTTGTACCGAAAACAACTTTGACCTTCACATCGACCTAGTGACCTACTTTCACATTTTTGAAGGTACAGGCATCAAATTTGGACCATATGCATAGTTCCGTGTTTCAAAATAAAATTTGACCTTGATTTTGACCTAGTGACCTACTTTTACATTTCTCAAGCTACAGCCTTCAAATTTGGACCTTTTGCATAGTTTTGTGTACCGAAATGAACTTTGACCTTGACATTGACCTAGTGACCTACTTTCACATTTTTAAGGTACAGGCTTCAAATTTGGACCACATGCATAGTTTTGTATTCCGAAATAAAATTTGGCCTTGATTTTGACCTAGTGACCTACTTTTACATTTCTCAAGCTATAGCCTTCAAATTTGGACCACATGCTTAGTTTTGTGTACCGAAATGAACTTTGACCTTTACATTGACCTAGTGACGTACTTTCACATTTTTGAAGGTACAGGCTTCAAATTTGGACCACATGCATAGTTTTATATTCCGAAATAAAATTATGTCTCCCACCACACAGTGGTGTGGGAGACGTATTGATTTACTCGAGTCTGTCTGTGTGTCCGTGTGTCTGTGTGTGTGTCTGTCACAAAGCTTGTCCACACTCTTAAGTCAAACATTTCTCATCCGATTTTTACCAAACTTGAACAAAATGTGTTTGACCATAAGACCTCGGCCAAGTTCGATAACTAGTCAAATCGTTCCAGGCTTCTTGGAGTTATGGCCCTTGAATTACCAAAAATCGATCTTTTTACTCTTGTCCGCACTCTAATTCGAATATTTCTCATCCAATCTTCACCAAACGTAAACAAAATGTGTTTGACCATGAGACCTCGGCCAGGTTCGATACTTAGCCAAATCGGTCCAGGAATTTTGGAGTTACGGCCTTTGAATTATCGAAAAATCGGCCTTTTTACTCTTTTCCGCACTCTAAGTCGAACATTTCTCATCCGATCGGCATTTTGGAGTTACGGCCCTTGAATTGTCGAAAAATTGGCGTTTTTACTCATGTCCGCACTCTTAATCAAACATTTCTCATCTGATCTTCACCAAACTTGAACAAAATGTGTTTGACCATTAGACCCCAGCCAAGTTCGATAACTAGCCAAATTGGTCAAGGCATTTTGGAGTTACGGCCCTTGAATTATCGAAAAATTGGCCTTTTTACTCATGTCCGCACTCTAAATCAAACATTTCTCATCCGATCTTCACCAAACTTGAACAAAATGTGTTTGACCATGAGACCTCGGCCAAGTTCGATAACTAGCCAAATCGGTCCAGGAATTTTGGAGTTACGGCCCTTGAATTATCGAAAAATCGGCCTTTTTACTCTTGTCCGCACTCTAAGTCGAACATTTCTCATCCGATCTTCACCAAACTTGAACAAAATATGTTTGACCATGAGACCTCGGCCAGGTTCGATAACTAGCCAAATCGGTCCAGGCATTTTAGAGTTACGGCCCTTGAATTACCGAAAAAATCTGTCTGTTTACTCTTGTCCGCTCTCTAAGTCGAACATTTCTCCGATCTTCACCAAACTTGAACAAAATGTGTTTGGCCATAAGACCTTACCCAAGTTCGATAACTAGCCAAATCCGCCCAGGCACTTTTGATTTATGGCCCTTGAATTACTGATTGGATCCACTCATCCAGACCATCTAATTGGATCCATTCGTCTAAAACATCTAGAGAAACTAACATTTTTCATAGGGGCAGTTGTGGGAGACATGCGCTTTTCTCAAAAGCATCTCTAGTTTGACCTCGATTTTGACCTAGTGACCTACTTTTACATTGCTCAAGCTACAGCCTTCAAATTTGGACCACTTGCATAGTTTTGTGTACCGAAATGAACTTTGACCTTAAGATTGACCTAGTGACCTACTTTCACATCTCTGTAGCTACAGGCTTCAAATTTAGACCACTTGCATAGGATTGTGTATCGAAACAAACTTTGACCTTGACATTGACCTAGTGACCTACTTTCACATTTCTCAAGCTACAGCTTTTGAATTTGGACCACATGCACAGTGTTGTGTACAGAAATGAAATTTGACCTTGAGCTAGTCAAGAAGTCTTGAAATTTGGAACACTCAAAAATGGCACATTGGTGGGCGTCAAGATCACTCTGTGATCTCTTGTTTTGTTGACCTAGGGTTTTTATATATAGGTTTGAAAATGGTGTCAAGTTTATCTTGTTACATAGACTAATGAGCAAGGATTTTTTATTTCCTGGATAAGAAACCTAATATTACAAGCAGTTTGAAAAATCAATCATTAAGGTAGTGGACCCAAAATTGTAATTGGTAATTTCTGTTTCATTACGTTTTCCCCATACTATGCGATATTGGCATATCCCGGCTGGTATGAAAAGTAGCTACAGTAATGGTGGAAGAGTGCCGAAGTAGAATTCGGAAATTACATATTTGCACGTGAATTTCCGAGTGTGATGATGGCTGCATGTATTCATTATTTCAGTCTGTGATGAACCTAGTCCTACCATTCAAGTGGAGATTTACCTACTCAACGATTCTCCCGTCCTCAGCATTAGGGTATTTAGAATCTCCTGGCACCTTTATGTATGGAGTACATTCTAGACATAAAGAGGAAGTTGAACAGGTAACTCCATTAAAATACATCGTACACTAGTACTTAAGTTACATTTACAGTCGAACTTCATTAACTTGAACACGGGACCAACAGAATTGGTTCAAGTTAATTATTGGTAGGTCAAGTCGTCAAACAATATACATTATACAAGGATTTTGCTGGGACCTGCCGATATGTTTGAGTGAAGGGTGTTGTTTAAATTTACAAGCAAATGAAGTTTGACTGTGTAAAATTATGTAAGCATGATTTTTTTTGTTGGGTTTAAAATCATACTGGTACAATTATAGGTCATATGACAATTTTCTAGCTTTTCATGGGCATTTTTTCATCATGAGAAGGCACCTGGGTAGAACCACGAACCTTCTGTAAGTCAGCTAGATGGCTTCCTCACATGAAGAATTCTACAGCCAAAGAAAGGCTCAAACCCTCGTTCAGGTTGATGAGGGGCAAGTGATTTTTAGTTCGGCTGTTTGAAGAATAGTCAGAGCTATTCTACTCACTCTGGAGTTGGTGACAGCATCACACCTTAAAGTTTTGCATGCAAGTACATATAGCTATCATTTAAAGGCATATAACTTTGAAACATATTTTTGTCTTTTTTTCTAGGTCAGTTACCAACCTCAAATTACTGTCTCCAAAACTAATGCAGATATTGAATTGTGTCCTCAGGGTTATAAAACTAGGTGATAGCATCAAGTCCCATATCTCTGATACGCATTTTGGTCAAATTAAACATTTTGCCTAATAATACTCTTTTGACCTCAAATAATCAGTGGTTTATTTATTTTGAGCCTGCCCGGCATAGTTCAGTTTGGAGAGTGCAGATCTACGGGTTGCAGGGCTGTGAGTTCAATTCCTGAGCAAGGTGTCTGTTCTCTGTGACAACTTGATAAAAGACATTGTGTCTGAAATCATTCATCCTCTACCTCTGATTCATGTAAAAAATGTGGCAGTTACTTGCAGAGAACAGGTTTCTACTGGTACAGGAATACTGGTTAGGTTAATTATTATTTTTGTGTGGTAAGTTTTTAGAAAATATTTTGTAGACTGTTTTTTGTATATTTTAGGTGGAAGGTCTTATTTTGGTAGATATTGATGAAGGCACAGTATTTATTCCGGAACAAGATTGTCAAGCTACACACGTAAAGCAGAACGGATACCCACCTACATCTTCTGTACCAAACCTACCCTCCGAAATGGCAACAGTATTTAAAAACAAATGGTCTCATCTGAAGCTGCAATTTGATCTTCTTGACACTATCAGGTATTTCCCTGTGATGTGCTTATTTATCATGAAATCAACAAATGAGCCATGCCATGAGAAAAGCAACATTGTGGCTTTGCGACCAGCATGGATCCAGACCAGCCTGCGCATTCGCGCAGTCTGGTCAGGATCCGTGCTGTTCGCTAACAGTCTCTCCAATTCCAATAGGCTTTAAAAGCGAACAGCATGGATCCTGACCAGACTGCTCGGATGCGCAGGCTGGTCTGGATCCGTGCTGGTCGCAGACCCACTATGTTGATTTTCTCATGGCACGGCTCAAATCATGAACAAGTAATTTCAGTGTCTGTTAATTAAAACAATTTGTTTGTCCAAGCTGTGATGACATCCTTGTTTACCATTTTAGCCTGTTTCAGCATTGCTTCAATGCAAATCAGATTGCAGTGATATTAAAAAACAGACCGTAGCTTTCTTATGTCTGAACAAACTTATTAGTGTGAGCACTTATTTTCTAAGTTATGTCATTTCTGCTATGGTAATCATGGTTTCAATTCAAAGTTTGACAGAAGAGGGTGGCAAGCAAATCATTAAAAATTGAAAAGGGGGCCTCCGTTGCTGAGTGGTTAAGGTCGCTGACTTCAAATCACTTGCCTCTCATCGATGTAGGTTCGAGCCTCACTTGGGGCGTTGAATTTTTCATGTGAGGAAGCCATCCAGCTGGCTTACAGAAGGTCGGTGGTTCTACCCTGGGGTCTTCCTCCACCATTAAATCTGGATCGCCATATGACCTATCATGTGTGTCTGTGCGACGTTAAATCAAAAAAAATAAAAATTGAAAAGACGTGTAGAAACATGTTTATTTTAGATTATAAAGATTAAAATACAATTAATTATTTTAATGGTCCTTTTCATTATTTCATTGTGATGCATCCTGATGTCTTAGATTACAATTAGATTACAATACAAAATTAAGCTGATTGGTGTGCATTTAAAATGACTTATAATAAAAGGTAACAAAAATGAAAAAAAGTAGCAGTCAGTTTATTTTTATCTGATTAATCAACGTGAATTTTTTTCTGATTCCTAACACTAGTATTAAAAAGACTGTAATACTTGCTGACCCATTGATAACTCTTACATATTTTTAGTTTTATTGATTTACTCCTGTCAGTATGTCTGTCTGTGTGTGTGTCAGTCCATTTGTCACAAATCTTGTTTTTTGCACTCTTAAGTCGAACATTTCTCATCTGATCTTCACCAAACTTGAACAAAATGTGTTTGCCAATAAGTCCTCAGGCAAATTCGATAACTAGCCAAATCTGCTATTATTCAGATGGTGCATAAATGACATATATACTACTATTTAGATGATTAGGCAGTTGAGGTCTTGGGTGCATTGTTGACGCATATACTACTATTCAGATGATTAGGCAGTTGTGGAAGACATGAGCTTTTCTCAAAAGCAGCTCTAGTATAATCTTTTGATTTCAGACCATTTAGCTACAACATAGAGCAGATGAGAGAAGACAGAAAGAAAAAAGTCCTTGCCCAGAATAAGTACATTACAGATACCTGTCTAGAACTCATGGTCAACTTATTTAGGTGAGGATCTTTCCAACAAAACTAATACTGTGAACTCATTTAATTTCGTGGACATGAAATTTCGTGGTTTTGGTGAAAATTGCAATTTCGTGGGGAAATGAATTCGTGGATTACAAATTTTGAATATAAAGAGAATGGGGATTTTACTTGTTTGTTGGGATTAAATTTCTTGGATTGACTCAACCACAAAATCCACGAAAATTAGTCCCCCACGAATATTAATGATTTGACAGTAGTTATTTAAGTGGTAAAATTATGGTTGCAGTTTATGTTTAATGTTTCTGTTAAAATGATAAGCTGCCTACCAATTTATAAATAACTCAGTAATACCTAAACAATGTACTGCTTTAAATTCTGCTTCACTGAAGTTGTAAAGTATATTCTTTTCTGAGCAATCATTATTGGTTGTGTGCATTGTTAAACTTTGAAACAGGTTTTCAAAATGAAAACCTGGTTATTTATGTTAGTTAAATCGTTAGACTGGCAGGTGGATGGATGGGTGACATATCATCTTATCCACTCAGTAACTTTAGGTTTGATTGAGGTACTTAAAGAATCTTGGCATATTATAGATGGCTTACAGTAGGACCACGGTTGGGACTGCATATGAATTCAGCATGGTCAGGGTCACTTTACTAAAATAGGAAAAGCTGCATTTGCATAGGATTTAATTTAGTTAAGGTCACCATTACTAAAAATAGAAAAAACATTGTCTTCTCAATAACTGTATTTGGGTTGATATATTGCATTGAAACTAAGCATAAAGATAGGTAAAAAAGACTTCAGACAAGTATTTGTAAAACTTTTTGTAAAAGTAGAAAAGATATCTGGATTGCTCAAGGACATTTAAGCTTTCAGTTTGGTGGACAAAAAAATATATTAAAATGAAGCTTGTTCTGTCAGAAGCATAAAGAATGATTATTGTTACATTGCATATCAGGCTACTGGTGTTAAGGTTTCATTATTGAATTTTGTTGCGCAATTTCCCACCCAGTTCAAACTTCCTCTGTGACAAATTGTCTTAAGTGATTGGTAAATGATACCTTTTTTTTTGATGTGCATATTTTGAGGGCTAGTGGTTCAATTCCCAAATGACAAATTTAGTCTGTTGTAATAAGAAGAGCAATTTAAGTGTGACTTTTTTCTTAACCTTTAGCCTACTGGTGGCATAAGTTTCTGCCTATGCAACCAGTGCAAACAAAGATCAGCCTGCATGGTCATGATCATGGTCTTCAAAGTTCGCTATTCAATCAGTAATTTTTCAGCAAACACCCCTTTAAATAGTAAATGGTATTGCCCAAATGGAATAATGGACCAGTCCATTTTAGAAATTTAGCAGGGTAAAGGTTAAAAATGGCGTATGAAGAGAAATCTGTCAAACTTGTAATTTCCAATTCTCTATTTGCAGAGATGTTGTTTACAAGCTTCGATTTGATCACAATCATTTTGACAAGTGGAAGTTTCTGAAAGAACATGCAACAGACAGAGACTTCTACCAGCGTGTAAGTTTAATTGTTTCTAATTCCTCATCATCAACTTCAGTAATTGCCTCACCCTAGAAGAGTATGCCCCGGTTCCGTATAAATTAAAGAAAGTGTGACATTTTCACCCCATTTATAACAGGTTTTTATACGCCCGTTTGAAAAACGGGACGTATTATGGGAACGCCCCTGGCGGGCGGGTGGGCGGGCGGCCTTCACAGCCTTTGTCCGGAGCATATCTTCTACATGCATGGAGGGATTTTGATGAAACTTGGCACAGTTGTTCACCATCATGAGACGGAGTGTCATGCGCAAGAACCAGGTCCCTATGTCTAAGGTCAAGGTCACACTTAGAGGTCAAAGGTCAAATTCAAGAATGACTTTGTCCGGAGCATATCTTCTTCATGCATGGAGGGATTTTGATGAAAGTTGGCACAGTTGTTCATCATCATGAGACGGAGTGTCATGCGCAAGAACCAGGTCCCTAGGTCTAAGGTCAAGGTCACACTTAGAGGTCAAAGGACACAAGAAAGAAAACTTTGTCCGGAGCATATCTTCTTCATGCATAGAGGGATTTTGATATAACTTGGCACAAATGTTCACCACCACGAGGCGGAGTGTCATGCGCAAGAACCAGGTCCCTAGGTCTAAGGTCAAGGTCACACTTAGAGGTCAAAGGATACAAAAATGAAAACCTTGTCCGGAGCACTTCTTCTTCATGCGTAGAGGGATTTTGATATAATTTGGCACAAATGTTCACCACCACGAGACGGAGTGTCATGCGCAAGAACCAGGTCCCTAGGTCTAAGGTCAAGGTCACACTTAGAGGCCAAAGGTCAGATACAAGAATGACTTTGTCCGAAGCATTTCTTCTTCATGCATTGAGGGATTTTGATGTAACTTAGCACAATTATACACCATCATGAGACGAAGTGTCATGCGCAGTTCCCTTTTTAGAATTACTTCCCTTTGTTGTTACTATAAATAGCTTATATTGTAACTTTTTCATTACTAGTCGTAGGGAAAAATCGAGACCACTTTTCTGTAGTACAACATGCATGCTACATCCAATTATGAGGTGTATTTTGACCAGTCTCTACCTGGTAAAGATTTTTGTGTGGACTTACAATTTTTTTTTGGATTGTTTTTTTTTTTTTTTTTTTAAAGATTACCTTCCCTTAGTTGTTACTATAAATAACTTATATCGTAACTTTTTTATAATTGACCGTAGGGAAAAAACAAGACCACTTTTCTGTGGTACAACAAAGATGTTACTTTCAAATTTTAGGTGTATTTTAAGGTATCTTTACCTAGTTAGGAGTTTTTTTGTGGACTTAGAAAAACAAAAGACTTACAATGATTACTAAACAACCACAAAATTAAAATTCCATTTGCAAATACAGGTGCTAGAGTAAAGAAATTTGCTGTGACGGGCGTATATTGTGACATTCTGGCACTCTTGTTGCAATTAGCAGGGCCTCCTCTGCCATTCGCCAATGTAGCTAAAGGCTTCAAAGTCACTTTAATCATTGTCAGATATCTAAAAATAAGCACATGGACCTATACCTTTTATTTCACCAACATATAGGCCAAAATTTATGTTTATTTACAACTATGATAAGTTTCATTAAAATCTACATTGTAGAAAAAGTTCTGTTCACGAAAAAAGTTCTGAAAGCTGTGATTTTCCCATGGATCCCATTATAGAAACATTGCATGGGATCCAGTTTTTTTCGATCAAATCAGTCTAGCAAACAATCAAGCACCCGGCCCTTCCACCCGCCCGCTTAGCTCAGTAGGTAGAGCGTCGGTCTACGGATCAGAGGGTCGTGAGTTCGATCCTTGGGCTGGGCGTATGTTCTCCGTGACTATTTGATAAACGACATTGTGTCTGAAATCATTAGTCCTCTACCTCTGCTTCATGTGGGGAAGTTGGCAGTTACTTGCGGAGAACGGGTTTGTACTGGTACAGAATCCAGGAACACTGGTTAGGTTAACTGCCCGCTGTTACATGACTGAAATACTGTTGAAAAACGGGGTTAAACCCAAAACAAAACAAAAAAAAAAAGCATGACCCTTCCATTTTTATTTGGTGAATTTATATCCTAAGTATTTTGAAAAATCAGTTTTATCAAATTCTACATGTAGAAAACTTTTCAATTTGAATATGCAGAACTACCTTTAACCCATCAAAAAAAATATGGTCCAATTATTAATAAGTCATTACTAAATGTGGAGTACACCTTTGAAAAGTGTTTGCCAATTTGAAAAGTGTTTGTAAAGAAAAAACATGCTTTATTAAGCTAGTTTCATATGATATAAAATAGAATAGGATGAAAATGTGTGAGTTTGATTACATAGAAGTGTAAAGTCAGGAGTGCCTATGTTGGAACCAGTGATGTATAAATCTGATGGTTAGTATTTTATTTTCAGGTACCTTTTATATAATTATTCATGCTTTTTTGTTTCATTTCTGTCTGTGTAAAGGTGTTTCTGACAGACATGTTCAAAGTATTTCTTGAGGAACGTATGAAGGAAAAAACAGACTATTGGTCAGACCTTGAGATGAAAAGTAGGGGATTTGGTCATTCGAGTTTAAGATCTTCGTTGAACAGTTCTGCGTAGTAAGTACATGTATATACATGTCTCCAGTTGTTGTATCAGAAGAGGTAGACATTGCCTTCCCAATGCTTTTATATCTTGATTCATATCGGAAATGCCCTTGGGTTCCATACTGATCAACAGCAAATATACTTAATGTTTGCATATAAATACTATGGCAAACATTGATATATAGTGACTGTCTTCTAGGGAAGTCGTTATTTTAGGAAAATACAAACATATGCAATGGCTGGTATATTTTCCAATGTTTTGGTCTAAGGATGGGTAAAACATCACCTTGTTTTGACATCAAAATGTTACTTCACTGCTGAATGTCAGTACATGGTTTTGGCTCCACCTTCAAGTCAGTATGACTTTTTTTTCACTTATCATGTGTGACCATTTTCTTATTAGACTAATGGAAATGGCTTTTAACACGGATTTTATGGTAACTTATTATATTAGCTTATATGTTACCATATTCTTTCATGCATTTTGTGTGTGTGTGTGTGTGTGTGTTATAATACCCTAGGGAGACCTCTGGTTTTGCCCCTCATCTGTTTTTCAGATCATCAGAATAATTGAAAATATTACAAAAAATGTATCAAGCAGAAACTCAAAAATTACAGGCAATTGAAAAATGAATTCTGCCCCATATGAAGAAAATGCATCATATTTCATTGCTTTTTTTTCCTACCGATTTGTTTGTCTTCCTGTCATATAACAGAAAAGGTGGATCACCATAATTTTCAGTAGATTACTAAGGACTTGTAAATAGTTAGACTAAGAATGGATGGATAGCTATTTTCAGAAAAAATGTAGGCCTTCTTTTTCTTTTGCTAGAAAAAAGCTTGTGGCACCAATGGCTCTAAAAGCTATAAAAAGTTAAACTGTCATATTTTGTGGCATGTGTTACCATTTAAGTCTGCTTTGGAAAAATGGACTATTCTTGTTTGACAATTTTCAAACTTCTTCTTTCAAATCTACAGTTCAAATAGGCCAAGAAGGTACACGTTGTCGCAGATTGTTCCATCTGATAAAAGGGGAACCACAGTTCTCTGTCTGAAGGATATCACAGACTTAAAGATTCACGTGAAGAATACTATACTGCAGATCACAAAGGCAATGGAAGTAAGTGTATTGGAAAGTTGTTTTATCTTATTTCATGCAGGTTTAGATCATTATAATGCTTACTGTTATAGTGTTTGTTTAACATTGAAGGTAAGGTGCAGTTAAACATGGCAGGTGAAGATAAATTCAGGGATCAATGGTTCCAATATCTAGCATTTTTATTGGTTTAACCGAGAAGTTCATACACATGCCTAAACACAACGTTTTTACACATGCATAAACACAACATTTATACACATGCATAAGCACAACATTAATACACATGCATAAACACAACATTTATACACATGCATAAACACCATATTGATACACATGTCTAAACACAACGTTTATACACATGCATAAACACAACATTTCTACACATGCATAAACACAACATTTATACACACGCATAAAACACAACATTTATGCACATGCATAAACACAATATTGATACACATGCCTAAACACAATGTTTATACACATGCATAAACACAACATTTATAAACATGCATAAACACAAGATTTATACACATGCATAAGCACAACATTTATACACATGCATAAACACAACATCTATACACATGCATAAGCACAACATTAATACACATGCATAAACACAACATTTATACACATGCATAAACACCATATTGATACACATGCCTAAACACCACAATCAAACACATGCCTAAACACCACATTCATACACATGCCTAAACACAACATTTATACACATGCATAAACACAACATTTATACACATGCATAAGCACAACATTAATACTGTGTCTGAAATCATTAGTCCTCCACCTCTGATTATTCATGTGGGGAAGTTGGCAGTTACTTGCGGAGAACAGGTTTGTACTGGTTCAGAATCCAGGAATACTGGTTAGGTTAACTGCCCACCGTTACATGACTGAAATACTGTTGAAAAACGGCGTTAAACCCAAAACAAACAAACAAACAACATTAATACACATGCATAAACACAACATTAATACACATGCATAAACACCATATTGATACACATGCCTAAACACCACGTTCATACACATGCATATTTTAAAACACCACGATCATGCACATGCATAGACACCATGTTCAAAGACATGCATAAACACCATGTTCATACACATGCATATTACATACTCATGCACAAACACCAAAAAAATGCTTACACAGTAGTAGTAAAAGTTTCAGACAACAAAACAATGATTGTTTTGGATGCCCCCTCTTTGAAAAAGGAGGGCATATTGTTGTGTAGGACGATGTCGGTCAGTTGGTCAGTCAGCCGGCTTATAGGGTCAGTCAGTGTGTAGACCAATCTGTTTCCGGAAGATAACTCAAGAAAACTTGGGCATAAGATCATAAAATTTGATAGGATGGTTAGTCATAACCAGCAGATGACCCCTAATGATTTTGAGATCAATAGATCAAAGGTCAAGGTAAAAGTGACAAGGAACAGTTAAACAGTTTCCGTATGATAACTACAGAACGCTTGGACCTAGGATCATAAACTTGATTTGGAGGTTGGTCATTACGAGCAGATGACCGCTATTGATTTTTTAGGTCAGTAGGCCAAAGGTTAAGGTCACAGTGACAAGGAACAGTTTAACGGTTTCAAGATGATAACTCAAGAACGCTTTGGCAGAGGATCATGAACATTGATAGGATGGTTGATCTTGACCAGCAGATGACCCCTATTGATGTTGAGATCAGTAGGTCAAAGGTCAAGGTCACAGTGACAAGGAACAGTTACACAGTTTCCAGAGGACTAATCAAGAACACTTGGGCCCAGGATCATGAGGGAGGTTGGTCATGACCTGCAGAAGACTCCTGTACATTTTGAGATCAGTAGGTCAAAGGTCAAGGTCACATTGAGTCTTTAAGACTGAAAATGTTAGAGTTATAGTTTTTTGGTTTCCGGATGATAACTCTAGAATGCTTAGGCCTAGAATCTTGAAAGTTGTCATAACCAGCAGATGACTTCTATTGATTTTGAGGTCAGTAAGCCAATAGTCAAGGACACAGTAATTCAGAATAGTGAAACCGTTTCCAGATAATAACTTGAGAACACTTTAGCCTAAAATCACAATACTTAATAGAGAGGTCGACTATATCCAGCAGCTGACCTCTGTTGATTTTGAGGTCAAAGGTCAAAGTCACACTGACCAGGGACAGTTTAAACATGTTTGGATGATAACTCAAGAGTGCTTAGGCCTAGGATCACAAAACTTAATAGGTAGGTTAAGTAACAATTTCTGTTCCTTGTGCAATTACTGAATGCATAAAGGGGACAATTTGTGTTTAAAGAGCTCTTGTTATCGTCTTTGGTGGTCTGTTAATGCAAGTTGTTCTTTAATACAGACAAAAGATGTTTACATACCTACTATACATGCATTTTAAGATACTAACATAAGTTGTTTATTTCAGTCAATTAAAATTACTGTATGCAATACAGATCACCTTTTTATTTTAAGCATTCTGATGACTATGATGATAACACGTCACTACAGTATCTACGGGCATTGTTCTACTGTGCTGACAACGATAACATGGCAGCCATGCAAGATTTTATTGATCTATCCATCACTAACATCAGAATTTTACCTGCTAAGTATGTTGAAATTGATTATTTGGTGTCCCAGAAATGAAGTGTTACTAACAACATATTTTCTGAAGAAGTATGCAATATATATTATATAATTAGTTGTAAGTTGTAGATATGATCTTTCTTTATGATAATTATAAAAAGTTTATGCCCAGTTGGTTCGGTAAATCAGCTCTGTAATCACCTGTTGTTACTATCAGTAAATAAAAGCATCCTTTGCGAAGTTGTAAATTGGCAAGGATCAATTTTGTTGAGAAATCTGTAGTAAAAAAGCCCCAAACCTTACCACTTTTCTCAAAAGTCTTTTCTCTCTTGGATGTCAAATAACAGCTTTTTTAATTTACTTTGCATTTGATACAATGTTCTTTTTCTTTAAATTGAATATTAATTATTACTTTCCCTCATTGCTTAGATACTTGTATTCAGTGACAAACTCAATTTGATTGGCCATTAGAAGATACCTGCTGTATGGTATTTCTGTGAAACTTCGGGTATAGATAATTTAGATGTGTAACTGCACAAAATAGAATGTCTTTTCATGTGACTTCCTCTAACATTTTCAGTCTTAAAGACTTAAGTCTATATTGATACAGGTATTTTAAACCTGATGACTGCATGATTTTATTTAAATAAAGACAATATTTTTCAGGGTTCTTTCTGACCTGTATAACAGACTTACAGAAGAAGAGAATACAAAATTTAAGAACCTTAGAGGACATGAAGTTATACTTGATTGTATAGAAGACACCAAAGGTCGTGAGGGAGAACGTCAAAGAATCAGAATGGATCCTGTAGAAATTCCTGATTCTGACTTAAGTATACTTCTTTTCCACTTAAAAAAATTATAACTGTTAGCTCGAAAAAAATGCTTTGAGTGATTTTGTCATTTTGAAGTTTGATTTAGTTTAGATGATAAGACTGTGACACTAGAGTGGAATACAGAACACTATGCTACATATATTGCACAACATTGATTTAGTCTAGAGTACACTTCAGTACTCCGAAGGACACTTAAATGCATTGAGAATTGTAAGGTCTACTCTGGGCAGCCTATGTAAATCATCCCAGTATATTTCTGTCAGGGTAAAGTTTAAAATGTGAACATTGAATATGAACAAAAAGCTTTTCTCAAATTGTTTCACTCAAATTTTTATTGTAATGTTTAAAGTAATTTGATCCGCACCATGGTATGACCATTAAATAGTGCATATGCAACCAGCAGAGGATCCAGACTAGCCTGTGTATCCGTGCTGTTCGCTTTCGAAGCCTAGTGCACTTAGAGAAACAGTTATCCTGACGGACTGCACATATGCACATGCTGGTCTTGATCCATGCTGGTTGCAAATGCATTATGTTGGTTTTCTTATGGTTTAGCTCATTTTATTATTTCTTTCCAGACTATATAAAGTTTGAGGAGATTGTCTCACTGAAGCAAATGTCAAATGACTACAGGACAATTCAGTTATTGTTTGAAGCTCTGACACAAGAAAAGATGACTTCTACATCTGGTAAGATTAATTTTAAATTAAAGGAACTTAGAATGTTTAACCTTTGTAATGACACCAAACATGTTTAACTGCTGGCGGCAAGTGATTCTGCCTTTACTACTAGTGCAGACCAAGATCAGCCTGCATAACTGTGTAGGCTGATTATGATCTGCACTGATCGCTATTCAGTCAGTATATTTTCTGTATACATGAGAGAGAAGAGTTTGTTCCCAAAGTGAATGATAGAACAGTCAATTTTAGGAATTTAGCAGAGTAAATGTTAATATAGTTGAGACTGATCTTAACATGTAACAGGTTTTTGGTGCAGTTGGGCTCCATATATTAGCTTTGTCATTCTGATATACTCTGAGGGTGGAAGTGGTTAAAATTATCTTTTAATTGTGTAAGTTTTATGGCCAAAAATATGTTTCTACCATTGTAACAATATGGTGTAAACCATAATGTTGAAAAAAGATGTTTCAACAGTTTTACAAAACTGTTTTACAAAACTGTTGCTGGGAAATCTATTTAATTAATGCTTACTATGTTATTGTGAAAGTTTTTGAAAAGTCCATTTATGAAGCCACAACTAATGCAGGTACTGGATGGAAACTCTTTAGATATTTTAACATTTAGGGTAATATTCCTAATTCAAATTGGCGAGCATTGGCTGTCTTGCAGACAGCTCTACATTTGACCAAAGCTGTTATTAGAGAATCGAAAATCCTAATGCTTTTTAAAAAGAGGAAATTCAATATTATGATAACTTTATTTCTTACACGTTGACAGTGATTGAGCAGATGACGTTCCAGATATTTGCTTGTTGCTGGGAGGACAATCAGATTCAGTGCAGCCAAGTCAAGCTGGGTGAAAATATACTGTTGGAAGAGGAGACAATACTGAAGGTCTCGACGCTGATTAAAACAGACTTTGGTCTTGGAAGGATAGGACTTACTGATAAAAGGTGCTTTTAGTGGAATAGACACAAAACTGTATATGATTTTGCTTGAGGTCTTGATGAATTTTGCCACTTTCTGGGTTAAAATTGGGATCCAACATCATCTTAATTCTTTAAAGTGTAATTTTTTTTTTTTTACAATATTTAGTAAACAATGACTGTAGTAGAATGCGAAAAGTGATACCAAGAGCAACTGATTTGACAAAATGTTTTGCATTTTTTTAGTTGCTTTGAAAAAGTTTTTTAAGTTAATGTGATTTAACATTAAATATTTTGTTGCAATATTGAACTATGCTGTTACTGATAATCTAGTAACTAATGTTGATTGCTGCAGCTATAGATGTATTATCTCATGTTTGAACTGCACTTGCATTTAGGTTATTTTTTCTGAGTGACGTTTCAAATCAGTACAAAGAAATAGTGAAGCTTAGAGAAATCAGGGATCTAGAGCAGTCAGAATACAGCAGCTTGTTCAGTAGGGTTCAAACTCTCAAGATTCACAGGAAAGGTATGTTTATTTGAAACTCGATGGTAGAGCGCCCGGTTTAATTGCAAGAGGTCATGGTTTTGATCCCATTATAATCACATCGGGTTGACGAGTCCTAGCACTGTCTTCTTAAATAATGCTAAGCGTCAAGTGAGGAAGATACCAGTGCCATTTTGCCTCATTCCCAAGACTTGGAAAATGGTACTAGTAGCTTCCTCGCTTGGCGCTCAGCATTAAAAAGATAGTGCTAGGACTAGTCAACCCGGTGTCATTATAATGTGACTAGATGGGAGGCAGCACTATAAAGTTGGGCATTGTGCTTTCTGCTACAAGTAAACATTATTATTTATATGACTGAAAAAAATGTTTAAAAAGACATTGAACTCAAATAAATGAATGAGATTTTCATTATACACGTATGCAGTTAACAAATAAATTTACACAATCATGATACGAACAGAGTGAGTGCCAAGTTAAATAATATTCTAACTAACCACCTACCTACCTGGAATTTTGTAGTGAGATACAAGTGTTTGGAGGGGGTCTCTGTAGCTGAGTGGTTAAGGCCGCTGATTTCAAATCACTTGCCCCACACAGATGTGGGTTCGAGTCACATTGCACTGAAAGATGAGTTGATCAGTTCCAGAAGTACAATTTTAATGCTGGTCGCAAAGTGAGAAAACTAATAGTGCCATTTTTCATATCTTCAGCATGAGTTTTAGTCAGAAATGCAAGAAACAGACTCCTTGCATTGTTAAAATAATCATACATAAGAAGCGATAATTTTCTCAATATTTCTTTAAAAATAAGTTAAAATAATCAGTATCTATGTATGAAATGTAAACTATAAAATCAGTTATATGCGTTTGAAACGAATTTTTGTGTATTTTGTAGTAAAATCAGACTTTAATCAATAAACAAGTAAAATCAACTAAAATCCCCATCAAACCTGTAAAATAGCCCCATTGGCCAAAACCACAAAAGTTCATACCCACTAATTTTAAAAGTTTTCTCAGTTATCAGAGTTTGAAAAATAGATGTCATTCGATCTTTGTCTTAGGAAAAGGAACCAGTCCTTTCACAGCTTTTTTGAAGGAAGAACGTAACTGGTGGTATATGGTGATCAGAGAGATGTGGGCAGGGAAGGTTGTTGCAGAAGCAATGAAAGATGTGATGATGGTTCAGCACGCTATACAGAACACATTGCTAATTGATGCCATAATTGCAAGGTAGTTTAGAAGTACAATGTACGTTTATGTAGAGGGTTAAACGGAAAACTGTCGTCACTTGCATTAAGAGAGGAGTTACAATAGTTTTCCTTTCAGCCTTCGTTATGCACTATATCTGTGAACAAAGCTCCACATAAGACTTACAGCCTTTTCTTCCTTTTTAGCTGATGGATCTGAGTTTAGCTCGATTGTGATAAATGCTTCAAGCTTATTGGAACCCCTCTCAAGTCTGCTTCCTGGCGAAACCAGTACTCGTGTCATATGAGAAGTCCTAGTTGTGACCGCAGTGGGGCTCGAACCCACCTTAACGACTAGACCACCGCTCCCTTTGTTCTCTTAGTTACATTTAGTACATTTTATATGCTCAGACATAAAGGAGGTAAATCATGAAAAAAGGAAAGGAAATAAATTCAAAAGCTACCTTTTGAGAACGTAAGCTTGAAACTCACTAGAACAGGAATAATATACATGTAGCAGGTCTTTAACTGCTTACTAGTATGAAACATTGTGCTGCTGTTGAGTGTCTTTTTAGCTCATCTGATTTTTTGAAAAAAAATGATGAGTTATTGTCATCACTTGAGCGGTTGTCGGCGTCGGCGTCGGCGTCGGCGTCTGCGTCGGCGTTGCCTGGTAAAGTTTTATGTTTAGGTCAGCTTTTCTCCTAAACTATCAAAGCTATTGCTTTGAAACTTGGAATACTTGTTCACCATCATAAGCTGACCCTGTATAGCAAGAAACATAACTCCATCTTGCTTTTTGCAAGATTTTGGCCCCTTTTGTACTTAGAAAATATCAGATTTCTTGGTTAAGTTTTATGTTTAGGTCAACTTTTCTCCTAAACTATCAAAGCTTTTGCTTTGAAACTTGGAATACTTGTTCACCATCATAAGCAGACCCTGTACATCAAGAAACATAACTCCATCTTGCTTTTTGCAAGAATTATTGCCCCTTTTGGACTTAGAAAATCAGTTTTCTTGGTTAAGTTTTATGTTTAGGTCAGCTTTTATCCTAAACTATCAAAGCTATTCCTTTAAAACTTGCAACACTTGTTCACCATCATAAGCTGACCCTGTACAGCAAGAAACATAACTCCATCCTGCTTTTTGCAAGATTTATGGCCCCTTTTGGACTTAGAAAATATCAGATTTCTTGGTTAAGATTTTTGTTTAGGTCAACTTTTTCTCTTAAACTATCAAAGCTGTTGCTTTAAAACTTGCAACTCTTGTTCACCATCATAAGCTGACCCTGTACAGCAAGCAACATAACTCCATCCTGCTTTTTGCAATAATTATTGCCCCTTTTGGACTTAGAAAAATCATTTTCTTGGTTGAATATTATGTTTAAGTCAACTTTTCTCATAAACTATCAAAGCTATTGCTTTAAAACTTGCAACAGTTTTTCACCATCATAAGTGGACACTGTACATCAAGAAACATAACTCTATCCTGCTTTTTGCAAGAGTGATGGCCCTTTTTAGACTTAGAAAATCATGTTAGGACAATATTTCTATTATACAAAAAAAATCAGATGAGCGTCAGCACCCGCAAGGCGGTGCTCTTGTTTCAATATTACTGTGTCATAAATAAATTGTACACACTTCGAGGGTTTTGAGCAAAACTAATCTATCTGCTTCTATTTCTATATGAAGATAGACCAGTTTGGCACTAAGCCTTCGATTTGTCATTTACATAAATTAATTGAACTGGGTGCACATTTAGGGTTTTGTAGTAATGGTGAAGGTGTTTACTGACAGGTTTAATTATTGTATTTTTTCTCACAAAACATTTATTGGTCTACATTATAGAGAAAGAATGATTGCATGAAGACATACAGAACATGTAAATGTATTCTTACAAGGCAAAATATTTGCTAAGATATTCAATACATTTAAAAAAGTGTAGTTATTTTAAGTTACTTTCAGTAAATGTGTTACAAGAAAGACTAAGGGCTGAAGAATTTTGAATGTAAAGTTTGTAGGCTCCTCAAAATGTTTTTAGCTCACCTGTCACAAAGTGACAAGGTGAGCTTTTGTGATCGCGCGGTGTCCGTCGTCCGTCCGTGCGTGTGTGCGTCCGTGCGTCCGTAAACTTTTGCTTGTGACCACTCTAGAGGTCACATTTTTCAAAGGATCTTTATGAAAATTGGTCAAAATGTTCATCTTGATGATATCTAGGTCAAGTTTGAAAGTGGGTCACGTGCCGTCAAAAACTAGGTCAGTAGGTCTAGAAATAGAAAAACCTTGTGACCTCTCTAGAGGCCATATATTTCACAAGATCTTCATGAAAATTGGTCAGAATGTTCAACTTGATGATATCTAGGTCAAGTTCGAAACTGGGTCACGTGCCTTCAAAAACTAGGTCAGTTGGTCTAAAAATAGAAAAACCTTGTGACCTCTCTAGAGGCCATATATTTCACAAGATCTTCATGAAAATCGGTCAGAACGTTCACCTTGATATCTAGGTCAAGTTCGAACTGGGTCACGTGCCATCAAAAACAAGGTCAGTAGGTCAAATAATAGAAAATCCTTGTGACCTCTCTAAAGGCCATATTTTTCATGAGATCTGTATGAAATTTGGTCTGAATGTTCATCTTGATGATATCTAGGTAGTTTTCAAAACTGGGTCACGTGCGGTCAAAAACTAGGCCAGTAGGTCTAAAAATAGAAAAACCTTGTGACCTCTCTAGAGGCCATATATTTCATGGGACCTATATGAAAGTTGGTCTGAATGTTCATCTTGATGATATCTAGGTCAAATTCGAAAGTGGGTCACGTGCCATCAAAAACTAAGTCAGTAGGTCAAATAATAGAAAAACCTTGTGACCTTTCTAAAGGCCATATTTTTCATGAGATCTGTATGAAAATTGGTCTGAATGTTCATCTTGATGATATCTAGGTCAGGTTCGAAACAGGGTCATGTGCGGTCAAAAACTAGGTCAGTAGGTCTAAAAATAGAAAAACCTTGTGACCTCTCTGGAGGCCATGTTTTTCAATGGATCTTCATAAAAATTGGTCAGAATGTTCACCTTGATGATATCTAGGTCAGGTTTGAAACTGGGTCACGTACCTTAAAAAACTAGGTCAGTAGGTCAAATAATAAAAAAACCTTGTGACCTCTCTAGAGGCCATACTTTTCATGGGATCTGTATGAAAGTTGGTCTGAATGTTCATCTTGATAATATCTAGGTCAGTTTCGAAACTGGGTCACGTGCGGTCAAAAACTAGGCCAGTAGGTATAAAAATAGAAAAACTTTGTGACCTCTCTAGAGGCCATATTTTTCATGAGATCTTCATGAAAATTAGTGAGAGTGTTCACCTTGATGTTATCTAGGTAAAGTTCAAAACAGGGTCACGTACCTTCGAAAACTAGGTCAATAGGTCAAATAATAGAAAAAACCTTGTGACCTCTCTAGAGACTATATTTTTCGATGGATCTTCATGAAAATTGGTCAGAATTTTTATCTTGATAATATCTAGGTCAAGTTAAAAACTGGGTCACATGAGCTCAAAAACTAGGTCACTATGTCAAATAATAGAAAAACGACGTCATACCTAAAACTGGGTCATGTGGGAAGAGGTGAGCGATTCAGGACCATCATGGTCCTCTTGTTTGTTTTAGATAGGAACACAACATTTCAGTTTATAGCAGTAAAAGGGAAATGATAATTTTTTTATTTTATACAGCGGGCAGGAAAATTGCACTACACACAGTCAGAACACGGAAGCTGCTGCAGAGAAACTGAGTCACTTCTATTGTCTATATAGGGAAGGAAAACACCTCCTGCCTCATGATACGCAAGACACATTGCAAAGGAAAATAGATGTGAACATTGGAGAGAGGGAGAGTAAGACTGTGCATACACTACTTTATACTGGAGGAGGTAGGTTTTCCCGCTGCTAGGCAACATGAGTCGTTACCTCTTATGTACAAACTCAGTCATTCAAATGGAGTCAGTTGTTATTTTGCATGATTGCATGCTTCCGAAGAATCTTCCTGTTGATTATGTTTTATCATTATTTCAATATCTTGAATTGTTTTAGCTCAAATAATTAGGTCACTTTGGTTGGATGGTAAAATATCAGATGCCCCTTCAACGTTGGTTTGAAGAATTAAACATCCTGAGTGAGGCTGACGGTAGCATGCATTTCCACTGCCGTCCATGAACGGGCTCAATCAAACCGAGCCTGCAACATTTTCATTTTTGTCATGTTGAGTGACCTGTGGAGTTTCCACTTTTTCTATTGAACCCATATCGTCGTGGGGCAAGTGATTTGAAGTCAGGGACATTAACCACTCAGCCACGGAGACCCCTGACCTTCTTTGTATTGTTGTGACTTGAAACCCAATAAAATAACCATTGTACTTGTGCATCTGGTTATCTAACCTTTATGTTTACTTTATACGTAATAAACACACATGGATACAAGCAAATAATGTAGATACATATTTGGTTAGTTCTTGTCAGGTTTGTTACTATTCCTATTTTATTACGCCACCTTTCAAGAAGAGCGGATATATTGTTATATTCATTGTCTACAGTCAGCCGGTCAGCAGATCATCTTGTTTCTGGTAAATAACTAGAAAAAAGGTTGGTCTCACAATGGTCAATCTTCATAGAATACTTGCTTGTAGTCAGAAAATGACCTCTTGTTTGTAGGTTAGTAGGCCGAAGATTAAGTCATAGTTACCTTGAGACTTAAAAAAGGTTTCATTGCAGTAACTAAAGAACACTTTGGCTCGCTGTCATATAACTTCATTGGGTGATTACCTGTGACCAGTAGAGGATCCTTTAATCTGCTAGCATAGCTCCGTAGGGAAAAACGCAGATTTGTGAGCCCGTGGTTTGTGAGTTTGATCTCTGATCGAGGTGTTTATTCTCTGTGACGATTTGATAAACGACATTGCATCTGAAATCATTTGTCCACTTCTGATTCATGTGGGGAAGTTGGCTGTGGATGACAGGTTTGTACTGGTACAGAATCCAGGAATGCTGGACAGGTTAAATGTCTGAATTACTTCTGAAAACTAGCGCTAAAGCCAATACAAAAGACAAATTAATGTTCAGGTCAAAAGTCAAGGTTACCTAACTTGTAGACTGAAAATGGCTTTCCCCCAGTAAAGAACATATTAGCTGTCAGTCTACGGTGGATGGTTCCCTTTAGTCAGTGGATGACCCATAGGGAACAAAACTTGATACATGTACTAGGAGATGCAGGTTTTAGGAGTTTAGAAAACATGAATAATAAGTGAATGATGTAATATTCTCTGCCTCCAAAGCGGCTTCATATAGATTTTTTGTTGTGTTTTCTTTTAGATGAGCATATTTCACCTCGCCTCTGGTGTGGTTTAAGTGATGGCAGGATCAAGGTTTTTAATGCTGTAACATGGACGCTGGAAAGTGAAATAATAGTCGAACTAAAACGATGTGTGGTAAGTTGTGTTTTAAAGCAGGCAGTTTATTGCGGCTTGTATCAATCAGACAATTTCTTTTCAAACTCTTTGCATTGTTCGGATAGCCCCACATGGCAGGTTTAATAAGTCATTGTAAAGATAAAAATTGTTTTAGAAATATGTGTGATGTTGAGCATGAATATTTTTTTTTACCTAAGGATTCTCACTTTTAGTATTTTTGTTATTAAGTAAAATGTGTGCATGCCCTTCTTATTTCTGTATAGAAAATCTGACTACTACCGATTATTGGCCGCAGGAATATTCTTCTGTATGATCATTATACGGTCCATTCCCAATTTTGTGCAAATGGGGGCATTTTGGCCTTTTTAGGACCCACTGCAGCTTGAAATAGAATACCTGTAAACAACTTTTTCTCGATGAACGGCTAGTTTGATCTTTATCAAATATGGCCTTTAGCATCATTGTAAGATTCTATGAAAATCTAATTTAAATGGGGGTGCTTTGCCAGCCATAGGAGCCACTAGAGCTAAAGTGGAAATACCTTTAAACAACGTCTCATGAAAGGCTTGATGAATATTCTCAAAAGTAATGGTCTCATTGTAAGGTCCTCTCCCCAAAATGGGCAAATGGGACACTCGACCCCTTTAAGGGGCTACTATGGCTATTAATATAGAAATATCTTTAAACAACTTATTGTAAAATATCTTTAAACATCTTATTGTAAAGAGGCCTTCCAAAACACACTCAGTCTGCTCCAATTGTCTATATGTATTTTTCGACTAAATTTTTAAGACCTAAGAAGCATGTATTGTTTGAACTGTTTGTCATCTTTCACATTATTTTTTTAATTATGTTTACTAAACCTCTGGAACTTTCAACACCTGGAGCATATTGTGGTCCTCTTCCAAAGTTGCACACTTTGTAGACTGTTTTCGCTCTGAAATCAAGTGAGCGATCTATGGTCTTGATGGCCCTCTTGTTTTATGTCTTAGTGATTGAAGCACATTAATGAAATGACCTTATTTTTTCATCAGGCTTGTCTAACAGCTGTAGATGACAACCATGTTTGGGCTGGTGCTTTTGGCATATACATCTTAGATGCGCGCACTCTCACATGCACGAAGACACTGCTTGAACATACAGATCTGGTTGTGGATATTGTTTTGCACGATAATAATAGGTGACTTTCAGCTGAGATAGGGTGAATTATAAGTCCTTCATATTTTGATGGAACTAAAGCATGGCTAGAACTATTTGAAATAAAGACTCAAAACAGCTTTATAGTTGATTTACCTGGTAAGATTAGGGTGCGTGCAATGTAACTAAATTCTAACACGGCTCGATACAATTGTGAGTTAAACAAAGAAAAGGGTCGAGCTCTGCAATAAACAAAGGTTGACGTGCAGATCGGTAATAGAGCATATTGAGGTAAGATTGCCACATTATGACCGGCTCAAGAGACTCAGATAAATGAAGCATGATTTTTATCAAAAAAATTCAATGAACATTTAAAAATGAAAACAAGGTCTTCTTGTGGTTTATCGTTAGATGCTTAGATATTTAACAACTCGGATTTACACTCTTGGGTTTCTGTTCCTCCGCATCTGAACTCTGAACCATGAAAAATCAGGTGACAAACCCTTAAAGGCTTTGATTATTTGTTTGGTTATTTGACTTTCAGCATATGATTTCTTCATTACAGATTTGTTTATACTGCTAGTCTTGATGGAACTATAATAAAATGGAATGCACAGAAACTGAGTCGCGCAAAAGAGAAAATAATATTGAAAAGCTTGCCAAGTTTGCGATCTTTGAAGGTCTACAAGGACAGACTCATTTGTGGTGAGACAAAATTGTCATTCAGCATCAAGGAACTTTATATTAGCTGTCTAGCATACACAAAACAGTCTGAAGTAGATTTATTAGGGTTAAATGATTCTTTGCTTTTGACTTGAATATATATATATTAAGAAGACTTTGAAAAACTGGAAGTGATAGCCTAACTTCATTTATCAGTAAATAATAGAATTTGGCCCGGATCCGGCATACGGAAGGGTAAACCTAACCACTAATAAATAGTAACATTTGCGTTAGTTCATAAAAAAGATCAAATATATGAACAGGTCTAAATAAGGTAATTAATTCAGTTAAAGCTGGAAAGTCGCAATATGACCTATCATGTGTCGGTGCGACGTTAAATCCAACCAAAAAAAAAAGAAAAAGAAAGAAATTAATTCAGCTTGAAATTACATTAATCATGTACATAGCCATATTTCAAAAGCGTGTATTTCATTTAGGCGTGTAACTTTAAAACTTTGAGAAGTTTCATTAAAATCTACTGGAAAATGTGATTATTTTTCCGTAAACGCCCATTATGAATAACAGTCTATTAGAAAATCATGTGCTTGACCCTATCTTTCCCAGGTGAAATATGGACCATGGATAACGCGGTCACCACGGTTTTTGATGGTCTTCCATGTTTTATCATGATCAGTTATCAAAAACAATGAAAAACATTCCAAGGCAAACTAACGACCATGGTTGACCACGGCCACCAAGGTTTTTGATGGTCTACCATGCTTTTTCATGGTAAGCCATCAAGTACCATGAAAACAGTAGTCAGTGCATGGTTAACAGTATTTGACGACTGCTAAAAGCTGTGGTACCATTTAACAAAACATTGTCGACCATGGTTTTCCATTGTTGTATGGCCATAAACTCCATGATAGTAGTCCATGGTAGTTCATGGTCATCTGACCATCATTTTCGCCTGGGTTTGATTGTCTGAATTTTCTTAATATTTTGAAGATGTTTAAAAAATGGTGTTTGTACGAAATTCTGTATTGTAGAGGAAATTTTGATCTGAACATGCATAATTACCTGTGAAATAACACTAGTGTAATTCAGTAGTAGCTTCATGATTTGATTTGATTTTAAGTTATAGGTGTTCTTGAGAGGTAATGAAAGGCCATATACTAGTAGTCTGTCTATATTTCATATATCCCATGGCATAAATAACTGATGCATGTTAGGATGTGTATAGTAAAGTATTGATGAAAGCCTGCCAAGTTTATTAATCAGATTTTAAGTGGAGCAAGTATTATCTTTTCAGGCAGTTGGGAAAGTATAGTGATTTGTGATTTAGAAGGATCTGTACTGAATACCCTGAAAGTGAAAGAAAATGAAACTGTTGTAGCAATAGACAGTTTCACAGTGTCTGGAAACGGAGAGGTACGTTTAAATGTAAAAAAAGACTTCAGGCAGTTGGAAAAGTATAGTGATCTTTAATTTAGCAAATGTTCATGTTTTGAAGGATCTGTACTTAACATTCTGCAAGTGAAAGAAAAGGAAACTGTATTAGGAATAGAAAGTTTCACAGTTTCCGGAAATGGACAGGATTTATTTTTTATATCTTTGTATAAAGGTTATCATTTCGAACAGTAATTACTGTATTGCTAGCTAGCAGTGTGTGTTGAACTGATTTACCGTCGCAGCCAGTTATACAATATGGGTGAACATGGTAGGTTGTTGTCAGATAATTGTCATTTAAAACATTTATATCATTATGACCATTTTGATAATGGAAAGGCGTTTCCGTCCGCCTTTCTGTCTGTCAGAAAGTATAATAGCTACAGCAAACTACATAACTGAGCACTGGTTGAGAAAGATCTCTCTTTTTTATGAGTCATTAGGTCAAAGATCAAGGTCACAGTGACATGGAGACTGAACAGAGACTCCAAGATCAGGGTCACAGTAGCCTGACTATATGTCTGTAGGTTTTCATTTCCTTACGTCTTTCAGACTTTACACAATGACTACTTGAGGAAGATCCCTATTGACTGGGTCAGTGGTTCACAGGTCAAGGTCATAGAGATAGCCCTATTTTATTTGTTTAACTATCAGCTGAGTTCAGTTTCTTCCAGTCAATCCTTCCCCACCATACATAAGTACAGACAACTTTAAAGTAGCTTATTGCCAATATTACTGCTCTGTCCCATTCTGCACATAAACTGGCGTATTATGCCCCATTGGGCGGAGCTCTTCTTTCAACTAAATTTGGAAGATGGATATTAAGCATCGGACTTAGTAGATCAGGAAATAATTGTATCACATCTGTGTATTACATTCAGTTTGAATCGTTGATGTATTGTTGCATATGTGTTTCATTAGGTTTTTCTTTGCATGATGTTTTCTATAGTTTACATATCGCGTATCTTGTAACTCACTTAAGGAATTGGTTGGTGCCTGTGAATGTTTGGATTAATATACCGCAATGCCCAGAGACTTATTTGCAGATTTTATCGAAACAAACATTCATTAACGATATTCTAGCATAATCATGTAAAAGTTAAATTAAATAAATATATATGGACAAGCATTCATTTCATTTCATTTGTTTTAAGTATTCAGAATAGTAACGTTTTACCTTTTAGTCATGGAACGCATATATCTAAAAAGTGTGTTAACAGCATCTTATCTCCGTGTTAACACACGTTTACACACACTTGTTAAAACACCCCCTTGAAAAGGACATTCTAGCATAAATCTCCCGTGAACGTCATGTCCATGGGGTGTTTTAACAGAAGAGTAAACGTGTAAATAAGGAGGTCGCATGCTGTTGATAATTATACCTTTCTATATATATGAATATGGTCCATAACAATACGTAATTTAAAAGTTAATTTTGACCCTATAAAGCGAAACTTAAACGGGTTTGAGAGGAATGAATGCCTGTCGACAACAAACACATTTAGTTTTCTGCTTGAACAGCGGCGGTGACGCATGTGTGTTTACTGTTACAGGACGAGAGGATCCAGCGGGGAGCTGCATTTAGAAACATACGCTATATAATTATGCTTGTATATAATGGCAGTTTGATTCTAGATTGTGCAAAATTAGTTTCTTTGTGGTGATTTTCGCAGGGAACCATTCTTACATTGTGTCCAGTTTACGTTCCATTTTTATTTTGTTTGTCCTAATTTATGTTCTACTTAGCATGTATATCAACACTATTACTATTTCTTTTTTCTTTAGGGGCGGTTCTGTCTTTATTTTGTTCTGTTGGGATGCGGTTCTTTGGATCTTTGTCACTTCTTTTCTATGACACATCTAGTATCTCCGCTCCTATCATTTGTATTTAGTCGGGCTAGAAAGCCTATGAGACTATATTATTAAACTGAATGACATGAAGCTTTTCTTATCTATAGGTATGGACAGGCACAAGAAGGGGAGGGAAGATATATATTTTGGACATCTCAACTGGAGAGTTGAAACACATGATAACCATAGACAAATGTAAAGGCATCAGTAGTATGGAAGAAGTCGATGGCAGGGTATAATGATAATTATGTCTCCCCCCCCACCCCCCTCCCACTGTGGGAGACTTATTGTTTTTGCCCTGTCCGTCCGTACGTCACACTTCATTTCCGATCAATAACTGGAGAACCATTTGATCTAGAACCTTTAAACTTTATAGGGTTGTAGGGCTGCTGGAGTAGACGACCCCTATTGTTTTTTGGGTCACTCCGTCAAAGGTCAAGGTCACAGGGGCCTGAACATTGAAAACAATTTCCGATCAATAACTAGAGAACCGCTTGATCCAGAATGTTGAAACTTCATAGGATGATTGGTCATGTAGAACCACACCCGTTTGGACTTCCGGTCCCCATAACAGGTTGAAGAATTTGGACCCTTCACCTATAAAAAACAAGTGGGTGGGGTACGGATTACATAGGATAATCCATACGGGGTAATGTTACATCGACACCGACCTACCTAGACGATCGCCTGATTTTCAAGATGGCGGACAAGGGGGACAACTCCTTGCAAAGGGAAGGTAATTTACAAAATGGCGATTTGCGCCAAAAAGGATTGCGCATGCGCAAACAATAGGATATTCTCGGACTTTATCATAGGACGTTACTTAAAAGTGGTTCCAAAGGTGGCTCCAAAGTGTGTATAAGTTGATTTCGGGTCGCGTCGCGAAATCTATTATCTCAGTTATTACTAAATGGATTTGATTCAGACTTAAAATAGATGTTCCACCTTATCACCCACATCATGTGACACAACTCTGACACCAAGTTTTCATGAATTATGTCCCCTTTTACTTAGAATTTAAGGTTAATTTTGTTGTAATTTCACTATGTCTCAGTTATTACTATATGGATTTGATTCAAATTTAAAATAGTTGTTCCACCTCATCACCCACATCATGTGACATAAGGTGCTTAACTCTGACATCAATTTTTTTTATGAATTATGTCCCCTTTTACTTTAAATTTAAGGTTGATTTTGATGTATTTTCACTATATCTCAGCTATTATTATTATACCAGATTTATATAGCGCCCTTTTCATGATCAATTTCACGTTCAAAGGCGCTTTACATAGTTCAAATGCAGTCACACAGGGCGCATAATTCATCCTCTACTAGTACAGACACAGAGCGATCTGACCAGAGGGACAGAGTGAGACAAAGCCCCCACAACAGAGAGATCAGAAATCAGATACAGGCTTGTCCGGCTAACTTAGCCTAGCTCGTTGCGAATAGACAGCCTGGTTCTTTAACGTGCCCAGTGTATAGCACTGATACACACAAGGATTGCCTGAGTTCCTGACCAGTACACCTCTAGTTGGGTGGAAAACACTGAAAAGCATTTCTGAAAATTCCCGAGTAGCTGCCGGGGATCGAACCCCCGACCTCAGGATTGGAAGGCCAGTGTGCAAACCACTGAGCTATCCGTCCACCATTATTACTCCATTATTACAAAATGGATTTGATTTAAACTTAAAATAGATGTTCCACCTCATCACTCACATTATGTGACACAAGGTGCATAACTCTGACATCAATTTTTCATGAATTATGCCCCTTTTTACTTAGAGTTTAAGGTTAATTTTGATGTATATTCACTATATCTCAGTTACTACTGAATGGATTTTATTCAAACTTAAAATAGATGTTCCACCTCATCACCCACATCATGTGACACAAGGTGCATAACTCTGACATCAATTTTTCTTGAATTATGTCCCCTTTTATTTAGAATTTAAGGTTAATTTTGATGTATTTTCACTATATCTCATTCTGATTGGCTTAGAGCCAAAGGGAAGTAACCTTTTTTAACTTTTGTACTGAGTTTATCTTCATAGGATGATTGAACAGGCAGAGTAGATGACCCCTATCGATTTTGGGGTCACTCTGTTAAAGGTCAAGGTCACAGGAGCCAGAACATGGAAAACAATTTCCGATCAATAACTTGAGAACCACTTGACCAAGAATGTTGAAACTTCATAGGATGATTGAACATGCAGAGTAGATGACCCCTATTGATTTTTGGGTCAGTCTATTAAAGGTCAAGGTCACAGGGGCCTGGTCATGTAAAATCATTTCCGGAAAATAACTTGAGAACCACTTGACCTAGAATGTTGAAACTTAATAGGATGATTGGACATGCAGAGTAGATGACCCCTATTTATTTTGGGGTCACTTTATCAAAGGTCAAGGTCACAGGAGCCAGAACAGTGACTTGAGAACCACTAGGCCAAGAGAGTTGAAACTTATCGGGTTGACTTGACATGCCGGGTAGATGATCCCTATTGCAGCCAACCATAAGTGTCTCTTTGACTTTCGCTCCTGACCCCTATTGACTTCTTGCCTATAGGACTTTGCATTGGGGGAGACATGCACTTTTTTACAAAAGCAATTTCTAGTTTGAAATGTTTACATCATTTGATAATGGTTTATAAGATTACGAACTTATATGATAAGCATTTAACATTTCAGTCGTTTAGTACTATTTAAGAAATATCAGTCAAGGCAATTTGGTTCAGTGGCATAATTTACGAAGCTAGTGAATTTGAAACTAAAGTGGAAAGATTTGGACCAAAATCCTTTAATCGTTCGTCTATTCGCAAAAAGTTTGATTATGTAAAACATTTGTGGTTACACCTGTAGATGTTAAAAACAGCCTATGAATAAAGCGTTTTAAAAGATAACTTGTGAATAAACTTTCGTGAAAGAAACCACAGGCTCCTAATTGTCAAAAAATGTGTATTGTGGAATATGCCCTTTTTATTTATTATCGCTTTTCAGATGCAAACTTGACACAATGCCATTTCTTTCAGATCTGGACAGGGACCAAAGACGGCATGATCTACATATACGATATAAATAACAGAAGACTTTGGAAAGAGTTGCAGGGTCATGACGATGCTGTTAGAGTATTGTGTGATATTAGAGATAGGTAATGCCTCTTGAAAAAGAATGGTTATCATATGTACATATATGTCACTTTCATTTAATTACTACAGTTTTGATCATCATCATTTAATCAGTATCATTTTTACTGTTAAAGCAGTTCTTGATTATATTCTGTCACCTTATGACAAAAAAGGTATAATATTGAGCCGTGCCATGGGAAAACCAACATAGTGGGTCGTCGGCCAGCATGGATCCAGACCAGCCTGCGCATCCGCGCAGTCTGGTCAGGATCCATGCTATTTGCTAACAGTTTCTCTAATTGCAATAGGCTTTGAAAGCGAACAGCATGGATCCTGACCAGACTGCGCGGATGTGCAGGCGGGCCTGGATCCATGCTGGTCGCAAACCCACTATGTTGGTTTTGTCATGGCACGGCTCATATACATTTTATATTGAAAGTATAAAACGCTAAATGTTAAATGGCATTTTCTTGCAATATGTTCCGTAGCCATGAAGTAAATAATATAATTTTGTGTCTGTTTCTGGTTCGTAATATTCCAAGTCATTCTCTGGGAGTGTTTATGTACATGTTGTATAAAATAGAGAAAAAATGTAAAAACATAGGTACATAATCATACCTCAAGGACAGTGAAATGTAGAACTAAGATTTTACTCAAGATGAATTCACACAAAGATTTTCATATTAATGTTGCAGGATGCCAGTGAACAAGAGTACGTAATATACAATCTGAAAGTTCAAATACTTACTTAAACTGAAAACTTTCTTGTGTTAAGAGTTACGGTATCTGTTAACAGACCTTTAAATGAATGTACATTATAAACAGGGCACATGTTGGATATTCGTATGTAAGGTAAAAACAATGATAACCTATTTCTCTCAACATATACTGAAACGCTTTCAACTCAAAATGCAGTTTTATACCTAATAGTTCTCTATATTATTTATTTTTATTGAAACGGAGGAATGCTTATTTTTTAATATTCGTGTCTTAACACAAAGCAACACGATATTCGGATCGCGGAGTCGCGTGTTCCATCTGTGGCGAGAGGCATGTGTTCTTCGAGGCAATGTGGTAAAAAAGACATTGTGCCTAAAATCATTCTTCCATCTCAGACTCGGATGGAAAATTTGGCAGATACTTCCTGAAAACAAGTTAGTACTGGTACAGAATCAACTCGTAAGGTTGCTAACTGGTACACTGCTACAATTGGCGCTTACCCACCCTCATCAGAAACAAAAGATAGAGATTGTTATAGATTTTTCAATCTGCAGAAGGTATAATGCTTTAATGCACGCCCTCTTAGCTCAATATTGAGAACGCATATCTACGGATCGCTAGTCGTGAGTCCGATCCACAGGCAAGGCATATTTTCACCGTGACGATTTGGTAAAAAAAAGACATTGTGTCTGAAATCATTTGTCTTCCACCTCAGATTCATGTGGAGTAAGTACATGCTGATAACAGGTTAGTGCTGGTAGAGAAATCTCTGGTAAGGTAACTGCCCGCCGGTACTGTACTGGTTCACTGTTACAAATGGCGCTTACCCATATACAAACAAAAGACGAATATATTTTAGTTTTTTCAAACTTCAGAACTTTGTTGGTGTAAAACTTGCTTACAAAATGTTCGACTGAGCATTAAATATGCTTTTTCTGATGATTTACTGATTGTCAAATTGATAAAAAAATTAAAGCAAGTTGAGTAAAAGTACATCTCTAAGTGATTATACCGCTGTCTTGTTAAAGTTTGTACTATTCATTGAAACGTAGCTTAGCTGAAATCGATTCAGGTATCCATTGGCAAGAACTGGAATCATTTTAGCTCACCTGAGCAATGCTCATGTGAGTTTTTCTGATCACTCGATGTCCGGCGTCTGTCTGCCGTCTGTCTGTTTGTCGTCTGTTGTCTGTCAACATTTAGCTTGTGTATGCGATAGAAGCTGTATTTTTCAACTGATCTTCATGAAATTTGGTCAGAATGATAACCTTGATGAAATCTAGGCCGAGTTCGAAAATGGGTCATCTGGGGTCAAAAACTAGGTCAAATCAAAGAAAAACCTTGTGTATGCGATAGAGGCTGTTTTTTTTTTCAATTGATCTTCATGAATTTTGGTCAGAATGATTGCCTTGATAAAATCTAGGGCAGGTTGGAATATTGGTCATCTGGGGTCAAAAACTAGGTCACTAGGTCAAATCAAAGAAAAACCTTGTGTATGTGATAGAGGCTGTATATTTCAATTGACCTTCATGAAATTTGGTCAGAATGATTGCATTGATGAAATCTAGGTCAAGTTAGATGATGGGTCATCTGGGGTCAAAAACTAGGCCACTAGATCAAATCAAAGAAAAACCTTGTGTATGCGATAAAGGCTGTATTTTTTCAGTTGATCTTCATAAAATTTGGTCAGAATGATTGCCTTGATGAAATCTAAGTCAAATTTGAATATGGGTCATTAGGTCATATCAAATCAAATACTTGTTTAAACTCAAGAGACCACATTTTTGGTCCAATTCTTATGAAAATTGGCCAGAATATTTGTTTCCATGAACTCCCTAGGTCAAACATGTTTACACTGTTATAGTGCGTTTCTCAGGTGAGCGACCTAGGGCCATCTTGGCCCTCTTGTTTATCATTATGATAGATCATTGGTTTGATCAGTACTCCGGGTAGTTTCTATTGTCGTGAAAATTCCATGTGTCGTGAATCAGATGTGGAGCAATGCTTCGAACTTTAATAATTTATTTTGAATAACGTGATATTCGTATTTAAGTAATTAAGCATTGGTTTTTAAAGCGTTTCAGATTCAAAATACAACCACCCCTGTCCTATTACTTCCTGTATTAGGGTCAAGATGTAAACTGTTTTTAATGTAGTGAAAGCCCCTTTTTCAAAATTTCTACTCCACACCTAAAAGGGATATGCCTCCAGATGTATGGGTTTATTTCTCCCGAAATTTGAATGCTACTTTCACTTTTGTCATTGTAAATAAAAGTAACAGTGAAGTGAGTTCTAATTATGCACTGGGCATTCATATTGCGCGTTTATATTAAAAAAATACTTACTCTGTAAAATGAAAGGAAAAGCTCGCAACTGGACATAGAAGACATTTTGCTGTATACTGTATCGTAGTCATAAATGTCAATTTGATGTTCTTTGTTTAATCCATGCTGATAGTATTATGTTAATCTGGAGGCATTCCCCTTACTGAGACAATGGTTAATTTTCACATTACAATGAAATGAGGTTTGGTAATTAACCACATTGTTTGATACCTTTTTGGTGTTATTGGCGATTATAAGTAATAACTCGTTACAGGTAATCTTATATCACGTTTGTTTAAAAATGGCGCGTGATTTAGACTTAAATGTACGAATTGCTTTGTGAGTTTATGGAAGGTTATGTCACTGAGGTGCAAATTATGACTAGATTGTGACACGTGGCTCTGTCCCTATTCTGAATATTTAGAATGTGGCTATGGCATATTAAATGCTGAATGAATCGTAAATTTATGTACATTCGTATAACAAGGCATTCAGTTGTGTTTTTGTTTGCTTTGTAAAACACAAGACATGCTTTGTGAAGATATACACAGTTATTTTGTCACATTGACCTTTTTACACACAACTGATTTGCTAACGCTTTTTTTAAAAACACAATTGACCGTACAAAAGCGCAAGACTTGTGTCTTTTCTTATATAACCTTCATCATCTGATTCTCCTACCCGGCTTTCAGCTATCACTTTCTAAATTTTCAACACATGGATCACGCATATCACGTATATTCACATTATAAATATCGCCACAAACATGTCCAAATACATGGCGTGTTATCAAGGCACAATATAAATTCTCCTCCACCACTGTTCTAAGTATTACACGAACCGCCATGTGGCTAACAGAATAGAAATCACAAGATTATGCAGTAGTGGGTATATGTCAGCGGTTCCAACGTTAGAAGTTATAAGGATAATTATTTTTCTCTAATTCGGCACGAGTCGTTTCAGTTTTATGGTCATGTTTACATGTTAAGGCTAACTGGTTGATTTAGGCAAAATACGCTCATTAACAACTTCTCTCAGCTTATTTTTGAGATCAGGTGTAGTTTTTTTTTTCGAATGTTTAGTGTCAGTTTTTTAACTGTCCGCACATAAACATATTTTACAGTCATTATTTTTACATACTGATTTGCACGTTTTGTTTGATGTAAAGTCTCTCACGTTCTGTTCTGTTATGTGCATGTAAGCATGTTTTATAATACAAGTCTGCAGCATATATTATTATTGTTTCAGGTATATGATCTCAGGAGGGGGCAGCATGGATGGACGTGTTTGTATATGGAATGCTACGGCGGAAAGATTATTAGACTCATCCGACGAACACACTTTGGAAAAAATTGTGTATGAGCGAGAAAAGAACCGCTCAAGCAGGACTGCGCATAAAAAATGAATAATTAGTTTAAATTGAAAGTGACATCTTAGCATTGTTGCGATATACATGATTGTCCAGATTCTGTCGTCGGATATGCAGGTTCTCAAACTAAGGTCTTGCGTTAATCGAGTAAATTTCTTATTGCATTTAATATTATGATAAAAAATGTTTCGTGGTACTAAAGTCAAAACGGCGCGTAACGGCGTTTGGCAGTGGTCATAACGTTATTCTGAGAGAGTAGGATGGAAACATTGTAAAATAGAGGTGGACAGTTATTTTAGGAACAGTAACAAAAACATACCTATGAAAATCCATAGCGCACAATCTCAGGGAAATTTGTGTTGGAGACAAGATTGCTGAAATATCGCTTTCTTCGGTCATTTAACCCGTCTCTAAAGGTCACTTCTTAGTTAATAAATGCATTACCTAACACATATTCCACCCGTATTTGATGTTCGTCGAAATATTCCATACTGTGCCTTTATAGTATCTAAATTCGATTTTAGTTTTCTTGTTTCCTTGTTTTTAGATTTTATGTTGTAAGTAACACTTGATTTTATTCAGAAGTCTCCATTCAATGCCTGTGGAGTTAAACGACCTTATGTGCAGTTCGTGACTATTTGTTGGGTTTAACATTGCACCGACACAATTATAGGACATATGGTGACTTCATTTCATCACGAGTGTGCACCTGGGTATAACCACCGACCTTCCATAAGCCAGTTGGATGGTTTCCTCAACTCATCACTAAGAGGATAAAATAAATTATTAAGGATATAAACTGAAATATAAAGTTGGTTTCAAATTTAAGCCCGCTCGTGACGAAATAATGCACGAAGGGGCACCTGGGATCTTCCTCCATCATCAAAGCCGGAGACGTTAAACTCAACAAAATAAATAAATAAATTCAAATTTAAATGGTCAGTGTATATTTTTGCGAAAATACTCATACTGTTTGATATGCTTTAATAATTACACCTTTAGCACAATGTATATGTTTTTTATCTAAAGTAATACTTATCATACTTATTGAAGATAGATTTCAAAGAAAAAGTAGAGCTATTGCACTCGCCCCGGCGTTGGCAATGCCGTCGCCGTTAAAGTTTTTGATAAAGTCGAACATCTCTCACTGTTACTATCAAAGCTATTAACTTGAAACTTAAAATAGTTATTTACTATCAAAGTCTACATCAGGAGAAACAATCCCCATGACTCTGATTTGAATTTTGAGCTATGCCCTTTTAACTTATTTTTTTTCTGAAAGTTTTTTATAAAGTCAAATATCTCTGTTACTATCAAAGTGTTTGACTTAAAACTTAAATATTTATTTAATATCAAAGTCTACACCAGGAGAAACAATTTCCATAACTCTGATTTTAATTTTGACTGAATTATGTCCCTTTTTAACTTACATTTTGGTTAAAGTTTTATAAAGTTTTTACTGGCAAAACTTTAATTCGAAAAGTCAAGCGCACTGTCATCAGACAACTCTCGTTAAGTTTGCAATTGTGTAAGCTATATAGTTTTAATTTTATTCTGCACATACCGCGTTGTGAACTTTTTCTTCAGTGGTAAGCTTAAGTAAAAATGTGAGATATTACAGTTTTCTTACAACTTACATTAGGTAATCCCGAATAACTTCCTCAGAGTGGGATTTATTTAAACCGTCATGTGTGATTTGGCTGCCGATTTCACAGCACGACTAGCTCAAATCCTTCAAACTGAAACTCACATACTTGATTTGATAAAGCAAAAGGGTCATCAAGTTAAAGGTGGTCTATCAGCATGATCAGGTTTTGTTCTAGTAATGGATAATTTTCGAAATCATTGTAGAAATTTTCTATCCAGGCTTACAACCAAATTAGAGTTATTTTAACATACTTTGCCTGCGGAATGGTCTAAATATAAGAACGTGTGTACTTTTTGTCAAAGCTTTATGTTAACAGATATATTGGGCTAAAATCCGTTACAATGTAAAATTTAATGTTATCCATCCCTGTTGCCCGCATTGGTTGTTTACAGGCAATTACGGAACTTGCCTTTTTGTACATATTGTTGAATTATGATCATACCTATCAAATGTAACACTAGAAACTGTATTTAAAGCGGTAGAAATACACATTTGTTTAGCTCGACTATACGAAGTATAAGGAGAGCTATCCTACTCGACCCGGCGTCGGCATCTTTCCGCGTCCCTTTCTTGTTTTTTTTACACTCTCTTTTTTCTACTTATCTCTGTAATTACTTGATAGATTTGATTCAAACTTAAAATAGTTATTCCTCATCATCACCCACATCATCTTACTATAGGCCATTACTCTGGTACCAATATTTCATGATTTATCCCCCCTTTTCACTAAGATTTTCAGGTTAAAGTTTTGATGCACTTTCACTCTAACTCTGTTATTACTAAATGGATTTGATTCAAACTTAAAATAGTTGTTCAACATCATCACCCACATCATATTGCACAAGGTGCATAACTCTGGCACAAATTTTTCATGAATTGTTCCCCCTTTTTTCTTAGAATTTCAGGTTAAAGTTTTGATGCACGTTTACTCTATCTCTGTTATTACTGAATGGATCTGATTCAAACTTAAAATAGTTGTTCAACATCATCACCCACATCACATGACACAAGGTGCATAACTCTGGCACAATTTTTTCATGAATTATTCCCCCTTTTTACTTAGAATTTCAGGTTAAAGTTTTGATGCGCTTTCACTCTATCTCTGTTATTACTGAATTGATTTGATTCAAACTTAAAATAGTTGTTCAACATCATCACCGACATCATATGACACAAGGTGCATAACTCTGGCACAAATTTTTCATGAATTGGTTTCCCTTTTTACTTAAAATTTCAGGTTAAAGTTTTGATGCACTTTCACTCTTTCTCTGTTATTACTGATTTGATTTGATTAAAACTTAAAATAGTTGTTCAACATCATCAGCCACATCATATTGCACAAGGCTCATAACTCTGGCACAAATTTTTCATGAATTGTTCCCCCTTTTTTCTTAGAATTTCAGGTTAAAGTTTTGATGCACATTTACTCTATCTCTGTTATTCCTGAATGGATCTGATTCAAAATTAAAATAATTGTTCATCATCATCACCCACATCATATGACACAAGGTGCATAACTCTGGCACATGTTTTTCATGAATTAAGCCCCCCCCCTTTTACTTAGAATTAAAAGATAATTTGGATGCATTTTCACTATATCTCAGTTATTATGAAATGCATATTTAATTCAAACTTGAAAGTAGTTGTTCCACATCGTCACCCACATCATATGACACAAGGTGCATAACTTTTGCGACAATATTTAATGAATTATGCCCCCTTTTTGTTTAGAATATACTTATCTAGTGTTTGATACACTTTATCATTACCTCTCTTATTACTTAATATTTTTGACTCAGGCTATTGTGCAATATCTTCATCCACCATTGGAGTTACTCCAGTGACAGCTCCAGTTTCCTCAGATGTGCCCAGTTTCTCTATCCAGCATCGAAATAGTCGAGCGCGCTGTCTTCTGTGACAGCTCTTGTTAAGTAGATGGAGGTATGTAAAATGTAAAAAGAATAATAGAATCTGTACGAAGGTCCATTGGAAACACAGAAAGCAACCAAGCAAAATAATAGTAGATTCGGTTTGATGAAAGGTAATTGACATGCAACACCCATCATGCCCCCTAGCACCAGCTTAAGCGGAATTCTGTTACAGAGATAATGAATGGACTTCATGGTGCCAAAGGACCAGAAAATATAACAGCACTGAATCCATTTACGGGGAGCCTTTTTACAGCCACCACACGACACTTAAAACAAGGCTGTTGTGATAGTTTACATACTTTAAACAGGATCTAACACTATGTAATAAGAATTTGTTTAAATATACCTCTAACAAAGTATGTGAAAAAAGAAGGTGGCATAAAATGTTGCTCATGTGTCATTGGCAAACCTTTAAACATACGGCTCTTATCTGTAGTTAAAGGGATTTTTACTGTTAGTTGTAAATTTATGAAATTAGCTTATTATGCGTTTTATATTTACATATCAAATCGACTGTTTTCTAACTTTCACGTTTTGTAGAAATAGTTGTTCTATTTGTTTCTATTTTAAAATGAGTTGAAGATTTCTTTCCTGCTTATATCTAGTATGGGTATGGTGTTGCTAGTTTTAATAATATCTGATAATTAACAACCACGAAGTGCTTTATTTATCTTATACTTTTTTTCAGTTTCATATGTGTCCGTTACAATACATTGGTCCTAAGGTTATGACTTCTTTTTTTTTGGACACTTTTTACAACGAAACTAGTTCGAGGTATTTCAAGACTCCGCATATCAATGTACCTTTATTCTTAACTGATTTACTATGAGCTAACAATTGATTACTATGAGCTAACAATGTGGAGAAAGACACATGTGCCTTTCCGGGCATTAATTCTTCCCCGGTGGCCATAGATCTGTAAGCTAGCTGGATGGTTGTTCTACGTCCCAAGCGAGGATCTACCCCACATCCATAAGAGGCAACTGATTTGAAGTCCGCGACTTTAACCACGGAGGCCCCTGACTATTTTAATAATCAACATGCAATTTAAAAAAACACAATTTTACAGCGTATTCATTGATGAATGTTGTAGTTTATGTTATAAAGTTTTCCTTTACAAAATGGCTTGACATCTCTGACTTTATACCTGCCGCTAGAGGTTGAAATTAGGCAGAGAGCATAAAACTAAACGATTATCTAAGCCTATGCACCTTTATAAATCAGTATTCGTCTGACTGCTTAAAACTGGATAGAAGTAATAATAATTATAATAATCAATATCGTTAACACGTTAGGAAATATGCAAACAAATAAATCTTATTTCAAATGTGGCCTTATGAAATTAAAGAAAGAAAGCAACAACAATATAACATGTACCATCAAAAAAAATGTCTATAATCGCTGAAACAAACAAAGCAACTTGCATGCAGTTAACAATTACTACATGATATAACCGACACAACAGGAAAAGAGAAGCATTTTGTGAAATAAATTCTTTCTACTGATCTTTAAAAAAGATATTGTGTTAAATATTATTAAGATTAGACTATTTACGTTGCGAAAAGTTATAGGTGTATTATTCCAAAACCTGTGATGTTTCATGTATCTACTGTAAGAATTATGAAAAATATTGCAAAATATATCAAGGAGGCGTTAGAATGGTGGATTTGTGTATTATGTATACTATAAAATAATATAAATTCGTGGGCCTGAAATTTCGTTTTTTTGTCCAAATCGGGTATTTCATGGGGATGTAAATCGTAGATTTCATATTTTAAATTTAGGTGAATGGGAATATTACTTGTGTACTTGGATTTATTTTCTTAAATTACCTCAATTAAAGAAATCCACGTAATTAGTTCCCCATGAGAATATTAACAATTTTACAATATCCACGTCTGTTGTTGGAAGAAAAATGTTCGCATTTATTATTAGATGTTTGTTGATTGTTTTTTTTATTTTTTTATTTAACTGCTTTTATAATGTACAGTCAGGCAATTGTGCTTTAAATAATATTCAAACCGGATTGTGTTGTAACATTATTGATATTATGTGAGGCAAACTTCCACATTTTGATACATTACTTTAGAAGTTATGTCGGACTTGTTGATATTAATTGATATCTTTGCAGCTTATAGTTCTACCATGTCGTTGACGAACAACAAAAGCAACATATCATAAATACATATATACCGAATGATTCTGATGAATAAACTACCAAAGTTTCTTTGTTTCTGTTGAATTTTAGATAATCCTAGTAGTCAGTATTTTAACTTGAATAACATTTCCAGAGAGCTGTGGTAATTTTGAACTTGTAAAATGAAGATACACATTACATATACACTACAAAGTAAAGTTGTATTCTATATTACATATGGCTTAGGTAGGAGGTGTTTCTTGGACAGCAGCAGTGTCGACTATGGCCAAAAGTTATGTACATCTTCCTTTTTTAGCTTAGCAAAGTCATGGATTATTTCTTGGATGCTGTTTAACACACATGTGATGGCGATACATACAAGCTAAGTAGATACTTGCTTAACTTTATTAAGGGTCTGTCGAGAGCATTTCTTGTTAGAGATGTGAAAACTTTAGCTAATTAAATCCAGGTCTAATCGATGCAAACTGTGAATGCACAAGAAATATTTGGATATAAACGTATAATGGTTGAAACATTATATAAATATTGCATGCGTTTGTGCGTGTGTTAGAAGGAATTGTGAGCTCAAGAACTATGTCAACCGAGACGACAGTCGAAATATCTGCTACTCTCCAGCAAAACCTAATATATTTTTTTAACTATTTGCTATTTACATGGCTTACTTAAAGACCCACAACAACCCGTTTACCTACCCTCCCCCCACCATATCTTCATAATATCAACAAACAACACATCATGTAAAATTACCACCAATACAGTTATTCTATGGTGGGTCTATAATATTTTCTAATTGAAAACAAAAAATATACTTTTAGACATAAAGAGCAAAACCCTTAAGTCTAGTTTAAACTTGTGAGCTTCTTGGGTGTTGAATCATGATGTTACAAATACATATACAAATTGTTTATTGGAACTAAAGTGATACATAAAACAGTGTTTTCCAGGGCATATACTAAGCAAACAGCATACCATTAACATAATATGATTAACGAGTACTTTCAAGAATAAAGAAAGAAAATGAAATAAAAAAAAACTTGAGCAGTTATCAATACAATTAATAATATACCACAAGTATCTAAATCATATTCATGGACATATTTTTATGCCCCCGAAGGGAGGCATATAGTTTTTGAACCGTCTGTCGGTCTGTCAGTCTGTCGGTCTGTCCGCAATTTTCGTGTCCGGTCCATATCTTTGTCATCGATGGATGGATTTTCAAATAACTTGGCATGAATGTGTATCACAGTAAGACGACGTGTCGCGCGCAAGACCCAGGTCCGTAGCTCAAAGGTCAAGGTCACACTTAGACATTAAAGGATAGTGCATTGATGGGCGTGTCCGGTCCATATCTTTGTCATCGATGGATGGATTTTCAATTAACTTGGCATGAATGTGTACCACAGTAAGACGACGTGTCGCGCGCAAGACCCAGGTCCGTAGCTCAAGCAAGGTCACACTAGAGTTAAAGGTAGTGCATTGATGCGGTCGTCATATCTTGTACGTGAGATTTTCAATAATGGCATGAATGTGTACCACAGTAAGAGATGTGTCGCGGCAAGACTGGTCCGTGCTCAAAGGTCAAATACACTTAGCGTAAAGGTGTTCATTGTGCGTCGTCAACTTTATCCAGGATGGATTTTCAAATAACTTGGCATGAATATGTACTACAGTAAGACGACGTGTCGCACGCAAGACCCAGGTCCGTATCTCAACGGGGAAGGTCAGACTTAGGCGTTAAAGGTCATTTTTCATGATAGTGCATTGATGGGCGTGTCCGGTCCATATCTTTGTCATTCATGCATGGATTTTAAAAAAAAAACTACGCATGAATGTGTGACACAGTTAGACGACGTGTCGCGCGCAAGACCAAGCTCCGTAGGTCAAAGGTCCTAAACTCTAACATCGGCAATAACTATTCATTCAAAGTGCCATCGGGGGCATGTGTCATCCTATGGAGACACCTCTTGTTTCTGTCCTTTCTTTATCACCAGGATTGCGAATATTGTTAGATTGTATGAGTGAGATTTAAAGTATCAAATAACTGCTCTCTTGTAATTAACTCTCCTTCATTCCAGTAAAAAATGCATTTTGTCTTCAACTGTATTACAGACTGAGCCAAGCCTTTCAGACCTTGGCGTTTTGGGCCTCGTATATCTACCTCTTTCTATTTGTAATTTATGACTGGATATCCTTAGCGCAGTTAAATTCTTTGTTACTGACTTAGTTAATCCTATTGTGAGATATAGTTGTAACTGAAACGTGTCGTATGTTTTAGCAAAGAAGTTTAGTATTTATCCTTGGAGTTTCGAAGGTGTTCGATGTGGTTTAACACGTTTTGCTTACTGTTTTCATTTACAACTGTTTTGATTGACTTATTGTCCGTATTTATGACTTCAATCTTAAATCTTTCCACCAGATCTTTTATGGAATTGAACCACGACTTACGACTTTTGAGTCGGATCAGTGACCTACTTCCGAGTTCCAGGAAACATATTCTGATATTTCTACCATTTCTGTTAAAATCATTGCCTTGACCTTTTGCACGGTGACACAGTATCAAAAGTTCGAATTCTATAGCCGCCAAGGAAACTCGCTTTATGTTTCGTTTTCAGTATATTTATACGCTCAAATTATTTTGTTCTTTTTCACAATACACCACATACTTTCATGTTCTGTAGTGGTAAACATCACCAAGAATCTGCTTCCACTTTCCGTTTTATGGATTTATGTATATGATATATAGTTTACGCAGCAAACATAAATAAACGGTGTAGATATAGGACCTTAACAAATGATATTGAGGCAAATAACTCCGAACTGCTTTCGAGGTAGACAAAATGTGACCACAATTTTTGCAATGTTATGATTGTTAAAGCCCATGCCCTGACAGTATAACCGCAATTTCACGAGCGAAAAAAATGTAATCTTATTCCAAGTCGGGATAACTGTTGTTTAGACCCCAGACAGGAATTCGGGAAATAGAAAATGTAAATGACTCTTCAAATTCAGAAAATTCTTACTGATTTTCGAAAATATCTTGTGAAGGTTACGTTGGAAATCTTCCGCAAAAAAACAACTTTCAAGGAAGTACTTTCAGTTTCTGTCATAACACTAGTATATATTATATTTTCCGCTGCGGCTGCGAATAGGTAGATACACTCACACTCGGAGCACTTATATTGGATAAAGTTTATCACGTAAAATATGCATTTTGAATACATAAGTTATCTAAACTAAATACGAAGATAATCTGACAATAATACAATAAAAAACATTCTAAAATTGACTGGTAGTCTTAGATTCTCAAGTTTATTTAGGAAAAATTGTGTTTCATTTGATACAGCGGCTGCAACCTTATAGACAATACAATACATTTTATCGTCTGCAGTCAGATATCTTCTTCAGAATCTGTTTTCATTGATTTTGTTTTCAGGATATACACCATTGTTGATGATGATTTTCCTTGAAGTAAAAAGTGTTGAAGACATCAAGCTAGGAGATTTGATTGAACTTTCCAGAATGGGAGGACTGTACGCTCATTGGGCTGTGTATGTTGGTAAGTAAATTATGCTTATAGTTCATGTAGTTCGGGCTAACCAAGAGCAGACGTATTTTTCATTTATTATAATATATGACAATGACTAGGCAGTAAAGTGGCAACGGCAAGGTTCGCATTGTGGCCTGGGTACGTTTTTTTATGCCCCCGAAGGGAGGCATATAGTTTTTGAACCGTCTGTCGGTCTGTCGGTCTGTCAGTCTGTCTGTCGGTCTGTCAGTCTGTCCGCAATTTTCGTGTCCGGTCCATATCTTTGTCATCGATGGATGGATTTTCAAATAACTTGGCATGAATGTGTACCACAGTAAGACGACGTGTCGCGCGCAAGACCCAGGTCCGTAGCTCAAAGGTCAAGGTCACACTTAGACATTAAAGGATAGTGCATTGATGGGCGTGTCCGGTCCATATCTTTGTCATCGATGGATGGATTTTCAAATAACTTGGCGTGAATGTGTACCACAGTAAGACGACGTGTCGCACGCAAGACCCAGGTCCGTAGCTCAAAGGTCAAGGTCACACTTAGACGTTAAAGGATAGTGCATTGATGGCCGTGTCCGGTCCATATCTTTGTCATCAATGGATGGATTTTCAAATAACTTGGCATGAATGTGTACCACAGTAAGACGACGTGTCGCGCGCAAGACCCAGGTCCGTAGCTCAAAGGTCAAGGTCTCACTTAGACATTAAAAGATAGTGCATTGATGGGCGTGTCCGGTCCATATCTTTGTCATCGATGGATGGATTTTCAAATAACTTGGCATGAATGTGTACCACAGTAAGACGACGTGTCGCACGCAAGACCCAGGTCCGTAGCTCAAAGGTCAAGGTCACACTTAGACGTTAAAGGTCATTTTTCATGATAGTGCATTGATAGGTGTGTCCGGTCCATATCTTTGTCATTCATACATGGATTTTAAAATACCTACGCATGAATGTGTGACACAGTAAGACGATGTGTCGCACGCAAGACCCAGTTCCGTAGGTCAAAGGTCCTAAACTCTAACATCGGCCATATCTATATATTCATTCAAAGTGCCATCGGGGGCATGTGTCATCCTATGGAGACAGCTCTTGTTTTAAAATAAAGTAGACGTATTTTAAAGGCCTTTATTTTCAACTGTAATTTATGATGGAATAAGAATTGCAATTGCTGCGAACGACTGATTGTTAAGTAAAGTGAATGGATGCTCGTGCTCTGTGTAGACATGTTACCTGAGGTAACGGAAGTCGGACGAGACGGAAACAGTCGTACATCCGTCTAGATTCAGCTAAAATTTGTGAAAAACAGTTATTGACACTTTTCTTTTCTTACCACCATTATGTTCGTCTTGTTACAGGTTTTAAAAATATACATATGTTTCAGGCCATTACCTTCCAGATAATACAGGATAGGTCGTGCAAGGTGTGCATTTTGGGCCATTTTTGCCTTAAAACTTAATATCCCAAAACCGGAGGTTTTTCTCGTTTTATCATATAAAACATAGGAATCGGCAGACTGAAAATGTCAAATGATAAAGTGCTAAGTATATGCAGTACACTTTCCTGGCATTTCTCAAAACTGTAGTTTTAATAATTGGTTCCAGCACTGGTATAATCAATGCAAATTTGCGGAGTTTTCAAATTGACTGTCTAGAAAATTCGTTCGAATTGTAATGATTGCTACTTTCTGTACAAAACCGTACAGTTCATTTTGAATGTATTTTTTTTTTATATCTATAGATAATTTTGACCTTTTCAAACACTGCAAATGTTAAAGTATATAAAACTCGTATGATTTAAAGATATTTTATTAGAATTAGTTGCCCTATATCAGCTTTAAAAGGTTTATACTTTATCCCTGATATAGCTTGATAATGTATTATTGACAAACTAAGACTAATGATAGAATGGCACTATATTGAATAAAGATAAATTTTATACTCGCAGCTTCTTGCAGCTGCTCCTATCGGCAGAAAATGTCCTTTAAATCCAGATGAAAAGAATGTATGACTTTTATTTATAGCAGTATAGTAAGTTGTATCTTTATTTTATATATTTTTCAATCAGGTGACGGCTACGTAATTCATCTTTCTCCACCCCCATCAAAAACACCAGCAGCGAGTGAACTGTGTTCTGCAATAGCTACTAGCAGTGGTGTCACTACTATCAGCGGAGAAGCAATTAACATGTCGCTTTTTGGCAGTATCAAAGTGCGGAGGGACAAGTTAACAGTCGTGGCGGCGGGATCGGCAATTGTTGTGAACAACGAGTGCGACTCTGAGATGACGTAATAACATATTTAAGCACATATTAAATGTATACCTTTTTAAGATTTTGACTTTGTATCATTTTTTTTTCGGGCTACATGAATCTAGATTTAGTCATACTGTAATTTTGAATTCAAAGTTATTTACAAGATAATGTAGAGGTTGCACGTACATACGTATAATTGTGAAATTTGTGTTCTACGTAATCAAACATTTTTACCTGCCATGTTTATATAAAAGGCACAGCTTCATTAGAATATTTTGCGCAAATCGAATATATACATGTTTGTGTGTGTTTTGGAAACGCCGACTTTTGAAAGAATAGTGCGTGGTGTAAGGAGTTTCTAGGTCTAGTCTTTGGAATATATAACATTTCCTAGAACTATATCATTTTGTAAAGAAATACTTGTCAAACACAGTTTATACATTTGCATTAATCGCACTGGCATGACTATTTTTATGTTGCTGGTGACTTTTTACATAAAATTTGACAACACTTTATCATTATACAATCCTGGTTGAATTACCTCACATATCAATACATTATCCTTATTGCTTCATTTCAGCCCATACCCAGGACAAACCGTGGTTAAGCGCGCCGAATCAAAGCTTGGAACGAATGACTACAATCCCTTGAAATGGAATTGTGAACACTTTGCCACATGGTGTAGGTATGGTAAAGCAGTATCTAAACAGGTAAATGCTGAAGCTGGTGTTTTTATGCTTAACGAATCGGAAAATAAATACTGACACATATTCTTAACTGGCATAAGATTAATTTCATATATATTGATTGCAATGCTTTCGATACAAAATAAGTTAAAAACAAGATATGACGTAATTGCACGTCCCATTTAATATTTGACAGATTCTATAACGCAGTCAGACTGAAGAAATTACAAAACTCAATGCAACTTAAATATACCTATCTACAGCGAAATTTAAATACAATTATACAATTTGTATTTATTGGCACAGGTGCCATTCAGTAAGGGCTTGTCCAACAACGCGTATTTGGTGCAGTTGCCTGGTATCGAAGTCATTCCGCATGGGTCACTTCCTGAAGACATTGGTATTAAAGGAAATATAGCTGTAGGACACCTTATTGGCGCTGAAGGCATTCCGCCTGAAAGATTTGCTGAAAACATGGCTGACGTAGGAAATGCAGTTTTGAGACTTGCACTTGGAATTCCGCCTATAAATCAGCCTGGGTGTGCAATCATGTGATGAAACATTTCAAAGATCAGACATGGAAGAAGTGAATGAGTAACAAGTTCATCAAACATATTCGATCTAAATCTAAAATGAAGATGCATACTTCATTTTTATTTGCATTCCCGGTCCTTTTGGGAAGAGAAGCAAAGAGGTAAACATTGAGTCTGTGAATGTGGAGTAAGGTCTACAATTTGGGGAAGGTCTGACTTTTCTAGCCTGAAATCCTCAGTATGTTATCCATGTCATCCTGTGGCTATATTTGTCAATAACTGATAGCACACTGATTTACCAATGCTGTGTTCTATTAATAGCATTTAACCCAGTCTTAGTGATGTACCATGTGACCTCGCTTCTTGCCAAATTATAATTGTGAAGTGGATTTGAAAACTTAATGATTCTAACGCCGACCTTTATAGAGTTCCAAATGTATATTGTAGTTTATCTAAGTAAACATCATTTCGAAATTGGAGGTCGAAAATAAGTTTAATCCATACATATACAAAAGTTAAAACTCTGGTACAATTTGAGAAACACGAACAGAACTGTTCGACATTTGTTTTATAGTATTGTTGTTTGTCGATAACATGGTAGTTCAAAACAGCGAGGGTATGGTTATGAACAGAACCTTGACAAGACAAAACACATAAGAACGAAATAGAAAGCTCAAAATCAATATATGACATTGGGTGTAATAATTGTTAAAACAAGTGCTTCTATTTTTAATATTTAACACTAATGAAATTTTAATAGTTTTGACTATTGACAAATAAGCAAATCAATAAATGTATTGTTATATGACATCAGATATAGATTTTTACATTTTAGTCTTCTTCAAGTTTTGAAATCAGCCCAGCAAGCATGTGTAGAATAAAGACCAGTCTTAAAAACACATTGTGGAGGGCGATTTCTATACAGAAGATTCTGCAAGAGTGTCTTTTTATATTCAGTTTGTTAAACGAGTTGAATAAAAGAATAAAATGCGAAGCTCTGTTGATTATTTTAACAACTTTCTTAAACTTGTTCAATAGATTTTACGTTGAAAGACACAGATTGCTTCTTTCCTTACCTACATGTATTAAAAAGTCAATTCGACCAACGTCTCCTATACAAAACGACACCAAGTGTTATTACACAAGTGAAATACCGCCTTTATTTATTTCACTCCCAGGACGTCAAAAAGTTATGTAACCATAGCTGTTGTTATATATATCGAAAATAAACACAAAAACCATTAAAATATTTTCATGGCTTTGTCCTTTCGCATACAGTTCATTTAAGTTAACGGCAGATATGTCAATCAACGACAATTTTCGTAGTTTTATTCTTTCGCAGACAGTTCATTTAAGTTAACGGCGGATATGTCAATAAAATTTTACTTTCATAGAGTCCGCCCGCTTAGCTCAATAGGGAGAACACAGATCTACGGATCTCGGGATCGTGAGCTCTAGCTCTGGGCGAGGCGTATGTTCTCCGTGACGATTTGATAAAATACACTGTGTCTGAAATCATTCGACCTCAACCTCTTATTCATGTGGGGAAGTTACTTGCGGAGATCAGGTTTGTACTAGTACAGAATCCAGGAACACTGGTTAGGTTAGATGCCCGCCGTTGCATAACAGAAATACTGTTGAAAACACGAGGTTTTATACCAAAAACCAAACAAACAAACAAACATGTTTTCATCTTTCGCATACAGTTCATTTAAGTTAACGGCAGATATGTCAAAAAACGACATATTTTATAGTTTTGTTCTTTCGAATACAGTTCATGAATGTTAACGGTAGGTATGTCAATACACGACATACATCGTGCATTTCTTTTATTTAGTGACGTTAAAACTACTTGTCAATGCATTCCGATGCGTAGACATAAAAAGCCTTACCGAATAGTTTCTTTGCAGAGATTTTCATACCACTGGTTATGACATTCATCATTCAACAACGGTCGACCATTGAAATTCAGTTGCATGTTGCACACTGGGATAAGCAAAAATTTTCAGACATTCATTCCAAATGTAGAAGCATTCTGCTGAACCAGGCTGTTTTAGATGTGTTGTACTTGCGCTTGTGCACATTTAACAATGGTACTACTTCATAAAGGCAAACAAAACCCTTTGGTATTTCAAATTTTGAACATTACTCAATCAGTCTCTGCAGAAAGTTGATAAAAATCGGTACTATAGGGTACAAGCTTATAATGTGTATGCTTTATCGGTTGATTTTTGGAGATTTATGATATATTATGTTCGCGAGGATTTCCCTCCACAACGTAACAATTAAGAGAAATTTAGTCTTCAAAAACTCCTTTGAAAATGTTGCTGTACTCCTATTTTAAAGATTAAACATTGTATAAATACGTCAAAATGTGTTTATTGCCATATAGCTTCATTTACCCGCCTGAATGTGGTGCCAAAACACCTACAACGTAATGGGCACGTATTTTTTAAACATCCTTTTTCTGAAATTTAGAAATTCAATGTAAAACTGTAAATGTGTCAGTCTCTTGATTGTAGTTTAAGTTTAGCATAATTCTTTGAAAGTGCATGAGTTATATGAAAGCAAAGTATCATTATAATCGGTGGTACTTAATGAGTCCAATTCAAATAGAAAAGAAAGCATTTTCTAGTTAAAAGCGATAAGGAAAAGCTACGTTCAAAGGAAACAAACTTATCACACTGAATCGATCGCGATAGCAGTGTGTATGTAAATCGAAGTGTTCATCACTGAGACAGTATTTCAGTCATATAACGGCGGGCAGTTAACCTAACCAGTGTTCCTGGATTCTGTACCAGTACAAACCTGTTCTCCGCAAGGTAACTGCCAACTTCCCCACATGAATCAGAGGTGAAGGACTAATGATTTCAGACACAATGTCGTTTATCAAATAGTCATGGAGAACATACGCCCCGCCCGAGGATCGAACTCGCGACCCCGCGATCCGTAGACAAACGCTCCACCTACTGAGCTAAGCGGGCGGGCGTGTAGCATTTTTTTTTCATTGACAAGGTTTACCTTCAGGAAATTGACATTCCCGATACAGACTTGGCTTATTTTAAGGAATAGCTGCTGTAACATGCCATTTTGCGTCACTTTAGTTGCGTCGTTCGGAGAAAACTAAAGCTTCCTCTTATAATCCTGCAATTAATACATCAACTAAGATATGACATACACTGAAAATACAATGAATTATTCGTTTATTTCATACCCCATGATTAGCATGGTTACAAAGACAGAAATCACAAACATCTGCATCCATCATATAACCGTATGGACTACAGTGAGCCTGACACAGTTTCTTATGGTCGTCACAACTTGAATTTGTAGTCACCAGTGATGAGGCGGTAGTAGCTGTTGAAAAAAGAAGCGTGAGCTATGAAAACATTGGCTGTAGCCGGTTTTTCTCACTTTTTATTAAAAATGATCCAAACAGGGAAATGTATTTGTTGAGAGTAATGAAAAAAAAAAATACATGCTTAATCAACATATATTACAAACTATATAAATTACTTTCATTTTAGATATAATGAAATCTTATGTTATCATATAGACCACAATATTGTACCATTATAAAGCCAAACATCACACGCATTTTCAGCTCCGTTTCTGTAGTAATTTGCTTCCTTTTCAGCCCATGATACCATAGCCCACCCTTTCCGTGGTACTGAAACTACTGTACCAATTCTTGAAATACCCTGCAGAAAACATAAGTTATCTAGATAATACCCCTACGTCTGTTCCAAACTAAATATAATAATCTATTTGCGAAGGCAACTGTATTTGTTCTCAGTGCAAAGCGTTAATATAAATAATAACTGCTTTATAATAAAAACACATAGCAGACCATTCTTTACTTTGATATCAAACCGTTTAAGGTATTAGGTCACTAATAGTAATGTTTACAAAATGACCTTCGCTTGGTATATTCTGAAAGGTAATCGTGTATTGCACTATTTTGCAAATTTTAAACAACTTTTATCGTGCCGTTTTAAAAAAAAATGAATAACTTATGGTATCTCCTCAAGCTCAAGTAGAGACAAATTTCAAAGTGGTAGCCACTATCCAGAACGTTTGCAGAGAACTCATTATACCATTAATTTCAATAGAAGAAACATCAAACTATTGGTAAACAATTATAAAACACAATATAAAAATGTCAATATCATTTTTTCTATGGTGCCTCAAGTAAACGGATTTAATGAGACAGAATTCATACTTCAACATTGAAAAAATAAGGTCGAATGCTGTGTTTCTGTTTTGAATTTGCTTACTCCATTCAAAAATAATCTTAGGGAAGACGTAAAACCTACCTAAATTTCTTCCACAATATATAATCTAAGAGTGAAAGCAAAATAAGAACTTTCACCGTGCGTAACTCAATATTTTTAAAGGTTTGTAACTCTACCCCTTCTGTTTAAGTAGTAAATTCTCTTTGAACACCAAGAAATTGCTTATAAGATTCATCTTTTTTCCATTTTTGTACAAAACATCAATAGTAAGCCTTGAAAGAAGTAAAAACTTACTAGTAAAAAAGGAAAATAAGGAAAAAAAATTTTGGTCCCAGTAGGGCTTGAACCTACGCCCCCCTAAGAATTGCAGTAAAAGTAGGTTTATGGTAGGAATTGAATACTCTTCAAAAAGGAGGTTCTCTATTAGTGATCTAATACCTTAAACAGCACTACAGAATCAAAACTCAGCACCAGTTTTGAAAAAAACTATATATTGGGTTTGTAGTTTTCCTGTAAGCTCCTGCAGTCTTATGTTACTCTTAGTGTTAAAAAGTTCATTCTGTTATAATGTGCTATCAACATATCTGTTATCACAAGACTCAATATGTTCAGTGTGAATGCTGCGAAATAAAAGTTTGTGCATTTTTATGTGCTAAAGTCTTTCATTTTTCATCAGTAATTAAATCACTTTAATTGGGTTTGAATTTTTTATATCCCAAATACCTGTGCTCCCCACTTCCAATCAGGGCCTCGAACTACATGGTCACCAATCTTTAGAGAAGGGCAGTCTTGTTCTGAAGAAGACCGGCAGAGTTACATAGTAACTTTTACCTTTAATGCGGAACATATTTATATTTATTCTAATAATGTTCCAGGTCCTTTGCCCTTCTTATGTGATCGGTATTAATGATAATAGTAACGAAGGACAATGTGAAAAAGATATCCAATTCTGTCGAATCACTGGGAGAAGAAAAAGCTACTCGTAATGTTTGTATAAATTGAATAAACACAAAGAGGGAAAACTTCGGTGAATATATATATCCATCTAATCATTTGATTGTTATGTTTAAAAATATATCATTACTCTGGATTAAAATACATTCATTTAGTAATAATACTGCCTGATTATCTTGTGCAGCCAAAGTGTATTTGTATCAAGTATACCGGTATACTAATGGAGGCCACTGAATGTATCTTTATAATTGAATCCGATTTAAGCCGATGTGAAGATCGTTAATACTGTTGCTATTTTATTACCTCTAATAAGTTGACTCCGGCAAAGTGTGCTTTTTATATTTTTTTGGTTGCGTTCAATATTTTAAAAGGATTTTCTTATAAATTTTGTTATATCATGCATATAACAGAGAAAACAAAGAACTCAATATACATTCCATGTATCAATAGTATTAAAACCAAATCTGCAACATCTTTGGAATCTGTCATTCCTCCCCGACACCATTCTACACAAAAAAGTCCAAGTCACTATCACGTAATTCGTTTAATATAATACAAAACACACTTACTAATACTGCATGTTCTTCCTGTATATCCCAGCGGACACGAGCATTTAAATGTTTGATTGTCGATTCTCGTGCAGTTGCCTTTACCACAAGGATTTAAATCACATATGTCAACATATGCTGCTGTAGTTAATGTTAAACCTGAGGAGGAAAGTATAGAAAGATTTTTTAATTGATTATATACAGTATTCTTTATATTAAGCTGACAGAATGATTTGTTAAAACTTCGAGCACTGTAGCAACAGGAGTATGAGGCTCACGTTTCGGGCACTACTTCCGACACTTGAAAAAAAAGAAACAGTCAAATATATAACTGAAATCTTCAGCTCAGAGGTATTGCTCGTGTTGTAATAAGGAAAATCTTCTTGGTACCCTTAAAACCTTTGTCGGGAATATATAAGAAATAATTTATAGCAAAAGAGTGTTTTAACACTTATTTATGCACGATGGGTGGTTATACATAGGGCATAATAATTTCACGAGGGCGCCCGAGTGCATAAATAGTGTTACAATACGGTTTTGGTATAAATTATTTCGATTCTTATATTCCCATAATCTAAAACAGTAGATAAAACATAGTAGCGCTCTTTCTTGGTCGCAATAAAAACATTAACGTCACCGCCCGTTAACGTGACGTCACAATAGCGTAAGAGTGTTTTAACAGAGACAAACATATTAGAACTATAAAGCGAAAATATAACAAAAAATAACATCAAAGGAATTAAAATACAACGCAGAAGATTTAAAACTGTATACAAAATAGATAGAAAATTTACTGTCATTGCATGTCTTCCCTGTGTAGCCCTTCTCACAGTTGCAATGAAACGCCGTTTGGTTGAGTTCAGTGCAAATTCCATGGACACAAGGTTGTAAAGAGCACACATCAGTGTCAACAGCAGCCCATCCTTAAAGTTTGGCATTTATGTCGTACATTTATTTGTAAAATACTGTCTTTTTAACATTTTACTGCTTGCTGCATTCTATATATTTTTATTAGAATGACCGATAGTAAACCATTACAAGTACTTTAAATGATATATAATGTTAAATCATTCTAATTTTTGCTGGGTTTAACACCGACACAGATAGATTATATGGCGACTTTCCAGCTTTGATGGTGAAGGAAGACCCTAGTAGGTGCCTATCTAGGTATTATATCATCATGGGCGGGTATTTGGATAGAATCACCGACCTTCCGTAACCCAGGTGGATGGCGTCCTCACAAGAAGAATTCTACACCCCGAGTGAGGCTCAACTCCACATTGGTGAGGGACAAGTTACTATTTTATAATTTGAAGTCAGCGACTGTAACCGCTCGGCCACGGAGGTCCCGTAACATAATCTAAATATTAGAGGAATTTCAATAGATACACTTGAAACGCTTGGATCATAAAAAAGAACTACTAGTAAGCAGATAATTAAAGCGACCTCACTACAAATTTTAACAAGCAATTTTGAATATACAAGTCGGGATCCAGATATACGTTGGCTTTTTGTTGACCAGAAACGAACTTATGGGAATGATTTAAATACATTTTCATATTCATAATTATCAAATGTAGTCTCGTCATAGAACATAACATGAAGTTTCTACAATAAATGAGCCTCACCATGAGAAAACCAACATAGTGCCTTTGCGACCAGCATGGATCCAGACCAGCCTGCGCATCCGCGCAGTCCGCGCAGTCTGGTCAGGATCCATACTGGTCGAAAATTCACTATGTTGGTTTTCTCATGGCGCGGCTCAAATAGTATTTGACATATTTCTGCAGCGTTAGTGCGAGTTCTTTTCTAGGCAAGGAATTCGTCGACTACCAACATTTATCTCTACAAAAATTAATCTATTAGCCATTTACACCCGTACTTATCGCTATTTAAATAGTCGCAACTGTTTATGTTAATTATACCAATTTTCCTGTAACGTACTTTTCTCACATTGGCTTCCCCAATATCCGTAAAAACACTCACAACGATATGTTGTGTAATACATGGAACACAACCCAGCCATACATGGGTTCGACATACATGGGTCTCGTACAATTGCCGTTGTCTGGGCTTGCGTGCTTGCTTTAGTAGTCAATGTAGATGATCTCTTGGTATAAGTTGTAGAACTGCTGAAACTGGCCGCTACAACTATTACAAAACAAAATATTTTACAAGCCACAAATGAACAGATGGTTTACAAGTGTCGAATAATTAACGCCTTTGTGTGGTTTATCGTCTGATTTACCATGGTTCAGAGTTCAGATGCACAGGAATTAAAAAACGATGACGAATTTGAATTGAGAACCGAGGAAAATCGTGAGGATTTTCTAACATGTTCATTGAAACATTATGACAAAAATACATTCATCCCAACAGAAATGAACCGTACATCATACGGCATACGGGCGTCATAATTGACGTCATTATGTTCTGTCACTGCTCCGAGCGTCAGCCATTGTTTATTGTTGATAACTTGAAACACAACTTTAACGATCAAGACATCACTTGAGTATACCTTACGTTCATTGTTCAATTGGTGTTATCATTGTAAAATTGTTGTGTATTCTTATTCTATATTTATTTGAATCAGTAAAGCATGTGAAAAGACAATTTGATACAATACCTTGCGAACACTGCGTCCCTGAATACCCTGGATAGCATGTACACTTAAATGAATTATTAAGCACTGAGCATCTTCCAGCCATACATGGGTTTGATAAACAATGGTCTACACCGTTTGTTGTTGTCAGAGATGTAGATGTCTGTGTGCTTGAAGTCGATGCTCTTGTTGATGATGTTGTTGATCTTTTTGTTGATGATGTTGTTGTAGCAGTAGATGCAGATGCTGATACTGAATGAGATTGTTTAGTCGATTGGGGCATTAAAGCAATATAATCTGAAATGAAAAGTAAAAAAATTCTGTAACATAACAAAACGTAATAATAATAGCGATTCGTTGACACATTTTAAGCTCCTTCAAAACTTCATAAACAGTTGTTGCTGTGAATGTCAACGGTGGAAAAAACGTCTTCAAATATGATTTCTGCAAGGTATCCTTATATATAACCAAAACCATTGTACAGAAGAGATTATACAGCTGCAATGTTTTTAGAAAAATGGAGAAAATCAACATTCTTATAGACGTGTTATCAAAATGTAACAGTTATATTCGCTCACTTCATCAGTTTTCAGTGTCATATAGACATTCTAAGCTAAACCCGGGGGAAATAAACATGCTGAAAAAATTTACTTCAACAGTTGGCGAGAAGCTTAAATGAACTTTAAAGTTCAGTTGATCAGAAAGGAAAGATAAATATTCAGTAAAGTTAAGGTTAAGGTTGTAGACATGGTATTGACCACTCGAAAAAATCTCAGTATATTATGATTTTGGCGTTCTCTGCTTTTTATGGAAAGCCATGAACGCGTAGTGGACGCAATCCAATTGGCTTAAGGTGGTGAAGAAGGTGTACTGAGCGGGATTTTCAAAAACAATTTACATCCTAGATAACATACGTAGATAACAGCAAAAGTTGATCTTCACCAGATGTACAATTACTGAAAACATCAAATGCACACTTTTTACGCAAATGACGTCGAAACTTCACCTTTAAGCCTAGTCGGAAATAGTTGTGACGTTGCCGTCTTCCTGGCGATTAAATTAGTCTCGGGGCATTCATTTTATTTAAAAAGTTTTTTTTTTCATTTTATATAATTTGCCAGTCGAAACCTACACGGTGATGTAATTTTCAAATACATACTCCCGCTATTCGCTGAAAGAATGCTTATTTTATGCAAAAATCATGCCAAAATCTTTCTATGAGATTATTACTTTCGTGCGGAATGACTAAGTAGTGTGCAAAAACTGGTCCATAGAATTTTTTTTTAAAAACTAATATTATCTTATAAATTTATTTTACTGTAAAATGAGCAAATAAAAATAACAGAGAAAAATATCAAACAGGGAATGCCACGCACCAAAAGCGCAGCCTCCCCAAAACGAACCCCCAGCACGCAAACGCGTGCACCACACACACACACACTCAGAACAACAACACACACACACACTCAAAGCCAACACATAAGGACAAGACGAACAATAAGCACACACACACGCGCGCATTCAAAGTCAACACACAAGGACAAAACGAACGAACAAAGGAACACAGTGGGGCACCGCCTTGGAACGGTCAGTGGCAAAAACACCACTGGGGAGCTTAAACCGGTTTATGGTGCGCACCCAACCAAGTTATGTTTGGTCGGGGAAATTAGTCTTCCCCTCGCCCGTCCTTCCGTCAGTCCGAAATAGTGTCGGACATATCTAAGAAAGTACTGACCCAGAGTAATCAAACCTCACAGGATTGTTATCCGTATTTCCATTTGAGTATATAATGTTTTAATTTGATCTCACACAGTCAGACCGGTGTTATGGCCCTTGACGTAGTCGAAAATATACATAAAATTGTGCTGCATGTATCTCATTAAGTGCACCAAGATTTTTGTTACATCTATTTTAAAAAATGATAGAGACAAGAAACCATGTAGGAATAATATGCAGCATGTAAAGTTGTAACATATTCGGGACTGAGCGACCGCCAATTTACTTGCTTTTGCTATAATTTATCCTTTGGAACTACTGCATCTAAACAAACCTGCTACAGAGATGTTGTCAGTAATAAATGTTGAGCAAGTTGATACCGTTAGGAAGTTCGGAAACAATAACAGTTAAATTGTCGGTAAATCATTTCTACATACAATACGAAACAAAACACAAACCCTAAAATTTTAAAGTTTTTCATAATTTTTCATTTTTATTATGACAATGCGTTTGATAACTGCTGTGGCTGTATATTATACAGCAATGATATTAAATGTCTGATTGATACATAAAATTTATACACATTAGCAGTCTTCAAAATGTATATGAATTTTGACATGCCTTCAATAATTCTCAAGCCTGTACCCATTATCGTATAGAAAAGACATTTAAGTATGTTTTAGGGATTTAGGCCCTTCCGAAATAAATGTGTTTTCAAAACTTTATACGCAAATGTATTCAGTCAATCTTTTTTTCAGCATAGTATTAAGAATATAGACCTTATATATGACACTGTTGGCCAGTTTTTCAACTATTAAGTAAAGACTTGAGCTCCGACTTAAGCCCTGTCGGATATATTTACAACGCTTAAGTCAGCACGTGAATAATAGGGCTCGACAAAAATTAAACCTTCGATTGGATTTTTCTACTTTGAGCGGTGTCAGCAATGACATATCTTTCTATTGTTATTTTAAACCTGGGGCATAGGTGGTTTAAGAAAAGATGAAGGCGGAATATTTAGACATGGATTTAAATTTCAAGCATGAAGTTAAAGCAGAAATGTTTAGGAGGGAGGGAATGATACGGGACTGAGCAAACCCTTTCGTTATGTACGACGGTTTGGACCTTTGGATAGATTTCGTCTCAGTATAGCTAGTAGATTCTATTAGAGATGTTTTACTTTATAAAAAAAAACTTAAACCAACGGCGACGCCGATGCCGACGCTGGCGATGGGGCGACTGCAAAAGCTCTATTTTTTATTCGAAAAGTCGAACTAAATGTGAAACAGATTCAACACTTCAATTTTAACTTTACTAAATTCGCTACGTTTATACATGTTTCAAAATATACGTGCAAGCATAAATATATAAGCGCATGTAATTAATTATAATTACATGTAACGCAAAATATGTAGTTGAACATATATGTATGTGGATACGCACGTCTACATATATACGTCTCCGTTCAATGACGTGTGAATTTTGAAATTCATGCATTTGCAAGTGCAGTTTGAGTACCTATACTATTAATTTAAATTTGCAAATGCATTCCTAATTACAAGTGCATATCGCACGTTTTTTATACATGAAAGGTGGAACATTTAGGAATAATGAAAACAATAATGGCCAGTTTTTCAAGTCTAGCACTAAGAAAGGCTCAAACCAGTATTAGTTAAGCCATCGCTCAACCTTGTTTTCTAACGGATTTTTACTAATACTCGGCGGGTATTTTTGCGATGTATTAGCTAAGCCTTGGTCACACACTATGAAGATGTAGAAACAGTCATCGGACCGTTTCGCTGTACGTTTTCATAGATAAAACGTGTTACTTTGGTGATTTACTACTTCTCATAGAAAATACAAAGACACATTAAAACACAAAAGCACTAGCGCTCGTCTAATGAATGAAAAAAATTGCTGGGAAAAAAGGTGAATTTATTTCAAGGTAAGACTACAAGCATTCCTATGTTTGCTCATTGTCTTATTGTTTTCATTATTCCTAAATGTTCCACCTTTCATGTACAAAACACGTGTTATATGCACTTGTAATTAGGAATGCATTTGTAAATTTAAATCAATAGTATAGGTACTCAAATTACACTTGCAAATGCATGAATTTCAAAATCCACACGTCATTGTAAGGAGACGTATATATACAGACGTGCGTATCCATGAACTTTTATATATATGTTCACCTACATATTTGTGCGTTACATGTATTTATAATTAATTACATGCACTTATATACTTATGCTTGCACGTATATTTTGAAACGTGTACACACGTAGCAAATTTAGTAAAGTTAAAATGGAAGAGTTGAATGTGTTACATTTTTAGCTCGACTTTTCGAATAAAAAATAGAGCTTTTGCACTCGCCTCAGCGTCGGCATCGGCATCGCCGTCGCGGCCGTTGGTTTAAGGTTTTCTTCTATATAAAGTAAAACATATATAATACTAGCTTCACTGAGAAAAAATCTGTCCAAAAGTCCAAATCGTCGTACATAACGGAAGGGTTTGCTCAGTCCCGTATCATTCCCTCCCTCCTCAACATTTCTGCTTTAACTTCATACTGGAAATTTAATTCCATGTCTAAATATTCCGCCTTCATCTTTTCTTAAACCACCTAAGCCCCAGGTTTAAAATAACAATAGAAAGATAAGCCATTGCTGACACCGCTCAAAGTAGAAAAATCCAATTGAAAGTTTAACTTTTGTCGAGCCCCGTTATTCACGTGCTGACTAAATCGTTGTAAATATACCTGACACGGCTTAAGTCAGAGCTTAAGTCATTACTTAATAGTTGAAAAACCGGCCATATGACAATGAGCAAACATAGGAATGCTTGTAGTCTTACTTTGAAGTAAATTCACCTTTTCCCAGCAATTTTTTTTATTCATTAGACGGGCTCTAGTGCTTTTCTGTTTTAATGTGTCTTTGTATTTTTCTATGATTTCTATGAGAATTTCTTTTGCGAAAGTAGTAAATCACCAAAGTAACACGTTTTATATATACGGTCCGGTGACTGTATCTACATGTTCATAGTGTGTGACCAAGGCTTAGCTAATACATCGCAAATATACCCGCCGAGTATTAGTAAAAGTCCGTTAGAAAACAAGGTTGAGCGATGGCTTAACTAATACTGGTTTAAGCCTTTGTTAGTGCTAGAGTTGAAAAACTGGCCATGTCAGTTTGAAACTAAAAATCTTGTATATCTCATATTTTTCATGTAAATCAATATTATTACCATCAAGGAAATGCAAAAAAATACAGTTATTTTGTGCAAGTGGTGTGTCTTAAAACAGAATATTCATTTGAATGAATTTTAAAATCTCGTGATCCCCGATTACGGAAAAGCGATAAATACGAAAGTAGGATAAAAAAACCCCACCCATATCAGCCAAAGAAAATAATAAAGAAAAATTCGTTTTTCTACGCATGTTTTGACTTCTAACGAATTTTGCACGGCTATTGTAATGTTTAGTAGTATAATTCAAAATGTGTAGTCTTTTTTAAAGATTTATTTTGTTTTATTCGTCTTTATTTGGCACCTTTAACCACCAAGATTATCCAGCCGAGAATGAAAACAAAAAACAAAAAAAAAAAAAAAAAAACGAAAAAAAAAAAAAAAAATGCAACAAAAAACGTCCGGTGTATCGCCCTCCCGCATTGTTCGGCACCATTTTGTTTCTTAATAGAACGTAATGACGCGACGTTGCGAAGCGTAACGTTTGGCGTTCCGGCAGACGTCGCTGAATTACACCTTCTTCACCTTAACTAGAATTCGTAATAACACGGCAATTGCCGAGTGTCGATGCGGGTCGAAGAAAAAGCAAGTACCGCAAACACAGCCCTGCCAAAATATTTCAGCAATTAACAAAATAGACAATTTTAACTGTGACAACAGAAGTAAAATTAAAGGCATAGTACTTATAAAGTGACAGACGTATTTACTTATGGAGCAATTTCGGCCTGTATACCCGTAGTTGCATGTACAACGGTATGTGTTTAGGTATAATGAACAGTTTCCGGCAAAACATGGGCTTGGTGTGCAGAAATCTGTAACAGTGGTTGTAGGAGCAGTATACAAGTCGGGATCCAGATATACGTTGGCTTTTTGTTGACCAGAAACGAACTTATGGGAATGATTTAAATACATTTTCATATTCATAATTATCAAATGTAGTCTCGTCACAGTACATAACATAAAGTTTCTACAATAAATGAGCCGCACCATGAGAAAACCAACATAGTGCCTTTGCGACCAGCATGGATCCAGACCAGCCTGTGCATCCGCGCAGTCCGCGCAGTCTGGTCAGGATCCATACTGGTCGAAAATTCACTATGTTGGTTTTCTCATGGCGCGGCTCAAATAGTATTTGACACATTTCTGCAGCGTTAGTGCGAGTTCTTTTCTAGGCAAGGAATTCGTCGGCTGCCAACGTTTATCTCTACAAAAATTAATCTATTAGCCATTTACAACCGTACTTATCGCTATTTAAATAGTCGCAACTGTTTATGTTAATTATACCAATTTCCTGTAACGTACTTTCTCACATTGGCTTCCCCAATATCCGTAAAAACACTCACAAACGATATGTTGTGTAATACATGGAACACAACCCAGCCTACATGGGTTCGACATACATGGGTCTCGTACAATTGCCGTTGTCTGGGCTTGCGTGCTGCTTTAGTAGTCAATGTAGATGATCCTTGGTATAAGTTGTAGAACTGCTGAAACTGGCCGCTACAACTATTACAAAACAAAATATTTTACAAGCCACAAATGAACAGATGGTTTACAACTGTCGGATAATTAACGCCTTTGTGTGGTTTATCGTCTGATTTACCATGGTTCAGAATTCAGATGCACAGGAATTGAAAAACGATGACAAATTTGAATGGAGAACCGAGGATTTTCTAACATGTTCATTGAAATGAACCGTACGTCATAATTGACGTCATTATGTTCTGTCACTGCTCCGAGCGTCAGCCATTGTTTATTGTTGATTACTTGAAACACAACTTTAACGATCAAGACATCACTTGAGTATACCTTACGTTCATTGTTCAATTGGTGTTATCATTGTAAAATTGTTGTGTATTCTTATTCTATATTTATTTGAATCAGTAAAGCATGTAAAAGGACAATTTGATACAATACCTTGCGAACACTGCGTCCCTGAATACCCTGGATAGCATGTACACTTAAATGAATTATTAAGCACTGAGCATCTTCCAGCCATACATGGGTTAGATAAACAATGGTCTCCTCCGTTTGTTGTTGTCAGAGATGTAGATGTCTGTATGCTTGAAGTCGATGCTCTTGTTGATGATGTTGATCTTTTTGTTGATGATGTTGTTGTAGCAGTAGATGCAGATGCTGATACTGAATGAGATTGTGTAGTCGATTGGGGCATTAAAGCAATATAATCTGAAATGAAAAGTAAAAAAATAATCTGTAACATAACAAAACGTAATAATAATAGCGACTCGTTGACACATTTTAAGCTCCTTCAAAACTCCATAAACAGTTGTTGCTGTGAATGTCAACGGTGGTAAAAACGTCTTCAAATATGATTTTTGCAAGGTATCCTAATTAATAACCAAAAACATTGACACATTGTACAGAAGAGAGTAAACCGTTGCAACGCTTTTGGAAATTGGAGAAAATCAACATTCTTATAGACGTGTTATCAATATGTAACAGTTATTTTCGCTCACTTCATCAGTTTTCAGTGTCATATATACCTGGGGGAAATAAACATGCTAAAAAAATTCACTTCTACAGTGGACGAGAAGCTTAAATGAACTTTAAAGTTCAGTTGATCAGAAAGGAGAGATAAATATTCAGTAAAGAGTATCTTCTACGTAGTACAATTATCATGAATTGTAGTTGATATACATGTACAAAAATCCATATCAGATAGTGTAAACGATGGCCGTTTTTTAGATTATATTATTTTAAAGTTGTAGACATGTAATGACCATTCGAAAAAAAATCTCAGTATATTACGATTTTGGCGTTCTCTGATTTTTACGGAAAGCCATGAGCGCGCAGGGGAAGCAATCCAATTGGTTTAACAAGAATTCGTAATATCACGGAAATTGCGGGTCGAAGAAAAAGCAAGTACCACAAACACAGACCTGCAAAAATATTTCAGCACTTAACAAAATAGATAGATAGATAGATAGATAGATAGATGACTTTATTACTTTCATATAGGCTACAAAACCCATGAATGACATATATTTACATAATACAAGATTATAGCAAACAGTGGTGAACATCACACTACGCGAAAATAAAAAATTTAATTGGAATTTAAAAAAAAAAATTCTGTTCCGGTGAAAGGTCAGTAACAGCTATGAGAAAAAAAAAATCTGTCCTCTAAACGCTTTATACTGAAAATAAATGGCAAAAAAACAACAACAAAAAAAAACCAAAAACATTTAGTAAAGTGTTAAACAATTTGGGACTCGTGGCGAACTACTCCAAAAGTGTTTTGTTTTACTGACCTTCAGTGTGAAAAAATAAAAAAAAAAACGATACTCTTAGATTATTTCTGACATTATCAAAAATACCGACAGGTAAAGAGTGCAAAATTTAGATATTGTTATCGGTATATTATAGTACATTTAACTTTTGATACAAGAAAAACAATAAACAAACACATATTACACCAATCTTACAGAATATTACATGTGGCACATATCAATATATAATTATAAAGATTAGAAGAAAATTACACTCAACAATTTTACATATACATAAATTAATTATGTAACACATATAATATAATAACCAAAGATGTTATGTGCTAAAAACAGAACAAAACTAAAACAGTTAACTTTAACGAAAGGAGACAAAAGACAAGGTATGAATGAGTTTTCATTCGACGAGATAGTACAAAAATTCAAGGTTTTTTTTATTTATCTATTTTAATATATATATTTTTTTCTTTTGGTAGCTCTTACCGAAAACCAGAAAGCGTTAGAGTTGTTTTTTAATTTGCACACAATCGATGGGTAAACAAAAGTCGTTCCTAAATATTTAAAATGAAGATGAGAAAGCAAAATGTTTTGAAAAATGTCCTTACACAATTGTTTTCTGAATTTCAAATGCATTATGTATTGAATTTTCCTAAATTTTTATATATTTTGATTTTGAATTTAAAAGTTCTACGAAGATGGAAGCAAAATGTTTTGAAAATGTTAATGTCCCTACAAAATTGTTTTTCTGATTTCAAATGCATTATGTTAAATTTTCCTAAATTTCGTACCTATATTTTGATTTTCTGGAATTTAAAAGTTTACGAATCAATTGAATAAACTTCTTCGGTCTGTGCCAGTATCTTTTTGGTATGAATTGTTTTCTTAAGTCCTTAAATATTTGGACACTCTAATACAAAGTGATACTCGTCTTCAAGTGTTTGACATACAATACATTTCTATCCCATTTCCAGGAATACTAACTGGTTCTAAACCCATCTTCTCCTGCCTCAATTCTGTAACCCTATGAGAGGAAACTCGTAAACGCGATTTGGCTGGCAAAATTTATTAGTATGAAAAACTAGATTACGCACCCCCCCTTGTTGAAATCTAAACGGCCGAAAGTGTCTGTACAATAAAGCTCTACTTGAATTATTTAGTCTTGATTCCAATTTTGAATAAAATGGTCACTTAGTGTTGTTTAATTAAACAACAAGAACAGATTGAATTTGCCCAACTTGAAATATCCAAGCATCAACAAAATCTAAAGAACACAATAATCTTTAATTAAAGAACACCAATTTACGTACATTGTTTGTTCAAGATCATTCCTATAACAAGTTTATGTCTATAGACATATATTGTGACGAGGTTGTAGTATTTTTAACCAGTATTTTATAACATTATTAGTATACCATAGAGAAACTGTTCTGAAAGAGACAGACCTATTCCCCATATATAAAATCATTTGTGTACACTTTTAAACGCAATAAAAAGTTTCTTACAAAAATTGCATGTGTAGTCTTTCAACTGTCGGATCGTTAACTATAACTCATACTCTACTACAATAATACAATATGGGTGATACAAGCTTATCAATATAGGTCCAACTGGTGTTTTGGCGGTTTGTAGGTAAATTTATGTACATATTTATTCAACTTAAATATAGCTTTTGTGCTTGACCAGAAGCGTATTTTTGCGCTGTGCTAAGTGAACCACCAGAGGTAAAATGTAATCCCCAAATAACAAATTTGTTAACATTTTCTATAGGCTGGCCTTCATTTAAAAACTCCGTATTTTAGAAAATAATTACACCTTGCATAAAAATCTTTTCTTTTGTCTTATCAACATTTACTTTGTAAGTTTCCAAGTCTCAACAATAATTATGTAATAGTTTAATATTATTTGGTAACTCTTCTGCTGAATTAGCAAATACCACTATATCATCTGCATAAAGCAATAAAAAAATATCTTAAACGTACGAACATCTATACCATTAGTCGTTATGAACATGGAAAATAAAAAGAGAGATAAAACTCCATTGTCTGACACCTAGCATGCAAACTATATTCTTCACTTGACTTATTACAATGTTTTACTCTAGATTTTACTGATGTATAAATAGATTGAACTATGTCTAAAATTTTTACCTCTTAAACCTAATGGTATTAATTTGTACCATAAATATTCCCTTACGACATAATCAAAGGCCTTAGTGTAGTCCACAAATAATGTGTAGAATTGCTTCAATTTTAACTGTGACAACAGAAGTAAAATTAAAGGCATAGTATTTATAAAGTGACAGACGTATTTACTTATGGAGCAATTTCGGCCTGTATACCCGTAGTTGCATGTACAACGGTATGTGTTTAGGTATAATGAACAGTTTCCAGCAAAACATCGGTTTGGTATGCAGTAATCTTTATCAGTTGTTGTCGGAGTAGTTGTTGATGATATATCTGTAAAATAATTTAAGAACAATACTAAACACGTTGTCCAATATTGTTTGTTATATTGAATATATTGCCAACATAATTGTTCTTAAAAAAACAATGAATCTCATAAATATGATCGTCCCACACTTGTTATTTACACGATTGTTGTTATAATACCGGGTGATCTGCAGACATTTCTATAACTAATCCAAAATACCATTGTAATTTTTCAAATCTCGGAAAATGTTTTTATTAACGTTTGAAATAAGAACTTTAATTACATAAAGACTATTTATAGAGTGACACTTATTCGGTTTTTCAGAACCTTGTTTACAGCGAAAATGTATATCTCAACTTTGCTGAGCTGTCTTTACACTAGCGGGGTCACCCATGCAAAAGTGCTTATTCAAGAAAATCTTGAATTATTCATCTCAATTTTTAGATGAAAGGAAGTTGATGCCTATGTGGCTTGCCCTTTACACTAGTATTTGTTATGTCTTGTCTCTGCTTGTAACAAAGAACATTTCTGCAAATTAGAACGAATATCCAACATTAGCACAGATTTCTTGAGTGGTATATTTCTGGTCATTTTGGCCTCATGGACTCCAATCAATTTTACTTTAATACAATATTCCGTTTTAGCTTGTGCTTGGCGGCGTGCTTGGCGGCGTGCTTGGCGGCGTGATTGGTCTTTCGTTATCGCTCAAGAACAGACTCAATCAAACCGAGTATAATATTATTAAGCTTTATTGCGATATATGCTTCCCATGGATCTTCCTATATATCTGACTTACAAAAATTTCACAAAGATTAAAATACTTGTGCAAAAACATGTACACTTCTAAAACAATCCAAATGAGTACATACATGTCTCACAATTCCACCCACTGAAAATCCTGGGTACCACATAAACACATAATGTGTCATTACGCATTGCGCATGCTCCGCAATACACGGATTTGAAAAAACACAAGTCTGTCTTTTGGGTATTAGTTCACCTGAGTGGTGTTGCGTGCGGTTCGTAACATATGGCTACGTGTTGATGTCAGAGTTGGCGTCAGAGGTGTGTATGTGATGTTTGACAGTTGTTTTGGCATGTGTTGATGAGCGTGTAGCTGTTGTTTGACCAACAAGTACCGTTGAGGATGACTGATGCGTAGGGATTATTACCAGTGGCGTGCTAGTCTGTAATGACGTGGATGCAGTTACCAGAGGATTTAATGACGGTTTGGTTTGTACTTGATGTGTTGTCACATTCGAGCAATTGACGTTGCACAGGTCACCATCACAACAACGTATTATACATCCATTGTCTGAAATTAGTATTCCAAATGTCAGTTTCCGATTGATAAGGAAATGCATTAGAGTATTATTAGTATAATGTTAGAATCCTCAGCAATGTAAAATGCCTGTATAGTTAAGAATCTTTCAAGAAGTAAATCGTTTCAACTAAAAAATAACATTTGAAACATAGCTACTGAATTGATCAATCATAAGACTAAAGATAACGACTAACAGAATTTCGGATGTTACTTTTAATCGAGCTTTGATTCAGGTATTTTTCACTTTGCATATGATTGTAATCAGAAGCTTATGGAATGACATTATCTCCTACTTGCAGTACTATCGTACACAACTGGAAGATTCGAACATTTGAGCAAAAGGACATGACTGTAACCTTGCTATCTTATCCTAACAATAACATTGCGGCCCTACGTAGTATTTATGAATTTTGACGCTTGGAATGTTCATAATTTTTCTCTCTATCTAAGTAAAACCTGAATAACTCTTTCGCATCAGATTGCATGTTTGAAATAAAACGGTACGTACGTCTTCTTTTAAATTTAAAAAAATACGTACTTTCTACCACATCAAATGTATCCCTTTTTCGTCCAGTTAGTTTTAATATTTCTTGCAATTGTTCGACGTCATCCAAACACGCCTAAAATATTGCAAAGATGTAAGACATTTCAATACTATAAGCGACTAATCAAAATAAATAGTTTAACTGTATTATTGCATTGCAAACAAAACTGCTTAGATAAATCGTGGGTCGAGTGATTCATCCATTCAGCAGATCTTTTCTATATTGATTTTGCCTTATTATCTCTGAAGGTACAGTTTCTGCCAACATGTGTTCTAATTGTAAAATCATTACTGTTATTTACACGTTAAAAATTCTTCAAATAAATTCTTCCTTAATAGATGTGATTTTATTTCCTAAAAGATATCCAGTACTTAGCAAACACATTTATCTTTTGTAAAAACAAACTGTTAAAGAAAAGATTATCTTGAATAACATAAAGTAAGGAAAAGGGAACATTTTACTTTTCGCTCCTCGCACTGTGTTTGAAAGCGTATCTCATGAGTGGCGGGATTTAGCATTTGCCGCAGCGAGCATATCTGAAATATCATTTAAACATGATTTTTATGAACAAAATTGTCGAAATTGTTGATTTCAAAACCGTCACAAAAGCAGCGGAAGCATCGAGTTCATACCTAAGGTAGTGGACCTGTAATGATAACTGGTAGTTTCCGTTCGATAACGTTCTCTCCGTGTGTAACTTCGGCATATTCCGGTTGGTACGGAAATCATTGCCCGTATGAGTTACATTTACGACCGTATAATGCTGAAATAACAGGAGAATACGAAAACGCACGGAAATTGCCGATTTTCATTACGGGTCTATTTCCTTAATCCTGATACATTGCATTTTATGCTAGTAACAGCATACCAAAGGGTACTATGATAAAATGAAATAAATACTTTGTCGTAACTTAAGCACATGTTTTCTATTAATTGGCGTTTACACAACAAACGCCAAAGCAACAAACGCCAAAGTACATTCTTACGGATGCAGGTATGTAATCGCAGAAAAGGTAATGACATCATGTATGGTTTATAATCTCAAAACAGAGAATGATGTAATGTTTGGTTTATAATCGCAGAACAGGTAATGATATAATGTATAGTTTACAATTGCAGAGCAGGTAATGTTTGGTTGCTGGTAATGATGATGTATAATCGCAGAGCAGGTAATAATATATTGTATGGTTTATAATCGCAGAACAGTAATGATATTATGTATGGTGTAGTCACATAACAGATAAGGACATAATGTATAGTGTTCAATCGCAGAACAGATCTTATGATATAAGGTACCTCGTCTCTTCCACATTGTTTTATCTTATTGCAATCATCATCGTACTGCTGTGACTGACAGCTGGCACAAAGTGGTCCTCTTGATCTATGGCTTACATACCCTACAATACAAGATATGTGTAAAATTTACTTATAAGAAAAAAAAGTTTTTTTTTGATTTATCAGCAATGGGTGGTTCTTTTAATTTTTCTTTTACTACAATGTAACATATCACAGCGTGACACAAATCAACGGTTGTTATCCTACATAATTATTTGTTTATCATCTTTCTTTTTTCTGGCGGATGTGCATCATTTTTGATACTTACAGTAAGTTAGATCTTTCTGTGAAGGGTGCGCGGACGTTTTTGTCGTAAGCGATCTGCCTTAACCATCTCTTTAAAAATGGCCGTACGGGGGCAACTTGAAATTTTGACAATATTGTAGATACTAGTACAGAACAGAAAGAACAAAATTAAAAAGAAATTTACCAACAGAGAACTTGTAGCGTTTGAGAGCCATAGGTCAGTCTATCGTAGAATCTAGATATTTATATCGCGAATTCATACCTTTGATTCCACATCCGCATTATTACTTACATCCCCACTACCAACATTCACTACATGACGAGGAGATTGTTTTTAGAACGCTTTCTGAATAGTGGTGGAATACCCGAAATACATTGTGCAAAACAGGCCAAAACTTTTTATTATAGGACGGAAGGGCATTTTCGCGCATGTATTTGGCTTGAACAAAAAACTACTAGACCTTTAGAATCAACTGATGTATTTTTATATTTAAAGGTTTGTATATCAGTTCACATAATGCATATCCAATGATCCAATGATGTAACAAGGAAAAATCATTGATACATTATTGAACTATATAGAAATACGATGGCGTACTTTAATAGTCCGTGTGCGCGTGTGCGCGTGCGCGCGTGCGTGCGTGCGTGCGTGCGTGCGCGTGCGTGTGTGTGTGTGTGTTTAGCGTCTTTTTCAACATTTTTTTTTCAGTCATATAAACGACGGTGTGTACTTGTTGCAGTGAGCACAATGCCCAACTTTATAGTGCTGTCTCACTGGAATAGCACGCCGTAGACACGTGAAATGATAAGCCCCTCCCCCCAGTCACATTATACTGAAACGGGCTGACCTGTCCTAGCACTATCCCTAATGCTGAGCGATAAGCGAGGAGCTACTCGTACCATTTTTAAGTCTTTGGTATGACCGGCCGGAGTTCGAACCAAAGACCTCCGCAATCGAGGCGGGCGCTCATACCACTAGGTTACCGAAATGGCACATTTATAGAAGAAATTGAGTAACTGACAATACGGAACCGAAAAATTGTATTCGGTTCGTTGTAATTATTCAAAGATGTAAACACATTAAACGACAGTGCATTAGGTACAACAATATGAATTATGAACTAATATGGGATTTTCATTGCTTACAATTTACGGCAAATTAAACATTATCCACTAAAATGTGTTTTCTGAAGGTTGCAAGGAGGAAAAATTAAACGTATGGCCACTATAGTATTAATTTTGAATAGAACTTTAAGAAATGGTGTCATATTCAGAAGCACGAGCGCACACCTTGAAATGTATTTACAGTATAAAAGCGGTGATTTAAGGACAAAATTTTGTTAAACGCAATGATGTCTGTAATGTATAATTACCAATTGACATACTGTACACTTGTTTAATTGACACTATATAATAAAGGCCTACAAAGTGCATGGTGAAAACGGAAGTACGAAAATGTACGAAAGAAAGGTCTTTTTGTATGGACAAACTTTGTACATGCGTATAGTTAGTAACTAATCATAGGATCATTTCACGTGCCCCATATTGCGCTAGCAATAAATAGTTCATACATGACAAAATCCACGAACTTCTGCAGAATATAAGTTATGTATTAATCATAGGAACATTCATGTGTCCCCCTTTGGCTAGCAATGAATTAGTTCATTACATGACAAAATCACGAAGGCTGTTTTATAAAATCATTTCATGATTGTTCATAAGTGTAAGAGCGTGTTAGAGGTCAAAAATATAATGTTTAGGGAAAGTGAATACGCATTTATGTCATAGATTTAGGAATTAATTAATTGAATTCGGAGATCATTGCGAAATGAAGGGACAAATATGATGGCAAATCCAAGAATTATCATATCTTAAGAAATTTAATAATACTGGAATCATATATACCATTACATCACGACAGCAAGATTATAATCTAATACTTCCAATCGAGTTAACGAAGGCTTCAACATATACATTTCTGCTAAACACAAAGACATGAACCGTTATTGTACACAATCTATGGTACTTTATCTGTTCAATCAGCCATATAAGATAATATTCGGTTCAAGGATGCACGAGCGTTTTTCTGTTGTTGTTTTTTTTTTTCAGGATATCCGCCATGAAAAATGTTTCTTTGAATATTGCTTTCTAACAAAAGTTTTGCCAAAACTTAATGCTAAATAATTAAAATATAGCTAATAATATGCCATTTAACCCAAATGATTCTACTTTTTGCAGAAAAATAATCATCCTTATTTTCGGCTGGCATTTGCCTAAAATAGGCGTAAGATTTACAATGGGGTAGGGGTAGGTAATTTCAAATATCTATTAAAGTAGATCAGGTTTGGTTTTTATATTTTCCTGACTGATACATGTAAATATAAGCTATAACTGAAATAACAGTTTTCAAGATATCACTTTATATTACCTAGAAATTATAAATTAAACCAAGAAGAACAAAAAATATTAAAAAAACACCAGTTTTTAACAGTGTTTTTCTTATTATATTTCTTTGATGCACGGTGACCCCAGCCTTTTTACTTTCCATTTTGAAGCATTTTTTGTGTGTCATTAAAGCTGCAAAATATTTTGAAAACCTTAACGTCAGATTTTTTTGTAGATCTAAATACGTTTTTTCCATTAAAATATTTAATGGGTGGGGTATTTAAGTCAACATGTAAAAATGAAAGAGATTCATTAGTGACATTTTTGCTTATATAATACTAACATCACCTTGTAATTCATATATAACCTGTGATGATCTGAAATCTCTTAACATTAGTTGGATATTATATGTTTTATTAAAGTACCACCTTTTTTTTTCAATTTCAAAATGTCAGAAAATTATTTAAAACATTGGCGAAGGAAATGTCCTATAAAATTAAAACGAATTAGTGACCTGTGTTTTTTCTTCTCTCGTTTGTCTTAGATTCTAATGTTCTTCAAGCTCACAGAGTATGTAATTCTTAACGTTAGAAAAATGCGTTCCTACACCCTCAACAACATTATTACTAAGGGTAAAAAGTTCCTTTTCTCATTTTTAAAAAGTTACCTTTTTCCATTTTAAATGTTATTTATGGCGTAGTGGAATATATCAAGCAATAATAAGTATAATAATGTGAAATATAATATGTCGTTATGAATCATATAAAAAATCTTACAAATGTTTCATATCTCACATTTTCTTTGCTAATATCAGGCAACTGTGTAAATGTCAGAAAGGCAAAGGTCTCTTTTACAAGTAAAAATACGCATTCCATTGCCGTCAAAGAAATGATCGGGTGGTCACCTATAAAAACTATTTGCTGTTAGTACAAAATATTTAATTCATAAAAATAGTGCTGTTCTTTACATTTAATCTCACACGACTACAACGGTACACCAACTTACGTGATTGCATTCAATGATGATTGTCATTAAAAGAATGTAAAGAATTAAGGGAATAAAAGCAAATTTAAAAACTCATTGTATACCACATTTAGTAAATTCCCCACAAGTCCTTTGGCTCGACGGCGTCTGTACACGATAGGCCACCAACTGCTCCGCTACAGAATAATGACCTAATAATTATTTGCTTTGTAGATTAATTTGAACCCATGCATATATAGAAAACACTGTAATTAAAGTTATGAAAACGCATAGACCATAAATATTGCAAACACTGTTTTGAGAACGCACTTGTGTATAAAAATATTTCCGTTCCTGCCTAAAATAATGCTCGGTGGGGGCCATTCAAGACTCCACCATCAAAAGCTGGTAAGTCGCATTTGTCTGTGCGACATTAAACAAAACACATCCGTGTGGTGTATGGATGTTTAATGAAATTCTTATTGTAATAACCAGTATCAAATATCACACAAACTTAGGAAACAAAAAACAACATAACAACGACAATAACAAAAAATCAGTGCAACCCTGATCCCATATAAGAAGAAGTAAAAGACAGAACTTTTTGTCATAATAGTAGGACTTTCTATTGTTCATGCTGAACCTTATTTCATACAAATCTGTTCTATTGATAAATGTAGGAATTAAACTAATGGAAAATTGTCATTAGGCTCGAAGGAAAATAAGTCGAGGTTGAGGATTAGTTATAAACCAACTTTACTTGCGTTATATATAGTAAGGAGCAATGACGGAAAGCAAGGACGAAACTAAACTGAAATTAAAATCATTATCTTAATATATAGATAAATTGAAAGCCACACTACAACGTTTCATATTATTTTTCATGAAACTCTTATCTATATAAAAATTGTCAGATCATTTATAAATAATACACAATCCAAACCTCCTAATTCTATTTCACCTTTTGTTACCTCGCATGTCTTTAGTCAATGTATTATCCGCTTTTATTTTCATAATTTACTATATAAAAGCCTTACATTATGCAAAGGTTATTGTGTTTGATATTAGTCTTATCTATGTCCACTTTGAAAGGTGAAAATAATTACAAGTGTGTAGGTGAATGAATCTAGCAAAACCAGACATACCATATAAACTGATAATAAAAAGTAATAATATTACTGCCATTATCCATTTACATAGGCAATTGTTCTCTATTGGCTTGATTTCATGTAAGTTGACAAACTAAATCCCAATACTCTCCAATATTTCTGATGAATTGTTTGAAAACGAAAACAAAATTGCAAAGGAGATGTGGTTTAAAGAGTTTTCAAATTTTATCTCTGATGGCTTTTTGACAAATTGTAACCTGAACACACTTTTTAGAAAATTACCCCATGGATTATAAGTAGTTAATGTGTCATTGCTATCGATAGTTATGTTATGAATCGGTATGATACCAAATGGGATCATTCATTATTTTAACATGATGAAGAGTAACTGATTTTGTAACTTGCATTGATTGCCCACGTGCACAGAACGTATATTTCCACAAACTATTCCAAATTTTTTGTAGCCGAAACAAGTACATCAGTTTTGTAATGCCCATGATCGCCTCCATCATACCATATTCAGAAGCGTGGTATAATATTGGTTTTATCATATGATAACATTCTAATCGCTTGCACCAAATTACATTATCACTTGACATTCTTTGAAATTTGAAAAAATTTAAAAGTCGAGAAATGCGGATAAATTTGCTGACTTACAAGAATTTTGCTAGGCGATTGGCCCATTTAAATGTTTCAATATCAAAGTGTACGTTGTTGCATTTGTAAATTTTGCTATTGTTGCTTTACTCTGTTTATTGTATAAATTTGTCTTATATAACATACACGTCATAAGTTGGTTTCTGAAATTAGAATTTCGTTCTGTAAATTAAACGAAATATTTTATCTTTGTCTTGATTTTTTTAATGTACCACCTACTCTTATCAGTGGAGACGAAATACATTGACACCTGGCATTTGTATCAATTACTGTGAAATCATTAGTAATCGTAAGGGACTAATTTTAGTGGGTTTTATGGTTGCTTAATTTCATGAAATAAAATTCCAACGAAATTAAATGATTTTATCTTATTAATTAGCATATTTAACGCATTTGTATTACACACAGTTAGCTTGGTTTTGTGAGGATCTCTGTCCATGTGATGGATATTTATCACGTTTTCGACATTTTGATAAAATAATTTGCAAGTGCAAATGCAGCAGAGCAAGATACCTAAAACACGAGACAAATATTCAAAGCTTATAGATGCGAGGGAGGCAATACAAGATGAAGAAGATATATATATATTTTATATATATATAAAATCTACTTAACGGCAAATTAGTCACATCAGACAATATATAACGGTTAGTGAGGTTGGGTGCGCACCATAGGCCGGTTTGGGCTCCCCGGTGGTGTTTTTGCCACTGGCCGTTCCAAGGCGGTGTCCCACTGTGTTCCTTTGTTTTTTCGTTTTGTCCTGATGTGTTTGCTTTGTGTGTGTGTGTGTGTGTGTTCCTTTGTTTGTTCGTTTTGTCCTATTGTGTTGACTGTGTGTGTGTGTGTGTGTGTGTGTGTGTGTGTGTGTGTGTGTGTGTGTGTGCGTGTGTGGTGCACGCGTCTGCGTGCTGTGGGTTTCGTTTTGTGGGGTTGGGGGGGAGCTGCGTTTTTGGTGCGTGGCATTCCCTGTTTGATATTTGTCTTTGTTTTTACCGCAAACGCAACCAAATCTCTAATTAACTCTCTTGTTACATCACGTTTGGATTATTGTATCTCTTTATATGGGATTCCAAAACAGTCAATAAACAAACTACAATATGTCAAAAAATACGGCAGCTAGAATCGTAACCAGAACATCCAGATACGACATATAACACCTGTGCTGCGTGAACTCCATTGGCTTCCTGTGCAGTGTAGGGTAGAATAAAAAATTCTAACACATACATATAAGGCACTCGAAGATCAATCACCAGCTTAGAAATATATACGCCATCCAGAAATTTAAGATCGCAGAATAATAATAAAACTAGTAGTGCCCAAATGTCGGACAGTGCGATTTGGTGACAGGAGATTTCAGACAGCAGCTGCGAGGTTATGGAATGCCCTCCCATCTGGCATAAGAGACAAAGTTCCAAAAAAGCGCTAAAGACGCATTATTTCATACAATTCTTATGGAACTAATCTCACTAATTACCTGGTAGAATAATGTAGATACTTTGCCGGCCAATCAATACCTCTAATCAAGAACTCTAGTGTGACAGAATAATATAGACAGTGGTGTTTCTGTGGGATGTATCGTGGATGTTCTCCGGACCGTTTAGGTGGGCACTGACCCAATCATACGGGACGGTGTGCATGCTGCGATGCATTTCACAGGCATCATACTGGTTAATTCTGTCTGTTCAAAATGTAAGATATCTTCTGTTCTAATCTGCTCTAACCTGTGTCTCTGATAGGTCAATTAATTTTTACGCTATTGTATTTTGTTTCATGTTTTGATCTGCTTACCTTTAATTCAAAACGCTATGTATCTTATTACCGTAATGTAATTTTAAATTCATTCTATAATAGTTCAATAACCATTTTTATTGAACATTATATAGATACTTTTATGTAAAGCACTTTTGAACGTATTTTTTTTTATGAAAAGAGTGCTATATAAATGTGGTATATAATAATAATAAGAATAATAATAATAATATGTAACAGACCGCAAAAAAACATGTTTCCCTATACAAAAAGAACAAAACACGCAAGGTTCTAAAAGCCCACTCAGTTTGATAGCTCAGCCAACAAATATGCTGGATCCTGTTAACGTGATTACTTATTTTTATGTGGTATTTGCATAAATCCGGGTTCACATAAATGGGAAAAGCAGGTGACGTCCTGTCATAACAAAGTAATGTTGATACATCCGGTTTTAAAGCCAGCTTTAAACAAACTGAAACTTAAAAGCATTAGATCCATGAATTATATACCAATATCAATACCAAAATATTTTATTACATAAAACATCACAATATTTATAGTAATGCTATAGAATAGAAATAGAATTTTAATGTTCTTTCTCATATCATTACTGCATACATTCAGTGTTTGTTACAATTCGAAAATTTGCGGCGTTTAAAGTAGATAGAAAAAAACGGAGTATCACAGATCATTTTAACGGTTGGCTATACACCAACCTCCTCGGATAATTTAATAGGTCTGACCTATTTTCCTTAACTTTACCCTATACAGCTGCAAAATCAAACCAATTGGCGCCGATGTAAAAGAAAGTTAGATCAAAATAAAATATGTTTTCAGTTTGTTACCTGGCGGAAAACCGAAAGTTACTGTATTTACACTGTCTTGCCTAACTAGTTGACAATAGAGCAAATCTGAAGTTGGCATACCCCAAACACGTTTAAAAACATGCTCCCGTCGTCCCCCTCCAACTTCCCTTACAAAGGTTACTTTCCGTATTAAGACGATGCCTCTAGTTTCAGTTTGATTTTTGTCCGTTTTGTTTTATATATTATGTATATTGTCTTGTAATGTGATAATGTTTCAACCTTCAATCCAATTTTTGCTCTCCTCCTACCTTTTACTAATGCAACCCCTTTTTAACCCATCCCTATTTTTAATATATTTCATTACATATAATTAGAATTTACTTGTTGATGGATATTTGAAGCAACCTTCCACTAGCCTACCTTACGATGTGATGTGCGGCTCCAGCTGTGACTACTCTGAACATTGATTTCAAAGAGGCTACGCTAACGTTTAAATAGTTTACAACTAAAAGATAGTATTTAGTACGACACAACCAAAATTACAGATACATGTATCAAAATTTAATCTTTTGACTCATTAACTAATGAGCTATTGTTTAGTGGGTATTTTCTACGAACATAAGTCAGTTTTCCAACATCAATCGTATTTAAATTTAAAATCTTTGTCAGTGAAATCATTCACTAAGAGTACCGACTGAAATTCTAAATGGTAATACTTTCAATCAGTCAAATTGACCTCGAATTTACGATACCATAATACCATACACTAAAATATATATTCAATCATTGCTTTTAACTAACTTAAGATGTGTACGAGAATATATGTCACTTCATCATGTAAGATTTAATATATATGTTGTAATTTGAAACAAAAAACAACAAAAAATGTATGTTAACGCTGAGTGCCTGCACCGGGTGTTTTTTATGCGGCCACTGTTCTGGTAGTTAAATAAACCTTTGGTAGCATAGAATGCAACCAACGAAATAAATAACAGACAAGGTTAGATAAAAGTGCTGATGGAAGATTATGAAACATAACAGAGTTTCGGTAACGCCGGTGCAAAGATGGCGTACATGTAAGAGTTGTTAAAAATACCATTTCCTCTCATGAATTCAATATTAAACCGAGTCTTATAAATGTTATAATCCTTATGCAAGGACACCATTTTGAACCATTAAGACTCTCCCTATGGCTTAGTGACTTTTTCTTGGACGCTATCGTAATAACAGATTCGTGTATATGACTGGACCCCTCCCAGGACCCGAAGTTATCCAAGTTTAGTTTAGATTTAGATATAAATGATTATAAATAATGACAGCATTAAACATGGGATTTGAACCTCTATATGCAGCCCGTCTGGTCGTACCATATAAGGCTTTAGCACCGGAATTTAGCAATAGGAGTAAGATAGGCTCAGGGAGGAAGTGTGCCTTTATGGCTTTTCGTTTCTTGATTTTGTGTATTCAATTTTCCCTGACCACTACCATCCATAAATTCATTCATTGGTGTAAATTTTACATTCTTCCCATTCATGAGTTCTCAGACATTGTAAGTTCCATGAAAAGTTATCATTATATCTGACTTTATAAAACTATTTTCACACATTTTCATTCGACTGGCATTGCTTTCGTCTTATTCTCTATTATGTTTTTAGTTGTGTTTAATTCGTATGACAATTATGAGCACATTTTTTTATTGTCTTTTGTTGTTGTTGTTGTTGTTGAAGTTTCACATTTAATATGATGTGTTGTTATGTTTTCTTTCTTCTATCTCTGTTATTACACGTGTTTAATTTCATGCAGACATATTAACAATAATCTCAAACGTTAGTTTAACCAATTGTTAAAACTTCGAACAACTGGCTCCAGCTCAGCAAAATATCAGCTGTACAGAATGTCATTATCTAGTGTAAATCTAAGTTTCATACTTTTAACATTGGTGAATACGGAGCCTGACTTTGAAATGAATAGTTATTTACAAGAAATTGGTACATATACCAACAGTTGATACGACTAGAACACCAGATATTAACATGTAATGTTTTCGTCTCTTTGCATACCGAAATTTTCTAAATCCTCTTATTTTATGACTAATCGCCTTTTGCAACCTAACATTTGAGTTCGTTGGAATGAATACACATGGTTTGGCATATAAAAACAAAATGTCGCAACTGATCACATGCGCGTTTTTTTTTTATTGTTTTCTTTTTTATTAGTGAAGCGAACAGGAACAAGCTGCTATTTAAGGACGTAAGTTGCCAACGTACAGGATCTTAGTATACTATAAAAGAACGATCGTGGCTTCACAAAGCCGTCACCAGCTGAAATCTTAGACCAGCACATTGTGTTCAGGTGGAAATAAAGGTGAGTAAGTAAAACTCATTTGTACTTTAAAACATCGATTATATATTTATATTTACTACCATTTATTTCTATGATACTTCACAGGCATGTTAAAAAATAAACGAATTGATTATATTTAAGCATATCATGAAAAATGAATATCAGAAATTGAAAATAAATAAAGTAAATTTACTCCTGTGACTTGATATATCTAAGGATAGCTTTTGATTTTGCCACGATAGTTAAAATTAAAAACTTTCTCCACCTTTTTTTTTTTTAGATAAACGCTAATTGGATGAAAATATGGATTTTTGTGACTTTTTAAAAATCGGATCAGGTAATAAAATGGAGATTTGCGCCAATACATGGCGTTATTTTCTCCACATTTTGAAACTTGAATAGAACTACCATGGTATTGTTCTTACGGTGTGGTAAAAAAGTAAAAATAAAAAAGAATTCGGCGAAAAATCGAGTGTTTCGTTAGATTTGTTACTATAGTTTGTAAAAGGAACAAAATGATCGTAGAATCATTATTTATAACTTGAGTATAATAATTGACCTTCTAACAAGAATTTCAAATAATTCGTGAATAAAGTATCCAAACCGAATCATAAACATACATTGAAACTTCATTACAGCCAATCATCTCATAGATACACTGAAACTCTCCAGAATGCGCAGAACTTACGTAGCTCTAAATAACTACTTTTTAGGTTTAGATTTAAATCTAAATATTGTAAGAATGTTGAATTATTTGTAACTCATACTAAACAAAAGTTTCATTATGACGAAATGCCTATTCGCATATCAACTAAATGCTTGCTAGAAATATGAAAGTCACAAAATGACACAAAATTAGCTGATAATTTGCTAAATGTGCTGATTAAATCAGTGAATATTCCTCTACTGTATTCTTTGTTGTCTATTATTTGTTTGAAGTTCGAAACAGCCTGTACTCGTGCTTTGTTGTCTATGGTTTGTTTGAAGTTCGAACCAGTCTATACTCGTGCTTTTTGTCTATTATAAGTGTGAGGTTTTTATGTCCTGAACGCGTTTACACCTCCAGTTTCCTTTATATAGGTTACTGACCGTTCCAAGGCAGCGCGTTTTCAACTTGTTTTTTTTTTGTCAGTTTTGATGTTACATATATTGTCTTGATTGTTGTAGTTTTTTATCCTCCTTCCCCATCGATCCCTTGTATTTACGTGCCTTTCTTATTTGTTTGAAGTTCAAAACAGCCTATACTCGTGCTTTGTTGTCTGTTTTTATTTAAGTTAGAAACAGCCTATACCCGTGCTTAAAAAAAACTGTTTTCCGTGTGTTTAAGCACATAGCTCTCTTTAACGTTGCTTCGATATCAGTTTCGAAAATAAATCTAAAACTTTGAATAATCGTGAAATAAAAACTAAATTATTCGTTCCGTTTTCACGCATGGATGATTATAACATTAAACATCAGAAGTTATACGTAACGCGTTTATATTTATTTTGTAATCAAATATTCACAATATATTTCGGCTGAATGTCAGTAAGTGTTGCGGTTTTGAAGTGATTCAGTGTTTGTAGTACACAAATGATAATATTACTGAGAAAGACATGAGCCATGCATTACAAGTTCAAAAGGTGTTGCTTCGTAACTGGGACTGCAGTTGATTGTATTATTAACCCAAAACACAGTTGTTGAAAGCCAGGAAATCACACTTTATTTAAAATAACACAATGCTTCTACGACAGCAAACGTGTAGCAGGACATGTTATACAGAATGTTATCTATCACAAAATGGTTTAAAATTATCAAGTGTGAACACCTCCAAACATGTTTAGATTTTGTAATGAAATATGATTTAAAGCCATTTTTCTGCAATGTTTAGCCATAATATTAGCACTATTTCATTCTTAGTCGGATCGACCGTGGCCTTAAAGTGAATTCTTATACTTTTCTATGCACATCTTTCTGCGCAGCCGACACTATCAGTGGAAAATTGAAGTTAAGTAAACATTTGTTGAAACATGTGACAGACAATCTTAAATATGAGGAATCGTGAATAAAATAACATGTTTTAATACGTTTTATCAGTAATCAAATGTTGATACTGGTTTATGTTGTACTGACATGTATCATGCTGACATGTATCATGCTACTTGCCATTTGTGGCTGTGTTTTGACAGCGCATTTTAGTACAAAGACAGTACTGTTCATATAATGTTAGATAATTAACTTTGTATTGATAAGACAATATCTCCTTTCAGATCATATTCAGTTATAGAAAGGAGTAAGAATTTTTAAAACTTTTTTTAACTTCTAGCAGATATAAACAATTTGGTCAGGTTCGCTCCATTTTTCGTCCGAACAGGTGTTTGTTCAAGCGGTCTTAACATACATTTTAGCCTGGTGACCCATACATTTTTGTCCATTTTGAAGTTCACATAAAATTATCTATACACAAGGAAAACAGGAAGAACATCTATATGAAACAGTTTTTTTTTTTTCAAAATTCAAAAAATATTCTTTACTATGAATATTTTTCATTAAAACAAAGTTCACAAAAGTGAATATGAAACAATAATTATTTTTTTCATTTTCACCCATTATTGTAATGATATAGTATTACAAATATGACTATGGTATCAAATAAGTATATACTAAAATCTGTAAAAAAGAATAAATCTTATTGTGCTGTCTTGATGCATATTTTGAAAGTTATGAAAATCTTGAAAAAACGCTAGCAGTTTCAGCAACAGTGGGTGTTTGCAAAACAATTTTTCACAAAAACAAGCCTGGTGACCCTTTTGTTTATTGTTTTCAGCACAAATTTCCTTTCATATATGTGAATTTGAAAAAAAATCTATAAAAGGGAAAAAAATTTCTGTAGAACTCTCTTTAAAATCCCTTATAAAGGACCAATATTGACCAAAGCTATGTTGGGCATGATACAAAAATGAATTATGTCGTTTAAGGATTAAATGCTACTTTTCGTGCGTGTATACGAGTATAAACTACATTGGGCTTTCTTGTAAATCATCCAAGAATGGTCGTCTTGCACACCCATGAACCGCGCTAGTGAGTCTTGAAGGATTTCCAATAAGGCCTAATGTGGTTTGTACCCGTATAAATTCCACAACAATATCATTAAATTTCTTATATTTATATTTTTTAAAGTATCTTTATTTACAGTACCTTGCTATAAAAATAAGGGGTTTTTTCTTTCCATGGTGCCACAAAATCTAAAATAGATGTCAGGATATCATTTTTTTCAACTTTCTTAATAGAGCAACCAAAAAAAAACTCCTAAACTTTTAGTTGTTATTCACCCTCCGAGGAAAATACAGTTCCTGGTTTTCATTTAAAATATATTTAAATCCCAGTGTTGTCGATTTTTTTTATCTTTATTGTGAGAAAAGTAAGTTATAACTGTAATTTACTGTTCTTTTAAAAATTTCGTGTCCAATTTTGAACTTTATTCTTTGAAAAAATAAAAACGCTTTTTTATGGTTTTTTTTCTTTTTGTAAATGACGCACAATCACTCAGAAAGGACGGTCCTTGATTGTTTATACGAAAATCAACGCTTTTTTCTTTCCACACAAAACATATAGTGTATGTAAATACTAGAGGTGATAATAAGTAAAACACATAAACGACAATAAATATCCGATCGGCCAGTGGTTTAAATTATGCAAAACAGTGCTGATCAACTGATTTCATAGCTATTTGAAAAGAACTTTATATTGCTTATTAGTGCATGTTATATAGCAAATGAACAATAAAGTTGCACTTATGAAAGATATGTATGTTTGACGCTAGCTTAAAACTGCCAAATACTTATATTTCATTTAGATGTATTTTAAAGATAAAATGCTATTCTTCTTTCCAAATTCATAATAACGCAGCAAAAGCTCTTATGATTATTGTACATGACTTGATTACATTGGTGCAAATATACCTTAGATACAATGTAGACCCTATTTATGTTTATTTGTATCGCTTGATATAAATCTGATATTTTGTCACTGATGTTAGAGCCTTTCCCAGAGGAAACTTATTTTATATACACTATGTGTTATCTATCTCGAAAATAGGGTAAGTGCGATGTTTGCATGCCCTGAATGCGTTTACACCCCCAGTTTCCATTATATAGGTTACTGACCGTTCCAAAGCGGTGCCCCTGTTTTCAACCTGTTTTTTTTTGTCCATTGCATATTTAATGTTACGTATGTTGTCTTATTTGTTGTAGGGATTTCTTTTCTCCTACTCCATCGATCTCTTGCATTTCTCTAATTACTGATAGCGTGGTTAGGTGCCCACAATATTTTTAGGCACGGGCTATCTCTGGGCAGTGCCCCTACTGTGTTTCCTGCATGTCTCTCTCTCTCTCTCTCTCTCTCTCTAACTTTGAAGTAGGTCAATTCAATTACATTGTATGTGTTATGTGTATGTGTCCTATGAAAGGACGTTTTATCACATAGGTATTGGTATAGTTTATAAGTAAGACGAAAGAAATCTTCAGGAAACGATGATTTTGAAACACATATGAGCCGTGCCATGGGAAAACCAACATAGTGGGTGTGCGACCAGCATGGATCCAGACCAGCCTGCGCATCCGCGCAGTCTGGTCAAGATCCATGCTGTTCGCTAACAGTTTCTCCAATTCCAATAGGCTTTAAAAGCGAACAGCATGGAGCCTGACCAGACTGCGCGGATGCGCAGGCTGGTCTGGATCCATGCTGGTCGCACACCCACTATGTTGGTTTTCCCATGGCGCGGCTCAATTATTAAGTTATTCAGCAAACTGGATGCATATCAAACTCATTTCAATGTTAACCGTTTAAAACATTTCGCCGGAAACTATATGCGAAGGTGATCTGGCAGTAACGTTAAACAAAATATATATGAAGTATGTTCTTTAGTTAATGTTGGATTCTCACATTTTTACTGCAACATAAGAACTATTCATTTATTTATCTCGAAAAACCACTTATTTATTGATACAGCGCCTGCAACATTACAGACAGAAAATCAAAGTATTTCCTCAGCAATCATAAAATTTTCTCCCACATGCGCAGAAACATGTAATATTGTGCTTAGTTTTTATTGTTATTGCTTTCAGGATAACATACCAATATTAATGATGATTTTCCTTGAGACGAAAAGTGTTGGTGACATCAAGCTTGGAGATTTGATTCAACTTCGAAGAATGAAAGGATTGTTCGCTCATTGGGCGGTCTATGTCGGTATATCAATTATGCTGTTATATTCCATTTAGTTTGAGCTTACTACCCCTTACCCTGCTAAATTCCTGTAATGAACTTGTCCACCTTTCAATTTGGACAGTACCATTTACTGTTAAAGGGAGTGAATACAAAAAAACACTGACCTAATGTCAAACAGGGGCAGATCATGATCAGACTGCACGGATGTGCGGGCTGATCTTGATCTGCACTGGTCGCAAAGGCAGACTAAGTCGTGCCTAGCATGATAATACTTTCTGTACAACACTGTCTAGTTCGTTTTTGATGCGAAGAGATTTATATTTGTAATTATAGTCTGGCTACCTACCAGATACCCTTTTGTTTTTATTTTTTAACATCATGAATTTCTGTTTTCTCACTTTACTATCTCAGCAAAACTTCTCTTTGCTCTGATTATCTATGTTTTGAGAAGGAAACATATGCAATATTTGAATGGTTCAACGAACAAAACATAGGGTCTTAAACAAGACTACTGTAATTACGAACTGTACTGTCACTTCGAATTGTTAAAGTATTTTGCTTCAGTAGATGATAAAATCTGTAAAAAGATAATTTGGAAACATAGAACGTAACCAAGCAATATAACAGCAGACTCGGTTTGATTAAGTCTGTTCATGAGAGGTAATGAAATGTGCAACACCTCTCATGCTCCCTAGCTCTAGCTTAAGCGAAACTCTATTACACATCTATTGAACGGACTCCATGATCCCAAAGGACCAGAAGATATAGCAACGCTAAATCCAAGTACGGGGATACCTTTTAACACACGGCACTCAAAGATTACTGTTGTAATAGTAGTAATAAGATCCGAATAAAAAAAACCATTGTAAGCATAAAATGCGACCAAGAAAAATAGTTGCAGGTTTTTCGGTTTGATTAAGTCTGTTCATAAGAGGTAATGAAATGTGCAACACCTCTCATGCTCCCTAGCACCGGCTTAAGCGGAACTCTATTACACATTTTTGAATGGATTCCATGATCCCAAAGGACAAGAAATTATAACACTGAATCCAAACTCTTACTTAAAACTATTTTGTTGGCGCTCCTACTAAAATATTTTGAAGAAGGAGTTTTATATCCGCCTTTTAGAGCGTTTTTGCTTTATCCTCAGATCTAGGTTGGAAAATATATTATTAATAAACTAAGTCAAATCATGTTAAAATGATATTAAACTGAATTAAAATGTATTTGTTACAGACTGTTTCTATCGGCAGAAAATATCATTAAGATCCGGATGAAAATTATGTATGATTTTTATTCACACCAAGGTAACAAGCTGTAGATGTCTAAAATGTTGTCAATGCTTGTTCTATATATTTTTTCAATTAGGTGACGGCGATGTCATTCATCTTGCTCCGCCACCATCTAAAATGGAACTGTGTTCTGTCATAGCGTCTAGCAGTGGTGTTACTACCATCAGCGGAGAAGAAATTGACATGTGGCTTTTTGGCAGTATCAAGGTGCGTAGGGACAAGTTAACAGTCGTGGCGAAGGGATCGGCAATTGTTGTGAACAACGAGTGCGACTCTGACCCAGGGATGACGTAATAATATATATAAGCACATATTATACATATACACTTTTTTTTTAAATTTAGACTAAATATCTCTTTTTCTCGAGCAACATAACTCATGATTTAGTCCTATTATAGTTTCAATAGTATCTTAATAATTGTAATCTTATGGTGTCTGTGTGATTCTATGAGACTCTGGAGATATTTATAAAATAATACAGAGGTTGCGTGTCTGTGTACGTACATGCAATTATAAAAGTTGTGTTCTACGTCATCCAGGTAAGCGCATCAGTTAATATAAAGGTGCAGCTTCAGAAAAATCTGTGTACAAATTGAAAATGTCTATTGCTTTGGAAACACCGTCTCCTTAAAGATGCAGTGTAAGGAGTTTCTAGGTCTAGTCTCTGGAATAAGTAATTATTTCCTAAAACTTCTATCATTTCGTAAAGAAATATTTGTCAAACATAGCGTATGCACTTACATAATTCGCTTTGACTTGGCCTTTAATGTCCGTTCGTGACTAAGATTGGTTGCACTGACTTGGCCTTTAGCGTCTGTTCCTGACTATGGTTGGCTGCAATGACTTGGCCTTTAACGTCTGTTCGTGACTAAGATTTGTTGCACTGACTTGGCGTTTAGCGTCTGTTCGTGACTAAGATTGCACTGATTTGGCTTTAAAGTTCTGACGGTGAGTTTTTAACAATATTTTATACAAATCTTATTGCTTCATTTAAGCCCATTCCCAGGCGAGATAATAGTGAAGCGTGCGGAATCAAAGCTTGGAACGAATGACTATAATCTCCTCACATGGAACTGTGAACACTTTGCCACATGGTGTAGGTATGGTAAAGCAGTATGTAAACAGGTAAAAAGTCATCAGAATACAAATTTTAATTCTTTTACTTAGTGAGTCACAAAAAAAAAAACTGGGGTATATTTTCAATTGCCATTAAAAATTTTTTTCATTATATATAGCAATGCTTCTAATACAAAGTTTAATGAAAACGTTATGAAAAACCAGTATGACGTAATTGCACAACGACTTTACGTTGAACGTCATCGAAGACCGCAGTAACTGTTAGACTGAGGAAAATACTATGTAAATAGCAATGTATCTCTTCATCAAACATCTTCAATATGCCCATAAGATACCAACTTGAAACACTTGTTTACAATTTATATCTTTTCTTGACACAGCTGCCATTCGGTCAGGGCTTGTCAAACGTCGCGTACTTGGTGAAGTCACCGGGTATCGAAGTCATTCCACCTTGGACACTTCCTGACGACATTGTTGTTAAAGGTAATTTCTATTTGTTAAAGTTGATGGCATTCTGGTTAACATGCATATTACAAAAATTACAAAATGGTTATGTATAGGCATGTCATTCAAAGAAAAATAATAAATAATAATGGAAAATATATAAAGATATTAACAACAAATTAAATTCAATGTCGTGTCCTATCTAAGGAAAACGTTTTATTTCATTTTTCAGGTCTAGTTAAAATTGTATAGGTCTCCACATTTGTTTTGTATGAATAATGTTGTTTTTTAATAACGATAAATACTTTGTGCGGATAGTTTTTATAACATGAATAAATTTGCACAAATAAATGACATAAAAAACGTGTTGTTAGGAAAGTTTTTATATAGTATTGTCATAGTTGACAATTTGTTTTTTCTTTCTTTCTCACATCTAACAGAGAAAAAATATATCATAGAATATTTACTTATAACATGACCATAAGTACGGACATTCTTTTGTATTTCAAATATCCCGCGAGTAAAGTATCCAAACTGAATCGTAAACATATATTGAAACTTCTTTAAAACCACTCACACTGACTAGATAGCATCAAATCGTGATACATATTAGCTTTAAATGTGGAAAATCCTCATCAGATGTATGTAACTTTACAAAATGAATTAATTAATTGTGCGTATAGAGTTACTTTCATCATAAAATATCAAGCAGTAACAGTTGACTGTTAAGAAAAGCCTTCTAAGACTTCTAGTTTTTAGTAGTACGTTTATCCTTTGATTAACTATACATGTATTTTGTACAATTTTAAACCTAAAGCATAGTACTGTTAAGGCAAATTAACTTGTTAATATCATGTTAAAAATAACTACGAATATTTTGTAATTGTTCATATATTTAGATATGAAATTTGAGTCTGGTATACCTTTAAAAAGTTTATTAAAGTTACAGCATGGCATTTAGCTCCCGTTTGCGCCAGGGCCTGAAATCTCTTGATGAAGGACAAACCCATTAAATTTACCAGCGGACCTGAACGAAGGAAAAGTTACAGCAATCACACTGGAACTTTCACCGACCCACTAATGGACTGTATAGGCTTTCGTTCTCTGTCGCTCACAGAACCCTGGAAAACCGATTTCCGTCCCCTCTGAAGATCAACGACATAGAAAATGTTGGTGCCACCACAGGGTAAAGCTGCTCCGGACTATGTTCGCAAGCCAGCAACCACGCGGTCGTCAAAAAGATGGCTGGAGATACCGCCCCAAATCGTTATCAGTAACCATGAGGCAGAAGACATCGCTGCAGTGGTTTCACTTCATTTTCAGGCTTTCTCTTGCAAAACAATTAAATAGAGAAAACGACAGAAAGAATCAACCAATGAAAGCATGCTTTATCGATTTCGCTTGCTTATTATTATAGCCGGACGTTAATTTACTTGACTGTTTCAAAAAATACAAAAAGTGTGTAAGATAGACAAGGCTGTATGAAAAGTTTATCAGGTTTAACCAGTGTTTCTCTTTGGGAGATTAGTTTATGAAAGTTAGATTTAACCAGTGTGAACGTGTAATTTGCTTAAAAGCTAAGTGTTATACAGTTACCAACCTATTCATCTTAAATGTTTCTCTTTGGAAGACATTAACATCACAAATTTTATTATTTAGACCGGTCAATGTCATTTATACCTGTAAACGATTTTTTTTTTTAAATTCTGAATGTCGTTATATCAGAACGATTTATTATAGCACTGCTTATCTTTTCTCTTTTTATATTGATATGAATCTCTTTTAATTTTCTACTTTTGCTGCAATAAAATGAATAAAACCCTGCTTTTGTCCTATTTTATATGTGCGTCACTGATAACGGTATTGATAGCAATATAATTCAACCAATACAGAAGGGCATATATTTTAATCATGTAAGCACCTAAATACTAGGTCGCTGTAGAATGCATTTAATTACCTTTATAACGGGTATTTTTCACTGCTGCTAATTTTTACTTCTTTTTACGACCAAATCAGATTCGTAAATATTGGCCTCGTATAAATTCGCCGCATAAAGTCAAGTAAACTGGTAGACCATGTGATTTCGTAAATTTTAAAATCATATAAAATAAAATCATGTGTTTTACTCCAAATCCGTAGATTTTTACACCAGTAAAAATAACCCGTTATACGGTATATAGAGACTGTCGTGTGAAAACCAGCACTATGTAAACATTCAGTTTCAAAACATGTAAGGATACTTTCTTCTAGTATCAATATGACACCATTGATGTAGTTCAACAAGGTATTTGTGGAATGTAGCAACTATCCATTCTAGTTAACGTTGTTAAATAAATTATAATATATCTGCACATTAGATAGAATTGCTTAAGTTAGGGAACGACGCGTGTTTGGTGTTCAGCCTTTTTTACCATTGGGCACTATGATTTCCTTGTTGACTGTGTCCGATGGGACAGGTGGAGGACTCAATAATAGATAGTTCTTAACACCCAATGGGACTGAAATGCTCTGGTCTGTTTCGATTGGCCCTTAATTGTGGTAATCTTGCTAATCTCCTTTCTGAAGCGGCATTGCGTGCATACTAGACTAGCTCCTATGATATATTGCAATATACAAATGTACTTTTCCTTCTTATTTAAATTTTAGTGAATAGAGCCAGTCTATATCCTATTTCCAATATAATTCTTGTAAAACTGAATTTTTTTATCTGCCTAGTGTCCAGAATAAGTGGAATACCTCGCACCCCAACCCCACCCCTCACTCCCATTCCCTCACCCGAGAAGAAATTTCTGACTGCTCAATTTGATCGAAGTGGAAAAAACATTGACTTTAGAGGTTTTCCGTTCATGTTACGTTTCGAATAATGCACCTTTGATTTCCGAAACGTATGGCAGGATAACTTTCGTTTACGGATTAAAGTTGTCTGTTTCGCGCAGTCAGTCCATCTATACTGTCTATGTACTATCTATACATAACTCAGAGCGATAGCGTTGGATTTTAGAATAGTATGTTTTTGTAAACATCCCCTTATTACAACTGTAGATGTATTGTGAGATAAATATTTCACAATATGTTATTTTGCTGGAGGAGTTTAATGAATGCTATAAATGTGTAGCATATAAAACTATTCTGCAAGGTTACCGTTATCAAAACGTGTAAAAATAGCTTTTTGTAATTCACAAAATGTTTTAAACTGTAATAATAACGTGACAAGCTATATCAATTGTAAAATGACTGAACTCTAAAGCAGCATATCACAAAACAGTCGCTTTTAAACAGTTTATTATATTTTTCAATTCCTCCATATACAAAAGGAAAATGCTTACGCTGAATTTGGAAAACATTTCCATATGGAAGGATTATAAAATATAGTTATGTGTTACATAAGCATTCTCTCATAACATCGCTGCTATAGCAGTCATTGTAGCAGAAGTTACGAAATATACAGTTTCAAAAATAGTTCCATCATAGTGTATTTCATCCGGAAGGGACTTGGACCCATCGGTGTTATATTTTCTGGTCCTTTTAGATCATGGAATACATTCATTTTTACCATGATAGAATTCCGATTAAGCCGGTGCTAGAGGGCGTTAATGGTGCTGCATATTCTATTACATTTCATGAACAGGCTCAGTCAAACCGAGTCTGCTATTATGTTGCTTGGTTGCGTTCTATGCTTTCGAAGGATCTTTCCACAGCCTTAATAATTGCTGAAAACCTGACAAAACTTGAAAACTCTTAGGTATGTGTAAGGTGGGTTTTCGAGTTTTTGACCAAAGAGCAAAAATTTCAAAGGGTGCAATGTTGCAACAAACATTTCTAAATCTATAAATTTTTTGTTATTTTTTGTTTGTTTTTTGTGTGTCTTTTTAGCTCACCTGTCACATAGTGACACATGTGAACACGATAGAGACCACATTTTGCAATTGATTCTAATCAAACTTACATAGAACTTGTAACGGTACAATATCACGGATCCTTTCGAAAACTGGCCAAATCCCATCAAGGGTTTCATAGTTATGACCCCTTAAAGGGGAAATATTTGCTATTATGGCTTGTGAACAAAATAGAGACCACATTTTGCAATTGATTATAGTCAAACTTGCTCACAACCTGTATTGGCATAATATCTCGGTTTCTTTCGAAAACTGGCCAGATACCATCTAGGATTCCATAGTTATGGCCCCTTAAAGGGCCAAAATTTGCTTTTTTAGCTTGAGAACAGGATAGAGACGACATTTTGCAATTGATTTTAATAAAACTTGCACACGACTTGTAGAGATATAATATCTCGGTTTCTTTCTCAAACTGACTAGATTCCACCATAAGTTCCAGAGCTATTGCCCCTTAAAAGGCCAAAATTTGCTATTTTGAATTTTGAAGCCATAATTAGACTTCATTCATGATTTGATTTTGATACAAACTTGCAAAATATCTTTAACAACCATAGATCTTAGATACTGATAATTCTCACAGATTAGGCAAGAAGAAATCCTCTGCAAGAAGAGACATAAAAGTGAAATTTACTTCCTTCAGGGTCAAAAGAGAATTTTTGTGCAGAAAGACATTGAAAAACAACAAAGTAAAAAATATATCTGAATGATAACCTTACAAAGACAAGAAGTGATATAGCCTATGTTTCTAGACAGATGAAGAATGGTCCTGAAATCATTGTTGATGGATCAATGGCATTTAATGGAAGTGTATATATAAAAACCTTGGAAGATGAAACTGTGAAACTTGCTTACTTGTTTGATCTAGAACAGGACAAAGAAAAGCCAGCTGACCTTGAAACCTGGAGGCAAACCCTCAAGTCACCAACCCACTGAGTGGTAAACATAAAAAAACTCCTTAATGTGAAAGTGACATGTGAATCATAATTATCAAAACTTACAACAAATCGATATAATTATACAATATAAAATATGTGGTTATAAGACAATTGATCATGATAATGATGATGGTGGTGACGATGATGGTGAAGATGGTTTTGTTATTGTTGATGATGATGTTGATGATGTTGATTAATCCCTGCTGTTGATGGTTATTAATGAGATGCTGTTGGCATGTTTATACAAGAAATATTGCATGATTGCTTCAAATAGCATTTATAAAATTGCATAAAATAATTTATTTATGTAAAATGTGTCTGATCTGTAGAAAACTGAAAATTATACAAGGTAACATTTAAACATGCTCAAAATGATTATATAACCATTACATGTATATCACTATGTATATGGTGATCTACAGCAATACTTCTTTCTATGAAAAATCAATCTACATGAGTGGATATACAAGATCACAACTGTGTCAGATTTTTGTTTTGAAGCAATCCTATTAAACATTTGTATAGATGTGCATCTCGGATACATGTTCACATATTTATAATAGAATAATATTGTTTTATACATGTTATAAAATATCCTATGTAATTTTAACTTATATGTATATTAATGTATGTAGTTCTCTATATAAACTCATTGTACATGTATATAAATATAGTCAGAACTTTGTTCTGAAACAGACTTAAAATTTAGTTAAGAAACTATGCCTTATAATAATCATGTATCCAAGCTACATGTAGATATTTCTGTTTATAACTTCAATGTACATGTATTTAAATATTCATCACAATTTTCGTCAGATACATGTATATAACTCTCTACAATATTCTTATAAAAGCATTATAACAACTTGCTTCAACAATTACACTACATAGTAGAGCTACTCTATTTTGACAATGACCTCTTATACTCTTTTTCACACTTTCTATACCAATTAACCCCAACAACATTTACATGCTAGGCAATAGGAGAGATCGTGTTTGTATACAAATCCCTTGTATTTTCTATTTTTAGAACTGATAAGACAAATATCGGGTGGGCAGACGCCGAGCGTCCATGTTTTTTTGTAAACAGTGATGTTTTTCTAACGGCTTAAACTTTCTTAAAACACAAATGATATCAATAAGTTTTTGATCAATGGAAAGGATATAAAACAAGCAATTTATTGATTACTTTTAATTATCATTTCGAAATAAAATTGATTTATTATGAATGCTTAACTTACAGTGTTTTTTCTAAAAGTTTGGAGCATCGCTACGCCGCTATTAAAATCATATGTCATTTAAAATGGTTATTCATTTTAAAAAGATATTTAAATGAGAAAGTATGAAAATCATAAGCATTTCAAAACTTTTTGAATTTTTAAAATCCATAAATGAGCGAAAAAGTTATTAAAAATTAAAAATTCCGATCCCATACATAAACGATGTGAAAACATTTGTTTTGCCAACCACCAGATAAACAGGTGTTAATGCGTGACGTCACGGCGATCTCTCCTATAGTTATGCTTAACAATCGACAGACACGTTTTTCATTAATTCATCCAAAGAAAATACTGTTGTTCTTTTAAAAATCTTTGATTCATCATAATTATCTCAAAATCAAACTATTATTATAAAGAACCACTTAAAAATTTGATTTAAATATTTAGTCATTAATTTATATGCATAATTCATGTAGCAAGTATGGAAAACAAGATCACTATTTGTAATTTAATTTACTACAATGTAAAGAAATACATTTGATTATGTTTCATTCATGCGTTCATGGTAAAATGGGTGAAATTCCGTGGGAAAACAAGTACATTACGATTTTAATTCAGATCATCTAAATTGTCTCGTACCTTCCAAATTAGCCCCCCACCTTTATCTACTGTTTTTCCGAGATAAATCAGTTTGTTTGTTTTTTGTCAAAGGTTTGGCTCCAAACCATATGCTGCCATCCACCCTCAAAATTTGTAGGGGCTGGCCTTTAACCTACACCCTTCAAACTTGGTGAAATGATTGGCCAAATGGAGTAGATAATCCCTGCTGCTTTTAAGATCAATGTGTTAACGGTTAAGGGTGCAGTAGCCGGAATGATTCCTCTCTGTTTCTTCCTTTAAAAATACAGGAAAAAACACTTTCTTCAGTCACACTTTCAGCGAGATTACTCCAGATGTTACTCAGGTGAGCGACCTAGGACCATGTGGACGACACGTTTTGTAAACAGACCTTGCAGTACCTTGTCTAATTCAGAGATATCAATATTTTGTACCATCTTATCGTGCTTCTGTTACTATGTACTGAGTTCCGGTATTCATAAAAGTCATAATCAATAGTCAGTACATGAGAGAACTACTAGCTAAGTCCGGTAAGACAACCGTAAATAAAATGCTACATAACAATATTTCAGTCTTGTTCAAGTCTTATAGAAATTAAACAAATACACCAGTTTTCGTGTAATTAAATAGTTGTAAAGTTTAAGAAGTCGTGATTGTAAATAATAATACGAACATAGTCGTTTACATGAAACATGCTAAAGATAATAATGATATGTGAATTTTGGGTGTCATTCTCCTTATATATCATCATGTCTAAGATATATGACATTGGTCTGCCTGTCTCCGTATTCATACCTCAACATATGCTGATATTGTTTTCCGACAAATTAAAATGCACTCGTATGCATCGTTTATACATGGTACATGAATTGTTTAACAAACTACAACTAACGAAAGAGCATACTCAGTAGTTTCAAAGCGACTTATATTGCCGAATAAAACGTGACTGTGAGATAGCTGAATAAATTCAGTGACCTAATACCAAGCCGACCACAACGGCTCCAAATCACTCAACAGAATCTGAAATACAGAAGCCCGAGTGTAAGATCTTTCGCACCAAGTCATATACAGAGAACTAGACAAGCATTTGGTAACAAGATTTTAAAATTTCAACATACACATATATGGAAAGTGGCACACACACTCCCACGCGCACGCACGCACGCACACACACTAAGTTTCATATTATATTATGGCCGATGAAATATGATTTTCTAATTGTTATTCACTAATTTACCAAATATGGTTATGCCCATATAAGGAAAAAATGATGATGTCACTGTGCCCAAAATGGCTGCCGTTTCATTACATAGGTTGTATTCAAATGGCTATAACTATTTTGTTTGTAGTCCCATTTTGATACTTTTTTCGTCAATGTTAATATTTTATTTAGTTCTTTCTTATACGTTATATTAAAAAACGTTGCATATTCCCCTTTAGGTTCTTCGGAGTGATGTATAAAATCAATGAAACTATATTATGCAATTTGAGATGTCTATTATACAGATGATAAAGACATTTTGTAAGCTGCTTGAAAGTTGTGTAATGTCTACAGCAGGCACTTTGCCACGCTAAGTTATTGTTAAAACTGGCAAATGAACACCGTCAAATGATCTGCTTCCGCTTGTAGCATTGAGCACAATGCCGGACTACAACTGCCTCACGGGAATATCACTTATAATAAAATTTATATTATGGGCTAGATTTTGACTTCCTATTTCCAATGTTAAATGATTTTAGAGTATCAAGAAGATGAAAAGAATGAAAAGACAAAGTAATTTAGTTTTATTGAGTATAAAAGCTATTATCACAGTTTTAAGAATTATACAGCTATACAAATTGAACAGAGAACTTGTAATGACAGCTTGGCCAATCAAAAGCAATCCTCTTCTGCTGTTTATAAAACTCATCGGTTTTATTAAGAACATTATTTTTCAAGATTTCAATTCAATGTACCGTTCAGTGTCTTAAGCTTCCTTCAATTAATTCCTTTTTTACAAATAGTACCCCCAATGCTTATAAAGTTACATGAAGTTATTTTTCTTAAGGATATATGATTCAAGCAAAGCATTAAGCAAAAAACAAAGTATTATTAAACACTCTGATACAGAATTCTTATCCCTTTTTTGAGACACATCCTGACTTAAGGTGAGTATGGAATGAAAGTCCATAACCTTAAAATTGTAGAACCACTAAAATGAGCTATTTGAGTAAGCTGTCGTTCATTCAGAGGTCTAATCAAGCTTGTTCTCTTGCATTTCAAAAACATACATTGTTAAGGGGACGCATATTGCTACATTCACAGTTCATACAGCAATGCGGAAGGGGTGCATATTCAAGAAATCAATGGTGGGAAAATAAAAAACATATTCCTAAACTGATATAATACTGATGGACACCTGTAATATTCAGTATTTTGTGGATAAGGATGTGGTACTATGAATGTAATAGGAAAACAGAGGTGTTTGTGAAAGTACATTCAACACAAAATATTAAGCTTTTGTATAAGGAAAAAACAGGTTTTTTACAATAACAGTGTTCCAAATAATGTTGAAGGGATGAGATTTTCTTTCTAACACACCAGGTTTGCTTAAACATGTAAAAATTTAACGCCACGTCAGTTCATCTCGGGATGGACGCCATATTTCTCATTGATAAAAAATGTAAACAAAAAATCAGAGTGGGATTAGCATTGCAAGGGCATAACATGACATTCTACACAATGAATACCTTAGAACAGATATCTAAGATGCTACACAGGTCAGGCGGGTTAAATGCATAATGCCGATCACTTGAAATTAATCTTGAAATTGGTTAATTTTAGTTTGTTTACATGGTTTTTAATTTTCCCACGACTTCTCGGCGATTCACTGCAAATGTATTACTGCGCCGGACGAAAGGTAACTCTAATAAACGACGGGAGACAACTTAGGTGTCAGCACGTGTACGATTTTTAAAAAAAACATGTCGATGATTATAATTTCTTATCAAATAATGAATCCTATTCAGATATTCGTCTTTAATATTAGAAAATTATTAATTTCTGTGGACATTTGTCAAAAAATATTACCTACAGTGGACTACTTTGCGCATCAAACTGGTTTCCGCTTCAGTTGTGAGGCACTTCCGTTATACTTTTGACAACAATAACAAAACACAAAATGAATCGATAAAGTCACTTATAAACCGACTGCTACTTAAATTAGTGTAAGTAAAGTTGTTGTTACAACATTATACATGATCGTTACGTTATGAGATTAAGTTTATCTTGAACTGCATAATCCATTAACTACGTTTACATGATATTGCATTTACAACTTATTTGACCCCATTTTTTTACGTGAATGACAGCATTCTCGTGCAACTCGTGCAAACAGAGTTATGAAAAGTATGGTGGAGAATTCAAGGACAAATTATAAATGACATTAAAATGAGGATAACTGTATATTCGTCCAGTTTTGATCATTGACATTCCTGCTGTGTATTAGTAACTTTTGTGAACACGATTAGAATGTTGCTTTTGCACATGTACACATTGATTGGACCTCTCAACAAAATTTCATACCTTATTTTAGGGATTTTTAAGACAGTACATTTTCAAAAGTTTGTTGAATGTATTTTGATATTTAAGTGCATTGCAATTCATGAATACCAAGTTAAAAATTAATAATGGCAACATTTCTAGGCCTTTATTGTAAGCCACTAGACTTCTGTAATGATAAATGTTTAATGTATTAAGGGGAATATACTCTTTTAGTTTTGTAATGTGGCATTCCTTGACCACCGTATCTTTTCTTATGCACTACTTTGTAAACAAACTAAATAATGTGTTTTAGCTCACATATGCCAAATGAAAAGCAAGACAGTGAACTTATTTCACATTCTTTCTTTAAATTAGAATCTGTAGGACATTGATAAATGTTTGGACAAAGTGAAGCACTATTATTTTCGCACCAAAAAGTCTTAATTGTTGACTTTGAATGTACACAAGAAGTCTTATGTAATTCAACAATAACTTTCTTGTTTCAGTTTTTCTCATTTTTATTTTAGTGAGCAATCCTTTGTGTACTTATAACAGTTGAAACAGTATTCATTTCATTTACCAAAACCGTGTACTTTTTTGCAGGTAAATTTTATAATACCCCACCCACTTTTTTTCTAATTTCAAAGTATGCGTCCCCTTAAATAATGTACATAGTACAATAACATTCATATAGGAAAATAACATACTGGTACATGGTAAAATAATAGTAGTAAAATAAGTCTTCATGAAACATCTAGCGACAACATAAATATATTTTACCCATCATAGCTGAACAAGTAATACACGATTTTGAAAATTACAAATTTTTGAGTGGTTATCCATCTGCAAATATGACCCTTTTTTGTAAGCCAGGAAGTTCATAAAGGAGTTAAAGCTAAATCAAACTATGATTTTCCATCAGTTACTTGCGAGGAACTTGTATGGCATCCAGGAGAATGAGTCATGTAACTGAATGTTGTAACATGACCAAAATACCTACACAGCTCATTAAACAAATATTAACAACTGAGAAGCATCGAGCTGAAACTCAGTTTATCATTAAAACCAACCAGTTGGAATATTTGTTTTTCATTAAAAACGCTCAAAGATATTTTAAATATTGTATAGTACTGTAAAATTCATCATGACATTTGTAAAAACCCTGAAATGAGTTATAATGAGATATTTATGCCTCCAAACCAACTATTCTTGGCGGCTATATTGGAATCAATGTGTCCTGTCCCATCATTCAACTTCATAACTGACAAAGAGAACATTAAAGAACTTGACACAATTATAGATTGCGAATAGAGAAAGTGTTCAGTGTAAGAACTAGAGTTGGCAAGGATTATTCGAATACTTGTTCATTACACAAATATTTGAATTCTATTCCATTCTTCTAATATTCTAAAGAAGACAAATGAGAAAAGCTAAATGAAAGAATAAAAATATTTAATATTTTGCCAAACCTGCTTTCATTAAAATTCATGCGAAAATGGCTTCCAACATTGTTAAGTCATGTCACTGTGTTACTGCATATTAGGTTGTCTAGATTGGATGCTGCTAGTGATGACAGTGTACCTTTTAGTTAATATCACTAACTGCTTGCCTTTAGAAAACTTAAATGGTAACAAGTTGAAACAAAGCAGTTACAAATCGTCATGTTTATAATAGGTACTAAATGCTGGTAATTAGTACTCTGATCTGCACTGGATCTAATGACTCAAATTACACTTGAAGATCTTCAAATATATATTTGAGTATGAGTAAGAAAAATGCCAGTCATCACCTTATTGACATATTGACGTTATTCCATTTTTGGCAAAATTAAGTTGAGAGTTTAATGTTGATAGGTATGTCTCTATGACCTTTATATGAGGGTGAATTTGTATAATTGTAGAACTAATCTGAACAGGCTAAATTTTGGTTCAACAAGGCTGTAAATAGGGTAAAGTCAAATCACTCAAATCTTTAAACATTGATTCTTAAAACTATCAAAAAGTAGTTACATCACTGTGGAAATAAGGCGAAAAAGTGTAGAAAATAAGTCAAATGTAATGGGTATAATTCTTTTATGTAAATTGCCTCATCGTACCAATATGACTGTAAAAAATATTTAACGTAAAATGTAAATGTATTTGTATGGTTAACATTTAAATTGTACTCAATATTCAGACAGATAGTTTACTTAAACCAAATATTGTTTTATATTTCCCTCATTAGTCTCTCCCATAGTCTATAAATACCCAATTTGATTGCAAATATTGTTCATGCTACCATGTTAATCTATTGTCAAATAATGCCCATGCCTTATGCCGCTTGGAAGTATTTCACCTGATCATCGAATAAGAAGTCGACTACAAAGTAATTTGTGTGGAGTGAACCTTACTTACATAAGGGCTACATTCCTGTAAGAATTAGAACTCTTAATCTAAAAGAAGGCAAATTATGACTATGACTGTTTACTTTCCTTATATTACAAAAGATGAACAAGTGAGGAAAAAATTTCGTCAATATTTGAACTATTTCTGGTGTAAACAAATGTAGACTTTATGCAAGTTGCTGATTAGCATAATTATGAAAAAAAATAAGACTGAGTTGTTCTGTTGATCAGTTGATGACCAAATAGTCAAATGTTTGTTCGAAAGGTTGACCAAATATTGGCATACCAAAAATGCTATTCTTTGCCATCCCTCATAGAAACGACTTTTCTATCTCTGATACTTCTAGAATTATCTCTATATTTCTTTGCATTTTATCTTTAACATTTTAACATATAACACAATAAGTTAAAATTCTCAGAAGCATTTATACACAAATAGATGGCAATAGGAGTAAATGTACATCACAAGAAAAACGTCTTTTCTAACATTTTTACACTAAAGAAAATAACATTGATTCTAATAATATGAATACATTGACATATCGCAACAAGGGAAAGTAGATGAACCATAACTATACCTTGAAATTTTTTTGAAAGGATACAGCACAACAACTTTCTCCCTATTTGTACTTACCTTTCTATATTCAAGAAAATATCTTTGACTTGAATGACAAAAGAATTTATTGTACTGCAACTAAAGGCCAACTAGGCTAAAAGCCATTTAAAACATTCATTTGGTAGGGATATGAATCACTTTTGGTAATAGATCTAGTTTACTTATATTTATGCACCAGTCTTTAAGAAAATGTCTTGGTGAAGTTAGACTCAGTGTATGCTTCAAGATGCCTTGCTTGATCCCTCTGACGATGCTTTAGATGATGTATGTTTGAGGTCGAGTATTACAGAAGACAGCGTCATCTTGGCCCCGTACCAGCCACTCCAAAACTTGATATCTTTTCCTTCATGATAGTACCTGATGAAGCGAACACCAGGTTCATAGTTGGAAAATGTGTGTTCAGCCTGTAAAACTGAATGTACCATTAAGCATATAATATAAATTTGAACGAAAAACAGTAATCATATAATGCACAATTAATTCTGATTTCAAATTATTCGTAAGTGGAACAAATCAGGGAAAATAAAATAATCACACCCTCCCTAGAAATGAAACACTTGAAAAAGTTATTTTTTTGACTGGGTTGTGTTTTTCACCGAACACTTAAGTGTTTTACATTTTAAAAGGATAACACTCCAAATAATTTTAAAATGCTTTTCGAAAACATGAATAAATCTGTTCAGTATCAAATATCAATAAATCAGTATTAATTAGTATTATATGAAAACATAAATGACCTAGCCTAAAACTGCGTGGACATGAAAAAAAATTGGTCCTTGCATGTGACCTTGAATGTATGGACCTTATTTTGCATGCCACACATCTCAGGGTGCTTATTTCATTCAAATGTCTTAATACTTACAGTAATGGCCCAAAAATAAGTATGAACAAGAATGGTGTCAACATTGTATGACACATGACCCCTCCCCCACCCAATCCCTAAAAATGCTGTTGGATAATTACTTCATGCTAGGGGGTGAGAGGTGTTGCACATTTCATTACCTCTCATGAACAGACTCAATCAAACCGAGTCTGATATTATTCTTTTTGGTTGCATTCTTTGCTTCCAAAGAATCTTTTTACAGATTTTATTATGAATTGAGTACACAAGTCACAGATGAAGTTTTAATATTTAAGTCCAAACAAGAGGCCAAAATGATGGACCTAAGTCAGTCACCTGAGTAGCCTTGAGCTTCTGACCTTGCTTCTGACTATTATGCAGTTCATTCATAGTTATATAAAGGTTTTTCTATTTCAGCCTGTGACAGCCCCAAAGTGCATAATTTGAATGAACTTGTGAGAGGTAAAACCAAGGGTGCTAAAGATCAAGTCTGGTGAAAATCCATCAAGTGGTTTATCAGAAGTTGTCTAAAGATTTATCTATTTTACCCTGTGGAGTTAAACTAAATATCGGAATTAAATTCAGAAAGGTACATCCCTGCTATAGACCGAATTCAGCGAAGATCTTTCGAGCAATTCATTATCAATTTTTACTTGTGAAAGCCCCTAAAATGAGCCAGAGGTTGAGTAGGATAGCTATATATCTGAGCTAAAATCATTTGATATATGGCAGAATTATAGACCAGACTTAAAATGTGGATGAACAGAATGACAGAATGTCCGACTGAGAGAAAAGAGCAACCTTACAATTCCTGAAACTGGTTTTAAACAAGCAGGGGGCTAATAACCAGATGTAACCGTCTTCGGGTCTTATTTCAGGACAATTTTATTATATTTGCTATTGCCCATGCTTAAGTTACAGGATGGTAGGGCTATTTAGTATAGAGATGGTACGGTAGTGATTTTTATGCAGGCCGAATGCGAAACTACCTAAAACTCACATAAAGACAGATGTTTATTTCTATACTTTTAATATTGTATTAACTAATTAAAATACAACAATGCTTTAATTCAATGAGACTTATTATATAGTGTCACCATTGGTATGAGCTTCCAATAATGTTCCACAGTGTTATTATGTTTAATATAGGGGAAGTACGTATGTGTATTAAGGAAACGTAAGTTTTTAGTGGCCATCTCGTTTTGGCGGATTTAATAACCAGAGTTAACACATACCAAATGTAAATAAATAAGCTGGCGGATTAACTGCATATACAGATATGTAAAATCTTTGGCGGATGTTGGCGGATGGCGGATTTTAACCTACAACTCGTAACCTAGTGTCCGTGTCTGACGGATGGAAAACTGATGACTGACGTCTGCGCTCGTATTTATAAGCTCTCGGGTGTTGGAATATACAAATGAAATTGTCCCGCCATCAAACTTTCAAATGCACTCTCGTCCAATCAGCAACGATAGCGGAAACGGTTGACCAATCAGAACGTTACGCTAAACTTAGAACTGTCATGGCTCTTACGCCTCCAGAAAAGATAGATCCGCTTAGGATTCCGCTAAAATAAGATTATTCTGCATTTATATAATTAATGCACAAATGATTTACAGTCCGACATTGAGCAGACGATACAGTATATGAACAAACTTAGGGTAGTTTTGTTGCATTACGGTAGTTTTGGAAACGGCACTTGTTTCCGCTAAATTTCTCCGATAAATGTAAACATCAGCGAATTGTGTATTCTCTACAAAATGATACACAAAAATGGGTATCTGCAGTAAAAGTACTAATATAGATTTACATCTCGTCTGTTTATTGTGGTAAATATTTCACCCGTTTATTATTTATTCGTGATTGTAATGTAATTACGCGACCCGAATGGGTCTGACAGTTGTACTGCACAAAGTTCAGGACAATTTAGATGCACTGCTAACTGAAATCACAGAGTGCTGGTACCATTTGTAAATGAATTAGAATGTGTATCATGCCTATGCTGCAGATTTCATGTCAGGAAAATTTCGTTTACACAAGTTCGGAATTTGAGGTCCAGTGATTCTATAACACAGATATCAAAATCTCAACAATATGCACATCTTTAATTCATGTTAATGATATGTAACAAGTTTCATCTGAACTATACTGAAATAGTTGGTGGAGTTGAGTACACAAGGTACAGATGTAGTTGATATATTACTCGATTAATTAAAAAAAAACGGGCATAACTCGAGAAAAAATAATTGAACATGTAAGCACTATATAACCATATGCAAATGTCGATGTATACCATGTTTCATTTGAGTTGGAATGAAACTACAGGAGAATACAAGTATACAACATACTGATGTGGTTGTAATATTGTTAAGTCCAAAAAGGGGGATAAGCCCAAAAATGGGACATCCTGATAATACACACATGTCCACTTCATGTTGATGATATATTCAAGTTTCATTCAAAATTGGATAGAAAATAAAAGAGGCCGAGTATTCAAGGTTAAGATGTTGTTCTAATGTAAGTCCAAAATAGTGCCTCACTCAAAAAATAATACTTGGAATTTAAAGTCCAAAAAAACATGCACTTGCCCACTTCATACTGATGATATATATACCAATTTTCATTTTAATTATGTGAGATCCGTAGAACTTGAGTACATGAGAAAGTGTGATTGACGGAATGACATGCAGTTCATTCACTATATGCCTTTTACATTTGGCCTTAATCTTTGATGTACAGACCTAATTATGGTCAGTGATAAATATCCCATTTTCATTACAACTTAAATGGAGAATCATGAAGTGTCAATATGATTACCTTATGACATAAAAATTTCTGGAAACTTTGTTCTTACATTTTTATAATAAATGTCCCTCAAAGGAGCATTTTCTAGGCTTGACAGTATATATCCTTGCTAAAACTATCATGAAGCATTTTTGCCTCGCTGAAATGAGACTCCCAATGTCTTCATTACAAATCTTACTTAAAGGTCCAATACTAAGGAAAGTGAACATTTTAATTTCTTTTAAAAAGCACAGAAACTATTTCATTTTATTGGAAAATGAAAGTTGGTATGTAGAAATTCGAAATTAATCGCAGTATATGTACAATTATTTTTCTATGAAGTATGAAGAAAGTTAAAAAGACCTGGGGGGTCATTCTGTCGATTCATTGAAATTTCAACATAATACACATACATTTCTTTGAGTTCCAAAGACCTTCTGTAAATTTTGACCTGCCAATCTTCATTATTTAGTGTCTTGCAGAAGTCTATGCACTGGCTATGAAAAAAATTGCCAACTCACTTTCCCTTAGTAATGGACCTTTAAGTTCTCTGCATTAGCTAGCCCTTGAGGCATGGTCAATTCCTAAGCAGGTCTAACAATACAACAGTCAGCAATTTAAATTCAGCTGGGTAGTTAATTTTTTTTGTAGCAGGTGAGTCTTAACTATTCATACCTTGAACCAATCACTGCCAGCAGGTTTGGTGTCTTCAAACGTCCACTCCTTCACTGCAATTTTGGCTTCCTTATTTCTTAACAACTGAACAGTTATTCTGTATTTAATGCCACAATCAGGCCTAGCTGCATACCTTAAGAAATGAACAAGAACAAGTAGAGCTGTCACAGGAGTGACGAATTATACGCCAACAATATGGCCTTGTCAAAGAAGTAAGCAAATGTCAAAGTCGAACCTCAAAATCAATAGGGGTCATCTGCTGGTCATGATCAATCTCCCTATTTATTAAGTTTCGTGATCCTAGGCCCAAGCGTTCTCAAGTAATCGTTCGGAAACGATTTAAATGTTCCGGGTCACTGTGACATTGACTTTTGACCTACTGACCTCAAAATAAATAGGTGTCATCTGCTGGTAATGACCAGCCTTACTTTCATGATCATAGGCCAAAGCGTTCTCAAGTTATCATCCGGAAACCGTTTAACTATTCCGGATCATTGTGACCTTTCCCTTTGACCTACTAACCTCAAAGTCGAACATGACCTGTATTTTATGATGTCACACCTGTTTACCAAAATTTATTATCCTTGGCTCAAGCATTCTCAAGTAATCATCCGGAAATCGTTTAACTGCTCCGGGTCATTGTTACTTAGACCTTTGATTTACTGACCTCAAAGTCGAACTTGACCTGTATTTTATAATGTTACATTCGTGTACCAAAAGTATTTAAATCTGTCAAGCCTTTCATGAGTTATTGTCCGGAAACCATGAAAACCAACAGACCGATCAACAGACGCACCAACCGACCGACTGACAGACAAGCTCACTCCTATATACCCCAAACTTCGTTTTGTAGGGGATTAAAATGATGAAGAACAATTTGATACAATTACAACATGTATATTAACTTGATAAACTTTTAATGCCTCTCTTCATAGAAAAGTTGGTTTCTCATTACTTTACGTCATATAACCAACATCATCAAAGAACTTTGATTCAATTACATAGCAGATGATACAAACATAAATAAAACCTTCAAGACGAAAGAAATTTAGCACATGTTAAGTATTAGTTTAGAAAAGACTTACTACATGGCACACGCTATAGAGGATAACAAGAGCTGTCTGTAAGACAGCGCGCTCCTCTATTCGTCGATTTGATAGTAAAATGAATTTATGTCTCAATCAGAGACCTCTACTTTAAAAGGAAGATAAACCAAGATATAAAAAAGACCCTACTACTCAGAGGGGTTAAAGGTCAAGTATGGAAGGGGTTCTGACATTCTTTATTTTGATGGAATTAAATTATATCAGAAAAAAAAAAACAGTTCAAGAAACTACATGCACATAAAGTATAAACGAAGCTTTCGAAAAAAAATTAACATGAAAATAATTCCAAGTAAAACAGCTTGGTGACCTTGATCTTGGGTATAATGGGCCCAGCTCCTGCACATACTTTGTTTGTATGCTGGACAATGTTTATTTGAAGATACAGTAAGACAAAAGCAATAGTAACAAAGATATGACAGAAAAACAAAGGTTGCCGAAAAACTTTAACATTAAAAATAACCTAAGTATAACACTTTGGTGACCTTGAATTGGGTATAAGTTGCCCAGGCCCTGCACATACTTTGTTTGAATGCTGAACAATCTTAATGTGAAGTTACAGTAAGATATAAGCAATAGTAACAAAGAAAACAGAAAAGGTTCCCGAAAAACTTTAACCAAGAAAGCTCACGCCTACGCCGGGGCGAGTAGATCAGCACCCCTATTCTCCGGATAGTGGAGCTAAAAAACATACCTAAAAACTACGACCCTTGACACATTTAAGATACAACTGGCTTGACCTAATCTATAATATTTGTATCAATAAATCTTCACAACAGATATAGCTGGCCCGGCATTATCTGAAGAAAATGTTCACTGCAATACCTTTATAATAGATCATGCTGGCCTGACACTATCAGAAGAAAATATGCACTGCAAAAATACAATTTTGTAACAGATCATGCAGCTCCGACACTGTTTTCAGAAAATATGCAAGGCAAGACCTATATAACAGATAATGCTGGCCGGACACTGCCTGCAGGAACTGTGCACCGCAACACCTATATAACAGGGAATGCAGGCCTGACACTATCTGCAGCAAAGGTGCATTGCATTGCAAGACCTATATAACAGATCATGCTGGCCTGACACTATCTGCAGGAGAGATGCAATGCAAGACCTATATAACAGATCAGCAAGCACAACACTATCTGAAAGAAAAGAACACTGCAACACCTATGTAACAGATCATGCAATCCTGATACTATCTGCAAGAAATGTGCACTGCAACACCTTTATACCAGGGAATGCAGGGCTGACACTGACTGCAGGAAAGGAACACTGCAACACCTATATACCAGTCAATGCAGGCCTGACACTGTCTGCAGGAAAGGTGCACTGCAACACCTATATAACAGATCATGCTGGACTGATACTTTCTGCAGGAAAGGTGCTCTGCAAGACCTATATAACAGATTATGCTTGCCTGACACTATCTGCAGGAAAGGTGCACTGCAAGACCTCTATAACAAATTATGCTTGCCTGACACTATCTGCAGGAAAGGAACACCACAAGACCTATATAACAGATAATGCAGGCCTGACACTGTCTGCATGAAAGGTGCACTGCAACACCTATATACCAGGCAATGCAGGCCTGACACTGTCTGCGGGGAAGGTGCACTGCAACACCTATATACCAGGTAATGCAGGCCTGACACTGTCTGCAGGAAAGGTGCACTGCAACACCTATATACCAGGCAATGCAGGCCTGACACTATCTGCAGCAAAGGTGCACTGAAAGACCTATATAACAGATCATGCTTGCCTGACACTATCTGCAGGAGAGGTGCAATGCAAGACCTATATAACAGATTGAGCAAGCCCAACACTATCTGAAGGAAAAGAGTACTGCAACACCTACATAACAGATCATGCAGGCCTGACACTATCTCTAGGAAAGGGGCACTGCAACACCTTTATACCAGGGAATGCAGGGCTTACACTGTCTGCAGGAAAGGAACTCTGCAACACCTATATTGCAGGCAATGCAGGCCTGACACTATCTGCAGCAAAGGTGCACTGAAAGACCTATATAACAGATCATGCTTGCCTGACACTATCTGCAGGAGAGGTGTAATGCAAGACCTATATAACAGATCATGCAAGCCCAACACTATCTGAAGGAAAACAGTACTGCAACACCTACTTAACAGATCATGCAAGCCTGACACTATCTCTAGGAAAGGTGCACTGCAACACCTTTATACCAGGGAATGCAGGGCTGACACTGTCTGCAGGAAAGGAACACTGCAACACCTGTATACCAGATCATGCTGGACTGACACTGTCTGCAGCAAAGGTGCACTGCAAGACCTATATAAGAGATTATGCTTGCCTGACACTATCTGCAGGAAAGGTGCACTGCAAGACCTATATAACAGATTATGCTTGCCTGACACTATCTGCAGAAAAGGTGCACTGCAAGACCTATATAACAGATTATGCTTGCCTGACACTATCTGCAGGAAAGGAACACCACAAGACCTATATAACAGATAATGCAGGCCTGACACTGTCTGCATGAAAGGTGCACTGCAACACCTATATACCAGGCAATGCAGGCCTGACACTGTCTGCAGGGAGGGTGCACTGCAACACCTATATACCAGGTAATGCAGGCCTGACACTGTCTGCAGGAAAGGTGCACTGCAACACCTATATACCAGGCAATGCAGGCCTGACACTATCTGCAGCAAAGGTGCAATGCAAGACCTATATAACAGATCGAGCAAGCCCAACACTATCTGAAGGAAATGAGTACTGCAGCACCTACATAACAGATCATGCAAGCCTGACATTATCTCTAGGAAAGGTGCACTGCAACACCTTTATACCAGGGAATGCAGGGCTGACACTGTCTGCAGAAAATATACAATGCAACACCTATATATCAGATAATGCAGGCCTGACCCTGTCTACAGGAATGGTGCACTGCAAGACCTATATAACAGAAAATGCTGGTCTGACACTGTCTGCAGGACCTGTGCACCGCAACACCTATGTAACAGATCATGCAGGCTCGACACTATCTTAATACTAATCACACATCTTGGACATCATTATGTGAACAATCTTCAAGAAACTCACAAAAACTCTAAATGACCACAAGATCATAACTTGAGCTATCCCAGGTGATCAATATCGCTAGACGCTGATGTGATACAGGTTACGTAAAGTTGTGATCATGTTCCTTAGTCTCGACCTAATGACAAGGTTTTTGCACTCTACATATCTTCAGAAACTAGTCCTTCCAGTGGTATATAGGTTATTATACATGTTGAGACTGTATTATCATTAATATCATAGTTGTCATTACTTTGTTACTCATTAACTATTTTCTTTCTTTTTTCCTTTTTACATGGAGTGGGCATGAAATAAAGCTATCAGACCTTTGAGCTCCAAGTGAGACTTTGAATTTGGACCTACTTGTAAATCTTAGTCATATTGTCAATTAATGCTTGCTTAATGAAACTCCTTCCAGAAGTTTATAAGGTATAAGGCAGACACAAAGTTATTACACTGCTAACCTCTGTGACCTTGATCTTGGATCTAGTGACCTGGGTCATGCAAGATTCCTATGGTATCATCATTTTGACAACACTTTCGCAGTTTACTGAAAATCAATTAGTCAGTCTGAAATCAAGCTATTTCAACTTTGACCTAAAGCAGTGAATTAGCCCTTTGACCTAGTGGTCTGGGTTGTGTGATATGCACATCACCTTGTATAAAATTAACACCTGATGCAAGTTTTATAAAAATCCTTCCTGCAGATTAGACGATATGGAGCTGGTACCAAATCAGGCTATTTAACATTGAACTTCCAAGTGTGACCTTGACCTTGGATGGAGTGACCTTGGTCCTGCCTGATTTTCGCTGTACTATCATGGTGAACATTTATATATAGTTATTTGAAAATCAGTCAAATTCTTTCAGAAATACATCTCCGAAAAGGAATCACAGAACAACAGACTGAAGGATAGACATGCATGACTCCATTATAGCCCTGCTATATTTTGTACCTGGAGGGTATAACAATAAACTCGAGTAAACTATTATACAAATGAATGTAAGGTTATGTACTACCGCATTGTTATACATGTCTAAAGTTTGTCCAACATACTTGCATTGTTAAGTACATCTACAATTTTCTGATATGACTACTTTTAGATATCATTTTTAACAGCATCTTTATGAAATATTATAACACAGTGTAAGGAAACCCGACATCTCTTTCTGACATATACAACTGATGGGATTCTACATCTCTACCTCAGATATGCTATACATAATTTAGCAAAAAGACTTACCATTCTGATACATGTATTTCTGGCCTAACATCATCTAGCACATGTTCACTACAACCTTTTTCTAACAGGTCAATTGTTTGGGACTTACTACATTCTGCGTATGATGTTACCCAGCACAAAGTTCCTACAATAACATGTAGAAATTCTAATTTAAACATAGGAACAGGTGCTAAATAATATCTATGTAAACATAATGTTTTATGGCCAAAAATGTACATCCGTGCAGGCTGATCATGGTATGTACTGTTCGCCATTCAATCTGTAAATTTTCAGTGAACACCCCTTTGATAAACAAGTGGTACTGCTCAAATTGAATGATGGACTAATCCATTTTAGAAATTTAGCAGGATAAAGGCTTAAAAAAAAACTTTTTTTTAGAAATTCTGCCTTTTTACATGGAAATATTGCTTTTATGCTCAGTAAGATATCCTAATTGTTTTATAACAGTTCATTCACAAGTAAAGTCAAAATTTAAAATGTGTAATTTGTTTGGTAATTTTTTGGAGAATGAAACACGAAATGCCATCCCCCCACCTTGATGTATTCAGTAACTGCACAAGGAAAAGAAATTATTTGGTCACTGTGCACTGGACGTTTGACGTACTGACCTCAAATCAATAATTATGGGTCATTTACCAGTCATAACTGACCTCTGTATCAAATATGGTCATAGACCAAAGCATTCTCTAGTTATTTGGTAAAAACAGTTCTACTGTTCTGGGTAAATATGACCTTGACCTTTGACCTACTGACCTCAAAATCATAAGCGGTCATCTGCTGGTCATGTTCAACCTCCCTATCAAGTTTCGTGATCCTAGGCCCAAGCGTTCTCAAGTTATCATCCGAAAACCATTTAACTGTTCTGGGTCACTGTGACCTCGACCTTAAATTTACTGATCTCAAAATCAATAGGAGTCATCTGCAGGTTATGGTCAACCTTCCTTTAAAGTTTCGTGAACCTAGATCTAACCGTTATCAAGTTATCGTCCGGAAACTGTTTAACTGTTCTGGGTCACTGTGATCTTGAACTCTAAGCTTCTGATCTCAAAATCAATAGGGGGTCATCTGCTTGCAATGTCCAACCTTCATATAAACTTTCATGACCCTAGGCACAAGCGTTCTTGAGTTATCATCCGGAAACCGATTGGTCTACGGACCGACTACCCGACCGACATCAGAAAAACAACATACATAATCTTTTTGATGATACATTCAAAATTAATCAAGATATTTAGAAAATTTTAAAAGTTTTTATTAACACCCTACGCTAGGATTTTCAAGTACTTTTTGCCAGTTTATTTCCAGTATAGTCTTCTATAGGATTGCAGCCAGCAGCTGTGTCTACTCTCCACTTATCACCCCCATTATCATGGATTTTCCAGTGACTGAATCCTGAATTTGGAAACAATATAAAAGTTGCATAAATTTCTTCCCGTAAAAACGTAGTAATACCATAAGAAAAACTGGAAAACATGCCAAATTGGTAATATACATTTAATATACTACTTATCTTTTCCTTTTCTTTTCTCTGTCTTTATACTTGTTTTAAATTCAGATAACAAAATATTCTTGAAGTAAGTCAAGATAAAGCCTAATGACTAAAGAAACAAAGGAAACTATAGATATGTACTAATATTTACTTTAAAGTTGTTTTGAACATTAGAACTATATTAAACGTTCAGGCATATTAGATATCAAATAAGCTCCCCCTACAGCACTTGCAATAGAAGTCAGAAATGTAACGAAGTAGATCATTTAGTTGACCTCAAACTTTGATGATTACTTCAATTCATATGACACATTTGTGGTATGATACTTACCTTCCCTAGCATCTGGGTTCTTTATCAAGTTATTTTGGTATGGTCTTTTAAAGTACAACTTTTTAAAGTCCTCATCCACTAGGAAGTGGAATATTTCATTTGTGTATCCAAGTTCATGAATACATTTTTCTTTCCAGAACATCTGTATGTTAATGACATCCCGCCACTGTTTACAAACATATACACATGACTTTACTATGTCTTCAGCTGGTACCCACTTTAACACTTCATAAAGAATTTCATCAGGTACTTCTATTGGTGGAAATGTTTCAACAGAATACTCATTATCTACACCATACACTGCTTTCGAACGTCCTTGTGTCTTCCCTGATCCTGATTCATGAGGCGTTCGACCCCAAGACTGACCCATAGCAACCTGATTTACTCTGCCTGAGAAAAAAAGAGACACACATATATATAGAACACATAGAATTAAGACTATGACAAAAGACATGACAAAACAAGAGCTGTCCGTAAGACAGCGCGCTCCACTATTCGGGGATTTGACAGTAAAATGAATATATGTCTGAATAAGAGACCTCTACTTTAAAAGGAAGATACACAAAGGGACATAATTCCATCAAATACACAAATTTGAGTTATTAGGATTGTTACAACACATGCAGATGATGATGATAAAGACATATTTTGAGTTTCAAGTCATTATCTTATAGAGTACCAAAGTTATGTCCAGAAAACGAAGTTTGTAAATAATTTAAGTATAAAAGGGGCATAATCCGGTCAAAAATACAAATCAGAGTTATGGGAATTGTTACCACACATGCACATGCAGATGATGATGATAAAGATACATTTTAAGTTTCAAGTCTTTATCTTATATTGCATTAAAGTAGTATCCAGAAGCAAAGATTGCAAAAAAAGTTTAAGTACAAAAAGAGCATAATTCTGTCAAAAACACAATTAGAGTTATGGGGTATGTAGTCACACATGCAGATGATTATAAACAAGTATTTTTAATATCAAGTCATTATCTTTTAAAGTACCAAAGATATGTCTATAAACGAAGCTTTCAAAAAACAATTTTACATGAAAATAATTCAAAGTATAACTCCTTGGTGACCTTGACCTTGGGTATAATGGGCCCAGCCCCTATACATACTTTGTTTGTATGCTGGACACTGTTTATGTGAACTTACAGTATGATATAAGCAAAAGTAACAAAGACATGACAGAAAAATAGGTTGCCGAAAAACTTTAACCTTAAAAATAACGTAAGTATAAGACTTTGGTGACCTTGACCTTGGGTATAATGGGCCCAGTCCCTATACATACTTTGTTTGTATGCTGGACAATGTTTATGTAAAGTTACAGTAAGATATAAGCAATAGTAACAAAGATATGACAGAAAAACAAAGGTTGCCGAAAAACTTTAACCTTAAAAATAACCTAAGTATAACACCTTGGTGACCTTGACCTTGGGTATAATGGGTTCAGCCCCTACACATACTTTGTTTGTATACTGGACAATGTTTATGTGAATTTACAGTAAGATATAAGCAATAGTAACAAAGATATGACAGAAAAACAAAGGATGCCGAAAAACTTTAACCTTAAAAATAACATAAGTATAACACCTTGGTGACCTTGACCTTGGGTATAATGGGCTCAGCCCCTACATATACTTTTGTTTGTATACTGGACAATATTTATGTGAAGTTACAGTAAGCTATAAGCAATAGTAACAAAGATATGACAGAAAAACAAAGGTTGCCGAAAAACTTTAACCAAGAAGGGTCACGCCGACGCCGACGCCGGGGCGAGTAGTATAGCCCCCCTATTCTCCGAATAGTGAAGCTAATAACAAAATGAAAGGACATCACAAATGCCGGGGGCGTGGTCACTTTTCCCTATAATGTATATAGTAGAAATTTAGAAAATCTTCCTGTATAAAACTGTTAGCTCAATTTTAAAATAATTTCACACAAATTGTCCTTGTGTAACTTTCTACAAATATTGTTCATTTTTTTCTGATTCGTCAAAAACATGGCTGCCAGAGGGCGTGGTCATTTTTCATAAATAGTTTCTTTAAAAAAATACTGAATGGATTTGATGAAACTTTACACAAATTATCTCTGCGTAGCCCTCTTTAAGAATTGTTCAAATGGTTCCGGTTCATTGAACATACGAGTCGTTTTGGTTAAAAATAGGTTTTCAGCTATCTTTTCCTCTAGAGCTTTGATGTTTTGCATGTGATATAAGGGTTTGACTCTCTACAATAATTGATCAAATTAAGGTAAAAAAAAAAATGGCTACGCCTCTGTGACATGTACTTACTATAGGCTTAAAATAAGAAACTTTGAAAATCTTCTTCTCTGAATCAATAATATCTAGAGCCTTGAATAATTGGCGTATGATATCAGAGTTGTGCTGTCTACCGTAATTATACAAATTATTGCCCTATGTTAAAAAATGTGTGTGACATGTATAAATTATAGGCTAACATAGAAGAAATGTGTCAGCAGCGCCAGAAATTTTCCAGAATGAAATTACACAAGCGTTAGATGGATTGCAAAACGTGATGAACATCGCAGATGACATTATTCTGTACGAAGAAGATGAAAAAAGTCATGATCAGTTCCTTGAAGCATTATTTCAGAGATTGAGAGACAAAAACTTAACTCTGAATAAAAAGAAATGTATCTTCAAAGTGAATCAAATCAAATACTATGGATACATATTCTCTGATCAAGGAATATCTCCATACCCTGAAAAGGTCACACCTATCAAGATAGCAGCCTGTCATACGACAGTGGCAGAACTACGAAGTTTTCTATAAAGAATTTAAATGTGTATCTTATGGTCGTGATTCACGACTATAGCAGATATCCGTCTGTAGAAATATTGCACAATTTTCAGCAGCTACTGTCATTCCAAGACTGAGAAATATATTCTCTATGTTCGGAATACCCTCAGTAGCCCGTTCCGATAATGGCCCACCGTTCCAAGAACAGGAATTTGCAAACTTCGCAGCAGAAATAAGATTTAAACATAGTCGAAACACCCCCATTACATCCTGAAGCAAACGGAATTGCAGGAAAATTTATGAAAACACTGACAAAAACTGTTCTTGCTTCACACATTCAAAGACGAAATTTGAAGAAAGAACTGGAAACGTTTCTTTTGAACTATAGGGCTGTACCACACACGAGTACAGGACTTCCGCCCAGTACCCTTATTTTCGGAACGAATGCTCAAACCAAGCTACCGGAATTCTGACCCAAGCGATCGGATAAATACGTGAGCAAATGTGATGCAAATTTGCGCAGAAAGAATAAACCGTATGCTGACAAGAGGAAGAAAGCATGACCTGTGCATATGAAAGTTGTTGATTCGGTGCATCTGAAACAAAAGAAAATGCACTATCAACGCCATTCAGTTACAAGCCTGGAGTTATTGTGAACAAAAAGGGACCATTAATAACTGTAAAACAAGGGGAAAAATTTGTTACTCGACATGTTTCTTGTTTCTGGATATTACAACCATTGGCACCGAAAGTTCCAGCCAAACCACCCGAAACCGCTATCCAACCTCCAAGGAAACCGCCCAAAACCAAAACCTTAACCGAAAGGGAATATTACCAAGCCAATTCGTTAACGGGATTGATATTAATAAGTTGAAGTATACTTATTTAAACGCTCATATTGGAATTTGTATTCATGAAAAACTGGAATTTATTCCAATGAATTACGCCCTAAATGCCAGGCGTATATGCCATTTACAGTTAGACCACACTGTTGGATGTTATTTGAAAGTAATAGACCATTTTCCCATCCCCTTGTTACATGCAGAGTTATCTGCACATTGTAATCCAATATCCGAGGCGCAGACTGCTGGGTCGAGGCATTGATATATCGTAGTAGTCGCTCTATCTTATAAAATATCTGACAAAATTTATTTTATTCTTGCTTTGTTCTTTTACTAGGACTCTCTTGTATGTATAATTATATGTAATAGTGTAAGAAATATTAAACTATTATCTTGACATGTAATTGCTCACAAATAAAGAACTTTTATGATATCTTTAAATCATAAATGAAATAATTACTTCGCTATCTGCAAGAACTGGTAAGTAACGTTTGAGATGCAAGGATGCCCCTTATTATTATTTTTTAATATCACACATTTTCTATCGGTTGGTTCCATAATGAAGACCTCATGATAAGTATTACGTTGCAAGTGAAAACAAGAGCTGTCACTAATGGTGACAAATGCCCCCGCAGCGTCATGACCTTTGACCTGGTGACCTTGACCTTTGACCTGGTGACCTCAAAGTCAGTAGGGGTCGTGTACTCAATAAGTACTATCAGCATGTGAAGTTTAAATGTCCTGGGTGCAGTGGTTCGCGAGTAAAGTGCCTTCATGCAAAAAGTTAGCGTTTTGACGAACGAACGAACGGACGGACGGACAGTTGAAAACTAATATGCCTCCCTTCGGGGGCATAAAAAAACAAAAAACTAAAACCCGCACTAAATACACCAGTTTCCCATTAGGCGAACTTTATAGTGAAAAAAGAACATCTGTGTTTTAACTGTTTAAGGAAACATCAAGTGTCGTCGTGCTGTTCCACAAATAGATGTCGTCACTGTCAGCGCAAACATGATTCAAGCATAATTCCAGACCGGATACACTACTCAAGAAAGCTGTTGCCCAGGTATGTTTTTCCATTGTTTCCACACAGACAAACATTCTTTTTGATGAGGGAGCTCAGCGTTCTTTTATAACTGAAATATTGGCAGAAAAGTTACATCTTCCCCGAAACCGGAAGTGAGGTAGTACATTTAGCGTCTTTCGGTGATACCAGCCAGCGAGTTCGAAACATAACCGAGGGAACTATCTCTCTTATTACAGACGATAAAGAAAAAATAGAGATAGAAGTGTTGATTGTGCCAAAAATAGCTGTTCCGTTACGCAATGTGAATCAGAACATTTCATTTCTACCATATTTACGCGATTTGAAATTTGCTCATCAGGTTACATATGACAAAGAATTTGAGATATCGTTGCTGATTGGTGCAGATTATAACTGGAAAATAGTTCAGGACAGAGTGTTCAGAGGGAACGGTCCAACTGCGGTACAGTCAAGAATTGGATATCTTCTGTCAGGTCTGTTTCCCGTATTCGCATACCAGCAACTTCCGGTTTCCGCACAAGGAAGACCCACAAACCACATGCTTAACGTTCTTACGTCACCAACAGACCCCTGTGATCTTGAGATATTTTGGAGGCTTGAGTCTTTAGGAATTTCAGAAAATGAAGAACATAAATCTACATCTGCTTATCAAGAGGATTACATGCGAGATTCAATAACCTATAGCAATGGACGTTATACAGCAAAACTACCTTGGAAAGATGACCATAAGACTTTACCCACTAATTATGACATAACGAGGAAACGTACTGAAAACATCATCAAGCGTCTACGTCAAGACCCACAAATCTTACAGAAATATGGAGAAATTATCAAAAATCAGGAGACGAGAGGTTTTCTTGAGAAGGTTGATGAAACTATCGTACCACAACATCAGGTACACTACATCCCGCACCACGGAGTTAAGAAAGATTCTGTTACTACACCGATACGCATAGTATACGACTGTAGTTGTCATCAGTCACATGGCCAGCCCAGTCTTAATGATTGTCTAAAATCGACCCCACCTGAGCTCAATGACATTACCCACATCTTGATGCGTTTCCGGTTACACAAGTACGACGTATCTTCCGACATAGAAAATGCCTTTCTCCAGATACAACTAGCAGAGGAAGACAGAGATGTCACGAGCTTTTTATGGCTGGGCGATCCAAAAGATCCCGACAGTACGTTGATCACATACAGGTTCAAGGCAATTCTTTTCGGCGCAACATGTTCCCCATTTATTCTAAATTCGACACTCTTGAAACATCTAGAAAGTCACAGTGATGTATGGGTCAGTAACAGTTTGAAACGAGACTTGTATATAGACAACATCCTGACAAGTTTTGAAGATGAGAACCAGACGCTTGCTTACTTCTAGGATGCGCGCATTCTGCTGTCGTCTGCTAACTTCTATCTCCGCTCATGGAATTCTAACAGCCAACGACTACGAAACCTAACCGCAATTGAATGCAGAAACAGATATGCTGATGTTTCAACCAACACATATACCAATCAGAGCCATTACAACGAAACGTGAAATTTTACGATAAACGTCAAGATTGTATGATCCACTAGGTCTGCTTAGTCCGGTTACATTACGTGCTAAAATTATGTTACAAAACATTTGGCAAGAGAAGTTCGACTGGGATACTCAGTTACCAGCTGACATACAACATAGATGGGAAAACCTTGTGAATGACTTGAATACCATATCCACAACCAAATACAGACGATGTTAATTTGAAATCCCTGCCGCAGACGAGAAATCCCAGAAAGCAGCAGACACTTTACCTCTCACCCTATATGTTTTCGTAGACACAAGCCAGTCTTCATATGGAGTTGCAGCATACATCTGCAAGGGACAACAATCATCACTTATTATGTCGAAGAATCTTGTAGCACCACTTAAGAAATTTACGTTACAACGACTAGAACTAATGGCAGCTACAGTTGGTGCTCGGTTAGCGAACCACATACAGAAGACACTTCAGCACACAGATGTTTACCTCTGGACAGATGAACAAATAGTTTTATACTGGTTGCAAACAGCTAAATCCTTACCACGATTTGTCCAAAAAAGAGTTAATGAAGTGAAATAACTTACTAAGAACAGCAAGTGGAAATACTGCCCCACCACTCAAACCCCGCTGATCTACTTACCCGAGGAATTACAGCTAAGCAATTTGCAGAGAACGAAAATTGGCTGAATGGACCACCGTGGATCAACGACACTTCAAATTGGCCTACATGGAGTATGAATGAAGCTTCGGTACTCACAACTTTGCACGACACTTCCGGTGCTAATCCCACGACTATACGTATGGAACCAGCGTTTATCCCCGGCATTCATCAAGTTATTGTTATCAACAGATTCAGCACATACTAGAAGCTATTACCTGCAACAGCATACGTCATGAGGTTTATACATAACTGCAGACGTTCTAGCAGACGACTCGAACCCTTGTACAGTGAACTTACACACGCAGAGAGAACATAGCATTTAAACTGTCAAACCATTACTTACCAGGAAGAAATCGTCAACATGAGATCCAGTAAATCACACTCACAACTTGTCAAGCAACTAAGATTATTCATCGACACCGATCGTGGAGTCCGCTGTGGAGGTAGAATTCACAACGCGCCGCTGGCCGAGAGTTCGAGATTTCCTTACCTGTTACCATCAAGACTTCTCATGACCCGCTTGATTGTTCTTGATTGCCGCCAGAGTTCTACATGCGGGCGTTGACTCTACTATCACTTACGTTCGCCAGAAGTTCTGGATCCCAACCATTCGTCAATGTGTAAAGACAATCATCCATCTCCCTTACCCAGATGTAGAGTACAAGATACAGTACCGTTCACAGTAACAGGTGTCGACTTCACAGGCGCACTGTACGTCAGAAGTAAGAATGAAACTGAAGAGAATGCATATATCTGTTTATTTACATGTGCATCCACACGAGCGGTTCACTTAGAAGTTGTCCGAGATTTATCTGAAGAATCCCTTCTTCAAGCTTTTAGGAGATTCACCAGCCGTAAATCTCTACCACACGTCATGATCTCCAACAACGCTTCAACATTCATGGCTGCTTCTAACCATATAAGACGTATGTTCGAATCGCGGAAAGTACAAGACGCCCTTACCAGTCAAGGATCCACGTGGAAGTTCATACCCAAGCACGCTCCATGGTTTGGCGGCTGGTGGGAGAAATTAATCGGGTTCACAAAGATAGCACTCAAGAAGACTATTGGTCTTTCTTACGTTAACTTCGAAATGCTACAGACGGTAGTTACCGAAATACAAGCCGTTATGAATGACCGGCCTCTAACATACGTCTCTCGTTATGAATCCAGAACCACTCACACCAGCACATCTTCTATATGGCAGATGCATTACAACATTACCGTTTCACGACCCTAAAGATGAAATAGTCCCAAGTTCAATCCTTGGTGGACACCGTTACATTAATGAACAAGCCAAGATCCAGATAAACCTGATAAACGACTTCCGGAAATGCTGGAGACACGAATATCTTACTGCTATCCAAGAGCAACATCGTACATCAGCGCGGAACAAACAATCCATAGCGGTAGGCGACATTGTACAAGTTCATGATGAAGTTCCACGTGCACAATGGAAGTTGGCAGTCATGGAAAAACTCGTACCCGGTAGAGATAGACTGGTTCGGTCAGCGAAAATTAGAACAGACAATGGTTCTACTAATAGACCAATAGTAAAACTCTACCCTTTGGAAATTACAGAACTGTAGATGTGATATACATCATTCGTGAAAAATGACACTGATACGATGTTTTGATATATTTGATTTAGACGATGGATTATTCTTTTTAGTTTTAATACATTCTTGTGAAATGACGCGTATAATCATAGTGACTTTAACTGATATTTACATGATGCTAGTATCTGAAATTGTGTACTTTCGCATTTGTTAGTTTACATGTGATAACTATACATTTGTTAACTTAATCATTTAAATCATTATTTTCCTAGAAAAGACTTACAATTTACACATAACACTAGCATTATCTAACATTTCGCGCCCCCAGTATGTCCGCGAGATAGATACGTTCTAAAGTATTGTAGTGTTAATAACACGTTACGTCTTACCGCATTTATGACGTCAACGTCAATTCCGACGTCATTTTAATTAATGCTGTTATTGTTATGTATGCTATCAAGAGATTCAAAATACAGATACGAACTGACACAACGTATTTTATTGTTTCTTTGCTGGATCTTACTTACACTACCTTTTAGCTCCAAATTACCAACTTTCAAACATTACTTGAATTTGATTTAGACAAACATAATCAACTATGTCTCTTATAGACACAATTTTCCCAACGTGGAAACAAAGTTTGATTCTCTTTGTTTTTCGCTATGTGACATTTTTATTTCTCTATATAACCCGGTGTCAATTTAAATCTATATTTAACCTGTTTAGTGAAGATCCGGAAGCAACTATTGCCTCTAGAGTGTTAACAACATTTTGCGCCATGATATTACATCGGGACGTAGTTTTTAATCACAGATACCAAGTTTCAATAAAACAACGTATAAACTAAATAGATAACAAATTGTTATTTGTGTCTTCCGATACCACTTACACACATACTTATCGTGCATAAACATCATTAAAAGTATTTGTCATTCACTATATGTAAGAATTTAGTTTAATTTAGGCCATACCAAATTGATAAATAGTTCTTCGGAAATTTTTTTTTAAAAAAAAGAGTGGGAGCGAGCGAGCGAAATTTTTATTTTATTTTATTTTTCTCAATTTTGATCTTTTCAGAGGCGGGTAGATTTTACATGGAACGAGCGGTTTTTTTAAAAATTTTTTCCCAGCTTGGACCTTGTGGAGGCAGTTATGATTTTACATGACGTTAACATTTCTTTAGAAATAACACAGAAATTAAACATTTACAGTGTGACTAACATAGTAGATAGCTTTTTCTATATGTTTTAAAGACTACATGAATGGTTTTGCAAATAAATTATTGCCAAAACTCACTGAATCACTTTGTTTTTATTTAGTATTTACAATTACTAAGGGATGAGTGTCTAATTTTTAATTTTGATTTTTCTACATTAATCTGAAGGCGTGCCCATTTAACGACAGAGGATAAGGAATATTTAAGACCAAACGGGCACCTGAGTGGAATAACATATTTATCTTCTGAAACCCAGTTAGATGGCTTCGACACATAACCATCTTTGTGCCCCTAGTGAAACTCCAACCCAAAGAGAAAGTAATAAACCACTTGACCAGTGGGACCAAACGGAGTTGGGCATACAAATGCTTCGACATTGCTCGAAACCCATTGGAATAATTTCTTAACAAATCAGGCTAGTTTAAGTTTTTGTGGTAGAGGTTAATTTCAGTCTAAAATGATAACAGACGGACAAAGAATAATCCAAATATGGCCACCCTTAAAAGTGTTATTTGTTGTGCTTTGATTGACCTAGAAATTTTTGAGTTGGGAAGGTCTGTTTTTCTGTTTCTTTCTTTCAATCAATCAATTCACAGCCAATTAATAATTATACATACAGGGAAAATTGGGGTTACAATAGGACATATTTTGTTAGAAATTATTTTTATACCTACACTACTTATTTGAAAAGCTAAACAATTTTTTAATTGACTGAATGCATTTTGATAGAATATCTGACTGTTGTACTAAAGAAGTTACTTTCAAAAAGATTTGGGCAGAGACAATGTGATGGATCGGTCAGGATCTGTGAACAAACTTTTTTTTAAAGATAACACTCGGCTTTTGCTCTAGATCTAACACACTGAACTAAACAACTGATAACAAATGGTTTGAAAGCTTTATATCTGAACAATAATTCTATGTTTAATGCAAATATTTTTAATTGCATCCTCGTGCACGTCTTACAAGTCGATCTTCTTTCTTTTCACTGTATTGAAAATCGTAAAACGTGCCTACTTCATCACCTATCGAAGGCCATGTGTGGCACTAGCACAGACACTCTAGATTTAAAACAAATGATGAACAACACCATAATTCCTGACTGTTTTAGTTTGGGTCATCAGCTATATGTATTATGGACGCAAGAATTCCGACCAATATCACTTTGACGCATTAAAACAGCGATAAAACCTGTTTTGTCGTTATCATTCCGGACCGCGTTATCAGAAAAAAATCTGTTTTTTTTTTCGGAGATTTTTATGTACGTGCGGGCGGGTGAATTTTATTATTTTTACACGGGAATGAAATTATTGATGCGGTTGTTCCGACGAACGACATATCAATTTGGCATGTCCTTATCAAATTCATAAAACTTTGAACTTACTCAGTGTGCTGAAATCTTCTGTTTTACTTTAAATTCCGTAAATACAATGACCTTGAAAAGTCAAGCTATTTTATTTTGATTTTGTTACCATATCTATTTTTGTAAGCCCTTTTATTTTGTTTCGTGTCTGATTTTATATTTTTGAACATACTTGAATTACCCTTAATTCATATCATCTCTGCATTTAGATGTACTTGCGCATCGTTCTTGTCTGAACCAATATCTAAATCGAAACAAGATATCTGTATACGCTCACATTTAGCGAGATGTGTGAATAAAACGTGTCGAACTTACCTGGCGTTTATTTCCTTACACCCATAAACATTTAGAACTCACACCTTAGACTTTATAGTCTTGTTATTCGTATACTCAAAAATTATAAACGAAACTATCCAAGTATCGTGTAGTTCTGATTTATTATGACATCGCGCATGCGTACATATAATCACATACTTTCTAATATTTACTTGGGCGGATTATTACTTGGGCGGAGCTTGACAATCTTTATCTAATCCTTCTACTAATCTTTTTTGTGTTATTTAGGAAATCCTTCCTATACTTCAAGTTGGAAATGTTTCAGTTAAATATTCCACGATAAAGTCATTGCTTGTTTTTTGTTTTTGAAGATAATGATGGTGAGTCTGACTGAAGGATCTGTATAATTTTAAGCGAGGCATGTCACTACGAGTCTGAGTATGCAATGTTATACACGTTATAATTGCTTTTTAAAAGATGCAGCTTGCTAAAAGGCCGTTGCACTGTTTTCAATTTGCTTTAAATGTGGTCGAGACATTTCCAAGAACTTTTCTCTATGGACGTTTTTATTTTAATTTACATACATGTGTATCTACTTAAATATTTACTCCAACATTTTCAGCGATTATTAGGGTATTATCCATGTCCGTGTTAAAGGTAGGAAAGGAAAAATGAATGACCAATTTAAAATTGGGATTCAAATATGAGATCCAAGAACTGAAGCAAACTATGAAAATAAATTCTTGACAAATATATTTTTTGACTTTCTTACTGGTTTACACCTGGTCCAGAATAAATAATACTTTCTTGTCTAAATAACTGAAACGTAATAGTTATTGTTCGAGGAATAGGTCTGCATTCTGTTTATAGACCTGTGAGGTTTTCAAATCTCCTCACAGGTCCATAAACACCATGCAGACTTATACTGAGAATGATAACTGACTTACCTACATGCTTCTTTGTTTAACATAGTCCAGATTGGTTTCAGATATGTAAAACGTTTGTAACATGTATGTATGATTAAAAACAAATAATTAGAAGAAGGAAAAAGACAATATGTGCTACAATTTATCGGATACTATTAATATAACAAAATGCCCAACTTGCTACACACCTGTAAATATATTTGTCAGCAATTACGACATGACATTTCGTATTGCATGAAAAATCCGTGCACATTTGGGAAATACTGAGGTCAGCAATGTGTGTCTAGTCAGTTAGTCAAAATTTGACGATAATAGAATTTAATAAGGGTTTTTTTTTAACATAATTATTTGATAAAACTGCAAATTTATTAAAGAGGCACCACAAAATAACTGTATTCTTTTGTGTTTCCATGATGGTAATTATACATAAGGGAGTCAGTGGAGCAGTGGTTAGCAGGTTGGACTACAACGCCAGCGGTCCGGGTTCGATTCCTGATCGCGGCTGATATCCCGACTAGTGTTCAGTGCTGGGTGATATGCTTAAATCGGTACTGTTTTCGGCAGTATCGGCCTAGACTGGATGCTGGGGAGGTAAATATGACACCTGCCGTGGGCTCGGCTGGAAATAAGTTGTTCCATCCATTCCAGGTGGGGACTTTCGTCGACTACCCACGTTAAGGTTGAGAATTAGGCCTTGAGAAACGAAAATCAAACAACACCAAATCATAGAAAGAAAGAGTTGTTTGACATAAAAATTGAACAGCATGCAAAACACGTATATTACTTTACGAAACAAGTGTCAGTATACTGATATAACCATTGAATTCCGGAAAAGGAGTGCCTAAAGGGGCCCCACTTCCGGACAGTCAAACGCCCAAAAAAATCCTCACCATTTTCAAAGAACTGTTACACATGTTCGTTTCGATGCATTTGCAATGGCGTGCGAGTAGTGAAAATTCGCACAACAAGGAGGAACACAGTTTTCAGCAATTGTTTATCTTTATTTCTTTTTTTCTTTACAAATGGTATTCGTTTTCAAAGGGAGACAAATTTTTCCGAATATTTTAAGTACAAATGGCATTCATTTTCAAAGGGAGACAACTTTTTCCGAATATTTTAAGTATTCGTCGAGAAAAAGTTGTCTCCCTTTGAAAATGAATATCGTTTGTAAAGAAATAAAGATAAACAATTGCTGAAAACTGTGTTCCATCTTGATATGTGAAATTTCACCACTCGCACGCTATTGCAAATGCATCAAAACGAACATGTGTAACAGTTGTTTGAAAATGGTGAGTTTTTAAAGGCGTTTGACTGTCCGGAAGTGGGGCCCCTTTAGGCAGTCCTTTTCTGGAATTCAATGTTTATATCAGTATACTGACACTTGTTTCGTAAAGTAATATACATGTTTTACATGCTGTTCAATTTTTATGTTAAACAACTCTTTCTTTCTATGATTTGGTGTTGTTTCATTTTTGTTTCTCAAGGCCTAATTCTCAACCTTAAACAAGAAACTTTACTTTACCTTTACTTTACATGATTTGCACGAAAAATATGAGATATGCAAGAATTTAGTCTCAAATTGACAGTGAGATATATTAGGCCAAGACAATGTGTTTAATGTCTTAAAATTGTATTGAATTAATGTAGTAATATGTACATAATTCAGTGTTTTAGCTAAATTTCGATCACATTTTGTTCCTACAATGTGAGACAGTTATTTATCTATATTCTTAGAACTATACTAAAAAGAGACTGACTGAATAAGTTTGCAGATAAAGTTGTGAAAACACATTTATTCAGGTAGGGCCTAAATTGTCCACCTGAAAAGCTGTATTTTACCAGTATTATAAGAATGATTTTCATAAAGTTTTTATGGGCGAAAAAAGTAGGTCACTAGGTCGTGGTGGGTCTTTAAGTTCTTTAATTTGCTACTTAAATAAACATTGCCGTATAAAAGTATTGATATAGATTTGTCATTACATTGTCACAAGAAATGCGTATCACGTTAGCCAGTGATGCGTGCCCATTACGTTACACACAAAAGCGTAATTAGGTTCTCTTTTATATTTTGGTAAAACAATCTTAGCAGACTAGGCATTTCTCCTAAGCGTATATCATCTCGATCGGGATAAATTACATACACTAACCGGTGTGACGTGGATAACATAGGAAAAATAGAACACATAAAAGTTTTGATAACTTTTTATTAGGAAAGTGCTATTATTCTATACCTATTTTATCTATCCAATCACGAACGTTCATTTGCAACACGTGACCGTACAATATATTACGGTATTTGGATGCACGTGCGTACCAAAATCCTGTATTTTCTGTATTTGGACGCACGCGCGTACAAAAAATCCTGTATTTTCTGTATTTGGACGGTTCAACAGTCCCATGTTAAACATACGATAAAGCCCGAAACGCGTGAAAATGTTCCGAATGTAAATCGGATGAAGTAAGCGCTCTAATATGTACAGAGTTTGATTATGCGTCTTGAAATCTGGATTTAATTTGAGATTTTTTTTGTCTACAACACACAAAAACGATTCAAGGGATAACAATGCTATCTGATTTAGATATTAAAACGTTCGTTAATAATCAAAAACTTAAAAATACAGTAAAAAGGATCATCAGATGTTGGAATATTTGAAAAGTCGCTTAAAGAAGCCATTCCGGACGAAACCTAGAAATTGGTATCAGCCCTGACTGATAGCTACCTCAGCAGTTTTTATTTAACGGTTAAGAAACAAAATGGAGAAGATTATGAATGGCAACGGACGGGCGGTCAGCATCCAAAACATGTCTGCTCTATAATTCAGTTTTCGTCGGATCTTCACCAAACTTGCTGACAATGTTTTTGGTGGCATTTACTCCTTGATTATAGTCCTTGAATTACTCGAAAAACGGGGAATTTAGCCTTGTCCGCTCTTTTAAGTCGAACAGTTTTCATCCGATCTTCACCAAACTCGCTGACAATATTTGTGGGCATAATATCTCAGCAAAGTATTATTACCACCAATTTAATCGTCAAATGGCTGTTGTAGGGAGGTTGCACCATATACTTTTTTAATGATGATACGCAGAAAAAACAACATTCAATGAATTACGTATATTACGTATGAAGTGAAATAAATATAGAATAAAAAGGTTATTTAAGGTCTAACATTGTTCGGTATAATATATATTTGCACTCATACCAAGCTGGGAAAAACTAGAAAAGACAGGAATACAATATTCAGTGAAACATTTTTAATTTAAACTATTATTATTATAGAAAGATAAAATAGATATAGAATAAAAAGGTTATTTAACATTTTACTGTACAATACGAGATATATTTGGACTCGTACCCAGCTGAGAAAACCATATTGAACTCGCCTAGCGGCTCGTCCAATATGGTTTTCTCAGCTGGGTACTCGTCCAAATATATCTCCGTATTGTACAGAACAATGTTGAATAACCTAATAATATTCACCATCATGAAAACCTTGAAAGATACATGTATTCTAAAAACGTAAGGAAAGTAAGGCACATATTTTCGCTGGAAGATGTTTTTCTTTCTTATAGACAACATATCGAAAACATACAAAATATGGGTATCCATGGTTTTCCGGAGATATTTCGACTTAATCCTCAGATTAAGAATGAGTTCTACAAAGAAAACAATTTTCATGATCAAAAATTTAAACAAAAATATTTATTTTGCTTACTTCTGATTGGCTTTATTGTAAAATATGATTTATTACATTCACTGCATTTGTCTTTCTGCGTTTTACCTTAAACTTTAGCTGCCACGTGATATAATTATCAAAAAATCAAGGCTTTGCCTGATTATCTAGGTTCAGAGTTCAGGTTTGCAGAATTTGATCGGACAAACGCTGGACCGAGGACAGATAGCGATTAATCACAATTATGACAATAGCTCGTTTTGAGAAAGTTGTGCCCTGGTCAGCTAAACATTGGGCCAGTAGTACAGAAAGAAAAATGTGACAACCTGATAGCCATGATTTTGTTAAATTTGATAATTTGAACAATTTAAGTATAGGGTGCCTTAAGGAACATAAGTGCAAGATTAAAATCACACAGACCGTTTCTTACAAGAAGGTTTTAAAATTTCCACTAATTTTAACGAATGTAGTTTGAAAATAAAAATGGAAGTAGTGTCATCTATAAATTTTTTAATCGGACTACCAGTTTCTGGTAATACGCCTTTCTTAAGATTTTCTTTTATGTTGTCATGATAACCAAAACCAAAGTTCAGCACGGAATCGGTTTATTTGAACAACTTTAGGAGATGACCAGCCTCTGAACATTCATTTCAACTTTCATTTATTTCCAAAAAGTAATTTTAGAAGTGTCATTTACAGAAGACTTTGACAGAAGTACGGTGACTGATATACGCTCGGTGTTTGTCGAGTGTTCACAATTATTGTACCCCCCGACAACAAAGTTGTAAGGGGGGTATACTGGTTTCAGGTTGTCTGTCTGTCTGTCTGTTTGCCGTCTGTCCGTCCGTCTGTCCGTAGACGCAATCTTGTGCGCACCATCTCTCCTTATCCCCTTGACAGAATTTAATGAAACTTCACACAAGTGATCAGTACCAACAGTAGTTGTGCATGGGGCATGTTAGGTTCTTTTAGAAAAAAATTTGCAGAGTTATGGGACTTTGTTTTTTTGTTACTATACTATATACATAGACACAATCTTGTGCGCACCATCTCTCTTCATCCCCTTGACACAATTTAATGAAACTTCACACAAGTGATCAGTACCAACAGTAGTTGTGCATGGGGCATGTTAGGTTCTTTTAGAAAAAAAAATTTGCAGAGTTATGGGACTTTGTTTTTTTGTTACTATACTATATACATAGACACAATCTTGTGCGCACCATCTCTCCTCATCCCCTTGACACAATTTAATGAAACATCACACAAGTGATCAGTACCAACAGTAGTTGTGCATGGGGCATGTTAGGTTCTTTCAGAAAAAAAAATTTGCAGAGTTATGGGACTTTGGTTTTTTGTTACTATACTATATACATAGACACAATCTTGTGCGCACCATCTCTCCTCATCCCCTTGACACAGTTTAATGAAACTTCACATAAGTGATCAGTAACAACAGTAGTTGTGCATGGGGCATGTTAGGTTCTTTCAGCAACAAAAATTGCAGAGTTATGGGACTTTGTTTCTTGTTTACATACTATTTACATACAGTCTGCATATGCAATCTTGTGCGTGCCTAATCTACCAAACCCTTGCACACAATTTAATGAAACTTCACACAAGTGATCAGTACCAACCCTAGTTGTGCATGGTGCATGTTACATTCTTTTAGATAAATATTCTGCATAGTTACGGGACTTTGTTTTTTGTTACTATACTGTATACATACAGTCTATATACATACAGTCCACATAATTATGCAATCTTGTGTGCGTCAAATTGCAATGTACTGTGTCAGTACATGCGGGGGGGGGGGGGTACATTCATCACCTTTAGTGATAGCTCTAGTTATTACTAACTTTGAATGCTTTTGTACAAGGCAAAGCAAAAAAAGAAACAGAATAATGGTACAACTTGCATGTTAATAAATATTCATGGAAGGTTTAAAAAAATCTAAAATACGGATAATGTTCATGGTAAAGAATAAAAGAAATTTAATGAAATTCCGCCAAATGATAAGTTTGTTATGTACAAATATGTAGATTTTTTAACAATTAAAGGGCAATAACTCTAAAGTTACTAATGAAATCCGGGCGAAATTATGTGTGCACAACCACATTATGTTGATCTAAATTCAATTGAAGTTTCATAGTTCTAGCTCAAATATATCAAAAGTTATGAAGCAGAAATTGCCATATTTATAGTGCCCTATATAGTTAACACTAGAAACTTCTAAGGGCCATAACTCTGGTGTAACTTGGGCAATCTGGCTGAAACTTGACGGGCCGCATAACATCATACTGGTAAACATGTATTTGAAGTTTTATTTAAATATTCCCAACCAGTTCCTAGATATGGCAGCTCCGGACGGACAACGCCAAAACTATATCCCTCCGGCTTCGTCGGGGAATAAAAAAGGATATATACAACATCAGAAAACACGTTCAAAGCCTAGTCAAGTAGTATACGTATTCCTTATCAAGTATTTAAAGACATGAGCACATTAGAAATTTAGTAATAAGTAATTTTCTCTAAAAATATACAAAAAACTACCACATCTTAACAGCAGATGAAACAATAAATGTATTTGCAAAACGACATATGAGTGATGTCATTTGTGTTGAACATTTGAAAAGCGACCCGGAAAAATTGAAAAAAAAATCATTCATTGTTTTTTTAAGTTAATACTAAGCGACACTTATGCCTCAATTTCAGTCACATTTTTCAGGGCAGTATTTCAACACACATGTAAAGACAACAAATTATTTTATTTAAATAGTCAAATGAATTGGTCAAAATATGAAAAAGGCAAAGCCTCTGAGCGAGCGTAGCATAAACGGCAAAGAAACTATTCACTGATTAAAACAATTTCGAGAACATTTCACTTAAGGAAAAGTTGAAGGAAAGAAACAAAAATTTAGTATCATTATACCTGTAACAGCGAATAGCATACGTTGCAAAATTTACGGAAAGCCGGTGTTACGGTGACGTCATTACATGTTTGTGGCGTTTTTATTGCTTATATGCTTATTTATGACATTTTATCCATTTTCCGGCCAATGCTTAACCTTGTAAACGAAAATCATTTTTTTCTACCAACTGGAAAACTTTCTTGCATTATTTTGAGTGATGGATAATATTCAGCAATCAAATGAAGTTCTGTATTCACTGCCAACAAAGCATTTCCTGTGGGCACCTGCCCTCTAGGGACACGCACTTCGTAAAATAAAAGCAAATTTGAAATTATTTCCATAACATAACTTTTTTAAAAATAAAGACACCTTATGAACATAGAGATAGTAACTCAAATATAAAATAAAAAAACAAAAACAATTTTCCCGACTTTGACGGAAGTAGAACAAAATGGCGGCATCCAAAATGGCGGCGCCCAGGCGAGAGGAAAATTTTTCAGCTACATCACTTTGCCCCCATTTGGCACACATTTGCTATATTCGCCTACACATTGCCGTAAGGCGAGCTACCTGATTTGTCAGACATTATCAATATCAAAGTTATGTATTTTATAGGTATATGTCGATAAAATTATTTATGTCGTTGTTGTACATTTTGGCGAATGTGTCCCATTCTAAATTATGTTAATGTATGTACTACGGTAAAAGCCAATCAGGGAGTTCCTTTTATCACGTGATACCGTTTAAACAATCGGAAAACGGCATCTTCCTTCTTCGAAAAAATTCCAGTGTGAAAAGCACGCTTCCTTCCTCTAAGTTTATTATGGCTAATTTCTGGTTTTATCTTACCACCACATATTTTCCCATACATAGTCCTCAGACTCACACATGCTTCGTTTTGAAGAGATGCACATAAATGCATATATCTAGGCCACCTTTACCTTTATTGATTGACCCTTCTGAATATTTAGATCACACCACCGTGTCTAAACGTTAAATGGTTAATACATATCATTCGAGTTTGAATTTTAAACTAGTTTGAGTTTGAGGAAATTTAATTTGATAAATGCTGCTTAGATGACTTAACGGAAGTTAACTCTTGACATACATCAATTAAAAGCTTTAAACCGAAAATGGTTTTGGTCAGCAGGCGCATGCGCGGCTTTGTTGAATAAATGCAGCTCACTGATGGATCTGGATGAAAAGAAGATCGACAGTAATGGCACCATAATAACATGTCCTGCTAGAACTTTGTAATGCTCATCAAGCTTAACTGACATTTATCATTGATGGTGCTCCTATGATAATCACAACAACATCATTAGTAGAAAAAGTGACATAATTTTATAAAGCCAGAAAGTAATAGAACCGTTGCATCACATGTCATGACATCACTTAGAACCAGTCATATTTGAATATTTTATGTATATCTGTCTGAAATTTGAAAAGAATTGTCGCCGGTCATCATTATAGTTGAGTTGTGTCCCTTGAATAAAGATGGCGTCTTATTTTTCACGTGGATAATTTTAACTTTTTATTATTAAAATGGAAGTGGACATAAATGAGTTGCGTGCTAAAATTGGATGTTTTATGCAGCCTAATAAGACTGTTTTTCGTTTGGCTATTCTAAGTATGCCAAAAAGTGCTTGTACATTGTGCAGTTTAATTTTGAGAATTGTCACGTGCTTGTCACTTGTGTAGATTTTGAGTGGAGATGTGGAATGTAACCCGGGACCTCAAAAAATTGATAATTCTCGTGAGGCAGGCAAACAGAAACCTAGCCCTTGGGACCATGGTGCCTCAGGTGGAGCCACAGCTGGACTTACGAACCATAAAGGTGGTAATGATGGAGTTGTTACACGTCAGCGATCGATATCATCATTTACTCTTTCTCAGCCCCAATCGCAGGCTCCCGGTGAAAGGCGTAGTTCTTCAGCTGGCCAGTTTAACCTAGATTCGGATGTTGTAGATAATGCAAGTATTTTTTACTTTTTGAGAAATATGAAAAGAGACCTTGATAAACAAAATGATCGGGTAGTGTCCGATATCAGTCAGATTAATACAAAAATTGACTCTATGTTCTGCACAATGCAAGATTTGAAACGGGATAATGACACATTAAAAAAAGACAATGCTGAACTCAAGCGACAAGTTCGTAGTATGAACTAGACTTGATCGCTTTGAAAGTTATGCTCGTCGCAGCAACTTAAGAATTAATGGGATTTCTGGTAAAGTTGATGAGAAATGGTCCATCACTTATAAGAAGGTACGTGACTTTATGCGTAATACATTGAACTTTGATGATCAAGCTGATCAGATTGATATTGATAGAGTCTATAGGTCTAAATCACGTGATGAGGAGGTATCGACCATTGTTGTGTGTTTTACAAAACTAAAAAACTGTGATCTCGTTATGAGGCGTGCAAGCTCTGTGCTTAGATCAACATCAGGTGTTTCTGTTCAACAGGACTTTACTGATCGTGTTAGACGACACAGGAAAATACTTGGCGTACGTATGCTATCTGAACGCCAAAAAGGAAACTATGCTGTGGTTCGCTACGATAAACTTTTCATAAATGATACTATCTACAAATATGATGATGACACCCAGAATATTGTGAACATTGGTAAACGTAAATTTACAAGGCGACCACGTGTTGGAACACATGGTCATGTAAACTCAGCTGGCGATCGCACACCGAGATTGGAAGATTTCCAGGGCAATTCAGATGACGTCAGTATATTCGGAGCACGTGATCATCCATATGATTTTTCTCAACCAGTGAACGCTTTGCCGACATATGACGTAGTGCATTCAGATACTAGTGCGGCTGAATAGGGATTAGGCCGAGGCATACAAAATGATAGTTCCCAGACAAACTCAAAGCATAAACATTGTAACGTGGAATATTGCCGGTTTAAACAAATACTCAAATGATAGTGACCTTAAAAACTTTTTGTTTTCATTTGACATTATTATTTTATGTGAAACATGGAGTAGATTTAAGGGAGAATTTGATAATTTTAAAGATTCTTATTTACATTATGATTATGTTAGACCATTCCATCCTGAATCTTTACGTAATAGTGGAGGAATTAGTGTGTTTATTAGCACTGCGTTGCATAAACTAAATGTTATTGACCGCATCTATGAAAACTTTGACAATTGTGTGGTATTATATTTTAAATTATCCTCCATTTTTAATGCTAAAGATGTTATTATGTACTTCACTTATGTTTCACCTGAGGGCTCATATTTTTATAATGATAAATTAGAGAAGAATGGTATTTTAAGCATACAATCTGATCAAGAAACTGTAAAATTAGAAAATCCGGACACGCTATTATATTTGTCAGGCGATACAAATGCTAGGACAAAAGACTTTAGATTTTATACCAGTTGATAATTTAGATTATATTTTTGGAGATGTTGCCTATGAGGGTAGCAATTTTGACATTCCACGTAACAATAAAGATAACTTAAAAAGAGACAATTTTGGTAAAACCCTAGCAAATCTGTGTGGCATTTTTGTTGTTCATATTTTAATCTTGTCACCATTATTAAGACTGTTCAGTAGATTATATGTATAGAAAATTCATTCGAAAGTGTACAATACCGTACAGTTCATTTTGAATGCATTTTTATATCTATAGATAATTTTGACCTTTCCAAACACTGCAAATGTAAAAGTATATAAAACTCGTATCATTTAAAGATATTTTATTCTTCTATCCAACTAGAATTAGTTGCCTTATATCAGCATAAAAGGTTTATACTTTATCCCAGATATAGCTTGATAATGTATTATTGATAAACTAAGCCTAATGATAGAATGGCACTACATTAAATAAAGATAAATTTTATACTCGCAGCCTCTTGCCTACTTCTCCTATCAGCAGAAACTATCCTTTAAATCTAGATGAAAATTATGTATAACTTTTATTTATACCAATGAAGTCAGTAAAATGTCATCTATTTGTGCCAATGTAATAAGTTGAAGATGTCCAAAACGTTATTTATATTTTATATATTTTTCAATCAGGTGACGGCTACGTAATACATCTTTCTCCACCCCCATCAAAAACACCAGCAGCGAGGGAACTGTGTTCTGCAATAGCTACTAGCAGTGGTGTCACTACCATCAGTGATGAGACAATTAACATGTCGCTGTTTGGCAGTATCAAGGTCCGTAGGGACAAGTAAACAGACGTGGCGGCGGGTTCGGCAATTGTTGTGAACAACGAGTGCGACTCTGAGATGACGTAATGACATATTTAGGCACATATTATATATATATATATATATATAATTTTAAGATTTTGACTTTGACTTAAAGTTATTTACAAGATAACGGAGAGGTTGCACACACGTTATTTACAAGATAATGGAGAGGTTTCACGTACGTACGTATAGTTATAAAAATTGTGTTCTACGTCATCAAGCATGCGTATATGTCCTGTTTATATAAAAGGCACAGCTTCATTAGAATATTTTGCGCAAATCGAATATATACATGTTTGTGTGTGTTTTGGAAATGCCGACTTTTGAAAGAATGGTGCGTGGTGTAAGAAGTTTCTAGGTCTAGTCTTTGGAATATATAACATTTCCTAGAACTATATCATTTTGTATAGAAATACTTGTCAAACACAGTTTATACATTTGCATTAATCGCACTGGCATGACTTATTTATACTGCTGGTGACTTTATACATAAAATTTGGACAACACATTATCATTATACAATCCTGGTTGAATTCCCTCACATATCTATACATTATCCTTATTGCTTCATTTCAGCCCATACCCAGGACAAATCGTGGTTAAGCGCGCGGAATCAAAGCTTGGAACGAATGACTACAATCCCTTGAAATGGAATTGTGAACACTTTGCCACATGGTGTAGGTATGGTAAAGCAGTATCTAAACAGGTAAATGCTGAAGCTGGTGTTTTTATGCTTAACGAGTCGGAAAATAAATACTGACACATATTCTTAACTGGCATAAGATTAATTTCATATATATTGATTGCAATGCTTTCGATACAAAATAAGTTAAAAACAAGATATGACGTAATTGCACGTCCCATTTAATATTTGACAGATTCTATAACGCAGTCAGACTGAAGAAATTACAAAACTCAATGCAACTTAAATATACCTATCTACAGCGAAATTTAAATACAATTATACAATTTGTATTTATTGACACAGGTGCCATTCAGTAAGGGCTTGTCCAACAACGCGTACTTGGTGCAGTTGCCGGGTATCGAAGTCATTCCGCATGGGTCACTTCCTGAAGACATTGGTATTAAAGGAAATATAGCTGTAGGACACTTTATTGGCGCTGAAGGCATTCCGCCCGAAAGACTTGCTGAAAACATGGCTGACGTAGGAAATACAGTTTTGAGACTTGCACTTGGAATTCCGCCTATAAATCAGCCTGGGTGTGCAATCATGTGATGAAACATTTCAAAGATCAGACAGAATAAGTGAAAGAGTAACAAGTTCATCAAACAACTCCAATCTAAATCTAAAATGAAGATGCATACCTCAGTTTTATTTGCATTTCCGGTCCTTTTGGGAAGAAAAGCAAAGAGGTAAACATAGAGTCTATGAATTTGGAGTAAGGTCTACAATTTAGGGAAGGTCTGACTTCTCGGTATGTTATCTATGTCATCACCATCAACTGACAGCACACTGATGTACCAATGTTGTGTTCTATTAATAGCATTTAACCCAGTCTCAGTGATGTACCATGTGACCTCGCTTCTTGCCAAATTATAATTGTGAAGTTGATTTGAAAACTTAAAGATACCAACGCCGACCTTTATACAGTTCCAAATGTATATTGTAGTTTATCTAAGTAAACATCATTTCGAAATTGGAGGTCGAAAATAAGTTTAATCCATACATATACAAAAGTTAAAACTCTGGTACAATTTGAGAAACACTAACAGAACTGTTCGACATTTGTTTTATAGTATTGTTGTTTGTCGATAACATGGTAGTTCAAAACAGCGAGGGTATGGATATGAACAGAACCTTGACAAGACAAAGAATAACAGGCTACTGTCTTTTAACATCAATGTTATCAGATCGAGGTTGATATGGGCTGGAACGAGTGAGAGAACCAATCCCCTTCCGCCCATATCATCCGAGACCTGATCCAGACTCGGGTCAGAGATACTTTAAAGTTTTTAAAAATCACTAAAGGACCATATATGATAAGGGGTGTTTTGGGCACCCGATCCAGTTCTGTTTTTGAATGCATCATTAGATTATAAAATATGTCTATTTTCTTGATTTAGTTGTCAAATATCTTAATAAAGTCAGTATTTTTAGAAAAAAAAATACTGATTTATATATACATGCGTCCAAGAGTGTGAATATTTGGTTTATGAGGGGGTATGCTTAAAAAGTGCCATACTGAAGTTATTTTGTACTTAAATTAGAACTTGACCTGATCATTTATTGCTAATACAGTGTACAATTCATTTTGACATTTAATACCCATTATAATACTTGAATAAGAAAAACAATATAAAGGGAGATAACTCTTCTTTACTCAAAACAGCTGAAAAGTAAGGTAAAAAATGTATTTTCTCAATTTTCCAAAATAAAGACACATCAAGAAATGATTATTGTTTTATATCTATTTTATCTTATTTTGTAAGTTTAGAACTTGTCATGGTTACAAATCTAATTACTTGTTACCATGGTAACAGATTGACTTTTTATGCATTGTTTTTTAAAAGGATCCATTATTTCTCCTCAAATGCTTGTAAATGACCTTGTCAAATCAGTGTAAAACAAACAGCAGGTTGACCTGATACTATAAGATTTTCAGCAAAGCATTTGATAAAGTGAGTCATGAGAAAAGTGGCAGCTGGACTTGGACATGGAATTCAATTCTTCCAAGTGTCAAGTTATCTGCGTCAAAAGAAGGAAATATCCTATTCCCCCATAATACCACCTGCATAATACATTACTAGAATATGTCGCCTCAACAGAATACCTTGTCGTGGATATCTCAAACGATCTGTCGTGGGACGCCAATATAAATAGGTCAACAAAAAAGACAAATCAAACTCCATGGCATATCAGCATGGCATATCAGACCCTCGTCAGACCACAGCTGGAATATAGTTCCGAAGTCTTGTCTCCATACACACAAACCAAAATAGACCAAAACACAAGCGGTCCGAAGACGGGCAGCACGTTGGGCTATGTCTGACTTTGGCCGCAACTCCACTGTCACTGACATTCTATACAGTCTAAAATCTCCGGCGCCTTTACACCCGACTCTCTCTAATGTATAAAATCTCAAATCAACTGGTTGCATTCCCCTTGGAAGATTATCTCATCCCCTTAACAAGGCAATAACGCCATTATCATTAGCTGTCTTACAGGGTAATCTCTATCACCACTGACAACCTCGAATGTTCCTTTTTCCCAGGACTATAGTCCTGTGGAATAATCTTCCACCTGACATTCCCTACCTTCCAACCCTTGAGTAGTTTAATGCCGCTGTTTGCAACATTGAACACACTTCACCATAACCTTGTTCTTCATCCCTGTTTTTTTAATCACTAACAAATGTTTCTTTCCCTTTTATTTGTCTCGATTTTCTTTTATTTTCTACTAACAGTGTCTTTTTGGGCTTGACGCGCACGGAAGTGTCTACGTCCCTGTAAATGGTTGGTCAGTATCGGGAGATAGATAGGGTCGGAAAATAGTTTGTATGAGCAAGATCTTACATAACAATTTTAACTTTTCAAAAGAGACATAATTAAACAATCCAAGCCCTTTGCGCTGTGTAGTTTTATAAAATGAAAAATAAGACAAAAAAGGTTTACAATATTAGTAACAAAGTACGAAATATATTTTGTTTTCTGTCTATTATACATTGTAACTCAATAATTTACTATGAACTATCTAACAAACATACATAAACAATATGAGATTGAAACACATCACTTAAACACTTGACCCAGCTTGTGGTGTAAAAGAGCAAACTTATGTACGTTACCATTTACTTCCTGATGCAATTCACGTTTAAAACAAGTGGTTGAAAATAGATGACTTGCTGTAAATACATACTGCATTGTCTTCTTTTTATTCAAGTACGCAAGAAGTCACTCTGTAATTTTATTGTACTCAGGAACTGACTCATGAAAATTAGGGAAAAATTCATATAGTTATCTTTTTATATAGCAGTTTCACTCATTTGATGATCATCAATTAAGATCAGATTAAGTTTCATATATACATGCTTTTTGAAAACTTTGTTTTATGCTGAAAGGCTTTTCTAACTGGATACCTGGATACCTGGCCTTGTTGTTAGAGACATACTTTGAATCCCACCGGGATTGTATTAATTCTTTAATCTATTATTTAGGATTTCAGTAATTAATGATGTGTAAAAGATAAAACGAAAATGTTTATTCCCATCCCAAAGCGCAAGTATTTCAATTTATTTTTAAGTATATTTAATTGTTCAAATCTCTTCTTTTTAGAATACCACACTTGTCTTCCTTGTACTATTTGTCATTCTTACAGACAATTAGTCCATACGGACATTTGATACAGGGATAGGACACCAGCACTTGAGATGCATTGTGTTTAAAAGCCGTCTTCTTAGAATACCACACTTGTCTTCCTTGATGTACTATTTGTCATAGTTAAAGACAATTAGTCCATACGGACTTTTGAAATAGGGACATGACACCAGCACTTGAGATGCATTGTGTTTAAAAGCCGTTACTTCCAGTTAATGGTCACGAATTTTTCGAAAGAAGAAATCCAGATTTAATGGATTGTTCTCGATCATTTAAAGTCAACTGAGATGATTGTTTTCCCTTGAACGGAACAAGGAACTTCTAAATCACGTATTGGCTCTTGAGGCATCGCATGTTGTAAATTATTTTAATATCTTATGTCCTGATATAAAGATGCAGAAGAATTTTCGGAAGTAAACTAGTTAAATACTTATTAAAAGCCTAATGTGTAATTGTTGCTGACACCACCTGATTATTTATAATATCATTTACTTTTGTTTAAACTGTTACGCCCCGAAATATATTTTTATAACACCGATCATTTCGTTTTTCAATCATTTGAAACTATCTTAGCGATGTCTGTATCTTGATGGCCAATGGAATGCCTAATGGCCAAACATTTGGAATGTGAAATGTTTTCTACAGGCAACAAGTTATCAACATGTACAATGTATAAAATTATATGAAGAGATTTTACATACTTTGTTATTTTACTCTGACATCATTCTGTGATAGCATATTGCATCAGTAATAAATCACACGTTATCCTTATTTTAGACCATTAGTATACTTCTTACTTTCGTGACTTTTTACCAATTAACCAAGCTTTCAAGGACATCTGCCAAAGTACTGTGTAAAGAGGCGGTAGGGTATGGCATTTCAAAAGCGCTGCCTTTCTAATTTAGCACAGTTTTCCAGATTTATTGCATACAAAATATAAATAAGAACTTCCTTTTGTTTGTTAATCAATTATGAAGCAACAAAGAAAGAAAACATCATGATGACCCAGTACCGCTCACCTGAGTATATTGAACCACATATTTCAAACTGATGCTAAAATATTAGAAAGTAGATCAGTAGGTCACATTTATGGTCAATGAAAGACAGTTTAAAGACTGGTGTGCAAAACTGTACACAAGCAAAAGTTTACGCATGGACACACGGACGACGTAGACCTAGTGACCTAGTTTTTAACCGCAGTTGACCCAGTTTCGAATTTGACCTAGATATCATCAAGATAGATATACAGATCAGCTTTCATACAGATCCCATGAAAAATATCGCCTCTAGAGAGGTCACAAGGTTTTTCTATTATTTGATCCACTGACCTAGTTTTTGAAGGCACGTGACCTCGTTTTGAACTTGAACTAGATATCATCAAAGTGAACATTCTGACGAATTTTCATAAAGATCTATTGAAGAGTATGGATTCTAGAGAGGTCACAATGTTTTTCTATTTTTAGACCTATTGACCTAGTTTTTGATCGCACGCGACCCAGTTTCAAAAGAAATGACTTACGCATGACGTCACAAGATGTTTTACGTACCATTACACCAAGCTCTTCAAGTAAAGCAAGAGTTTTGTCCCTTTATATGGCTATTTTTAGAGTAAAAATGTTCGGAAAAAATACCGTATTTGTTCAAAATTTACTACGAGCCCACCTTAGAACAATTTTCTTTCATGTATCATTCTCCGTGTTTTTGTAATCCTCAACATATATCCAAAAACTAAAATTGTTCTCCCCTGCGCTCGTGTCGTACTTTGCTGATAAAGTGCATGAAAACATCTAAAAATGTACAAAATCTGTGTTGATGACATGAAACTAGACAATGGATCATGACTTTAACGCAAAACTAATACATTTTTACTTTAAAAAATGCAAGATTAAGCCTTTTTCTTTCAAATAATCCATATCGTTGAGAAGTATGTTTACTTTCATTTTCTTCGAAATTTAGGGCTAAAATTGTGCCTTATGATACATGTTCCTTTACACTGATGCATGAATTTTAATTAACGGAACGGAGAATAATAATATACACAAACACTTTTCTAACTAGAAAAATCTCAATGAAGTGAATCTTAAACTTAATAAAATGTGAATGCCTTAAATTTGGCATAAATCAAGAATAAGTATATCATACAGTGTATTGTGTGTATTGTAAACCTTTCCAAGAATCGATCCATGTAAATTTTGTGATGTCATCATGAACGTTTCACAATGACGTCATTCAGTGCTATTGTCTGTGTGATAAAAGTAGAGACAACCATATTCAAGGAAATTTGTTAAGATTACAGAATCTGTTTAGAAAAAAAAAGTTGTGCAACATCGAAACTGGACTCTGTAATAAAATTCAGTCTGGAAAGAAACTGATGTAAAAATGAGTCCGTCAATATGGGAGGAGCTTAATTCTGATATCAGGTCAATGACTTTTGTTTTATGACTGTGACCTTGACCTCTGAGTTAGGGATAAGGGTGTTGCATTACACCCTATGGGAAACATTTGTACCAAGTGATATTACAAAGTTATTGAAAGCAAAAATCCTTTGAATTCCATCTGTGACATTGAACATGAAATAGGTTCTGTTTAATTAAAATGACAAGTCGTCTGATTATGGTAATATTGTTATCCTTTGATGGACGGCAGAGCTCTCAACCGGGCACGAAACCGATCCTGTTCATGCCATGTTAGCATTTGACTGCCAAGTGTGATCTTGACCATTTAAAGTTAGGAGTTTGAAAGATGTACATGACACATTGTCTTATTATTGAGTAATTTGTGCCAAGTAATATTGAAATCCTATGATGAATGAAATATGGACAAGACGGACGGACCTGAAAACGAAATGACGGTCGAAAAAAGCGCAATCATAAGTCCCCTAAGCTTTTTTTGATCAGTCTGTGAGTAATAACATCTTCAGTCTGCTAACTATATTACTGCTGAGAAAAATTAAAATATCAGTTTCATGACATAAAATTTGAGGGCAAAAAATGACCCCACACTTAAGTGGCAGGGGCCAGTTTCGTATGTTGGTTTATGTATTTTAAAGGCAAATATGTTCAAATGGATTTTTTGTTGTTCGTAGAACATATCCGGGCCAGGGAGAGTATTTTTGAAAATTCCACAAATATGCGCTGATACCAGCGCGGAGAAAAAGTGATAATAAATTCTTTTTTGATAAATTCCAGGGAAGTGTTGAGCGAACATATTGTATATTCTTAGCACTTCATCGTGTGACATTTTAAGCGTGATAAATCCGTTGTTTCTATGATGATGATGATGAAAACGAGTAAAACACCGGTTCAGGGCACCTTGCCCTACCGGTACCGTATTATTCACAAATGACTGAGACCTAAAACAGATGTATATCGTATAAGTTCTTTCGTCTGCGGGCTTAATATACAGTATATATTTTTTTTCAAAAAATGTGGTAGTATTAGATTTCTGCGTACCTTACTTTTGTGGTGTCTGTCTTCTCACGCTGATGGGATCTATTTCTGCGGTTCTGTATTCACCGATTGTTTCATTAATTTCAAACCGGATTATAATGGCGGCTTGTATTTTCTGCGAATTTCAAATATGCAGTCTTATTGTCTTGTGCAGAAAATGCAGAAGATTAATTTCTCAAGCGCCTAGAGAATTGTTGCAGGTTATTTTATACACTTAACAAAATTCCTAATTGGTCAGTTTATATTATATTACTGTTTTGTTAATAAGGCATGTATTTACACGAAATTTCACATACCGACATTTGAATAGATACTGCAGCTGATTATTGATTTATTTTTGGCCGACTCACGGCCAGCATAACCGCATTAGGCGTTTTGACCAATATTGCATATTTTGCACGTGCAGAGCATGCACACCAATATGCACTTGTTAGTGAACATTTTTGGCATTACTGACAAAAGTCCTACTAGAAAAACACATTTTATTGTGAAATTGACACAAGGGCAACGCGCCCAGGCTGTAGGAATTTTACAACAAAACACAAAATCGGTCATTTCAATGAATTGTCCTTGGGTTAAATTTTGCCAAAAGAGCGCGGATGATAGATAATCAACGATTAAAGGTTCTTGTAAACGGAAATAAGGTTAAAAATGGAAATAACCATCGAAGTAACAGCTACAAAAAAATTGTATCAAAATTCTTTTGAAATTGCAAAAATAATTACACACGTGTCGTAAATGTGTCCCGGCTAGCAATATTCCGACAGCTCGATCGCGTTGCTTTTGTGTCAATTTCACCATGATATGTGTTTTTCTAGTAGGACTTTCGTCAGTAATGCCAAAAGTGTAAACGAATACGTGCATGTTGGTGCGCATGCCCTGCACGTGCAAAAAATGCAATGTCAGTCAAAACGCCTAATGCGGTTACTTTGGCTGTGAGTCGCCAAAAATAAATCAATAATTAGCTGCAGTACCTATTCAAATGTCGGTATGTGAAATTTCGTGTGAATACATGCATCATTACCAAAATAGTAATAAAATATAAACTGACCAATTAGGAATTTTGTTGAGTGTACATACGATCATGCAAAACAGACAAAAATAAAGTGCCTCAAAACCGTTTTTTTTTTTCACAAATTTGAGCTAAATCTGGATGGATGGATGGATGGACGAATGAATGACAGTTTCCATACCGTTTAAGTTCCGTTACCTCGTGTACGATTTTAGACCCGGCCGTTTGGAAAATGGATTCAAGCATATATTTATTTTACACAAGAATTACTTGTATGAAGGAATCCATAGTTCTATAAACACCATTAACAACAAGTTGAATATAAATGCCTTTAAAGTATATCTACCTGTTTCATTCTAAATATGTACCCGGGTCAAATACCAAACTGGACCCTGCCACTTGATTTTGCAATTAGTAAAATTGAGAGTTTTTCTAGTTTCTGAACTTTTGTATATCTTTTTGCAAATTAAACCAGTCTGAGATACATATGTTTTCAATAGCATGAAAAAATGTCTGTATAAGAGCGTCTAAACTTGCCTACCATCACGCGCAAAATGAGCCAAAATTTACAATTTGTCTCTATGAGATAAAGAATGTAAAGTAAATCTGTTTTATAGGTTTCTAGCGTAAATTAATATATTTCGTCATTAGGAATGATATAAGGACAGTTCGCATCATTTTGCGAAAATGAAATGTCCCATCTCCCTATTTGCATATTTTATGAGGTCCACACACTCTAAACGTCCCCTGAATGACGAAATGCCAAATATGCGCTATGATGGTTTAAAATATAAAAATGAATATTTTACGTTACTAAGTTGTAGAATTTTTTTTAAAAAAAAAAACAACAGTTTTGCTGCTGTGACGTCAATTAGCGTTTGTAGTCCCAAGAAATTTTAAAATATCAAACAAGCGGTTGTAAACTATATACAAACGCGCAAAATATTTCACTTATGATTTTGCTATTTAAGCAAGTTTTACTGGTTTTAACTTCTATATATCATTCGCAAATTAAACCAGATGCAAGTGTTTTCAATAGCACGATAAGATGTATGTATGTGAGAGTCTAAACTTGCCCACCCCTCATGCATAAAATGAGCCAAAAATTAAAATTTGTCGCTATGAGACAAAAATGTAAATGTTTTAATCATTTTCTGGCGTGATTTAACGTATAATGATATATGGGCATTTTCGCATCATTTTGAAAAAATAAAATGTCCCCATCCTCTAAATAATAAAAATGATGCTTTTACGGTACTATTGTACTATTTAATTGACCTGTCAAAACATGTTCCCGACTTTCATGTTAATCTTATATAGGCTCGAACAGAAAATAAGGAAAGCCGGGTCCATGTTTTGACAGGTCAAATAAATTGTACAATAAAACACTGTTAATGGTAGTAGAGTTAAACAGACATGTATCAATATTGGATTTTTTTTTTATGATTTTTTTTTTCGTACTGGTATCAGTGTTATTTTTGGAATATTCAAACTTACTGCCCCTTGCTCAAATAAGTGATTTTTTTCCGAAAAAAAAATAATTTGAGCTTTGATGGTTGATTTTAGATATCTCAGGAAATTTGGACAGGTCTGTCTCTTGGGAACAATGCCCAAGCATTCATTCATTTTTCACAACATTTACTAATTCTTGGGAATCCCCTTTTCAAAAAGCATCATAGATAATCAGTTGAATACAAAATCTTATAACAAACATCTGGCTCTTGTATTCAAGTAACAATACAAGTAACAATACAAAATCGGCCATTTCTACTTACGAAACCTGATTTTTACGTACATGTTTTTCATGTCAGTTCGAAAATAACAGAATGATTAATTTTCCTCATGAAAGGAAAGCTTTTTCTCTCTTCGGTCAGAACTGTCAATACCTGATGGATTGGGAAATATATGAAACTGTTCGCTGCATAACACTTTGAGGTAGTTTGGCTTCAAACATGTTCCACATTAACTGTGGGTAATCAAATGCCGATTATGTCTTTTCAGAGCATTTCAGACAAGACTGATAAACCTTACAATCATTTCCCTAGGGAATATCTCCAGAACTGACTGGCTTTTGACTCCTGTGCAACTACATAATATTGTTTATAAAATTAAAGTTTTAATATCTTTGTTTATTTTCAGTCTAGTGTCTAGTTAATGACTTAAAGAATTTATTTTGCTCTGCTTTATATTATTTGACAATACAGTGATATATGATTTACAGCACACTTGTTGCAGTTCCACTTTAAATACCAAAGTTGGATATCATATGTTCCGGTAGTTATTATCTTGATTTGAATTGTTTCAGTAAAAGAAATATTATAAGGATCAAACATCCAATTAGGATTAGCCAGGTATAATACAAGAAATAATGAAACGAAATAAGTACCTAAAAAGAAATCATTTTTATTAAGGATACAATTCGAAATGATGATAGATTATATACATTTTACACTGTCAGTGTTGATTTAGGACGATCCATCGGAATGTTTATTTACACACGGATATGAACATTATACCATGGGAAATCGTAGCACATAATATTTAGACTCAAGTCGGAAACACTATCCTGAAACGAATATTTTTCGTGTTAAACCTTGTCCTTCCACTGATAATAACCAGGATGTTTATTTACAAGATTCTTATCATTACTTCAAACCAACGGACACTAGCCTATGTTCCCAAAATGTAAACAAAAACAAAAAAAAAAAAGAAAATCAACTGAAATTTATTTTGTAAATTAGGGCGCCAATATAAATTGAATTGATAAGAAAGTGCTAACTACAATAAACGCATTGGAAAGCTATTTCGGATAAAATACATCGGTTTTAGCGGACATTATTTATGCAGAATTACAGAAAATCGTTATTTGTTCTGGTCGTTTCTGAGCATGGATATTTTTTCGGAAGGTTTGTATCCCTACATGTATATGTAATTAGATACTTTTTCTAGTAAATTTAGAAGAAAAGTTTGTTTTCCGTAAAATATTTTAAAATGAAGTATGTATCACTTAGTTATTTAAATTTTCATTATTTATTTGTACTGCTCTGTTGTTCAAAAAGTGGGACTAATAATTAGTACCTTTATTTAGTAAAAATTCAGTGCTAGGACGCTGTATTTGTTACTTTGTGATTTGTGAAAGGTGTACTGTTAAATTTCAGAGTTCGCATGCTAGTTCCCACATACTGGATTCAGATTCATTGGTAATGGAGGCCTTGTGTACTATGCAATACAAAGGTAAGAAATTACAACTAGTGATCGTTTGATGCAAATAAGAATTGTACTTGTATAACAAATTCAAATAAAGAAATAAAGAAAATATGGAGAAAAAATGAATTAAAATATTTTGTACCATAGCTTCATTTATTTTCGGATCTACAAAAAAATATTCTAGTGCCTAAATTTACTAATTAACTAGATATATTAACGGTGTATGTAAAGATCATACCAGAGAAAACAATATTGCCTTGTTAGCTATATACAACACTTACAAACCGATTTTATCACTGTTATTAGAAGTTAACATAAAGTGATAAAATCAAATATACATCGTGTTTCATCTATAGTAAAAGTTACAGTGTATGGTTTTTAATCTAATTCAAAGTACTGTTAAATCAATGTATGCATTAATTTGGCAATATTATGTTTACATAGACTATAAGAGCGGTTGTTGATATTTTCAAATTTGGTTGCGTTATCTATTATGCCTTATCTGAAATGTTAACACAATATAATATATTATATTGTACAAATAATCTGAGATTATAGAAAAATCTTTTAAATGTAAACAATAAAAACAAGAAATATATGTATAACATAGTGTTTCTGTCAATCTGCAAAATTCATTTTAAAAATCTAAGACAAACATCCGATAAGAAGTATGTCTTTTTTTTGGAAACAAAAATTCACCATAAACTCTTGGTGTTTTCTAACATCTTTCTAAATTTTTCACATACTTCTAGAATAGAGTGTTATAAAATACTAGAATAAAATGGATGTATTTTATTTTCTCGTTTGCGCAGAAATTCATTGAAGAATATCTCAATTTACATTCCTTTCAAACAATAGACATATTTTAGTAAAGAACTTGGCGTCTAATGAAAACATCAAGCATACTTCCTGAAATATGGAAGAAAAAAAGATGGCGTAGTTTGATAATATTGAAATCTTGATATATGTGTTTTGTTTAGAAATACGATATGATTAAAACATACACATGCGGCAGCTTCATATGTATTTGGTGCAGTTCAATACAGTTGCCGATAACACAAGAGTCAATAAACTACTGGAGCATGTAATACAAGAGTTGTAAAAATGATTACTCAACTGAATTTATTCATCTCAGATTTAAATGTATAGTCCAGTTTTTCTATTACAAGATCTAAGAAACATACATGGTACAAAAAATATAGCTGCTGTCTTCAAAACCAATTTCTTCCAGAATTTTATACAAAAGTCAAAGGATATTTCCTGTATTGAACACGAAGCTATACATGTATTTTTAATAATATATTGGTGTGAGTATTCTGTTCTAATTGTATTATAATCATAATTGCAGAAAACTACATTCATGTGTCAACATTTACTGTTATTAACAGGGATATACACAGACCATTGTGGATTATAAATAAAAGTAAGTAAAATGTCTTCCTCCTTTATATTACAGATTCTGTTGATTCACTTTTGTCCAATAATAACTTGACATTCACAAATTTTATTCAGGTGTATAATAAATGATTAAAAAATGGTGTTTAGTCATTTTATTCAAAACGTTCATACTTCTGTAATAATATTTTAAAGCTGGTTTTGAACAATAAACTGCTCCGAAAATTTCTTTCACAATTTATACAATAAATATTTGCATTTATAGAATGAAAGTGTGATAGGTGGTAGAAAATCATGCAGTCATATATTAAGAAACCAGGAATTCTCAAGCGTATAAATTGTCTTTATGTATATATATAAGGGCTAAGGTATGTATTTTGTAATTAACTACTTTTCTTTTAAAAAATCATATTTAATATAATGTTTTTATTACTTTCAGGTTGGATCTTTAAAAGTGACCACGTTACCTAACTGGAATAGTGTTTTCAAGTAGATTATTTTCGTATTACTTTGAATATTACAAATATATGGACATTTGTTTTCATAATGTGAAATGATAACGTTTCTCGAAAATGTAAGGTCAGAAACATTCAATAATTACATTCTAACCATATCAAGTTGTGTAAGATGTGCAAACAGTGACAAAAAAAATAACCATGATGGAATATATTGAAAATCTTGTAATCTTTCACAATTTGTAATTATTTCTATGATGACTAATGGCAATACATGCAAACAACATTTACTCACGCTAAAGCTGTGAGTAAATTAATTATTCTCTAATCTCAATTACCTTCAACAAGACAAAAAAGAAACAATAAAGTAGGAATAAGGTATATAATTGGCAGCATATAAGTGTACAATTGTTCGCGAAGTAAATTCGTATTTCAACAATCGATTTAATCATGGTTCTTCGTAAGGTTCCAAGCGATCTAGTATCCGGGTAAATTTGAACTGAAACGAGACTAAAAGTAAATTTAATCATATTGTTAAGATAAATGTTTCAAGTTTGCGTAAGGCGTGAATAATTAATAAAATCTCTAATTTTATCTGGTGTTTAAGATTTTATTAGAAAAGACATCACCAGAACCAAACAGATACAACCAAAATTGTAGCTTTACAACTAACAGTCGGAGTGATTTACTTAGAAAAAACAACCACACATTATATATGTTCAAAACTTAACATAACCTGCGTAGAATAGTAAACATAAACCATAAACAACATTTATTTTATAATAAAATAAACTAATATTCTAGACAAGCGATTTTCATGTCAGTTTGTTTCGTTGAAGCAAGCTATAACTAAAATACAAGCACAACATACATCATGGGAGGGAGGGCGGGTACAGACTGTTTGCTGCCAATCATAAACCTCGAGTGGTGAGAACAATATCAGTTCACACTTATATACGCCGAAATATTTCACGAGATTCACGTGACAAAGAGCGCCCAAATATACTAGCATAAACTTCAGACCAAACTAGTACTGGGATAAACTACCAAGAAAAGTAATTTCGAAACGCGAATAATTTTATTTACTCACGCTAAAGCTGTGAGTAAATCAATTATTCTCTAATCTCAATTACCTTCAACAAGACAAAAAAGAAACAATAAAATAGGAATAAGGTATATAATTGGCAGCATATCGAGATAACAAAGAGAGAAAATGCTAACAGTCTTCTGTATCAAAATTATTGACGCAGTAAACGGAAAATGGAAAAAAGAAATACTTACTAACGATACTTAATTACCGTGGTTACCTTCTACATTAATATCCCACTTCTATGAAGGACCATCAGATCACCAAAGCCCAATCGTCTCAAACCCATTTCAGCAGGAATACATTGCTTGAAGAAAACATCATGCAGCATTCCGCTGCTTGCAGAGCACATAACGCAGCATTCCGCTGCTTGCAGATTACTTAATGCAGCATTCCGCTGCTTGCAGAGCACATAACGCAGCATTCCGCTGCTTGCAGAGCACATAACGCAGCATTCCACTGCTTGCAGATTACTTAATGCAGCATTCCACTTCTTGCAGAGCACATAACGCAGCATTCCGCTGCTTGTAGATTACTTAATGCAGCATTCCGCTGCTTGCAGAGCACATAAAGCAACATTACGCAGCATTCCGCTGCTTACAAAAAACATAACGCAGCATTCCACTGCTTGCAGTTAACCTAACGCAGCCTTCCACTGCAAGAAAACATAACGCAGCATTCCGCTGCATGCAAATAACCTAACGCAGCATTAATAACACATAACGCAGCATTCCACTGCTTGAACATAACATATCACAGCATTCCGCTGCTTGCAGATAAACATAACGCAGCATTTCACTGCAGGAAGAGCACAAAAATCAGCATACCACTTCTTGAAATTCCACTGCAAGTAGACCACCTAACTCAGCATTCCGCTGCTTGCAGATAACATAACGCAGCATTCCACTGCAGGAGGAGCACATAAAGCAGCATTCCACTGCTTGCAAATAATCTAACGCAGCATTCGCTGCAAGAAGAACACATTACGCAACATTCCTCTGCTTGAATATAACATAACGCAGCAATCCACTGCTTGAAAATAACATAACGCAGCACTCCACTGCAAGAAGAACACATAACGCAGCATTCCGCTGCTTGAAAAAAACATAACACAGCATTCCACTGCAAGAAGAACACCTAACGCAGCATTCCGCTGCTTAAAAATAGCCTAACACAGCATTCCACTAAAAAAAGAACACATAACGCAGCATTCCGCTGCTTGAAAATAACCTAACACAGCATTCCACTAAAAAAAGAACACATAGCGCAGCATTCCGCTGCTTGAAAATAACCTAACACAGCATTCCACTGCAAGAAGAACACATAGCGCAGCATTCCACTACTTGAAAATAACTTAACGCAGTATTCCACTGCGAAATGAGCACATAAATCAGCATTCCACTTCTTAAAATAACCTAACGCAGCATTCCTGCAAGAAGAACACATAACGCAGCATTCCACTGCTTGAAAATAACCTAACAGAGTATTCCACTGCAAGAAGAACACATAACACAGCATTCCACTGCTTGAAAATAACATAACGCAGCATTCGGCTGCAAGAAGAACACATAACGCAACATTCAACTGCTTGAAAATAACCTAACGCAGCATTCCACTGCAAGAAGAACACACAATGCAGCATTCCACTGCTTGAAAATAGCCTAACGGAGTATTCCACTGCAAGAAGAACACATAACACAGCATACCGCTGCTTGCAGATAAACAAACACAGCATTCCACTGCAAAAACAGCACATAACGCAGTAATCCGCTGCTTCCAGATAACATAACGCAGCATTCCACTGCAAGAACAGCACATAACGCAGCATTCCACTGCAAGAAGAACACATAACTCAGCAATCTGCTGCCTGACGATAACCTAACGCAGTATTCCTCTGCAAGAAAAGCACAAGACGCAGCAATCTGCTGCTTGCACATAACCTAACGCGGCATTCCGCATCTGAAAATAACCTTAGGCAGCATACCACTGTAAGAGCACATAACGGAGCATTCCACTGTAAGAAGAGCACATAACGCAGCCTTCCACGGCTTGCAGATAACCTAATGCAGCATTCCGCTTCTTGAAAATAACCAAACGTAGCATACCACTGTAAGAAGAGCACATAACACAGCATTCAGCTGCTTGTAATGCATACATTGCAGCATTCCGCTACCAGCAACTGTAAGTTACACAATATAGATAATTCTGTTACATGTAAAACACTAATTACAGTATTCCGATGTAAATAAAACCCAGTGTGACATTACCATATTTATTTAACCTCAAGTTATTAGTCTCAAGCACCTTTTATGAGTGTAACATATAGAAAAATAAAATGCACGCAATAAACTCAACCTGATATGTTTATAAGTCTTAATTATGAGAGACAAAAAGACGATCTTTCAAAGAGTCTTTCACATAGCCATCTTTTGATGATACATTTCCACCTGCCATGCCTCTGCCAGAACCTCTCACAAGTACTTCTGTTAGCAACCATAGTATCAGCCCCCGACCGAAAAGAATGAAGTCCAAACATCTAACTGAAGTTTTTGTTTTAAACAAAGATGAACAGAAGAATAAGAAAGCGGCTGTCTGAATCACTTCGCAAAGCATACGTTTATTAAGCTTTTTCTTGAAAATGTCTGAACGAAAAATATATTCTGAAGAAAATGATATAAGTGGTTTTCGTATATATCTTTCTTAGATAGCGACAAAGCAGGAGGAATGTCCGGTATAGGTTTCCGTCCCTAAGAACAACAGTGTCTGACTTTCAATAACTATATCCACCAATGAAATTATGAAATCTTGAAATCCTTAGTGATTCATTAATTCTTAAATTTCCGGCAAATGAAAAAAAATATATATATATAAATAAATAAACTTACAATATAATTTTAAATCAGATAGGGAATGCTCTCAGAAAGGAAGTGTCCAATAAACTGTTTCATAATATTAGAATTCTTTACCACCGGTCTGGCAGTTATTCTTTTACAGTCATTTAAACAGTTTCAAACAATCATCGTTACAAGGATTTTGTACATTTGACAGAACGTATGACCAATTAATAGAGTAGAAAACCATGTTTAACTTTGCCTTACTGCAGCAGCTATCACTTATCGACACCAAGTACAATGCCACAGTGATTGACAAACCAGGTAACGTCACTTTCTCACACCAGTCACGGAACTTCTTAAATTCAAGAGATGTTCTTTGCCTCCAACAAGCAAACAGTTACGGTGAAATCATATCTGCTCATCTTTTAACAGTTTCTCATCTTCTGTGTGTACTAAACAAATCTGCAAACAAATGTCAGTATTTCAATTAGATATACACTATCACAGACACAGACAAGTGAAACTAAATTGTCACTCTTTATAACGATGTTTATGTAACTGTAAAAACTGCATGCTACTAGTGATACACCTGTACAAATGGATTAATCTATTATCAACAGCGGGTAAATATTGCATGTAATGTAAGAATCACACATAGATCTACTGTCTCTTTAAATCAAATTTATAATTTGTAACAGACACGTTTAATATAAATGTTCAATAATGTCTCTATATACACACCAATAGTATTTCAACCATTGTTTACGCAAGGATGATACATAAATTTTAATTGGTATTACATCTGCTAAAATGAAATCATCTAAATTTCCCACGGTACTTGACAAGGGGGAGATCTCAAACTAGACTTTAACTGTCAAACTGTCAAAAATCCTTGCCACAGTTTTAAACTTTACTGTACCAAATATAGAGTTCTTGTAATACCAATGTATATATATGTTTCTGGTTAATCAATGATTAAAACCTTTTGAAAACAAAAAGTGCGCAAAACGCAAGTGGGGTGGGGGTAGATGGCCGGTAAGGAGCCACCAATGTACCTCTAGCTTTACAAAACAAGAAGAAATTTAAACACTTGTGTATGAGAAATACCGGCGGAACTAACCAATCGTTTTCAATTTTCCAAGAAATGGAACAAGCGTCGAAAGCATCCGTGTCTGAGGTCCTAAATCATGAATTGTATAGAGGCAACTTTTTATTGTACTCACTAGTAAAACGGTCCATACAATTCACTAACATTATAAAAATACACTAAAATCTAGAATCAAACTTTTCTTTTAAGATAAATCTCCACCGACAAAGGACTCGCATTTTAATGTCTTTTTGACAAAATCTTTAACAGCAGAAAAATAAAATCACTAAATTTTCTAGAGCAGACCTGTTATTCTTTAAAAACAAATGACGGCGGCCTTTTTTGATAAAAAGAGTAACATATCCATAGTGAATTACAGAAAGGATATCTGTATCGGCATTAATTCCAAAATGTGAAATACTATTTTCAGTCTGCTTTTCACTGAGTTTTCTGCTACGGAAACACAAAGTTAGATTTGGAGAAATTCGCTTGGTATTTAACATCCGCATAATATGAATAAAAACAATACTTACCATCTTCTCAATGATGTTGACTTTCGTCAGTGGCTTTGCTACTGTGGATTCTAGCTTGCCGAGCGAATCGACCCACGTTACCACACGTACACATGACGATATATGACGAAGGGCTTTCCTTGTCGTGCCCGAAGGCTAGCTCAACCCTTCTGCCAAATATTTATAGTTTACTGGTAGATGTGGGTTCGTCTTGGGATGCTACACACCTGGGATTACGAATATTTATTCCCAGAACAATCACTGAAACAAAGCAATAATTATCTTAGATAATATATTTATTATTCTTATGTAAACTCTCTATATATGCATTTACATCAAGAAGGCAAGTGCCGTGAAGCATTTACATTTATACAATACATTGAAATTCCAATTATACATGTACACTTGATGTCCTAACAATATTACATGAAATACTAATTTCAGAACAATTTACATCAAAGTCATAAAAACTAATACACTTATAAATAAGCTCTGTAACTAATGAAGTAAAAGTACTAACCTGAAACAAAGCAATAATTATCTTAGATAATATATTTATTATTCTTATGTAAACTCTCTATATATGCATTTACATCAAGAAGGCAAGTGCAGTGAAGCATTTACACTTGCTCTCGATTATTGCAATACAAAGACATAGATTAAAGATTAGTACAATTCAGGTTGGGGACCGGGGTAGACAAGGATAACGGTAATTTATTATGTCAAGTATAGGGTTATAGGATGGAAAAGATGTACGGATTTATAGTAAAGAATATTTGGGTGAAATTGTTACACTGAATCTTAAAAGGGGTGTACTCGATTTAATTACAACAAAAACAATTTTAGTATGCTTTATATTTTATTTAAGAAGATGTAAAACAATTAATTTCAGAACAACACTGTCATGCCCTATGACATACTCCCCCTGCTTTAAGAAATGTCGTCCCCGACATTTAACTCCCAGAGCTGAAAGAAAAAAAATCTTAAGTGTACAAGTATGTGATAAATAAAAACAAATAAGATTACACATGATATATCACTACTAAGGTATTTGCATATACAAGTACATTGCAGTACCCTAAATTGACGTGCTTTTGTGTCAGAGACCTAAGCTGCAATCTACATAAGACATACTGGTAGAAGAAGGTCAACTAGCTCAAGGTAAGTATACAAGGTAAGTATAATTACTACTATACCTAAAACTTGTCAACTAGATCAAGGTAAGTATACAAGGTAAGTATAATTACTACATAACCTAAGCCTTGTGTTACTACTAGTACTTGAGTGCTAATTAACTAATTACCGAAGGTAAGTATAATTATACTATATATAGGTAAGTATATGTACTATTAACACATCTAACTAAATACAGTACACAGTATCATGTCACTGGTGTACGTGGTAGCTGGAAAAAAACAAAAAACATCAGTGATATCGAGCTCAAATATCATTGAATGTCCAACAGGTAAGTAGCAATCATATAATACAACAATCATTTGCAGATGCAAATTTTACAATTACAGGTAAGTACTTATTCATGATCCACAATTTATCCAAGGTAAGTATCTACCTTATGGTTGTACTTATAACAATGTAATATGTTCTAAGAACATATAGATACATATACTTACACATTTTAAACATTAACTAATGCAAAAGTGAAATATACTCATTGTGCACACACACATGTAGTCAACAGAAATAAAACATTACTGACTAAAAGTTACAACTAAAACAGATAACAATCGTCAGTCATACTGCTGCCTCTTATTAATACGTAACAAAGTCCCCTCTGTTCATCCAATAAGGCTTCTGTCTTTTCCTATTTGGTCGCTTAGATGGTGTTGAAGCTGTTTCCGCTGGTATTTCCGATCTCACTACATCACGCCGAGTCCTTCTTGCAGGAATTACATATTTCTGCCCATCTCCTACTGGTATGTGGGAAGGAGACGCACTGTTGTTCTCTTCCGAAGTAAGTGCTGTAGTTGGTGCTGTAGATAAGGTTTCAATGTTGTCTTCGACATCATCGGAAGTGTTACCAGAAGGAAGGTGGTCATCGGGATCGTAGCCATCTGCAATGGACATGAAGGGAAGGAGAAGGTTTCGGTGTAGAATTCTAGATTTCTTATACCGAGCTCCTTCCCTTCTGACCTCGTACACGGGAATGTCATCGTGTACCTTGCGCACAACTACGTATGGTTGCTGCTCCCAACGATCAGCTAACTTCTGTTTTCCTCTGATCGATACATTGCGCACAAGCACAATATCTCCCGGATGTAGGACCGAATTTCGAGCCTTCTCGTCATATACCGACTTATTGGCTAGTCCTGCAGTCCTCGCAGTTTGGCGGGCCTTGTCATATGCGAGCTTCAGACGGTCGCGCAGCTTATTCACGTACTCAGTTTGTGATGCAGCTGAAAGATCATCAGCTGGTAGCCCTAGAAAAGCATCAACTACTAAACGAGGATGCCTCCCAAACATTAGAAAATACGGAGAAAACCCCGTACTTTTATGATGGGTTGCATTGTACGCATGTACAAGGGTGGGTACATGCGCCCTCCAGTCGGACTTTTGATACACCTCTAGGGTACCCAGCATCTTTAGTAACGTCTGATTAAACCGCTCGACCTGTCCGTTACCCATTGCGTGGTAAGGCGTGGTTCTTGTCTTTTTTACGCCTGCGATGTTGCATAGTTCTTTAATCAGACGAGACTCGAAGTCCGGACCCTGGTCGCTATGGATGGACGCCGGAAAACCATAATGCAGTATGAAATTCTCAAAAAGAATCTTGGCTGTTGTCCTTGCTGTTTGGTTCCTGGTAGGATATGCCTGTGCATAACGACTGAAGTGGTCCGTTATGACCAGGATATCCTCAAAGCCTCCTTTGCTTCTCTCCAAGGACAAGAAATACAAACAGACGACTTGCATTGGTGCCGAAGACTGTATCGGGACAAGTTCAGCTTTAGAAGAAAGACTTTTCCTTCTAATGCACCTTCCACAGTTTCTAACTTGTTCCGCCACAAATGTATCTAGACCTGGAAAGTAAAATCTTTCGTTAAATAGTGACGTTGTTCGGTCTCTACCCTGGTGGCCCAAATCGTTATGCAGAGCTTCAAAGATATCGATTCGCAGATTGGTAGGCAAGACTAACTGTAGTCTTTCGTGTCCATTAACAAGTGATTTTCGAAATAGTACACCATCTTTAAGGATTAGTTTTAACCAATCCCTTGTATATGTATGAACTGGTCCATCTGGCTTAGCCGGTTTGGTACCATTGTTAAGATGGTCAATTATTGTACTAATCACTTGGTCCTGTTTTTGGGCCTTTTTCCAATCTTTAGACGACAAACTATAACTGTACAATAAGTCATCTGGAATCGAATCTGACTGTTCGTTTGAAGTTACATCATCGGGCATAGAGAGGGAGTCACTTAAAGCACCATCAGTAAGGGCTGATTGGATAACTGCTTTAACAGCATCTCTGGGAATGGTTGAAAGGTTCTCCTTTTCTTTCATACGAGATAGGCTGTCGGCATCCGTATTCTTCGACCCAGGTCTGTATTTCGGTACGAAGTCATAATTTGCCAAGGAAGCAAGCCAGCGGTGACTAGTGGCATCAAGCTTAGCGGTGGAACTTACATAAGTTAATGGGTTGTTATCCATCACAAGCTATAAATATATATAGGCCTATCTAGTTCCGGTTTGTAATCCCGCCATTGGAGCTCTGGCTGCACCTGTGCACCGAAAGCTTCGAAAAGACTAAGAGAACATTCAAGTTAACATTTTAAACTTATATGAACACAACAAACTCTATATTAAAAGACTAAATACTTATTTTAGTCCAGTATCATGAGTATGTGATAAATCCGCATTAACATAGGCTTATTTGTTTACGATTAATAACAAATTGCATGATCTCTGCTCTAAACTGTAAACATGTGTACTAAATGTTTTCACGAATTTAACGTGCAGATTAACGGACTTGTGTTTATATAACATCGATGGTAAAGCATACATTGTGGTAATCTAAGGGGCGATTTCAACATTATGAAAATAAAATTCAAATGACTTACAGCGATGTCCACAGGTCCAAAACTACTGACAGACGACTGTGTCTGATTCTTTCAAAACTTCTCGAGCCTACCCTAACTCTTTCTTCAGCTCTTTGGATCTTTCTGTTGTCATCGAAATCGCCAGCAACCTTCCTCTTTCCTGTCGTATACTGCAGTTCACTCTGTGAATCTTCTCTAAAATCCCACTTCTCATGTTTCTATTCATAGAATTATTCATCGAAGAAGTCATTCAGGTCCCATAACGAATCCTTGTTTGTGTTTTCTGAATCGTTCATACTGAATTACAGACTGTTTGCTGCCAATCATAAACCTCGAGTGGTGAGAACAATATCAGTTCACACTTATATACGCCGAAATTTTTCACGAGATTCACGTGACAAAGAGCGCCCAAATATACTAGCATAAACTTCAGACCAAACTAGTACTGGGATAGACTACCAAGAAAAGTAATTTCGAAACGCGAATAATTTTATGTATTTTGTCTGTTTTCAGAAAGTTAAATGCAAAAGGACTTGTATTCTATTTCACACAGTATCAGTTACCTTGGACATTCAGTTTTCTGATACTTATCAGAATTTTACCCGTTATATTGGCTTTCCTGTACATTTTTATTCTTTATTCAATGACATTTACATGTATAATTACATAACACAGTGGTTAACACAGTGTTTGAATTCTGACAGAAACAGCAATACTCGTCTTTTCATCAGATTTCAGAATGTCTAGAATTTTGAGTGCAATGTAATCACTCATTTTATTTATCTGATTTAAGATAGATTCATACAATATCAACATAGGCCGCTTGTAACGGCTTATCGGAATTCGGATAGCAACATTGACACACATTATTTATTTCCTCTGTTCATAGTTATATAATTCAGATAGTAAAGTCAATGCTGTTTTTTCTACTGCCTGCTCTCAAATGGTGTTTATCTGAATTTTGATAGCAAACGCAACGCACAGTTTCTCTACTGTTCGGCTCCAGATCGTTTTACGCTATGGCTTAGGCGAATTCGGATAACAACGATAATACATACACAAGATCTATTTCATATATTCCTGATGACATGCAAAACTTATAGTTATTTCAATTCAAAAAGCAAAGCCAATGCTAGGTTTTTTGAACTGCATAATTGCTTATCTGAATTTGGATAGCAAAAACGAAACACAATTTTTATTCTGTCCAACTTTAGATAGTCAATATTGTATGGACTTGTCTGAATTCGGATAATAATACAAACTCACAGTTTGGTCAAGTGTATTTACTTGTTCGTTTAATGATCAGGTACAAGGTTTCTTTCGTAAATTATCGTATTTGCTAAAGTGTATATTAGCTTAGGACAGTGTAGCATAATGAATATTGGATTTAATCTGACAATATTTTGTATTTGTATATTAATATAAAATGAATTGAAGTTAATCAAAGTCTGCCTTTTATCTGTTTTCGGATAGAGCAGTTTTCTTATACATATTTAGATTTGTGGTTTCCTGTTCCCTGCTGGAGGTGTCTTGTATTATATTCATGATCATTAAAGTTATGAAACATTTACTTGTTCTTTTTGTGACTTTTTGATAAGTTCTCGATAAATCAAGCATTTTGACAGTTTGGAAACTGTCAAATACAATTGGAACGTGTTCAAAGTGTATTTGTATCAAGTATACCGGTATACTAATGGAGGCCACTGAATGTATCTTTTTAAGGTATTATATCATCATGGGCGGGTATCTGGGTAGAATCACTGACTTTCCGTAACCCAGGTGGATGGCGTCCTCACAAGAAGAATTCTACACCCCGTGTGAGGCTCAAATCCACACTGGTGAGGGACAAGTAATCTTTTATAATTTGAAGTCAGCGACTGTAACCGCTCGGCCACGGAGGCCCCGTAACATAATCTAAATACACTTGGATCATAAAAAAGAACTACTAGTAAGTAGTGAATTAAAGCGACCTCACTACAAATGTTAACAGGCAATTTTTTATATACAAGTCGGGATCCAGATATACGTTGACTTTTTATCGAACAGAAACGAACTTATGGGAATGATTTAAATACATTTTCATATTCATAATCATCAAATGTAGTCTCGTCACAGTACATAACATGAAGTTTCTACAATAAATGAGCCGCACCATGAGAAAACCAACATAGTGCCAAGGAATTAGTCGACTACCAACGTTTATCTCTACAAAAATTAATATATTAGCCATTTACACCCGTACTTATCGCTATTCAAATAGTCGCAACTGTTTATGTTAATTATACCAACTTTCCTGTAACGTACTTTTCTCACATTGGCTTCCCCAATATCCGTAAAAACACTCACAACGAAATGTTGTGTAATACATGGAACACAACCCAGCCGTACATGGGTTCGACATACATGGGTCTCGTACAATTGCCGTAGTCTGGGCTTGCGTGGTTGCTTTAGTAGTCAATGTAGATGATCTCTTTGTATAAGTTGTAGTTCTGCTGAAACTGGTCCCTACAACTATTACAAAACAAAATATTTTACAAGCCACAAATGAACAGATGGTTAACTGTCGAATAATTAACGCCTTTTGTGTGGCTTATCGTCTGATTTACCACAGTTCAGAGTTCAGATGCATAGGAATTGAAAAACGAGGACGAATTTGGATGGAGAATCGTGAGGATTTTCTAACGTGTTCATTGAAATATTATGACAAAAATACATTCATCCCAATAGAAATGAGCCGTACGTGATACGGCAAATGCTCGTCATTATGTTCTGTCACTGCTCCGAGCGTCAGCCATCGTTTATCGTTGATTACTTGAAACACAATTTTAACGCTCAAGACTTTAGTATACCTTACGTCCATTGTTCAGTTGGTGTTATCATCGTAAACTTGTTGTGTATTCTTATTTTATATTTATTTAAATCAGTAAAGCATGTAAAAAGACAATTTGATACAATACCTTGCGAACACTGCGTCCCTAAATACCCTGGATAGCATGTACACTTAAATGAATTATTAAGCACTGAGCATCTTCCAGCCATACATGGGTTTGATAAACAATAGTCTACACCGTTTGTTGATGTCAGAGATGTAGATGTCTGTGTGCTTGAATTTGATGCTCTTGTCGATGATGTTGTTGATCTTTTTGTTGATGATGTTGTTGAAGCGGTAGATGCAGATGTTGATACTGAATGAGCTTGTGTAGTCGATTGGGACATTAAAGCAATATAATCTGAAATGAAAAGTAATTCATATCTGTAACATAACAAAACGTAATAATAATAGCGACTCGTTGGCACATTTTAAGCTCCTTCAAAACTCCATAAACAGTTGTTGCTGTGAATGTCAACGGTGGTAAAAACGTCTTCAAATATGATTTTTGCAATGTATCCTTATTAATCACCAAAAACATTGTACAGAAGAGAGTAAACCGTTGCAACGCTTTTGGAAAAATGGAGAAAATCAACATTCTTATAGACGTGTTATCAATATTTATCATGCAACTACTATGCAAAGTGTCTGATATCACTTGCCTGATATTTTATTTTCTTATCAGGTCATTGACCTGATATCAAAATTAAGCCCCTCCCATATTGACGGACTAGTTTTTACATCATTCCAGATTGAATTTTATTACAGAGTCCAGTCTCGATGTTGCACAACTTTTTTTCTAAATAGATTCTGTAATCTCAACAAATTTCCTCGAATATGGTTGTCTCTAATTTGATCACACAGACAATAGCACTGAATAACGTCATTGTGAAACGTTCATCATGACATCACAATGTTTACATGGATCGATTCTTGGAAAGGTTTACAATGCACTTGACAATGTATGATATACTTAAGAGATGAAGACATATGCTGTTCTAAGCAGTTTGTGTGAGTTTCACGATAAATAGAATAACAGGCTACTGTCTTTTGATATCAATGTTATCAGGTCTCGGCTGATATGGGCGGAAGGGATTCGGTTAATAACATTGATATCAAAAGACAGTAGCCTGTTATTCTCTATGTAACAGTTATTTTCGCTTACTTCATCAGTTTTCAGTGTCATATATACATTCTAAGCTAAACTTTGGGGAAATAAACATGTTGAAAAAAATTCACTTCAACAGTGGACGTGAAGCTCAAATGAACTTTAAAGTTCAGTTGATCAGAAAGGAGAGATAAATATTCTGTAAAGTGTATCTTATATGTAGTACAATTTTCATGAATTGTAGTTGATATACAGGTACAAATTAAACGTAAAATCCATATCAGATAGTGTAAAAGATGGCCGTTTTTTTTTTAGATTATATTACATTAAGGTTGTAGACATGCAATGACCATTTGCAAAAGTCTCAGTATATTATGATTTTGGCGTTCTCTGTTTTTTTTTTACGGAAAGGCATGAACGCGTAGGGGACGCAATCAAATTGGCTTAACAAGAATTCGTAATAACACTGAAAATGCCGAGTGTCAATGCGGGTCGAAGAAAAAGCAAGTACCACAAACACAGACCTGCAAAAATATTTCAGCACTTAACAAAATAGACAATTTTAACTGTGACAAAGGAAGTAAAACTAAAGGCATAGTACTTATAAAGTGACGAACGTATTTACTTATGGAGCAATTTCGGCCTGTATACCCGTAGTTGCATGTACAACGGTATGGGGTTAGATACAATGAACAGTTTCCGGCAAAACATGGGCTTGGTGTGCAGTAATCTGTAACAGTGGTTGTAGAAGCAGTAGTTGCTGATATATCTGTAAAACGTTTAAGAACATTACTAAACACGTTGTCCAATGGCTAACAGACATAAATATTTCGGTCATTCTTCAGCAATGCAGTGTTTCAAACAAAGGACAAAGTAATTTTTAAGATGCACAGCTTGTTCACTGTATGTACTTTTCAGCAACTTGATCTTACCTATAATAATCATATATACATGTATATACTTAAAAAGGCCATTCTAAGCCAATTGTATTTTTGACGAAGACATATGAAATTGCATTATTTTATTTCCTGTCCGCTCCCCACGCCCCTCACAAATCTCCCCATTTTATATTCGTATAAAAATGCTAAGAACAAGCAATCGCGTAAGTTTCTTGATTTGCAGGGACTGTAGCTGTGATAATGACATTTAAGCATGTTAGTTTGTTATATTGAATATATTGCCAACATAATTGTTCGTAAAAAATCAATGAATTTCATAAATATGATCGTCCCACACTTATTATTTACACGATAATTGTTATAATATCGGGTGATCTGCAGACATTTCTATAACTAATCCAACATACCAACGTAATTTTTTCAAATCTCAGAGAATTTGAAGTAAAAATAACTTTAATAAAGACTATTTAAAGAGCGGCACTTATTCAGTTTGCCAGAACCTTGTTTACAGCGAAAATGTATATCTCAACTACGCTGAGCTGTTTTTACAACTAAACGGACACTCATGCAAAAGTGCTTATTCAAGAACAACTTTGAATTATCATCTCAATTTTTAGATGAAAGAAGTTGATGACTATTTGGCTTGCCCTTTACACTAGTATTTGTTATGTCTTGTCTTGCTTTAACAAAGAACATTTTCTGCAAATTAGAACGAATACCCAACATTAGCACAGATTTCTTGAGTGGTATATTTCTGGTCATTTTGGGCTCATCGAGTCCAATCAATTTTACTTTAATACAATATTCCGTTTTAGCCTGTGCTTGGAGGCGTGCTTGGCGGCATGCTTGGTGGCGTGCTTGGCGGCGTACTTGGTGGCAGGCTTGGCGGCGTGCTTGGCGGAATGCTTGGCGGCGTGCTTGGCGGCGTGCTTGGTGGCTTGCTTGACGGCGTGCTTGGCGGCGTTCTTGGTATTTCGTTATCGCTCAAGAACAGACTCAATCAAACCGAGTCTGATATTATTAAGCTTTATTGCGATATATCCTTCCCATGGATCTTCCTATCAGACCTGGGCTCAATTACTTTAAAATGTAATTAATTAAATTACAATTACACTGAGAAATGTCCAATTTAATTACAATTACCATTACATGAAATTTAGCAATGTAATTAATTAAATTACAATTACATTGGAAATTGGAATTAATTACATTCAATTAAAATACCAAATGTGGTGCTTCTTACATGAACACTGTAGCAAAGTTCTTTACTTTGTACTACACAAAACATGATAATTCACATGTAAAATAATTTCAGTTATTTCAAAATTGAATTTAAGCTCAAAGTAAAATCTGTGCTTGCGGGAGAACATCACTCTGTCTTTAATATTATTCAAAAGGAGCTAAAAGTCAGCCCTAATTAATAGTTAATACATCGTCTAGCAGAATTCGGTTAGAGAAGATGCATGTAAAGTCAGGTATTTCTCTGAGGTCTGAATTTCTCTGAAGTTTATAGGATCATGGTTCTGCAATATGTTTCAAATTTAACTAGTCTAGTTCAGTATTTAATCATTTACATTTTAAACATATATTTTAAGTTTTTATCCTTAACACTACAAGTTATCCAAAGGACCACATTGAAAATAAATTGTAAAGCATTCATGAGTCATCCTAGAATAACTATGTCACTAAAACTGTAGAATACTCATAATGTCTACAATAATAATTAAAATTGTTATCTTGTTAGAACTGTGAAATGCTATGTTGTCTATATCATTTAATACAACAAATTTTATCACAGATAAAAATTGATTAAACTAAATGCTAAGCATTTCAATTTTTGCTCCGGTAAAAATCAAAATAATAATTATGCAAATAACAATTTCAAATCCTAATTTGATCATTTTCTCCAAAAACATAGTGACAAACATCATCAAAGATTACCAGTTGGTTCTAATGAAACAAATAACAGAACAAAGGAGCTATGTCCAAGGGGTTAAAACCTACCATAATATTCTATTATTGTTATTTTTCACAGCTGTGAAATGCATATTAGCATGTTAAAGTGAAGTGTCACTGGTAATAAACACAAAAATAATAATCCAGTTTGTTGAACAAATTATATATACTATTTGTTCAACAAACTGGATCAGCATGTGCCATGTAATTGGAAAGTAATTAAAATGTAAGTGTCAATTACACCCTAGAACTGTTATGTAATTAATTAAATTACAATTACATGTAATTGATAAATGACCCAATTACAAATTACATTCAATTACCTGGGAAATGTAATTTAATTGCAATTAATTGCAATTACATTTTTAATAGCCCCAGGTCTGCTTCCTATATATCTGACTTCCAAAAAGTTCACAAAGATTAGAATAATTGTACAAAAAACATGTACACGTCTAAAACAATCTAAATGAGTACATACATGTCTCACAATTCCGCCCACTGAATCCTGGGTAACATAAACACACATATGTGTCATTACGCATTGCGCATGCCCCGCCAATACACGGATTTGAAAAACACAAGTCTGTCTTTTGGGTAGTTAGTACACTTGGTGGTGTTGGTGCGGTTGTAAATACTGGTCTACGTGTTGAGGTCAGAGGTGGCGTCAGAGGTGATGTATATGATAGTTTGACAGTTGTTTTAGCATGTGTTGATGAGCGTGTAGCTGTCGTTTGACCAACCACTACCGTTGAGGATGATTGATGCGTGGGGATTATTACCAGTGGCGTGCTAGTCTGTAATGACGAGGATGCAGTTACCAGAGAATTTAATGACGGTTTGGTTTGCACTTGATGAGTTGTCGCATTCGAGCAATTGACGTTACACAGGTCACCATCGCAACAACGTATTATACATCCATTGTCTGAAATTAGTATTCCAAATGTCAGTATTATTAGTATAATGTTAGAATCAGTCAGCAATGTAACATGCCTGTATAGTTAAGAATCTTTCAAGAAATAAAGATACGACTAACAGAATTTTGGATTACTTTTAATCGAGCTTTGATTCATTGCATATGAATGCAATCAGAAGCTTATGAAATAGCATTGTCTCCTATTTATGAATTTTGACGCTTGAAATGTTCATAGCTTTTCTCTCTATCTAAGTAAAACTTAAATAACTCTTTCGCGTCAGATTCATGTTTGAAAACTAACTTTTTCGTGAAATGGTACGTACGTCTTCTTTTTAATTTTAAAAATACGTACTTTCTACCACATCAAATGTATCCCTTTTCCGTCCAGTTATTTTTAATATTTCTTGCAATTGTCAACGTCATCCAGACACGCCTAAAATATTGCAAAGATGTAAGTCATTTCAATACAATAAGCGGCTAATCAAAATAAATAGTTTAACTTTATTATTGCATTGCAAAACTGCTAAGATAAGTCGTGGGTCGAGTGATTCACAATTCAGCAGATCATTTCTTATATTGATTTTGCCTTATTCATCTCTTGAAGGTACAGTTCTGACAAACATGTGTTCAAATTGTTAAAATCATATACTGTTATTACACGTAATAAATTCTTCAAATAAATTCTTCAGTTATAGATGTGTTTATCTCCTAAAAGATATACTTAGTAAACACATCTATCTTTTGTAAAAACAAACTATTAAACTATTATTTGAGAGCCATTATAGGTCAGGCTATCGTAGAATCTAGATATTTATATCGCGAATTCATACCTTTGATTTCACATCCGGCATTATTACATACATCCCCACTACAACATTCACTACATACGAGGAGATTGGTTATAGAACGCTTTCCTGATAGTGGTGGAATACCCGAATTACATTGCTGCAAAATAGGCCAAAACTTTTTTTTATAGACGGAAGAGCATTTCTCGCATGTATTTGGCTTGAACAAAAACTTACTAGACCTTTAGATCAACTGATGTACTAAGGTTTTTATATCAGTTCACATAATGCATATCCAATGATCCAATGATGTAACAAGGAAAAATCATTGATACATTATTGAACTATATAGAAATACGATGGCGTACTTTAATAGTCTGTGTGCGCGTGCGCACGTGCGTGCGTGCGTGTGCGTGTGTGTGTTTAGCGTCTTTTTCAACATTTTTTTTTCCAGTCATATAAACGACGGTGTGTACTTGTTGCAGTGAGCACAATGCCCAACTTTATAGTGCTGCCTCACTGGAATATCACGCCGTAGACACGTGACATGATATGCCCCTCCCCCAGTCACATTATACTGACACCGGGCTGACCTGTCCTAGCACTATCCCCTCAATGCTGAGCGCTAAGCGAGGAAGCTACTAGTACCATTTTTACGTCTTTGGTATGACGCGGCCGGGTTCGAACCAAAGACCTCCCGCACTCGATGCGGGTGCTCTACCACTAGGTTACCGAAGTGGTACATTAATAGAAAGAAATTGAGTAACTGACAATACGGAACGAAAAATTGTATTCAGTTCGTTGTAATTATCAAATGAATGTAAACACATTAAACGACAGTGCATTAGGTACAAAATATGAAATATGAACTAATATGGGAAGTTTCATTGCTTACAATTTACGGCAAATAACACATTATCCGCTAAAATGTGTTTTACTGAAGATTGCAAGGAGAAAATTAAACGTCATGGCACTACTAGTATTAATTTTGAATAGAACTTTAAGAAATGATGTCAATATTCAGACAGCACGGAGCACACCTTGAAAAGTATATACAGTATAAAAGCGGTGATTTAAGACAAAATTTTGTTAAAACGCAATAGATGTACTGTAAGGTATAATTACAATTGACATACACGTACACATGTTTACATTAACACTATATAATAAAGGCTACAAAGTGCATGGTGAACACGGAAGTACGAAATGGTAACGATAAGAAAGGTCTTTATGTATGACATAAACTTTGTACATGCGTATAGTTAGTATCTAATCATAGGATCATTTCACGTGCCCCCATATTGGCTAGCAATAAATAGTTCATACATGACAAAATCACGAACTTCAATGCATAATATAGTTAGTATCTAATCATAGGAACATTTCATGTGTCCCCCTATTGGCTAGCAATGAATAGTTCATACATGACAAAATCACGAAGGCTGTTTTTATAAAATCATTTCATGATTGTTATAAGTGTTAAGAGCGTGTTAGATTTTAAAGGTCAAATATAATGTTTAGAAAGTGAATACGCATTTATGTCATAGATTTAGGAATTAATTAATTGAATTCGGAGATCATGCGAAATGAAGGACAGAATCTGATGGGCAAATCCAAGAATTATCATATCTTAAGAAATTTAATAATAACTGGAAACATATATACCATTACATCCCGACAGCCAAGATTATATCTAATGCTTCCAATCGAGTTAACGAAGGCTTCAACATAACATTTCTGCAAACACAAAGACATGAAGCGTTATTGTACACAATCTATGGTACTTTATCTGTTCAATCAGACATATAAGATAATATTCGGTTTAAGGATGTACGAACGTTTTGTTTTTCAGGATATCCGCCATGAAAAATGTTTCTTCGAATATTGCTTTCTAACAAAAGTTTTGCCAAAAAATAATGCTAAACTGGCATTTGCCTAAAATAGGCGTAAGACTTACAATGAGGTAGGGGTAGGTAATTTCAAAAATCTATTAATTTTAAAAGTAGATCAGGTTTGGTTTTTATATTTTCCTGACTGATACATATAATTATAAGCTATAACTGAAATAAAAGTTTTCAAGATAGCACTTTATGTTATCTAGAAATTATAAATTAAAACAAGAAGAACAAAAAATATTAAAAAATCACCAGTTTTTAACAGATTTTTCTTATTATATTTCTTTGATGCACGGTGACCCCAACCTTCTTACTTTTCATTTTGAAGCATTTTTGTGTGTCCTTGTGTGTAAAAATGTAAGAGATTCATTAGTGACATTTATGCTTATATAATACTAACATCACCTTGTATTCATATTAACCTGTGAGATCTGAAATCTCTATAACATTAAGTGGGATATTATATGTTTTATAAAGTACCACCATTTTTTTCAATTTTACAAAATGTCAGCAATGATTAAACATTGGGTGAAGAAAATGTCCTATAAAATTAAAACGAGTTCGGTGACCTGTGTTTTTTCTTCTCTCGTTTTGTCTTAGAAACTAATGTTCTTCAAGCTCACAGAGTATGTAAAATTCTTAACGTTAGAAAAATTCGTTCCTACATCCTTAACAACAATTATTTCTAACGGGTAAAAAGTTGCCTTTTCCATTTTTAAAAGTTACCTTTTCCATTTTTAATGTTATTTTATGGGCGTAGAGGAATATATCAAAGCATAATAAGAAGAATAATATGAAATACAATATGTCGTTATGAATCATATAAAACATCTTACAAATGTTCCATATCTCACATTTCTTGCTAATATCCAGGCAAACTGCTGTAAATGTCAGAAAGGCAAAGGTATCTTTTACAAGTAAAATACGCATTCCATTGCCCGTCAAAGAAATGATCGGGTGGTCACCTATAAAACTATTTAGCTGTTAGTACAAAATATTTAATTCATAAAATAGTGCTTTTCTTTACATTTAATCTCACACGACTACCAACGGTACATTGCAACCTTACGTGATTGCATTCAATGGATGATTGTAATAAATGCATGTAAGAATATAAGATAAAAGCAAATTTAACTACCTCATGTATACCGCATTTAGTAAATTCACCACAGTCCTTTGGCTCGACGGCGTCTGTACACGATAGGCACAACTGCTCCGCTACAGATAATAACTAATAATTAATTGCCTTGTAGATTAATTTAAACCCATACATATATAGAAAACACTGTAATTAAAGTTATGAAAACGCATAGACCATAAATATAGTAAACACTGTTATGAGAACGCACTTGTGTATAAATACATTTGTATATTTCCGCCCCTTTCTGAAATAATGCTCGGAGGGGCACATGGGTCCTTCCTCCACCATCAAAAGCTGGAAAGTCGCATTTGTCTGTGCGACATTAAACAAAATACATCCGTGTGGTGTATGGATGTTTAATGATCTTCTTATTGTAAACAGTATCAAATATCACACAAACTTAGAAACAAAAACAACAACAACGACAATAACAAAAATCAGCAGCAACCCTGATCCCATATAAGAAGAAGTAAAGACAGAAACTTTTGTCATAATAGTAGGACTTTCTACTTGTTCATGCTAAACTTATTTCATACAAATCTGAACTATATGATAAATGTAGGAATCAAACCTAAATGAGAAAATGATCATTAGGCATCGAAGGAAAATAAGTCCGAGGTTGAGGATTAGTTATAAACAAACTTTACCTTGCGTTCTATATAGTAAGGAGCCAATGACGAAAGCAAAGACGAAACAAACTGAAATTAAATTCATTTATCTTAATATAATAGATAAATTGAAAGCACACTACAACGTTTCATATTATTTTTCATGAAACTCTTATCTATAAAAAATTGTCAGATCCATTTATAAATAATACACAATCAAACTCCTAATTCTATTTCACATTTTATACCTCGCATGTCTTTAGTCCAAAGTATTATCCGCTTTTATTTCAAAACTTATACTATAGAAAATCCTACATTAAGAAAGGTTAATTGTGTTTGACATTAGTCCTTATCTAAAGGTGAAACAATTACAAGTGTGTAGGTGAATGAATCTAGCAAACACATTACCATATAACTGATAATAAAGTAATAACGTACTGCACTTTATACATTTACATCACAATTGTACTCTGTGGCTAGATTTCATGTAAGTTGCCTACCTAAATCCTAATACTTCCAATATTTCTGTGACATTGTTTGAAAAACGAAAACAAAATTGCAAAGGAGATGTGGTTTAAAGAGTTTTCTAATTTTATCTCTGATGGCCATGTTTTTGACAAATTGCAACCTGAACACACTTTTTAGAAAATTACCCCATGGATTATAAGTAGTTAATTATTTCAAAACTGGTCATGTGTCATTGCTATTGGTAGTTATGTTATGAATCGGTATGATACCAATGGATCATTTATATATTAACATGATTAAGAGTAACAAATTTTAACTTGCATTGATTTCCCACGCGCACAGAACGTATGCTTTCCACAACTATTCCAAATTTTTGTAGCCGAACAAGTACATGCAGTTTTGTAGTGGCCATGATCACCTCTATCATACCATATTAAGAAGCGTGGTATAATTGGTTTCGATAACCAGTAATTACAAGTACATGCAGTTTTATAGTGGCCATGATCACCTCTATCATACCATATTAAGAAGCTTGGTATAATTGGTTTCGATAACCAGTAATTACAAGTACATGCAGTTTTGTAGTGGCCATGATCACCTCTATCATACCATATTAAGAAGCTTGGTATAATTGGTTTCGATAACCAGTAATTACAAGTACATGCAGTTTTGTAGTGGCCATGATCACCTCTATCATACCATATTAAGAAGCTTGGTATAATTGGTTTCGATAACCAGTAATTACAAGTACATGCAGTTTTATAGTGGCCATGATCACCTCTATCATACCATATTAAGAAGCTTGGTATAATTGGTTTCGATAACCAGTAATTACAAGTACATGCAGTTTTATAGTGGCCATGATCACCTCTATCATACCATATTAAGAAGCGTGGTATAATTGGTTTCGATAACCAGTAATTACAAGTACATGCAGTTTTGTAGTGGCCATGATCACCTCTATCATACCATATTAAGAAGCGTGGTATAATTGGTTTCGATAACCAGTAATTACAAGTACATGCAGTTTTATAGTGGCCATGATCACCTCTATCATACCATATTAAGAAGCGTGGTATAATTGGTTTCGATAACCAGTAATTACAAGTACATGCAGTTTTGTAGTGGCCATGATCACCTCTATCATACCATATTAAGAAGCTTGGTATAATTGGTTTCGATAACCAGTAATTACAAGTACATGCAGTTTTATAGTGGCCATGATCACCTCTATCATACCATATTAAGAAGCTTGGTATAATTGGTTTCGATAACCAGTAATTACAAGTACATGCAGTTTTGTAGTGGCCATGATCACCTCTATCATACCATATTAAGAAGCGTGGTATAATTGGTTTCGATAACCAGTAATTATCATATGATAGCATCCAAATCGCTTGCACCAAATTACATTTATCACTTGACATTCTTTGAAATTTGTAAAAGTAGAGAAATGCGGATAAATTTGCTGACTTACAAGAATTTTGCTAGGCGATTGGCACATTTAAATGTTTCAATATCAAAGTGTACGTTGTTGCATTTGTAAATTTTGCTATTGTTGCTTTACTCTGTTCATTGTATAAATTTGTCTTATATAACATAGACGTCATAAGTTGGTTTCCAAAATTAGAATTTCGTTCTGTAAATTAAACGAAATATTTTATCTTTGTCTGGAATTTTTTTTAATATACCACTTACTCTTATCAGTGGAGACGAAATACATTGACACCTGACATTTGTATCAGTTACAGTGAAATCATTAATATTCGTAAGGGACTAATTTTAGTAGGGTTTATAGTTGTTTAATTCCATAGAATTAAATCCAAACGAAATTAAATTAGTTTACAATATTAATTAGCGTACTTTACGCATTTGTACATTCTGTATTACACACAGTTAGCTTGGTTTTCTGAGGCTCTCTGTCCAAACAGACGGAAAATCTCCCTCGGGTGATGGATATTGATCACATTTTCGGCGTTATGATAAAATAACTTGCAAGTGCAAATGCACCAGGACAAGATTTAAACCACGAGATAAATAGTCAACAAATTACATGGCTCATAGATGCAAAGGAGGCAATCAATGCAAGACGCAAGACGCAAGACGAAGTAGATATGTAACAGACATAATATGTTTTCATATAAAAAGAACAAAATACTCACGGTGCCAAAAGTCCACACAGTTTGATAGCACAGCCAACAAATATGTTGGATCCTGTTAACGTGATTACTAATTTTTATGTGGTATTTGCATAAATCCGGGTTCGCACTATTAATGGAAAAAGCAGACGATAAAAGGCGCTGTAACAAACATATGTTCATACATCCGGTTTTAAAGCCACTTTTAAAAATCTGAAACTTGAAAGCGTTAGATCCATGAATTTATTATATAAAACATCATTATAATGTTAGAGCCTTAGATCGGTCACAAATGAACACCTCAAAATTCCTAGATCAAAAACAGCATTATATGATATGTCATTCTCAGTTATGAGCTCCCTTACGAAATCAGAAATGGTGAAACTCGAAGTCAATTTGAAAACATCTTAAACTGTATTTTTTTAAATGAAACCATGTTACCATGTAACCATGTAACCAGTCTCTCTTTTATTCTTTTGATCTTTCATAGTCCCCTAAACCTAATTTACATGTTTTCCATATTTGCTTTTATAGGCTCCATGGGTATTGTAAAGTGTAGTATTTTTTAAATAATAAATAATGACAGCATTAACCATGGGATTTGAACCTCTATATGTAGTCCGTCTCAGTGGTCGTACCATATAAAATTTAGCAACGAAATTCAGCAATAGGGGTAAGATAGTCTCAGGGAGGAAGTGTGCTTTTATGGCTTTTCGTTTCATGATTTTCTGCATTCAATAAATCTGGTATTATAATATTAATGTAATAATTTCTCTGACCACCACCATCCATAAATTCATTCATTGGTGTAAATTTTGCATTCTTCCCATTCATGAGTTCTCAGACATTATAAGTTCCATGAAAAGTTATCTGCCTTTATAAAAATATTTTCACACATTTTCATTCGATTGGTTCTTACTGGCATTGCTTTCGTCTTATTCTCTATTTATCTTTTTAGTTGTGCTTAATTCATATGACAATTTTGAGCACACTTTTATTATCTATTTTTTGTTCTTGTTGTTGAAGTTTCACATTTAATATGATGTTTTGTTATGTTTTTTTTTCTTCTCTCTCTGTTATTACACGTGTTTAATTTCATGCAGACATGTTAACAATAATCTCAAATAATGTTAGTTTAAGCAAACTTCGAACAACTGGCTCCAGCTCAGCAAAATATCAGCGGTAAGTTTCATACTTTAACCATTGATGAATACGGAGCCTGACTTAGAAATGAATAATTATTATAAGAAGTTGGTACATATACCTACAAAAGTTACGACTAGAACACCAGATATTAACATGTAATGTTTTGGTCTCTTTGCATACCGAAATTTTCTAAATCCTCTTATTTTATGACTAATCGCTTTTTGCAACCTAACATTTGAGATCGTTGGAATGAATATACATATTTTGGTATTTATTTGATTCAACAAAATGTCGCAACTGATCACATGCGCGTTTTATTTTTTTAGTTTTTTATTGTTTTTTTTGTTTGTTGTTTTCTTTTTTTATTGGTGAAACGAACAGGAACCAGCTGCCTGCTATGCAAGGACGCATGTCGCTAACGTACAGGATCTTAGTATACTATAAAAGAACGATCGTGGCTTCACAAAGCCATCACCAGCTGAAATCTTAGACCAGCACATTGTTTAGTGTTCAAGTGGAAATAAAGGTGAGTAAGTAAAACTCATTTGTACTTTAAAACATCGATTGTATATTTATATTTACTACCATTTATTTCTATGATACTTCACAGGCATGTTAAAAAATAAACAAATTGATTATATTTAAGCATGTCATGAATAATGAAAATCAGAAATTGAAAATAATAATTACAAATATAAAATGATATTCAAAGTAAATTAACGCCTGTGACTTGATATATCTAAGGACAGCTTTTGATTTTGCCATGATAGTTAAAATTAAAAAATCACTCCGCCTTTTTTTTTTTAGATAAACGCTAATTTGATGAAAGATATGGATTTTTGTGACTTTTTAAAAATCGGATCCGGTAATAAAATGAATAGATTTGCGCAAATACATGACGTTATTTCTTCACATTTTGAAACTTGAATAGAACTACCATAGTATTGTTCTTGCGGTGTGGTAAAAAAGTAAAAAATAAAAAAGAATTCGGCGAAAAATCGAGTGTTTGGTTTGATTTGTTACTATAGTTTTGTAAAAAGAACAAAATGATCGTATAATCATTACTTATAACTTGAGTATGATAATTGACATTCTAACAAGAATTTCAAATAATTCGTGAATAAAGTATCCAAACCGAATCATAAACATACACTGAAACTTCATTACAGCCAATCATCTCATAGATAAACTGAAACGCTCTAGAATGCGCAGAATTTACGTAGCTCTAAATAACTACTTTTTAGGCTTAGATTTAAATCTAAATATTGTAAGAATGTTGAATTATTTGTAACTCATACTAAACAAAAGTTTCATTATGACGAAATGCCTATTCGCATATTAACTAAATGCTTGCTAGAAATATGAAAGTCACAAAATGACACAAAATTAGCTGATAATTTGCTAAATGTGCTGATTAAATCAGTGAATATTCCTCTACTGTATTCTTTGTTGTCTATTATTTGTTTGAAGTTCGAAACAGCCTGTACTCGTGCTTTGTTGTCTATGGTTTGTTTGAAGTTCGAACCAGTCTATACTCGTGCTTTTTGTCTTTTATTAGTCTGAGGTTTTTATATCCTGAACGCGTTTACATCTCCAGTCTCCTTTATAGGTTACTAACCGTTCCAAGGCGGCGCGTTTTCAACTTGTTTTTTTTTTGTCAGTTTTGATGTTACATATATTGTCTTGTTTGTTGTATTTTTTTTATCCTCCTCCCCCATCGATCCCTTGCACTTACGTGCCTTTCTTATTTGTTTGAAGTTCAAAACAGCCTATACTCGTGCTTTGTTGTCTGTTTTTATTGAAGTTAGAAACAGCCTATACTCGTGCTTAAAAAAACTGTTTTACGTGTGTTTAAGCACATAGCTCTCCTTAACGTTACTTCGATATCAGTTTCGAAAATAAATATAAAACTTTGAGTACCCAAAATAGCATGTAGATCCATGTTTAACTTCAGGAAATGTGTCAAATTAATCCTTAAGAACGTGGTAGTTTGAAATTTCTATCTTCGCCTATGTGCTTTGAGATTGAAAAAAGTCGGCATTCAACATATCTGTTCCCTTTAAGCAAACAAAAATGATTTTAGGATGGAAAGTTTAGCTCGGAGAACGGATTTTCAACACAGCTGATATCCTATGCCGCACTGGATTGATTGCAGACAGGAAATCGTGAAATAAAAACTTAATCATTCGTTCCGTTTTCACTCATGGATGATTTCAACATTAAACATCAGAAGTTATACGTAACGTGTTTATATTTATTTTGTAATCAAATATTCACAATATATTTCGGCTGAACGTCAAAAAGTGTTGCGGTTTTGAAGTGATTCAGTGTTTGTAGTACACAAATGATAATATTATTGAGAAAGACATGAGCCATGCATTACAAGTTTAAAAGGTGTTGCTTCGTAACTGGGATTGCAGTTGATTGTATTATTAACCCAAAACACAATTGTTGAAAGCCAGGAAATCACACTTTATTTAAAATAACACAATGCTTCTACGACAGCAAACGTGTAGCAGGACATGTTATACAGATATGTAGCACACAATGGTTTAAAATTATCAAGTGTGAACATTTCCAAACATGTTTAGATTTTGTAATGAAATATGATTTAAAGCCATTTTTTTCTGCAATGTTTAGCCATAATATTAGCACTATTTCTTTCTTAGTCGGATCGACCGTGGCCTTAAAGTGAATTCTTATACTTTTCTATGCACATCTTTCTGCGCAGCCGACACTGTCGGTGGAAAATTAAATTATAACTCTAATAGCAAAGCAAATCTCACTCCTTAACCTTTAAATAATTATTTAAAACTTAAAAGAAATTAAAAGTTTGTTTATCACATGTTTGACGTCGCGGGAGTGTAATAAAGCCTTTAAATAAACACGATAATACACTAGTGTAATAAAGCTTTGACGTCGACGTCGTTTATAGTATTGGAAACGTTGGGCAAATTTACTAATTTATATAGTAAAGGAAAGTAGAATTTTTGATGTTTCGACAGGAAACACTAACATGTGATAAAAAGAATATTACATTTGTGACTTTCCATATTGAATTGAATTCAACTCGTTTAATAAATTCAATATGAAAAGACACTCATGTAATATCCTTTATTTATTCAATGGTTATGATCTTTTCATCAAAAGTAACAAAAAAAAAGAAGATAATTGCTGGGTTTTATTAGAAATTAAAGAAGCGTTCAGTTGCATTTTTAATAGATAAAATGGAATATGGACAGAAGGATTTTATATATTAAAAATGCATAATTCCCCTTGTATTGTCTAAATAACGTTTCTTTTATGTATAATAAAATCCAGCAATAAAGAGTTATCAATTTTCAAAATACACATACTTTATTATTTCTAAAAGCTATGTGCCTGAATGCATTTTTTTTATATTTTTGATTAAACAAAACAGCAATGATGAAATGTAATTGTTAAAAAATTTGATTATTAAAAATATGATAAAAACACTGTTGTATCTTATCACTTTGTTTATTTAGCCCTAATTCAATCAAGCTTTCTAAACTCGTTATAAAGGTGAGAACCGATTTGCTATAAAGGTGAGAAATGTCACCTGTAATTTATGTACTGCACAGTAGCTATACAGTAGCTTATTATGATAAACAGAAGCAAGTCTATCAATGGTCCAGGCTTGTGTATTGGCCATTACCACCAATACGCAGACCTTATCATTCCCATAGGCCACATACCAGGCATACCAGAATCAGTGTCTTTAAGTAAACATTTGTTGAAACATGTGACAGACAATCTTAAATCTGAGGAATCTTGAATAAAATAACACGTTTTATCAGTAATCAAATGTTGATACTGACTTATGTTGTACTGACATGTATCATGCCTGACATGTATCATGCTACTTGCCATGCTACTTGCCATTTGTGGCTGTGTTTTGACAACGCATTTTAGTACAAAGACAGTGCTGTTCATATAATGTTAGATAATTAACTTTGTACTGATAAGACAATATCTCCTTTCAGATCATATTTAATTATAGAAAGGAGTAAGAATTTTTAAAACCTTTTTTTTAACTTCTAGCAGATATAAACAATTTGGTCAGGTTCGCTCCATTTTTCGTCCGAACAGGTGTTTGTTCAAGCGGTCTTAACATACAGTTTAGCCTGGTGACCCATACATTATTGCCAATTTTAAAATACACATAAAATTATCTATACACAAGGAAAACAGGAAAAACATCTATGAAACATTTTTTTTTTCAAAATTCAAAAAATATTCTTTACTATGAATATTTTCATTGAAAAAAAGTTCACAAAAGTGAATATGAAACAATAGTTCTTTTTTCATTTGCACCCATTACTGTAATGATATAGTATTACAAATATGACTATGATATCAAATAAGTATATACTAAAATCTGTTAAAAAGAATAAATCTTATTGTGCTGTCTTGATGCATATTTTGAAAATTATGAAAATCTTGAAAAAACGCTAACAGTTTCAGCAACAGTGGGTGTGTGCAAAACAATTTTGTACAAAAAACAAGCCTGGTGACCCATTGTTTTTATTTGTTTATTGTTTTCAGCACAAATTTTCCTATCATATATGTGAATTTGAAAAAAATATCTATGAAAGGAAAAAAATCTGTAAGAATTCTTTTTAAAATCCCTTATAAAGGACCAACATTGACCACAGCTATGTTGGGCATGATACAAAAATGAATAATGTCGTTTAAGGATTAAATCCTACTTTTCGTGCGTGTATACGAGTATAAACTACATTGGGCTTTCTTGCAAATCATCCAAGAATGGTCGTCTTGCACATCCATGAACCGCGCTAGTGAGTCTTGAAGGATTTCCAATAAGGCCTAATGTGGTTTGTACCCGTATAAATTCACAACAATACCATTCAATTCTTATATTCATATTTTTTAAAGTATCTTTATTTACAGTATCTTGCTATAAAAATAAGTGGTTTTCTTTCCATAAGTGCCACAAAATCTAAAAATAGATGTCAGGATATCATTTTATTCAACATCTTAATAGAACAACCAAAAAGAACCTCCTAAACGTTTAGTTGTTATTTAACCTCCGAGGAAAATACAGTTCCTGTTTTTCATTTAAAATATATTCAAATCCCAGTGTTGTCGACTTTATTTTGATCTTTACTGTGAGAAAAGTAAGTTATAACTGTAATTTACTGTTCTTTTAAAAAACTTCGTGTCCAATTTTGAACTTTATTTTTTGAAAAAAAAAAAACAACGCTTTTTTTCATGTTTTTTTTTCTTTTTGTAAATGACGTACACTCACTCAGAAAGGACGCTCCTTGATTGTTTATACGAAAATCAACGCTTTTTTCTTTCCACACAAAATATATAGTGTATGTAAATATTAGAGGTGATATTAAGTAAAACACATAAACGACAATAAATATCCGATCGGCCAGTGGTTTAAATTATGCAAAACAGTGCTGATCAACTGATTTCATAGCTCACTGATGTTAGAGCCTTTCCCAGAGGAAACTTATTTTATATACACTATGTGTTATCTATCTCGAAAATAGGGTAAGTGCGATGTTTGCATGCCCTGAATGCGTTTACACCCCCCAGTTTCCATTATATAGGTTACTGACCGTTCCAAAGCGGTGCCCCTGTTTTCAACTTGTTTTGTGTCCGTTGCATATTTAATGCTACGTATATTGTGTTGTTTATTGTAGGGATTTCTTTTCTCCTACTCCATCGATCCCTTGCATTTCTCTTTTTACTGTTGGCGAGGTTAGGTGCCCACAATATTTTTAGCCACGGGCTATCTCTGGGCAGTGCCCTACTGCGCTGTTTTTTCCTGCATGTCTGTTTGTATGCTCTCTCTCCCCTCTCTCTCTCACTTTCCCTGTCTCTCTCTCTTCCCCCACCTCTCTCTCTCTCTTCCCCCCCCCACCTCTCTCTCTTCCCCCTCTCTCTCGCACCCCACCCATCTCTCTCTGTAGTAGGTCAATTCAACTATGTGTTATGTGTCTGTGTCCTATGAAAGGACGTTTCATCACATTGGTATTGGACCAGGTATAGTTTATCACATAGGTATTAGTATAGTTTATCAGTAAGACGAAAGAAATCTTCAGGAAACGATGATTTTGAAACACATATTAAGTTATTCAGCAAAGCGGATGCATATCAAACATTTCGCCGGAAACTATATGCGAAGATGGTCTGGCAATAACGTTAAACAAAATATATATGAAGTACGTTCTTTAGTTAATGTTGGATTCTCACATTTTTACTGCAACATAAGAACTATTCATTTATTTATCTCGAAAAACCACTTATTTATTGATACAGTGCCTGCAACATTACAGACAACAAATCAAAGTATTACCTCAGCAATCATATATCTTCTGCACATGCGCAGAAACATGTAATATTGTGTTTAGTTTTTATTGATATTGCTTTCAGGATAACATACCAATATTTATGATGATTTTCCTTGAGACAAAAAGTGTTGGTGACATCAAGCTTGGAGATTTGATTCAACTTCGAAGAATGAAAGGAATGTTCGCTCATTGGGCGGTCTATGTCGGTATATCAATTATGCTGTTATATTCCATTTAGTTTGAGCATACTACCCATTCCCCTGCTAAATTCCTGTAATGAACTTGTCCACCTTTCAATTTGGACAGTACCATTTACTTTTAAAGGGAGTGAATACCAAAAGACACTGACCTAATGTCGAACAGTGCAGATCATGATCAGACTGCACGGATGTGCAGGCTGATCTTTATCTGCACTGGTCGCAAAGGCAGGCTAAGTCGTGCCTAGCATGATAATTCTTTCTGTACAACACTGTCTAGTTCGTTTTGGATGCGAAGAGATTTATATTTGTAATTATAGTCTGGCTACCTACCAGATACACTTTTGTTTTTATTTTTTAACATCATGTTACTGAATTTCTGTTTTCTCACTTTACTATCTCAGCAAAACTTCTCTTTACTCTGATTATCTATGTTTTGAGAAGGAAACTTATGCAACATTTGAATGGTTCAATGAACAAAACATAGGGTATAAAGCAAGACTACTGTAATTATGAACTGTATTGTCACTTCGAATTGTTAAAGTATTTTGCTTCAGTAGATGATAAAATCTGTAAAAAGATAATTTGGAAACATAGAACGTAACCAAGCAATATAATAGCAGACTCGGTTTGATTGAGTCTGTTCATGAGAGGTAATGAAATGTGCAACACCTCTCATGCCCCCTAGCACCGGCTTAAGCGAAATACTGAACGGACTCCATGATCCCAAAGGACCAGAAAATATAGCAACGCTGAATCCAAGTACGGAGATACTTTTTACAGCCGCCACACGGCACTCAAAGTTACTGTTGTAATAGTTAATAAGATCTGTAAAAAATCCATTGGAAGCATAGAACGCAACCAAGCAAAATAATAGCAGGCTCGGTTTGCTTGAGCTGTTCATAAGAGATAATGAAGTGTGCAACACCTCTCATGTTCCCTAGCACCGGCTTCAGCGGAACTCTATTACACATCTTTTGAATGGACTCCATGATCCCAAAGGACAAGAAAATATAACACTGAATCCAAACTCTTACTTTAAACTATTTTGTTGTGGCTCCTACTAAAATATTTTGAAGAAGGAGTTTTATATCCGCCTTTTAGAGCGTTTTTGCTTTATCCTCAGATCTAGCTTGGAAAATATATTATTAATACACTAAGCCAAATCATGTTAAAACGATATTAAACTGAATTAAAATGTATTTGTTACAGACTGTTTCTATCGGCAGAAAATATCATTAAGATCTGGACGAAAATTATGTATGATTTTTATTCACACCAAGGTAACAAGCTGTAGTTGTCCAAAATGTTGTCAATGTTTTATTCTATATATTTTTTCAATTAGGTGACGGCGATGTGATTCATCTTGCCCCGCCATCATCTAAAATGGAACTGTGTTCTGTAATAGCGTCTAGCAGTGGTGTTATTACCATCAGTGGTGAGACAATCAGCAAGTTGATATTTGACGATTTCAAGGTGCGTAGGGACAAGTTAACAGTCGTGGCGAAGGGATCGGCAATTGTTGTGAACAATGAGTGCGACTCTGACCCTGGGATGACGTAATACCATATATAAGCACATATTATATATATACACTTTTTTTTTAAATTTAGACTCAATGTCTTTTTTTTTTATTTCGAGCAACATAACTCATGATTTAGTCCTATTATAGTTTCAGTAGTATGTTAAAAATTGTAATCTTATGGTGTCTGTGTGATTCTATGAAACACTGGAGATATTTATAAAGTAATACAGTGGTTGCGTGTCAGTGTATAAAAGTTGTGTTCTACGTAATCCAGGTAAGCACATCAGTTAATATAACAGGTACAGCTTCAGAAAAATCTGTGCACAAGTTGAAAACATCTATTGCTTTGGAAACACCGTCTCCTTAAAGACGCACAGTGTAAGGAGTTTCTACGTCTAATCTCTGGAATTAATAATTATTTCCTAAAACTTTGATCATTTCGTTAAGAAATACATGTCAAACATAGCGTATGCACTTACATTAAACGCTCTGACTGTGACTTGGCTTTAAAATTCTTCCGGTGGGTTTTTAACAATATTTTATACAAATCTTATTGCTTCATTTAAGCCCATTCCCAGGCGAGATAATAGTGAAGCGTGCGGAATCAATGCTTGGAACGAATAACTATAATCTCCTCAAATGGAACTGTGAACACTTTGCCACATGGTGTAGGTACGGTAAAGCAGTATGTAAACAGGTAAATGTCATCAGAATACAGAATTTAACTTTCTATACTTAGTGAGTCACAAAACAAAAACTGAGTATATTTTCAATTGCCATTAAATTTGTTTCATATATAATTATATATGTAGCAATGCTTCTAATACAAAGTTAATGAAAACGTTATGAAAAGCCAGTATGACGTATTAATTGCACAACGACTTTACGTTGAACGTCATCGAAGACTGTAGTAACTGTTAGACTGAGGAAAATACTATGTAAATAGCAATGTATCTCTTCATCACACATCTTCAATATGCCCATAAGATACCAAATTGAAACACTTGTTTACAATTTATGTCTTTTCTTGACGCAGCTGCCATTCGGTCAGGGCTTGTCAAACGATGCGTACTTGGTGAAGTTACCGGGTATCGAAGTCATTCCACCTTGTACACTTCCTGACGACATTGGTATTGTGGTTAAAGGTAACTTCTGTTTGTTAAAGTTGATGGCATTTACCATTTTCGATCCATGTTAACATGCATATTATAAAAAATACAAAATGATTATGTATAGGCATGCCATACAAAGAAAAATAATAAATAATAATGCAAAATATATAAAGACATTTACAACAAATTAAAGTCAATGCCGTGTCCTATCTAAGGAAAACATTCTATTTGATTTTGCAGGTCTAGTTAAAATTCTATAGCTCTCCACCTTTGTTTATTTTATAAATAATGTTTTTTTTTTAATAATGACACTTTATTGCAAAACACTTTATTGCAGATAGTTTTTATAAAATGAATATATTTGCACAAATAAATGATAAAATTTTCTATAAAACTTCAAATAGTACCATTATTATATTGTTCTTACAGTGGTGTGAAAATAAAAACTACTTTCAGCAAAAAAAAGAAAAAAAATCAACAACAAAAAAACAACAAGTGTATTGTTAGGAAAGTTTTTATATAGTCTTGTCATAGCTGATAACTTGTATTTTTCTTTCTTTTTCACATCTAACAATAAAATTAACAATAATTTAACATCTATTCAAGTAAGAATGTTATACTGAACCGCTTTAAAATTGCAACACTAATTTAGCTTTAAATAACAACTTTCTAGGCTGAGAATTAAATCTGAATTATTTCAAGAAAACCGCATTATTTGTAACTTTAACTTGGCAAAAATACCTATTCGCGTAACTGTATACTTATATTCAACAAGAGCACCGCCTTGCGGGTGCTGACTCTCATCTGTTTTTTTTTTTTTGTATAATAGAAATATTGTTCTACCCATTTTCTAAGTCTAAAAAGGGCCATCATTCTTGAAAAAAGCAGGATAGAGTTATGTTTATTGAAGTACAGCGTCCGCTTATGATGGTGAAAAACTGTTGCAAGTTTTAAAGCAATAGCTTTGATAGTTTATGAGAAAAGCTGACTTAAACATAATACTCACACCAAGAAAACTGATTTTCTAAGTCCAAAAGGGTTAATAATTATTGCAAAAAGCAGGATGGAGTTATGTTTCTTGATGTACAGGGTCAACTTATGATGGCGAACAAGTGTTGCAAGTTTCAAATCAATAGCTTTGATAGTTTAAAAGAAAAATTTGACCTAAGCGTAACACTTAACCGAGAAATCTGATATTTTCTAAGTCCAAAAGGGGCCATAAATCTTGCAAAAAGCAGGATGGAGTTATGTTTCTTGATGTACATGGTCAGCTTATGATGGTGAACAAATGTTGCAAGTTTCAAAGCAATAGCTTTGAAAGTTTAGGAGGAAAGCTGACCTAAACATAAAACCTATCCAAGAAAACTGATTTTCTAAGTTCAAAGGGGCAATAATTCTTACAAAAAGCAGGATGGAGTTATGTTTCTTGATGTACAGGGTCAGCTTATGATGGTGAACAAGTGTTGCAAGTTTCAAAGCAATAGCTTTGATATTATAGGAGAAAAGTTGACCTAAACATAAAACTTAACCAAGAAATCTGATATTTTCTAAGTACAAAAGGAGCCATAAATCTTGCAAAAAGCAGAATGGAGTTATGTTTCTTGCTGTAAATGTTTTTTTTTGTTGGGTTTAACGTCGCACCGACACAATTATAGATCATATGGCGACTTAAAGGGTCAGCTTCTGATGCTGAACAAGTGTTGCAAGTTTCAAAGCAATAGCTTTGATAGATTAGGAGAAACGCTTGCCTAAACATAAAACTTAACCAAGAAATCTGATACTATTACTTACCCCTTTTGTTTAGAAATATGATTTAGAGCCGTTTTTAAAACTGACAATTACTTCTATGGCAATCGTGATATGTACTTATGTTTTAAAGACAAATGATGTACTTTTTTTAACTAATCAGTAAAAAAATAGCAAAAGCTCGGACGATAAATATAATAACTTAAACAACAGTTAAAAAGCCTAAAACCGTAGAAGTACTAATATTGTAATCTCACCAGTTATATTTACCTGTACGGATGCATTTTGATCTGACAGGTACCGTGTTCTAAGTTTTAGTACTCGCGCCAAAGTTTCTTTTTATAGCATTTTTTGGCATAAACCACTCTTGCCCATGTGAGGGTTTGAAACATTTGAAACTCGTTCCCTGGTGTTTAGGCATAGGCGGCCAGATGTTCTAGTGGTAACACGCTTCAAGATGTCCATGGATCGAAATCCGTTTCAGACATTATTGTGCTTTCAAACAACTAAGACACCTGGGGTGCGTTTCATAAAGAATCTTAAGTCTGTTTTTACTCCTAAGTGCAAAGCTAGGTGAAAACTGCGTTTCAAGAAAAATCTTAATGCGCACTATGTGTGAAATTAAGACTAAAGTTAGGACTATTCCTATGTACAAGAAATACGAGTATTCCTTGAAACGCACATAAGTGCAATCTTATTCCAGTCCTAAGACTTAAGGATTCTTTATGAAACGCACCCCTGTTACTGTTACTTCTCAGGTTAAAGGTTTTCGCGTGTATAAGTGCTATACACTGTACACGATCAGTTAAAGAAGAAGTTCACTATTCAAGAAGAGCCGATATATCCTCTCTCTCTAATTATCTCTCTCTGTGCGTGCGTGTGTGAGTAAGTCCGTGCGTTCGTGCGTACGTGCGTGCGTGCGTGTGTGTGTTCTTTCTCCCGCTCTGTCGCTCTGGCAGGATCGTTCTGTGTCCGCACAGGCTAGCTTGAGTGACTGCTATTTATATATTTTTTGCATTGCACGTTTCTGAATAAATTCTGTTTTTGGTGTCTGTATATGTTCTATCTTAACATTTGATATATGCATTATAGAAAAGGCATCCGTTTCTCGAATTTTCTTTCGAATTTTCTTTAATTGTAAACCTAACTATGCATCCATGACAATTTTAGAAGTTTAACTTGTTCAGTGCATAGAACGGGTGCTGTAAATTATGGTTTAATGATAAACATACATTGCATCCTTTTTTCGTGGACGAATACAAAGTAGAGCTAAGCGAAATTTCTGAGATAAGGGAAATATAGCATTTTCATCAGAATTATTTGTAATATACGTCTTCGTAGTTTCAAGTTATCATTCAGATTTGATAAAGGTTCGACATAAAAAAGAAACGGAATATCGTAAGCTACAACTAGATGTATGTAACTTTACCAAATGAATAAATTAGCTGTGTATACAGAGTTACTTTCATCATAAAATATCAAGCAGTAACAGTTGACTGATTTAAAAAAGCCTTCTAAGACTTCTAGTTTTTAGTGGTACATTTATCCTTTGTTTAACTATACATGTATTGTGTACAATTTTAAACCTAAAACATAGTACTGTTGACAAATTAACTTTTTAATATCATGTTAAAAAACTACGAATATTTTGTAATTATTCATATATTCAGATATGAAATTTGAGTCTAGTATACCTTTAAAACGTTTATTAATGTTACAGCTATGGCATTTAGCTCCCGTTTGCGCCAGGACCTGAAATCTCTTGATGAAGGACAACCGATTAAATTTACAGCTGACCTGAACGAAGGAAAAGTCTACAGCAATCACACTGGAACTTTCACCGCCCCACTAGATGGACTGTATAGGCTTTCGTTCTCTGTCGCTCACAGAAACCCTGGAAAACCGATTTCCGTCTATCTGAAGATCAACGACATAGAAAATGTTGGTGCAACCACAGATAAAGCTGCTCCGGGACTATGTTCGCAAGCCAGCAACCACGCGGTCGTCAAAATGATGGCTGGAGATACCGCCCAAGTCGTTATCAGTAACCATGAGGCAGAAGACATAGCTGCAGCTGGTTTCACTTCATTTTCAGGCTTTCTCTTGCAAAATAATTAAAAAGAGAAAACGACAGAAAAAAAAAAAAGAATCAACCAATGAAAGTATGCTTTATCGACTTCGCTTGCTTATCATTATAGCCGGACGTTAATTCACTTGACTTTTTCACTAAATACAAAACGTGTGCAAGATAGACAAGGCTGTACGAAAAGTTAAGGAAAATCAGGTTTAACCAGTCTGAACGTGTTTAATGTTTCCCTTTTGGAGATTAGTTTATGAAAGTTAGATTTAACCAGTGTGAACATGTAATGTGTTTAAAAGCTAAGTTACCAACCTGTACATCTTAAATAGTTCTCTTTGGAAGACATGAACATCACAAATATTATTATTGAGAACGGTCAATTTCATTTATACCAGTGAACGATTTTTTTTTAAATTCTGAACGTTATTACATCAGAACGATTTATAAAAGCACTGCTTATCTTTTCTCTTTTCATATTGATATGAATCTCTTATGATTTTCTACTTTTGCTGCAATAAAATGAAAAAAAATCTCGTTTTTTGTCCTGTTTTATATGTGCGTTACTGATAACAGTATTGATAGCAATATAATTAAACCAATACAGAAGGGCATATATTTTATTTCATGTAAGCACCTATATACTAGGTTGCTGTAAAATGCATTTAACTACCGTATAACGGGTATTTTTACCTGCTGCTAATTTGTACTATTTTTTACGACCAAATCAAATTCGTAAATATTGGCATCGTATAAAGTCGCCGCATAAAGTCAAGTAAACTAGTGGACCTTGTGATTTTGTAAATTTTAAAATCTTATGAAATAAAATTATGTGTTTTTACTCCAAATCCATAAACTTTTACAGCAGTAAAAATAACCCGTTATATACGGTATATGTAGAGACTGTCGTGTGAAAACCAACACTAGGTAAACATTTAGTTCAAAACATGTAAGGATACTTTCTTCTAGTATTAATATGACACCATTGATGTAGTTAAACAAGGTATTTGTGGGATGTATTAACTATTCATTCTAGTTAACGTTGTTAAATAAATTATAATATACATGTATCTGCACATTAGATAGAATTGTTTAAGTCAGGACGCGTGTTTGGTGTTCAGTCTTTTTTACCGTTGGGCACTATGTTTTCCTTGTTGACTGTGTCCGATGGGACAGGTGAAACTCAATAATAGATAATTTTTAACACCCAATGGGACTGAAATGCTATCGTCTGTTTCGATTGGCCCTTAATTGTGGTAATCTTGCTAATCTCCTTTCTGAAGCGGCATTGAGTGCATACTAGACTAGCTCCCATGATATATATAGCAATATATTTTCCCTTCTTATTTAAATTTTAGTGAATAGAGCCAGACTGAGTCTATATCCTATTTCCAATATAATTCTTGTGAAAATGATTTTTTATCTGTCTAGTGTCCAGAATAAGTGGAATACCTCGCACCCCAACCCCAGCCCCTCATCCCCATTCCCCTCACCCCGAGAACAAATTTCTAAGTGCTTAATTTGATTGAGGTGGAAAAAAAACATTGACTCTGAGGTTTTCCGCTCATATGTTATGTTTTGAATAATGCACCTTTTATTTCCGAAACATATGGCAGGATAACTTTCATTTACACATTAAAGTTGTCTATTTCGCGCAATCAGTCCACCTATACTGTCTATGTACTATCTATACATAACTCAGAGCGATAGCGTTGGATTTTAGAATAGTATGTTTTTGTAAACATCCCCTTATTACGACTGTAGATGGGGATGTACCCCGAGCAAGTTAATATGAGATGAGTATTTCACAATATGTTATTTTGCTGGAGAAGTTTAATAAATGCTATAAATATGTAGCAGATAAAACTATTCTGCAGGGTTACCATTATCAAAAGCGTGTAAAAATAGCTTTTCGTAATTCACAAAATGTTTTAAACTTTAATAATAACGTGTCAAGCTATATCAATTGTAAAATGACTGAACTCCAAACATGCGACATGTCACAAAACAGTCGCTATTTAACAGTTTATTACATTTTGCAATTCCTCCATATATAAAAGGAAAATATCTACGCTGAATTTGAAAAACATTTCCATATGGAAGGATTACAAAATATAGTAAAATGTTACATAAGCATCCTCTCATAACATCGCTGCTATAGCAGCCATTGTAGCAGAAGTTACGAAATAAACAGTTTCCAAAATAGTTTCATCAGAGGGCATTTCAACAAGAAGGGATTTATATATTTATGTCCTTTGAGATCATGGAATACATTCATTTTTACCATGATAGAGTTCCGATAAAGCCGGTGCTAGAGGGCGTGAATGGTGTTTCACATTCCATTTCATGAACAGGCTGAGTCAAACCGAGTCTGCTATTATGTTGCTTGGTTGCGTTGTATGCTTTCGAAGGATCTTTCCACAGCCTTAATAATTGCCGAAAACCTGATAAAGCTTGAAACCTCTAAAGTATGTGCAAGGTGGGTTTTCGGACTTCTGACCAAAAAGCAAAAGTTCCAAAGGGTGCAATGATGCAACAAAAACTACTAAAATCTATAAAAATACAGATGAAAGGAAGTTTAATGAACTTCTCACAGGGGATTATACACGGGTATATTATTTCGAACTAAAATGCTGATAAACAAGAAACAGTGGTTTTGGAAAGTGCAAGAACGATCAGTTATCGCAAAGAGGACTCAAAGATGAAAACGGATTCTTTACACAAATTTCTGCAAATCAAATGGTCATGTATGTCCCTATTGTACAAATCCAAAGGCCCTGTTGAGTAAATATCAGGTGCACCAGAAAGATCTCGGGGCGTCTGCTTTATTCATGACAATGCATCTGTACATAGAGCAATATTGTACGGTAGTATTTACAGGACCAGCAGGTCAAGCAATTGCCGCCCCCACAATATTCGGATAATAACGTCCCTGTGATTTTCCCTCTTTTCTTTGCTGAAAAAACAATGCTGGCTGTGCATCGCTACAATTCCAGAAGCGCCCTTGTTAGCGCAGTGTATCAGCGTCTGCAAAGTATACCAAGGGCAGACTACTCTGTGGCCTTCAGGTCATGGATAGCCTGGATTGAAAAGTGCATTTCTGCTGAGAGTATTTTGAGGGAATGGTTTTCTAAATGAACAATCACAAAAATTTCTGAATTCCCCCGTATAACACAACTGAAAATAATTTGAGCACCAAACTAAAGAAATACTTCAATCTAATTTATGGAAAAGGTATGTTGTAAAAGGTCGATTACGTACGTATGAACATTGCTCTGCTTCATCTTAACCATGTTGTACAAAATTTGCATTATTTGTTCTTCTTAAGAGGACTAGGGATATTACAAAAGAAGAAGAAGCCAACAATTTCTGAACTGAGAGACATCAGAAAGTAAACAATGAGTTCACCAAGATTAGTAAATAACAGAATAGAAGCCTGACATCGCTGCATTATTCACTTTCTATTGTAAGCAGATATGGTGTACCTCCCACTAGTAACTGTTGTAAATAAATTTGCTATATGTTCTATATAAAATTAACACTCTTCTGAGAGCTGTAACAGATAGCCAGACCCATTTTAAAAAAAAGAATTACTAGCCTTATGTTCTTAGGGGTCATGTATCTTCTAAGAGAGATTTCTTGTCTGACAGGTCAACACCATGGAATATGTTCTAGGCTAACAGCTTAAATGTGAATATGAACACATGATTATTAAGGTTTGTTTACATATCTAGAATTGCACAAAAATCTCATTAAAAATGCTACACAAATGTCAAGTATTGGTCCACAATGAAATAAAAACATAAAAATGCTACTTTAACTGCGGAAAAAAATGAGAATTTTTTCTTTCCGCTATTATCTGACTTGCTCGGAAGTACAACTTGATTAACTATTTAGTACTGTTGTTCCTATTCATACAAGTTGATATTTTGCGATGGTTTTGCGGCATTGAAAGCGGGAGCCGCTTTGTTCGTGCTTATGTATAGAAGGTGGAGCCCTTTTGGTGATTTTTACTAGGTGGCATCATAGGCATTCGGCACATTTTTGGTCAATAATGATGCTGTATTTGATAAAAAAGCGTCCATAGACATTCCAGGACTTAAAAATAAATCCAGCACCCATTTACTATATACATGTATTAGTTAAATGAAGGTATTCAATTTTGCGGTGCTGCATTTCATAACGCCATTCGTTTCAGGCCCTGTCATTATTCAACCAAGAAAAAATATGGCCAAAATGAACACTCATTGAATATACCCTTCAGTTCCCGGGTACATCATTTACATGTCATCGTTCATTTCTGAGAGTGGATTTGACAAAATTTGACAATTGTTAAAGTCAGAAACGATCGTTCCGTGTATAATATGACAAATATCTAACATGTACAAAAGATTTACACGTGCCTTGCGAACGTAAATTGGCTTTGTTTTAAATATTGTTCATTAATATTGTTCATTTTGCTTTATTTTTTAACAATCGGAATGTTTTGTTGTTTTAGTTCAAACACATAAAGCTATTTACTCTAGTGAAACGGCGATCGGCAAAAACGAAAGTGAACGTGATTGGAAACAAGTTAAAATTACATTCGTTAAATACGTGCAAGGCAAGCATTGTCTTAATACATTACAAGTACTTTTACCACTTACACGCAAGTGGTTGTATTTTATTTGTAGAACCTTTTGAATGGCTGTTTAGTCTGGCATTCGCAACATCACGATCGTTTCTGACAGATGAAATCGTCAAATTTGGACGCTTTTAATCATTTAAAGCACATTTATTGACCGAAAAAAATATATGCCGAATGCCTATGGAAGGCCTGACTAAGTTGCTTAAATATATATTTCATATAATTATATGTATCTGTAATTTAGAATCCCCATGGGGATTCCTAACGCTAGACAATATTATACAATGTTGTTGATTATGTCGATGTAACAGAAATATCACGTGACTCCCACTGCTTAAATGTAAGACTTCCAAACTTCAATGACCTGTTTAAACAATACATCTGCATATGTTTTAATGGCTGAGTGAAATACCAAGCATGACACTGTGAAAGAGTCAAATATGATCAGATATTTCACATTATATGATTGCCTCAATGTTTTAACACTAACTTGAGCTTCTTCTTGAGGATATTAATTGTGAAAAAATAAGTTGTTAGACGGAGATAACCCGACATGTCTTTACTTCATTAAAAATCTGAAAATAGGCAGCATGAAATCTTGTTATGCTTAGTCGATTAAATGTCTTTACGTCATTAAAAATCTGTAAGTAGACAGCATGAAATCACGCTAACATGTAGCTTAGTCGAAAAAATGTCTTTACTTCATTAAAAAGCTGTAAATAGTATGAAATCTTGTTAGGCTCAGTCGGAAAAAATGTCTTTACTTCATTAAAAAGCTGTAAGTAGACAGTATTGAAATCTTGTTAAGCTTATTCAAAAAAATGTCTTTACTTCATTAAAAGCTGCAAATAGACAGCATGAAATCTTGTTAAGCTTAGTCGAAAAAAAGTCTTTATTTTATTAAAAAGCTGTAAATAGACAGTATGAAATCATATCACCGTGACCTTAATTACCATAAAACCGTAACTGGCAACTCTTGGGCCTACAACTCTCAAACTTTGTAGGAAAGTTGGTTTTGACCAGTAGATGACCCTGATGTCAAAGGTCATGATCAAGATCACCTTGACCTTAAGTATGGTATTCAGGTGAGCGACAAAGTGCCGTCATGACCCTTTGTTGTTGATTTGTCAGTGTTACAATTAGAAATTACAAAAAGGTAATGTGTAAGAATCTCTGACTTAATATGGTTAAATAGTGGATCGACAAAGATTGCATCATACCTTGAGTTGAGAATCATAATTACAATAGAAATTACAACAAAACGGCACGTAAAATGATTAAAATTGAACGACAGTTCAACTATCATGTACTATTAAAAGTAACAATGACAAATGCAAAAACATTAATACCTTAAGACATCATTTTATTACAAATGCAAAACAGCAGTAGCAATAAACAGATTCACCGGCAGCGTTGATAAAAGATGGAATAAGCTGTAATGCAGTGCCATTGTAATAAGTGTACTTATTTACAAGTAGCATACTTGAAAGAAACAATTACACCTGTAAGTTAGCACTGTTTCATTAATAAAAATGAAATAAGCAAAGATGCAATTCCCACATAGCAGGGTGCATGTACTGGCGGATAACCCCTTCCATGCGCATATGCCTTGCAATGAACCTTTGCCGTACAATTCTTACATTTTGACTACAATTTTAAAACATTTTTTTTTTCAGAACGAATTATCTGGTCAACTGTATGTACGAGTATACAATGAACCAATACAGTTTTAGTATATTCTTGTATTAGGTTCTAGTTGTTAGCATGTCAGTATGAAAAACAAAAGGGAAAGATAATGTTCGGTCTTCACACTATTCTAAATAACAAAATATAATAGGTAAGGGTAGATTTCTCGGAAGCACAGAGCATCAAAAACACAGCCCCAGAGCCACGCATTTGTTAACAACAAAAAGAAGCTGTAATGGAAAAATATTTCAAACGGATTGCTTCAAACATCCAACAAGTACATAGTAATTCATGCTAAATATTGATGGAGTGGAAGGAAATAGTAAAGGGCGAAATGGGGTCGGGGATGTGTTACGTAAATTCTATGTCATTTTTCCGTAAAAATTTTCATTTATTGATCTATTTCAACAATCCATATTGTTTCTTCGAATAAATATTTATGCATGCTTATAATGCTTATACGAGTAATAAACCACAAAATGATTGTCTAACATTTATCATTTATGTATATCATAGGCATATAGGTTAACACATTATATGAAAATTAAACTGAAACAATATATATAATGTCAAATTAAGAAAGATGTGAAGCGATATGTACAATATTATTAGTATATTCAATGATTAAGCAAAATTGTCATTGTGTCGTAGAAGGTTATAAATATCTAACTGTAACAGAATTTTCTGATAGACAAATCTTGCTTGTTCTGCTGTTCTCAGTTCTTGAGAGAAGTTCACAGTTAATCCCGTTAACATTTCACTTAACTGCACCATTTCGTCGGAGCAACCATGTTAGGAAGGTTTTCTATGTACACCTGCATGAGATATTCTAGATCTTCATCAGAACAGTTGATTTCAAAAGAACAATCAGTACCACCAAACATCATAGGCTGGTAATAAAATATGTTGGGTTTGCCGTTACACATTCAGTACTCTTTTGCGACCGAATTGTGTGTATATTCTAGGACTTCATGAAACTGTCAAGATGGTTTTGAATGAGAGGCATAAAACAAAGTCCTAAACACTCAATATGCAGCTGGTCAGTGTTATTGAATATGTTTTAATCAATCATTTATTTAAAGAAGTTTCTCCAGTAAGAAGTGAAATTTCTCTTAAAGAAACTCCATAAAATTTCAATTCTTTGGTTTTCCGTCGATCTCACTACAGAAACACTGTTATATCTTAAATGCTGTCAGTATGGAACATCCTAAATGTGATTTGAAGGTTCTCTCAAGTATAGTTTTCAGTTCCTGCATCAACCCTGGCCATTCTTTGTACACGTCCAAGTTTCCTAATATATTGCAGTAAATAGAATGCCACGAAACGTGAGGATTTGTTTGATGATACAGCCTTTAACCAAAGAATGTTTTTGGAAAAGCCGCCAGTAGCTCCTTATATAGATATTCCAAATGGCTTTAACTGATCATATCCGTCAACGTGAAATATAAAGTTTGGCCCGTTGTTTACATAAACTCTACGTCCTAATCGTCTTGCTATTCTGTTATTAACCCTACTAGGATCTAAGGCTCTAAGAGCAATCCTTATTGTCCTTTGATGAACCCTGACTCCGTACTTTAAAAATAGCATTCGCTAATTAGCTCTGTTTTCTGAATATTTTTTTTTTTCGATGTAGCTGCAAAATCTCACGAGTAATATCTCCTAGTCTGCTTTCATCTCGTCTACGCAGATTAAGCGTTCCATTATTCGTTTTATCAATTATTATATATTGTACGAACAATAACAGTCCATCCATTTCTGGTATCCAAGATTAAAATAGTGTTGGACAACAACGTCTAACGACCTCTCCTTATTTGGCAGCATACAGAAGGAGCACTTGAAAGTAACTGCCACTAAAAGTAGCTGAAACTAAAACAAAAACTAAAATAATCAAGATAAACCAGCAAATTGAATATTTTATTTAAGGTACCAGATACTAGAGAAGTCCACCACACTCCACCCTGCTACCCCCCCCCCCCCCCCCCCCCCCCCCCACAACTCAACCTTGAAAAACATGATATTAGTTATGATTCTAGGATAAAATTAGTTTAGACTAACACTTCAATTTAAAAAGAATAGTCAAAACTAACAGTAAGACTATGATGCTATACCGGAAAAAATCTTGAGGGAGTGTGGTGGAATTTACTCGAACGTTTTTAGTCTGAATCCGAATTCCGGTAAGGGAGTGTATCCTCATCGATGTCTAAAAAAGATACTTAGTTTAACCTGACAACCAACTACATAGTATGATATTATTTTCAGTAAACAATTAATACTTTACGTCGAAGATTAATAATGATTTTCTTACCAATGTAATACTAACTTTACCCATTCTGCAAATCAGACGTTATACTGCGTTGTCCCTCTATAATTTCTTCAACAGGCGTGCGTGCGTAACAATTTCTTGCATTTATTATTTCGAGAATTGATATGTTGGCTAAAAATATACGAAATGCGTAAGTTACGAAGTTTAAAAAATAACATGATTTCGAGTATATTTAGACGTGAATTGCTGTACTTTTTAAGCACTGCGCAAAAAGGTTTTTTTCAAGAAACAGTTTACAAAATGTTTTCGACAAAGAAGTATTCGAAATGTACAATGTTTCTGTCTTTGCAGGAAAATTGAGGGCAAAATGCTTTGGGTATTTTTACATTAATTCTAACATTTAAGGAGAGAATACCAAAAAGATTTAGCTATATCGCTTTAACTTTGTCGACATGTGTAAACATTTTCTCAAAACTGGAGTCCCTTTGAGGCTTCCGTAACCAGATAATATTTTCATGAAAACGTTCTCCTAAATTCACGAAAGTTTATTCAATTCTTAGCGAAAAGTATTGTTGTTTTTTTCGCGAAGGTTCATACAATTTTCATGAAAACATTATGATTATCGTATGCAGAAATATGCCATCATTGGACCCGTCTCAACCTTTGTGTCATTGGAACATTTGACGGTCACTTTCGGAGAATAACTCATGAATGTTTCAGAATCCAGAACATAGGTTAACTGACATTCAGAGATTGTTAAACCCAACCAGTCCAACAAACAATCGTTCGAAAGTTATGGATATTGATCACATTTTCTACATTTTTTGTGTGTTTTTGTTGGGTTTAATGTCGCGCCGACACAAGTATAGGTCATATGGCGACTTTCCAGCTTTGGTGGTGGAGGAAGACCCCAGGTGCCCCTCCGCGCATTATTTCATCTCGAGCGGACACCTCGGTAGAACCACCGATCTTCCGTAAGCCAGCTGGATGGCTTCATCACATGAAGAATTCAACGCCCTGAGTGAGGCCCGAACCCATATCTGTGAGGGGCAAATGATTCTAAGTCAGCGACCTTAATAACTCGGCCACGGAGCCTTCTTTCGACATTTATGATAAAGTAACTTGCCAATGCAGTCGAATCAGGCCAAGATAAGTGCAGTCAAATCAGGGCAAGATAAGTGCAGTCGAATCAGGACAAGATAAGTGTAGTCGAATCAGGGCAAGATATTTAAAACATTAGACAAGTACTTAACAAATTTAGAGGCTCATACATGCGAGGGAGGCAAATGCACGATAAAGTAGAAATGTAACTGACAACAAAAATTTTCTATGAGAGAGAGAGAGAGAGAGAGACGGTTTTAAAATCAAACAGTTTGATAGCCCAGCCAACAAATATGCATGATTATGTTAACGTGAATACTTATTTTTTGAATGGTATTTGCATTGATCCGGGTTCACATAAATATGGAAAAGCGAGAAAATACAGACGCTACGTCCTAATAACATAAAGTAATGTTGACACATCCGGGATGTTAATGTTGACACATCCGGGTTTAAAGCAACCTTTTATACAGCTGTAGGATCGAGCCGATGTAAGAGCCATTACGTTTAAAAATATATTTTCAGCTATTTGCAACGTGGAAAACTGACATGCTTGCATGTGCATTTAGATAAAACAAACATCCTAAACAAAGTTCTTATCTTTAAAACCATAAGTGCTACTAAAATTATGGCGTGTGCATGTAGATTACGAAATGCATATTGGTACAGTGTCGCCTTACATCACTTAATCTCTAAATATTTTTTACAGATGTCACACCATCCATGTGTTTTGTCCATTTTCGGTCGTTTGAAATTTTCATTTCCTTCTAAGCACGTGTGATCGGCCCGTACATAAAGTTTTATATGTCAGAATTGAAAAATAAGCTATCAGCTGTCATAAAATGTTTGCATTGACAAAAGACAAAGTCAAAAATTTAATAGGATTAGCTAAATTCATGTATCCAAAATTGGTTTTCACGAAATATCATTTAGCAGACATAATGACCTTGAGTTTATTCTGTGAAATATATAATTAGTTCAATGATTCAATATACTGTAAAAGTATATAGTTTCGCTGAGTCAAAATTTCGCGACTTTGAAATTTTTAGTGTGTTCGCAAGATTGAATATTCGCGAAATTGTAAAAATGGTATCCTACTTTAATTTGAATTATACCAATGGTTAATATTTACGCGAGCCACATGACGTGACTTCTCACAGGACCCGTAGTCTTCAAACTTCATTTAGCTCTATCATTGTTGAATTAGCACAAACTGTACCGAGACTGTACATTGATTTGCATTGCTTTGCATCCTGACAGACAAACAGCTCTTCAAAATTTCATCAGCACTGATTTGGTGGAAACAAAATGCAAATTCAAATTTTTCATTATTGAATGTAAATCCCAGTTTCATAGTTTAAACGTTGATGAATAAAGGTCCTGAACTTTAAATGAATTTTGATTCTTATGAAACTGGAACATATATCTACAACTCAATATCAAATACATTTAGAAACCCGAACATCTGAAAAAATGTACCGTCGTCTGAAATACACTGACACGCATCATTTATGAGTAATCACCTTTCGCAACCTAAAATTTGCGTTTGTTGCAATGATTGTAAACAATGTTGCGTATACCAACAAAAACGAACAGGCACCAGCTGCTATACAAGGAAATATGTCGCCAACGGACAGGATCTTAGTACACTATAAAACAACGATCCCGCATTCCATAAGCCATCAGCAGCTTAGATCTGAGGCTAGCACATTGCTTACCTTTCAAGAGGAACAAAGATGTGTAAGTAAAATTCATTTGCACTTAAAAATATAAATTAATTTTCTATATTTTCTAATATGTATTTCAATGCTAGCCATATACATGTTGTAAATGTCCAAACTGATTATATATAAGCATGTCATGATAATGAAAATCAATATTTAGAAAAAGAATTGATAAATGAAAATATTAAAACAAATTAACATTAGTGTCAGTGTAATACCTAAAGATGCTATTGTCATATTGTCATTCGTTTTTGCCAGACCCGGTTAAAATTCAATATTCTCCATCTTTTTTTAAAAAAACTCATCGCTGTTACGAAAAAAATAAAGTTTTATGAATATTTTTTGTGACTTTCTTTTAAATTGGATCCAGTCATAAATGAATAATTTTCTTGGAATAGTGCCATTATGGTATAATTCTTAAATTACGGTAAAAATGAAATATGCTGTCAGTAGAAAATTGGCACCAAAATCAAATGTTTTGTTAAAAGTTTTTATATTATAGTCCTATCTTTTCCTAGCTAAGAAATTGCTTTTCTTTCTCACAGCTAAAAGAAAAAAAATCAACGCAGAATCATAACTTATTACTGGACTATAGGTACGGACAGTCTAGCTACACCTTTTAGTATTTCAAATATCTCGCTAGTAAAGTATCCAAACATACGCAACACTTTCTTAGCTCTGAAACAGCTTTTTAGGTTTAAATTTTAATCTTAAGTATTTCACGAAAGTTTCATTATTTGTAACTTATACTTGACAAAAATACCTTTTCCTATTACTGTACACTTACTACAAAAATGAAAGTCACAAACTGACAAAAAATTTACGGATATGAAGATCAAAGCAGTGAATAATTCTCTTCAAAATAACATTTAGTATATTCTTTGTCGTCTATCATTTTTTTGAAGATCGAAACAGTCTATGCTTGCGAGTATTTAACTGACTTTTAGATGTTAACCAAATACCCCCACCTTACGATTGTTTCGACAAATAGCATAAAATTTCGAATGCCAAAAATAGCATGTTTGTTCGTATTAAACTTCAGAAATTGTATCAATCAATTCTTTAGAACGTGTTACGTTGGCATTTCTGTCTTTGTCGTAAAATCATCCCCTATGCGCTTTGAGATCGGAGAAAGTAAGGATTTCATATGTCTGTTATTTTAGACCGCGGGTTAAGTGCCCGGAGAACGAATATTTACCGCCATTGATGATGTCACAACGAGTTGGTTGTAAACCGGATATCGTGATATTAAACTTTAAATAATCGTTCCGTTTAATGCATTAATGATTTCAAAATTAAACAATAGACATTATACGTATACTTTCGGAAAGTCAAAAAGTCTTGCTCTTTTCAAGCGGTTGAGTGTTTTTTTTTTTTTTTTTTTTTTTCTTTTTTGTACGGAAATAAAATTGAAAAAGGTATGAGCCAAGCATTGCACGTGCAATATCAGTTGTTTCATCTATGGGCTTACAGTTGATGGTATTATTACATCAAAAGACATTTTAAACACTTTGTATACAGAATACAACAATGCCTATACGAGCACAAACACAGTACATGTTATACAAGAATGGTATCTATCTAAAACAATGATTTAAAATCGTCAAAACTAAAAATGTTCAAACTTGTTTAAATTGTGCTTAGAAATGTGATTAAGGACCATTTTTTGCTGAATGTTTGGCCACCGCTTCATTCTATAACTTAACGTTATTAGGATGCTTTTGAAATATATGCTCGTTCATTGCTAGTTTAAAACTGCCTATTTTTTCTATAGTGATTTTGATATGTTTTGTTACTCTTGTCCATGTAGAGGTTTATTGTCAACTTTTACGTATTTAGTACATGGCCCGAGTGTTATTAAAATTATGGTGTAATGATACAAAACGCATAACATTCTCTTTTCTTAGAGCAACATTAAATAGAGTTAAGCAACATTTCTGACGATAGGGCAATATAGCCTTTTGATTTGAAATATATCTGCTTACCTTCAAGCAGTAATTTACATTTGATTAATGTTCTGCAGAAAAAAAAACAACAACAAAAAAAACCGCAACATTTTAAGCTATAACTAATGTGCTAAATAGATTGTTTAAAATATATCCTAAACCCATCTATCACTAAGATATTTTATCTTTAGATACTTACTACAAATGAAGCAAATCATGATCAACTGTAATTAACTTAAAAAGCTACATTCATAATTAAATGTCAGCCAGTAAAAGTCTACTGTTAAAAGAACTTCTATATTTTAGTGGTATATTTATCCTTAGTTTTACGTAGACATTTAAACGTAATGTTCTGTTAATAAACATACACATATATTTGTTTGTATTATGTTAACATAAACTACGAGAATATTTGATATTGATTATATTTTCAAATATGAAATTTAGGTCTAATATACCTTTAAAATGTTTATTATTGTTACAGCTATGGCATTCAGCTCCCGTTTGCGTCAGGATCTGCACTCTCTTGATGAAGGACAGCCGATTAAATTTACTGCTGACCTGAACGAAGGAAAGGTGTATAGCAATGGTACAGGAACTTTCACCGCCCTACTAGATGGACTGTATAGCTTTTCGTTCTCTATTGCTCACAGAAACCCTGGAAAACCGGTTTCCGTCCATCTGAAGATCAATGACGTAGAAAATGTTGGTGCCACCACAGATAAAGCTGCCCCAACACAGTGTTCTCAGGCCAGCAACCATGCGGTCGTCAAAATGATGGCTGGAGATACCGCTCAAGTCGTTATCAGTAACCAGCAGGCAGAAGACATCGCTGCCAATGGTTTCACTTCTTTTTCAGGCTTTCTCTTGAACAAGCAATAAAAAGAGAAAACGACAGAAATAATTAACCAATGAAAGTATGCTTTATAGACTTCGCAAGCTTATTATTGTTGTTCGACATCATTTCACTTGATTATAAATAACTATCATATAATTATAAAAAGACCAGACTGAATAACAAGTTAAGGAAAGTATGATTTATGTAATGTGAACTTGTTAAACATTTGAAAGACAAGTATACTCAAATTTAAAAAAGTTAGATTGAACCAATCTGTGCATTGTAAATGTTTTCCCTTAGAAGAAAACTTTTTAGAAATTTAGATTTAACCAGTTGAAACCTGTTAAATCTTTCTATTTGAATGTTTATTCAATACCATTAATGTTATAAATTTGAAGAGTTAATGTCATTTCTATCTGCCAATGAATCATTTTATTTCTGAATAGTATTTTATCATAACAAAGAATTATAGCACTGCTAATCTTATCTGTTTGAATATTGATATCAATCTCTTTTACTTTTCTGTTCTGTTGCTGCAATAAAATGAATAAAATCTCGTTTTTGTCCCATTTTATACGGCGTCATTGAAATTTGTTTGATAAAAAACTAAACGTTTTGTCTCTCTTTTACTTCACTTGTATGGAAAGGCAAATTATTTAATCATGTAAAATTCATTGATAGTAACCAGAAACAGACAATTGTGAGTAAAGACAAAGTGAATTGTGAACATCTAAGATGATCTAAAATGATCGACATGTCAAAGAAACCATCTCAACAAAAAATTATGTTATGCACGGTAGGAAAAGCATGTCAGGAATGGTGAAGTCTGGCATATTATGCCACTACTTGTACCTTGTATATTTATACATGTATATTAGATAAATCGATTTTGATTTGTCTTTTCCTCCATCCGTCTGTCCGTCAGAGAAAGAGTATGCTACAAACGCCATGAAACTGTGTGGGAATGTTATTTATTTAACAGTAAAAGTTGCGCACCTGAGATTTTTAAGCTTATATGCGCACTAGTGTTTATCGTCCGGCTTTGTCCTTCGCCGTCCATGGTTCACAATGTCACTGTATTATAGGTATAATTTTGGCCCAATCGTAATGTAACATCGTCCGCATGTTAGTGTTAGATAATCTCAGCAGAGTTGGAAACTCTGTCATCTTAGCCCAGTGACTCGGTAACTAGGTCAAATGATAGAAAAAACCTTGTTAACTCTCTACAGGCAATTTGTTTGCCCACCTTTAACATGAATAGGGGGTGCATATAGTGTTACCCGTGTCTGCTTGTGTTTCTGTCCCCCCACCTGTGTGCAAAATCGTGCCGGCCTCTAACGTTGAAGTGCTATGTCGGTTTTTAAAATATCTTAGCCAACATTACTACCATAGCAAGACGACGGATCGCGTTTAAGACACTTGCCTTATAACCCAAGGTCGTACTACAAGGTCAAACTTTTGTCGAAACGGAATTGACCTTCCAGTACGTAGACACAGACATCTACTTTAAAACTAGATAATGTGTTCTACTCAACAATTACAGCACAAACCTTAAACTGTAATAACTTTATTTTTTGTTCAGTTTACAACGTTTGTATTTTGTATACATAGATGAATATTCAAATAACTTAGTATGAACATTTTTTCTGAAATGAAAGAGTGTAAAATATTTTTAAAATGTATTGTACTAAGATGTTGCAAACTTTATTGAATCATCGAGTGAAGATGACAATAATCATCTACAGTTTTGTTTCATTTTAAAATGAAATGTCAATCATCTGAATGAAATATCGTTTTGTTTAAATGCAAGATGGCTAAATGTGTTCTGTTCAAGAAACAAAGCGAAATAAAGCCATAGCTCCCATTATCATACTGTATCTAAAAACAGCAAATTATTCTGGTTTCATCTATCTCATTCAAAACTGAGCAAAATGCAATTGAAATCTTAGATTACGAAGAACGACATTAAATTGAAAGTAATGTTTCATTACATCTCAGATCGTTGAAAACTAATATCATTTTATTTTACCTGGGAAACGATAAACGTTTGACATGAATCGGAATAACAGTTTATTTTATGCTTACAGGTGAAATACTGAAAAATATCAGTGAGATATTTCTCTATATCACTCACAGTGCCGAACTTCTTTTTTTTTCAGATAAAATTATCTCCCTTGAAATATATTCTATAATTAACTCCCTTTGTTGCCTTAATAATTGCTGGTATCCTATTATTATCATAACATTCAAGCCGTACAGAAGACATGTACAGCTAGATAGTCCTATATAGGGCAAGCTAGCTATAATAAACTTTACAAAAGAAATAACAGTAGTAATGCTCTAGAAATGTTACCTTGATTGCTTGGCCTTGCCGTTAAATTATGTAGCTATTGATACGCCTTTCCTCCACTTTACGTCGGTTCCTCACTATCGTATGGTAGATTTTACTGGCGACAGCACATTTAGCTGGTTGTTGTCTTAGTTTATTATCACAAGACATCAACTCAACCTTACGTAATATGCCAGCATTTTCGTCGAAATTCTTCCCCACCCAGCCAGTTGTGTTCCAAATTCCACCCCTATTCGTTATGCTATACAGCTCCTAGACCAATATTTCCATTAAATCCATGATGATATTTAATTCTGCAGCTTGATTTTCCAAGGACTTTCGGATATTCCCCAGTTGTTTACGTTTTTCGAGTTGTTTTAATTTGTTCTTTAATCTGACGTTCAGCGTTTGTAAACAAAGCAAGCTTCCGGTTATTCAACGAACTGACGGCATTGACCGAAAAGTTGCTTACCGGTACTTAACTTCTGTCTGTTGGCCGCGGATTGTGCATTTTTAACAAAATATTTTAAATGTAGTTTTTGTTTTCAAAAACAAAATGGCGTCGTGTTGATTTAACGGACCTAATCACCAATATTCGATATTAATGTGCCTGAGTGTCCATAGTAAATTAGCGGATGCATCATATGTAACACGGTAGCCTAAATAAATCCTAATATCATCATGAAGTATTGGTCTTATTTGAACATGTAAGCATGAAATAAACAGAAAATTCGTTGATATTCACCAATTAGCATAAAATAAAAAGAAAATTTGTTTGTTTGCAGTGTGATATCGAAATATATCTTCACCGATAAGGGAGACAATTCTGATATTTTCACTCAGGCTCCGCCTTCGTGAAAATATTCAATTGTTTCCCTTATCGGTGAAGATATATTTCGATATCACACTGCAAACAAACAAATATCCTCTATATATATGTTATTACGTAGTACGTAAAAGATTACGACTGCAAAATATACCTACTATTTGTATAATATGTGATAAAGACGACTAGGCAGATTTGGTCGTGTATCCATGTCAATATTTTGTGTTAGATATTTCCGTACCAGTAGATGACGTATTATTCATGTCATTTTATTTTATATTATAACAATCAAACACATTTAGGGCATTCTGTAATTGCTCAAATAGTTGATTTGATTTAAAATTCAATGGGGATACAATTTGCACAGGACTTAACATGGGTGTTAAATGTCTACTGCTCAATGCGCGCGAAAGTTGGCTCTTTCAAAGGGAGATAATTACCCATAATAGTTCATATTTCAAATGCTTTGAAACAGTACTAGGAACCTGAAGTTTTATCACAATAGCGCTTAAATTAGTTGCTTGAATTCGTAATGATCAAAGGGGATATTTAGCTTAGTCAGCCATCCGTTTGTATGTCTGGGTTAGAGACCACCAAAGCAAAAAGGCACAGGGAACATACTGGGAATAGGATGATCGTTCACCTGGAAATAAGGTAACGTTTGTCCATTCTGGTTGGTCAGTATTGTAAACAAACCTAAGAAGTAATTATTTGTTTCAAAATTTATTTTGTTACTGCATAACAGAATATCATAATATATTTGACAATATTTTCTACATTTTATCAGTATTGAAAAAAAAAGTTTTGTCAAATAAATTTCTCCAACGATGCCTACGATGTAAACAGGGGTACATCTCATTCACACGAAAATTACCCCAGATAAAGTACAAGAGACTTCTTTGAAAAATGCCATTGAGAAGTCAGCTGCCTTGCATAAAGTGTGAGTCTGAGCTTCTCATAGACAGAACACTACCTAAGCAAATGCAGCCCAAATATAAATAGTGCTATCTTTCTCCCTTTCCTCGTGTCCTTCCCAATAGCATCGTGTTTTCTTTTACTCTACTGCGTTTAGTATGTATCACGTAGCATTTTATCGAAATCGGCATGTTCCTATCCCATGCTCGTTAAAAATGGCGGCATAAGAATTTAATATCTTGAAAAGAGAAATTGACAGAAGCAAAATGGAGTAAATTCAGCGGGGTGCATTTAAAAAACTGTAGTTTTTTTATATAGAAGTTTACACCCTCTTTTCTTTTAGTTTTTCTAAAGTAGCAATATAGTTCTTTATAGGAATACGTCTCTGAAAAGTTGATGTGCACCGTAAAAATGTTTGTGGATTTGATATGAAATAAAGAACAGTCGAATTTAATAGTGTTCAGCCTCAAAATGCTGACCATGTAACAAGAAGAATTGCCACTGTTGCTTTTAACGAAATTTATTTTCATTTTTCAAACTGTTAAAAACCTATGCAGTAGCATCATTTTTTTTTCTTTTGTATGTGTGCATATGGAGGCTATGTGTGAATATCATTTTAGGTTATTATATGCGTAATTATTGCAGTTCGTTTCAATACGAAAATTTTAACAATGGTTCATAATTGAATTATAATTTTATACGCATCCAGGCAATTTTAGACTGTGTTACTGTTATTTATGATAAAAAGATACTGTCACAATACTGGTTATAAATAAAGTTTCGCTTTCATCGTAAGCACGGTGAGGAGGTATGATGACTCCAATCAGTATTCATATGTTTTTTGTCCTACATTTAGCTGATCTAAGACAGTTTTTTTAAATAATGTGATAAGATATACATTACAGGTTTCGATTTAGAGACGGCGGCACACGCCATAATGTTATACTGGTAGTCTATGGGGAAAACTGGTATAGTCTCTAACCTATATTTGTCAATTTTTGTTACTGTTGTTACAAATGGGTAAAACAGCATATATAGATCATACAGTAGCTAACGTTATTGCGAAATTGCATTATTGCGAAATCTTGAATCGTTTCATTGCAAGGTGTTAATTGGGAACAGACTATACTTTGCTCTATGGTATCAAAGAGGGAGACAGCAAAGTATTGTGCACGTAAACTATCCAGCTGAATGCACTGAAATGCAGTAGGAAGACAGTATGTAGATTATTTGCCTGATTTCAGTGTTAATTAATGCTGAAGTTTCCTGCTTTTACATAACATGATTTTCATAGAATTTCATCTTAAATGATAGGATATAAAATGTACTGTAGATCCTGTGTTTTTGAGTGGAAACGGGGAGGGAGTCTCTTCTATACAGAGGCAAAATTGTCCCACATTTAATATATCAAAGCAAACCTCACCCCACAAACAAATCTGTTAGATAGTTATAGAAAGATAGAAATTGTATCGGTTGAATTGCATATAAGACATAAAATTGATATAGACAACACTTTTCAATATATTAATTTCATTTAACCAAGAGTTCGTCCCTAGGGTAATATATGATTACAAAAAGTATATAATATGTTCAATGCTGATACCAACGAGAGCCCTCAGTTGACAGCGCGCTCGACTATTCGAAGAATTTATGGAAGTATAGGGTCAAAACATTACCAGAGATTTTCAGACAAAAGAAAAATAATAGATAAAACAAGCAATGTGCCTGTGTTTGTGGATTTGAATACGTCTTGCACTGTATGGCAATATGTTATCATGATGGTGAGCAAGTGTTCAACGTTTCAAAGTTATATATCAAACAGTTTAGACAAAATATGAAATGGAATGCGAAACTTAACTATTTTATATGTCAAAAAGGGCCATAACTGAGCTTAAGTCCTTGTCCTAGTTATGAAGTCTTGCAAACATATGTAAACTATAGTGGTGAACAAGTGGTCAAAGTTTCAAAGCAATATGACGAACAGGTTAGGTAAAATATTGATTTGTATGAAAAATTAAACTGATTTCTAAGTCCAAAAATGGTCATAATTCAGCCGAAATAGTTGACAGATTTAAAAACACTTGCCTACAGATAGAAATCATGACGATGAACGAGATTTAAAAGGTTTAAAGCCACATGTCAAATAGTTTTGAAAAAACGCTGACTTGTGCGAAAACTGAACCAATTTCCAACTCCAAAAAGGGCCAATATTAAGCCCAAATAGTTCACAGAGTTATGTACTCTTGCTTATAGATGGGAATCACGATGATAAACAACTGTTTAATGTTTCAAAGCCACATGACAAATTGTTTTGACAAAACGCTGACTTGTTCTAAAATTGAATCAATTTCCAAGGGCCATGCATGTACTTCAGCCAACATGACAAAAACAGTTATGTACTCTTGCCTACAGATAGAGACTGTTATAACAAACATGTGATAAAAGTTTCAAAGCCATATGCCAAGCACTTTACCTGAAATATAAATTGGTACGACAAACTGAACGAACTTTAGTAAGTTCAAAGGAGCCATATTTCAGACGAAATTATTGATGGAGTTATGTACTCTTGCCTAAAACTGGTCATGGTGATGGTTAACAAGTGGTGAAAGTTTCAAAGCTTTATCTACAAAGATTTTGTTAAAATGTGGACTGGTATGAACAACTTGAACAATGTGTGACGCCGACACCGACGCCAAAGACGACGACAAAGCCGACGCCATGGTGAGTAGAATAGCTCTTCTTATTCTTCGAAAAGTCGAGCTAAAATTAAAAGCATCATCTGTAGTATAGGCGAAACTGAAACTACAATACATACTAATATACAGTTTTACTCTAGTTTGTTAAGCAAATTTTCAAATATTTTGTCATCTATTATCACAGTGTTTAATTATATGCCGATACTTCTAACAGCCATTTAAAATTTCCAATTAAGGTTGCAAGAAAGGAGTTGAGAATAACTGTATACTTTTGTATTTCCATAATAGTAATTCACATGATTTGCATGGAAAAAGAAGTGAAATAAAAGAGTGTAGTTACAAATTTAAAGTCATATATATTAGACCAAGACAAAGTGTATAATATATGATACTAGTCGTTTTATCAGAAAGATGTTGACCAAGTTCATATGGGAGGAAAAAGTTGTTTACTAGGTTGTGCTGGGTCTTTAAAGACAAACCACAACCAAAAGGTCTACATTTTCCTCCCACATGAACTTTCTTCGTGAAAGTCATTCTGATTATACTTCTTAAATACAACAATCATGCGTAATGACTGGTGGACAATTTAGTCCCAATCTGAATTAATGTACTTTAACAACTTCATCTGCAAGCGTGTTCAGTCAATATCTTTTCAGTATAGGTTTAAAAACATAACTAAATAACTGTCTTAGCCGTGGTATTAACTCAGCCTAAATATCAAATACAGTGCATAATGCTACAGTCATTCAATAAAATGTTTAATCATTATACACGTCATCTCGGCCTAATACATATCACAGTCAGTATGTTAGTACATGCAAGTATTTGTCACATTATTCATGCAATTAATATAAAATTACCATAATGGAAACAAAAATGAATACAATTAATCTATGGCAAGTCTAATATATACTGAATATTCCAAACATTTCCACGAGCACATCTGGATAACTTTCAATACTTATGGTGTTTTGCTAGGCCAAATCTATGGTGTTCTGTTAGGAACATCGTTGTTTCCCAATGTATCCATTCTGATTTATAACAGCAAGATGCAGCAGTATTGAGCAATTGGCTGTAAGTTCAAATTGCCTGGGCCGATTTGGCTAGTTATCACTTTGCCGGGGACTTATTGGCAAACACTGTCATCAAGTTCAAGTTTGGTGAAGATCGGACCTACGGACGGACAGACAGAACGACAGACAGCAGGACAGACAGACAGGAGTGAATCAATATGTCTCCCACCACACAGTGCTGTGGGAGATATAGTTTAGACAAATGGCTTTTTACAAGAGTTATGTTACTGTAGAAAAATCCAACTGAATATGATGAATGAATTGTTTGCATAGGACACAATATTGCACATAGATACACTTTCCACTCTGCATTTGGAAATATACATTCACATCACGCACGACATAAATCAACAATCATTTTAGGATTTTGGTAGTTTTTACCTAAATAATTTGTTTCGTATATGTTATGTTTCATAGATTATTTTTTCTAATCACATATCGTCAAGAAATGTCACATGTCTGTAAGGAAACATTCCTGTTTTTCCCCTGCACTCTCCAAGCCATTGTCCATTTGCAAACATCACCCTCACCCTGAAGTAAAAAACATCAAAATAATTATCGACATACATGTAACCAGTCTAGTTAGATTAAGGTAATGTGATGACACTTAATAATGAGACAATGGCCCGGTTGTTCTGACAGGCTCGACTGGATTAAACCAGACCTTGCTCCAATTACGCTTGATTAAAATGCTTTTATCTATCTATCTATTGCTCCAATGATCTTTGCTTTAAAAATACTACTATCTGTCTTCTGAAACAAATTACAAATGGGCCATGAATATGATTTGGAATAAATCAAGGTACAGGTAAAATACAGATTATGAACAATACGGATAAGAATGCTAATTTTGTTTTTAACTATATGTGTCAGTGTTAATTTGTAATACCAGTAGTAGTTTCAAATAATACTGATTAGTATATAAGAATGACTTAACATCAGCTTCAAATAAAGGAATTATGATATAACATTATCGACTACTCAGTCCCAAAATAAGGAAAAAATATGTAACATTTGGCACGACACGTGCCTTAAATACACGACAAAACATTGATTATGACATCTGTTTCAAACATGAAAAAAAGTGATATATTATCGTGCACTAATAATTTCTTGAATTAAAGCATTGTTTATCGTCCAGATATTTTCATATCAGTCAAGCTGCGCCCCCGTGTACTTTACAGCTTAATTCTGAACAATGGTGTTATTCAACGACAAAGTACTGTACTCCTTTAATCAACATTACATCAGACATTACATAAGATGTACATCATACAACAAACATTACTTACATGCAGTGTTAGCTGAGTCTTGTCGTAAGGGTTAGAAATCCTTGCCTTAGTTACTACAGCCTTTGACGGTAACCGCTTTGGGACTGACGGTGGCTGAAATGAGAGGAATTTAACATGACAACTAGATTATAACTGTTCAATTACAGTTACTGCAGCCAAATTGATTAGAAGGTCCTTTTGAACCAAAGAAGCATAGCAAAACAAATATTATAGGCTTGATGAATAATTGGCTAACAAACATACAACTTCGTTCCATCTCTATCATCGGCTTAAGTGGGGCTCTCACCATTGTAAAATGATAAGAAATATCAATAACACTGAATCGAATAAAGTATTTCACCAGATCGCGAGGAAGAAAAAGAAATAAACATTCAATAATATTCAAAATTTGTGTGTTTCAGCTCTAGCTAATTGTTTGTTCGAGTTGAACAGTTCTAATTGTCTGTATTTTTGTAAACACTATCTGACTCATGAAGGACTACCTGTCCAGTAATCTGCCGAGAACCCAAATCACATGGGAGAAATAAGTTATCAGTTTCATCACTGTAAATCTAATGGTTTTTTTTTTCTATGTTTTAATGCAGATGAAATTCAAGAACATGCCAATAGTTGATGATTTGTTGCTAACAATTATTGTAATCTAAATAATAAATGTATCACATTTTTAAATTTAGACACTTTCTGCGAGACTTCCAAAATCCAAAGGAATCGAATACCTTGCAAGAAAGTCTACAGAAGTAAATATGACACAAAATAGGATAAAATTGCAAGCCATATTATACACTCACTGGTGATGCATCTCTAGGTGTCTCTTTACGTGGTTTTGGTGCTACAGCAGGCTTCTCCTTTTGTCCGGAGGCTTCTTCTCCATCCTGCAATGCAATAACAATCATTTCTGTGGGAAGACTTTGATACAATAAATTGCTTTAGACCCGACGATAAATCGCCATACACCCGCTATACTAGAACTTTAGTAACATTAATTATTTTACCTGTAAATGTGTAAGATAAAGTACGGGTACTATTCCAATTCTGCCATCAGAGTCCCTAGCATACCACCATCTGTCCTCCTCCTTTGAAATAATTTCCAGAATGTCACCTTTCTTAAACGACAAATCTTTCGGATTCTGTAAATATTTTAAAAGTGATGGACTCATTCTATCTTTCTTTCATTCAAAAAGAAACTAGCAATCTAATTTTTTTTGCAGCAAGCTACTATAAAAATGTAAATGAAAGGACTGAATGCCATTTTTGTGCGTTTAGACGTGTATAAACCATAAAGGAACTTCTTGCATATCATCACAAAATCGCTAGCTCAATTCACGGATTAGAAGAAATCCCAATGTGTTTTAGACACGTTCCGTCTAACCGCACAACGTAGCATCCAATTTTTAATCAAACCCCTATTTCTATGTGAGGGTATATAGGATATATGTATAGAGCACAATGTTTGGATAAAAGAAAATCAAATCTTTACTAACATATGGTTATCACATTTCTTTTAGTTTAGTCACACAAAATGTAAAATGTTTCTCTGTAACAATGGGTAAATATCTACTTAATATTATATTTAGCAAGTAACTAAAGAGACTGTTGAACAAGGCACTGTTGATTATGTTCTGATCTTTGAAATTGCTACGTAAAATATCAAGATTGAAACTTAAACCATCTTTTGAATTGAAAAACGTTATGTTAAGTAATCTGAATGTGAAATGTTTGTTTTTTCACGGTCTATATGTCTACTTTATAACCGTCGCAAATATCTATAGCTTGATTTTATTTGTCAGTTAGATAAAGTTATGAACGTTTGATATAATCATTTTTAAATTATGATTACTGGACAAAAATACAATCAGGGAAAATTCACCAGTTATATTTATCCCATTTCGTAAATCTGTAAATATGCAGTGTATTGTGTTTAGGTAAAAAACTGTATTTATTTTGACCCGCTTCTAATAACTATACCGTGTTTGAAAGCTTTTTGATTTAAACATTCCTACAGGGTCATATCTGGAAGATACAATTCAGACTAAAAAGAACAGGTGACCAAATTAGAGCAGTTGCAATAAGTTTAAGGAAATGTTTAACTTACATTGCCTTCAAAGTCGGACTTTGTGACAAATTTCTGTCTTGGAGCCTGAAAATTTCAAAAGAGGCAGAGATCAGATTTCAATTATTTAAAGATCTCGAATGCCAATATTTCACTAGAGTATAGTTGTCTTGAGATATGTACCTAAACTATGAAACATCACAAATGGACTTAACCTTTTTTGGTATGCTAACCCTTTCTGAGCTAAATTCCTATAATGAACTTGTCCGTCTTCCAATTTGGACAGTACCATTAACTGTTAAGAGGAGTGCTTTCCAAGAATATACTAACTGAATGGCGAACAGTGCAGACCGTGATCAGGCTGATTATGATCTACACTGGTCGAAAAGGCAGAATCGATTGCGTCCAGCATGATAAGGTTTGAAATTTAAATAAGTCACAATATAAATGTAAATAATAATAGCACATAATCTTATATGCTCCTTCTTTTCTTTAACACAAGTGCAATTGTTACAGGGCGTTTTAAAAATGTATTTATTGCAGCTTCATTTTTGCATGTTTTTTTTTTCATTACGCCATGATTTGTATTCGTTTTTTCAAAGATTTCCTAAAGCAATAATTAACAACTAATACTTGGTATTGAATAAACCAGGTGTATATGCTTTATTTTAGAAAACACTTAATGGACCATTGAATATATGTTAACACATAATGAGAGAAACATTTAATCAAACGTGTGTCTGCTTACCGGTTTTGTGAGAGGAGTCTTATTTAAGTAGTGTGTGGAGTAGAAGTCAACAATATCGGCTACGCTGTCATAGGATTTATCTCCCTCTCCAATATGGAACTTGATATGCCCGTCTACAGGTACACGACGGATAAAGTATTGACTCACTTTTCCGGCCTCCCTGAAAAAAAATCTTGTATTCATGAAAACTGCATCAACTGAAATGAAATATATTTAAAAAGATCCATCCGTTGTACAGGTTTCTAATCGTACATTAACTAAATCCATTATTAGATTGTTTGGCTGTTTCAAGACCTCTCTAATGTTATGATTTAAACGCATGCCAACACTATAAGTTGTCGTTATTTCATTCATTTGAAAAAAATATATTTTATAAACGTCTGTTTGGACAATATATTTTAAAAACGTCTTAGCTCTAATGTTAGAACGGGAAAGAAAAGCTTGTAAACTATCTATGTTAAAAATGTAAAACTTTCGTACTTAACACTGAGAACTAAATTCCCAGGGTTCGACTGACAATCACGTATGAGAAATATACCATCTGCATCTACATGGTCAAAGATTTCATTTGTTTCTTCCCTAGTTAAAGGTCCAAAATACCATCTGGAAATTAAAACAAAATCAAGTCTTCTTTAGTGTTCACATTTGACCAAGGACGTCGGTCACTTTCTATATGAATTTTCCAACTCCAAGATTGAAAAAAATAAACCACACAGAAATAAAAACCTTATTACAAATACCATCAAAGTACATACTACTATTTGTTTCGTAGAACGGTAATTTTTGCTCTAAGTAGAATTACGTACCCTGCTATTAAAGCTATTTGTCTTTATTCAACATTGTTCCCCCGTGCATCAAAACAATATTTGGTCAGCATTTGTAGATATCAATTATACACATTTTCTGTAACTATTGAGTTGATGCAAGGGGGGAACAGAACTTTTAAACAAAAATATAACTACAGGGTGTTCCTAAATGTAAACTAACCAAGACTTTTTTATTCATTAAATACTTTGATAGTCACATACACATTTTTACATCACCTGTTTGTAACTCAGATAACATTCAAATGTTTACATGTATGGTAGTGAGAGAAGCAAATACTGTGAAATCATTAAAAAGAAAAAAACATATCTGCCATCACTTATAACAGAACCATACAGACATGTAAATGTACTTGAAGAACCAAGTGCCAACTTTAATAAAACTGAAAGGTGACTTATACATGTATATCTGTAGCATTCCCACATGTGATGCATCAATAACTTTACATAGTGAACAGTGTATAGTTAAGAAAGTCAAGTAAGTTTAAATAAAGTACAGTTTGTTCGCAAAAATATTGTTCTCTTTTTATTTATTATAGAATTTAATCTTAAAAAAATCAGTTGTTTTTCATAATTTATAGTTATTCTTATACATTATATTTACGAAATTAACAATTAATCTACTTATTAAATAAATCTCAAGAACGTCAATATTTCTGTTATAGTCAACTAAAAACATGGTTTGAAAGATTGATATTTTAAACACTTAATTTCTATGTGCTGGAGTTAATCTTATGATTATCGTAAACTGCCAAACAAGGAAAAACTTAACATGTCATAATACTCTCGAAATTACAATACTTCAAAGCCAAGTATTTTTGTCATAGTTAACGTACACACTAGAATTTGGACGACGTGTTTGGAAACAGTATTGACATTTTTGCAAAGGAAAGCACTCGTTTTTTCTATTTTCGGAGCTTTTTAATATGATTAGAAAATCCGCCAAGTAGATCATTCAAGGAAATAACAAACAAAAATGTTTCATAAATCAAGCGGTTTGCCTCGTTTGAGCGATATCAAAAAGTCACTTGGGTTGGTCACCCTGTTACCGTAACTAATATTGTTACACTGACATCGCTTCAAATATAGAAACGTTTGTCTTACTGACTTAGTCTCTAACAAGTTACATAGAACAAATATTGATATTTCAAAAAAAAAAAAATAAATAAATAAAAGAAGCATTTTACGTTATACTAATGATAAAATGCCTGGATAAAACCTGTTTATACCTCTCAGTGTGCAGATCAGTCATTCTTTCTCCAAGTGTGTGTGTAAATATGTTGCCATCGCTATCTAATGTTAAAAGAAATAAAAGATAAAGTAAACGGTAAAAATGTCATCTATACAAGGAATAAAGTTTGCATAACAAATGTGGAAATTATTTACTTGATATATAAATGATATATACATTTAAATCCTTTATTGAAAAAAAAATGGAGAAAACAAATGTCCTAAATATCATACTTAATTACCTCTCTCATTGTTTGAATCTGCATTCATACAATCTTCCTCTTTGATGACCATATCTAGCTGTGTGTAAAGGGTTTCTATCATTTCACTCTGAAATTCACGAAGATCCGCAAGTTTCTGGATCAAAGCGTGTATGCTGTATGGTGCGGCTCCGGAAGTAGAAATGATTTCCAGACACATATAATGGATATTGAAATCTGTCTCGGCCGCTAAGTTTAAAAGTGTTAAAGAAAGTTGCAGCCTTTTCTTGCGATACTCCAACTCCTCTAAACACACGCATGATTCATTTTCTGATATGTCAATTCTACTGTCGTGTATTTCTTTCACTCCATTTACTTCTGTCTGGTCCAGGGTGTTGCCAAAAACATGCATTATAACTATTCCCAGAAGATTTATATCCCATGTCGAAAGGTCGGCATCCACAGAGGATGCTGTTGGATATATGTGCCGACATTGTTGCTGGTTGCTTATTTTACTAGACAGCATAGCTCTGTTGTTTTCAAGTATGGCATGTAATGATTGTCTTCTCTTGGATGCTTCTTTAAGCACTATGCCTCGCAAAACAAGCAGTCCACCTTCTCCTAACAGGAGTAAGTACCTCAAATATCTCTCACTGTCGGATGCTGCCATTGCTAATTTATCATGTCAAAATCTGCAATCATTAATATTAAAGTCTTTTTGAAAATAATTTGATATGAATGTCAAAGATTCAATCAAAGTTCTCATATTATTCTGATACAAAAAGTAATGTTAAAAAAAGAAAAAGAAAACGAAATTCTCTAGAATTCTCAGGCATGCAGATAACTTGCTAAATACTGTCTGACAAGGATATTTAGAGAGCATAATGTTTAGATAACCACAATAATAAACTTCTCACTTAAGTACTCATTTGAAGCATCGGCTGTCTTAACTTCCTAAGATAATATCCATTGGCCTAAAATTACCTCTAACGTACGGCCAAATGATTTGTTTATTTATTTTGATTTAAAATGTATTTTTTTATGGTGTATGCACTATATATGTACATGTTACTTCTACGATTATCCCTGTCATCAAACTTTTACAAATATTTTTTTTTCACTTCACTGAGTTTTTATGATATTGCAGTTCAAAGATATAAATAAATCATTTAGAACCGTGTGTGGAACCCCAAATGTATGACTTCACATCACGCATGGTTGTACAACAAACATAAAACTAAAGTAATTTCCCTGAATAGTAATACATTTTCATTATGTAGGCATAGGAATAAGAGATCAATATAATTGCACCTTTACTAATCCTACCAGGTGTTCTGTATTACAAAAAGTGCTTCTATTGTGACATTTTGATACAAGCAAAACTGTATTATCTGCACTATAAAATACTTACTGGTATTTCATTTTATTATCGGCTTGTTAAAAGTTAATTTTTACCATAAGTAAGTTGACAAAATCATAGGAACCAGTGATTCAGGGGTAAATCAGACACATAGTAATAAATCCTAAACGATTTTGTTGTGCAAAAATGTATAATATTGTGTTTTAAACCATTTTCGTTTTCTACTTTATTGTGTAATTGCAAGGGAAGTAAACTAATAAATATCTCTGCTTTAAAGTACTAGCCCAAGGCAAGAGTTGACATTCTTTGCGGATCACAACTTTGAATTAAATATTAAAATTTCTGTTATTGATATTAGCAAAACTATCATACATTGAACATTTGTGAAATCATTTTTGTTAATTTCAAGGACTTGGAAATCAATTTCTAGACTTTATTTAATGTATTTCTATCAATGAAAATGTTAGGGTCTATCTCTACATTATGAATAAGGATACTCACCTTTGTATTAAGGGAAGATTTAATCATACAAGCAATATTATTAGGTTATTGAATACTGTTCTGTATTACACAGCGATGTAAAAGGGCGAGTACTCATTCAACAGCACTATTTTTCGGATGTGTATGAGTCCAAATATATCCCGTGTTGACAGGACAATGTAAAATAATAATTTCATTCTGTGTTTTTCAAGAGAAGCAATCAAAGGGAACATGCTTCTGATATTAATGCGGATACTTTTATCGATCAACGGCTTTAAATATGGAGATTCGAATCAACGTTGTCGCATCCTCTAAACTGATAACGGAATATAGTGTATCCATTACGGCAATATTTTGGACGGTTGCTAAGAAAAAGAGGTGAATAATAAACTTACTTATCAGCTTTATTAGCAATTTCCGATTATTTACACTTTCATAATGGTTCGCGTTTAAGAGTTTGTCAAAACTATCGAAATAAAGATAAGATGACTGCATGATCAAAATAATAAAATGATCAGAATTGAATCTAACCCTTTTCTTCAACAAACCTTTGAAAATTAAGACTTTTTTTCCAAGGGAGTATTTTCAATTAAACCAGTATTCACTAAACGCTAGTAAATAAATCTAGGTCGAAGTGATCTTAAACGGTAATTCACTTCCGTTTATTACACATGGGAGTGTTACAGTTTACCATTATTCGATTGGTTATCTCCTCATATGCTATAATAAACGCCCTATTTACCTGCTACATTTTTGTATAACAAAGTTATGACAACGAATCATCCCAGGCAAGTTAATAAGCGAGATAAAATAAACTGTAAAATGTAAATTCAAGTGTATTTTATTTCAATGTGTCCAAATGTTCTAACATCTACCTAGAATTTAGAATTAAAAGTTTTTAATTACAATGTGTTCGTATGCATATTCTACCTACCCACCGCCCATCCATCCATCCATTTATCCATCCATCCATCCATCCATCCACCCACCCCACCCACCCAAAATCCCACCCATGCATGCATCCATCCATAATTTCACCCACCCACCTACCTATCCGTTATTTTATCCATCCATCCACCCACACACCCACCCACCAATCCATCCATCCATCCACCCACACACCCACCCACCAATCCACCCACACACACACACACATCCATCCATCTATTCATCCATCCATCCATCCATCCAGCCATCTATCTATCTATCTATCTATCTATCTATCTTTCAGCTGCTGAGAATGACATTCAGTCCATTAATAAGTAAAGATAGATTAAAGATATGCTAGTTCCAAAATCATATTTGAAAATATGTACAGTAACTTTATAGTGTCTATTTAAACATAAAAATAACATGTTTATATAAATGAAACATGTACGGTGTACAAACAGTACTTAAAATAAAATGTTTCCACCAAATACGTATATAACTACAGACAGTACAAATGTAGAGTACACTGTACCATTAAATGCTGAAGTTTTATTTAATAAACGACTGCTATACATGGCATTTAACTGTTTATGTGGCTCTGCAAAAACAGTAAGTTAGTCAGCTAAATCTTTCATATATTTAAAGCATGTATCCAAAAATAATCTATTTTATTGACTGATGCGCACTGGTTATCTTTTTTTACTAAACCTAATCGTAGAAATGTATGTATCGCGCATTGAAAAATGCGTATCGACATACTGTAGCAAAGTATCCATAAATATGTATAATTATAAATATGTTTACATTGTCATTCTTTCCCTGAAACATCTTTTGCAGACATTTTCATAATAAATACGTAAAATTGTTTAAAAGTAAAGAAAACATATGAAAAAATACCTGGTTAGATATCCGATACCTGATGAAACACTAAAACTTACAACGTAAAAAAGTATAATATTTCACATGTAGACATAAAATACATTTAACTCTTCCTGATTGGGTCCAGGAATGAATCATATTTATGTTAAGTGTGTATACAGATAAGAGTGTTTAACATATCCGCTTCGTTAAATAAATAACCTACACAAAAAGCTATGATAGCTAGGTTTACAAGAGGAAGTTAAATTTGGATATAGATGTACGCTTTGTCACATGCCCTTTTACCTGATCAGTGGCCTGTATAACATAAATTGCAATTTTAAAACGAAATGTTACTTTCTTTAGAAATGTGTTTCAAATTTGTTTTAGTAAAGTTTCCTGTTAGCTCTGATGTGTTGTGGAGGAAGGAACATAATCATATAAAATTTAGATAGTTTCAAGAGTTATCTCATATGTGTGCGTGCGCATGCGCATGTGTTCGTGTTTAGCGTTTTTAACACTTTTTTTTTCAAGCATATAAGCGACGGTTTCTACTTGTAGCAGTGAGCACAATGATCAATTTATAGTGCTGCTGAACTGGTATACGCGCCGTGATAGGATACCCCGCCCAGTCACATTATACTGTCACCGGGCTGACCAGTCCTTGAACTACCCTTTAATGCTGATCGTCGAGCGATAAGAGCTATTTTTTAAGTATTTGGTACATTGCTGTCAGAGCACAAACCTGCGACCTTTCGCACGCGAAATGATCCCTCTACCATTATGCTACCGTAGTGGTTTAACAAATACATTTTCATGACAAGAGTAACAATATTCAAAACAAAGTCAAATTAATTTTGAAGTTTTGTCAAAATGATGAAATATACAGTTTCAGTTTTGTGATCTACCGTAAAATTTTCGTCTCAGAGGAATTAAACTTACCTATAGTTTATATTGCGGCTGACGAGTCAGTATGTGTTAAGAAATCAGAGTAACTATGTTAAAAACCTAAACGTAAGGTTATGTAAATAAGATTGGATTTAGAAAACGATTTATCTCAGTTAGATAAATCGCTTTCTAAACCCATGATTCATTATTAGCCAGTGCTTTAGCAACTGGCTATAGCTCTGTTCCAACCTCGCGTCGTTTGAGTTTTACTTTATTTCTATGTGACCACATCACACAAATATTCTGGACCTGTAAAACAGTCCCATATTCATTTTGTATAATCTTGGTATTGTGGGAGTGAGTGAGCAACAGAGGATAATTGTTTCAAACAACAAAAACAAGCAGCGACGGATTCTAGAATAATTATGAACTTTTTATTAACATTCGAAATATTCGGAATCACTCCGCTCTAAGGTTGGGGTTTAGGGGTTAGGGTTAGGGTTGAAATTGACCCCACCCTGGGCCAAACTTATTTTTTCAGAGAGTTGTATGAAAAAAAAACTTTTAAAGATCTTTTTGTCTTGAATCGCAATGCACAGAACTTAGATATTTAGCATATATGAGCATTGTCTAGTGGACCTCTACCTACATTATCTAAAGCATGACATGTCTATGCACAATGAATTGTTGATTCTTCAGGTTTATCGGTTGAAATATCACTCAATAAGCACGGGATATTAGTCTATTCTACATCTATTACATGTACGCAATAGAAAGATAATTATCTAAAGCGAAATAAAAAAATATGTTGGATAACACTCTTTTATTCGAAATGTTTAGTAGATAGGGATGGATTACAGTCTCAATGTGGACAAAAAGCAACAGAATATGCATGAAAAATGAAAAATCGAAACGCACACGACATTACAAGCCGTTGAAAAATTCGACCACTATAAGTGAACGAATTAGCAGCGAAGCCCCTCTAATTTGCACTCGCTTATAAACCTTCATTTCTTTTTTGCAACTGAGCCCCCAAAACGAAAATTCACGAAACCCCGTATGCTAAGGTTTGTAACTCGCGGTGTTCCCTCTGTGTCAAGGGAAATTTTATTTTTTGTTTTAACCCGAGAATGTCCCCCTGTTTTACCCCCTGTATTACTACTAAAAAAAATTTGCTGTGGGGCATCTCTAATAGCAGTTTGTGAGTTTAAATTCCAAGTTTGTGCTTTATTGCAATTTGAAAAAAAATATTTTTAGTCACAGCAGTCAAAATTTCCCCTATAGCTTGTTTTATCGTGGTGGGTTTTTGTTTTTTTCCGGATTTTTTTTTCAATTTTCCCCAGTTGAGTGTTAACCCTGCCTAAACAAAATTCGGCAGGAAAACACCTCTAATTGCTCCACATATAATTAGAATCAAAAAACGTTCGTTTTTTTGCAATGAGGGACAACGTTAGGTAGGGGAAGCCCGATCTTGCTAAGGTTTGTAATCGCTAGCGGCCCCACTAGTCCGGGGAAAATTTCAATTTCGCCCCAACTGAGCCGTCATTGGTCTTTAACTACTGAAAGAATTCTGCAGAAAGCCGTCTTTTGCACATCACAATCTTGTAAATAGTTTTTGTTAATAAAATTGGGCAAGAGCCAAAAAAAAAGGTTGATCACAGTTGTCTGTATCAATATTTCTTTTTTTTCTCTCCGTGGTAATCTTTCAATTTTTCTCCAAATTGAAACTGTATCCTCCCCTAACTAGAACGAATTGGGGCAGCGCAGCACTTTAATTTGCCGCTCAAAAACAATTTTTTACGTCGTGTTTTCATTGTAATTGGGCAAAAATATTTTAGTTACAGTTCCCGTTTATTGTTAAGGTTTTTTGATCGGGCGATTGTGTTTTTCCGGCGTTTTCTTTCAATTTTTCCCAATGAGCCCGACACTCCCCTGATTTTTTGAACGATTTGGCACCCACTTCTGGCTGTTGCTCTAAGACTAAACAAAATGGCCCAGTTGTTAAAACTTTCGAAAAATTTAACAATGTTAATTTAAACGGCTTTTTTAAAATGTTTTAGTTAGCAAACGAATTGTTAAATTTTCAGTTGTTAAAAGTACTTTTAAAATTTTCGTTAGCTAACAAAGCTTTGAATATTTAACGAATCTTTTTAAAAAATTTAAAAAGGGGGACTTATACCCCATATACCCCGGGTGTTAAAAAACCCTAAAATATGGCCCGAACCCTTGCACATTTTAGAAGAGGGGTTAATCTGGATATAGAAACTCAAATTCAGTAACCCCTAAAACCCTGGGCAAACTGTTTTTGACGTCATCATCGGACTATTGAATTCGTAAAAAATATTTTGATCTGTTCAGAACGTATAAATTTTATCACCCTTTTCAAAATTTTTCAAATAATCTGGTGACAAAACAATTGGCTTGTGAGTTTCCCAAAGTTACATTTTTTAAGAAATATCAAAAAAAGGGTTTATTTTTGGAATATTTGTTAAAATGAACGGGTTTAATTATCAAAAACGCCCAAAATTATAACATTTCGTAAACTTTACATCCTGTTTTCAAAAAAAGACTTTTTTTTTTTAAAAAATGTGTTATAAAAAAAGGGGAAGTATTGATATAATTGATTTTTTCGCTTTGAATTCTTCGTATAAATCCCTTTTTCGGGTTTTTTAATCTTGTAAACAACGGGAGAATGTTTCATGTTTTGCTATTCAAAATGTTGATATTCTTTCTTGGAATACAAACAAAAACCTGTTTTTGTAATAAAAAATTCATACGTTGATCTAAATTCGAATTAAACGTTTTGTCTTACTTTTGAGCGTTGTTTTTGATTATAATGGAGAAACAATGTGAGGGGTTTAAATTTTCTGCTATTCGCAACAGAGTAGGCTAAGAGTGGCTTTAAAAAATACTAAGAAAGCAGACCCTTCTAATTGTTAAAATGAAAAAAAGATATAAAACTGAAGGAGAATATTCCCTTAAAGAAATTTTTTAGGTTATGTCAGGAGTTTTTATTTGTCCCGCGATTTGCATAAGCTGTAAATTATGCAACATCCTTCAAAATCTTCGCGAAATTCTAAGGGCGTTTTTGTTTGCAAAAATCCGGTTTGGGTTTTAGGTTTTGGTTTGGATAAAAAATAATGATAACTTAAACGGGTTTCTGTTAAAATGGTTCTTGAACAAACAGGGGGTTTTTGTTGAAAAAAATGACGAATCTGAAAAATGTTGTTTCATTTTATTGTAAATGGAGTAAATGCGTTTTTTTTTAGGCCAACTATATCAGTTTTTTTTATTACCCTCAGTGAGACACTATTTAAACATGTGTTTTTAGCAAGGCAAAATTTATGGCATAGACTTTTGAGTCATGCCTTTTGCCTAAAACATAAGCCATTAGCCAATTGAGTGAATAAAAATGTTTGTTTTTGGAAAAGTTTAATGCCCGTGAAGAAGTATGGTCTTTATAAACTTTAAAGCTTATTTAAGGCAGGGGGGGCGTAGGTTAACCCGTGCCCTTTAAGTCGCGGATTATTAAAGACCCCACCATGAAAAAATTCTACACCCTGGAAAAGGTTTCGAACACACACAGGGGAAGGAAAAATTTTAAATAAACACCCAAACCCCATCCGGCCAAAAAGATAAGATGAATTAATCATTTAACGTATCCATACCCAGCGACTTTTTTTATTTAAATTTTGCTAAAAATTTGAGTTTAAAGTTTTTTTGTAACGGGATCCTTCAAAATTGAAATCATTGTTTTTCCCTTGTTTTGGGACACACTCAGCAATTTTTGACAGTTGTGATGTATTTTAAATTGCAAAAAATAGTAATGTTATACTACTAAAGGGTTAAAACGACACATTTACTCGATTTTTTTGGGCTGGAGATTAAGAACCAGTTTATTTTAGGCCAGCGGTGAAAATTTACCTCAAAAAAAATTGTTTAAATAAAATATTAATTAAGATTCTTAAAAAAAAGGTTGACATATTTAATTCTGACAATTTTTTCTGATGCCACTGTACATCAAATCTGGCAAAATGAGGGGGTGGCATCCGTGACCCCCCGATTGTCAGATAATACTTATAGTTTGAATTTTATGTTTTTTTAAAAGGGGCCCAGAAACCATGGATATACATTTTTAAATAAATTGTCTTTGTATATAATTATATGTATTTCGGTGAACTAAAATTTCTCTACCTCACGCAGCCCAGGAAAACACTGCAGCAATTAAAAGGACAGAGACTGAAGCACTCACGAAGGCCGTTCAAATGATTAAAGACTCGGAAAGAAGAAAAGCCCCCTCAGTGTTTTTCTCACAGATGCTTTTATGGAAGCTCTGTTCAACAAAAAAGCCCGAGCTCCCAGGGAATGCAGGCGAGAAAACCCTGAAAAAATGCCCTTCGTGGATTCCCCCCCTTTCTGGACTTGCGGGCAATGAAGAGGGGACAAATGGTAAGCTAAAAGGCTCAGTCAGAAAACCAACAGAACTGTGAGTTAATGGGAAAGCACCCATAAAGGCACTACGGACAATGCTTATCAATTGAAACAAATTGGCAAACTTGTTTCCGAAGTTAGATTGTTTTTTTGTAAACTTTTGCAACAATGATCGCTTTTTTTGATAATGTCTTTTTTTTTTTGTTGTTGTTTGCTTTGCTTTGTGGCTATTCAGGGGGAACGTTTTGGATTCAATTTTGGGAAAAAAAAAAAGTGGTATTTATGGCTTGTTGGTTTTCCCTTGAAATCCATGTTAGTCCCCCACGTTTTTGCTTTGCGTGTTTTTCGGCCTTTTTAGCACAGTTAAAAGGTCGGGAGCGGTCAGTAATTTTATTTTAAATTTTTTTGTAGGGTAAAAAAAAAAAAAAAATTTTTTGGGGGGTTTGGTTTTAATTTTGGGTAGTTGTATGAAAAAAAATCAAAAATATTTTGCTCTTAAAATTTAAAACTGTCTTTTAGTCGGTGGAATGCTTTGCATATGTATTTATATTAATGATGTTTATGTGCTAAAAAAGTTTTGAAAAAGGCATAGGGCTTTTTGTAGGACTTAAACCCTAGAATTTTCCTAAAAAAGAAAGTGTGTTTCTTACACTACAAGAAGTGATCCCTTGTTAGCAAAAAGAAATTTTTTTTAATACAAAAAATTGCTATGTATGGTATCATTTTGAAAAAGACCTTTACAAAATTAAAAATTTTTCTTAAAAGTAAATTTGGGTTTTGGACGTTGGAGGTCGAATAAATCTTGGTCGAAAAGAATGGATTTTTCGCGGGTTTGAGAAAATTTGTGGGAAAAACGTTTGCCCTCAAAAAAAAAAAGGAATATTTTTGAGTAATTTAAATTTAAATGAATTCGGCTGAGCATTAAGATTCCCCGGGTTTTTTTTCCCAGAAATGCCAATTCTTATTTTTTTTCTTTAAAAACCCTTTCCTTTTTGGTCCAAACGGTCCGATTTTTTCTCGAATGCAATAAAATTGGGTACAAACAAAACCGAAAACAAACCCCCCCCTCCGGGGGCAGTTTGGTCGGTTTGACAAAACCCCGGTTAGCGGTTTTGAAACCAAATGGGCACAAAACCCTTTTCGAGATCAAAACCAGTTTTTTAAAAAAAAAAAACGAAAGTTTGGCAAAACCGGGTTTTAAACCGAACTGAGTTTGTTACAAACAAAAAGCCCCTAAGATTTTCAAACACATTTTAAATTATAAAGCAAAGTGTATCATTTAGAAAAGTATTTGTTAGTAAAATGTCAAAATGCAGTAATTGAAAATGCAATATCAAATAGTTTTATTACATCAATTTCCTCAACCCTTCAGAAGCGGCTCAATAGAAAAACTTAATTATTTTTTTTTAAGAATCTATTCATATTTTATTTTTTATTTTAGTCATTTTAAAAAATTTTTTTAGAACTCCATTTTTAATCCCCACCACGGTGGTGGGGGGTTTTTAGGAATGGTCTCTGTCCCCCCCTTGGGCCCCTCTTCGAAACACTTTTGTGTTTTCCCCCAATCTCCTAAAACCCCTTGAAAGATTTTATGAAAAAAATTTGGGGGAAAATGGTCACCTCATCAAGTGATGTGCAAAAAACTCAGAGGCGCCTTTTTGGGGCCCCGGCAAGGGGCACAATCAAGGTCAAGTTTTAGCCCTTTCCATTTTGGGTGTCCCCTCTATATCTCCTAAAACCCTTTAAGGAATTTTTTAAAATTTGGTAATGATCCCTCATCAAAGCGATGGCAGAAAATTTGGTCAGCCCTGCCCCGGCTCAAGGCCCAAAGGTCACAATTGGGGCAAAGGTTGGGCCTTCCCTTTTGGGTCCCCTGACCCCTAAAAACCCTTTAAGGGATTTTTTAAACTTGGTCAAATGATTATCTCATCAAGACGATGTCAGAACGTATGAGTAGCCAGCCCCCAAGGTCAAGGTCACAATTAGGGTTAAATGTTTGGCCTTTGTTTTTTTGTGCCCTCTGTATTCCCCAACCCCCTTTAAGGATTTTTTTTCAAACTTGGGTAAATGATGCCTCATCAAGAAATCATGAGTCAGCCAGGTCAACACCCAAGGAAGGTCCAATCGGGCAAAAGGTTTGAGCTCGTATTCCCAAACCCCTTGAAGGATTTTCAGAAAATTGGGTCAAATTTCACCTCTAAGCAATGTGCAGAATTTGAGTCACCATTTTCAGTTCAAGGTCAAGGCCCAAAAACTCGGCAAAAGGTTTCCCCTTTCCCTTCAAAAAGGGGGGGGATTTAGCTGGGCTTTTGACTGCCCTTTTTAAAAAGTGGCTGTGAGTAATTTTTGAACGAATAATGCAAAATTATCCCGAAAAAAGGGAAAATATCGGTTTTTAAAGAAGGTGTGTTTTTGTGTGGTTTTGGGGGGGAGAGGGGGAGGGGGGGGGGGCCCCGAAATTTTTAAATGAGTTTAAACTTTTTTGGGGTTTGGGCGATTTCTTACTAAAAATTTTATTTTTTTGGGGGTTTTTACTGTCAAAAGATCATTATTTTTTATATAAAAAATTAGAAAAAAAATGTATGATTGCTTAAAGTTTTTTTAGTGTGGGTTCTTTTAAATTATTTATATCAAACTGCATTTTACCGGGAGTGGGGAAAACTGTGCTAGTCTTTCGTATGCTGTAGACAAAAATATTGATAAATGTACTTTTAAATATGTTTCTAAAATCAGCAAAGTCTTTACAATTTGGACAGGTACCTCTTGTTCGTTTTAAAAAAAGCTTTGCATTTAAAAGATAAAAACCCATTTTCCCTTTACGACTTTTGAAAAAAGGGGGAAAAATTTTCGGTTTTTAGTAAATGTGTAGTTCCCGGGTGTGACCAAAAGGGAAAAAAAAAAGCATCGTGACCCCATTAAACATTTGTGTAGTGTTTCCCCAGAATACAACTCCCAAAATATGCAAAAATTAGACTGTTATTTCAAAGTAGTGTTTAAAAATATACCTCGTGGTTTACAAATTTATATTTTTGGGATGTAATAAAAAAATTTTTTTAAAGCACTGTGAAAACTACCGCCCTTTACAAACTAAAAAAAGTCCATTGTTTTTTACCCCGAGTGAACCACAAAACCACGGGCGTTTTTTAAAGAAAGGGAATGTAAATGGAATTTAAAAATTTAAAAAATTGATTTTAGAAGGAATGAAATTAATGTTCCCCGAAGTTAATTGGCTTTCCAAAACGGGGCTACAAATATCAAGGAAGTTTTTCTTTTTTGATTTTCACTGGCATTAGTCATAAGACATTTCAAAGATGCATGCTAGTATAAATTTTATGCCCGTAAGTTGGAAAAAAAAAGTTAAAAGTAATGCAAAACTGAATCAGTTGTAAACAAGTTTAAAGAAAAAAAAAAAAAATTACTTTTGATTAATTAGAAATTAGCAGTTTCCATTTTGGTTGAACTACATTTTTGTGTTCGAAATACAAACCTCTTAAAAAAACGAATTATTTAGTGAATTTTTTTTCTTAAAATATGGCCCTAGGGGCCTTTAGGAGTAGGTCAAAAAAACTCGTAAGACTTTTTTATGCTTTGTTTTAAAAAATTTTGTTTGTGTCAATTTTTCCCTTTAAACTAAAAAAAATTTTATATGTCAGATAAAAATTTATATGTGGTAGGGACATTTGTGGCAAAACAACGCCAGCCCCGGAAAACAGGTACTAGAAAGACGCCACCATAGGAATTCCAGTAGTGTGATGTTCAGTAAAAATACAGACGCGACAGACAACGTAAAAAACAACAGGTAAATTTAGGTAAAAAATTAACGCGTATTTTGACGTGCGTACCAGGATTCGCGTTTTTTTAAAAAATTTATTAGTTCTAGTTTTGCTTCAAATTTCAGTATCGATAAAAAAAAAATATAAACTATAATACTAGGGCATTTTTAGTAAGATACAACATAAAAATAAGCAAAATTCATAAAGAAAAAAGGTCGAATTTTGATAAAATCAAAATGTTTTTTAATTTCTACAGTGCGATCTTTAAAAAAATTTTTTATATAATGGTAAAGAATTTAAAACCGATTGCCCTTATATTTTGACTTTAGGCTAGAAAGTGGGAAAAAACAGAAAAACATTAAAAAAAAGACAAAAAGACAGAAGTTAAAAACATGTGTAAAAAAAGGTTTTTGTTAAAGTACATGACTTTTTTAGAGTAATTTTAAATAAAACACTACTCAACCAATTTAAAGGGCTGAATTGGTGGGAGGTAAAAAAGAAAATTGGGGCAACCCCGTGACCTATAACCCCTGAAAGGGGTAGAATTTGGGGGGAGGTAAACAAAAAAGGAATATGCGCCAACGAACAGGATCTTGCGGTCTATACTTACTTGGATTTAAAGCTTCTTGTGTCTGAAAGGGGGGGATGGACCCTTATTAAACTTAAAAAGTCATCGAAAAGGATTTAGAAACCCTTTAAAAAAACGATCCGCATTCCATAAGCCATCAGCAGCTTAGATCTGAGGCTAGCACATTGCTTACCTTTCAAGAGGAACAAAGATGTGTAAGTAAATTTTATTTGAACTTTAAAAAAATAAAGATTTTTTCTTTTTATTTTCTAATTGTATTCCAATGTGGTTTATGATGTTGTAAAATACCAAATGATTATTATAAGATGTCTGAAAAATGAAACTCAAAATTTAGAAAAAAAAATTGATGAATGAAGATATAAAAAAAATTATACTAGTGCATTGTATATCTGAAATTGCTATTGTCTTTTTTATATTTGATTATGCCAGTCCTGGTTAAAATTCAATATCTCTCCATCTTTTTAAAAAGATAATCGCTATTAAAAGTTTCATGAGAACTGTTTGTGGCTTTTTTTTTAATTTGGACCCGGCCATGAAAGAATTTTGAAATTGAAAAAGCTCATTATAATTCGGTTCATTCTTATATAGCGATTTAAAATTTAAAATTGGGAAAAATCTGTCGTAAAGGGAATATCGGCGAAAAAAAAAGGTTTTGTTAGGAGTTTTTTTTATTTTAAATTTTTTCGTTTCATAGTTGGGGGAAATTTTCTTTTTTTCTCAGGCTAAAAGAAAAAAAAAATTTAAATCATTATGAATATAAGAACGGAAAAATTTTAAACAACAGTTTTGGTTTTTCAGCTTTCGCTAGAAATTATTCAAACTGAATCGTAAACATACGCAACACTTCTTTAGGTCTAAAAACAGCTTTTTAGACTTAAACTTTAATCTTAAGTATTCGCGAAAGTTTCGTTATTTGTAACTTATACTTGACAAAAATACCTTTACTAATTACTGTATGCATACTACAAGAATGAAAGACGCAAAATGACACAAAACTTACAGGTGCAAGGATCAAAGCTTCAAAATAACATTAACTAAATTTTTTTTTTCGTCTATCATTTCTTTGAAGATCGAAACAGCATTCTTGCGAGTATTTGAATGGCTTTAGAGTAAGGCTCACCTAAGGTTGTTTTGAAAAAATTTGCCCAAAATTTCGGAATGCAAAAATAACATGCTTAAATTTGTGTATCAGATCAATTCCTTTAGAATGTTTTTGTTGACTTTCTATCTTTGTCGTTAAAAACATTCCCAGTGTTTGAGATCAAAAGAAGTAAAGATTTTATTGTATGTTTATTATATCGCGCGTTAAAACTCAAAAAACGAATTTTTAAAACCCTTGACAACATCGCCGGCCCCGAATTTGGGTTGTAGACCGGAAACGTGTATAAATATTTTTAAACAATCCTTTTGTTTTATGCATTTTTTGATTAAAAATTAAACTTCAGAAATTATTCATATACTTTAGAGAAGTCCAAAAAGTGTTGCTCTTTTAAAGCGGTTTTCTTATGTTTGTTTGTTTTGTTGTGGACTGACATGAAATTGAAAAATGCATAAGCCAAGCATAGTACGTGCAGTTGTTTCACCTATGGGCTTACAGTTGATGGTATCATTACCTCATATGACATTTTAAACACTTTGTATATAGAATACAACATTGCATATACGAGGTCAAACAAAGTATATGATATACAAAGTATATGATATACATATATATATCTATCTTAAACAATGTTTTAAAATCGTCAAAATTAATTTTTTTTCAAACTTGCCTAAATTGTGTTTAGAAATGTGATTGAGGGCCAGTTTTTGCTGAATTTTTGGCTACCGTATTACCACCACTTCGTTTTATGACAGAGTGTGTCATTTTCATTCTTTAAAACAAGTATATCAGGACACGAGACAAAAAATGGTAAATATTGAAAGAGGATATTATTGTGCAAAATAAATAACCGATCGGCCAAAGAATGACGCAGTTCTATCCTAGTCTTTCTCTACCTATCAAAAAGAACACCTGTTTACACTTCATATTGCTTAAGTGCATGTTATATGGCCAATGAGTTTTTTTTCTCTCTATAACTTTACGTTATTAGGATGATTTTGAAATATATAAACGTTCGTTGCTAGTTTAAAACTGCCTAAAACTTCTATAATTATTTTTACATGCTTTGTTACTCTTGTCCATAAAGAGGTTTATTGTAATTTTTATCGTGTTCAGTTCATGACCAGAGTGCTATGAATCATTGTTTAATGATATAAAAAAAAACATAACCTCCTCCTTTCATAGAGCAGCACTAAGTAGAATTTAGCAACATTTCTGGTATATATGAGAGCAATACAGCATTTTGACTAGAAATATATGTGATGCACATCTGCTTGCTTTCAAGAAATCATTTAGATTTAATGAAGGTTCTGCAGAAAAAAAACACGCTACATTATAAGCTGCTACTAACAAATAGATGTTTTTAAAGATATCCAAAGTCCATTATTCAGTTAGATATTTAATACGTATGATATTTTATCTGTATTTGATTTAAATACTTACATACATAATTAAATGTTAACCAGTGACAGTCTACTGTTAAAAGAAAAATATCTTAAATCTTAAATATCAGAGTGGTGTATTTATCCTTAGTTTAGCTGTGCATTTATTACGTAGGAGTATAAACCAAATGTTAGGCAAATAGACATACACATGAGTTTGTTTGTATTATCATAAACTACGAACATATTTAGTAATTGATTATATTTTCAAATATAAAATTTGGGTCTAATATATCTTTAAATATTTATTACTGTTACAGATGCATTTAACTCCCGTTTGCGTCAGGAAGTGCACTCTCTTGATGAAGGCCAAGCGATTAAATTTACTGCTGACCTGAATGTAGGAAAGGTGTATAGCAATGGTACAGGTACTTTCATCGCACCAATGGACGGACTGTATAGCTTTTCGTTCTCTGTCGCTTCCAGAAACCCTGGAATAACAACATTAAACAATCATACATTTTTTTCTAATTAATTTATATAGTAAAATAATGTATCTTTGACACGTAAAACACCCCAAAAATGAAATTTAGTAAGGAAATCGTTTCAAATATGCGCAAATGTTCATTCATCAGTTAAAAAGTATTTTCGGACGAGTACCCCCACCCCCTCTCCCCCTCAAACACACACACAACACACCTTCTTTCCGGATATTTTACCTTATCGGGATCAACTTGCATTAGTTCGTGTCAAAACATTATCTCACATGCCACTTTTAACAAGGCAGTCTGAAAGGCAGCTTAATCCCCCGCCACTGTTATGGATGGTGAAAGGGTAAACCTTTGACCTTGAGCTGTGGCCTTGACCTTGAACTGACATGGCTGACTCATGAATTCTGCACATTGTCTTGATGAGGTGATAATTTGACCCAAGTTTCATGAAAATCCTTCATAGTCCTGTCAATCCTAAAAATGACCTGGCATTGGATTGTATAGTAAATGTTTAATGGTATTCTGTTAGGGAATATGTTGTTATAGAAGAATCTGAATGATGCCCAGCTGGCATCATTGAGCATTTTGAGAAATTCAAGATGGCATCCAAGATGGCCGCCAAATCAGAAAAAAATATATCAGTGGTGCAAGAAATAACTTACAAATTGCTATTTGTTGATTGATTGTTCTTTAAATGTTTCAAACACAATCATGTACATATCTTTACCTATTGATTTAGTCAATTTAAGATGCTATCTAGGACGGCTGGAATTCAAAATGGCGGCTTAAATGGCTGTCACAATTGCCTTTTTTGGCGTATTGTATTATCTTATCAAGGTGGTAATCATATTTGTTGATATAAGTGTTGCAATATGTAATAACTATTTAAATGAAATAATAATTTTAATCATTTGACTATTCAGCTGATCCAAAATGGCTTCCAAGATGGCCGCCAAACTTGAAAAAAGTTGGTAACAATGCTGAATATTGATCTTATTTCATTGGTCTGTTAGTATATATAAAATCAATCATCAAGAACATTCTAAATACATGTTTTTATTTATATTTGCTTATTTTACAAAGAATATGTTGTACAATATGGCTTATTAAGTAACATTAAATATAAAATCAAACATCGTGTTTGTATTCATAAAGACACATTAAAATGCGCATTGAAATGAAAATGCCAGAATAATTATGTGAAGTTCTTTTCACATAACCACTAACGCAAGCATTGTCCTGTCGAAATGCACATAACCACTAACGCAAGCATTGTCCTGTCGAAATGTACAAAACATCATACATGGAAGTCGAGCCTGATTACATCTGCACCATTTTGTTAAACATAGGTTGTCACTCGAGCACCAGCACATTATTATCTTCAGTACTTCGGATGGTGTCAAAGCTACAGTGGGTGCTACTGATACAGGAACCAGTGTCTTCATTACCTCTTTCCTACGTCAACCATATTCACATGGGTTTATATTTGGTGTGTATGCATGAAGAGCATGATCCATGCACAGGCCTGTAAATGTGCATTTTTTATGTTTTAAACAAATGCTTCTTTTGTCGGTGCCAATGAAACCAGTACTGGCAGGGTTTGTTGGACTTGCCAACTTTGGCTTCCCATAGAATTTGTCGCGCTACAGACATGCCGTTTGAAGTTGGTTTGCCATAAGAGGCTGATACAAACCTTTTTGATTCAGTTATTATAATGTCATCGATGTCAGTTTTATATCACCCATGGATTTTAAGAGATAACCAGCTTGCACCATCTTGATCACCTCTGATTTGTCAATGCCATAGTAGCCTGCCAGTGTCACACCACAGGCACGGGTCCAGTGTTTATCTTTTTATTTTTATTTTTTTTGTTTAATACAAAAAATCCCTTTTTTCGCACAATTAACCTTTCATATGTTAGTCAAACGAAAAAAAAAAAGGATGAGAAAAAATCCGGTCACAGTATCATATACACTGAAAAGGTGAACTAAGCGAGCGTAACGCTAGGGGAAGCTACTTGGCAAACTTGTAGAACATTTCAAAATCGGAGTTTATACACTTGCAGCCGCTACCTGCATGATTGCACCTTCGAAACATTTAAAGTCTTCCATAAATACTAAAGTGACCCCATAAATTGCTTTGAAAAACACATTACATTTCTCTACGAACGAAATATTTCAGTTATCCCCGGTGATTTCATTCCGGATAGCAGACGTCTTCCTGGTTTTTATCACTTCGTTTGGCAGCTGAAATTGCCGGGGATATTTGAAATATTTCACTCCTAGGGACTTGTTCTGTGTATTTCAAAGCAATTTATGAGGTCACTTTAGTATTTATGGAAGGCTTTAAATGTTTCGAAGGTGCAATCATGCAGGTAGCGGCTGCAAGTGTATAAACTACGATTTTGTTTTTAGTTACACATTCTGAAATCGGAGAGACATGTGACTGATTTTTACATTATCTTTTTAATGTAATAGATACATAAGTATTCCCTATAAAAATATAATATCTTTTAAATCGCTATTATGTGGTGTTAGAAATACCTATACTTTTGATTATGAGATCTCCTGTGAGAGAAAGAGTTGTTATTGACATACAACAGACACAGCACAGAAACATTATGGAATTGTGTGAGATTTACTAGCATTCCATGCTGACTCTGGGTGTGACACTGTGGCAGGCTACTTTGGCATTGGCAATTCAAAGGTGATCAAGATGTTGCAAGCTTACAATCCTTGGGTGATATCACAGCTGACAACAATAACATTATAATAACTGAATCAAAAAGGTTTGTCAGCTGACATCAATAACATTATAATAACTGAATCAAAAAGGTTTGTATCAGCCTCTTATAACCAGCAAACTTCAAACGACATGTCTGTAATGCGACAAATTCTATGGGCAACCAAAGTTGGCAAGTCCAGCAAAACTCTGCCAGTACTGGCTTCATTAGCACCGACAAAAGACGCATTTGTTGAAAACATAAAACATTTACAGGCCTGTACATGGAAGCATGCTCTTCGCATCAAATATGGACCCATGTGAATATTCTTGGCGTAGGAAAGAGGTAATGAAGACACTGGTTCCTGTATCAGTAGCACCTACTGAAGCTTTGGCACCACCGGAAGTACTGAAGATAATAAAATGCTGGTGCCCTAGTGATAACCCGTGTTTAACATAATGGTGCAGCTGTAATCAGGCTCGACTTCCATGTACGATGTTTTGTACATGTCAACAGGACAATGCTGATCAATCCAACAATGAACAAAGAACGTGCGTTAGGCATTTAAGTGAAAAGAACTTCACATAATCATCCTGGCATTTTCATTTCAATGCGCATTTTAACATACCTTTATGAATACAAACACGCTTTTTGATTTTACATTTCATATTACTTAATAATAGCAGCCATATTGTACATAATCCATACCATATTCTTTGTAAAATAAGCAAATATAATTTAAAACTTGTGTTTAAAATGTTCTTGATGATTGACTTTACCTATACTAACAGACCAATGTCATAAGACCAATATTAAGCATTGTTTCCTATTTCTTTAAAGTGTGGCGGCCATCTTGGAAGCAATTTTGGATCAGCTAAATAATCAAATGAATAAAGTTATTATTGCATTTAAATAGTTATTACATATTGCAACACTAATATCAACAAATTTGATTACCATACTTGATTTGTTAATATAATACGCCAAAAAGGCGATTGTAGCGGCCATTTTAGCCACCATTTTGAATTCCAGCCGTCTTAGATGGCATCTTTGATTGACTTAATCAATAAATAAAGATATATACATCTGTCTGAAACATTTAAAGTAAAATCAATCCGCAAATAACAATTTGTAAGTTATTTCTTGCACTACTGATACATTTTTTTCTGATTTTGGCGGCCATCTTGGACGCCATCTTGAATTACTCAAAATGCTCAATGATGCCAGCTGGGCATCATTCAGATTCTTCAATAACAACATATTTCCTAACAGAATACCATTAAACATTTACTATACAACCCAATGCCGGGTCTAAAACAATTATAACATTTATTTACAAGACTATCAAGGGGTTTAGGAGATACAAAGCTCAAACCTTTGACCTTGAGTTGTGACCTTGACTTTGAGTTGACATGGCTGACTCATGAGTTCTTGATGAGGCGATCATTTGACCCTAGTTTGATGAAAATCCTTCAAGAGATTGAGGAGATACAGAGTGGACACAAAATGGAAGGCTCAAACATAATTTAACCCTATGTTGTAACCTTGACCTTGAGCTGGCATGGCTGACTCGTAAGTTCTGCACATCGTCTTGATGAGGTAATCATTTGACTCAAGTTTGATGAAAATCCTTCAAGGGGTTTACACATTGTTCTTCATTATGTTATATCAAGTAATATATCGCTGCAAAAGTATAGAAAAGTGTTTAATTCGAATTAAGATCTACGTATGAATTGATTACTGCAAACCTAGAATTGTTTTCGCGCTTTTTAAATTAGCGCCTTTCGCGGGTAGTATATTTCCGTGAAATTAAATAGCCGCGAAAAACTCTGTTCTAACAAAAACGCGAAAGATTCTAGCTTCAGCTTATATAGATCGCTATAAAATGGTTTTGTGCTTAACATACCTGGATGTTAATCATTCATATTCTAGCATCGTAATTGTATAACGTGAGTAAACAAATCCACATTATTTCAATTGATTTACAATTTACTTATTTATGAAGCAACAGCATTTTCAATATCGATCCGTATGACAAGCAGGGAATGAAAACAAAAACAATATGCATCTATCGAACAACATAAACATGCAATTTGCAGTCGGCAGCCAATACGATATATTATTTGTAAGTAAAATATTGTGTCTATTTCTGCTAAGTGTGGATTAATCGCCTATCTAAATGGCAAACAAATGACAGTGTAATAACAGCAATTTACTGACTGTCAAAAATTGGAGGTGTGAATAACCGTTGATATGGATGAAAAGGATTAGGATGCATTTATAATTGAAGGATACAATAAAACTGAATGTTTTCGAGAATACTATAAATGCAACTATGCAGTGATACTTACCTTATAATACTAAATATGTTCACTTGCGACTTCATATTCGCGGGATTCGCGATGGATATCATTCCGCGAAGATTTGTATCCGCGAAAATGTTCATGTTTTGAAAAACGCGAAATATAGTATCCGCGAACATTTCTAGGTTTACAGTATTACATAAATACGAGGTTTAGTTTGTATTCACAAGAGAAAAAAAATACAACATTTAGAATGAGCAAAACATGAAGCATCTCTCCCGCATGTGTGGACAAGATTAAAAAGACCCGAAAAGGCATTTATAGCCGGAAGAATTCTAAAGCGATATAATCTAAGTATGATCACATGCTTCCTCTTTTTTATAACACTATTTTATAAAAAAAATGTCTTTGTTTGAAAACAGGATGTAAAGTTTACGAAATGTGATATGTCGTTTTAGATAATTTACCTCTGTTCATACAAATTATTCCAAAAGAAACCTTTCTTTGATATTTCTTAAAATAATGTAACATAAAACAGTTTGCCCAGGCTTTGACTGATTCGAGTGTTCCATATCCAGAATTTATATTCTGGTATTGTTCTTTAAGAAAAGTATTGTCTTAAGTCTCTACTAAAATGTGCAAGGTTCGGCCATATTTTAGGATATATTAGCCGGGCTATATGGGGTAACTATAATGTCCTTGTTAAATTTTTAACGATTCGTTAAATGATTTGTTAGCTAACGAAAATCTTAACGGCACTTTCAACAACTGAAAATTTAACAATTCGTTAGCTAAGGTAATAATCATAATTTAACGACCGTTAACTTAACGATTCGTTAAATTTAACGAAAGTTTTGAACAACTGGGCCATTGTGTTTAGTCTTAGAGCTACAGCCAGAAGTGCTACGCTGCCAAAGTCGTTCAGCAGTCAGGGCAGGATGTCGGTCTCTATTGGTAGAAAATTGAAAGAACACGCCGGAAAAATCGCAATCGCACGCGATCTAACAATTCTTAACAATAAACGGCAACTGTAACTAAAGTGATTTTTGTACAGTTGCAATGTAAACATGGCTGTAAAATTAGTTTTTGAGCGGCAATTAAAATTGCTGCGCTGCTGAATTCGTTCAGTAGTTAGGGTAGGGTGACAGTCTCAATTTGGAGAAAAATTGAATGATTACCACGGACGAGAAAACAAGAAATATTGATATCAGACAACTGTGATAAACCCATTTTTTGCTCAATTGCAATTAACAAAAACTGTTTATCAAGATTTGATGTGCATAAAGATGTGCTTTGCTGCAGAATTCTTTCAGTAGTTATGACCAGATGACGGTCTCAGTCTGGACAAAAATTGAAATTTTCCCCGGACATAGTGGAAACCGTTAGCGATTACAAACCTTAGCAAGATCGGGCTTCTGTGACCTAACTGTTGTCCGCTCAGTTGCAATAAAAACGAACTGTTTATTTGATTCTATTTATCATGTGAGATGCAATTAGAGGTGTTTCCCTGCCGAATTCGTTCAGTGGCTAGGGCAGGTTAACAGTCTCAACATGGATGAAAATTGAAAGAACATGCCGGAAAAATCAAAACCGACCACGATATTACAAGCTATAGGGAATTTCGACTGCTGTGACTAAAGTGATTTTTGCTAAATTGCAATAAAGCACAAACTTGGAATTAAGCTCACAAACTGCTATTAGAGATGCCGCGCTGAAGAATTTGTTTAGTAGTAATAGCAGGAGTAATAGCAGGGTGACATTCTCGGATTAAACAAAAAATAAAATTTCCCCCCCCCCCCCTGGACACAGAGGGAACAGCTCGCGATGTTACAAACCTTAGCAATATCGGGTTACTGTGATTTGACTGTTTTGCGCTCAGTTGCAATAAAGAAATGAACTGTGTTTATAGCATGCGAGATGCAATTAGAGGTGCTTCGCTGCTGAATTCGTTCACTTATAGTGGTCGAATTTTTCAACGGCTTGTAATGTCGTGTGCGTTTCGATTTTTCATTTTTCATGCATATTCTGTTGTTTTTTGTCCACATTTAGTCTGTAATCCTTCCCTATCTACTAAACATTTCGAATAAAAGAGTGTTATCCAACATTTTTATTTATTTCGCTTTAGATAATTATCTTTCAATTGCGTACATGTAATAGATGTAGAATATTACTTAATACGTGTTTCTTTCTTAGTGATCATACGACACCAGACCGATAATATTGCACCAACCAATATACGAAGTAATAAAATATCAAAGCCCTGAAAAGACTAATATCCCGTGCTTATTGAGTGATATTTCAACCGATAAACCTGAAGAATCAACAATTCATTGTGCATAGACATGTCATGCTTTAGATAATGTTGGTAGAGGTCCACTAGACAATGCTCATGAATGCTAAATATCTAAGTTTTGTGCATTGCGATTCAAGACAAAAAGATCTTTAAAAGTGTTACACTCTTATCTGTATACAAACTTAACATAAATATGATTCATTCCTGAGCCCTATCAGGAAGGGTTAAATGTATTTTATGTCTACATGTGAAATATTATACTTTTTTACGTTGTAAGTTTTAGTGTTTCATCAGGTATCGGATATCTAACCAGGTATTTTTTCATGGTGGATGGATGGATAGAATAACGGATGGGTAGGTGGGTGGGTGGAATTATGGATTGATGGATGCATGGGTGGGATTTTGGGTAGGTGGATGGATGGATGGATGGATAAATGGATGGATGGATGGGTGGGTGGGTAGGTAGAATATACATACGAACACATTGTAATTAAAAACTTTTAATTCTAAATTCTAGGTAGATGTTAGAACATTTGGACACATTGAAATAAAAAACACTTGAATTTACATTTTACAAATTTAAAATTTGCCTGAAAATATTCCGCAGTTTATTTTATCTCGCTTATTAACTTGCCTGGGATGATTCGTTGTCATAACTTTGTTATACAAAAATGTAGCAGGTAAACAGGGCTTTTATTATAGCAGATGAGGAGAAAACCAATCGAATAATGGTAAACCGTAACACTCCCATGTGTAATAAAAGGAAGTGAATTGCCGTTTAAGATCACTTCGACGTAGATTTATTTACTAGCGTTGAGTGAATACTGGTTTAATTGAAAATACTCCCTTGGAAAAAAAGTCTTAATTTTCAAAGGTTTGTTGAAGAAAAGGGTTAGATTCAATTCTGATCATTTTACTATTTTGATCATACAGTCATCTTATCTTAATTTCGATAGTTCTGACAAACTCTTAAACGCGAACGATTATGAAAGTGTAAATAATCGGAAATTGCTAATAAAGCTGATAAGTAAGTTTATTATACACCTATTTTTCTTAGCAACCGTCCAAAATATTGCCGTAATGGATACACTATATTCCGTTATCAGTTTAGAGGATGTGACAACGTTGATTCGAATCTCCATATTAAAAGCCGTTGATCGATAAAAGTATCCGCATTAATATCAGAAGTATGTTCCCTTTGATTGCTTCTCTTGAAAAACACAGAACGAAATTATTATTTTACATTGTCCTGTCAACACGGGATATATTTGGACTCATACACATCCGAAAAATAGTGCTGTTGAATGAGTACTCGCCCTATTACATCGCTGTGTTATACAGAACAGTATTCAATAACCTAATAATATTGCTTGTATGATTAAATCTTCCCTTAATACAAAGGTAAGTATCTTTATTCATAATGAAAATGTATTACTATTCAGGGAAGTTATTTTAGTTTTATGTTTGTTGTCCAACCATGCGTGATGTGAAGTCATACATTTGGGGTTCCACACACGGTTCTAAATGATTTATTTATATCTTTGAACTGCAATATTATAAAAACTCAATGAAGTGAAAAAAAAATATTTGTAAAAGTTTGATGACAGGGATAATCGTAGAAGTAACATGTACATATATAGTGTATACTCCATAAAAAATTACATTTTAAATCAAAATAAATAAACACATCATTTGGCCGTACGTTAGAGGTAATTTTAGGCCAGTGGATATTATCTTAGGAAGTTAAGACAGCCGATGCTTCAAATGAGTACTTAAGTGAGAAGTTTATTATTGTGGTTATCTAAACATTATGCTCTCTGAATATCCTTGTCAGACAATATTTAGCAAGTTATCTGCGTGCCTGAGAATTCTAGAGAATTTCGTTTTCTTTTTCTTTTTTAACATTACTTTTTGTATCAGAATAGTATGAGAACATTGATTGAATCTTTGACATTCATATCAAATTATTTTTAAAAAGACTTTAATATTAATGATTGCAGATTTTGACACGATAAATTAGCAATGGCAGCATCCGACAGTGAGAAATATTTGAGGTACTTACTCCTGTTAGGAGAAGGTGGACTGCTTGTTTTGCGAGGTATAGTGCTTAAAGAAGCATCCAAGAGAAGACAATCATTACATGCCATACTTGAAAACAACAGAGCTATGCTGTCTAGTAAAATAAGCAACCAGCAACAATGTCGGCACATATTTCCAACAGCATCCTCTGTGGATGCCGACCTTTCGACATGGGATATAAATCTTCTGGGAATAGTTATAATACATGTTTTTGGCAACACCCTTGACCAGAGAGAAGTAAATGGAGTGAAAGAAATACACGACAGTAGAGTTGACATATCAGAAAATGAATCATGCATGTGTTTAGTGGAGATGGAGTATCGCAAGAAAAGGCTGCAACTTTCTTTAACACTTTTAAACTTAGCGGCCGAGACAGATTTCAACACCCATTATATGTGTCTGGAAATCATTTCTACTTCCGGAGCCGCACCATACAGCATACACGCTTTGCTTCAGAAACTGGCGGATCTTCGTGAATTTCAGAGTGAAATGATAGAAACCCTTTACACACAGCTAGATATGGTCATCAAAGAGGAAGATTGTATGAATGCAGATTCAAGCAATGAGAGAGGTAATTAAGTATGATATTTAGGACATTTGTTTTCTTTATTTTTTTCAATAAAGGATTTAAATGTATATATCATTTATATATCAAGTAAATAATTTCCACATTTGTTATGCAAACTTTATTCCTCGTATAGATGACATTTTTACCGTTTACTTTATCTTTTATTTCTTTTAACATTAGATAGCGATGGCAACATATTTACACATACACTTGGAGAAAGAATGACTGCTCTGCACACTGAGAGGTATAAACGGGTTTTATCCAAGCATTTTATCATTAGTATAACGTAAAATGCTTCTTTTATTTATTTATTTATTTTTTTTTTTTGAAATATCAATATTTGTTCTATGTAACTTGTTAGAGACTAAGTCAGTAAGACAAACGTTTGGTTATTAATAAAACCCGGACAAGCCGAAACCACGGAAATAGCCGATACCGATTGTACGGAAACTTACGGAAGGAAGGCTAATATAATTACGAATGATATCGTGTCGATATCAACTTAGATATTTAGAATTTAGAAAAAGAAACACTGGACTTTATGATGTCCGCGAGGTATTTCTTTGATGAATGAGTTAAGACTGCGTATGCTTTCTGGTTGCAAAAACGTCTTTATATTATTTATAAACTTATACACAGGAAGTCGTTATAGATAGCGTTGTTTTCTATTGCAAGGACGAGCCTTCTAATTAGTTTCTGAAATTTTGTATCGTTATCATAATATACTATATATCATAATCACGTTTTGTGCAAGAAGTGGTTATATTTTGAAGAAAGGAATTCCTCGCGGGCCCTATAAAATTCAGTGTTTTCTTAGTTGTTTGTTTTTCTTCTGTAGTTTAACTTCCACAATGTCGGTAAAGAAATGACGGACATCGAAAAAAGGCTTGGTCTATTAATCCACAATTTGCTTACTTTATAAACACACACACACACACACAGACAAAAAAGAATTTTTGTTTCACATGTACATTCCCAAGGCCTAAATAATTCTTTGTGTCCGGTAACATGCCTAAAAAAAATAGGTAGTAAGTAGGCAGTTTTTTAATCCTTTTTTTATTCAGTGAGACTTTCTGGAAACTATTTTTGTGTCAAAAAGAAAAAATGAATACGAATAATTTCTAATATCACTGACCATTTTTAAAGCATAGAATGAGCAGTTTTTTAAACTTTTTCTTAAAAATAAAAAAAAAAAAAAAATCTCAAAGACCAAAAAACATTTAGGGTCTGGTCAAAAATTTAGGATAGGTCGGGATACCGATTACGCACGAAGAATGCAGCGTTGAATATTGAGAAGTATTACACACGGTACCCTATATTTTTATCCTCATTGCCATAGTATAACACTCAATTTCAGTCATATAAACTATCCCTTCATTAATTTCTACATGGAAATCATACCGTTATGACTATATATTTCCGTGTCATTATACTGCAAAGCACTTACTCAACCCTACATCACTCCGTCGAGGGAGGGGTTAGTATAAAGAAACCAAATTTCAATTCCAGCCGCCTTCTTCTTATGCCCTTACACTCATCTCCCAAAATCTACTGCAGAAAAAAAAATACATCAATCAAAATTAATCATGCCATGAATTTCCCAGTCCAATACTTCCACTTTATATTTCCCGCAGTAGTGCACTATGACAAGTCTATATCTGCATATAGTTCTCGTGCGCCTATCAGTGTGTAACATTATTAACCGTTAATAAGTAGGCTATAGTATTTATACGACTTTACAACTATGCTTTGCACGGAATGTCACAGGTCAGAGGGTTAGGTAGACTGGCTGTACTAATCACTATAACCTGGCGCTGAGTTAACAAACTGTAGGGAATCTAAAATGATAGTATATTCATGGCATGTAACGCGCGAAATGATTAAAAATACGTCCTACACCTTAATACGTTTGAAATACGGTAATACCTCGATTTCTTTAAAATAAAAAAGTGGAAAACCACAGGTCACCCAACACGACATAAACGAAAATGTTGCAGGTTCGGTTTGATTGACGGTAAAGGAAGTGCAAGCCCTCTAGCCCCGAGATGAGCAAAACTAAACATTTTTACACATGTTATAAGTACCAGAAAGTAATTTAGAAACCTAGGATATACATGTGTGCATATTGCCTTTTGTTTGAATAAACTGTCTGTCTGTCTGTCTGTCTGTCTGTCTCTTTCTCTCTCTCTGTCTCTCTCTCTTTATATCTATCTATCTATCTATCTATCTATCTATCTATGCAATAAATACTCAGAACCAGTGAATATTTAATTACTAATATCGTCTGCACAATTCCTTTATCATTGTTTCGTGATATAGATTTTATATTTCAGCCTTAACACCTGTCACAAGACATTTGTCTCTGTATAATTATTTACTTGATGGTTTCGAATAACGTAGTAATTCATTTCACTGAAACTGTTTTGAAGTTTTGAAAGGAAAACGATTGTGATACCAAAAACATGCAACAGATGGCAAACAATAACTTGGTCTAGAAATCAATATAATGCTTACAACATTTTCCTAACTGCAATATTTAAAAGAGAATTTACCGTAAACTTAGGTGAAGAATGAAATAAGAATCTGTTGAAATAGCTTCATCATTTTGTCTGTTTTTAAATTGTGCATAAGTCAAAGTTTGCCCTCAGCAGTCTGATCAGTTCATAGGCATTCTAGAGTATTTACTGCAAGGTACTTTGCATATATTCTGTTGTAACACGTATGAACACATGTATACTTTATTAAGGCTCACTGCATACACAGAAAGAATACGCAGTCTTAACTCATTCATCAAAGAAATACCTCGCGGCCACCATAAAGTCCAGTGTTTTTTTTTCTAAATTCTAAATCTCTAGGTTGATTACGACACGATATCATTCGTAATTATATTAGCATTCCTTCCGTAAGTTTCCGCAGGTTTCCGTACATTCGGTATCGGCTATTTCCGTGGTTTCGGCCGGTCCGGGCCGGGTTTTATTAATAACCCAAACGTTTCTAGGCTGAACACCACTAAATCCAGTTGTTCTTTATTTCATATAAAATCCACTCACTTCATAACAGTTTTTCGACATTTTCTAGCATATCAGATTTTCAGAGACTTATATTCCCATAAAGAACTAGATCGCTACTTTAGAAAAACAAAAAGAAAAGTGGGTGTTAACTTTTATATAAGAAAACTACAGTTCGTTAAATACAACCCGCTGAATTTACTACTTTTCGCTTCTTTCAATTTCTCTTTTCGTGACATTTAAATTCTTACGCCGCCATTTTTATCTAGCATGCGATAGGAACATGCCGATTTCATTAGAATGCAAAGTGATACATACTGAGACGCGGTAGGGTAAAAGTAAGCACGTTGCTGCCGAGAAAATGCACTAGGAAAGGAAAAAAGATTAGTACTATTTATATTTGGACTACTTGTGACTAGACCTGCGGAGGCTTACATTCTATTTGGTAGTGAGCAGCCTCTATATTTGAAGCGATGTCAGTGTAACAATATTAGTTACGGTAACAGGGTGACCAACCCAAGAGACCTTTTGATATCGCACAAACGAGCCAACCCGCTTGATTTATGAAACATTTGTGTTTGTTATTTCCTTGGTAGATCTACTTGGCGGATTTTCTAATCATATTAAAAAGCTCCGAAGATAGAAAAAACGAGTGCTTTCCTTTGCAAAAATGTCAATACTGTTTCCAAACGCGTCGTCCAAATTCTAGTGTGTACGTTTACTATGACAAAAATATTTGGCTGAAGTTTTTTGAGAAGTATTAGTAATTTCTTGTAGACGATAAAGATATGACATGTTAAGTATCTTTAAACCTGTTGTTTGGCAGTTTATCTGAGATAACCTCCAAAAAAGGACTTCGGACACTATCATATGCTTCTAGCCTACATTTTGAATGCAAAATTCTCATTAAGTGTTTAAACAATATCCAAATCGTTTCAAATCAAATATAAACCAATGTTTTAGTTGACATATTATAACAGAAACTGATTTGTATCCGTTCTTACCAAGATGTTATTTATGTAATCCAAGCCAGGCTATATTCTATTGAAAAAAAATATATTGTTTAATTTCCGTAAAAATATGATGTCATCACTTTACGGAAGATTCAAATATATGAATTCCAGTTGAAAAAAAGTGACAACATCTGTTTATTTAAGACAAAAATAACATTTTAAGATTAAAATTCTATAAATAAACAAAAAAGAGAACGATATTTTTGCGAACAAACTGTACTTTATTTAAACTTACTTGACTTTCTTAACTATACACTGTTCACTATATAAAGTTATTGATGCATCACATGTGGGAATGCTACGGATATACATGTATAAGTCACCGGTCAGTTTTATTAAAGTTGGCACTTGGTTCTTCAAGTACATGTACATGTCTGTATAGTTTTGTTATAAGTGATGGCAGATATGTTTTTTCTTTTTAATGATTTCACAGTATTTGCTTCTCTCACTACCATACATGTAAACATTTGAATGTTATCTGAGTTACAAACAGGTGATGTAAAAATATGTGACTATCAAAGTATTTAATGAATAAAAAAGTCTTGGTTAGTTTACATTTAGGAACTACCTGTAGTTATATTTTTGTTTAAAAATACTGTTCCCCCCTTGCATCAACTCAATAGTTACAGAAAATTTGTATAATTAATATCTACATGTGCTGACCAAATATGATTTTGATGCACGGGGGTAACAATGTTAAATAATTTAAGAAAAATAGCTTTAATATGACAATAGCAGGGTACGTTATTCTATTTAGAGCAAAAATTACCGTTCTACGAAACAAATATTAGTATGTACTTTGATGGTATTTGTAATTAGATATTTAGTTCTGTGTGGTTTATTTTTTTTTTAATCTTGGAGTGGGCAAATTCATGTAGAAAGTGACCGACGTCCTTGGTCAGATGTGAACACTAAAGAAGACTTGAGTTTGTTTTAATTTCCAGATGGTACTTTGGGCCTTTAACTAGGGAAGAAACAAATGAAATCTTTGACCATGTAGATACAGATGGTATATTTCTCATACGTGATTGTCAGTCGAACCCTGGGAATTTAGTTCTCAGTGTTAAGTACGAAAGTTTTACATTTTTAACATAGATAGTTTACAAGCTTTTCTTTCCCGTTCTAGCATTAGAGCTAAGACGTTTATAAAATATATTTTTTTAAACGAATGAAATAATGACAACTTATAGTGTTGGCATGCGTTTAAATCATAACATTAGAGAGGTCTTAAAACAGCCAAACAATCTAATAATGGATTTAGTTAATGTACGATTAGAAACCTGTACACCTGATGGATCTTTTTAAATATATTTCATTTCAGTTGATGCGGTTTTCATGAATACAAGATTTTTTTCAGGGAGGCCGGAAAGGTGAGTCAATACTTTATCCGTCGTGAACCTGTAGACGGGCATATCAAGTTCCATATTGGAGAGGGAGATAAATCTTATGACAGCGTAGCCGATATTGTTGACTTCTACTCCACACACTACTTAAATAAGACAACTCTCACAAAACCGGTAAGCAGACACATGTTTGATTAAATGTTTGTCTCATTATGTGTTAACATATATTCATGGTCCATTAAGTGTTTCCTAAAATAAAGCATATACACCTGGTTTATTTAATACCAAGTATTAGTTGTTAAGTATTGCTTTAGGAAATCTCTGAAAAAACGAATACAAATCATGGCGTAATGAAAAAAAAAACATGCAAAAATGAAGCTGCAATAAATACATTTTTAAATCGCCCTGTAACAATTGCACTTGTGTTAAAGAAAAGAAGGAGCATATAAGAATATGTGCTATTATTATTTACATTTATATTGTGACTTATTTTAATTTTAACCCTTATCATGCTGGACGCAATCGATTCTGGTTTTTCGACCAGTGTAGATCATAATCAGCCTGATCATGGTCTGCACTGTTCGCCCTTTCAGTCAGTATATTCTTGGAAAGCACTCCTCTTAAAAGTTAATGGTACTGTCCAAATTGGAAGACGGACAAATTCATTATAGGAATTTAGCTCAGAAAGGGTTAGCATACCAAAAAAGTTAAGTACATTTGGAGTGGATGTTTCATAGTTTAGGTAGATATCTCAAGACAACTATACTCTAGTGAAATATTGGCATTCGATGTCTTTAAATAATTGAAATCTGATCTTTGCCTCTTTTGAAATTTTCAGGCTACAAGACAGAAATTTGTCACAAAGTCCGACTTTGAAGGCAATGTAAGTTAAACATTTCCTTAAACTTATTGCAACTGCTCTAATTTGGTTACCTGTTCATTTTAGTCAGAATTGTATCTTCCAGATATGACCCTGTAGGAATGTTTAAATCAAAAAGCTTTCAAACACGGTATAATTATTAGAAGCGGGTCAAAATAAATACAGTTTTTTACCTAAACACAATACACTGCATATTTACAGATTTACGAAATGGGATGAATATAACTGGTGAATTTTCCCTGATTGTATTTTTGTCCAGTAATCATAATTTAAAAATGATTATATCAAACGTTCATAACTTTATCTAACTGACAAATAAAATCAAGCTATAGATATTTACGACGGTTGTAAAGTAGACATATAGACCGTGAAGAAACAACCATTTCACATTCAGATTACTTAACATAACGTTCTTCAATCCAAAAGATGGTTCAAGTTTCAATCTTGATATTTTACGTAGCAATTTCAAAGATCAGAACATAATCAACAGTGCCTTGTACAACAGTCTCTTTAGTTACTTGCTAAATATAATAAGTAGATATTTACCCATTGTTACAGAGAAACATTTTACATTTTGTGTGACTAAACTGAAAAGATATTGATAACCATCTGTTAGTAAAGATTTGATTTTCTTTTATCAAAACATTGTACACTATACATATATCCTATATACTCTCACATAGAAATTTGGGTTTGATTAAAAATTGGATGCTACGTTGTGCGGTTAGACGGTACGTGTCTAAAACGCATTGGAATTTCTTCTAATCCGTGAATTGAGCTAGCGCTTTTGTGATGATATGCAAGAAGTTCCATTATAGTTTATACACGTCTAAACGCACAAAAATGGCATTCAATACCTTCATTTACATTTTTACAGTAGTTTGCTGCCAAAAGAAATTAGATTGCTAGCTTTTTTATGAATGAAAGGAGGGCAGAATGAATTCATAATTTTTATGATATTTTACAGAATCCAAAAGATTTGTCGTTTAAGAAAGGTGACATTCTGGAAATTATTTCAAAGGAGGAGGACAGATGGTGGTATGCTAGGGACTCTGATGGCAGAATTGGAATAGTACCCGTACTTTATCTTACACATTTACAGGTAAAATAATTAATGTTACTAATGTTCTAGTATAGCGGGTGTATGGCGATTTATTGTCGGGTTTAAAGCAATTTATTGTATCAAAGTCTTCCCATAGAAATGATTGTTATTGTATTGTAGGATGGAGAAGCCTCCGGACAAAAGGAGAAGCCTGCAGTAGCACCAAAACCACGTAAAGAGACAGCTAGAGATGCATCACCAGTGAGTGTATAATATGGCTTACAATTTTATCCTATTTTGTGTCATATTTCCTTCTGTAGACTTTCTTGCATGGTATTCAATTCCTTTGGATTTTGGAAGTATTAAAGAAAGTGTTTAAATTTAAAAATGTGATACATTTATTATTTAGATTACAATAATTGTTAGCAACAAATCATCAACTATTGGCATGTTCTTGAATTTCATCTACATTAAAACATAGAGAAAAAAAAACGTTAGATTTACAGTGATGAAACTGATAACTTATTTCTCCAATGGTGATTTGGGTTCTCGGCAGATTACTGGACAGGTTGTCCTTTATGAGTCAGATAGTGTTTACGAAAATACAGACAATTAGAACAGTTCAACTTGAACAAACAATTAGCTAGAGCTGGAACACACAAACTTTGAATGTTATATTTATTTCTGGTGGAAAATGTTGAGATTACCAATGTATGAATTTGGTGTTTAGGCACGCATTTCTTTATTGCTATGGATTACTAACTTTACGCGATCTATTTATTCGGTCATAACACCTATATTTATGAAGGAATGTGAAGAAGAAAACTACATATCTGTTTATTTCTTTTTTCTTTTTCTAGTCTACGTTTTGCTCCTGGTGATCTAGTGAATGTACTTAACTCGATTCAGTGTTATTGACATTTCTTATAATTTAAGCCGATGATAGAGAAGGAATGAAGTTGTATGTTTGTTAGCCAATTATTCATCAAACCTTGTCTATTTGCTTTGCTAAGCTTCTTTGGTTCAAAAGGAACTTCTAATCAATTTGGCTGTAATTGAAATGTTGTAATCCAGTTGTCATGTTAAATTTCTCTTCTTTCAGCCATTGTCAGTCCCAAAGCGGTTACCATCAAAGGCTATAGTAACTAAGACAAGGATTTCAAACCCTTACGACGAGACTCAGCTAACACTGCATGTAAGTAATGTTTGTTGAATGATGTGCATCTTATGTAATGTCTGATGTAATGTTGATTAAAGAAGTACAGTACTTTGTCGTTGAATAACACCATTGTTCAGAATTCAGCTGTGAAGTACACGGGGGCGCAGCTTGACTGATATGAAAGTATCTGGACGATAAACAATGCTTTAATTGAAGAAATTATTAGTGCACGATAATATATCACTTTTTTCATGATTTAAGAAATATTATATTTTGTCGTTGAGTAACACCATTGTTCGGAATTCAGACGTGAAGGTCACGAGGGCGCAGCCCGACTTATATAAGATAATAATTATATCTGGACGACGAACAATGCTTTTATGCATGAAAATAATTGTGCACGATGTTATACCATGTTTTTTATCATATTTGAAACAGATGTCCTTATTTTTGGCAGATATCTTGCACAATGTTATATAATTTTTCCCTTTTTAAGGCCTGAGTAGTCGGTAATGTTATATCATAATTCCTTTATTTGAATTTGATGTTGAAGTCATTTCTACATACTAATCAGTATTCTTTAAAACTACTTCTAGAAGGTTACTGGCATTACAAAATAACACTGATACAAATAGATAGAAACAAAATTAGTATTTTCATCCGTATTGCACCTTATCTGTATTCTGCCTGTACCTGGATTTATTCCAAATCGTATTCATGGCCCATTCGTAATTTGTTTCAGAAAATATCTATTTGGCAAAAATAGATCGTAGCAGTATTTAAAACACATCATTGGAGTAATAAAACAGATAGATGAAAAAATATTTAAAACAAGGGCAATTGGAGTAAGGCCTAAATCCAGCTGAGCCGGACAGAACAACCAGGTCATAGTCTAGTTAATAACTATATCACATTACCATTATCTTAGACAGGTTACATGTATGTCGAAAATTATTTTGATGTTTCTTTACTTTAGAAGGGTGATATTGTTGTTGTTACGAAGATGTTTGCAAATGGACAATGGCTTGGAGAGTGCAGGGGAAAAACAGGAATGTTTCCTTTCAGACGCGTGACATTTCTTGACGATATGTGATTAGAAAAAAATAATTTATGAAACAAAACATAAACGAAACAAATTATTTAGGTCAACATTACCAAAATCCTAAAAAATGTTGATTGATGTCGTGAGTGATGTGAATGTATATTTCCAAATGCAGAGTGAAAAGTGTATCTTTGTGCAATATTTGTGTCCTATGCAAATAATTCATTTATCATATTCGGTTGGATTTTTCTACAGTAACATAACTCTTGTAAAAAGCCATTGTCTAAACTATATCTCCAACAGCACTGTGTGGTGGGAGACATATTGATTCATTCCTATATGACTGTCTGTCTGTCGTTCTGTCTGTCCGTCCGTACGTCTGTCACAAATCTTGTTCGCACTCTTAGTCGAACATTTCTCATCCGATCTTCACCAAACTTAAACTAAATGACCACGTTTGCCAATAAGTCCCCGGCAAAGTTCGATAACCGGCCAAGGCACTTTGGACTTATAGCCCTTGAATTATAAAAAATTGCTTAGGTCTTAGGAACATAAAGGGTCGCTGCATCTTGCTGTTTTAAATCAGAATGGATCCATTGGGAAACAACAATGTTCCTAACAGAACACCATAGCTTTGGCATAGCAAAACACCATAAGTATTGAAAGTTATCCAGATGTTCTCGTGGAAATGTTTGGAATATTCAGTATATATAAGATTTGGCATAGATTAATTGTGTTCTTTTTTGTTTCCATGATGTTAATTTTACATCATTTGTATGAAGAATGTGACAAATGCATGCATCTACTAACATACTGAATGTGATACGTATTAGGCCGAGATGACGTGTATAATGATTAAACATTTTAATGAATGACTGTAGCATCGAGCACTGTATTCGATATTTAGACCACGGCTACGACAGTTATTTAGTTATGTTTTAAAACCTATATTGAAAAGATAGTGACTGAATACGCTTGCAGATGAAGTTGTTAAAGCACATTTATTCAGGTTGGGACTAAATTGTCCACTAGCAATTACGCATGATTACTGTATTATAGCAGTATAGTCAGAATGACTTTCATGAAGTTATTTGATTTTGGAGGAAAATTTAGACCTTTTCGTTGTGGTTTGTCTTTAAAGACCCAGCACAACCTATTAAACTACTTTTTCCTCCCATATAAACTTGGTCAAAATCATTCTGATTAAACGACAAGTATCATACATATTACAATTTGTCTTGGTCTAATATATATTACTTTAAATTTGTAACTACACTCTTTTATTTCACTTCTTTTTCTATGCAAATCATTTGTAATAACTACCATGGAAATGCAAAAGAATACAGTTATTCTCAACTCCTTTCTTGCAACCTTAATTGGAAATCTTAAATGGCTGTTAGAAGTATCGGCATATCATTACATACTGTGATAATAGATGACCAAATATTTGCAAATTTGCTTAACAAACTAGAGCAAAACTGTATATTGGTATGTATTTTAGTAGCAGTTTCGCCTGTACTACAGATGATGCTTTTAATTTTTAGGTCGACTTTTCGAAGAATAAGAAGAACTATTCTACTCACCACGGCGTCGGCTTTATCGTCGGCTTTGGCGTCGGTGTCGGCGTCACACATTGTTCAAGTTGTTCGTACCAGTCCATATTTTAACAAAATCTTTTCAGATAAAACTTTGAAACTTTCACCATTTGTTTACATCACCATGACCAGTTTTAGCAAGAGTACATAACTCCATCAAGGATTTTGTCTGAAATATGGCTCCTTTTAGCTTACAAAAGTTCGTTCAGTTTTTCGTACCAATTTATGTTTTAAGTAAAGTGTTTGGCATATGGCTTTGAAACTTTTATCACTATATGTATGTAGGAGTACACAACTCTTTCTGTTATTTTGGCTAAAGTACATGTATGGCCCTTGGAGATTGTTTCAATTTTAGTACAAGTCAGCGTTATGTCAAAACAACCTGTCATGTGGCCTTGAAACATTGAACACTTGTTTATCATCGTGATTCCCATCTATAGGCAAGAGTACATAACTCTGTCAACTATTTTGGCTGAATTTTGGTCCTTTTTGGACTTGAAAAATTGGTTCAGTTTTCGCAGAAGTCAGCGTTTTTACAAAACACTTTTACATGTGGCTTTAAAACTTTGAGAACTCGTTTATCGTAATGATTTGTATCTGTAGGGAAGTGTATTTAAATCTGTTAACTATTTTGGTTGATTTATGACCCTTTTTGGACTTAGAAATCAGTTTATTTTTTTCATACAAGTCAAACTTTTACCTAACCTGGTCATCATATTTCTTTGAAACTTTGATCACTTGTTCATCGCCACAGTTAACATATGTTGGCAAGACTACATAACTAGGACAAGGACTTAAGCTCAGTTATGGCCCCTTTTGACATATAAAATAGTTTCGCATTCCATTTCATATTTTGTCTAAACAGTTTAATATATATCTTTGAAACGTTGAACACTTGCTCACCATCATGATAACATATTGCCATACAGTGCAAGACGTATTCCAATCCACAAACACAGGTATATTGTTTGTTTTATCTATTACCGTATAAGTACTTATTTCTGCGAGCTTAAAATTCTGCGATTTTTTCAAAACTGAGGTGGTATTAATTTCTCAATTTCTGCGTACTTTATTTCTGCGGTGTATTCCTTCTCACGTTGATTGGATTTATTTCTGTGGTTCTGTATTCACCGTTTGTTTCATTAATTTCAAATAGACAGGTACGTATTTTGTTGTTATTTTGACAGTTATGCTGACTTCCGGATTGAAAATAAAAGTTGACGAATACTAATGTGACATCATCATCATCACATAATGTTGAATGATAAATAAAAACGCATGAAAAAACAGTCATTTTATAAATACAGTCATGCCAAACAGACAAGAAAATGCTTTTGCAAACATTCTCATCTGTGCATTGTAACGGTATGATATTTTTGTTAATCACGCCTTTTTTAAGTCCCATACAAAAAATGGCAAATATGACCATCACCAGACGGATCGATTAACAATAGACACAAAGGATACAATGGATTGTGTTTATCACGTAATTTAAGAAAATTGAAACTGGCAGCTGACTGCTCAATAGTGAACGAAAATTACAATTAATTTGATGGTTTTATTATGTTTATTCAACTGCAAAACAATAACAAAACAGTTCTATTATATTGCCGTTACTACTAAATTTTTTAAACTTGCTTCGTCGGCCTTCGGTTACATGTGGGACAAAGCCGATAACGCTATCGGACATTGTCTTATACTTAACCGGATCATAATGGCGTAACAGGGCATGTCAAGACAAAATTTTCTGCGGATTTTAAATCTGCGTTCTTGTTGTGTTCCGCAGAAAACGCAGAAATAAAGTTCCCGCAGAAAAAAGTACTTATACGGTATGTTTTTTGTCTGAATATCTCTGGTAATGTTTTAACCCCATACTTGCATAAATTCTTCGAATTGTCGAGCGCGCTGTCAGCTGAGGGCTCTCGTTGGCCTTGACATAGAACATATAAATTATAGTGTGACACAAACCTATAAGTCACAATAGCCCGATATTAAACAGGCTTGTAATGCGATTCGCATGCCGTTTCCTACCACTTGCTCTGTAAATATGAAATTTTACTCAAACTGATACAATCACCCTGTCCTAACCAATCAACCGAATCGGCGGTGAAACCACTCAAATCGTAGATCAGAATATTAATTTCACAGATATATCTTCAATAATAGGGAGACCCAAACGTATATGTCACGGACAGACAGACAGAATATTTTTTTGACGTAAACTGTACAGTTTTTTGTCATACATACAATATATACACATACATCAAAATATTGTCATCTGATTTTATACAAATAACAAAAAGCGTAAGCATTTTTGAATGAAATAATTGAATTTACATGTAACATAGATTGTTATGAAGGATGAGTCTTATACATTTAACAATTATACATGGAAGTATCATCTGGATACGTAGAGCTAAAAGTATACCACTATTTACAATAATGATTTTCTCAGTATAAATGCATGATAAATGAATTTAGACAAATTTTTAATAACAACTTGTTTATCACTATTGAGAAGTTCAATAAATTTCATTACATTTGGCATTCTGTAATTATATGATTTTAAATATGTTTTTCTTATATTCTCATACAATGGGCACACTATGATAAAATGGTATTCGTCTTCTATATCTCTGTTCTGACAAAATATGCAGTAACGCAGATTTCTATCTGTTCTATTTCTAGAGTAACGACCTGTTTCAATTGCTAATTTATGCGAGGATAGTCTTAACCTAGCTAAAGCACTCCTGTATTTAAACGGTAATAAATCTAAATATTTCTCAAATAGAAAACTAGTTTTAAAACTTTTGTACATATCTAATGTTCCACAATCGTTCATACGTTGGCACCAATTCTGCTTAAAAGTATCTATTACACGTTCTTTAAAGGCTAGGTGGAACTTATCTAAGTCTACCAACATTATTGGTATCTAAGTCTATTCCATACATAGGAAAAGCCAAAGTTGTCTAAAAGACATTTCACCTGATAAGCCCAATTATTTCTATTAGTTTTACTAACATGAAAACATTCATGCAATTTGACTAATAAAATATTTGAAGATAAAACAATTTTACCCCAGTACTTTATTATTCGTACATATCTATTTATATATAACGGGTAACGTCCTAGTTCTCCATATACACCTATATTGCTAGACGATGTTTTGACATTCAGTAAAGATTTGCAGAACTTAATGTGAATACGTTCAATTTCTTTCGATTTTCCAAACCCCCATATTTCACAATCATAATTAAAAGTAGAACCAACAAAAGCAGCAAATAACTGACATATAACACTGGGTTTTAAACTTAAACCTTTAATATTATTCATTAAAACATTTAAAGATTTGAGCCCTTTGCCAGCCAAGGTTTCTTGATTTAACACAAAAGTACCTGTATAATTAAAACTATCCCAAGGTAATTAAAATTATCAACAATATCCAGTTCCTGATTATTGTAATACCACTTTTCATTATTTTTAACTGGACCCCGCTTTCTAAAAACCATAATCTTTGTCTTTAGAGTATTTACTTCAAGTCCCCATTTGTTACAGTATGTACTTAAAAGATCTAGACTATTTTGCAAATCGACCACAGTATCTCCTAAAATGACCATGTCATCTGCAAACAACATAAGTATAAATGTGATATCATCTAAGCTTAAGCCACTGTCGGGCTGTTGTTGTAAAAACAGTTCAAGATCATCAACAAATAATGAAAACAGCAAAGGAGACATTACCTCCCCTTGTTTTAATCCTACACACATTCAAAATACTCAGAATAGGAACTACAACCTTTAACACAAACCTTTACTTGTGAATACATATCTCTAACAATTCTTAGTAATTTTCCATCAATGCCTAATTTAAACAACTTTAGCCAAAGACCATTTAAATAAACAGAATCAAACGCCCCTTTTCATATCTACCATACAACAATACAAACGATTTTTTTCGTTTAAAATCTTCTGTATAATAGCATTTAACACAAACGCAGCATCAAAAGTGGAATGACCCTTGCGAAATCCAAACTGTGCATCGCTCAAAATATCATTATTTTCTACCCAGTCGCTAATACGCTTATTTAAAATTCCAGTGAATATTTTTGATAAACAACTCACAAGCGTTACGCCTCTGTAATTCTGAACATCGTAGGGATCGTTCTTTTTAAATACAGGCACAATTATACCCGTGGACCACTCCACAGGAAAATGTCCAGAATTCAATACAGCATTGAATATATCAACTAAATGAGATGACAATATATCAAAACACTCTATGAAGTATTCATTTATCAGATTATCATTACCATGAGCTTTATTTCTTTTCAACCTTTTAATAACATATTCAATTTCTAATACAGTAATTGGACTATCTAATTCCTCGAATCTACAAGCATTGTCTTCGAAATTATTTTCCGAACAAAAGCGCTCAGCTTAATTATTAACAACATTTTGTATATCATTTTGTAAGCCTGAAAAATATTTATAAAAATCATCTACAGAGATGGAATTATTTGATTTCTTTTTATTTTTGCGAAACAGTCTCCAAAAATCCCTTGGTTTAGAATGACGTAAATTTTCTAATTCTTTCACTTTACCATATTCAAACTTTTTTCTCTTCGTTTTGACTGAACGTTTATAAATCGATTTCAGTCTAAGCATATATAACCAATTTTCATCTGTTTTGATTCTATTAAATAATGCAAGAGCATCAAAATATTCACATTTAGCTTGACGACAGTCGTGTTCAAACTATTCAGCCTTTTTGCATATTTTATTATCAACCCGTGATTTAACTGGATCGACAGTAGTTACCATACAAAAAAAGTGGCTTTGCAGCATCATTTATTACCTCTGTAAATCGTTCAATACAGCAATTTATAGTTTCACTGTCACTATTACTATTACATTCATAAACAACATTATTCAAAATCGGTAAACTTCCGATTATATTTCTCCTAAAAGCAGCTTTGTTATCATCTGACCATTTAATAGTCGTTTTTTCATAAGGCGATTTTTCAGCTTGTGTGACATAATTACACAAAATGGTAAATGACAATGCACAATGATCTGACCATTCACATAACGGTTCGACATTGAAAGTTATCAATGCAATAAAAGTGTTGATCATTTAATAGCAAATAATCTATGGTACTTGATCCTTGACTGTTAACAAAAGTAAATGACCCGTCAAGGTCATTTGCCAGTCTACCGTTTGCAATTCGTAATGACATAGATTTACATAAATCAATCAATTTTAATCCATGCGAGTTAGTAACAGTATCATTTGATTTTCGCTCACACTGAAAATCGGGCATATAACTGTCATCGTCTATAAAATCCGTGACCTGATCTTATACTATATAATCTCTCCTTGTCCCAACACGTGCATTCCAATCACCTGTCAATAGTACTTTACCATGTGTTTGAAAATGGTTTATATCCTGTTGCAACAACTCAAATAAGTCTATATTTATGAAATTATAAGCAGGTGAATTTTCCACCCAAATATATACACCAGAAAGAAAAATATCAGCATCTAAATTGAAAAAATGTTTATCAAGTTTTACCCATATAATAGTAACATAATGATTTTTTACAATAGAAATACCTTTGCTCACAACAGTCCGATATAAAACAGGCTTTTAATGCGATCTGCACACGGTTTGCAACTATTTAAATTTGCTCTGTAAATATCAAATTTTACTCAAATTGATATCGTCACCATGTCCGAACCAATGAACCGAATCGGCAATGAAACCCCTTAAATTTTAGATCAGAATATTAATTTCACAGATATATCTGCAATAGTTGGGAGACATAAATAGATAAGTCACAGCAGCCCGATATTTAAACAGGCTTGTAATGCGATTTGCACGCCGTTTCCTACTATTCGCTTTGTAAAATTTGATAAAATTTTACGCAAATTTATATCGTCACTGTTCCCTAAAGAAAGAACCGAATCGGCGCTGAGACCCCTCAAATGGTAGATCAGAATATTAATTTCACTGATATATCTTCAATTATAGTTTGACACTTACCTATAAGTCACAATAGCCCTATATTAAAACAGGCTTGTAATGCGATTCGCACGCCGTTTCCTACTACTTGCTCTGTAAATATCAAATTTTACTCAAACTGATACAGTCACCCTGTCCTAACCAATCAACCGAATCGGCGGTAAAACCCCTCAAATTGTAGATCAGAATATTAATTTCACAGATATATCTTCAATAATAGGGAGACCCAAACATATATGTCACAACAGTCCGATATAAAACAGGCTTATAATGCGATTTGCACACTATTCGCTTTGTAAAATTTGATAAAATTTTACGCAAATTTATATCGTCACTGTTCCCTAAAGAAAGAACCGAATCGGCGCAGAGACACCTCAAATGGTAGATCAGAATATTAATTTCACTGATATATCTTCAATTATAGTTTGACACTTACCTATAAGTCACAATAGCCCTATATTAAAACAGGCTTGTAATGCGATTCGCACGCCGTTTCCTACTACTTGCTCTGTAAATATGAAACTTTACTTAAACTGATACAGTCACCCTGTCCTAACTAATCAACCGAATCGGCGATAAAACCCCTCAAATTGTAGATCAGAATATTAATTTCACAGATATATCTTCAATAAGTGGGACACCAACATATAAGTCACAGCAGCCCAATATTAAAACAGGCCTGTAATGCGATTTGCACGCGGTTTGGCACTACTTGCTCTGTAAATATCATATTTTACTCAAATTTATATCGTCCCCATGTCCGAACCAATGAACCGAATCGGCGCTGAAACCCTTAGATTGTAGATCAGAATATCAATTTCACAGATATATCTTCAATAATAGGGAGACACAACCATATAAGTAAAAGCAGCCCAATATTAAAACAGGCCTGTAATGCGACTTGCACACGGTTTGCCACTATTTGCACTGTAAATATCAAATTTTATTAAAATTGATATCGTCAGAATGTCCGACACAATTAACCAAATCGGCGCTGAAACCGCTGAAATTGTAGATCAGAATAATAATTTCACAGATATATATTCAATAATAGGGACACACAAACATATAAATCACACCAACCCGATATTAAAACAGCCTTGTAATGCGATTTGCCCGCGGTTTCCTACTATTTGCTTTGTAAAATTTCATCAAATTTTACGCAAATCCATATGGTCACCCTGCCCTAACTAATGAACCGAATTGGCGCTGAAACCCCTGAAATTGTAGATCAGAATATTAATTTCACAGACACAAACATATAAGTCACAACAGTCCGATATTAAAACAGGCTTGTAATGCGATTTGCACACGGTTTGCCACAATTTGCTCTGTAAATATCTAATTTTACTCAAATTGATATCGTCACCATGTCCGAACCAATTAACCGAATCGGCGCTGAAACACCTCAAATTGTAGATCTAAATATTAATTTCACAAATATATCTTCAATTATAGGGAGACACAAATATATAAGTCACAACAGTCCGATATTAAAACAGTCTTGTAATGCGATTTGCACGCGGTTTCCTACTATTTGCTTTGGAAAATTTAACCAAATTTTCCGCAAATTGATTTCGTCACCCTGCCCTAACCAATGAACCGAATCGGCGCTAAAACCCCTCACATTGTAGATCAGAATATTAATTTCACAGATATATCTTCAGTAGAGTGTGACACAAGCCTATAAGTCACAACAGTCCGATATTAAAACAGGCTTGTAATGCGATTCGCACGCCGATTCCTACTACTTGCTCTGTAAATATGAAATTTTACTCAAACTGATACAGTCACCCTGTCCTAACCAATCAGCCAAATCGGCGATGAAACCCCTCAAATTGAAGATAAGAATATTAGTTTCACAGATATATCTTCAATAATAGGGAGACACAAACATATAAGTCACAGCAGCCTGATATTAAAACAGGCTTGTAATGCGATTTGCACTCGGTTTCCTACTATTTCCTTTGTAAAATTTAATCAAATTGTGCGCAAATTGATATCGTCACTTAGCCCTAACCAATTAACCGAATCGGCGCTGAAACCCCTCAAATTGTAGATCAGAATATTAATTTCACATATATATCTTCAATTATAGTATTACACAAGCCTATAAGTCACAACAGCCCGATATTAAAACAGGCTTGAAATGCGATTCCCACACCGTTCCTACTACTTGCTCTGTAAATATCAAATTTTACTCAAATTGATATCGTCACTATGTCCGAACCAATGAACCGAATCGGCGATGAAGCATCTTAAATTGTAAATCAGAGTTTTAACTTCACAGGTATGTAGTGGACGCAACTTGACCCCGATGGTTGACCTTTGCATTATAATATATAATGAGGCGCAACCTATTATTGAAAAGGAGCGTACGTAAAACACGAGCTGCGCGAGAAAAAGGAAATATAAATTTATGTAGATAAAAATGAGTGTATAGGAAAGTTTTAACTGAACAAATGTAAGTATAAATACTTTGATAATGCAATGTATACAAACTAATTCAATATAAATATACACGGCTACTGTAAGTACCCTTGATTGCTATATGGTCCGAGAGCTCACGGACTTTTATTGCAACAATTGAGGCCAAAAGAATTTATACTTTTTGGAACAATTTCATACCTCCTAAAAACCCCCTTTCTTAAGTGCAAAGCCGGGCCTATCTATTTTTGTTCCTTATTTTTATGGGGGGTGGAAAACCACTTGTAAAAATTTGGGGGGAGGGTAAAGTTTACGTCACCTTTTTTTCACTGTTAATTAGGGTAGCTATATGAGTCATTAATGATTTTTTAAAACCAATGTCACAAAAAAAAATTTCATCAAAAAAATAACAAATTTGATTTTTAATAAAAGGTCAAACTTAGTAAACTCAAAAAATTTGCTATTTAAATTTTATTTTTATTTTAAAAATTATTTGTTACATAATCAATCATTTTATATATGTAAGGGATATATGGGTAAAAGTCAAAATACAAATTTTATTGAAAAACCCCAATAAACCTGAAATTTAAAAGGGTCAAATTTCATTTTCATGAAAAAATAAAAAAATTACTTTACTTTTCAAAACTTTTTAATTTTATTCACATTGTTTAAATGAAGTAATTCTTTTTAAATGTCTTTTTCGGGAAATCCCAGTAAAAGGAAACCCAAAAAACGCCAAGGGGAAAAGTTTTATTCAAGGGAAAAGGAAAATTTTTAAAAAAAAAAACATGAATAGTTTCTTTTTTGAATTTAAACCTTTTTCTATCATTATTTTAAATTGCTCTATTTTTTTATTTATTTTCCACAATATCAAAAATAAAAACGCTAAATCAACAATCAAATGGAAAAAGGGCAAAGTCTTTTTCAATAAAAAATAAAAAAATACCCTTTAAACTTTTCTCTTGTTTTGAATTTTGTCATATTAAATCAAAAATACTTTCATTTAATTAAAAAAAAGACTTTTTTTGGTAGCACATTTTTCAAAAATTTCAAGGTCAACCAAATTTAAAGGTCAAAGGCAAAAAAGTAATAAAATTTTGAAAAAATATCCCCATTTGAAATAATTTTTATTGTTTTAATATTTTTTTGGGCATTTTAGTAACATCGTTTTTTCATTTTACTGCAAATTCAACATTCTTAAAAGAAAATAAGTCAAGTAAAACCTTTGGGGGTCATCACTTTGTAAAAAAAAATTAAAACCCTTTTTCCATATTTCCATTTTTTTATCAAAAAAGTTTTCCCCCCAGCCAATATAAACTTGTCTAGGGATCTCGGCGCATTTCTCCTCGGGGGGCTTTGCTCTGTCATTTGATAAACAATTGTGTCGAAATCATTATCCCCCCTCTGATTCTTTTGGGGGAATTGGGCTTACTTGGGGGAAAACGGGTTTTACGGGCAGAATCCAGGAATACGGGTTATTACTACCCCCTTACATGATGAAAACTGTTAAAAGGGGGAAAAACCCCAAACAAACAAAAACAAAAAAACAAAAAATTTGTTTTTAAAATTCCTGACATTTATTTTAATTTACATTTTTAACAAGTCAGAAATGTAGTCTTATCATTAAAATGAAAAGCAACCTTTTTAAAAAGGTCAAAGGGTCAAATTTTTAAAAGAATTCGCAAAATAACAAAAATTTTGCACTTTTTTTTGGGTTCTTCCCCCGCACAAAATTAAAGTGTATTTCGAAAACCAAAAACATTTTTATTTTATTCCAAATCACGCCCAAAAAGATTTCATGGCTCCCAAAAAATAGTCCCACAAACTGCGGATAATTACAAGAAAAACATTCTTATTAAACCCTGTATACACTCACACTGACCATTTAGATTACAAATCTATTAATAAAAAGGGTACTCCACCCTTTACACAAAAACTGGGGCAATTTCATTTTAGTATGAAAAAATTAATTTGTATTTTTTTTCCATTCTTTACTTTCATAGACCTTTTTAAACAAAACAAATAAAACCAAAACCCCAACCAAAATTTTCAACTTTGATTCTTATTGTGGGTTTATTTCGTCACAAAAAAAACATTGTATTCATTTTTAAAGAATACAACTGACAATATCACGTTAAATAATAAAAAATATAAATAAAAACCCTACTTAAAGGAATGTCATTTCTTTAAAAAATTTTCAAAACAGTTTTTTTATTTTTTCTTCTTTTACAAATTATTTTTCCCATTTTTTTTCTTAAAAATTTCTTTTTATTTTATTTGAAAATCAATGCAGCAATGCAGATCTAATTCAAAAACGGTTTGGGTAAACTTATTAAAAGGTAAAATGAAATTTCGTAAAACCGCAAAAAAGCATTTTTCAATACCTTCACTTTTTTAAAGTTTTTGTCATTATTAATACTTTTTTTTCCTTTTTCATACATTATAAAATTTGGATCAAAATAAACTGGAATACTAAGCGGTTTAATCACCCAATTTTAAGTTAAAATTCTTTTTCGGAAATAAATCAAAAGAATCACTTTATTTTTTTTTTTTTTTGTTCAAAAAAACTTGTTGAATTTGCGAAAATTTATTTAATTTTACCTTTAATTACTTACCCCTTTACCCTTTTCCATTTCTTAGGGCCTTTTTATTTTTTAAAATTTTAGATCGGAAAATGAACGCACCGTTTGCGTCCTGAAATCTCTCCAGGGCTTTCCTCAAGGGGATTCTTTGGGCCAAATTTCCTCGTTTTCTTCCAGATGGAAAACCCCGAAAATTTAAACTTTTGGTTTCCATCCGCACACTTTTAGCTTTCCCCAAATTTCCACTTTTTCAAATTTTTCTCACCAATCTCATCGTAACAGAAACATTAATTTTTTTGTTTTTAAACCCCCTTTTGGATTTTAACCTCCTTTTTATTTCTTCCAAACTGACCAAGTGTTTTTTCCGCAAGTCGAGCTTCACTTAGAATTGGATTTTGGGCTTATTGCCCGTTGCGTCTTTAAATTTCGCAGCTTCTTTTCCAGCTGCCCCCCAAACTTTTCGGAATCATCAAAGCTACATTTGTTCTCGGGGGTTTATTTTTTAAACAGCTGCTATAATGTTTAGGGACCGCTTGAAAACCCTAAAGACTGATTTGGGGGTCTGTTAAGAATTATTTTCCCTTTTTCCCCGTCATACTTTCAGTTTTCCGATTAGGGCTTGATCTGATCTGTATTGGAGCATTTTTTGCCATTTAAAAAAGAATAAAAGGGATTTCGAAAATTTGATGTACACCCCCCCAACTTCTAAACTCCTTTTTCCACGACCTTTGTATTTTTGGACCAAAGGGGCTATACGTTATTGATCTTTTCACGTAAAACGTTGTAACCCCGATTTTTCTTTCCTTTTCTTCTACTTTTGGCACCTCCAATCTGTTTTTGGACACTTTTCTGGAACCCATTTTTTGGGCTCAGGCTCCCCCTCTTTCCATCTGCTGTTTTCCCCCTTTTTTGCATTTTTTTGACAGGGGTTAAACCTCTCTTTCATCTTCTAGTTCTCTCCGAATTTTTATAGGGGGGGAGGTAGTCTCTTTGCCTTCCTGCTACAAAAGTTTTGTACTTTTCTCTTGTCTCAAATTTTTCGGATTGGCTTTTTTTTTCGTTTTATTTTTTATTGGGTTTTCATTGCCCCGGGGATTATCCTCAACTAAAATTTGAACCTTCCCATTTTATTTTTACTGTTTTAGAACAGTCCAAATGGGGTTGATGCTACTCTCATGCCTACTTTCCTGTGAATTGCAGAGTTTTTTTCATTTACTCCCAAATTTGTTTCACCATTTGTTTCATAATTATTTTTTTGGGCCCTACCCTTTACCAAATGAAATTTACCTTACTAATTTTCATTATTATTTCAATAATAACATCTTTTTAATATATTTTAAAATATAAAAATTGGGTATAATTTTAAATACCCTTAAAAATAAAAAAAACCATTGAAAAAATACTAATTTTTGGGGCTATTTTCCGCAATTTAATTTTTGACCTTTGAAAATATTTGGTTTTGCCTATTTGGATAAAACCTCCCTTCCGACCTGCTTGACAGTAACTTTAAAAAAAATTTCTAACAAAAATTCTAACAAACTTTACTTTTGAACAAAAATAGAAAGTACCAACAATTCATCTTTAAAAAATACCACGCCCTTTAATACCGGGTTCGCCTTAAATTTATTTTTTCTTCCAAACGTCGACTAAACATAAAAAAAAAAGACGATCTTTACTAAATACAAAACAAATATTTTAAAAACAAAAAAAAACTTTTAAAACGGTATATTTTGCACATTTTATTCACTTTTGCCCTTTTCCTTTGAAATTAGGTTACCTTTTGAATGTTTTGTATTTCTCAAATATCCCTTTTTTTTATACTTTAAAAAACTGATTTTTTTATTATTCGACAAAATATAAAAAAACAAAGAAAAAATTTAAAGGGGCTTTTTTCCCTTTCTTTCCCTTTTTAAAAAAAACCTTGACCCTTTAATATCACTTTTGAACTTTTCTTTTTTAACGTTTCTTTATTACTAAATTTTGTCGGACAAATATACATTAAAATAAATTCCCAAAATTACAAAAAATCAGAAAAAGCTTTTATAATTCAAAAAGGAAACTACTCATCAATTTTTCACAAAAATTTGACCTTTGACCTTTAAATTAATTTTCCCCTTTGGGCAGTTTGGGTTCCCTTTCACTCTGACTCCCTACAACAAACAAAAAAACAAATTAACATCAAAATGTAATACAAATAAAAACAAAAAGAAAATGTACCATTTTTAAATTTTTTTGCATAAAAATTTAAATTTGCCCTTTAATTATCAAGTTGCCCTTTTGGCGTTTGCAATAAATTTGTATTTCTCTTTACCATAAAAAAACCCATTACATATAAAGCTGATAATTTATTAACAAACAAATTTTTTAAGAATAAAAAAAATTTAAAATATCCTTTTTATTTTTTAACTAAGTTTACCTTTCCTTAAATACAATTTCCCTTCTTTCCTTTTTGATAATTTTTCTTTTTGCTGACTTTGGGTTGACATAAAACTAAATGAAACATATACTACCTTTTAAAACATAAAAAACTGGGAGACGAAACTTTTACCCACCCCCCCAAATTTTTTCAATGGTTTTTTTCCACCCCTATCACAAACAAAGGAACAAAAAAAACACGGCTTTTACCTTTTAAAAAATTTTCATGGAGATAAAATATTTTTCCAAAAAAATTATAAACTTTTTTTGCCTCAAATTGTTTCAATAAAATCCTTTACTCTCCCAATAATAAAATATCGATAGAAAATCACCTGGTAAACCCTCGTGTGAATTGCGACAAAATACTTTATAAAAAGGGGGAAACAAAAAAAATCCAGCACCTATTTAAAACAGCTTTTAAACATTTCACTCGGTTTTCCCACTATTTCCTTTTTTAAAAAAATAAAATCCAAATTATACGTCACTTTGCCCTAACCAATTAACCGAACGCCAAACCCCAAATTGTAGATCAAAAAAATTTAATTTTTCTAATATTTTTTAATTTTGTATTCACAACCTATAAAACACAACACCCTTTTTAAAACACTTGAAAAAGCATTCCCCACCCCTTTCCCACACTCCTTAATACAAATTTTACTCAAATTATATCGTCACTAGTCCGAACCAATGAACCAATCGGGGCGAAAACCCCCAAATTGTAATAAATATTTAAATTTTCAGATAATCCTTTAGGAACACAAAAAATTACCCAAAAGTCCGATAAAAATACTTGAAACTTTTCCGCGGGTTCCTACTATTTTCTTGAAAATTTAATCAAATTTTCCCAAATTGTTTCTCACCCACCCTACCAATGAACCCCAATCGGGCCAAAAAACCCCCAATTGTAGATCCAATTTAAATTTACAAATATCTTTAATTTTAGTGTACCAAAAATATTCCCAAAATCCATATTAAACGCTTTTAATGCGATTGCACCGGTTTTTTAAATATTTCTTTTTAAAATTTTTTTCAAAATTTTCCGCAATTATTCCTCCCGACCTTACCCTGAACCGAATCTGCTGAAGCCCCTCAAATTTTAAAAAACAGAGTTTTTTCTTCCGGGATATAGTGGTCCAACTTCCCCATGGTTCCTTTCTTATAAAAAACAAATGAGGCCCAAACCCATTTTGAAAAAGGCGTACTAAAACACAAGCGGCGAGAAAAAAAAATAAGATTTATGTAGATAAAAATTAGCGAGAAATTTTTCTGCCCCCTGTAAAATATTTAAAAACTTTTATACTGCAATTATACAACTTATTCAATAAAATTACCGGCTACTGAAACCCTTTATTACAAATAATTACGATATAATAATCACCAAGGGCAACATCGCGGTAAATTTTTCACACTATACTTTTAATAAAAGGAACACAAACATATAAGTCACAGCACTGAATTAAAACAGCTTAAAGCATTTTCACTCGTTTCCTCCTTTTTTCTTTGTAAAATTAATCAAATTTTTCCCCCAAAATTTTTTCGTCTCTTCCCCAACCAAATTTCCCAACGGCGCTAAACCCCTAAAAAGTAGATCAAATATTAATTCACAGATAATCTTCAAATTAAAAGGAGCCAACTAAATCCAACAGCCCATATAAAACAGCTTAAATCATTCCCCCAAACCTTTTCCCCTACTGCTCTGTAAAATACTAATTTTTAAACAAATTTATATCCACTTTTTCGAACCAAAAAGAATCGATGCTAAAACCCCTCAAATTGTAATCAAAATATTAATTTTACAGATTATCTTTAATTATAAAAAAAAAACTAAATCACAAAATCCATATTTAAAACACATTAATCGATTTGCACCTTTCCACTATTCTTTGGGGAAAATTAATCAAAATTTTTCCCCAATTCATTTCGCACCCTACCCAAACCCAAGAACCAAACGGCCAAAACCCCCCAAAAAGGAATCAAAATTTTTTCACAGATATTCTTTATTTTCGTGTGACACAAACTTATAATCCAAATTCCGAATTAAAACGGGTGTTTACATTCGCAGCGTTTCCTACTACTTGCCTTAAATATAAATTTTTTCAAACTGATCAGTCACCCGTCCTAACCAACCAACCCAAAAGGGTGAAACCCCCCAAACGAAAAAAAATATTTATTTCAAAAAAGCTTCAAAAATAAGGAGAACAAAAATATAGTCAAACACCCGATTTAAAAACTTGTAGCATTTCACGCGTTTTTTAAATACTTTCTCTTAAATATCAAATTTTACCAAATTTAAATCGTCACCATTCCAAACCCAAGAACCAAGTCGGCGTTAAAAACCCCCAATTTTTTAAACAAATTTGTTTACAATATATTTCATAAATAGAACAAACAATTTTCAAAACACCCGAATTAAAACAGGCTTTTAAAACGATTTTTCACCTTTTTCTACTACTTGCTTTGTAAAAATTTAACAAATTTTTCGCAATTATATCGTCACCCTGCCCCAACCAAAGAACCATCACGCGAAAACCCCACAACTTAACAATATTAATTTATAATAATCTTCATATAGAAACCCAACATAAAGTCACAATACTCTTTAAAACGGGTTGTAATCGATCTCACACGGTTGCCACTATTTCTCTGTAAAATCAACTTTACTCAAATTGATACGTCACCCTTCCGAACCAATGAAACCAATAGGGGCTGAAAACCCCTCAAGTTTTTAATCAAAATTTAATTTCACGAATTTCTTCAATTATGGGGGACACAATTTAAGTCACAAAAGTCCGATATTAAACTCTTTAACATTTGCACGCTTTCCACTATTTTTTTTTAAAATTTAACCAAAATTTTCCGCAAAATTTATTCCCCCTCCCTAACCATGAACCAACGCCTAAAACCCCCCCCACATTGTAGATCAAATATTAATTTTACAAATATAAATTTTAACCAAACAAAATCAAAACTCCATATTTAAAAAAGGCTTTTAATCGATTCGCACCCGTTCCCTACTTGCTCGTAAAATGAAATTTTACTCAACTGAACGTCACCCCGTTTTAAATAATCAGCCCAAATCCTAAACCCCCAATTAAATAAGAAAATTAATTTCCAATATTCTTCATTAAAAACCAACCAATAATCCAACAGTCCGATATCAAAAGGCTTTTTAATGGGTTTTTCACACTTTTTTTCCACTATTTCTTTAATTATCAATTTTTTTCCAAAATTTATCGCACCATTCCAACCAATGAACCGAGTCGCGCTGAAAATCCTCAAAATTTTAGATCGAATTTGTTTACAGATATACTTCAAATAAGGGGATACAAACATATAATCAAAGCACCCTTTAAACCTTTATGCATTTCCGCTTTTCCACTACTGCTTGTAAAAATTTAAACAAATTTTTTCCAAATATACGTCCCCCCCCAACCAAAGAACTTCACGCTGAAACCCCTACAACTTAGACAAATATTAATTTTAAGAAATTCAATAATGGGGGACCAAAATATAAGTCCCCAATAGCACGAATTAAAATAGGGTTGAATCTCTGCACCGGGTTTCCACAAAGCTCTGTAAATACAAACTTTCCAAATTTATATCTCACCCATGTCCGAACCAAAGAACCCAACGGCGCTGAAACCCCCCCCCTTAACAATATTAATTTTTCCAATATTCTTTTAATTTAAAGAACCAAAAAAATAAGAACACATCCAATTAAAAAATCTGAAAAGCGATTTCCACCGGGTTTTCCACTATTGCTTGGAAATTTAACCAAATTTTCCGCAAAGATTTCGCACCCGCCCCAAACCAAACAACCGAATCGCCAAAACCCCCCATTTTAATCAAATTTAATTTTACAGATATTAAGTGTAACACAACATATAATCACAACATCCGATATTAAAAAAGGCTTTTAATGCGATTCGCAGCCGATTCCTACTACTTCTCTTAAAAAAAATTTTACCAAACTGATAAGCACCCTTCCTAACCAATAACCAAAACCGCTGAAAACCCCCAAATTGAAATAAGAAATTTTTCACAATATATCTTCTTAAAGGGGGCACACCAATAAGTCACAACGCCGATATTTAAACAACTTAAAAGCATTTTGCACACTTTGCCACTATTTTCTCTTAAATATCAAATTTTTTCTCAAATTCAATCGTCCCCATTTCCCAACCAAAAACCATCGGCCCGAAACTCCTCAAATTGAATCAAATATTTATTTCAATATATCTCAATAATAAGGGGAACAAAAATAAAATCAAAACACCCATATTATAACGGGTTGTAATCGATTTTTCACCGTTTAATACTACTCTTTTAAATTTAATAAAATTTTACCAATTGATATCGCACCCCCCCCAAACCCTGACCGAATCGGGGCCGAATCCCCTACACTGTAATCGAATATTAAATTTTATAGTAATTTTCAAAATAGGGGGACACAAAAATAACCAACCTCGAATTAAAAAACTTGTAATGCGATTTCACACTTTTCCACTATTTCTCTGCAAATATGAAATTTACTCAAATTATATCTCACTAGTCCGAACCAATAAACCAACGGGGCTGAACCCCTTAAAAATTTTTGATCAATATTAATTTTGCAATTATCTTTCAATAAAAGGGGGTCACAGCACCCTATTAAAACACTGTAAATGCATTTTCACGCGTTCGCTACTACTTTCTTTCTAAAAATTTAAACAAATTTTTACCAAATTGATACTCACCCCCCAACAATGAAACCAACGGGGCTAAACCCCCCATTTAATCAAATATTTTAATTTACAGATATTCTTCAATAAAAGGAAACCAAAAATATAATCACAAAATCCGAAATTAAAACCTTTTAATCATTTTCACCTATGCCACTATTTGCTCAAATATCAAAATTTTTACTCAAAATGTTCCACCATTCCAACCAAGAACCCAAAAAGGGTTTGAAAAACCCCTAAATTGTAATCAAAATATAATTTCACAAAATTTTTCAAAAATAGGAGTCCAGCACCCGAAACAGGGTTGTAAAACGATTTACACGCGGGTTTTCCACCCTTTGCTTTTTAACATTTAATCAAATTTTTGGGAAAATTATACGCACCCGCCCTAACCAATGAACCGAATCGGCCGGAACCCCCCAATTTTAACAAATATTAATTTCAAAGATATACTTTTAAAAAATTAATTAAATTTAATTTTTTCCATATTTGAAATTTTTAAAAAAAAAATTTATTTGTTGGGCTTTTTTACTTTAAAAAACCCACTTATTTAATACCTTGCAAAAGGGGAAAAACTGCTTTTTCAAAAATAAACAATAAAATGAATAATTTCCCAAATAAAAAAAAAAAATCGAACCCCAAAAAAGAAAAATTATTTTTTTCGTTTATCTTAAATTGTTTTAAAATTTTAAAAATGGTTTTTTTGGTCCTTTTTGCATTTTATGGTACTAACATTTTTTAAAAAAATTTCCCGGGTTTTTTTCCCCCGTTATCCAATCTCGGGAAACTTTACGAAAAAATTGCTACTGCTACCTGACTTTTTCGACAATTTTTTTGCTCAAAACCCCCATAAAAAAGGCAACTTCAATTGACAAAAAAATGAATAGTAATTAACAAATTAAAACAATTAATTCTTAACTCAAAACCCAAAATTTAACCGCCGTTTAAAAAAATGCTATTGAGGTTTGTTTCAAATTTGCTAAAAATACAAAAGCTTTTTAAATTTTTATCGTCAAAAAATCTTAAAACAAATTCCTTTTTTTCCCGTAAAAAAAGTCTTCTATTTTATTTTTAAAACATTCTTAAAAAAAGCATGATTAATTTCCAGATACCTAATTATTTTTTGCCGTACGATCGGGGAAATTTTTTTAAATTCGCGCGGTCCTTTTTGATCCGACCGGGCATCTTTTTTTTCTTCATAGGGGTTTTTTAAAAAAATTTTGAAAAAAAAAAATAAAAAATTTTCCCATTAAATTTTTAAAAGACCAAAAATTTTAATTTAAAAAAAGCCTTGAAACTGATAAACGCTTCTTTCCGCCTTTGTAATAACAATTATTCGTATCTTAAAAAATCTGTTTTTGGGACATTCTTAAACAATCGTTTAAAAAATTGCGATTCTATTATTTTTTTTACCCAAATTGCACCAACACATTAGGGAAAAATAATTTTTTGTAACAAATCTTAAAATTACCCTTTGACCTTTATTGTGATTACAATATTGCCTAGGGAACCGATATCCTCAGTGTTGTTTCAATCAAATTTTTGGGCATTAAAATATTTACCCGATTTTTTTTATGGTTTTTTGCGTTTAAACTAAATTTTAAAATTTTCACTTTCTTTTGTGTTTTTTATATCTTTTCCTTTTTTTTAGGAATTTTGTTTTTTACATTTTTTCCCTTATTTTATAAGTATGACAAAAAGAATCGGGACAAAATTTTAAATTTACATCGTTTTAGGTTGTTCCGTAATATTTACATAAAGATCCCGGGCCCATTTTTACGAAAAACTTAATTTCCTTATTAATCTGCTATTCTAAAATTTAATATTGATGAAGTAATTTTTTTTAATGGATTTTTTTTTTTGTAACAATAATTTTAAATTAAAATATACTTTACTATTGTCAGCAGTTTTATTTAAATCCCCAAAAAAATTTTTATTTTGGGACGATTTTTAAAAATTAATCCCAAATTACAATAAGAACTTTCTATTTTAAATTTGGGCAGTTCTATAATTATGAAAAGGTGTGCAGGGTGAAATCTACACATCCAAAGGAAAACCAACTGTCCAGCTGGGAAGGGGAAGTATTCCTTTGAAAAGTATAAAACTTTTTTTCATTTTTCTTTTCTTTAGCACTCCCAATCGTTCCAACAAAAAATTTTTAATTCTTGAAAAAAAATGTCATATTTTTTATGAAGCTTCAAAAATTTAATTTCTACAAACTTCATTTTCAAATACATAAGAATTTGTGTTTTTCTACCTTTTACAGAAAACGAAACATTATGTTAGAATTTTAAAATTTTTTAAAAACAAAACTCATATTCAAATTTCAAAATATTGAAAGAAAACGCTAATAGGGAAATAATACCCTTTCTAAAATTTTAAAAACCCATTCAATTCTTAAAATTTATTTTATTTACAACAATTTCTTTTGCGAAATTTCTTTTTTTCTTTTCATAAAAATGTTACATAGTTTCATATTAAAAAAATTAAATCTATCTTCGTTTTCCGTTAAAGTGTAACATTTCCAAATATTTTAGTAATATATTCAAAATTTTTTAAAATACTTTATTTTACAATTGAAATATATTTAAATTTCACCTTTTTCGATTTTTACTTTAATAATTATTAAAACTTCATTCAAGTATATTGTTTAACAAACCGCCCGCCAGTAAATGCATCAGATAATCATAATGACCAAATCTGTTAATTATCGATTACACCACCGCCCCCCTCCCCCGTGTCACTACAACAACAACAATTAGTACGGAAATCCACGAGTCCGTCCGGTAGCGATGATATTGGATTATTGGTTTTATTGATTTTTATGATAGGTAGATCTGTTCCGCTTTTTTTAAATTATTGGTTTAGAGATGTTACCAAGAGTTGGTAATGACATTATTTGCAAAAAACTATCCCGACACAAAGAACCAACTACTCCATATTACTGACCGGAAGTTTTTTATGTTGTTTTACATTTTAATAACAAAACGGGAGTCAGTTAATCTAACAAGATTTTATGGATTCCACACTAGTAGTGACGTGGACTCCATCAATTTACAAGTGCCGAGTAAATAAAGTCGCTGGCTTCGTATATCTTGCCCATAACTTATGTGGGTTCAAAACCTTGCAAAGTATTTAAAACTGTTTCTTCTCAGAAGCCGTCGTGCTTTCGTAAAATGCCAGCATTTTCGTCGAAATTCTTCCCCGCTCAGCCAGTTGTGTTCCCAAGTCCATCCATATTCGTCGTGATATTCAGCTCCAGGACCATATTTCCATTAAATCTATGATAAAGATTAAATTCTGCAGCTTGATTTTCCAAGGACTTTCGAATATTCCCCACTGCTGTTTACGTGCTTCATGTTGGTTTTTAATCTGACCTTCAGCGTTTGTAAACAAAGCAAGCTTCCGGTTATTCAACAAACTGACGACATTGACCCGAAAAGTTTTAAATATGCTTATCTAACTACTGTCTTTTGGCCGCAGATTGTGCATTTTTTAAACAAAATATTTCAAATGTAGTTTTTGGTTTCAAAAACAAAATGGCGTTGTGTTGATTTCACCTATATTCGATATCAATATGCCTGAGTGTCCATGATAATCTAGGGACGTAACACGGTAATCTAAATAAATCCTAATATCATCATGAAATATTGGTCTTATTTCAACATGTAAGCATGCAATAAACAGAAAATTCGTTAATCTTTAACAATTAGCATAAAATAAAAAAATGTTTGTTTGCAGTGTGATATCGAAATATATCTTGACAATTCTAATATTTTCGCTCAGGCTCCGCCTTCGTGAAAATATTCAATTGTCTTCCTTAACGGTGAAGATATATTTCGACATCACACTGCAAGCTAACAAATATAATGTAAGAAAGCTTTTTACGTCGCAGGAGTGTAATAAAGCCATTGCATAAAAATGATAATACACTAGTCTAATAAAGCTTTGACGTCGACGTCAAAGAAAGTAGAATTTTTGATGTTTCGACAAGAAAAGCTAACATGTGATAAAAAGATTATTACATTTGCGACTTTTCACATTGAATTTATTAAACTCGTTGAATAAAATTGATAAAGCCTCGCATTTCATTATTTTATTCAACTCGTTTAATCAATTCAGTATGAAAAGACACTCATGTGATATCCTCCATGGCGTCGACGTCGTTTACAATTTAGGAGTAATTTTTTATAATTATAGTAAAAGAAAGTAGATTTTTATGCTTAGACAGGAAAAACTAACATGTTATAAAAGAATATTACAAAAATTATTGTGATTTTCCACATAGAATTTATCAAACTCGTTGAATAAAATTGATGAAATGCTCGGTAGAGCTTTGCATTTTATTCAACTCGTTTAATATGAAAAGAAACTCGTGTAATATTCTCTATATAACAACTATTGATTCAAACGTTTATTTTACATCTTAAGCTATGAAAACATCTCCCGATTAAACCAATGATCAAATCGGTATAAAACAATCGTTGTTGTTTCCCAATACAATAAAGTGAATCACAGTAGAGCAATTCGCACATGTGTGCCGAATGTGGCTGAAGTCCACTGTAAACATGCAGCAAATAATTTGAAGTCAGCAGTCTAACTAGCTCGGTCTCGAAGGCCTAGAGATTTTTTTTACAATTCCGATGTTAAAAGTACATTAGTAACGGAAATATGCTACGTCGGACAACGCACCGCCAATATGCTTTGTCAATTTATTATTGTATAATATGGTTTGCCTTAACCTTGATAATAAAGCTTATGCGTTATGATAAAACTGTATATCTTGTTGTATGAGCTTACTAACCTTAAACGTTCATAAAATAGAATAAAAAAAACGACTGATTGTAAAGAATATGATTTCAATGAATATTTGCTGCTTTTAAATTGTCTTCAGATTCTTTTACAATGCCGATGTTTAACATGACAATCAAACAAGTATGTAGTTAACGTATAAATGCTACGCCAGACATTTGTCAATATGTATAACCTGTATGCGTGACTCGCTTACACCTTAAAATTAAAGGTTATGCGTCAGGCATAAAGTATATTTCTTGTTGTTGGAACTTACTGTACCAGTATTTTAAAATATTGGTAGAAAATAAACGATGAAAAGAATATGATTTTAATAATATTTGCGTTTAGACTGTCAGAGGAGTAACGGAGTCTGGGTAAACGGCTTTCGTTCGGTACAAAATGCCGTTATATAATAGCCTGACGGAAGACTTACCGGCACTAGTGATTTGCAAAGATACATTAATTTGCGACAGAGGTGAAACAAGGCTTAAGAATATATATATATATATAAGAAAAACATCCAATGGGTTTCCTCTATATATATTTTCAGGGCAGACATCAGGGCAGATATATATATATTTGCAGACAATGAAAGTATAAATATTGAGAAACTGTAACTACTTATATGTTATGTTATAAATTGTATCAGATGTGATGTAACAGTGTACAGAATGCATGGAACTTAAAACTAGATAAAGGTCTTCCGATAATGAAACAATTCTTGACAGTTCAAGCTTATATAATGTTACGGGGCCGATTTTAGAAACTAATCAATGGACCACTAAAGGTTGTACAACGATTCCCCCACAACGAATCATTTTAACAACCACACAGATGCCTGAGTCAGACTGTTTTACACATTTATTTTGCGAGTTTGTCATATACTAGTTGTACTGACATGAAGGTTTGGTAGAGTAGCTATTTGAGACCGCAAAGAGCTCCCCTCCGTATAACACACATTTGGAAGCTAAATACTTTAAATCCGAATAATCCTTCCCGGCCCTCGCGGAACTTTTTACAAAGTGTATGTATACACATTTCGCATAAAGTGTGTCAGGATACTGGTTATATGACCCAGGGAAGAGCCTACGCCTTTAGTATCTTGAACAATGGTTTGGGTCCAATCGTTTAGGTGACTATGTCTAAGACTAGCTGACAAACGATGTAGAATGTCCTTTGTTAAAATGTAAAGCTGGTGAGACCAAATATCTCAGATATAGAATTTTCCTCTGGCTACCTTGCCTAAATGATTCGTGTACCAATGATTCGTAAATGATTTCTATTATGAGCTAGACAATTTCAGGGATCAGGCAAATCACTAAATGTTTCAAACTAACAATTTTCAATTAAAAATGATTAGCTCAAACTCCTATAGGCTGGCGACTCTATACTTGACTGGTCTTTTTGTTGAAGTTCCCGTCAGACAATGTATTTGAATCAACAACATACGAGTCCTAACGCATAGATGCTAGGCCTCTGTCCTCTCAAACTCTATTTGATTGCCCTGACTCCTGGATGCTCAGCGCCTATATGCTATCATATGGAGCATTCACCTACCATATAGGTATATCCCCGATGCCTTGGCTGTACGTCGCCAGTAACGCTGAACCGTCTTTAAGCTGCAACTCTCCTACTACCTCAGTAGATTACCAAACTCTGGGTCTCTGTCTCAACTTCCCGATGCTCAGCCTATATATACTATAGCATTCAATTACCTTTAAGGTAAAACTCCTATGCGCTGGCCCTATAGTTCAAAACCTTATCGAAATTCTGCTACTCTTCTTTAGTCTAAGAACTTCCAAAGTATTCTTTTTAACAATTTATCCGCCCTGACAGGGTAACTGCAATAGTCTCCTTCTCAAGGTACTGGGATAAATTATTAGTTAAATCCTCGATGTGTCTTTTTCAACCGCTTGATACCGAATGAGCTCTCTGTCATCAATCTACCTATTTATACCTCAGCAGACGTGCTATTTTTAGAACTTGTTTCTAATTGGTCCAAATTTAAACATAACGTTTTACAATGAGTACTTGCTCTATCAACTGTCTGGTTCCCATTAACTTTTGTATATGACATAATGTGCGAAGCTGGGACCCAGCCATCCACATAATGAACCCAAATCAGCCACAAATGACCCAAATTCTATTATATACAGCAATTCAACAATAATTGTAGCAATGACGACATGAAAAGGGAGTCAAGCACTATCTGTGCTTATGTGTTACGTTAACAATATATCAGATATACAAATTATTCTGAAAAAGTGTCAATTTGTAAATACGGAAAATAGAGTTGTAATAACATGCAAGAGTGACAAAGAGTCAAACAATATACCCATTAAAATAATTGCACAGAAATCACTTCATTGGACAAATAAAAGGCTGTAACTTCAAAGTGACGTAGGCGATTGTGTATGTTAACGAATTTGGCCATTCCGACCACGTTTGATGAAGATCAGATAAAGGCTTGATAAAGGATTTGTAAGTTAAAAAGCGTACAGACTGAGTGTTAATTTGGCAAAATTTGGCAATTAAAAGGCTTTTACTCCAAAGAGTCTAGGCAGGTCTACTGGTTACCAAGATTGGCGGAATTATAATGTACATGTATATGAATATTCTGATCATGTTTGGTGAAACTGTAATATTGGCAAATAGTTAAGGAACAACGTTTGGATTCGCACAAAGCCCGCCGCGGTCATTTAGTTAAAGACACTTCAAGCAAAGCATATGATACATGCTTTTTAAGATCTTGCATTTTATTCAAAAGCCGGATATTGGTATATTCGGAAACTGTATGTACCGTCTTTCTCTGAATATGGACTCTGTGTGTGTGGGGGGGGGGGGGGGGGGGGTGGAGGGAGGAGGCAACTACAAGGATTAAAATGTCCATTTCATATTGAAAAAGCTGGCATCAATAACTGTGCTAAACAAAATACATATATAACATACAGATGTATATATTTTACCTCACTGACGGTCTTAGTGAACCCTGGCCTGTAAAGTGTTCAAACCGAACACACTATTCAAATCTTGTTACGCTTGTTTTGCCAATATTTTTGAATTACTTTATTAAAACTTTTGAAATTTTACACACACTTGGAAAATATATATTTTAATATCATGTCAAAATTACAGCGAAACCTAGTTTTTTCTATCAAAATTATAGTTGTTTTTTTAAATACCTCAACCCATTTCTTAAAAGTCGCAAAAGGAGTTAGATAGATAGGATAGGATAGATAAATTGCATTTAGTTCATTCGCTCAAATTGTTATGGTTACTTGTAAATAAAATGTTTGTGTCGAACATTCCGATTACATAGATTAGTACGGTGATTTACTTAAATTGGTACTGTTTCCAGCACTGGATGCTGGAGACCTCCGTCGGCTCGACCGGAAATAGTTGTGACATAAATCCACGATAAATAAGTAAGACTTGTTAAATGTAATCTATCAACCTGTACACACGAATTTAAAGCGTAACCCCAGTGGGCACAAATAGCTTCTAGGTAACGTAAATTTTATTGTTTTAGTAATAGTACCTTGCTAGAAGTTTTGAACAATAAACTCAATTCGTTTGCCTGTAGTATCGACGCTGTGCAATGTACCATGGAAGTACCCGACGCATTAAAATTAGTCATAAAATAACAAACACCACAAACACTGCCTCAGAGCCACGCATCTGTATAGTTGACCCACAGCAAAAAGAAGCAGTAACGGAAAAATATTATAGACGGGTTGCTTCAAAAATCCAACGAGTACATCTTAATTATATGGAAAATACCGAAAAAAGGGGAGGAAGGGGTAGTGGGTAGAAAGTGGGGAGGAGTGTGGTACAAGGACGAATAATCAAAAGGAAAAGCTTCATTCCTTTATCACAGTTACCCTACAACGTAAACAACAGCAGCGAAGATAAAACAACACACACACACACACACACACACACACACACACACATGTACACACGCATACACACAAACAATGGGAAAACCAACAATTGGGCACCGCCTTAGGATTCCGGCAGCCAAAATAAAGGTAGACACGATAACTTATTCACAGCAGAATGAGTGGGGATGTCAAAGCAAGGGAGCGCATAGAGGGGGTGAGGAGAAAGAGGAAAGAAATGCCAACAACAAGCAAGACAACATACGCAACACAAAATCCAAGACGGACAGAAAACAAGTTAAAAATAGGGGCACCGCCTCGGTCAGTAACCTATATAAAGGAAACTGGAGCTTTAAACGCATGCCAACCTCGCACTTACCCAACCTTAAAGATTGCTGTTGTGCTAGTTAATAAATTCTGCAGTAAAAGATCTCTTGGAAGCAAAGAATGCAACAAAAACATAACAATAGCAGACGTGGTTTGATTTAGTCAGTTCATGACAGGTAATAAAATGTGCATGCTCAACTATCACGCCTCAAAGCACCGGTTTCAGCGAAACTCGATTACACATCTATTGAATAGACCAGAAAATATAACAAGCCGAAATTAAAACAAGATATTTTGTAATTCCGCAATGTGGTCAAGGTCACAAGTGGAGTTTAATGGTCAAATATTGCTATAATTGACCTTGTCATTGAATGTGGGATTTTAAAATAATTTGGCACACTTCTTCACCACCATGAGATGGCGTATCGCCCGCAACGCCTGTGTCAATATCTCAAAGGTTAAGGTCAGACTTGCAGTTTAAAGGTCAAATATGGCTATAATTGACCTTGTTCGGACAATAAATTTGTCATTGAATGTGGGATTATAAAATAACCTGACACAACTGTTTTATTTGGCACAAATGTTTGTCTCGGTGGGACAGAGTTTCGTGTGCAACTCCCAGTCCTTTTGACAGCCGGCAGGCTCGACATGTTGCCCTTGGGCATCTCGTTTTCAAAGTATATATGTCTAATACTAAGACCGCCCGTGCGATTATCACGGCTATACCCGAAACCGTGTGATTCTCACGCCGTTTTTTTAAGGATGTGGCTTTGATGCACACGCCCGATTTGATACGCGCCTGAATACCCAATTATTTATACCCGTTTATGCAAAAATCAATCCTGAATAATATTATTTATCATAATGGTATATATGTCTAAAGCTAAGACCACTCGTGCGATTATCACGGCTATACCCGAAACCGTGTGATTCTCACGCCGCCGCGTAGTTATCGCAAGATACGGAAACCTTAAGACAACTTTTAATATGAAATACTTTATTACTTTTCCCATTTTATTTTCAAAATATGTTGCTTTGATGCTCACTTTAGAGTTGCTACGCACCAGAATATTAAATTAATAAATAAATACCCCGCAAAAAATGCCTAGTACCCGCCCAGGCCCTGGATTTTTTTAATAGTTTATCAGCTCGTGGTTATGCATTTCAGTCCAATTTAGATGAAATATATTGAATAACTGAAACTATTTTAAAAAGAAAGGCAAATATTTTCATGAAAAAAAAACACTTTTTTTTTCAAGGTATGTGGCTTTGATGCTCACCTCCGAATTGATACGCGCCTGAATAGCCAATATTTTATACCCGTTGATGCAGAAATCATTCCTGAACAATTTTATGTATCATTTTGGAAAATATGTGTACAACTAAAACCGACCGTGCGATTATCACGGTTATACCCGAAACCGTGTGATTCTCACGCCGCCGAGTATTTATCACAATATACGGGAACCTTTTAAGACAAATTTTAATATGAAATACTTTATTAATTTTCCATTTTTTTAAAATATGTTGCTTTGGTGCTCACACCCGAGTTTCTTCACACCTGAATATAAAAAGAAAAAAATAAGCCATTAAATGCTGGAATTATTCTTGAAAAAATTAATACATCGTACTCGTATTTTATATATGTCTTAAACCAGGAAGGTCTAATATGTATCAGTTGTTCCAGCTTAGACTAACAACGTCCGTTCGATTTTAACGGCCGCCGAACCGCAAAAATGCTAAGTAACCGCCCTGCCCTGTTTATTTTAATGAATCAACTCGTCGTTAAACATTGATTTTAATGCACTACACGGAAAAAATCACGTCGAAATTAATTCCACAGGATGCTGTGTTGCCACGCAGATAATTGCTCAATACAGAATAATTATTTTCTTTAAATAGAAATAAATATATTTTCATCAAAATGCTATTACATTTTAGTGTGCACCCTTGCGATGGCCTCAAGCTACGCATCAGAAAATAAAGTTTTAAAAATAGATGCAGAAGTCTTTCTGAATCATTTTTGCATTATATAGGTATATCATATATACCTACAATTACGCCGCCTGCATAGACATTTATCGTGGTATACTCCTCACTAGCCGCCCCTGGATTTTTTAAAATTCGTATCAGTTACTAACCGCCCCTGGATTATCAAAGATTGTATCAGTTCATAATATTCGGTTTAAAAATAAATGTACGGACACGTGTTAACACTATTCTTAAAAGGTCTGAAACATTTTGTTTATGAAAAAAAAAAAACACTTTCCTTTTTCTTAAAACTATGTTGCTTTGATGCACACACCGAGTTGCTACGCACCTGCATATTAAATATCATTCCTGATAACCTTGTACGTGGTTTTTGTATATATGTCTAAAACTAACAACACCCGTATGATTTTAACATACGCTGTACGTCATATTTCTCTATCAAAAAGGCGTCAATTATAATCCGCCCCTGGTTTCTATAAAGACCTATTAGCTCATCATAAAACATTTCGTTTTATTGCAGTACACAAACATATTTATAATTGATTTCGAAGATAGATAGATTTCTTTATTTCTTTCAAAAAAGAAGAGCATGCAATGCTATAATTATGTTTCCACGCACATAAATAGTCCGCTTATACAGAGTATAATTGTTTCCCTTAAATAAACATTTTACCAAAATATTATTATATTTTAGTATGCACGCACGTGTTTTCCCCATCATTGTCCGCCCCTGGATTCCTAATATTCATGTCAGTCCAATTCAGATAAAATATTGAAACTATTCTAAAAAGAAAGACTTAATTATATTTATGAAAAAAAAATCCCATTTTTTTTAAAGTATGTGGCTTTGATGCACAACCCCGAATTGATACGTGCCTGAACACCCAATTATTTTATACCCATTGATGCAGAAATCATTCCTGAATAATTTTATGTATCATACTGGTATATATATCTAAAGCTAAGACCGCCCGTGCGATTATCACGGCTATACCCGGAACCGTGCGATTCTCACACCGCCGCGTAATTATCACACGCGTGGTAATATTACCACGCGTGTGATATTCACGCGACACCGGTTTCAGCGAAACTCGATTACACATCTATTGAATAGACCAGAAAATATAACAAGCCGAAATTAAAACAAGATATTTTGTAATTCCGCATTGGAATATATCCCTTAGCGTCGATAAACCTTACCATGGCAATAATTTTCATGCAATATATTCTAGCCAAATCAAACCTTTAAACATTATAAAATGTACCTTTTATTGGAAAAATTGCTGATAAATTCTAAGACATCTTCGTTACATTCGTCTAAATTTCAAACTCAAAATATTCATTTTGACAAAACACTACCAAAAATACAAAAAGTAATCAATCTTTACCTAACCGAAATTGCCACACCTTTTCGCTGTGTATCAGATTGAATGTCCTTTACAAAATATACAGATGCTGTTCAAAACTGAATATTCACCTGATAAGGGTTTGTCAATTTTTCTTATAAGAACAAACAAATAATCAAAATATTTGTTATACTGTCAAATATTCAACCTCCAGTGAAGAATGATAAGTTAACAATCACGTAAATAATGTGAAAACATGAGAAAATCGTGAATTGCAAGAAGAAAACGGGGAAAAATAACTACCCGGGAACTGGAGACAACAATAGCTAGCAAACGATGGAGAAACGTGAATAATTTCATATCTCTCTATCAAATCATGGTCAAACCGGGATTGGGGATTTTTTTTTCGCCCGCTACGCTTGCATAGGAAATTTTATTTGCTATAAAAAAATAATATGCATTTTTTCTCGCTCGTATGCTCCATAGGCATTTGTTTTTTTTTGGGTAAAACGATGCTTTTTTTTTTTCTCGCTACGCTGCACAATAAAAGTCCATAAGTTGATGAGCTCCTAAAAGCTTTTTATTTTTCGTTAATAAACTTGTAACCCCCCTCAAAAAAATCCTCAGAAATCGGGCTTAGAATTTTCCCTTCCGAGATACTTAAGCAAGAAAAGCTACGATCATTAAAAAAATGGATTACGTGCAGTTATTTGGTTTTTTTTATCATAAAAAATGTCCTTTTTCAAAATAGCCAAAAAAAGCACCTCAAACGCCAAGAATCACCGATGGGTCTATTTTTCAAAATGTTCCGGTGGGGTTGGGGGGGTGGGGGGGGGGGGGAGGGGGGGGGGGAGAGGGGAAAATGCCACGCCCTCCTAGTTGTTCTACTACAAAATTTTGCACCCCTTTCACCAAATCCTGTATCCCCCCAATTTTGTTTCCCCAACTAATTTTTAAAATCATAAAGAAGGAACTAAAACATAAATTACTTATTCTGCAAACCAACGGGGGTTTCCGGTATCTTTACCGGAGTGGGGAAAGTCCCTTTTTGCAAACCCGACGGGGATTTCCGGCATTTTTACCGGTGCTGGAAAAATCCTCTACAACCCCCGGGGGGTAAAAATGACCTCGTGCTTTTAATGGTATTACGAAAAAAAAAACTTTTATGTAGAAATTTAGTATTATTTATATTTTTTTTCGAAAAAAAAGAATAAAAAATCCAATCCTTCAGTTCCTCTTTGTTTGATATATTTTTCTCGTTCAAAAAAACTTTTTTTTTCAAAAATTCTAACGTTTCGCTGGGAATGAAAAAAACAAACCCGGGAAAAAAACATGTTTTTTGTCTTTAAAACGTCAGACTCTTTCTGTTTTCGGGCGTTGTTTCCCCCGCTTTTTTAAATACGTGCTTAAAAATATTCTAAAAAAAAAAAGCCGTTCGAAATGATTTAGTTTAAATTTTTAAAATTTTTAATCGGTAGCAAAAAAAAGATTCTGTCACTATAAAAAGGTGCAGATGGGAAATCCCGGGTCCGGGGAACTGTTTAGGGGGTAACTGGGAGGAACCCCCGTTTCCGCCTAAACAGTTCCCCGAGGCGGGAAAATTCCCCTCGCACCTATAAACCCGTGAAAGAATCTTATAATCTTACCCCCGGGGTGGGGTAAATGATCTCGTGCTGTAAATGGTATAAAACTACTATATGTAAAAAATTTTTTTTAGTAATTTTAAAATTTTTATTTAAAAAAAAGGAAAAAAAATTCAAAACCTGACAGTTTCCCCTTTTTTTTTTCTGAAGTATATTTTCCCATTCAAATCACGATTTTTTCAAAAATGTTAAAAATTACTCTGAACTGGTAAAAAAAAAACCGGGAACTAAACATTGTTTTGTTTTGAAAAGCATACTTTTTCCCCGTTTACAGACGTTGGTTTCCCCCCGCTTTGTTTAAATTCTGCCCTAAAAATATCTGAAAAAAAAGCTTTTTATTGATTTTTTTTTCATTTTATTTTTTGAAAAACCCGGTATCAAAAAAAGTTTTTACCCCTGGTTTTAGGTGCAGATGGAAATATCCCCTCTCATAACCCTCGAGGGCCCGGGTATTTTATTGCCCTACAACCAGGAAAGAATTTATAATATCGTTTTTAACATTTGACATAGACAATTTTTGCTTTAATGCGAATGATTGCGGTACATGTACCCACATACGAATTTGAACTTTTTATTGTCTGCCGCCCTGTTTTCAGGTTTGGTTAGAATCCTGACTTAAACACTCGAATATCACTATTAAGGGGCTGGGGTTTTAAACCTTTAACCGACCGGTTCTTTATGTAAAAAAGAGGCAGTTGATATAGTACTTGATTTTTAGGGAAAGTGTTGGGGAAACGCCATCTGACATGCTGAAAAAGTGTTTAAATGGGTTAAACCCAAAAATCAAAATTAAGTCCTCGGTGTCTTTTTCTTTTAATGATATATAACAGGAGCTTCCCATTCACCATTTTAATAGCTAGTTCCTCGTTTTCAACTTTACCACACGTACCCGGTTATTTTAAAACACTTGTACCTATTTAGTCTTTACACTAACTCCCCGTTTTTTTGGGAAACACACAATTCCACATTTCGTCATAACAAAACCCCCGGGTTGTTACACATTCACCTCAGTTGGTTTAAAACACAAAATTCCCCGCTCTGAATGTGAAAAACCCTCATTGCTTAACAATTGAAGATAGCTTTAATCTAAGCCTCAGATAATTTTAAGTCATAAGAATAAGATTTTGATAGAAATATGATAACTGTAGCTACAGTAATAAAGAAGTTCCATTGGTAGGTTTATAGCTTACATCCCCGTTTGGGTTTTGCGTTTACATGTACGTGTGTGTGTGTGTGTGTGTGTGGTGCACGCGTTTGCGTGCTGGGGGGTTCGTTTTGAGGAGGCTGCGCTTTTGGTGCGTGGCATTCCCTGTTTGATATTTTTCTTTGTTTTTATAAGTAATGACCGTTGGCTTTTCTTACTAGGTTGTGCAGTTGTTCACGAAATTTCGTAATTTACTGTTTTAGATTTTTTAAAAGTTTTCCCAAAGCTATCGACATTTATTTCTGTTTGATGCTCCCTACCCGGGTATATAGATATAAGGGTTTGCAGTTGAGCTCATACTGAATATGTCGGAGAGAAACGTTCCACTTTCGGCTGTCTACGGGAACAGTTTCTATTCAACAGAACAGATCGATATTATGTTACCTTAATAAATAGGCTTACGAGTTGTTATATTTTCTGATCCTTCGGGATCATTGATTTCAATACATTTAGATTTGAAGATTAAAAACTGCTTATTAATAAGCCGGTGTTAGGGGGCGTGGGCAGTGTTGCATTTTCCATTACTGCTCATGAACAGACTCATGAACAGACTCAGTCAGACCGAATCTGCAATTTTCACTGTTTGCATTGTTTTTCCCTGCTTCCGAAAGGGGTCTACTTTTCAGATGATATTTACGGCACCCTGCAGGTTTCGAACTTATTACAGTCTTATTACATGAATCCACTGGTGCAAAAAATGTTTATTGGTTCAAGTACAGATACTTTAAACCACAGGAGATGAATATTTTATAACTGATAGGGGCATGGTCATTTTTAAATTCAGATTTTCATACATAAATAAAGAAATTCATTGTTTCAGATGAGGGCTATACGGCAAGCAGTGGCCACTAGCTACATCATCGTGTCCATGCTGTCACCAAAAGTCAAACAATCGAGACAGCAAACAGGGTTGGAAGCAACCACTACTAACTCCAGTGTTACTAACAGTGTAACTGCACATAAGTTAACACGCACAGTGGACACAAAAATGCACCAGCTAAATATAAGGGACGTAAGGAAACGCAACATGATTCAGTTGTTCCACAGGTACACGTTGTAGTTATAAATTATTATCAATTTCATTTATAAGTTTGTTTTAACAGGTACGCATCATATACATTACCGGGACTTCAAGTGGCCAGTCGTTGGCTCCCCAGAAATAAATATTATCCATTTCGCCAATGAAATAATTCTCCATTTCGGTGTAGTTAAAAATTATTATCCATTTCAGTATTAGTTTGTTAGTTACAACATTACTGGGAAATTCGCGCAGCCGTCGTTGGCTACCCGGAAATAAATATTATCCATTTCTTCAATGAAATTATTCTCCATTTGGTTGAAGTTATGAATTCTTACCCATTTAATAATATACACTCGTTTAAGAAACTACTGCTGTCTGCATTTTTTTTTCATATGGATACAGAAGACGATCATACTACTAGTCCGTGGTGAATGCAGTCATTTTTGCAGTTCTAAACTAAATTTTGATTGGTCTATTCGCTCGAATTCTAAATTTAGAATCGGGTCAACGAAAATACACGTTGAGCGTGTAAATTTACACGGTGAGCGTGTAAATTTACACGCTTACCGTGTATTATGGTACCGCTCGAGCGATTTCAGACTTTTGACCCAAATGGTACGTCATACATTTAGGTATGCATCAGGATGTAAGGCTTCAACAGATAAACCTAGTGGAGGCTCAATAAAATGACTTTGATCCATATGAACCTTCATACAGTGATGAGGGAAATGAGGATTCAGAATCATTCTGACGGTCAGAGGAGAAGTTGGGCAGTCTGTAGGGGAAGCGATTAACCACTATTCTGGGACATTGTTTCTGGAGGTAGTAAGCCTCTATTAGTTGAACCGATTTCGACAACTATTCAGTCTCAGATACCGCGTAAAATTCAGAAAAGTATTTGGGCAAACAAGTACATAGATCTGGCAGTTTTATTACAATTACAAGATTCATACTACAGTCAAAACAACAAATTTACCCTTCATGTTGATCATTTTAATCATTTTACTTTTGTTCCACAGTAAAGATCAAGAAAAATCGCTTCGATCGAAATGTGGACCACAGCTTTTTGCGGTTTTGCGAAATATATTCGGTTAGGTATCCCGATGAAACTCTTGCTTTGAGGAAATACGCAGAGATTGTTAGGGATCTCGCACGCAGGCATTCGGGCTTGGCATGGCAGCAGTATGACATGCAGTTCCGATTGTTGAGGGAACAGGATGGGTTTCCTTGGGATAGGTTACACACAGAATTCTGGTTAATGGCCTCTTGCCAAGGTTCGCAACCTTTTCGTTCCTTTCGGAATTACCAACAGGGGGTGGGGAGAGGGGTCGGAGGGGGACCCCGCAACACACAACACAGAAATAAATTTCGGCAACGGATTTTCCCCAAAAAAAAAACATGCTGGGTGTTCATTAGTAGATGGGGCAACTGCAATTGCACAGGATGTCGTCATCCTCACATCTGTGGGTACTGGAGGGGTTAACACCATGCCGACGCATGTTCTTTCAGTAGTAAAGAGCAGGCCGCAGCAGCAGGACCAACTGTCAATTCAAAGTCTGTCCCTTCCTCTTTTAGGCCAAACAAAAAATGAAGTGGTTACACCAGTTAAAATCGAGAAATTACAGTTTCACTTGCTTGGTCACCAACACTATGGGTATTTGGTTAAAGTTTTTTCACATGGAATTGATATTGGTTACATTGGGTCCTAGACGTCCTTATGAATGCAAAAAATTAAAATCTTGCTACGAATTCCCTTCAGTTATACAAGAACATATTGAATCGGAGTTAGCATTGTCGCGCATTCAAGGTCCTTTCAACGTAAAACCTTTTCCCAATTTTCAGTTAAGTCCAATAGGTTTGGTTAAAAAGAAAACTCCTGGTCAATATCGATTTATTCAAAACCTAAGTCACCCAAAAGGTAACTCCTTCAACGACTTCATTCGGCCAGAATTAGCTACGGTCAAGTATATGCCATTCGATTATGCAGCATTACTGGTCCGACAGCTGGGCCAAGGTTGTTACATGGCCATAACCGATATTGCAAATGCTTTCAGAATCATTCCTATCCGACCATAGGACCATGAATAGTTTGTGGGGATGCATTTTATTACAAGGTATGTCTGGTTATGGGTAGCTCATCGTCATGTGCCATTTTTGAAATTTTTAGTTCAGCAATTCAATGGGTTGCACAGGCTGAACTGCAGATTCCACACATGGTTCATATTTTGGATGATATTTTGCTCTTAGTTAAGACATATGGCGATTGTCAAAAGGCACTTTCAACTTTCTTACAATTTTGTGATGAGGTGGGTATTCCAGTTAAAGCCGAGAAAACGGAGTATCATGCCCAGGTCATGACTTTCATAGGTTTAGAGCTATATTCGGTTAAGATGGAAGCCAGATTACCTAATGATAAATTGTACAAACTACGCACACTCCTGCAACAGTATATAAAGCGTAGGAAGGTCAAACTAGTGGAACTGCAATCCCTACTTGGTTTACTTAATATTTGTTGTAATGTTGTCTTTCCAGGGTTGTCTTTTATGCGATCTTACTAAAAATGTTAAAAATGTTAAAAAAAAAACTCGTACATCTCACTGACAGCAGAGAGTAGGCGGGACATTCGGGCCTGTCAACTCTTCATTTCACATTTCAATGGTAAAAAACTTTTGTTGGATTTCAAGTGGGTGACAGATAAAACGTTACACCTGTTTACAGATGCAGCAGGGTCTTTAGGTTATGGGGCTATTTATGGCTCACACTGGTTTTTCGGAAGCTGCTCTTCTCATCTGGTACATCACCAGATTACATTTAAGGAATGAATTGTTTCCAATTGTTCTTTCCTTAGATATCTGGGGTCCGCAACTGATGAATAAATGCATTATTCTTCATTCAGACAATGGAGCTGTGGTATACACTATCAACAAGCAATCTAGTAAGGATAAATATAAATGTACTATGGTTCTAGTAAGACGCCTGGTTTTAGCATGCATGTAAAACAATATTCTTGTGAGAGCCGGTCACATCCCGGGTAAGGCCAATGCCTGACTTACTTTCCCGTTTACAGATAGACAAGTTCCGGGCTTTATCCACAGCAGTGGACGACATTTGGGTAAGAGTGAGATTGGGTGCGCACCATAAACCGGTTTAAGCTCCCCAGTGGTGCTTTTGCCACTGACCGTTCCAAGGCGGTGCCCCACTATGTTCCTTTGTTTGTTCGCTTTGTCTTAATGTGTTGGCTTTGTGTGTGCGCGTGTATGTGTGGACGAAATTCAAACATTCCAAGAATGCAGCCACCCAAACAACATTCCAAACATTACTTGGTCTACTTTTGATGTAAAATGTGTGTAATATGCAAAGAATAGATATAAGAAACCTTACTGTGACCAACTGCAATAAAAATACCAACAAAACGTTTAAAACCGGTGGCTATACTTATACAATATTCCGTTTTCAATGCGTTTTGGTCAGTGAGATTGCTTCTATTGTCACACATCAAGGTTTAATTAAGACTCCGGTACTTCTAGTAAGACAGTGTCTTTTGATCTTGTGATCCTGGGCTGCTTCTGAGGACTGAGACTGAGGAAGATTGAGTAGAAACTTTTATGCATGAGTATGTATTTCATATTGTACTATTTTTAATATGTATTTTATATTGTACTATTTCGCTGCAAGCCAAATAGGGCTCCATCTATACAGGGGTAATCTTACTATGATCGGATGTTCTAGTTATAATGCGAGCTTCTGTGTTTTGTACATGTTGTCGTTTTTGCAATACGGTGAATACTAGGTAGGAAAGCTAATGCTAGGTAGGAAAGCAATTCGTAAAGTTGTTGACTGCATCACAGGCTTGATACCATCTGTTCTGACCTACTATATGCAGTTGTGGATATACACCCCTGCAAACAGAGTTGTTAAAGTCTAACACTGCCTGGGATTCATCTATTCCTTACATACATAGTTGCAGAGTCACTGGGTTTCTTCAACATGGGCCTGGAATTATGCTATGATAACAACAACAACAACAACAATACACTATTCACAAAGTTTACTTTTACAATTTAACAATTTAGCAAAACAAATACACTTGAAAAACGGAAAGAAAAAAGAGCATTAATATATCAAAATGCGCCCCATTTGTTCATCCGTCAGGCACTCGTATAGGTCAATAATTCATCTATAGATTCCTCTGTCCAAAACATATTTTGAGAGATCAGGGCGACACAACTGTAACTGTATATCAATAAAGAATTAGATACAGATGTTTCGCGCTGAACGCTCGATTTGTCTAAATATATATAAGCACAGGTTCAATTTAATTATGACATTGTCTTGTGAACTTTCAGCAATGCCTTTTTAATTTTCATATGGATGTGTTTTTCAAAGACATAATTATTTTCAGAATATTGCCTTGAATTAACATACGATTTTAAGGGAACATACTGTGACATCGAAACTGCAACCTCACATTTGCAGTTATATTTTTAAGTATAGACAGTAAACTTTCAGAAGGGAATATTATGTACATGGTAATTTGTTCAAGTTCTTGTAACTATTCCGCTCCGTCTCGGAAAGTTGGTATTACGGTAAGATTTTTTTGTTAAAAACAGCAGAAAAGACCGAAGCTTCCGAATACCATAGAGGGTTTTCTCCCCTTTTGCGCAAGCGAATACACTCACTGACAAGCTGAGAACCAGTTATTGCAATTATTAAATTTATTTTATATCTACATTTACAGCATTACATGCTCATCGTTACATACAAACAAAACCATACATGCACACAGTTATGTGAACAAATAAAGGAAAGCATAATATTAAAATATTATCATCTACTGCAAATATCGCTGTTCATTTGATCTTAATTATTTAGCACTTTCACTTTTGTAGGATTTAACAACTGAGTGAAGTTTAACATTCTTAGTGGTCTATGGTAATATCTAAGAATATATTGTGCTCTAAATAAGGCATTCATGTTCAGAGTCTTTACATTGACAAAACATTTTCTGTCGTTTCTATCTATATTTCTATGTCTACCATCTTCAATAGAACGCTGGTGCGAAGACAGATGTAATTACGCTTTTTCTTAAACTATAACCTTTCATTTTGCGAGTATATTCTGAATTCTGAAATGCTGTTTATCCTTTATATAATTATTATACATAAAAAAATTCTTGGAAATAGAAGATATTACATGAGTGTCTTTTCATATTGAATTTATTAAACGAGTTGAATAAAATGATAAAATGCGAGGCTCTGTCGAGCATTTTATTAAATTTATTCAACGAGTTTAATAAAATTCAATATGGAAAGTCACAAATGTAATATTCTTTTTATCACATGTTAGTCTTTCCTGTCGAAACATCGAAAAGTCTACTTTCTTTTACTATATAAATAAGTCAATTTGACCAACGTTTCCAATACTATAAACGACGTAGACGGCAAAACTTTATTACACTAGTGTATTATCGTTTTTATTTAATGGCTTTATTACACTCCCGCGACGTCAAACATGTGATAAATATCTATACTTCATGACAGCTAGTGTTTTATAATAAATCCCTAACTTGTAAAGCCAAATTAATAGTATTATTATTTTCAGCATCATATCTTGAGACATCATTTATAGTGCTTAATAAAATACAGTTATTATTCTTTTCAGCGTATAACTTTAAAAATATTTGACAATTCTAACCTATCACACTATACATGTATATAGTGGGTACCTATCAATTCCCCATATAACGTAGAACTTCACGGAGGCATGTTATCATTTTATAGCCTTTTCATAAATGTTCTAAGTATTCGTTCTATCAAAACCCCATACATCCCAAAGAGTAATTTAATACAGATGCTATATATAAATCAAATTAATTCAACATAATGTTTACAGATACTTCGAGAATGGAGAATAACGACCACGCAGCTTTTAGTGTTCTGCTAGCGTTTTAGTGGCGGTCAAAAAAGATCTACCACTGAAGAACCATTTACAAGCAAGTAATTTAACATTAAACAGATTCCAATTCTTCACCATCATCATAAAAAATGTATATGTGTCATTTTCAATAATCATTCCATCTTTTCAGAAAAGCTAGAACTTTCTTTCTTTTATCAATTAATTATCACAACTGTTTAATGAATTGTGTAGCCTTGGTGCCGTCTTTGGGAGAATTCCGGCATTATCAGCAGAAAGCAATAAATATATTATTAGTTGATCTATTGTAAATCAAGAGCTATTGTCGTTTTTTAAAAACATTACTATATCATTTATAAACAATGAAAATAGTACCGAAAAATCATATCCCCTTGCAGTATTCCCAAACCATTGATATTGTGCATATATAAGATATTGGTTTAATTGAGTAAAGCCCCACTGAAAGTACTATAGCGGTTGCCGTATAGCAAATCAAAGTCGCAACATATTAATCTGATCCAGACGTGATCCGAAATATTTAAGTGGGTGACCACGGTTGCCGAAGCTTGGTCAGGGTGTGTGTTAACTCCATGTCCGTAAAGCTTGGCAAGTACAATCCCATTCTTCCGAATTTCTGCCTTAAAAGATGAGGTTAAGGGTACGTTCTCGCTTAGAATAGACACCGAGAAGATATACATACCGGCTACTGGAGCATCGAACTTGCCATTGCTGGCTTGGTAACCATTTCCTATGTTAAGCATGACTGTTCCAAATATAATTCTATTATGGAAATTCACAGAAGGATATTCTATCGTATCAAGAACTGCGTGGAATATAACCCTCTTGTGCACTTTCTTCATTGATTCTGAAAACAAAAATAACAGTTACCGATAAATATATCCTAAATGTTGATTTTAGTTTATCATAAGTATTTGCCGGCTTATTTTTAGAACGGCTTATTTTTCAGTCTTGCCTTATTTTGGAGCCCTTCTTTTGGCGTAAGTGTCTTTAAAATCATGAACATCTTATGCGTCTGTCACGGAAAAGAAGGCAAGTGCGATTATATTTCAGATCTTGTCAATGTTTATCTGAATACTTAACTTTTGTATTTTCATGATTGTAATTTTACATGAAGTATTTAGTTTGAAATTGACAGTGACATATATTAGGCCAAGACAATGTGTGTAATGTCTTAATATTTTATTGAATTACTGTTGCAGTATGTACAGAAATCAGTGTATTTAGTTAAATTTCAATATCATTTTGTTTCTACAGTGTAAGATACTTATTTATCTATATATTTTTGAAACTGACTGAATTATATTAGTTTACAGATGAAGTTGTCAAAACACATTTATTCAGGAAGGACCTAAAATGTCCACCTGAAAACTTGTAGTATAGCTGTATATTACCTGTATTATAAGTCTTAGAATGATTATCATGAAGTTTTTGCGGGTGATAAAAAAATCAGCTCATTAGGTAATGGTGAGTCCTTAATTTGTGACCAAACAATGACATACATACATCCCCATAGAAATCTATTCTGCAGAATATGTGGACAACGTTAATTTTCCAACCCTGCAATCTTCCGGATCCTTTATCACTCTGGTGCATTATATTGGTATATATGTCTAAGTCTATCAGTGCCCGAGTTATTATTACGATCATGTAATTTTCACGCCGCCTCTTGGTAATTACACGCGTAATATTTCTAGATTAGTTAGGTATCATTTTATGGTTTAGTTTTATTTTCGTATGATACGCCCATAGATCATGGCTTACACTCTTAGCATAACAGTAAACATCCAACATGGCGTAATCTTCGGCAAATGATTTCTTATTGCGTCGATTTATAAATGTTTAATACAACGGTTTTGTGTGAATGAGCCCGCAAATGGTCAGTTTGCAATCGACATCAAAAATACAGAAAACCTGATGACGTTGTTGAAAAATGCATCCTTTGAAGTAAACACTTGCGAGCTGAAACTGGCCGAAAACATTTTTTGTTTAGAGTATTAACTTTACCATTCGGCATTTAAAAAGAAACAAAGAAAACGACAAATAAAATGTTTGTTGAAACTGAATTACTCACGAATTTCGCTGAGTAGTTTTTGTATCGTTTCTTCCATGTTATTTACTCTAGTTATCAACTGGTTCATTGTTTTATTTTCTCTCGTATCGCTAATATCGAAATGCCTTGTTTCGTCAACATCGATATCTTCTCTTGTATCGCCAACAGAGATATCTTCTTTTATATCGCCAACGGAGGTATCTTCTCTTGTATCGCCGACAGTTTTACACGGTTCACGTTTGGTTTCGTCGTACATTTCCATCAACTCTAAAATGTATTTTTCATCATTAAACAATGCGATTCATGCTTCATTCCCATCTCATTTTTATCTAAAAATTATATGAACTCGTAATGACACTCGGCAATTTCCGTGTGTGTACGTATTATTCCTAGGCAATCCGGCATTCTTCGGAAGTAATTGTAGCTCAAGGAGAACATTTAACTTTCCGTAAAATACCGGAGAATGCCGAAAGTACACACGGAGAGTACGTGGTTTGCCGACTGTCACTACAGTTCCATTTCCCTTGATTTTACAGAAAAAAACTTGTATGAAATAAAGGGAATTCCGTTCACATACTGTTTTTATTACATATTTACTACCAAAGAGAGTTTTGAAAAGGAACGAGTTTATAAAAGTAACCATATTGAATTAGAATCATTCAAGTAAGAAAAAAATGTACATCAAACATACCTTGTGTCAGGTCGTCATGACTATTGATCAATCTGGCGGGTATAAACGCCGGGAAGGCTAATATGAACAGACAGATCATTGACCACATACTGCAGGAATATGTAACACCTGTAAAATATAACATGACTTATTTGTCATTAATCTCCATAGCGCAAGTTAATGTTTGTAGTCTCCATAATGCAAGTTAATGTCAGTATTTTCGATAACGCAATTTAATATTAGTAATCTCTATAATGCATGTTTATGTCAGTAATCTCGTTAACGCAATTAATTTAATGTCAGTAGTCTCCTTAACACAAGTTGATAGCAATGATCTCGATAACGCAAATAATTTTAGCAATCCCCATAACGCAAGTTAATGTCAGTAATATCCACAACGCAATGTCAGTAGTCTCCAAAACTAATGTTAATGTCAGTAATCTCTATCATTACACAAGTTTATGACAGTAATCTCTACAACGCAAGTTAATGTCAGTAGTCTCCATAACGCATGTTAATGCCAGTAATCTCTACAGCGCAAGTTAATGTCAGTGATCTCTATTACGCAGGTTTATGTCAGTAATCTCAAAAACGCAAACTAATGTCTGTAGTCTCCATATCACTAGTTAATATCAGTGTTTTTCGTAACGCATGTTAATGCCAGTAATTGCTTTTTGGGGATATTCTTTTTCAATCTCGCTTGTAATACGTTTTAAGAAATCTTTTTTTCATTACAATAATTTATAACATGTAATACTTGATTATCTAAGGGAAAGCTGTTTACTAATGTTAACAAAACTTGTTGCGACCCTTTTGCTATAATGTCAGTGATTGTTAAGGTGCAACTGCGTTAAATGGCAACTCGTGTGTTAACTGATAAAACTGACAAAGTTTCTAGGTTTTCAGAAATGAAATGTAACAAAAGATGTTGACATACGAAATAATTACAACTAAAGTCAAAAGATTACTTTGAAATTTTCGGATTTATGGAATCATAGGGCAAATATCCCAAAAATAAGTAGACTGCCATATATATAGTTTATCAGACCATATGATAGAATATAGATGCGAGAAGTTTGATTAAAATCTACAACGTTGAATATTTCTACATGCAAAATGCCATCAGAATTTTGACTTTCCCGTAGGCTCTCATTTTGATGACTTGCTTGAAGTCCAGTTTTTCTAAATAAGTATAGAAAAAAGTCAAGTCCGCGATCCTATCATTTTTATGGCTGAATTTTCTTAGTTTATATAATTATGTTGTTTTGAAAACTTGATCAATGTTTAATTAAATTCTACATCGTAGTATCTTTTTATTCAAACGTGCAGACCAACGTAAGGTTGATCCGTGAGAACACTCGGCAATTTCCGTCTCATTACGTATTATCGTTTGGCAATTCGGCATTTTCGTATAAAAATGTAACTCAACGCGAACATTGCTTTTTTTTTTTTTTTTAAAAAAAAGATGAATACAGGAATCACATGCAGAGAATACATTGGTTGCCGACTGTTACTACATAAAGGAATTTATATTTTAAAACAAGATAATTCTTACCTTTTAGCTGAATATTTATTGTAAGTAATCAAGTAATGATTTACTATTATGCAAAACTATGTTTATATAGTGTTGATAGATGACTTTACTTGTAAAGACCTTTATTCCTCGAATTTAGTCAGGCCACGTTCACACGCTTGCGATTTTCTGCAAGTTTGATAGTATATAGTGCAATATTACAGCAAATTAAACATCTTGAGGTTATTTATTTGTCTTGCATCAGTTCGATACTATGTTTGATGCTAAACTTTTGCAGTCTTTTTTCCTTGGCAATCAATCCTATGAAATTATTTATGTTAAAATGTGAAAAGTGTTTGTTGAATATAATACATATATTCATTTCTGGTGTACCATTAACTATTAAAACGGGTGCTTACCAAAACGATACTGACTGAATGGCGAACAATGCAGATCTTGATAAGACTGCACGGATGTTCAGACTGATCATAATCTACACTGGTCGAAAAGCAGACTCAATCGTGTGTGTCTGTATGTAAGCTTACTTATTATATACCTCTATAAATTCTGTAAAAAAATCGGCTTGTATTTCACAATTAGATATGAACAGACGGGAAAAATCCGTACTGTACCTTTTAAATTCCGTATTGTACCTTCACTTTTGTATGCAGCCGGTGTAATGAAGTATTTCGACCCCCATAGAATAACGACCCCCCTCCCACCCCCCGGTCATTATTCTATAGAAAATGTGACTCCTTTTCATGTAAAATATTGACTCCCCTTATAAAAACTGACTCCCTTTGAAAACTCTATAGAATAACGACCCCCGGTCATTATTCTATAAAAAAACTGACCCCTCCAAGTAAAATACTGACTCCCTAAAGATGACTCCCTTCGAATCTCATAGAATAACGACCCCGGTTATTATTCTATAGAAAAAGTGACTCCTTCCATGTAAAATACTCACTGCCGAAATTACTACATTCGAACTCTCATACAATATCGATTCCCGGACATTATTCTATTTAAAAAAAGTTACCGTCTTTCCGTGTAAAACACCGGCTCCTAAAAAGACTTTCGACGATAATATCTATTAAAAAGTGATCCCCACCAAACCTAACGGACAATTTTACTAGATCTACAACTCATATACCCTCCATTGCCAATAGTTAACATTTTGATTGTACTACTACTACTGGTGCCGCTACTTCTATTGCTATTACTACATGCACTTCTTCTTCTTCTACTACTACTACTACTACTACTTCTACTACTACTACTACAACTGCTACTACTGATACTACTATACCTGCTTCCACTAATACGTCTTGTATATCTACCTCTTCTTCTCCTGCTGCTGTTGTTGCTGTCACTTATTCCTCTGCTGCTGCTGCTGCTGCTGCCACTGCCACTGCCACTACCACTACCACTACCACTACCACTACCACTACTACTACTGCTACTACTACTTTCTATTGTTGCCGCTACCGTACTTTACTGCCACTGCTAAGTATTGCAACTTCTATTAATACTAAGTTCTGTGCTAGCAGTTTCTTGTGCAGTTTTCTTCTGAAGATTTACTTCATACGGAAGTTTGCAGGGATTATTGACACTGGTGTGTTTTGTGAACGTATTGTGAATTGTTATTTTCCTGAAAAAAATGTATACACCAAGATACAGCGTCTAGAAATAGAATCCCTTTTCCCGTTGCAGAATGCTCTGATTTCTGTGTCAAGTGATGGTATCTGGGGCTAATGGTCAAACGGAAGGACGGACGGACAAGGGCAAATCTATATGCCCCCCTCCCCCGAGTGGGGTCATAAAATGCAGCAATTAGGCCTTAGATACACGAGTTATCACTAAATTTGACCAAATGACCGGGGGTCGTTTTTTTTATGGGAGTCAATATTCTTCGTGAGGTTCAGTTTACTTCACGTGGGAGAGTCATAGTACTATGATCTGGAGGTCATAATACTATGACCGGGGGTCACTTTTTCTATAGAATAATGACCGGGGGTCATTATTCTATGGGGGTCGAAATACTTCATTACACTGGACTACTTTCATTAATATGCATGACCTGACACAATTCTGTAAATAGCACATTTTAAAAATTTCTCTTAGTTCCATCTTAATAACGATACACATTCGTTCAATAACAAAACAACAAATAAAAAGGTAGAGTTTATAATAAAAGGGTCATTATAACATTAACTAGATCTGGGATTTTGTATTCGGCTCTCGTGGATTTTGCAAGGTCGGTCGTGAGATCCGATCTAACCCTATTTTATAGTCGCCACCGGTGACCCAGAAGGCTGTTAGTAGGAAGATAGTACTAGTTACAGAAAACGCTCCAATTCCAGAAGCTTCCCTGGTTCTTTAGGTGCAAAACATACACGGGACTCTTATCCCAATGTTAGAAAATCTTATTTGGAGGAGCGGGGACTCGAACTCATGACACCTGGCTTCGTAGTCAAACAGTGTTACCACTGGACCACCGCGTCCGCTCTAATCAATCGCGTTCAGCATGAAAAGGGTTAAAAAGGATGCGGAATGCCGAACTCATATACGCAGAAATACGTAATCTAACGAGAATTATCGACTGTAATTGCAGGTCCACTTCCGGTTCGAACAGGATGACCCGCCTTTTTGAAATGTTTATGCTTTTATTTAGGTATGACTGATTATTCTCGAAAGATATACTTATTTTCTAAAATAGATTTTATCAAAAAATAATTTTAATGATAAATAAATAAATAAAACCAATGCATGTAAGTCTTATAACTTGTTACTCGATATAATGTACTGCTGTTTCTGTTTGTCGACATAACATAGAAATAATGATTCTGTTATCATGTGCTTTATATGTTATTAAACGCTTTATGTGAACAGGGTCTAACATATTTGATATCCTTCCCTATAATCCTGGTTACATACTTCAAATTTAAATTGAGTAATTATGATCACATACACAATTGAAGTCAGAATTGTGAATAATCGATATTGATCAAGTAAACATCCGAATAATTATTATTACGCTATCTATTACGCATCAGCTTAAGGATAGGCTATACACAGAAAACTCTCTAAATTTGAGCGTCGGAACACAGCGAAGCTTTCCATATCGAGCGAATTATGTGGTCCCGAAAATTATCCTTCTTCCTTTACCAGAAAAAAGGAAAAATACCTACTTAATTCGGAACACCTCTATTCCAGAAATCAAACAACTTTCCAGACAGAACGTATGTCTTTAATATAAACACCATGTTAACCAAACAAACAACTTCCTTTAATCATGTTAAGGGAAATTTACTTTGTCCATTAAGACATAAACGTTGTTATCTGATTTAGTAATAACTAGTAAACAAAATAAGGATTTTAAACGTAATAGGTTTCCAGTGAAAGAATTTTACAAGATGTTTTGGGTCTGAGTTCATGTTAAAAATGCTTCGCTCGCTACAAATTATTTCAGATTTATTATTACTTAGACAAGATTAAGAGACAGCCTAGATCGCTCTGAAGCTCAAATAGTTGTTTTTGAAAATTTGGAAATTAAAATAGCCTTGTTTGTATGTAGAACAAAGTTCATATCTAGATCTTCCGACTGTTTCATTTCAAATAAATTTGATAATTTTTTTCGGAGGTAGTAAAACCAAAACTCAATCAGCCTGAAACTAAGATGAAATAACGCATGCATATTTTCTATATTGCTCCAAGTTATATGGATAAGCTATTGTTTTTTATTTTTCAACATTCTTTGACAGAATCTACTTATTTACTGTAGACGGACTGTCGGTCGGGGTTTGGAGCGAAACACAAGTCTCGAGCGGTGAAGCAGCAACTGACCGTCTCATGCTGTGCTGTGCGTTTTATCCTTGATACCCTGCATGATATCTCTGTTTTCCTACCTATACAGAAAAAATAGCTTCCCCCCCCCCCCACCCCCACCTCCCTCCCCCATTTGTTCTTTTGCTAGTAATTTGAAAATTACTGAACGTACAATTTTGAAATTTAGTTTACGCATAGAACATTATGCTGTTGGTATGTTCTCACAATTTCAAAGAAATCAAATCATGCTATCAAATAAATTTGCTTATTTTGTGGCTTCAACTCATCTTTGAAAAGTCACAAAATAGCAAATGGCGGGTTACATTTGTATATTCTCGTTTGATTGCTTTAAAATAGACAGTTTCCCTATTCCACGGTCTTGATGACCATGATGAGTGGTGACTGATACAAAACAGCTATTTCACTAAATTAATATTGATCTCATTTGAAACCCTATGCTTTGAATTTAAATATGGTGTGCAAAATAATGATTATAGAACCTCTTTTCTTTTGACAACTTGAGACACTCGACAAATCATCGAATACAGTTTAGGGCGGCAACACTGTTTAATGTATAAATAATATTGATGTAAAGCAAAAAGGCAACGTACTTCAACTTCTTTGTTCTTACACCATGTATACGTTCAAAGCTAAAATATTGAAATCATAAAAGAGAAAGCAGAGCTTTCAGGCTATGCTGTATTTCCTCGTCCTATAGAAATGAATGAAATAGAGAGATACTGTCAATGATTGAATGAAATACAGAACTACTGTCAATGACTGAATGAAATATAGAGCTACTGTCAATGACTGAATGGAATACAGAGCTACTGTCAATGATTGAATGAAATACAGTCAATGATTGAATGAAATACAGATCTACTGTCAATGACTGAATGAAATACAGAGCTGCTGTCAATGATTGAATGAAATACAGAACTGCTGTCAATGATTGAATGAAATACAGAGCTGCGGTCAATGATTGAATGAAATATTGAGCTAATGGTTTCAAAATGATAGACTTTGATTGTAATCTAGTTATCACTAAAATTGATCTGTTCGGCAATGGATGGACCGTTAAATAGAGTTTTTGCAGTAGTCACTAGTAAGAGATAGTTCTTAATTCAGCCACAAATAGAATTGTTTTTCATTTTAATAGGTCATGTACTATGTATAAATGCAACACAGAATAAATTTGAAGCAATTTCTATAATAGTAAAAGCTAAAGTTTGTTCTAGACTGATTGCTTTAAAATAGACAAATTCCCTGTTCCGTGGTCTTGAACATGGATAGGATCATGATGACTGGACGGCTATTTCACTTATATTGACTATGCTTTGAATTTCAATTTGGTAATTCAGTTATCACTGAAACTGATCAATCCGACACTGGATAGACTGTCGTGTTATCACCATCGTACTGTCGCGCTTCGCCATCGTACCGTCGTACCTTCGCGCTTTGCGTTCACGGCCCTAACGGAAACGGAACACCGTAATAGGCCGTTATATAAAATTTATGCAGTAGTCACGAGTAAGAGATAATCCAGATCGATTAAATCACAGTATGAATTGTTTATCATGTCAATAGTCCATATACTGTGTATAGCAGTAACACAGAATAAGTGTAAAGCAATTTCTGTGTTTAGTATACTTATTGGAAAAGTAACTCCTATAAATTTGTATAAAGATTTTAGCCGTAGTTTTTTCCCTTTTAAGATTAGTGCAATACTGTCCTCCTACGTCAAAATATATCATTACTTTGGAAGAAAAACTATTTTGATTGTTTGATATATGCCTTTCGGACACAGTTACGACATAGTTAGGTATTCTGCATATTTGTACCAGGTGTTAAATTTTGCTTTACACCATAAATGTGGTGTTTACGTTAACATGCCATGAATATCCTACCACTTCAGATTGCATACAGTTTGCCGGGTTTTAGTGATGAATATAGCCAGTCTATCCCTCTGATCCATGACATTCCGTGCAAAGCATGGTTGCAAATTCATTCTGTGCAAAGCATGGTGGTAAATTATCTAAATACATGTACACTGCTGACTAGCGTACAAATTAAACCAACTATCAGTCACATCGAATCTGCAATATTTACTATTTGTTTTGTCCTCGTTGCTTCTGAGGGATCTATTTTTCAGATTTTGTTAGGGCCTAATGTATTATGTTGTTATTAAGTGATTAAGTATATATCAATATTTATTTCAAGAAAAAAAAACATTAGATAATTTTAGGATTTTATTTAATGATAACATCCTCAGCGATTAACTTTTTATTTACACTACAGTATGTTCTTTGATTTTAATGCCTACCATAACTTTGTAAATTCTTGTCCGGGCTGTAATTCTGTCATCCATGAAGGAATTTTGAAATAGTTTGGCATAAATATATTAACCTTAATGAGACGACGTTTCATGTGTAACACTCAGACCCTTTCTACAAGGTCAAGGTTACACTTAGAAGTCAAATAGTCTGTTTTGTGTCCGGATCTTAACTTTGCCATTCATCAAGAGGGTTTAAAAGTACTTAGCATAAATGTTTATCAAAATGAGAACCCAAGCTCCAAGGTCAAGGTGTTAACAGGGTTATTTTTGTGTCCGATCCATATTTCTGCTATCCATGGAGGGATTTTGAAATATCTTGGCATAAATGGTAACTATAATCAGACAATGTGTCACGCGCAAGACCCAGATCCCTTGCTCCAAGGTCAGTGTCATATTTAGAAGTCATATCATAATAGATCTTTACGTGTCCGATATATAACTATGTTATCCATGAAGGGGTTTAAAACAACTTGGCATAAATGTTTACCATAAGGAGGCAATGTGTTACGCGCAAGACCCAGACCCCTAGCTCCAGAACCAAGTTTACACTTAGAAGTCAAGTCAAAGGTTAAAAGGGTCTGTTTCATATCCGATTCGTAACTCTGTCATTAATCATGTTACAATCTAAATATTTTAAGATTTTGTACCAATTGCAAATTAGCTCAGTGGTAAAGCATACAGTCCATGTTAAACAGATCTTTTATCGTGTGGGTTCGAAACTCACCATCGACATTATTTTTTTTCTCGTAAACATTTAGATTCCTTCATGAACTATGTGACAACACAACAGAGAAGTATCATAAGCCGATATGACAGTCAAAAAGTTTACCATTATATCAAAGATGATATTGACTAAATGTTTCGAGGGTTCTGATTTTTCACATGAATTTCTAATTTCAATTTGCGGAAATACCTTAATAAATATATATTATACTTAGTCGAGTCAATAACTCTGCCATCATCAAACATTATTTGTCATAATTTTCCCTATGATGAGTTAGTGTGTCATGTTCAAGACCCAGACCCTAGCTCTAAGGTCAAGGTTACCTTCGGAGAAATTTTTTCTCTTGTCGAAAAATTAGTCAAACCTTAACTATTCTGGCATATTTTGCGCATCGAACTGTAGCATTCTTGGACAAACCTCGGGGCGTTTCTCACTAATAGTGCCATCTCTTGTTTGAGCTTCAATTCTAACTTTGAGAGTTATATATATTTGTACTTATCCTTTTAAAATGTCAAGGTCAGTAGTGGCTATTGTCAAGTTACCTTAAAGACACACCACTAACTAACTGTAACCTTTTGTATTTCCATAATGCTGTCTGACTAAAGTACATCTCCTATTATGCTATACTTAGGATCTGAAGACGTGCTATTGATAGCCTCGTTCTGACGACCATTCCGTTACCCAGGCAGAAGGCTTACAACATTTTGTAAGAATAAAAAATCTGTAAGCGACTGGTCCCGGATTCGAGTCCCTGACAGCCTACACATTTTTACTTACTTACAACATTTTGTAAGAATAAAAATTCTATATTTAGACTGGGTTTTTGATAGTTACATTTTTTATGACGTAAAGTGTCAGCCGGTTAGCTCTGTCGGTAAAGCGTTAGCTCTGTCGGTAGAGCACTTGCACTGTAAGCGACTGGTCCCGGATTCGAGTCCCTGACAGCCTACAAATTTTTCTTAATCTTTGACATTCGAACAAGTCGTCTGATTGGTTAAAATAAAAAAATAGAATTGCGAAAATAAAAATAGCAATTCTGGAAATCAAAAATATACAGAAGACGATTAAGAATGGGTCATTCTCGGATCTTCGTTTAGAAGATCAAGTACTTCAGTCAGATTGTCCCATAATTGTAATTATACATTTTTGTATGGAGAAATGAGAAATAACAAGTGTCTAATTACAGTTTGACAGTAACAGATATAAGGCTAAGACAATGTATTACTAAATATATTATTCAATTAATGTAGTAGTATGCACGGTACTTCATGTATTAAGGTGAGTTTAGATCACACTTTGTTTCTATATACAGTGTAAGATAGTTATTGTTCTATTTTTTTTATAAAACTATACTGAGAAGAGAATGATTGAGTAAGTTTGCAGATGAAGTTATGAAAACCGGACTGAGCTTGTCCACCTGTCATCTTGTAGAATAGTTGTATGATACCAGTATTACCAGAATTATTTGCACAAAGTTCATGTGGGAGGAAAAAGTAGACCACTAGGTATTGGTGGGTCTTTAACTCTTCTAACTTGTTAAATACCGATGGATAAAAATAAATGCTATAGCCTGTAATTAACGGTCAATGCGAATACGGTAATGTTACACACCGATAGCCACACGAAAACTGCATGCAGATATAGACTTGCCACAGTTCTCTACTGCGAAAATCTAAAGTGGTAATTTTGACTGGGAATTCACGGCATGAAAAACCTGAGATATATTTAGTGTGTTTGTTTCTATCTGCTACAGACATTACTCTGTATCTAATTCCCACATGCTTCATTCCGATTGCTTTTATTTTTAAACTGTCTAAACGTTTGTTGTTTTATCAAACTTAAGTTTTAAGACGGACTTGAATACATATAGTGTTTTTTTCCGTTTGAATAGCCTTTCTCCTCTACTTATAAATACACGAAAATAATTATTGTTGAAATGACGGTGTGTAGTTGTGTGAAAGAATTCTATACTATATATAGCCCATTAACAAATACTTTATACAAATAAAATATATAGTCTACCTTAATGCCTGTATACGAACTTGTCAACTGAATAAGGGATAATATGGTGGAAAATATTGTAGTTCCTAGTTAAAAGTGCGCGTTTATTTTTAAAATTTATAAACCATTATTTAAATGACACTTAGTAATAAGAAGATGAAACTGGTCGGTAGACAAAAATATATAAAGAGGAAACCCATTGGATGTTTTTCTTATATATAGATATTGACAAAGCATATCGGTGCGTTGTCCGACGTAGCATATTTCTGTTAATAATGTACTTTTAACATCGGCATTGTAAAAAAAATCTCTAGGCCTTCGAGACCGAGCTAGTTAGACTGCTGACTTACTACTGGTGCGGAATCCATAAAATTGACCCCCGTTTTATTATTAAAATGTAAAACAACATAAAAACAACAACTTCCGGTCAGTAATATGGAGTAGTTGCTTCTTTGTGTCGCGATAGTTTTTTTGCAAATAATGCCATTACCAACTTTTGGTAACATCTCTAAACCGATAAAGCGGGACAGATCTACCTATCATAAAAATCAATAAAACCAATAATCCAATAGGACACAACCATCTAAATAGTTTTCCATATATATTCTATATAAAACTTACATTTTTAAAGAGCTTCCAAACATAGCTAGACCCATTTCAGAGAACAAACCCTTACCTCATTTTAAAGAGTTATGATAAAACTGATATAAAAAAGTAGGGGTCATGTATCTTCTAAGAGAGATTTCTCTGGTCACATTCGCTTACTGTAAACTGACATCAAAATCACAAGTACTGCTGTGACCTGGAAGTACTACTCATACTACAACTGAGATTCACTTTGTTGTGGGGGGTGGGGGGGGGGGGGTGGAGAATCGATAATTAACAGATTTGGTCATTATGATTATCTGATGCATTTACTGGCGGGCGGTTTGTTAAATGATATACTTGAATGAAGTTTTAATAATTATTAAAGTGAAAATCGGAACAAGTCGAAAATTTATATAATACTTTATTAATTGTCAAATAAAAGTAATATTTAAGAATATGAATATGTTATCTAAAATATTTAGAAATCGTTACATTTTCGAACAACGAACACATAAATTTACTTTCTTTTTAATACTTGAAGCATCATGCTAACATATATTTATGTACAGAAAAGAAATATTTACGCACAAGAAATTGTCTGTAAATAAAATAAATATTCAAGAATATTAATATGTTATCTAAAATATTTAGAAAGCGTATATACTTCCTATATACGCGCTTTCGTTCACATATTATGAACATTAGAATATGAGCTTTTGTTTCTAAACTATTTTCAAAATTCTAAATCACTAACGCTTTTCGATTTTCATCGTAAAAGGTAGTAAAACAGCAAATTCTTATGTATTTCCGTAACATAAAGTTTGTCAGTAATTAAGTTTTGAAGCCTTCATAAGAAATATGACATTTTTTTTCAAGATATCTAAAAAATATTTTTGTTGTCGAACGATCTGGAGGCCAGTCGCTTCAAAGAAAAAGAAGTATAGAAATAAGACTTATACTTTTAAAAGGAAATACTTAACCCTTACCATGCTGGACACGATTGGTTCTTCCTTCCTTTGCGATCAGTGTAGATCATGATCAGCCTGCACATCCGTTCAGACTGATCATGATCTGCACTGTCTGCCATTCAGCCAGCAACTGTTTGGTATGCACCCCTTTTCATAATTAATAGTACTGTCCAAACTGAAAGATAGACAAGTTCATTATTGTAATTTAGCATGGTAAGGATTAAGTTTCTTAAATCGTGCCTAAATAGAAATATCATATTTGCGTGACTTGAATAAGTACTGCTGACAAATACTACTACCATAGTATACTTTAACTGTAAATATATTGTTACAGGAAAAATAATCAACATTAAATAACAATAACTTCATCAATATCACAATTTTAGAATAGCAGACTTAACTAAGTTTTTCGTGAAAATTGGGCCAGGATCTTTACTCAGTAAATATTTACGGAACAACCCTATTAACGATGTGAATTCTAAATTTGTACTGATTCTTCCTACTGTCATACGATTCATGAAATAAGGGTAAAAATCGTAAAAACAAAATTCCTGAAAGAAAGGGAAAAGACTATATAAAGACAGAAGAAAGTGAAATATATATATTTTACAACGCAAAAACCATAAAAATACCTATCGGGGTAACATATCTTTTATGACCCGGCTTGAAACAACTCTGACCGGATATTGGTTACCCCTAGGGTAATTTTAAGATATTTGTTACAATTAAATTATTTTATGCTTAATGCGATTGTGTGCAATCTTGGGACTAAAACAAATAATAGATATCGCAATTGTTTAAACGATTGATTAAAGAATGTACCAAAAACATGCATTAATTTAAGAATACAGAATAATATATACCAAGGCGGTTCGGAAAGAAGCAGAATTATCAGTTTATAATTATATATTGGTTACCCCTAGGCAATCTTGTAATACACAATAAAAGTCAAAGGGTAATTTTAAGATATTTGTTACAATTAAATTATTTTATGCTTAATGTGATTGTGTGCTATCTTGGGACTAAAACAAATAATAGATCTCGCAATTTTTTAAACGATTGATTAAAGAATGTACCAAAAACATGCATTAATTTAACAATACAGAATAATATATACAAAGGCGGTTCGTAAAGAAGCAGAATTATCAGTTCATCAAGGCTATCTTTCAAATTAAAGTTTGGTCATATTATAAATAATAGGAAATTATTTTTTTTTGTTTCAAAATTATTAAAAATCCCATCTGAACAAAAAGATACGGTGGTATGTTTAGGACATATGTTATTTTTTTTTTAAGATTAAATTATCTCGTGCGCACGACATCTTATCTTGAGCGATCAACATCTTATCTCGTGCGCACGACATCTTATCTCGAGCGATCAACATATTATCTTGTGCGCACAACATCTTATCTTGAGCGATCAACATCTTATCTCGAGCGATCAACATATTATCTTGAGCGATCAACATCTTATTTCGAGCGATCAACATCTTATCTTGAGCGATCAACATCTTATCTCGTGCGCTCGACATCTTATCTCGAGCGATCAATATATCATCTTGAGCGATCACCATATTATCTTGAGCGATCAACATCTTATCTTGAGCGATCAACATATCATCTTGAGCGATCAACATCTTATCTTGAGCGATCAACATATTATCTTGAGCGATCAACATCTTATCTCGAGCGATCAACATATTATCTTGAGCGATCAACATCTTATCTCGAGCGATCAACATCTTATCTCGTGCGCACGACATCTTATCTTGAGCGATCACCATCTTATCTCGAGCGATCACCATATTATCTTGAGCGATCAACATATTATCTCGAGCGATCAACATCTTATCTTGAGCGATCAACATATTATCTCGAGCGATCAACATATTATCTTGAGCGATCAACATATTATCTCGAGCGATCAACATCTTATATCGAGCGATCAACATATTATCTTGAGCGATCAACATCTTATCTTGAGCGATCAACATATTATCTTGAGCGATCAACATCTTATACCGAGCGATCAACATATTATCTTGAGCGATCAACATCTTATCTTGTGCGATCAACATCTTATCTCGAGCGCACGACATCTTATTTATATATATTAAGGCCCTTTGTGTGTGCATTTAGGTCATCAGTAAAACATACGGACAAGTTGTTAATTAGGGTCCCGCCTATTCCGCTGTTATTTAAACTTCCCGCAAGTACATGTACAAGTTTATCACATCAATTGGGAAAGCAATGCATATAATTGGTCATCCTATCTTCAAAATCAAATGAACATAACCAATGATGCATACTGCATGTTAGAACAGCAACAAATTTCAGTTCGACTGATAAATTCGCGCAGAAAAGTTGCATGTATGAATTAAGGGAAAACAAGGAAAATCGCTTAATATATGGGCGAAGTATGGAAGCCCTGGAGGGACAATTGATTTCCGTACTTCCCACTTCTGACTTATAACTTTTGCACATCTCACTTCCAACTTCTTGACTTCCTACTTCCTACTTCTAACTTCAGCACTTCTGACTTCTAACTTCCACACTTCTGACTTCCAACTTCCCGACTTTCGACTTCTGATTTCAAACTTCCACACTTCTTACTTCCGACTTCTTGACTTCTTACTTCCTTCTTCTAACTTCCGCACTTCTGACTTCTATCTTCCGCACTTCTAACTTCCAGACTTCCGACTTCTGATTTCCAACTTCCACACTTCTTACTTCCGACTTTTTGACTTCTTACTTCCCTCTTCTAACTTCCGCACTTCTGACTTCTAACTTCCTGCCTTTCGACTTCTGATTTCCAACTTCCACACTTCTTACTTCCGACTTCTTGACTTCTTACTTCCCTCTTCTAACTATCGCATTTCTGACTTCTAACTTCCACACTTCTGACTTCTAACTTCCTGACTTCCGACTTCCAACTTCCGCACTTCTGACTGCCAACTTTCCTTTTTTAGAAGTCGGAAGTAAGAAGTGTGGAAGTTGGAAGTCGGAAGTATGAAGTCAGGAAGCTGGAAGTCAGAAGTGCGGAAGTTAGAAGTCAAAAGTGCGAAAGTTAGAAGAAGGAAGTAAGAAGTCAAAAGTCAGAAGTAAGAAGTGTGGAAGTTGGAAATCAGAAGTCGAAAGTCGGGAAGTTGGAAGTCAGAAGTGCGGAAGTTAGAAGTCAGAAGTGTGGAAGTTAGAAGTAGGAAGTAGGAAGTCAAGAAGTTGGAAGTTAGAAGTCAGAAGTGGGAAGTACGGGAATCAATTGTCCCTCCAGGGCTTCCATAGCGAAGCCTACATACTATTTTTTGTTTTTGTCAAGGACTTAAATTTATTTCTTTGCATCATCACTGATTTTTTGCTGCCTTTTTATATCAGTTTCCGTATTTAAATGTCTAACCCTGCAAACATGTGAAACGGTTATAAGTATAATCTAAATAAAAACAAAAACGGTGGCAGCCGTATGTTTTTACTAATGATCTGAATTCATACAAAGGCCCTTAATAGATATTGATAAGATGACCGAGAAAAGATGTTGACCGCTCGAGATAATATATTGATCGCTCAAGATAATATGTTGATCGCTCAAGATAATATGTTGATCGCTCGAGTAAATATGTTGATCGCTCAAGATAAGATGTCGTGCGCACGAAATAAGATGTTGATCGCTCAAGATAATATGTTGATCGCTCGAGATAAGATGTCGTGCGCACGAGATAAGATGTTGATCGCTCAAGATAAGATGTTGATCGCTCAAGATAATATGTTGATCGCTCGAGATAAGATGTTGATCGCTCAAGATAAGATGTCGTGCGCACGAAATAAGATGTTGATCGCTCAAGATAATATGTTGATCGCTCGAGATAAGATGTTGATCGCTCAAGATAAGATGTTGATCGCTCAAGATAATATGTTGATCGCTCGAGATAATATGTTGATCGCTCAAGATAAGATGTCGTGCACACGAGATAAGATGTTGATCGCTCAAGATAAGATGTCGTGCGCACGAAATAAGATGTTGATCGCTCAAGATAATATGTTGAGCGCTCGAGATAAGATGTTGATCGCTCAAGATAAGATGTCGTGCGCACGAGATAAGATGTTGATCGCTCAAGATAATTTAATCCTAAAAAAATAATTGCATGTCCTAAACATACAACCGTAAAAAGAAGATGACCGCGTCGAAGATTAAAAAAGTCTCCAGATCGTTCAGCAAAAAATAATATAGGTATCTGGAAATTAATCATCGCTATATTTCTTAAGAATGCTTTGAAACTCAATTACTGACAGACTATATTTTACGGAAATGAAATTCGGTTCATTGGTTAGGGCAGGGTGACGATATAAATTTGCGAAAAATTTGATTAAATTTTACAAAGCAAGTAGGAGGAAACCACGTGCAAATCGCATTACAAGCCTGTTTTAATATCGGGCTGCTTTGACTTGTATTTTTGTGTTTCCTTATTATTGAAGATATATCTGTAAAATTAATATTCTCATCTATCTAGCAAATAGTGGCAATACGCGTGCAAATCGCATTGCAAGCCTGTTTTAATATCGGACAGTTGTGACTTATATGTTTGTGTCTCCCAATTATTGAAGATATATCTGTGAAAATAATATTCTGATCTACAATTGGAGGAGTTTCACTGCCGATTTGGTTGATTGGTTAGGACAGGGTGACTGTATCAGTCTGAGTAAAATTTCATATTTTCAGAGCAAGTAGTAGGAAACGGCGAGCGAATAGCATTACAAGCCTGTTTTAATATCGGGCTGTTGTGACTTATAGGTTTGCATCTCACTGTAGTTGAAGATATATCTGTGAAAATAATATTCTGATCTACAATTTGAGGGGTTTCAGCGCCGATTCGGTTTATTGGCTAGGCCAGATGATATGAATTTGCGTAATTTTTGATTAAATTTTACAAAGCAAATAGTAGGAAACTGAGTGCAAATCGCATTAGAAGCCTGTTTTAATGGTGGGCTGCTGTGACTTATATGTTTCTGTCTCCCTATTATTGAAGATATATCTGTGAAATTATTATTCTGATCTACAATTTGAGGGGTTTCAGCGCAGATTCGGTTCATTGGTTAGGGCAGGGTGACAATATTAATTTGCGTAAAATATGATTAAATTTTACAAAGTAAATAGTAGGAAACTGAGTTCAAATCGCATTACAAACCTGTTATAATATTGGGCTGCTGTGACGTATATGTTTCAGTCTCCCTATTATTGATGATATATCTGTGAAAGTAATATTCTGATCTACAATTTGAGGGGATTCAGCGCCGATTCGGTTCATTGGTTCGGACACGCTGACCTAATCAATTTGAGTAAAATTTGATATTTACTGAGCAAATAGTGGCAAACCGTGTGCAAATCGCATTCCAAGCCTGTTCTAATATCGGACAGTTGTGACTTATGTTTGTGTCTCCCAATTATTAAAGATATATCTGTGAAAATAATATTCTGATCTACAATTTGAGGGGTTTCAGCGCCGATTCGGTTTATTGTCTAGGCCAGGGTGATGATATGAATTTGCGTAATTGTTGATTAAATTTTACAAAGCAAATAGTAGGAAACTGAGTGCAAATCGCATTAGAAGCCTGTTTGAATGGTGGGCTGCTGTGACTTATATGTTTCTGTCTCCCTATTATTGAAGATATATCTGTGAAATTATTATTCTGATCTACAGTTTGAGGGGTTTCAGTGCCGATACGGTTCATTGGTTAGGGCAGGGTGACAATATTAATTTGCGTAAAATTAGATTAAATTTTACAATGCAAATAGTGGGAAACTGAGTGCAAATCGCATTACAAGCCTGTTTTAATATTGGGCTGCTGTGACTTATATGTTTGTGTCTCCCTATTATTGAAGATATATCTTCAAAATTAATATTCAGATCTACAATTTGAGGGGTTTCACCGCCGATTCGGTTCATTGGATTGGTAAGGGTGACTATATCAATTCGCGTAAAATTTGACTAAATTTTACAAAGCAAATAGTAGGAAAACGCGTGCAAAACGCATTACAAGCCTGTTTTAATATCGGGCTTCTATGACTTATATGTTTGTGTCTCCCTATTATTGAAGATATATATATAATGTGACCAGAGTTTCAGTGCCGATTCGGTTCAGTGGTTAGGGCAGGGTGACAATATTAATTTGCGTAAAATATGATTAAATTTTACAAAGCAAATAGTAGGAAACTGAGTTCAAATCGCATTACAAGCCTGTTTTAATATTGGGCTGATGTGACTTATATGTTTCAGTCTCCCTATTATTGGTGATATATCTGTGAAAGTAATATTTTGATCTACAGTTTGAGGGGTTTCAGCGCCTGTTTTAATATCGGACTGTTGTGACCTATGTGTTTGTGTTTCCCTATTATTGAAGATATATCATTGCCGATTCGGTTGATTGGTTAGGACAGGGTGACTGTATCAGTTTGAGTATAATTTCATATTTACAGAGCAAGTAGTAGGAAACGGCGAGCAAATCGCATTACAAGCCTGTTTTAATATCGGGCTGTTTTGATTTATAGGTTTGTGTCACACTATAATTAAAGATATATCTGTGAAAGTAATATTCTGATCTACAATTTTAGGGGTTTCAGCGCCGATCCGGTTCATTGGTTAGGGCAGGGTGACAATACTATTTTGCGTAAAATTAGATTAAATTTTACAATGCAAATAGTAGGAAACTGAGTGCAAATCGCATTACAAGCCTGTTTTAATATTGGGCTGCTGTGACTTATATGTTTGTGTCTCCCTATTATTGAAGATATATCTTCAAAATTAATATTCAGATCTACAATTTGAGGGGTTTCACCGCCGATTCGGTTCATTGGATTGGTAAGGGTGACTATATCAGTTTAAGTAAAATTTCATATTGATAGAGCAAGGATTAGGAAACGGCGAGCGAATCGCATTACAAGCCTGTTTTAATATCGGGCTGTTTTGATTTATAGGTTTGTGTCACACTATAATTAAAGATATATCTGTGAAAGTAATATTCTGATCTACAATTTTAGGGGTTTCAGCGCCGATCCGGTTCATTGGTTAGGGAAGGGTGACAATATTATTTTGCGTAAAATTAGATTAAATTTTTCAATGCAAATAGTAGGAAACTGAGTGCAAATCGCATTACAAGCCTGTTTTAATATTGGGCTGCTGTGACATATATGTTTGTGTCTCCCTATTATTGAAGATATATCTGTGAAAATAATATTCTGTTCTACAATTTGAGGGGTTTCAGCGCCGATTCGGTTCTTTGGTCAGCGCAGGGTGACGATATCAATTTCCGTAAAATTTGATTAAGTTTTACAAAGCAAATAGAGTGAAACCGCTTGCAAATCGCATTACAAACCTGTTTTAATATAGGACTGTTGTGACTTATATGTTTGTGTCTCCCTATTATTAAAGATATATCTGTGAAATTAATATCCTGATCTACAATTAGAAGGGTTTCACCGCCGATTCGGTTGATTGGTTAGGACTGGGTGACTGTATCAGTTTGAGTATAATTTGATATTTACAGAGCAAGTAGAAGGAAACGGCGAGCGAATGGCATTACAAGCCTGTTTTAATATCGAACTCTTGTGACATATAGATTTGTGTCACACTATTATTGAAGATATACCGTTGAAAATAATATTCTGATCTACAATTTGAGGGGTCTCAGCGCCTATTTGGTTCATTGGTTAGGGCAGGGTGACGATATCAATTTGCGCAAAATGTGATTAAATTTTACAAAGCAAATAGTAGGAAACCGCGTGCAAATCGCATTTTTTTTTGGATTTAACGTCTCACTGACACATGATAAGTCATATGGCGACTTTCTAGCTTTTACTGGTGGAGGAAGACCCCAGGTGCCCATCCGTGCATTATTTCATCACAAGCGGGCACCTGGGTAGAACCACCGACCTTCCGTAAGCCAGCTGGATGGCTTCCTCACATGAAGAATTCAACGCCCCGAGTGAGCCTCGAACCCACCTCGATGAGGAGCAAGTGATTTGAAGTCAGCGACCTTAACCACTCGGCCACGAAGGCCCCCGCAAACCGCATTACAAGTCTGTTTAAATATCAGGCTGATGTGACCTATATTTTTGTGTCTCCCTATTATTGAAGATATATCTGTAAAATTATTATTCTGATCTACAATTTGAGGGGTTTCAGCGCCGATTCGGTTCCTTGTTTCGGACAATATGACGAACTCAATTTTAGTAAAATTTGATATTTACAGTGCAAATAGTGGCAAACCGTGTGCAAACAGCATTACAAGCCTGTTTTAATATCGGACTGTTCTGACTTATACGTTTGTGTCTCCCTATTATTGAAGATATATCTGTAAAATTATTATTCTGATCTACAATTTGAGGGGTTTCAGCGCCGATTCGGTTCCTTGTTTCGGACAATATGACGAACTCAATTTTAGTAAAATTTGATATTTACAGTGCAAATAGTGGCAAACCGTGTGCAAACAGCATTACAAGCCTGTTTTAATATCGGACTGTTCTGACTGATACGTTTGTGTCTCCCTATTATTGAAGATATATATGTGGAATTATTATTCAGATCTACAATTTGAGGGGCTTCACCGCCGATTCGGTCGATTGGTTAGGACAGGGTGACTGTATCAGTTTGAGTAAAATTTCATATTTACAGAGCAAGTGGTAGGAAACGGCGTACGATTGGCATTACAATCCTGTTTTAATATCGGGCTTTTGTCACTTATAGGTTAGTGTCACACTATAATTGAAGATATATCTGTAAAATTAATTTTCTGATTAACAATTTAAGAGGTCTCAGCGCCGATTGGTTTCTTGTAGTAGGATTGGTTCGGACACGATGACGATATCAATTTGAGTCAAATTTGATATTTACAGAGCAAATAGTAGCAAACCGTGTGCCAATCGCAATATAAACCTGTTTTAATATCGGACTGTTGTGACCTATGTCTTTGTGTTTCCCTATTATTGAAGATATATCATTGTCGATTCAGTTGATTGGTTAGGACAGGGTGACTGTATCAGTTTGAGTATAATTTCATATTTACAGAGCAAGTAGTAGGAATCGGCGAGCGAATCGCATTACAAGACTATTTTAGTATCGAGCGCTTGTGACATATAGTTTTGTGTCACAATATTATTGAAGATATATCTTTGAAACTAATATTCCGATCTACAATTTGAGGGGTTTCAGCGCCGATTTGGTTCATTGGTTAGGGCAGTGTTCGACATCAATTTGCGTAAAATTTGATTAAATTTTACAAAGCAAGTAGGAGGAAACCGCGTGCAAATCGCATTACAAGCCTGTTTTAATATCGGGCTGCTTTGACTTATATGTTTGTATCTCCTTATTATTGAAGATATATCTGTAAAATTAATATTCTCATCTATCTAGCAAATAGTGGCAATACGCGTGCAAATTGCATTGCAAGCCTGTTTTAATATCGGACAGGTGTGACTTATATGTTTGTGTCTCCCAATTATTGAAGATATATCTGTGAAAATAATATTCTGATCTACAATTGGAGGGGTTTCACTGCCGATTTGGTTGATTGGTTAGGACAGGGTGACTGTATCAGTCTGAGTAAAATTTCATATTTACAGAGCAAGTAGTAGGAAACGGCGAGCGAATAGCATTACAAGCCTGTTTTAATATTGGGCTGTTGTGACTTATAGGTTTGTGTCTCACTGTAATTGAAGATATATCTGTGAAAATAATATACTGATCTACAATTTGGGGGGTTTCAGCGCCGATTCGGTTTATTGGCTAGGCCAGGGTGATGATATGAATTTGCGTAATTGTTGATTAAATTTTACAAAGCAAATAGTAGGAAACTGAGTGTAAATCGCATTAGAAGCCTGTTTTAATGGTGGGCTGCTGTGAGTTTTATGTTTCTGTCTCCCTATTATTGAAGATATATCTGTGAATTTATTATTCTGATCTACAATTTGAGGGGTTTCAGCGCCGATACGGTTCATGGGTTCGGACACGATGACGATAATAATTTGAGAAAAATTTGATATTTACTGAGCAAATAGTGGCAAACCGTATGCAAATCGCATTACAAGCCTGTTTTCATATCGGACTGTTGTGACCTATGTGTTTGTATTTCCCTATTATTGAAGATATATCATTGCCGGTTCGGTTGATTGGTTAGGACAGGGTTACTGTATCAGTTTGAGTAAAATTTCATATTTACAGAGCAAGTAGTAGGAAACGGCGAGTGAATCGCATTACAAGTCTGTTTTAATATCGAGCTCTTGTGACCTATAGGTTTTTGCCACATTATTATTGAAGATATATCTTTGAAATTAATATTCTGATCTACAATTTGAGGGGTTTCAGCGCCGATTTGGTTCATTGGTTAGGGCAGGGTGACGATTTAAATTCGCGTAAAATTTGACTAAATTTTACCAAGCAAATAGTAGGAAACCGCGTGCAAATCGCATTACAAGCCTGTTTAAATATCGGGCTGCTGTGACTTATATGTTTGTGTCTCCCTATTATTGAAGATATATATATATGAACCTAATATTCTGATCTACAATTTGAGTGGTTTCACCGCCGATTCGGTTGATTGGATAGGTAAGGGTGACTATATCAGTTTGAGTAAAATTTCATATTGACAGAGCATGTAGTAGGAAACGGCGTGCGAATCGCATTACAAGCCTGTTTAAATATCGGACTGTTGTGATTTATAGGATTGTGTCACACTATAATTGAATATACATCTGTGAAATTAATACTCTGATCTACAATTTGAGGGGTTTCAGCGCCGATTCGGTTCATTGGTTAGGGCAGGGTGACAATATTAATTTGCGTAAAATATGATTAAATTTTACAATGCAAATAGAAGGAAGCTGAGTGCAAATCGCATTACAATCCTGTTTTAATATTGGGCTGCTGTGATTTATATGTTTGTGTCTCCCTATTATTGAAGATATATCTGTGAAAATAATATTCTGTTCTACAATTTGAGGGGTTTCAGCGCCGATTCGGTTCTTTGGTCAGCGCAGGGTGACGATATCAATTTCCGTAAAATTTGAGTAAGTTTTACAAAGTAAATAGAGTGAAACCGCTTGCAAATCGCATTACAAACCTGTTTTAATATAGGACTGTTGTGACTTATATGTTTGTGTCTCCCTATAATTAAAGATATATCTGTGAAAGTAATATTCTGATCTACAATTTGAGGGGTTTCAGCGCCGATTCGGTTCATTGGTTAGGGCAGGGTGACAATATTAATTTGCGTAAAATTAGATTAAATGTTACAATGCAAATAGTAGGAAACTGAGTGCAAATCGCATTACAAGTCTGTTTTAATATTGGGCTGCTGTGATTTATATGTTTGTGTCTCCCTATTATTGAAGATATATCTGTGAAAATAATATTCTGTTCTACAATTTGAGGGGTTTTAGCGCCAATTCGGTTCTTTGGTCAGCGCAGGGTGACGATATCAATTTCCGTAAAATTTGATTAAATTTTACAAAGTAAATAGAGTGAAACCGCTTGCAAATCGCATTACAAACCTGTTTTAATATAGGACTGTTGAGACATATATGTTTGTGTCTCCCTATTATTAAAGATATATCTGTGAAATTAATATCCTGATCTACAATTTGAGGGGTTTCACCGCCGATTCGGTTCATTGGTTATGGCAGGGTGACAATAATAATTTGCGTAAAATTAAATTAAATTTTACAATGCAAATAGTGGGAAACTGAGTGCAAATCGCATTACAAGCCTGTTTTAATATTGGGCTGCTGTGACTTATATGTTTGTGTCTCCCTATTATTGAAGATATATCTGTGAAAATAATATTCTGTTCTACAATTTTAGGGGTTCAGCGCCGATTCAGTTCTTTGGTCAGCGCAGGGTGACGATATCAATTTCCGTAAAATTTGATTAAGTTTTACAAAGCAAATAGAGTGAAACCGCTTGCAAATCGCATTACAAACCTGTTTTAATATAGGACTGTTGTGAGTTATATGTTTGTGTCTCCCTATGATTAAAGATATATCTGTGAAATTAATATCCTGATCTACAATTTGAGGGGTTTCACCACCGATTCGGTTGATTGGTTAGGACAGGGGGACTGTATCAGTTTGAGTATAATTTCATATTTACAGAGCAAGTAGAAGGAAACGGCGAGCGAATGGAATTACAAGCCTGTTTGAATATCGAGCTCTTGTGACATATAGGTTTGTGTCACACTATTATTGAAGATATACCGTTGAAAATAATATTCTGATCTACAATTTGAGGTGTTTCTTCGCCGATTCGGTTCATTGGTTAGGGCAGGGTGACGATATCAATTTGCGCAAAATTTGATTAAATTTTACAAAGCAAACAGTAGGAAACCGCGTGCAAATCGCATTACAAGCTTGTTTAAATATCAGGCTGATGTGACCTACATGTTTGTGTCTCCCTATTATTGAAGATATATCTGTAAAATTATTATTCTGATCTACAATTTGAGGAGTTTTAGCGTCGATTCGGTTCCTTGTTTCGGGCATTATGACGAAATCAATTTTAGTAAAATTTGATATTTACAGTGCAAATAGTGGCAAACCGTGTGCAAATAGCATTACAAGCCTGTTTTAATATCGGACTGTTCTGACTTATACGTTTGTGTCTATAATTTGAGGGGCTTCACCGCCGATTCGGTCGATTGGTTAGGACAGGGTGACTGTATCAGTCTGAGTAAAATTTCATATTTACAGAGCAAGTGGTAGGAAACGGCGTGCGAATGGCATTACAAGCCTGTTTTAATATCGGCCTTTTGTGACTTATAGGTTAGTGTCACACTATAATTGAAGATATATCTGTGAAATTAATTTTCTGATCTACAATTTAAGAGGTCTCTGCGCCGATTTGTTTCTTTGGTTCGGACACGATGACTATATCAATTTGAGTAAAATTTGATATTTACAGAGCAAATAGTTGCAAACCGTGTGCAAATCGCGATATAAACCTGTTTTAATATCGGACTGTTGTTACCTATGTCTTTGTGTTCCCCTATTATTGAAGATATATCATTGTCGATTCAGTTGATTGGTTAGGACAGGGTGACTGTATCAGTTTGAGTATAATTTCATATTTACAGAGCAAGTAGTAAAAATCTGTGAATCTGTGAAAATAATATTCTGATCTATATTTTGAGGGATTTCACCGCCGATTCGGTTGATTGGTTAGGACAGGGTGACTGTATCAGCTTGAGTAAAATTTCATATTTACAGAGCAAATTGTAGGAAACGGCGTGCGAGTCGCATTACAAGCCTGTTTTAATATCGACCTCTTGTGACGTATAGGTTTGTGTTACACTATAATTGAAGATATATCTGTGCAATTAATATTCTGATCTACAATTTGAGGGGTTTCAGCGCCGATCCGGTACATTAGTTAGGGCAGGGTGACGATATCAATTTGCCTAAAATTTGATTAAATTTTACAAAGCAAATAGAAGGAACCGCGTACAAATCGCATTACAATCCTGTTTTAATATCGGGCTGCTGTGACTTATATATTTGTGTCTATTAGTGACACACCGAGTGCAAATCGCATTACAAGCCTGTTTTAAGATCGGACTGTTTTGAGTTACATGTTTGCGTCTCCCTATTATTAAAGATATATCTTTTAAATTAATATTCTGATCTACAATTTGAGGGATTTCACCGCCGATTCGGTTGATTGGTTCGGACATTGTGACGATATCAATTTGAGTAGAATTTGATATTTACAGAGCAAATAGTAGCAAACCGCGTGCAAATCGCATTGAAAGCCTGTTTAAATATCGGGCAGCTGTGACTTATATGTTTGTGTCTCCCTATTATTGAAGATATATCTGTGAAATTAATATTCTGATCTACAATTTGAGGTGTTTCAGTGCCGATTCGGTTTATTGGTTAGGGCAACGTGACGATATCAATTTGCGTAATTGTTGATTAAAATTTACAAAGCAAATAGTTGGAAACCGCGTGCAAATCGCATTACAAGCCTGTATAATATCGGGCTGTTGTGACTTATAAATTTGTGTCTCCCTATTATTGAAGATAGATTTGTGAAATTAATATTCTGATCTACAATTTGAGGGGTTTAACCGCCGATTCGGTTGATTGGTTAGGACAGGGTGACTGTATCAGTTTGAGTAAAATTTCATTTTTACAGAGCAATTTGTAGGAAACGGCGTGCGAGTCTCATTACAAGACTGTTTTAATATCGAGCTCTTATGACATATAGGTTTGAGTCACAGTATTATTGAATATATATCTTTGACATTAATATTCTGAGCTACAATTTGAGGGGTTTCAGCGCCGATTCGGTTCATTGGTTAGGGCAGGGTGACGATATCAATTTGCGTAAAATCTACAATTTGAGGTTTCTCAGCGCCGATTCGGTTCATTGGTTAGGGCTGGGTGTCTTGACTAAATTTTACAAGGCAAATAGTAGGAAACCGCGTGCAAATCGCATTACAAGCCTTTTAAATATAGGGCTGCTGTGACGTATAGGTTTGTGTCTTCCTATTATTGAAGATATATCTTTGAAATTCATATTCTGATCTACAGTTACAGGGGTTTCACCGCCAATTCGGTTCGTTTGTTTGGACATGGTGACGATATCAATTTGAGTAAAATTTGATATTTACAGAGCAAATAGTGGCAAACCGCGTGCAAATCCCATTACAAGCCTGTGCAAATCGCATTACAAATCTGTTTTAATATCGGACTGTTGTGACCAATGTGTTTGTGTTTGAATTCCCTATTATTGAAGATATATCATTGCCGATTCGGTTGGTTGGTTAGGACAGGGTGACTGTTCAGTTTGAGTAAAATTTCATATTTACAGAGCAAGTAGAAGGAAATGGCGTGCGAATCGCATTACAAGCGTTTTAATAACGGGCTGTTGTGACATATAGGTTTGTGTCACACTATAATTGAAGATATATCTGTGAAATTAATATTCTGGTCTACAATTTGAGGGGTTTCAGCGCCGATTCGGTTCATTGCTTAGGGCACTGCCGGTGACGATATCAATTTGCGTAAAATTTGACTAAATTTTACAAAGCAAATAGTAGGAAACCGCCTGCGAATCGCACTACAAGCGTGTTTTAATATCGGGCTACTGTGACTTATATGTTTGTGTCTCTCTATCGTCTCTCTATCATTGAAGATATATCTAATTAATGAATGTTCTGATCTTCAATTTGAGGGGTCTCGGCGCCCATTCGGTTCATTGGTTCGAACATGGTGACGATATCAATTTGAGAACAAATTGATATTTACAAAGCAAATAGTGGCAAACCGTGTGGAAATCGCATTACAAACCTGTTTTAATATCGGACTTTTGTGACCTATGTGTTTGTGTCTCCCTATTATTGAAGATATATCTGTGAAATTAATATTCTGATCTACAATTTGAGGAGTTTCACTGCCGATTCGGTTGATTGGTTTGGACAGGGTGACTGTATCAGTTTGAGTAAAATTTCATATTTACAGAGCAAGTTGTAGGAAACGGCGTGCAAACCGCATTACAAGCCTGTTTTAATATCGAGCTGTTGTGACTTACAGGTTTGTGTCACACTATAATTGAAGATAAATCTGTTAAATTTATATTCTGATCTACAACTTGAGGGGTTTCAGTGCCGATTAGATTCATTCGTTAGGGAAGGATCACGATATCAATTTGCGAAAAATTTGATTAAATTTTACAAAGCAAATAGGTGGAAACCGCGTGCAAATCACATTACAAGCTTGTTTAAATATCGCGCTGCTGTGACTTATATGTTTGTGTCTCTCTATTATTGAAGATATATCTGTAAAATTAATATTCTGATCTACAATTTGAGGGATTTCATCGCCGATTCGATTGATTGGTTAGGACAGGGTGCCTGTATTAGTCTGAGTAAAATTTCATATTGACAGAGCAAGTTGTAGGTTACGGCGTGCGAATCGCATTACAAGCCTGTTTTAATAACGGGCTGTTGTGACTTATAAATTTGTGTCACACTACAATTGAAGATATATCTGTGAAATTAATATTCTGATCTACAATTTGAGGGGTTTCAGCGCCGATTCGGTTGATGGGTTAGGGCAGGGTGAGGATATCAATTTGCGTAAAATTTGATTAAATTTTACAAAGCAAATAGTAGGAAACCGCGTGCACATCGCATTACAAGCCTGTTTTTAATATCGGGCTACTGTGACCTATATGTTTATGTCTGTCTATTATTCAAGATATATCTGTGAAATTAATGTTCTGATCTACAATTTGAGGGGTCTCAGCGCCGATTCAGTTCATTGGTTCGGACATGGTGACGATATCAATTTGAATAAAATTTTATATCTACAGAGCAAATAGTGGCAAACCGAGTGCAAATCGCATTACAAACCTGTTTTAATATCGGACTGTTGTGACTTATATGTTTGTGTCTCCCTACTATTGAAGCTATATCTGTAAAATTAATATTCTGGTCTACAATTTGAGGCGTTTTACCGCCGGTTCTGTTGATTGGTAAGGAGAGGGTGACTATATTAGTTTGAATAAAATTTCATATTTACAGAGCAAGTGGTATGGAACGGCATGCGAATCGCATTACAAGCCTGTTTTAATATCGGGTTGGTGTGACTTATAAGTTTGTGGCTCACTATAATTGAAGATATATCTGTGAAATTAATATTCTGATCTACAATTTGAGGGTTTTCAGCGCCGATTCGGTTGATTGGTTAGGACAGGGTGACTGTATCAGTTTGAGTGAAATTTCATATTTACAGAGCAAGTTGTAGGAAACGGCGTGCGAATCGCATTACAAGTTTGTTTTAATATCGGGCTGATGTGACTTATAGTTTTGTGTCACAGTATAATTGAAGATATATCGGTGAAACTAATATTCTGATCTACAATTTGAGGTGTTTCTTCGCCGATTCAGTTCATTGGTTCGGGCAGGGAGACGATATCAATTTGCGTAGAATTTGATTAAATTTTACAAAGCAAATAGTAGGAAACCGCGTGCAAATCGCATTACAAGCCTGTTTTAATATCGGGCTGCTGTGACGTATATGTTTGTGTCTCCCTTTAATTGAAGATATATCTGTAAAATTAATATTCTGATCTACAATTTGCGGGGTTTCAGCGCCGATTCGGTTCATTGGTTCGGACATTGTGACGATAACAATTTGAGTAAAATTTGATATTTACAGAGCAAATAGTGGCAAACCGTGTGCAAATCGCATTACAAGCCTGTTTTAATATCGGACTGTTGTGACCTATATGTTTGTGTCTCCCGATTATTGAAGATATATCTGTTGAATTAATATTCTGGTCTACAATTTGAGGCGTTTCACCGCCGATTCGGTTGATTGGTTAGGACAGGGTGACTGTATCAGTTTGAGCAAAATTTCATATTTACAGAACAAGTGGTAGGAAACGGCATGCGAATCGCATTACAAGTCTGTTTAATATCGGGCTATTGTGACTTATAGGTTTGTGTCACACTATAATTGTTCAATGTCGAGAGCCCTCAGCTGACATCGCGCTCGACAATTCGAAGAATTTATGCAAGTATGGGGTTAAAACATTACCAGAGATATTCAGACAAAAACATAATAGATAAAAGAAACAATGTACCTGTGTTTGTGGATTTGAATACGTCTTGCACTGTATGGCAATATGTTATCATGATGGTAAGCAAGTGTTCAACGTTTCAAAGTTATATATCAAACAGTTTAGACAAAATATGAAATGGAATGCGAAACTATTTTATAACTGAGCTTAAGTCCTTGTCCTAGTTATGTAGTCTTGCCAACATATGTTAGCTGTGGCGATGAACAAGTGATCAAAGTTTCAAAGCAATATGACGAACAGGTTAGGTAAAATATTGACTTGTATGAAAAAAATATAGCTGATTTCTAAGTCCAAAAAGGGTCATAATTCAGCCAGAATAGTTGACAGATTTAAGTACACTTCCCTACAGATACAAATCATGACGATAAACGATTTCTCAAAGTTTTAAGCCACATGTAAAAGAGTTTTGTAAAAACGCTGACTTGTGCGAAAACTAAACCAATTTCCAACTCCAAAAAGGGCCAAAAATATTAACAGAATTATGTACTCTTGCTTATAGATGGGAATCACGATGATAAACAAATGTTCAATGTTTCAAAGCCACAAGACAAATTGTTTTGACAAAACGCTGACTTGTACTAAAATGGAATCAATTTCCAAGGGTCATACATGTACCAAAATGACAGAAAGAGTTATGCACTCTTGCCTACAGATAGAGACTGTTATAACAAACAAGTGATAAAAGTTTTAAAGCCATATGCCAAGCACTTAACCTGAAATATAAATTGGTACGAAAAACTGAACGAACTTTAGTAAGTTAAAAGGAGCCATATTTCAGACAAATCCTTGATGGAGTTATGTACTCTTGCCTAAAACTGGTCATGGTGATGTTAAACAAGTGGTGAAAGTTTCAAAGCTTTATCTAAAATGATTTTGTTAAAATGTGAACAGGTACGAACAACTTGAACAATGTGTGACGCCGACACCGACGCCAAAGCCGACGCCGTGGTGAGTAGAACAGCTCTTCTTATTCTTCGAAAAGTCGAGCTAAAAATTAAAAGCATCATCTTTAGTACAGGCGAAACTGCAACTAAAATACATACTAATATACAGTTTTACTCTAGTTTGTTAAACAAATTTGCAAATACTTTGTCATCTATTATCACAGTGTGTAATTATAAGCCGATACTTCTAACAGCCATTTAAAATTTCCAATTAAGGTTGCAAGAAAGGAGCTGAGAATTACTGGATTCTTTTGTATTTCCGTGATAGTAATTACATATGATTTGCATGGAAAAAGAAGTGAAATAAAAGAGTGTAGTTACAAATTTAAAGTGATATATATTAGACGAAAACAAAGTGTATAGTGTATCAGAAAGATTTTTACCAAGTTCACATGGAAGGAAACAGTTGTTTACTAGGTTGTTCTGGGTCTTTAAAGGCAAACCACAACCAAAATGTTTACATTTTCCTCCCACATGGACTGTCTTCGTGAAATTCATTCTGATTATACTTCTTAATACAGCGTAATGACTGGCGGACAATTTAGTCCCAATCTGAATTAATGTACTTTAACAACTTCGTCTGCAAGCGTTTTCAGTCAATATCTTTTCAGTATAGTTTTAAAAACATAACTAAATAACTATCTTAGCCGTGGTCTTAACTCAGCCTAACTATCAAATACAGTGCAAAATGCTAACCGCCTCGGAAGCCTAGTGGTAGAGCGTCCGCTTCGAGTGCAGGAGATCGTGGGTTCGATCCCCGGCCGCGTCATACCAAAGACGTAAAAAGAGTCACTAGTAGCTTCATCGCGAACCCGAACACGCACGCACGCACACACACACTGCTACAATCATTCAATAAAATGTTTAATCATTATACACGCCATCTCGGCCTAATACGTATCACAGTCAGTATGTAAGTAGATGCATGTATTTGTCACATTATTCATGCAAATAATGTAAAATTACCATCATGGAAACAAAAAGGAACACAATTAATCTATGGCAAGTCTTATATATACTGCATATTTCAAACATTGCCACGAGAACATCTGGATAACTTTCAATACTTATGATGTTTTGCTAGGCCAAAGCTATGGTGTTCTGTTAGGAACATCGTTGTTTCCCAATGTATCCATTCTGATTTAAAACAGAAAGATGCAGCGGCCTTTTATGTTCCTAAGTCCTAAGCAATGTTCGATAATTCAAGAGCTATAAGTCCAAAGAGCCTTGGCCGATTGGCTAGTTATCGAACTTTGCCGGGGATTTATTGGCAAACACGGTCATTTAGTTCAAGTTTGGTGAAGATCGGATGAGAAATGTTCGACTTAAAGTGCGAACAAGATTTGTGACAGACGTACGGACAGACAGACAGAACGACAGACAGATAGACATATAGGAATGAATAAATATGCCTCCCACCACACAGTGCTGTTGGAGATATAGTTTAGACAATGGCTTTTATCAAGAGTTATGGTACTGTAGAAAAATCCAACTGAATATGATGAATGAAATGTTTGCATAGGACACAACTATTGCACATAGATACACTTTCCACTCAGCATTTGGAAATATACATTTACATCACTCACGGCATAAATCAACATTTTTGTAGGTTTTTGGTAATTTGTACCTAAATAATTTGTTTCGTGTAAGTTTTGTTTCATAAATTATTTGTTTTCTAATCACATATCGTCAAGAAATGTCACGTGTCTGTAGGGAAACATTCCTGTTTTTCCCCTGCACTCTCCAAGCCATTGTCCATTTGCAAACATCTTCGTAACAACAACAATATCCCCCTCCTGAAGTAAAAAACATCAAAATAATTTTCGACATACATGTAACCTGTCTAATATAATGGTAATGTGATATACTTTTTAACTAGATAATGACCTGGTTGTTCTGTCCGGCTCAACTGGATGTAGGCCTTTCTCCAATTGCCCTTGTTTTAAATATTTTTTATCTATCTATTTTATTACTCCGATGACGTGTTTCAAATACTGCTACGATCTGTCTTTGCCAAATAGATATTTACTGAAACAAACTACTAATTGGCCATGAATACGATTTGGAATAAATCCAGGTACAGGCAGAATACAGATAAGGTGCAATACGGATGAAAATACTAATTTTGTTTCTATCTATTTGTATTAGTGTTATTTTGTAATGCCAGTAACCTTCTAGAAGTAGTTTTAAAGAATACTGATTAGCATGTAGAAATGACTTCAATATCAAATTCAAATAAAGAAATTATGATATAACATAATCGACTACTCGGGCCTTAAAAAGGAAAAATTATATAACATTGCGCAAGATATCTGCCAAAAATAAGGAAAACATGATATAACACTGTACACGACACCTGCCTTAAATAAGGGAAACATGACATAACATTGTACATGACATCTGTTTCAAATATATCAGACATTACATAAGATGTACCTCATTCAACAAACATTACTTACATGCAGTGTTAGCTGAGTCTTGTCGTAAGGGTTTGAAATCCTTGCCTTAGTTACTACAGCCTTTGATGGTAACCGCTTTGGGACTGACGGTGGCTGCAAGGAGAGAAATTTAACATGACAACTCGATTACAACTGTTCAATTACAGTAACTGTAGCCAAATTGATTATAAGTTTCTTTTGAACCAAAGGAGCATAGCAAAGCAAATAGACTAGGACTGATGAATAATTGGCTAACAAACATACAACTTCGTTCCATCTCTGTCATTGGAATACTAGTATGTGGGACTCTCATTATTCTAAAATGATAAGAAAGATCAATAACACTGAAGCGAATTAAGTATTTCACCAGATCGCCAGGAACAAAAAGAAAAAGAAATAAAAAGATAAGTAGTTTCGTTCTGCATATTCATTCATAAATATATGTGTTATGACCGAATAAATAGATCGCTTCAAGTTAATACTCCACAGCAATAAAGAAATGCGTGCCTAAACACAAAATTCATACATTAGTAATCTCAACATTTTCCATCAAAAATAAATATAACATTCAAAATTTGTGTGTTCCAGCTCTTGCTAATTATTTGTTCGATTTGAACTGTTCTAATTGTCTGTATTTTTATAAACATTATCTGACTCATGACGGACAACCTGTCCAGTAATCTGCCGAAAACCCAAATCACCATTGGAGAAATAAGTTATCAGTTTCATCACTGTAAATCTTACGTTTTGTTTTCTATGTTTTAATGTAGATGAAATTCAAGAACATGCCAATAGTTGATGATGTGTTGCTTAGAATTATTGTAATCTAAATAATAAATGTATCACATTTTTGAATTTAAACACTTTCTTCAATACTTCCAAAATCCAAAGGAATTGAATACCATGCAAGAAAGTCTACAGGAGGGAAAACAACACGAAATAGGATAAAATTGCAAGTCGTATTTTTATACACTCACTGGTGATGCATCTCTAGGTGTCTCTTTACGTGGTTTTGGTGCTACTGCAGGCTTCTCTTTTTGTCCGGAGGCTTCTTCTCCATCCTGCAATGCAATAACAATAGTTTCTGTGGGAAGACTTTATTACAATTAATTGCTTTAAACCCGACGATAAATCCCCATACACCCGCTATATTAGAACTTTAGTAACATTTATTATTTTACCTGTAAATGTGTAAGATAAAGTACGGGTACTATTCCAATTCTGCCATCAGAGTCCCTAGCATACCACCATCTGTCCTCCTCCTTTGAAATAATTTCCAGAATGTCACCTTTCTTAAACGACAAATCTTTTGGATTCTGTAAAATATCATAAAAATTATGAATTCATTCTACCCTCCTTTCATTCATAAAAAAGCAAGCAATCTAATTTCTTTTTGCAGCAAACTACTGTAAAAAATGTAAATAAGAGGGTTGAATGCGTTTAGACGTGTATAAACCACAAAGGAACTTCTTGCATATCATCACAAAATCGCTAGCTCAATTAGAAGAAATTCCAATGTGTTTTAGACACGTTCCCTAAAACCGCACAACGTAGCATCCAATTTTTAATCAAACCTCTATTTCTATGTGAGGGTATATAGGATATATGTATAGTGAACAATGTTTTGATAAAAGAAAATCAAATCTTTACTAACAGATGGTTATCACATTTTCTTCAGCTTAGTCACACAAAATGTAAAATGTTTCTCTGTAACAATGGGTAAATATCTACTTATTTAGCAAGTAACTAAAGAGACTGTTGTACAAGGCACTGTTGATTATGTTCTGATCTTTGAAATTGCTACGTAAAATATCAGGATTGAAACTTAAACCATCTTTTGAATTGAAGAAAGTTATGTTAATAAGTAATCTGATTGTGAAATGTTTGTTTTTTCACGGTCTATATGTCTACTTTATAACCGTCGCAAATAGCTTAATTTAAATAGCTTGATTTTATTTGTCAGTTAGATAAAGACGGAAGTCGAGCGTAAAACAGGCGGCATCATATTATGATTACTGGACAAATAACAATCAAGGAAAATTCACCAGTTATATTCATCCCATTTCGTAAATCTGTAAATATGCAGTGTGTTTAGGTAAAAAACTGTATTTATTTTGACCAGCTTCTAATAATTATACAATGTTTGAAAGCTTTTTGATTTAAACATTCCTCTAGGGTCATATCCTTAAGATACAATTCAGACTAAAATGAACAGGTAACCAAATTACAGCAGTTGTAATTAGTTTAAGGAAATGTTTAACTTACATTGCCTTCAAAGTCTGACTTTGTGACAAACTTCTGTCTTGGAGCCTGAAAAAATCAAAAGCAACACAATTCCGATTTCAATTGTTTAAATATATACCTCAAACCAACTGCATTTAACTTCTGTTGTTTGGTAAAATACGTCACAATACACATATAAATAATATTCATTCTATATACTCCTCTACTTTTCTTTGACACAAGTTCAACTGTTGCAGGGAGATTTGAAAAAAAAATGCATTTATTGCAATTTTATTTTTTTGTATGGATTTCTTTTACAATACGCTCTGACCTATATTTTTCAGAGATTTTCTAAAGCAATAATTAACAAATTATAAACCAGATGTATATGCTTTATTTGAGAAAACACTAAATGGACCGTTGATATGTTAATAAAATCTGGAAAGTAGATCCATCGTAAGCACCGAGAACAAGGCAAACAGGGAAAATTGCAGACTCCTTTTGATTGAGTCTGTTCATGAACAGTAATGGAAAATGCAAAACTGCCCACGCCCCCTAGCACCGGCTTAAGCAGTATTCAATCTTCAAATCTAAATGAGTTGAAATCAATGATCCCGAAGGACCAGAAATATAACAACACACATAGTGAGAGAAACATTTAATGATACATCTGTCTGCTCACCGGTTTTGTGAGAGCCGTTTTATTTAAGTAGTGTGTGGAGTAGAAGTCAACAATCTCGGCCACACTGTCATAGGTTTTATCCCCCTCTCCAATATGGAACTTGATATGCCCGTCTACAAGTACACGACGGATAAAGTATTGACTCACTTTCCCACCCTCCCTGAAAAAAAAAAAGATCTTCTATTTATGAATACTGTAACAACTGAAATGAAATATGATTAAAAAGATACACAAGTTGTATAGATTTCATCGCCATCTCCATTTCATTCATTATTATTTTGCTCAGCTCGCTAAAGTAAATGAAAATACGCCTGTCAACACTCTATAAGTTGACTTTATTTCATTTTGTTTGGAAACTAGGAAAGTAGACCCGACACAACATTACTGAAAATGTTTGCAGTATCGGTTTGATTAAGCCTGTTCCCTGACGGTAGTGGAAATGCATGCTACCGTCCAAGCCCTCTAGCTTAGAGATGAGCTGAACTCAACATTTACACAAGTTACAAGTACCAAAATATAATATAGTGGCACTAATGGCACTTAAGGTTAAACAAGGACAAAGGTTTGTAAATTATGTAATTTCTAAATGTAAAAGTTACACACTTAACACTGAGAACTAAATTTCCCGGGTTCGACTGACAGTCACGTACGAGAAACACACCATCTGTATCCACATTGTCAAATATTCCGCTTGTTTCGTCCCTTGTTAAAGGTCCAAAATACCAACTGCAAATTTAAAAAAGTCAAGGCTTTGTTACTGTACATATATACAATCCATTTCAGGTCATTTCAGGTAAAACTTCAGAAACAGGTATACAGGTAGTTTACATATATCGTGTCTTTATCACATGTCTGACGTCATGGAAATGGAATATTTCCTTTCCTAATTTTGATTATATTCTACTGTAATAATAGCATCGTTACGTTTACGTCGCTTCAAGTATAGAGACGTTGGTCAAACTCACGTTGACTCTATCAGGTAAGACAGAAGAAATTGCAATAGAGTTGAACTTATGTTAAAGACCATTTCTGAACAGAGACCACACGGCTCTAAAGACCACATGTTTTGTTTCCCATTTTAACATTTACAGTGTACTTTTACCTTTGAATAAAGACCACCTCTAAATAAAAGACCACACTTTGGCTCTCACAAAGGTGTCGTTATAGACAGGTTTGACTGTATTTCAAGATAAATCAAGTTCAAACGTATGCGTCTTTTCACATTCAATGTGTTCAACTCGTTGAATAATAATGATAAAATGCTCGACAGAGCCTCGCCTATTATAACTGTATTATACTCGTTTAATAAAGTCGATATGAAAAGCCACTCGTGTGAGATACTCTATAATACAAGCTTGATTTCAACTATATTGAGAACACTTTCAGAATCTCAGAATCGAGAAAGTAATTCATAAGCTTGTAAATTTCAATACGAAAAAATATTTAATATTGTTTGTATTGCCTTCTCATCTATATACAATATTTGTTTTTATTATCTACTAATATAAATTTTGTCAACAATTTGGATTTATTTCACAAGTAAATATGACCAACAGAGAAAAATTCCGTATTGTACCTTTTGTATTGTATGTTGCCAGACTACTCACATTAAATATGCATGAGCTGACACAGTTATATAAATAGCACACATAAAAACATCACTCCTTTCATATTAACATCATTTCGTTCGATTACAAATAAACAAACAAAAAGGTGGAGGTATATAATAAAAGGGTCATTACAACAGTAGCTAGATCTGGGATTTTGTATTCGGCTCTCGTGGATTTTGCAAGGACGGATCACACTCGGCGCATGCGCGTCTCGTGAGATCCGATCTGGCAAAATCCACTCGAGCCGAATACAGCATCACAGATCGAGCTACTGTTATAATAACCTTATTATATGCTAACAAAGCGTACATATTTCATATATCATAAAACACAAGAAAATGGTGACTAATATTTACAATTCTTAGTAATATCTTAGGAATTAGTTTATACCTCTCAACGTGCAGATCAGTCATTCTTTCTCCAAGTGTGTGTGTGATTATGTTGCCATCGCTATCTAATGTTAAAAGAAATAAAAGACATACTAGTCGGTTAAATGCCTTTTATATATGGAATCAAGTTTGCACAACAAATGGTGGAAAATATTCATATGATATATAAATAATATATACATTTAAATCCTTCATTAAAAACAAAAAAGGAGAAAAATGTCCTAAAATCATATTTATTAATTACCTCTCTCTTCGCTTGATTTTGCATTCATATAATCTTCCTCTTTGATGACCATATCTAGCTGTGTGTAAAGGGTTTCCATCATTTCACTCTGAAATTCACGAAGATCCGCCAGTTTCTGAAGTAACGTGTGTATGCTGTATGGTGCGGCTCCGGTAGTAGATATGATTTCCAGACACATATAATGGGTATTGAAATCTGTCTCATCCGCTAAGTGTAAAAGTGTTAAAGAGAGTTTCAGTCTCTTTTGGCGATACTCCATCTCCTCTAAATACATGCATGATTCATTTTCTGATATATCAACCCTACTGTCATGTATTTCTTTCACTCCATTTACTTCTCTCTGGTCAAGGGTGTTGCCAAAGACATGTATTATAACTATTCCAAGCAGATTTATATCCCATGTCGAAAGGTCGGCATCCACAGAGGATGCTGTTGGATATATGTGTCTACATTGTTGCTGATTGCTTATTTTACTAGAAAGCATAGCTCTGTTGTTTTCAAGTATGGCATGTAATGATTGTCTTCTCTTGGATGCTTCTTTAAGCACTATACCTCGCAAAACAAGCAGTCCACCTTCTCCTAGCAGGAGTAAGTACCTCAAATATCTCTCACTGTCAGATGCTGCCATAGCTAATTTATCATGTCACAATCTGCAATCATCAATTTAAAAGTATTTTGATAATAATTTGTTATAAATGCTAAAGATTCGATCAAAGTTCTCATACTATTCTCATACAAAGAGTAATTTTCATATGTAAAAAGCGAAATTCTCTAGAATTCTCAAGCATGCAGATAACTTGCTAAACACTGTCATAAAGCACATTGTTTAGATAAGCGCAATAATAAACTTCTCAATAAAATGCCCATCTGAAGCATCGGCTGTCTTAACTTCCTAACTTAAAAGATAATATCCGTTGGCCTGAACTTTTACCTCTACAGTCAGGCAAAATTAATGATATGTTTGTTTGTTTTGGTTTTGTAGTAAGCAAGTCTACAAGATAGATTAAGCTCCGCCTATGATATCATATTCCATTATTGTTTCTGTATGTAAGATATATACATATTTCTATAGAGAGAGTGTGAGTTTATACTTTGGATGCAACACACATATTAAATATATAAACCATCCTTCGGGTCTTGTTCTGTTTGTGTGTCAATAAGCCATCTCAATAAATTAATACATATATATTACAATGACGATATATATTACAGGTTTAAAATGTAATTTTTTTTTTATCGAGTATACACTATACATGTACATGTTACTTCTACGACTATCCCTGTCACCACAATTTTACAAATATTTTTGTCAGTTCATTGAATTTTATTATGTTGCAGTCCAAAATAAATAAGTAAAGCATTTAGAACCCCAGGTGGAACCCCAAATGTATGACGTAACGTCACGCATGGTTGGACAGCAAACAGAAAACTAAAGTAACTGTAGCTTCCCTGAAAAGTAATACATTTTCATTATGAATAAGGATAATCTCCTTTGTATGAAGTGAACTTTTATCATACAGCCAATATTATTAGTTTATTGAATACTGTTCTTTATAATACGGTGATATAATAGGACGAGTACCCATTCAACAACAATATTTTTCGGATGTATAGAAGTCCAAATATATCCCGTGTTGACAGGACAATGTAAAATAATAATTTCATTCTGTGTGTGTGTGTGTGTGTGTGTGTGTGTGTGTGTGTATGCGTGTGTGTGTGTGTGTGTTTCACTCTCTTAAGGTTTAGCAGCAGTATATCACCAATCACAGAAATGATTGGTAAAGAAACAACATTTTTACCAACAATCTACCTGTCTAATGCATATTTTACATTACTGTCCTACGGTGGTATGTTTAGGACATGCAATTATTTTTTCTTAATTAAATTATCTCGTGCGCACGACATCTTATCTTGAGCAATCAACATTTATCTCGTGCGCACGACATCTTATCTTGAGCGATCAACATCTTATCTCGTGCGCACGACACCTTATCTTGAGCGGCCAACATCTTATCTCGAGCGATCAACATCTTATCTCGTGGGCACGACATCTTATCTTGAGCGATCAACATTTTATCTCATGCGCACGATATCTTATCTTGAGCGATCAACATCTCTCGTGCGCACGACATCTTATATCGAGCGATCAACATCTTATCTCGGGCGCACGACATCTTATCTCGAGCGGTCAACATCTTATCTCGTTCGCAAAACATCTTATCTCGAGCGATCAACATCTTATCTCGAGCGACCAACATCTTATCTCGTGCGCACGACATCTTATCTTGAGCGATCAACATCTTATCTCGTTCGCACAACATCTTATCTCGAGCGATCAACATCTTATCTCGAGCGACCAACATCTTATCTCGTGCGCACGACATCTTATCTTGAGCGATCAACATCTTATCTCGTGCGCACGAGATAAGATGTCATGCGCACGAGATAAGATGTTGATCGCTCAAGATAAGATGACGTGCGCTCGAGATAAGATGTTGTGCGCACGGGATAATTTAATCTTAAAAAAAATAAATGCATGTCCTAAACATACCACCGTACTGTCCAGTACCATTTGATACTTAAAATATTCTCAAAAGTTGCCCCCCCCCCCCCCCCCACCCGCCTCCCCTTTATAAAACAATGCCATTTGTAAAGAAATACAAGTAATAAACAATTGTTCAAATCGATGTTTAAACCAAGTTATGTGAAGTTTAAGCACTGGGACATTATTGCAATTGCATCAAAACAAAGGCATGTAACAGTTCTTTAACAATGGTGTGAGTTAAGGCGTTGAACTGTCCAGAAGTACAGCCCCTTCATGCAGTCCCTTTCCAGAATTCAAAATATATGTGAGCAAATTTATGATGCTTTTGTAGATTTATTTATATGTTTTATATTCTGTTTAATTTTCATGTAAAACAATTCTTTCTTTCTATGATTTGGTGATATTCGAAATTTTTTTCCAAAACCTGGACCTAACTCTTAATAAAGAAGAGAAAGGGAAAAACGTGCTGCATTGATATTAAAACGGATACGTATCGATCAACGGCATTTAACGCGGAGATTCGAATCAACGTTGTCACATCCTCTAAACTGATAACGGAATTTATTATATACCTATATAAATTCTGTAAAAAATCGGCTTGTATTTCACAATTAAATACGAACAGACAGACAAATATTCCGTATTGTACCTTTTAAATTCCGTATTGTACCTTCCGTATTGTATGCTGCCGGACTATTTTCATCAATATGCATGACGCAACACATTTCTATAAATAGCGCACATAAAAACTTCACTAAGTTCCATTTAATATCAATAAACATTGAAGATTTCGTTCAAAAACAAAACAAGAATCAAAATGGTAAAGGTATATAATAAAAGGGTCATTATAACAGTAGCTAGATCTGGGACTTTGTATTCGGCTCTCGTGGATTTTGCAAGGACGGATCACACTCGGCGCTTGCGCGCCTCGTGAGATCCGATCTGGCAAAATCCATTCGAGAAGAATACTGCATCCCAGATCAAGCTACTGTTATAATAACCCTATTATATTGTATCCATTACGGAAATATTTTTGAAGGTTGCTAAGAAAAATAGGTGTATACTAAACTTACTTATCAGCTTTATTAACAATTTCCGATTATTTTCATTTTCATAATCGTTCGCGTTTAAGAGTTTGTCAAAACTATCGAAATCAAGATAAGATGACTGCATGATCAAAATAGTAAAATGATCAGGATTTAATCTAAACCTTTTTTTCAACAAACCTATGAAAATTAAGACATTGTTTTTTCCCAGTGTAGTATTTTAAATTAAATCAGTATTCACTATACGCTAGTAAATAAATCTACGTCGAAGTGATCTTAAACGTTTAATACATATGGAAGTGTTACGGTGTACCATTTATTCGACTGGTTATCTCTTCATCTGTTATAATAAACATCCCATTTACCTGCTACATTTTTGAATAACAAAGTTATGACAGCGAATCATCCCAAGCAAGTAAATAAGCGAGATAAAATAAACTGCGCAATATTTTTAGGCGAATGTAATAACTGTAAAATGTAAGTTCAAAGTGTTCCGAGATAGCCCTTGAACTCCAGTCTGTTAACATGTCCTAACAATAGAGAAATTCAATGTAATGCTGTATTGTGCAGATGTTGAAAAGATATATGAGCCGTGCCATGAGAAAACCAACATAGTGGCTTTGCGACCAGCATGGATCCAGACGAGCCTGCGCATCCGCGCAGTCTGGTCAGGATCCATGTTGTTCGCTTTCAAACCCTATTGGAATTAGAGAAACTGTTAGCGAACAGCATGGATCCTGACCAGACTGCGCGGATGCCTCTACCCGGCCAGTAAGTAAATGCTAGAATTTAGGCTTTAAAGTTTTTTACTTCACACTGATTTTAGTTAAATGTTTTCTCAGACATAATAAAACTGGGAAGTATATTGGTATGATATAAACAATTAACAGCAGAACGACAAAAATATAAGCGCCGCTGATGCTACATTATTTTGTTAATTAATTAATTTATTTATTTATTTATTTATCCATCCATCCATCCAGCCAAATTCATCCATCCATCCATCCATCTATCTATCTATCTATCTACCTACCTATCTATTTTGATACTTCACTTGGTACACAACTGCTGAGAATGACGTTCAGTCAATAAATAAGTAAAGGTAGATTAAAGATATGATAGCTCCAAAATCATATTTGAAAATATGTACGATAACTTTATAGTATCTATGTAAACATAAAAGTAACATGTTTGTGTGTACTAACAGTACTTAAAATAAAAAGTTCCCACCTAATACGTATATATCTACAGACAGTACAAATGTAGAGTACATTGTACCATTAAAAGGCTGAAGTTTTATTTAATAAACGACTGCTATACATGGCATTTGATTGTTTATGTGGCTCTGCAAAAACAATAAGTTCATATATTTAGTCAGCTAAATATTTCATACATTTAAAGTATGTATCCAAAAATAATCTATTTTACTGACTGATGCGCACTGGTTATGTTTGAACTAAACCTAATCGTAGAAATGTATGTATCGCGCATTCAAAAATGCGTATTGACATACTGTAGCAATGTATATAAAATTATTCACGTTTTTCATCGTCTGCTAACTATTTTGTCTCCAGTTCCCGGTAGTTATTTTACCGCGTTTTCTGCTTGCAATTCACGATTTTCTCATGTTTTCAGTGCACTATATAAGTGATTGTTAATTGATATTCTTCACTCGAGGTTGAATATTTGGCAGCATAACAAGTATTTTGATTATTTGTTTATTCCCTCCCACCCACCCTTACAGACATTTCAAGTTTCTTAATAGTTATTGCTGATTGCTTGAAGCTGTATTCGAAAATCAAAGGCAGATTTGACTTTTTGACTGTGATTTAAACAAGAGTAATCATTTAGTTCTAGAGAGATTCCTCAGGCCAGACATTACGTCTCCTTTATGTTCTGATTGAAAATAAGGTTCACAGTTACGTACCTTATATTTCAAGGGTCTTTAGACATGAACAGTTCCTTGATAATTATTACTGTTGAGTATTCATGTATTACTTGAACTTTAAAGGCAGATATACATTTAACATTATATGAGAACATTTGAATTCTTCATGCCAGACTCGGTATCTACATTTATAAAAGTAACATTCACAAGTACGCATTTAATTCTATATCAATATATTTTATGCTGTTTTTTCCCATGCAATGTTATTCTTTCGTTATCAAATGGAAATTGCCGTTATCCTCTTTTGAGCTAGTTTTCATTTTATTTTTGGTTTTACCTTGAAAGAATGTTATGTTTTACACACTGCACATTTTTTCGTATTTTGTGGTTATTCAACAAAGCTGCGAGAGACCAAAATTGTACGGTGCCCCTAAAGTGACATGTTACACACTTTTTTTCCATTTAGGTAATGTGAGACTTTTTTTATTTCGTTTAAACGAAATCATTTCGTTAAAACGAAATCGTTTCGTTTAAACGAAATAAAAAAAGTCTCACATTACCTAACTGGAAAATAAGTGTGTAACATGTCACTTTAGAGGCACCGTAGAATTGCCATCTTATATGCTGTTTAACAATTCTAGATAAGATGAGTTCAAGTTATTACATTTGGTTCATTCGGGACCTAATAGAAAGCACATTTTTACAGTTTCATGTACATTGTAATTAAGAACTCCAGTGTGACAGAATAATGTTGGCGGTGTTTTTTTTCTGTGGGATGTATCATGGATGTTCTCCGGACCGTTTAGGTAGGGATTGACCCAATCATCCGGGACGGTTTGCATGCTGTGATGCATTTCGCAGACATCATACCGTTTAATTCTGTCTGTTCAAAATGTAAGATATCTTCTGTTCTATTCTGCTCTGACCTGTGTCTTTGATAGGTCAGTTAATGTTTTATGATATTGTATTTTTGTTTCATGTTTTGATCTGCCTACCTTCCAATTTAAAATGCTTGGTATCTTATTACCGTAATATAATTTTAATTTCTTCTATAATAGTTCAATTCCCATTTTTTATTGAACATTATATAAATGTTTTTATGTAAAGCACTTTTGAACGTATTTTTATATGAAAAGAGTGCTATATAAATGTGGTATATAATAATAATAATTGTATGTTCGCCTTAAATTTTGATAGTATGTTTTCAGGCTGAGTGGTGTACAAAGATAAAGATAACCACATTTACCCCACTTCTACTGGTCGATCATCAACACATCGCACAACATCGTACCGTCTGACATTTGCAAGACAAATATATTCGTATTTTTTGTACATTGGAATGCTGTCAAATACTAAGACCTGTATCCTATATTTTTGTTTGTTGTTTTTGTAGTTAGGAACATGAAATTAGTGAATAATTGATTTACTCACGACATAGAGTGAGTAAACATAAATATGTATAATTATAAATATGTTTACATTGTCATTCTTTCCATGAAACATGTTATTTTGCGGAAATAATAAATAAGTAAGATTGTTTAAAAGTAAAGAAAACATGTGAAAAAATACCTGGTTAGATATCCGATACCTGATGAAACACTAAAACTTAAAACGTAAAAAAGTATAAAATTTTCACATGTAGACATAAAATACATATAACTCTTCCTGATTGGGCCCAGGAATGAATCATATTTTATGTTAAGTTTGTATATAGATAAGTGAGTGTTTCACATATTCGCTTCGTTAAATAAATAACCTACACAAAAAGCTCTGATAACTAGGTTTACAAGAGGAAGTTAAATTTGGATATAGATTTGCGGTTTGTCACATGCCCTTGTACCTGATCACTGGCCTGTATAACATAAATTGAAATTTTAAAACGAAATGTTACTTTCTTTAGAAATGTGTTTCAAATTTGTTTTAGTAAAGTGTCCTGGTGTGTTGTGGAGGAAGGAACATAATCATATAAAATTTAGATAGTTTCAAGAGTTATCTCATATGTGTGCATGCGCATGCGCATGTGTTCGGGTTAAGCGTTTTTAGCACTTTTTTTTCAAGCATATAAGCCACGGTGTCTACTTGTAGCAGTGAGCACAATGATCAATTTATAGTGCTGCTTCACTGGTATACGCGCCGTAATAGGATACACCGCCCAGTCACATTATACTGTCACCGGGCTGACCAGTCCTTGAACTATCATTAAATGCTGATCGCCGAACGATAAGAGATATTTTTGGTTCAAGTATTTGGTACATTGCGGTCAGGGTGCAAATCTACGACCTTTCGCACACAGAGTTATCTCTCTACTACGATGTTACCGTAGTGGTATAACAAATATCTTTTCATGACAAGAGTAACAATATTCAACTCGAGTCAATTCAATTTTAAAGCTTTTTCAAAGCGTTAATTGACAAAAGCCGAATTCGTTCAGTAGTTAGGGCAGGAAGACGGTCTGAATTTGGAAAACAATTGAAACTTTTCCCATGACGAAGTGCGGACCGCACACGATTTTACAAGCCTTAGTATTATCGCCATTTTATTCTATATCTATTTTATTTATCTAGTCGTGAAGTTTATTTGCAACACGAGACTGTACAATATATTACGGGTAACCGTAATGGACGCACGTGCGTACAAAAATACCTGTATTTTTTCCGTATTTGGACGGTCAACAGTCCTATGTTAAACATATGATGAGGCCGAAAATCGGGTGAAGTAGGCGCTCTATGTATAGAGTTTGATCATGCGTCTTGAAATCAGAAAAGGCAGAAATACAATATTCGATGAATCATTTTTAATTTAAACTAAGATCAAATAGATATAGAATAAAAAGTTTATCTAACATTGTACTGTACAATACGTGTGCGATGCACACCCGTCAAGGGAATTTTCAATTTATGTCTAAATTAAGACTAACATCCTGCTCTTACTACTCAACGAATTCTGATATTCTTCTTCTTCTTGGTGTTCACCGCCTTCACCGTCACCCCTGATCTAGCAATGAAGGATGCCGTCTTCTTCAGGTCCTCCATCTAGCCGTATACTTTGATTCTCATTGGGGTACTGTTTGGCAGATTGCAACAAGTCATCATCTTTAGGCTTCGCATAGGAAATGACAGGTTAAATGCCCAAAGCTTTTTATGTCTCCTTCTCTGATGTGCCTCTGCGGCCTGGAATAGCAAACTGCTGAGCACAATTTGCAGAGATGCCCACGTCTGGAGAACCAAGCAGCACACAATATTAAAAGCCTAAGTAACATCGGGCTACTTTGACTCAACTGGTTTTAGCTCATTTGCAAAGAAAAACAGTAAAACTCAATCGACGCAAGGTTGAAACTTGGTAGTTGATTTAGAGCTATAGCCAGTTTCTAAAGCACTGGCTAACAATGGATACCATAGTAAATTAGATAAATCGCTTTCTAAATCTAGTCTTATTTACATAACCTTTCGTTTAGGTTTTTAACGTACTCTGATTTCTTAACACATATTGACTCGTCAGCCGTAATATAAACTATAGGTTAATTTAATTCCTTTGAGACGAAATGTTTACGGTAAATCACAAAACTGTATGTGACCACATCACACAAATATCATGGACGTGTAAAATAAGTTCCATATTCATTTTTTATATTCTTGGTATTGTGTGAGTATGTGAGCAACTACTACAGTAACTGATTGAAATAGCAAAAACAAGCAGCGTCGGATTCTAGAATAATTCTGAACTTTATATTAAGATTCGAAATATTCGGAATTTACTCCGCTCTAGGGTTAGGTGGAGGTAACCACTGAACGAATTCGGCTGCGCAACACCTCTAATTACATCTCACATGCTAAATACACAGTTCGTTTTTTATTGCAACTGAACGGACAACAGTTAAGTCACAGAAGCCCGATCTTGTTATTGCTAGCTGTTTCCACTATGCCAGGGGGAAATTTCAATTTTTGTCCAGACTGAGACCGTCATCTGGCCATAACTATTGAAAGAATTCTGCAGCAAAGCACGTCTTTATGCATTTCAAAATCTTGATAAATAGTTTTTGTAAATTGCAACTGAGCAAACAAAAAAGGTTTATCACAGCTGTCTGATATCAATAATTTTTATTTTACCGTCCAGGGTAATCATTCAATTTTTCTCCAAATTGAGGCTGTCATCCTGCCCTAACTACTGAACAAAATCGGCAACACAGCACTTTTAATTGCCGCTCACATACTAATTTTACAGTCATGTTTTCATTGCAAATGGGAAAAAATCACTTAAGTTACAGTTGCCGATTATTGTTAAGGATTGTTAGATTGCGCGCGATTGTGACTTTTCCGGCGTGTCCTTTCAATTTTCTCCCAAATGAGACCGATATCCTGTCCTGACTACTAAACGAAAGACCGCATTCCTATGGGAAAATAGCTGTTTCCATGGGAAAGTTAAGATTTCAATGTTGTTTGCTGCTTTGTTAGTAGCATCATACCAAACTGAAAAGTTTGGCGTGCATAAGGGTTTGCAGTACTTTACTGTCGTGAAAGAATGTTTAAGATAGCGTGCACAGAAGTACTTGCTGTTTTTGCCACATATTGACGAGGCAAATTAAAATTGGCGACCATTTCAAATACTAATTACACTGTATTTTATTGCAACTGAGCGAACAACAGTTGAATCAGAGTAGCCCGATATTACTAAGGGTTGCAAAATCGTTACACTTTGTCATGGGAAAAGTTTCACTAGTTTTCCAAATTTAGACCGTCATTCTGCCCTGACTACTGAACGAATTCGGCAGCGTAATCACAAACTAAATACACAGTTACTTTTTTCAAGACAACTGAGACAAAAACACTTGTGACCCGATATTACTAAGGCTTGTAATATCGTGTACCGTTAACACTTGTCCAGAGTTAAAAATTGAGTTTGACACAAACTGAGACCGTCATCTCGCCCTAGCAACTGTACTAAAGCAATTCGACAGCTCAGCACCTGTAATTGCCGTTCACAAGCTAAATTCACAGTTACATTTTCATTGCAACTGAGCGAAAAACACTTTAGTCACAGTGGACGAATGTTACTACGGCTTGTAATACCTTGTGCGATTTTGATTTTTTGGCGTTTTCTTTGAATTTTGTCCATATCGAGACCGTCGTCCTGTCCTACCTACTGAATGAATTCGTAAGCGCAGCATCTCTAATTGCAGCTCACAGGCTAAATGCACAGTTTTTCTCGGCAATTGAGCTAAAACCAGTTTAGTCACAGTAGCCTGATATTACTTAAACTTTTAATATCGTGTGTTGTTTGGCCAAACACTTTTCCTTTAGTTCTCCAGACGTGGACATCTCTGCAGAATGTGCTCAGCAGTTTGCTGTTCCAGGCCACAGGGGCACATCGGAGAAGGAGTTAATTAAGCTTTGTGCACATGTTGGCATTTAACCTGTTATGTCCTGTGCGAAGCTTAAAATGATGACTTGTTCCAATCTGCCAAACAGCACCCTAATGAGAATCAAAGTGCCCGGCAAGATGGAGGACCTGAAGAAGACGGCATCCTTCATTGCTGGATCAGGGGTGACGGTGAAGGCGGTGACCGCCAAGAAGAAGAAGAAGAATATCATGTGCGATGCACACTCGTCAGGGGAATTTTCAACTTATGTCCGAATTGAGACTAACATCATGCTCTTACTACTGAACGAATCCTGCAGCGAACATCTTTTATTGCAGTTCACAAACGAAATACACATTTATTCTTTCAATACAACTGAGTGACAAACACCTGAGACACCTTGGCCCGATATTATTAAGGTTTGTAATATCGTGTACGGTTATGACCGTGTTCGGTGAAGAATGTCAATTTTTATCAAAATTGCGATTGTCATTCTGTCCTAACTACAGAACAAATTCGGCAGCACAGCTCCAAATATTGCATATTGCAGTTCACAGTCTAAATACACACGTATTTCTTTCATTCCAGTTTAGCGAAAAACACTTTAATGCCAGTGGACCAATATTCCTAAAACATGTATTATCATATTTATGCTGTTCTCACTTGTCCGGTTTTGCCCAAACTGAGACTGTCATCCTGCCCTAACCACTGATAAAGTTCGGTAGCACATTTCCTCTAATTGCAATTCAAATACTAAACATATTTCTTTTATTTCTATAGAAATTGAGCAAAAAGCATTTCAGTCAGTGTGGCATGATATCACTAACGCTTGTAATATCGTGTGCGGTTCTCACTTTTTACAGCGTGTTCATTGACGTTTTCTCCAAACTGAGACTGTCAACTGTCCCTAAGTTTTGAACGAATATGACAGCGCAGCGCCTCTGGTTGCAGTTCACTGGCTAAATACACAGTAAGCTTTTTGATCGAAATTAAGCGAAGATCACAATATCAACAGTGGACTGATATTACTAAGGTTTGTAATATCGTGTGCGGTTCTCCTTTTTTCGGGTGTTAACTTCTTTTTCGAAATTGAGACCGTCATCGCCCTTACTACTGAACGACCCGGCAGCGCAGCACCTCTAATTGCAGTTCACAAGCTAAATTTACAGTTAGCATTTTAATGCAAATGTAGGGATAATACACGTTTTTTTGTGTATTAACGTCTGCAGAAGCCCGCGGGATTGTTTGTGACCGAGACCGAAGGTCGAGGTCACAAACATATCCCAAGGGCTTCTACAGGCGTTAATACACAAAACAAACGTGTATTGTCGCTATTCTAGCGTAAAAAAACATTACACGACGACTAAATGCATTGTTTTCATTTGTGATGACTTGACGATTCCGGTACATTTTTTATTTACCATTCTTGTTGTTCTTGGAAACGGTAAACATGTTTTAAATATCCATAACCGGGGCACACATAACAACAACACTACTGAAAGCGTGATTTGAAGGTTTTTGAGCATCTTATTTTTATTTTTAGTTATTACAAACGTTACATTACACAAAATTTTGCATATAACTTAAAAATTTGATAAACAGGAACACAATTATTTTAAGAATAACAACTTTACATTCGAATTATTTTGAGTACGAACAAACAGAGTACGGATGAGTACGAAGCTAGTGACTAGCTTTCGAGGTTTATTTTATGAATTCTGCGAACAATCAGGTAAAAACAAACAGACTGATACTAACAAAAATCATTAATATAATACCTAAAAACGGGCAATAGCACAAGTTACACGCGATACTTATTTATTCGCAGTTATTTACAATAACTGAACAGACGCTTTGTAAAGGGAGTAAACTCTAAGAGAAGCTAGAGCGTACATTGATTGGGGCAGTACGTTTGGGGTTGGAAACTAATACAGCTAAACATACTATGGATTACATTGTATCTATATTGCTACAAGAAGAGGTTATTATGGAAGAAACAAGATGCAGGTGCCAAATATCAGTCTGCGCAGAAATACATACATACGGCCCTGGCAAAGCATTTCAAAAATAAAAATCATGTATTAACAGCACGTGAATTGCCTTGTTTGCACACGATTTTTCTCCCGTTAATACATGGGCGGATCCAGTGAAAAAAGTAGTTTTTATGCAAAAATGAGAGCAAACACTTTAGTCACAGTGGACGAATACTGCTAAGGCCTGTAATATCGTGTGTGCTTCTGACTTTCCGGCGTATACTTTTAAGTTTTGTCCAAATTGAGACCGTCATCCTGTCCTAACTACTGAACAAGTTCGGTAGCGCAGTACGTCTAATTGCAGCTCACAGTCTAAATACACAATTAGATTGTTTTTCATTGCAACTGAGCGAAAAACAGTTGAGTCACAGAAGCCTGAAATTTCTACGGCTTTAAATATCGTGTGCTGTTCTCACCGTGCTAGTCAATGGAAAAAAAATCAATTTTTGTCCAAACTCAGACTGTCATCCTGTCGGACTACTGAACGAGCGCAGCACCTCTTATTGCAGTTCACAAACAAAATACACAGTTATCTATTCAACGCTTACAGGTAACAGTGGCCCGATATTATTAAGGTTTGTATATCGTGTGCGGTTCTCGCTTTGTCCGGTGTGAACTTTCAATTTTGAGTGTGTTGATCTGTATAAGGACGCACTGAGTCGTTCGCGACAGTAAGCCATGCATACGTCGTACTGCCGCATTTTAAATGATTGAAAGTGGTCTTAAAGACTGAAACAAGTTTAAAAAGCACTGTTACGACGCACTGAGTCGTTTGCGACAGTAAGGCATGCATACGTCGTACTGCCGCATTTTAAATGATTTAAAGTAGCAATATGATTTAGTGCTCTGGTTGTTGTAACACAGTACTACATATATGAATTTCGTATGGCTTAGTGCAGCAGTTGTTTTGACATTTACATATATGTGTTAAAATGTTGCTGTCAGATTAACAAATTAATGGTGATTTGACATAGTTATACGCAACTGAGTTGTCTAGAATTTTAGGTAAGGATAACTTTTAAGAAATTTTTCAACCTTCCTTAAAGATATTATTTTATTAACTAAAGACTTACTGCGTGGGGTACTTACATGGTTCATTGCACAGCGTCGATTATTCAGGCTAACGAATTGAGTTTATTGTTCAAAATTTCTAACAGGGTACTTACTACTCGTATTTGTAAAACAATAAAATAATTACGTTACTTAGAAGCTATTTGTGCTTACTGGGGTTACGCTTTTATTTCGTATGTACAGGTGATAGATTACACTTAACAGGTCTTCCTTGTTCATCGTGGGATGACCCTGGAATTTATGTCACAACTATTTCCAGCCGAGCCGACGCCAGGTCTCCAGCATCCAGTCTAAGTCGATACTGCTGGAAACAGTACCAATTTAAGTAAATCACCGAACTAAACTATGTATTCATACACAAGTTAAAGCATAGCAAAAGTTCCTTCCAGGGCACATCTATATAAATATGAAATGATCATCTTGTAAAATTTTGGTTGCAATGTCTGTTTTATACTGCCAAAAATGTCAGGTAAATATTTGCGCTAGTTATTTAACATAAATTGTTAAATCCAACAACAAATTAAATCTGTTACCACTTTCAGTAGAGTAAATACGGCAATAAGACATTGACCCGGTCAATCCATTAAGATTCGATGTGTGACTTTGTTGCGCATAATTAGAGGCTCGCAATGGGGTTTGTTTTCACATATTAACCATGCATTTGAAGGTAACGATAATATTTGGTTGTTTACATTTTTTGCTGATATATGTCTATCTGGTCGACTAAATGTACATATGTTATGTGCTTCAAGAATGAAGGAAATAAAAGAATCAATCAATCAACCTCGGGTTTAGTATTATGTAATCCATGGAACGCGTTCAGTCAGAGAGTCGCCTCAATTGAGAAAGAATAGTTTAACGTCAGAGGTTATTTCTAAAGTCACGGAGTTTAATTGGCCAGCTTGTAATTACAACAGCTTTCGATATCAGTAGCTCAGTCAAGTGTGACTTACCGCATTAAGATATTCCTTCTCAAGAGAAGGAACAATAATCGGGATATTTGACATAAAAATTTCATTTACTAGTAACCACACAAATTTGAGCGAATGAAATCAATGCAATTTATCTATCAACTCCTTTTCCGACTTTTAAGAAATCGATTGAGGTATTTAAAAAAAAATCAAACAATTCCACTATTCGGCAATTTGACAGTAAAATGAACATATGTCTCAATAAGAGACCTCTACTTTAAAAGGAAGATACACCAAGGGGCATAATTCTGTCAAGAACACAAATTAGAGTTATTGGGATTGTTACCACACATGTAGATGATGATGGTAAAAATTTTGAGTTTCAAGCCATTATTTTATATAGTACCAAAGTAAGGTCCAGAAAACGAAGTTTGTCAAAAAAAATAAAAATAAATAACGTATGAAAGGGGCATAATCTGGTCAAAAATACAAATCAGAGTTTATGGGCATTGTTACCACACAAGCAGATGATGATGATAAAGATACATTTTAAGTTTCAAGTCTTTATCTTATATTGCACTAACTAAAGTTATATCCAGAAAGCGAAGATTGCCAAAAAACTTTAAGCATGAAAGGGGCATAATTCTGTCAAAAATACAATTAGAGTTATGGGGAATGTAACCACATATGCAGATGAAAATTATAAAGAAATATTTTTAATTTCAAGTTACCAAAAAAATGTCTATAAACGAAGCTTTCGAAAAAAATTAACATAAAAATAATTCCAAGTATAACGACTTTGTGACCTTGACCTTGGGTATAACGAGTTCAGGCCCTGCACATACTTTGTTTGTACGCTGGACAATGTTTATGTGAACTTACAGTTAGACATAAGCAATAGTAACAAAGATATGACAGAAAAACAAAGTTTGCCGAAAAACTTTAACCTTAAAAATAACCTAAGTATAACACCTTGGTGACCTTGACCTTAAGTATAATGGGCCCAGCCAGTGCACATACTTTGTTTGTACGCTGGACAATGTTTATATGAAGTTACAATAAGATATAACCAATAGTAACAAAGATATGACAGAAAAACAAAGGTTGCCGAAAAACTTTAACCAAGAAAGCTCACGCCGACGCCGACATCGGCGCCGACGGCGGGGCGAGTAGAATAGCCCCCCTATTCTCCGATCAGTGGAGCTAAATACTAGGTTTCGCTTCAATTATGACATGATATTAAAATATATATATTCCAAGTATGTGTAAAATTTCAAAAGTTTTAATAAAATAATTATAAAATATTGACAGAACAAGCGTGTTTAAAGATTTGTTTAGTGTATTCGGTTTGAACACTTTACAGGCCAGGGTTCACTGAGACCGTCAGTGAGGTAAAATACATACATCTGTATGTTATATATGAATTTTTTTAGCTCAATTATTGATGTCAACTTTTTCAAAAAATGAAATGGACATTTTAGCCCTTGCAGTTGCCCCTCCCACCGTCCCTGCCCCCACCTCCCACACACACTCCATAAATTCAGTGAATGTAGGGTACATACACCTTCCGAACATACCAATGTACGGCTTTTGCATGAAATGTATGAACTTAAAAAGTCTAAAAACTAAAAAAGCTTTGCCTGAAGTTGTTTTAACCAAATGACCCGAGGCGGGCTTTGGGCGAATCCAAACATTGTTCCTTAATTATTTGCCAATATTCCAATTTCACCTAACATGATCAGAATGTTCATATACATTATAATTCGGCCAATCTTGGTAACCAGTTAGATCTGCCTAGACACTCTGGAGTAAACGCTTTTAACTGCCAAATTTTGCCAAATTAGCACTATACGCTCTTTAACCTATAAAGCCTTTTGAAAGCCTTTATCCGATCTTCATCAAACTTGGTCAGAATGTCAATGGCCAAATTCGTTAACCCACACGATCGCCTACGTCACTTTAAAGTTATGGCCCTTTATTTGCCCAATGAAGTGTTTTCGATGCCATTATTTCAATGGGTACATGTATATTGTTTCACAGTTTGTCATTCTTGTATGTTATTACAACTCTATTTTCCGTATTTACAAATTGAAGCTTTATGCGAAATGTGTATACATACACTCTGTATAAAGCTCCGCGAGGGCCGGGAATCGACCTGTGGAGTTTCCATTTTTTCTAATTTATTCGGATTTAAAGTAACGTGTGTTATACGGATGGGAGCTTTATGCGGTATCAAATAGCTACTCTACCAAAACCTTCATGTCGGCAATGTACAACTAGTATGAGTGGTTGTTAAAACATAAGTTGTTAAAGTAATCCATTAATGATTAAAGTAAACGTAAAAGGAACAAGAACTGTTTATAAAACACGTATTCAATAAATTGTCCAATTTTCAGCCCTGTCCACTTAACAGCAGATATCATTTCAAGGAGTGTTTTATTAATCTTAATTTCATCAGGATGTTCATGCCCAATGTTTGTGGCCATTTCATTGTTGTACGTTATCTTAATTGCACAGTCATTTGTATACTTCATTGTTGTACCTTATCTTAAGTGTACAGTTATACACCCATCGTATGCATATCCTTGTTTGCAGCTAAGTGTCTGATTTCAGTTAAAGGTATCCAAAGGCCATCTAGATATTTTAGCTTTAGATATTTACTTCAAATGTAGAAAATCATCATAAAATCTATTTAACTCTACTAAATATATAACATAATTGTGCATGCAGAGCCACATTCATGTTTATATAGAATTAAACTATATGCAGTAATTGTTCATACACACAAACTTGTTAATTTCATGTTTCTATAAACTATATGTAGTTTATTTCATATTTATATAAACTATATATAGTAATTGTTCATACACACGAACTTGTTTATTTCATGTTTATATAAACTATCTGTAGTAATTGTTCATATTTTAATATGAAATTGGGTCTAGTATACATTTAAAATTATTTTAATATATTATCATTATCCAAGTCTTTCAATAGAACAAGCGTAGAAAAATACGTAAGTCTTCGTTCAGACAAAGATATAGAATTCAATGCATTCTTCAGAAAAAAACACCTATTTCTTGGGTTTAAAGTCACAACGACTGCATTTAGGTCACATACCGGTTTTCCAGCTTTTAGAGGTGGAACAAGACCGCAGGTGCTAATCCAGACGGTTTTCCCAGCTTTCAGAGGTGGAGCTAGACCCCAGGTGCTCATCCATGCATTATCTCAGGCATGCGCTGGCGCCTGGATAATTCTAAGTGCCGACCTCTAGATGAAGAATTCTACAGACGAACTGAGTTTCGAACCAACATTCGGGAGGGGATGAGGAAGAGATTCGAAGTCAGGGACATTAACCACTCGACCACAGAGGCCTCTTCATCTACCAAAACCTAATCATTTACTAGCATTAACCATTTTTCTCTACTCTTAGACAGTAGCAAAACAGATTTTATCCTTGCTTTGTACTATAACTAGATTCAATAAACCGTTTGTCCTTTATCTTACGCCAGTCATTTGCAATTATACGTCCAAGGAGGTCATTTATTAATGTTGAGGGAGAAAAGATGACACGGTGTTGTTAAGAGAATGAACTCGAGAAAGATAACAAGAACATTAAATTACATGAAAAGATAAAACATTTAGTATCTAATAATCTCAAATATCTTCTTTTCTGTAAAAATAAGATGCTTTTAACGTTTTCCAACATGAAACTTACGAAGGGAAAAACGATTTTGAGGTCAATATTAGTCATGAGTGAACATAGCTACAATATCGGCAATGCACGAGTTTAGTGCGTGAACATGCCTCCATCGCGTCATCGGAAGACAGTACTTAAAAAGGAGATATATACTGCAGACATATCAATATCATTCAAACACTACTACAGCGTCTCCTCGCCAGAAAACAGTTCAACTGAAAGGTAATACATTTACTTAATTGCGGTTTAACGATCAGTGTTACCGTTGCTATTGTGTTAATGTTTCAACAATAAAATTTTACAATAATATAACATGTTTAAATTTAATTATTTGATTATGAGAATTTAAATGTGGATGGCTTAAAATAGTATTAAATTTTAAATTGACACAAAATTAAACAAGAAGCAACGAACAAATATTTATTAATAAGCATATTTAGTCATTTAATATTGCCGTTTCATTATTTCACCTGTTGAAAAATGTGTGGATTTTTTTTGTGTGTGTGTTGTTGTTGTTTTTTTTTTTAGTGGGGGGGAGGGGGAGGGAGCGGGGCTGGTTTTACATCACATCGACACTAGGTCATATGGCGACTTCCCAGCTTTTAATGGTAGAGAAAGACCTCAGATGTGCATCAGTGCACTTATTATCACGGGCGAGCACCTGGGTAGAACCACTGACCTTCGGAAACTGGATTGCTTCCCCACGTGAAGAATACAACGCCCCGATGGAGGCCCGAAGCCACATCGATAAGGGGCAAGTGATTCGAAGTCAGTGACTATCAGCACTCAGCCGCGGAGGCCCTTGAAAACAATGTATTTTGGTTTACTATTGTGCTCAATATTTCCTGTTTCTATTAAGACGATTCCATGGCAATACATGTTGTTAAAATATCCGTCATCCCGCGATCATATTTTAGGCCAAAATTGGCCGAAAAAATATTCTTTGAATACGTTGATCATACTGAATTTGACTCGATACAAGATCTATTTTAGACCTATATTTTCATGTTATGTTTAACAGGTGGTGTACATACATACAGGATGTGTTCAGTGATATTTCTGCTTGTATTAGCCGCTTCTCCGGCGTTGATATCTACCAGACTGGTCAATAGTTATGACAACTTTCCAGAAGGTATTTTTGATTAACATTCTTTATACTTTATTCAGATATAATCAGTTCCAAGAGTTCCAAACTTTCATGTCATTTTTAAAAAGTAATTTGGAATGAAACGAATTTTTTTTATTGATAGCTACAAGCCTATGGTGTTTGTTTACTTATCGGATATAAACGTGTTATTTTTGTATGCGCGCGTGCGTGCGCGTGCGTGTGTGTGTCGGGTGGAGGGGCGTTAGTGCGTGCGTGCGTTGCAACGTTAACTCGCTGTCAGTTGCGGTTTTTGCATGTGGATTTCCCTGGTGGATATTCTACCTTATTTTATTTAAAGCGCGCGTTGGTTTTATTTAAAAGATAAGTCTTAAAATCAACTTACTACCAGTACTATCATACATGATAAAAACATAATTCCTTTATTTTTTGCTTGCAAAATAAATGATTACATAAATAATTTCAAAATCACACATTGCATGATTTAATTTCCTAAACATTTTAGAGTCAATTGACGCACGTGAAAAAACTTCACTAGGGCCATATTCCACCATGGACGATAAAACAGACACCACGGACGGTACAACAGAAGAGAATCAGTTGATAACTAGAATAACTGCATTGGAAGAAACGATTAAACATCGTGAGTATTCCTTGAGGTTTTCTTAAAGCTTCTCGCCAACAGTTTTGGGGAAATTTTTCAACATTTTCAATTCCACCGAGTTTGGTATAGAATGTAAATATGACACTGAAAAAAAATGATAATGGGTGAAAATAAAAATTAGATGCTGGTAAAAATGCAAGAAAAATGTAAATTTTCTGTGTTATTTTAAAAGCGTTTCAACGGTTTACTACCTTCTGCATAATATTTTCGGTTATTTATAAGAACGTCTTGCAAAAATATTTTGTCACTTTCAAAGTACTCACTATTTTAGAATTTTGAGAGAAAATATTTTCCCCTAAAATGTGTGGGTTAATTTTTTTAAAACCTTACAATATGATTTACAATTCGCATTATTTAGAATAACGAAAGAGAACTTAAAAAAGGAAAAAAGGTAACATAATTATTAGCAAAGTGTTTCAGGTTTTATGAAATACTGTAAAATCATTTCATCGTGGACATGAAACTTTGTGGCTTTGGTCAAAACAAATATTTGAAATTCGTGGAACATTTTAATTCATGGATTTCAATTTTGAAAATACGATGAATTGGAATTTTGTTTGTTCATTTGATTTGATTTTTTTAATCGACTCAACCGCGAAATCAACCTAAATTTGTCCCCTACGAAAATTAATGATTTTACAGTACTTGTGCACATTCCTATGTAATTCGAAAAATTAGATTCTTTACAGACAATCTGCAGCTGTAAAATAGGTTTTTATGGCGGTGTTACAGGAGTATTGTTTAGTCAGCCGAAATGCCGACCGATAATTCCGGTCCGTTTATATTTATAATTGTTATTGATTTTTCAGTGGGTCACAAACCGGTTGCTTTTCACGCTGTGAGGGACGGTAACGAATATCCTCATCTTGGAATCAATCAACACATTGTATTTGGTACAGTCTTACTTAACATCGGGAATGGATACAGCGCCCACCATGGCATTTTTACTGCCCCCAAAGCTGGCTTGTATATATTTTCGGCTTCTATCTTAAGCTACAATGGACCCAAGACATCCTTGTTTGCTGCAGACATCGTTAAGGGCGGGTACCTTCTTGCCAGGCTATACGGTCATGGAGTTAATGGATACCATGACCAAGGATCGGCTACAGTGGTCACCCAGTTAAAAGCTGGAGAACAAGTTTGGGTTCGGCAAGCCTGGCCTCCGAATGATTCGCTGTACGGAGGTCGTTATACAACCTTTAGCGGGTCATTGATTAGTTTCTGAAATCGACCCCGTAACTCTATACAGTAAACCTCACTTATAAGGAACTCGGATATAAGGAACACTCGGTTATAAGGAACAGTTTTCAATTCCCCGATCTAATTCCTTCTTTATTCAATGTAAAAATCCTCGGTTATAGGGAACTCGGTTATAAGGAACACTCGGTTATAAGGAACACTTTTTCCAGTCCCAAAGTACGAAATTCAATGGAAAACCCCTCGGTTACAGCGAACAGACATAAAGAATAAAAAATATTGAAAACCGAAAATAGACATGAGAATCGCTGATGACGTCAGAGTAACGTCGGCACTATCACGCGCTTTCATGCACATGAATAAACACAAATTATTTCATTTCTATGATCTTTAGTTTGTTAATTCACGGATACGATAAAAAAAAATATATATAATATCATCAAATTACCAAATACTAGACGATAGTATAGACTAATATTGTACAAGTTTGACCTATCAACCTGTTTTCATCATCGGAAGCCTTTTATCTAGTTTTAATATCCATGCATTCTGTACACTGTTACATCACATCTGATACAACTTATAACATATAAGTAGTTACAGTTTCTCAATATTTATACTTTTACTGTGTGCATGTACATATATATATATATATAGTATATGTCTGCCCTGATGATTGTAGATGAAACCGATCGGTACAAAAATATATATAGAGGAAAACCCATTGGATGTTTTTCTTATATATATATATATATATTTATTTATATACTTGCACGGACCTTTGAGAGTTCACCTGAGGGGCATGAGAAGTGTTTCATATAGAACAGTCCCGATCAAACCTAGTCTACAATTGTTTTGCTTAGTTGAAATTTATGCTTCCGATGGATGTTTTAGTAGATGTTGCTATTTTTTTCTGATTTTCTAAATGTATTATATATTTGTTTATACTTACAAACCGCAATAAAAAAAGAGATCTTGAATCTGAAAAAAATGTAGTTTTGCGCATATGCTTAAGTCTTGTTTCACCTCTGTCGCAAATTAATGTATCTGTGCAAATCACCAGTACCGGTTAGTCTTCCGTCGTGCTGTTATATAACAGCATTTTTGTACCGAACGAAAGCCGGTACCCAGACTACGGTACTCCTCTGACAGTCTAAACGTAAATATTTATCAAAATCATATTCTTTACATCGTTTATTTTCTATGAACACTTTAAAGCACTTGTACAGTAAGTTCCTACAACAAGAAATAAAATTTAAGTCTGACGCATAACCTTTATTTTTAAGGTTTAAGCAAGTCACGTATACAAGTCATAGATACTGACAAATGTCTGACGTAGCATTTATACGGTTTGATTGTCATGTTAAACATGCGGTACCGAGTTGGCTAGGCCGCTCACGATAAATAATGTCCCCCAAATTACCGCGGGTTTCATTCTACACTGTAATTTTACAGTGATTTTTTTTGCGCCGATTTGACTCCGAAATTCGGCGTCTTCCCAACTGACAAAAATGGTCAAAATTCCCAAAAAATGCTTAAAAATTCCCCAAAACGAGATGATTTTTCCCAATTAGATTGATTTCTTGTGAAAGTTTAACTAAAATGATGCAAATAATCATAAAAATTCTGACTCTAATTATGGTTTATTCGCAGAATTTTGTTGCCAACTCGAAGTGCGTTGTTTACATAGAACGGGTCACGGCATAGTACGGCATTTAGTATGACTTTCATCACGGTCGCTAAACGCTTTTTCATGCGTCAAAATGAGTCGGAAAAACAATTGTTAGAAACTTACCTAAATTATCGAAAAATGTCGCATAATTCCAAATATTATAATAAGAAAATAAAATTTAAACACGCCATCGGTACTCCGGACATTCGAACATCTTTTGGTAAAGTTAAAGAGAAATTAAATTCAAATCAAACGTCAGAAAAGCAAATTGATCTGTCCAAGAAATCTGAGTCCCCACAAAATGACCCTCAGAAATCAACAGAAGCTTATGGTGACCCTAAGCTATCTGAGCCATCAGATTCTGTGACATCAGAAAATAACCTGTCTGTCCTGTCTGTTCAACCTCAGTGCATATTTGAATGAAATAAATTTACCTTAAAACAAAACTTTTCAAAATGATTTCTTTATTAATATAAAGGTTTGTTAATTTTTCCCAATTTTGAAGGTTATCGCGCTAAAAATTCCCAATTGAAAAGGCATGGGCTGTTGCCAAAAAAAGTAAAAAAATCACTGTTTTAATGCACCTGGAATTCTGCCCGATGAGACAACAAGGGTCGTCCTATACCTATGAAGACTGGGAACTTGGTAACAAAGGAAGCTTTAAATGCGTTTTACCATGTTAGTTATTGTTTGATTTAATCGGGAAATACGTTAATTATACATTTGAATCAGTGGTTGGTAAATAAGTATATCCCTGAATATGGTTTGTCAACAAATACGAGAGTTTGTGGTGTTTGGTCGTACTGAAATTTAAGTGTACATGTAACCGATATGTGGTGTTTTACTTGCCGCGTCTTTCCTGCAATCAGAATGTCCAAGGTTCAAGTCCTGTCATAGGCGTGTCTTGATATTAAAAGGACAGCGGTTGTTGAGCCGCTAGACTAGCTAAGTAACGGCTATCGATTGCCTACCTGCCTATTGTCTGGTATCAAAATCAGCAAATTTTACAATAAAGTAGAGCAAAGAAAATATCAAAGCACGCATCTTTGTAGTAAATGGTGGTCAAAGTATATGGGATAAAAGCTATATACAGGCTCATAATCAAAGACACGTCAACTGCAGGTACAAGCCGGCCGATGATACAGAGTTGTAGATAAAATATAACCCATGTAAAACTACTCCTCTACCTTTTCTATCCAAACTGTGAGAAAAAAGTTATTGTCAAGTTGTAAACTTGTAAGTTAGCATCTATTTGATTATGTATTCAACGATATTGTAGTCCAAATGTTATTATGAAAAAATGCTTTATCTGCATAAGTACACAATATCAGCAATGTTTTGAAAAAAGTTTTAAAAAAGGACAAAGTCCAACACGCGAAGTCACATTCAAAGAGCAAAGCCGCCCACACAAGTGATGTTAGTCATACATGCACCTAAACATTTATAGGCGACATTGGTCCGATTTGCATCCAGTCAAATTCGCTTTATGCAAGATATACGAAACAATAAAATTTCTGTCTCAAGTACATATTGACTTTATTAATAGTCTTCAAACACATTAAAGAACGTGTTGTAATTCATGCCATTCAAACTTCACAGAGTGCATTTACAAAAAAATAAATGTTATTACACGATAAAATGATTGCATACTCATAAACAACATTTTCTTAATAATATTCGACATGAATATATCTAATCTAAATTTTTTTAAATTTTTATCGAATTTTACTTTTTTCAAAAGAAAACGTTTTGCAAAATAATTAAATGTAAGGCAATAAGTAACGCGACAATATAAACGCAATTTAGAAAATATATTTGACAGACTGCGATCTTGGGTCCTACGTTTGGCAACAGCACGTGAACGTTTTAGTTCTTCAACGTCGCTTCCTTTAACGTTTTGTTAAGTAAATATCAATGCTATGGTTAGATATGTCTGCCACGAGATACATACAATTCAATTTCTTATCATTAGAGCTACTTGACAATTTATTTATCTTTTAACGGTGATACGAGTTAAGGTAGTAAACTCGTGTTGACATTCGGTAATTTCCGTGTGATAACGTATTCAAAAAATTCAATATAGTGAATTGAATATATTTCTTTTTTATCACAGTTATGCATCAAAGACAGTTATACTTACAGTAAAACGTAGTTAAATTCTTATTTCTCAATGCATGCTATGTACATTTTGGTAAAGGAGGCAATATGGCGGCCAAAAGATCCCATGTGGTGGTCACAACCAGTTAAATAGTTTTCCCTATATATTCTATATAAAACTGACATTTTTTAAAGAGCTACTAAACATAACTAGACCCATTTCAGAGAACAAATCCTTACCTCATTTTAAAGGGTTATGATAAAACTGATATAAAATGAAGAGAAAAGTAGGGGTCATGTATCTTCTAAGAGAGATCTCTGTGGTCACATTTGCTTACTGTAAACTGACATCAAAATCACACTGCTGAGACCTGGAAGTACTACTCATACTACAATTGAGATTCACTTTACCAAATACAACCTGCTGTCCCCTCTTTTCTACCAAAATGTCACAAATACATCCACAATGAAATTTAAACAGAAACTAGCTTTAATTTAGACCTCTGTTGCCATGCCAAGTGAAAAATTAGTGTTCAAATACCTGGCAGCCATTACGCGACTAGACTAGATGGCTCCCACGCTGGTTCCTTTAGGTTAGTTAGGCCTGGTACCGAGGGTATCCGAATGTAAATTATGTCCGAGGAGCGCCGAAGCTAAATATTGCATAGTATCAAAAGTTAATCCGATGTTCATTAGGCAATTCGGCATTCTTCTGACGCTCAGGTGGCTTTCCTTACAAAACCGGAGAATGCCGAAATCGCATACGGAGAAAACGTAATTTTACGAATGTAATCACGTGTCCGCAACCGGAAACGGTGTCCATGTAATTTTAAATATTTTGTGGAATCTTTGAGCGTGACACTCTTCTCGGCTTTTGCTCCTTTTTACATTGTCTTGCGCTTTTATAGATGAAGCTTGTGTATCATAACTTCAATTGTTTGGACATTCTTTTGTGAAACGTTTAAAGGATTTTGTTATGAATCAAGAAGTTTTTCCTTCAAATTTGGAATTACGTGCGAATCCTTTAGTGCAGTATTCCGGTTTCGGAGGGGGACATGTACATACATTTAAACAAAATTTGGACGTGGTTCGAAACAAATGCTCTTCTTTAATCAAAGATCAAGGATTGTGCCCACCAGCGAGTACGTTACTGGGTACCCAAAGGTTTCTGGTCGGACGAGGCTTTAGCAGAGGTGCTAAGTAGCGACGGGGTCCATCTCTCGTACAGGGGTCAACAAAAGCTGTACAACAACATCTGAGCTGCGGTGGTTGCGGAGCTGAAGGCTAGCCAGCTAGGCTGTTAAGATACGTATATTTTCATGGCACCTATATTTATTTCTGTACAATTTACAGTAAAGATTAAACATTTAATGGTACCTAAACTTAGTAACATACATAAATGAATAATTTTGTTTTTCACAGATAATACCAATTTTTGTTTAACTTTCATGGTTATCTATATTTATATATTTAGTGTGCACTGCTTGAGAGTATTTACTATTCTGCAGTAACCATTTATGGTTTTGGCGGTTGGTTTGCCTTATTTAAGTTATTATACTTATAAACCCATGAGTATAAGTTCTTGAGTATAAGTTCTTGAGAGTGTAGTTGCACTATTCCGCATTCATTTACGCTATATAACGGTTTATTACTGTTAGCTTTTCTCATAAGGTTCTAGTGCAATTGTTCACACAAATTTCATGCTTGAGAGTGTTACCACACTATTCGGTATGCAGTTACGCCACATAATGGTTTATAAGTAATGACCGTTGGCTTTTCTTACTAGGTTGTGCAGTTGTTCACGAAATTTCGTAATTTACTGTTTTAGAGTTTTAAGTTTTTCCAAAGCTATTCGACAGTATTTCTGATGATGCTGCCTACCCGGGTATATAGATATAATGGTAGCAGTTGAGCTCATACTGAATATGTCGGAGAGAAACGTTCCACTTTCGGCTGTCTACGGGAACAGTTTCTGTTCAACAGAACAGACCGATATTATTTTAAGACTCCGGTTACCAGAATCCAACACACTTGGTTCGATTCCCGAACAGCTTGGTCTGCTTTGCGTAATAGTTGTTTATGGTGGCCATTCATGTACATTTGGGGGAATCTCATACCCAAACGGAAGATTAGGTCTCCCAACAATAATTAAAAACTCAACAACTTTACTTCAATTAAAGACATCATGTTATTATTATTATTATTATTATTATCATTATTCATATCGGGCAAATGCCCACACAGTGATAAATTTATTACAGCTAGCACTATGAATTGTCACTTATTTAAACAGTCAGTGTCAATATGCTTATTTCAATAGATAGATCTTCTGCGGTACCAAATAGGTGACAGATAGACCAGATCCTCCGCGGTACCATATAGGCGACAGATAGATCAGATCCTCCGCGGGACCATATTGGCGACAGATAGATCAAGTCCTTAGAACACTGTTTTCAAATTAAACGTCTGTCCCTGTATTGCGTAAAGCTTCCTATAATTTGTCCTGCTGTCGTTGTGGAGATATGTGGCCGCTAAGTAATTCTGAAGTCGCGATAGAAACACAACTAAGCACATCTGACTGGCGCGTAGCGGAAACTCAAGCTTAAGGTGTTATGTGACAAACGAAGAATAAAAACTATTTTAAGCCATCCCCTGATTTGCTTGACCCAGTGGACTAATATGGTAAGTTATCAAAGTGTTACACAACACGCAAGATTTGTTACACCATGCACTACCGTGCTACACCATGTACGGACGCGCTACACCATGCGCTAACGTGCTACACCATGCACTAACGTGCTACACATGCACTGACGTGCTACACCACGCACTAACGTGCTACACATGCACTGACGTGCTACACCATGCACTAACGTGCTACACCATGCACTTGCGTGCTACACCACGCACTAACGTGCTACACCACACACTAATGTGTTACACATGCACAACGTGCTACACTAGTATGCACCAACCGGCTGCAGGGCCCCCCAAAACATTAGCCAAACAACAAGGTTTACTCGAAAGACACCAAAATATGCACGAGCGAACCTCGAGGCCCTGTAAGATCGTATTTTTAAATTTTGTTGTACGCAGTAACAGGGGAGGCTTAAAATACGTTCACTTTAACACGTTTAATGGTAAAAGATTTACTAAGATTATCAGTTTTAATGAATTTCGAATAGCTGGAAAATACATGCAACTCTAAAGCTAGAATTTCCGCCACAAAATTTTCTCGAGAAAATTTCCGCCAAATTCTAGCCTAAGTTCTCTCGTCGAGTCGAAGTGCGACGCAAAGTTTATCAAGTGAAAAAATTAAGGCCGGAGTTAGACGAATGGATACATCTGCGCGAAATAATGATTATAATTCTATCGCTTTATAAGAAATGTCAATTTTGAGAATCCTGTTACGACTGTTCTGAACTATTTCCTTATGCCCTATTCCTGGAATCCATTTGTACGGCGAAGTTTATTTGTTTACCGCCCAACTTACACATACCAACAGATATTGTATACATTATTACTTACACGGACAAGTTTGCACACAAACAGACAAACTGATGATAGTATAAACACGGACACGGACACATCCTGATTACGGACACGGACATGCTGGCATTTGTATACCGCACAACTTGCACATACCAACAGACATTTGTGTACATTATTACTTACACGGACAAATTCAATTCTGCACTTAAACGGACAAAATGATGCTAGTATAAACACGGACACGGACACGCCCTGATTACGGACACGGACACACCCTGATTACTGACACGGACATGCTGGCATTTGTATACCGCACAACTTGCACATACCAACAGACATTTGTGTACATTATTATTTACACGGACAATTTTGCACTTAAACGGACAAAACTGATTCTATACACGGGGACGGACACGCCCTGATTACTTACACGGACATACTGGCATTTGTATACCGCACCACTTATACATACCAACAGACATTTGTATACCTTATAACTTACACGGACAAGCTTGCGTTTGACTACATTTAATTTACTACTTGATATAAACCCTGGCACTGAATAGACAGACTGGCGGTACTCCTTTTGCGGACAGAATGGCGTTTGAGTACATAATTACTAACGGACAAACTTGAACGTTCCTACCTTTACGGACAAACTTGCGGTTGTGTACATACACGGTAAATCAACTAAGGCACTGACTTCTACTGAGATTGAAATCCCTTACAGTACATAAATAACAACTATGAACTACCCATGGAGAAATCAATCCGTTAACGCATATAATATTCAGTCTATAAAATTAACGAATTAAATTATCAACACATGCGCCTGCCGCTTATCCGTTTTTCATTTTTGCCACTACGATAGATTTTAAAATATTCACCCGAAAATTCAAATCAAATAGCTATCAATCCGAAATTGATGCACGATTAACCTAAATATTGCTTCAAACCTTAAATATGGTTACCGTGTAGATATTTTAAATACTAAGTATCTGTTATTGTGTCAAGTATGTCCTATTAAATCGGAACAAATGTTAATCTTTGATCGACTTGATTGATTTCTTTGTTTTATGTCATGCTAAAATGACTGTCTTCCGAATGATAACATCTTCACAATAAGACCATTATTTGGTCCAAAAGCTTAGGTGACATTTATTATTGGACAAAAACCACCAGCCACATAAAAGTCAGGTATTTCATTTTTTAAAAGTTGTAGCTCCATCAAATTACTGCAAAATGTTGTGTAGGAACTGGTTCGTCTTTCATTTTATTGTTATCATTATATAATCGGAAGTGGCCTTGCAATAATTCCAGTGAAGGATATTGATTTTAATTTGAAAAATAATCCATACGTACAATGTCGTGTTTATTAAAATATATTTCGAAAAATATGCGATAAGGATAAGCTGGTGCGGGATGCGCGACACTGATCACCCAAATTTCTAATTATGGAAATACATCGAGTGCTGCGCCCTCAGTTTGAAAAGAAATTCAATTACAGGGGCAATTCTTTATAATACCTATTACTATACGTTGAAGATGTGCTATAGAGATTATAGCATGTACGATGCAAGGTACGAATCTGCTTTCGAGCTAAGAATGTTTTACTAATACGTGTATTTAACTACTGCCGTTCCTTAAGTGGTGTTTGTGTGTGGCTGCAGGTGCTGGCGGTCGACCATAATAAAATAACTTGCTTTAATGAACTGATGATCAGTATCTAATCATAGTTCAAAGTTCATAGCTGATAAATTATTCACAGAGATGAGCTGTCACTTATTTAGAGTCAACTATTTTAAATAGGCGTAGAATCTTATTGAGGTACTTTGGTCTTTCAGATAAGATGTACCAGCACAATGAAGATTTAAGGGCGAAAAGAAAAATATTTCCAAATAGAACATTTATTCTTATGCTTGTTTTTGTGTTATACGCTATATGTCATGTTATGAGCACTTCGCACTACCTGAAGAAAGTCACTCTCTGACCTATATTATCGATTTGCTTTTCTCCATTGGTGATGTCACAGCTTTATTACGTCACGGCGCATTTCTTTCGCCGTCATGTACCAGTACTGAATAACAGTGAATAAGTAACGCATATTCATAGGCCAACTATATAGCTCTAAGTCTATTAGCGCTATAAGTTATATTTTTACAAGGTTCTAACATCAAATTACAACATTTGAAAGCAAAAATATTTGAGGAGATATATTCATATCTATTCTTGTGTGCTTTTTCTTTCGTGAGCATCCGAGATAAAACAAACGTGACTTTACATTGTGCTAAAAGCTCTATGCAATAGGTTCATTCATAATTTTAATAGAAGCTAACTGTTTTTCTATAGGTTTGATGCAGAACATGCTGAAGAAAGTTTCTGTTCACGAGATAAAAGTAGAGCTACCACCTACAGCAAATTATAATATCTATTTCGTTTCCTATAGAGCAATATATGGAACTTACAGTTTATTTTAATGTGAATCACTAATGTACGATAACGCCTTTTTTCAGACGTGGCTAATCAGACTGAAATGAAAGTGATTAATTGTAAAAATGTTAACATAACTTTTGGCCCAATCCATTTGTATAAATAATTAATTATCCTCCTTATGATTATCATGTTCATATTGTTGTTTGTATGCCTTGATAACAAAATCAATAAATTATTATTAAACTAGATTCTATACTAGGCCTAATTACTAAAGGCATTTGGATATCGGAATATTAAGGGTACGAATCATCGCCTCACTGTCACGATTAAATTTTATCTATTAGACCTATGAATTTATTAATCACTTCCTTTCCCAGAATACTTACAGTGCAGCAATTGAAATTTAAAGCATGACCTACAGCTCAATACAGCTTTATATATTCCACCCACCATATTTGCGAGTTCGATGCTTTACAGTATTGGTCTATGTATAGGCATGTCTGAGAGCGATTTCATAGGTTCGATACCTGCTTGGCCGGTCAATAAAGCAGAATAGGCATCTGTTGCCACAGAAGGCAGACTATCACCACCACACCCTGACATTCTATTACTAGAACTATCTGTGAGTTTATTTAGCAAAGAATCACAATCTATAACGTTGCAATCAACATTACCTGTATGCACCGAATCTTGTGTAACCAACAATCTGACATGTTCAGCTAAAACTTCAGAATTTTCTGTCGGACTGGCCTCATCCGTCTTCGATCGTTTGCTCTGAGAAGTACTAGGCACTTGTTTATCATTTGCCGTTCTTTTCTTAGCAAGTTTCTCCCTCATTTCAGCGATTAAATCGGATAAAGTTTTTTGTCAGAATTTTGCTAGTCAGGCATTGGCTTCCTCGTGAAAAGAGGGTGCTTATGACGTCATTATTGATAATGACGACAAATTCGATAATCATCGGCAGTTTCCGCCGTATTCGCTAAAGCTGGAGTGCTATTCTTATAGTAAATTATATTTCATTTATTTATTTACTTATTTATCTATTTAAATTCTGTACGATTAATATCTAACCAAAACGAATAACCGTCGCTAAAATAAACCTGGTTAGTTTTTAGCAATAACCCTAATTATGTTACAATTGTTGAGTTACCTTAATAAATAGGCTTACGAGTTGTTATATTTTCTGGTCCTTCGGGATCATTGATTTCAATACATTTAGATTTGAAGATTGAATACTGCTTAAGCCGGTGTTAGGGGGCGTGGGCAGTGTTGCATTTTCCATTACTGCTCATGAACAGGCTCAGTCAGACCGAATCTGCAATTTTCACTGTTTGCATTGTTCTCGGTGCTTCCAAGGGATCTACTTTTCAGATGATATTTACGGCAACGTGCAGGTTTGGATACTTATTACAGTCTTATTACATGAATCCACTGGTGCAAAAAATGTTTATTGGTTCAAGTACAGATACTTTAAACCACAGGAGCTGAATATTTTATAATTGATAGGGGCATGGTCATTTTTAAATTCAGATTTTCATGCATAAATAAAGAAATTCATTGTTTCAGATGAGGGCTATACGGCAAGCAGTGGCCACTAGCTACATCATCGTGTCCATGCTGTCCACCAAAAGGCAAACAATCGAGACAGCAAACAGGGTTGGAAGCAACCACTACTAACTCCAATGTTACTAACAGTGTAACTGCACATAAGTTAACACGCACAGTGGACACAAAAATGCACCAGCTAAATATAAGGGACGTAAGGAAACGATTCAGTTGTTCCACAGGTTACACGTTGTAGTTATAAATTATTATCAATTTCATTTATAAGTTTGTTTTAACGTCTTTGGAACATGATGGGGGTAAGAGTGAGGTTGGGTGCGCACCATAAACCGGTTTAAGCTCCCCAGTGGTGTTTTTGCCACTGACCGTTCCAAGGCGGTGCCCCACTGTGTTCCTTTGTTTGTTCGTTTTGTCCTTGTGTGTTGACTTTGTGTGCGCGCGTGTGTATGCTTATTGTTCGTCTTGTCCTTATGTGTTGGCTTTGGGTGTGTGTGTGTGTGTTGTTCGTTTTGTCCTGATGTGTAAGCTTTGAGTGTGTGTGTGTGTGTGTGGTGCACGCGTTTGCGTGCTGGGGGGTTCGTTTTGAGGAGGCTGCGCTTTTGGTGCGTGGCATTCCCTGTTTGATATTTTTCTTTGTTTTTAACAGGTACGCATCACATACATTACCGGGACTTCGAGTGGCCAGTCGTTGGCTCCCCAGAAATAAATATTATCCATTTCGCCAATGAAATAATTCTCCATTTCGGTGTAGTTAAAAATTATTATCCATTTCAGTATTAGTTTGTTAGTTACAACATTACTGGGACTTCGCGCAGCCGGTCGTTGGCTACCCGGAAATAGATATTATCCATTTCTTCAATGAAATTATTCTCCATTTGGTTGAAGTTATGAATTCTTACCCATTTAATAATATACACTCGTTTAAGAAACTACTGCTGTCTGCATTTTTTTTCCATATGGATACAGAAGACGATCATACTACTAGTCCGTGGTGAATGCAGTCATTTTTGCAAATCTAAACTAAATTTTGATTGGTCTATTCGCTCGAATTCTAAATTTAGAATCGGGTCAACGAAAATACACGTTGAGTGTGTAAATTTACACGCTTACCGTGTATTATGGTACCGCTCGAGCGATTTCAGACTTTTGACCCAAATGGTACGTCATACATTTAGGTATGCATCAGGATGTTCCGCTTCAACAGATAAACCTAGTGGAGGCTCAATAAAATGACTTTGATCCATATGAACCTTCATACAGTGATGAGGGAAATGAGGATTCAGAATCATTCTGACGGGTCAGAGGAGGAAGTTGGGCAGTCTGTAGGGGAAGCGATTAACCACTATGTCTGGGACATTGTTTCTGGAGGTAATAAGCCTCTATTAGTTGAACCGATTTCGACAACTATTCAGTCTCAGATACCGCGTAAAATTCAGAAAAGTATTTGGGCAAACAAGTACATAGATCTGGCAGTTTTATTACAATTACAAGATTCATACTACAGTCAAAACAACAAATTTACCCTTCATGTTGATCATTTTAATCATTTTACTTTTGTTCCACAGTAAAGATCAAGAAAAATCACTTCGATCGAAATGTGGACCACAACTTTTTGCGGTTTTGCGCAATATATTCGGTTACGTATCCCGATGAAACTCTTGCTTTGAGGAAATACGCAGAGATTGTTAGGGATCTCGCACGGAGACATTCGGGCTTGGCATGGCAGCAGTATGACATGCAGTTCCGATTGTTGAGGGAACAGGAGGGGTTTCCTTGGGATAGGTTACACACAGAATTCTGGTTAATGGCCTCTTGCCAAGGTTCGCAACAACACAGAAATAAATTTCGGCAACGGGTTTTCCCCCAAAAAAACATGCTGGGTGTTCAATAGCAGATGGGGCAACTGCAATTGCACAGGATGTCGTCATCCTCACATCTGTGGGTACTGGAGGGGTTAACACCATGCCGACGCATGTTCTTTCAGTAGTAAAGAGCAGGCCGCAGCAGCAGGACCAACTGTCAATTCAAAGTCTGTCCCTTCCTCTTTTAGGCCAAACAAAAAATGAAGTGGTTACACCAGTTAAAATCGAGAAATTACAGTTTCACTTGCTTGGTCACCAACACTATGGGTATTTGGTTAAAGTTTTTTCACATGGAATTGATATTGGTTACATTGGTCCTAGACGTCCTTATGAATGCAAAAAATTAAAATCTTGCTACGAATTCCCTTCAGTTATACAAGAACATATTGAATCGGAGTTAGCATTGTCGCGCATTCAAGGTCCTTTCAAAGTAAAACCTTTTCCCAATTTTCAGTTAAGTCCAATAGGTTTGGTTAAAAAGAAAACTCCTGGTCAATATCGATTTATTCAAAACCTAAGTCACCCAAAAGGTAACTCCTTCAACGACTTCATTCGGCCAGAATTAGCTACGGTCAAGTACATGTCATTCGATTATGCAGCATTACTGGTCCGACAGCTGGGCCAAGGTTGTTACATGGCCAAAACCGATATTGCAAATGCTTTCTGAATCACTCCTATCCAACAAGAGGACCATGAATTGTTAGGATTCCAGTTTGGGAGGATGCATTTTATTACAATGTGTGCCTGGTTATGGGTAGCTCATCTTCAGGTGCCATTTTTGAAATTTTTAGTTCAGCAATTCAATGGGTTGCACAGGTTGAACTGCAGATTCCACACATGGTTCATATTTTGGATGATTTTTTGCTCTTAGTTAAGACATATGGCGATTGTCAAAAGGCACTTTCAACTTTCTTACAATTTTGTGATGAGGTGGGTATTCCAATTAAAGCCGAGAAAACGGAGTATCATGCCCAGGTCAGATACTTCGAGATCTTTTGTTTTGGAGAATAACGACCCCGCAGCTTTTAGCGCTTTATCTGCTAGCGTTTTAGTGGCGGTAAAAAAAGATCAACAACTGAGAACCTAGAATATAATTTAAACATTAAACGAATTCCAATTCTTCGCCATCATTATAAAAAATAAAGAAATTGTACGTGTTCGTTTTCATTTATCATTCCATCCTTTTTTAAAACTAGAACTTTCTTTTATCAATTAATTATCACAATTGTTTGATGTATTGTGTAGCCCTGGTGTCGTCTTTGGGAGAATTCCGGCATTATCAGCAAAAAGCAAAACATATATTGATAATTGATCTAACGTAAATCAAGCGGCTATTGTCGTTTTGTAAAAACAGCTCTGTATCATTTACAAACAATGAAAAGAGTATCGGAAAAATTTTATCCCCTTGCAGTACTCCCAAACCACTGATACTGAGTATATATAAGACTTTGGTTTAATTGAGCAAAGCCCCACTGAAAGTACTATAGCGACTGCCGTATAGCGAATCAAAGCCGCAACATATTAATCTGATCCAGACGTGATCCGAAATACTTAAGTGGGTGACCACGGTTGCCGAAGCTTGGTCATGGTATGTGTTAACTCCATGACCGTAAAGCTTTGCAAGTACAATCCCATTCTTCAGAATTTCTGCCTCAAAAAATGAGGTTAAGGGTCCGTTGTCGCTTAAAATAGACACCGAGAAGATATACATGCCGGCTACTGGAGCGGTGAACTTGCCATTACTGGCCTGGTAGCCATCTCCTTTGTTAAGCATGACTGTTTCAAATATAATTCGCTGATACCTATTCAGAAGAGGATATTCTATGATCGTATCCAGAACTGCGTGGAATATAACCCTCTCGTGCATTTTTTTCATTGATTCTGAAAACAAAAATAACAGTTACCGATAAATATATCCTAAATGTTGATTTTAGTTTATCATAAGTATTTGGTGGCTTATTTTTTTAGAACGGCTTATTTTTTATTCTTGCTTGTTTTGGAGCCCTTCTTTTGGCGTAAGTGTCCTAAAAATCATGAATATCTTATGCGTCTGTCACGGGAAGGAAGGCAAATGTGATTATATTTCAGACCTTGTCAATATTTATCTAAATGATTAATTTGTGACCAATCAATGACCTATATACAGCCCCACAGAAATTTATTCTGCAGAAAATGTGGACAACGTTAATATTCCGACCCTGCTATCTTCCGGATCCTTTATCACTCTGGCACATTATACATAGGTATATTATAACATTTATAATGTGCCACCATTAAAGCTGGAAAGTCGCCATATGACCTATCATGTGTCGGTGCGACGTTAAATAAAAAAAAAAAAATATATATATATATATATCTGTCTAAGTCTACCAGTGCCCGTGTGATTATTACGATCGTGTGATTTTCACGCCGCCGGTTGATAATTACTCGCGTAGTAATTCTAGACCGTCATACCACTCATATTTAAGGATACATTAAAAACGGTCTTGTGGCAATAACTAAAGTGCGTTCAGCAATAGTGACTGCACAAATTGGACAAAATTGAGTATCAGATGATCTTTATAAGCTATAGACTAAAAATTTTAGACTCATTCTATTCTTTAAGATGAAAATCAAGGGCGAAATCAAGAAGAATGAAAGACATTATATAGATATCCTGGACTGGTCTAAGCAGCAATTACCGTGTGATTACGTATTTCCGTTAGCTCTTCGGCTTTCTTCGGACAAACACATAGCTTAAGGTGGGCATGACTCAGCACTACCATAATCATACTTTCGCACACTTTCTTTTTCAAAACGTTCACTCTTCTATTATAAGTATTTCCAACTTAATGATCGCGCTTTTCTCGCGATAGCTGTTGTTATACAAAATGTACAAGGTTATTTGGGTATCCTTGTTTAACAAATAATCAAGGCCTTTGAGTGGTTTATCGTCTGATTTACCACGGTTCAGAGTTCAGATGCGTAGGAATTGAACCACGATGGCGTTAGCCCGAGTAGTTAAATACTGAAGCATCTAAACGATGAACCGAGGTAAATTATATGATAAATCACAAGAAGGCCTTGATTGTTTTCATTCTGACATGCTCATTGAAATATTCCAATAAACATTATGCTGGACTTCATTTACCCGAGGAGTAATGTATCGGACGTCATGCGGCAATTTGACGCCATGATTGACGTCATAATGCTCCCTTACCGGCCCGCGCGTCAACCGTTGTTTATCGCAGAATATACAAAGCTTTATTTCCTTCTTTGTTTAACTGGAAATCAAACCGAGTCATGTTAGAATGTGTTGATTTTTAAATGTTCCATAACTTTATCTCCTACAGTGTACATTAATATACCTTAAACTATGCCTTGTTTACTTAAAATTAAACAGTTTCATACTGCACTAATGTTTACCGCTTCATGACTAAATGTTCACTGTAGCTTCAGACTGTTCTACAGTTTTAATACAACGATTTTGAGTGAGTTAGCCTGCAAATGGACATCAAAAATACAGAAAACCTGAGGACAAAAACGTTTCAAGATTGCATCATTTGAAGTAAATACTTGCGGGCTGAAACTACCCGAAAACAGTTTTTGTTTCGAGTATTTACTTTACCGTTCGGCAGTTAAAAAGAAATAAATGAAACAACTAATAAAATGTTTGTTGAAATTGAATTACTCACGAATTTCGCTGAGCAGTTTCTGTACCGTTGATCCAAGATATGTAATCGTTTCTTTCATGTCATTTACTCTAGTTATCAACTGGTTCATTGTTTTATTTTCTCTCGTATCGCTAATATCGAAACGCCTTGTTTCGTCAACATCGATATCTTCTCTCGTATCGCCAACAGAGGTATCTTCTCTTGTATCGCCAACAGGGGTATCTTCTCTTGTTTCGCCAACATCGATATCTTCTCTCGTATCGCCAACAGAGGTATCTTCTCTTGTATCGCCAACAGAGGTATCTTCTCTTGTTACGTCAACATCGATATCTTCTATTGTATCGCCAACAGAGGTATCTTCTCTTGTTTCGTCAACATCGATATCTTCTCTTGTATCGCCAACAAAGCTATCTTCTCTTGTATCGCCGACAGTTTTACATGGTTCACTTTGGGTTTCGTCGTACATTTCCATAAACTCTAAATGTATTTTTCATCATTAAACAATGCATTTTGAACTGGGTTCGTTCCTATCTTATTTTATTTTAAACTAGAATGTGTCTGTAGGACACAGGGTGTGCCCACACTGGTACATTTGTCACAAATAAGTAGAAATAATTGAAATGTTCGCAGTCTTTTTAATGGGGTATGGCCTCAACAAACATTTTATGAAAAGGATTCATTATTCTAGGCCATATACTTTTGGCGCTATGAGTATCACAAACAAAAAAATCCACTCTTTGGCTATTTCAAGGGCAATTACTCTGTAATAAGCGCTAAGATTCTCCAGAAGAATTCCAAGTGTGCAAGGTCACGTCATGATTAAGACTCAAGCAAGATATCATGAATTTACATCAAATACTTTTGAGCTAGGCATAATAAGGTGAAAATATGCATTTTGCAGACAAAAAATAGGAGGTGCGCAAGTTCATTTCATGATAAAGACTTATGCAATGTTTAATTAATTTATATGTAATACTTTTTGAATTAGGTGCGTCACAAGAAGAAAATGTGCATTTTTGACTATTTCAGGGGCCATAATTCTGGAAATGGGGGCGGACCCAAATGAAAAATAGGAGGTGCTTAAGTTCATACCATGATAATACGGACAATACCAAATCTATATGCCCCCACCACTCATGGGGGGTAGGGGCACAAAAAAGATATGACTCGTAATGACACTTGGCAATTTCCGTGTGTGTACGTATTATTCCTAGGCAATTCGGCATTCTTCGGATGTAATTGTAAGTCAAGGAGAATATTACTTTCCGTAAAATGCCGGAGAATGTCGAAAGTACACACGGAGAGTACGAAGTTTGCCGACTGTGACTACGGGTCCATTCCCTTGATTTTACAGTAAACTTTTTCGTATGAAAAATAAGGAATTCCGTTCATATACTGTTTTTATTACATATTAACTACCAAAGAGAGTTTTGAAGAGGAAATAGTTTATAAAAGTAACAATATTGAATTAGGATCATTGAAGTAAAAAAAATGTACATCAAACATACCTTGTGTCAGGTCGTCAGGACTACTGATCAATCTGGCGGGTATAAACGCCGGGAAGGCTAATATGAACAGACAGATCATTGACCACATACTGCAGGAATATGTAACACCTGTAAAATATAACATGACTTATTTGTCATTAATCTCCATAACGCGTGTTAATGTTGGTAGTCTCCATAATGCAAGTTAATGTCAGTAGTCTCGATAACGCAAATGAATATCAGTAATCTCCATAACGCAAGTTAAAATCAGTAATCTCCGTAACGCAAGTTAATGTCAGAAGTCTCCTAAACGCAAGTTAATATCAGTGATCTCGAAAACGCAAGTAAATGTCAGTAGTCTCCATAACGCAACTTAATGTCAGTAATATCCATAACGCAAGTTAATGTCAGTAGTCTCCAAACCGTAATTTAATGTCAGTAGTCTCCATAACGCAAGTTAATGTCAGTAATCTCTATAACGCAAGTTAATGTCAGTAATCTCTACAACGTAAGTTAATGTAAGTAATCTCTATAACGCAGGTTAATGTCAGTAATCTCTATAACGCAAGTTAATGTCAGTAATCTCTACAACGCAAGTTAATGTCAGTAATCTCTATAACGCAAGTTAATGTCAACAATCTCTACAACACAAGTTAACGTCAGTAATCTCTATAACGCAGATTAATGTCAGTAGTCTCAAAAACGCAAATTAGTGACTGTGTTCTTCATAGCGCATGTTGATGCCAGTAATTGCTTTTTTTGAGCCGTTTACTAATATTGGCAAAACTTGTTGCCCGACTCTTTTGCTATAATTTCACTGATTGTTTAAGTACAGCTGTGTTAACTGATAAAACCGACAAAGTTTCTAGCTTTCCAAAGATGAAAAGTAACCAAAAATGTTGACACGCGGGATAACTCCAACTGAAGTCTAAAGATTACTTTGAAATTTTCGGATCTATGGAATCATACGGCAAGTATCCCAAAAATAAGTAGACTGTCATATCGTTTGATTAAAATCTACATCGTTGGATAATTCTACACGCAAAAATGCCATCATAATTTTCACTTTCCCATGGATTCTCATTTTGACTTAAATTTGAGGACTTGCCATTTTTCCAAATAAGTACAGAAAAAAATCAAGCCCACGATCCGTTTACTTTTATGGCTGAATTTTCTTAGTAACTGTATATAATGTTGTTTTGAAAAATCAATGTTTAATTAAATTCTATGTCGTAGTATTTTTTTTATTCAAACGTGTAGACCTACGTAAAGTTGATCCGTGAAGACACTCGGCATTTTCCGTGTCATTACGTATTATCGTTACGCAATTCGGCATTTTTCGTATGTAAATGTAATTCAACGCGAACATTGCTTTCTGAAAAAAAAAAAAAAAAATGAAGAATACCGAAATCACATGCAGAGAATACATTGGTTGCCGACTGTTACTACATAACGGAATTTATATTTTAAAACAAGATAATTCTTACCTTTTAGCTGAATATTTATTGTAAGTAATCAAGTAATGATTTACTATTATGCAAAACTATGTTTATATAGTATTGATAGATGACTTTACTTGTAAAGACCTTTATTCCTCGTATTCAGTCAGGCCACGTTCACACGTTTGCGATTTTCTGCAAGTGTGATAGTACAATGCAATTTTGTGCAGTTAGGTACACATTTTATTTATTTGTCTTCCATCAGTTCGATACTGTGTTTGATGCTAAACTTTTGCAGTCTTTTCCTTGGCACTCACTCCTGAAATCATTTATGTTAAAATGTGAAAAGTATTTGTTGAATATAATACATAATGTATTCATTTCTGATGTACCATTAAGTATTAAAACGGGTGCTTACCAAAAAGATACTGACTAAATGGCGAACAATGCAGATCTTGATAAGACTGCACGGATGTTCAGACTGATCATAATCTAAACTGGTCGAAAGGCAGAATCACTCGTGTGTGTCTGTATGTAAGCTTATTTATTATATACCTACATAAATTCTGTAAAAAATCGGCTTGTATTTCACAATTAAATATGAACAGACGGGGAAAATCCGTACTGTACCTTTTAAATTCCGTATTGTACCTTCACTTTTGTATGCAGCCGGTGTAATGAAGTATTTCGACCCCCATAGAATAACGACCCCCCGGTCATTATTCTGTATATTAGAAAATGTGACTCCTTTCCTGTAAAATATTGACTCCCCTTATAAAAACTGACTCCCTTTGAAAACTCTATAGAATAACGACCCCCGGTCATTATTCTATAGAAAAACTGACCCCTCCAAGTAAAATACTGACTCCCTAAAGATGACTCCCTTCGAATCTCATAGAATAACGACCCCGGTTATTATTCTATAGAAAAAGTGACTCCTTCCATGTAAAATACTCACTGCCGAAATTACTACATTCGAACTCTCATACAATATCGATTCCCGGACATTATTCTATTTAAAAAAAGTTACCGTCTTTCCGTGTAAAACACCGGCTCCTAAAAAGAATTTCGACGATAATATCTATTAAAAAGTGATCCCCACCAAACCTAACGGACAATTTTACTAGATCTACAACTCTAATACCCTCCATTGCCAATAGTTAACATTTTGATTGTACTACTACTACTGGTGCCGCTACTTCTATTGCTATTACTACATGTACTTCTTCTTCTTCTACTACTACTACTACTACTACTTCTACTACTACTACTACAACTGCTACTACTGACACTACTATACCTGCTTCCACTAATACGTCTTGTACATCTACCTCTTCTTCTCCTGCTGCTGTTGTTGCTGTCACTTCTGCTGCTACTACTGCTGCTGCTGCTGCTGCTGCTGCTACTGCCACTGCCACTACCACTACCACTGCCACTGCCACTACCACTACCACTACCACTACTACTACTACTACTTTCTATTGTTGCCGCTACCGTACTTTACTGCCACTGCTAAGTATTGCAACTTCTATTAATACTAAGTTATGTGCTAGCAGTTTCTTGTGCAGTTTTCTTCTGAAGATTTACTTCATACCGAAGTTTGCAGGGATTATTGACACTGGTGTGTTTTGTGAACGTATTGTGAAGTGTTATTTTCCTGAAAAAAAATGTATACACCAAGATACAGCGTCTAGAAATAGAATCCCTTTTCCCGTTGCAGAATGCTCTGATTTCTGTGTCAAGTGATGGTATCTGGGGCTAATGGTCAAACGGAAGGACGGACGGACAAGGGCAAATCTATATGCCCTCTCCCCCGAGTGGGGTCATAAAATGCAGCAATTAGGCCTTAGATACACGAGTTATCACTAAATTTGACCAAATGACCGGGGGTCGTTTTTTTTTATGGGAGTCAATATTCTTCGTGAGGTTCAGTTTACTTCATAGTACTATGATCTGGAGGTCATAATACTATGACCGGGGGTCACTTTTTCTATAGAATAATGACCGGGGGGTCATTATTATATGGGGGTCGAAATACTTCATTACACCGGACTACTTTCATTAATATGCATGACCTGACACAATTCTGTAAATAGCACACTTTAAAAATGTCTCTTAGTTCCATCTTAATAACGATACACATTCGTTCAATAACAAAACAACAAATAAAAAGGTAGAGTTTATAATAAAAGGGTCATTATAACATTAACTAGATCTGGGATTTTGTATTCGGCTCTCGTGGATTTTGCATGGTCGGTCGTGAGATCCGATCTAACCCTATTTTATAGTCGCCACCGGTGACCCAGAAGGCTGTTAGTAGGAAGATAGTACAAGTTACAGAAAACGCTCCAATTCCAGAACCTTCCCTGGTTCTTTAGGTGCAAAACACATACACGGGACTCTTATCCCAATGTTAGAAAATCTTATTTGGAGGAGCGGGGACTCGAACTCACGACACCTGGCTTCGTAGTCAAACAGTATTACCACTGGACCACCGCGTCCGCTCTAATCAATCGCGTTCAGCATGAAAAGGGTTAAAAAGGATGCGGAATGCCGAACTCACATACGCAGAAATACGTAATCTAACGAGAATTATCGACTGTAATTGCAGGTCCACTTCCGGTTCGAACAGGATGACCCGCCTTTTTGAAATGTTTATGCTTTTATTTAGGTATGACTGATTATTCTCGAAAGATATACTTATTTTCTAAAATAGATTTTATCAAAAAATAATTTTAATGTTAAATAAATAAATAAAACCAATGCATGTAAGTCTTATAACTTGTTACTCGATATAATGTACTGCTGTTTCTGTTTGTCGACATAACATAGAAATAATGATTCTGTTATCATGTGCTTTATATGTTATTAAACGCTTTATGTGAACAGGGTCTAACATATTTGATATCCTTCCCTATAATCCTGGTTACATACTTCGAATTTAAATTGAGTAATTATGATCACATACACAATTGAAGTCAGAATTGTGAATAATCGATATTGATCAAGTAAACATCCGAATATTATTACGCTATCTATTACACATCAGCTTAAGGCTATACACAGAAAACTCTCTAAATTTGAGCGTCGGAACACAGCGAAGCTTTCCATATCGAGCGAATTATGTGGTCCCGAAAATTATCCTTCTTCCTTTACCAGAAAAAAGGAAAAATACCTACTTAATTCGGAACACCTCTATTCCAGAAATCCAACAACTTTCCAGACAGAACGTATGTCTTTAATATAAACACCATGTTAACCGAACAAACAACTTCCTTTAATCGTGTTAAGGGAAATTTACTTTGTCCATTAAGACATAAATGTTGTTATCTGATTTAGTAATAACTAGTAAACAAAATAAGGATTTTAAACGTAATAGGTTTCCAGTGAAAGAATTTTACAAGATGTTTTGGGTCTGAGTTCATGTTAAAAATGCTTCGCTCGCTACAAATTATTTCAGATTTATTATTACTTAGGCAAGATTAAGAGACAGCCTAGATCGCTCTGAAGCTCAACTAGTTGTTTTTGAAAATTTGGAAATTAAAATAGCCTTGTTTGTATGTAGAACAAAGTTCATATCTAGATCTTCGGACTGTTTCATTTCAAATAAATTTGATAACTTTTTTCGGAGGTAGTAAAACCCAAACTCAATCAGCCTGAAACTAAGATGAAATAACGCATGCATATTTTCTATATTGCTCCAAGTTATATGGATAAGCTATTGTTTTTTATTTTTCAACATTCTTTGACAGAATCTACTTATTTACTGTAGACGGACTGTCGGTCGGGGTTTGGAGCGAAACACAAGTCTCGAGCGGTGAAGCAGCAACTGACCGTCTCATGCTGTGCTGTGTGTTGCGTTTTATCCTTGATACCCTTCATGATATCTCTGTTTTCCTACCTATACAGAAAAAATAGCTTCCCCCACCCCCACCTCCCTCCCCCCATTTGTTCTTTTGCTAGTAATTTGAAAATTACTGAACGTACAATTTTGAAATTTAGTTTACGCTTAGAACATTATGCTGTTGGTATGTTCTCACAATTTCAAAGAAATCAAATCATGCTATCAAATAAATTTGCTTATTTTGTGGCTTCAACTCATCTTTGAAAAGTCACAAAATAGCAAATGGCGGGTTACATTTGTATATTCTCGTTTGATTGCTTTAAAATAGACAGTTTCCCTATTCCACGGTCTTGATGACCATGATGAGTGGTGACTGATACAAAACAGCTATTTCACTAATATTGATCTCATTTGAAACCCTATGCTTTGAATTTAAATATGGTGTGCAGAATAATGATTATAGAACCTCTTTTCTTTTGACAACTTGAGACACTCGACAAATCATCGAATACAGTTTAGGGCGGCAACACTGTTTAATGTTAAAATAATATTGATGTAAAGCAAAAAGGCAACGTACTTCAACTTCATTGTTCTTACACCATGTATACGTTCAGAGCTAAAATATTGAAATCATAAAAGAGAAAGCAGAGCTTTCAGGCAGTGCTGTATTTTCTCGTCCTATAGAAATGAATGAAATAGAGAGATACTGTCAATGATTGAATGAAATACAGAGCTACTGTCAATGACTGAGTGAAATATAGAGCTACTGTCAATGACTGAATGAAATACAGAGCTACTGTCAATGATTGAATGAAATACAGTCAATGATTGAATGAAATACAGATCTACTGTCAATGACTGAATGAAATACAGAGCTGCTGTCAATGATTGAATGAAATACAGAACTGCTGTCAATGATTGAATGAAATACAGAGCTGCGGTCAATGATTGAATGAAATATTGAGCTAATGGTTTCAAAATGATAGACTTTGATTGTAATCTAGTTATCACTAAAATTGATCTGTTCAGCAATGGATGGACCGTTGAATAGAGTTTTTGCAGTAGTCACTAGTAAGAGATAGTTCTTAATTCAGCCACAAATAGAATTGTTTTTCATTTTAATAGGTCATGTACTATGTATAAATGCAACACAGAATAAATTTGAAGCAATTTCTATAATAGTAAAAGCTAAAGTTTGTTCTAGACTGATTGCTTTAAAATAGACAAATTCCCTGTTCCGTGGTCTTGAACATGGATAGGATCATGATGACTGGACGGCTATTTCACTTATATTGACTATGCTTTGAATTTCAATTTGGTAATTCAGTTATCACTGAAACTGATCAATTCGACACTGGATAGACTGTCGTGTTATCACCATCGTACTGTCGCGCTTCGCCATCGTACCGTCGTACCTTCGCGCTTCGCGTTCACGGCCCTAACGGAAACGGAACACCGTAATAGGCCGTTATATAAAATTTACGCAGTAGTCACGAGTAAGAGATAATCCAGATCGATTAAATCACAGTTTGAATTGTTAATCATGTCAATAGTTCATATACTGTGTATAGCAGTAACACAGAATAAGTGTTAAGCAATTTCTGTGTTTAGTATACTTATTGGAAAAGTAACTCCTATAAATTTGTATAAAGATTTTAGCCGTAGTTTTTTCCCTTTTAAGATTAGTGCAATACTGTCCTCCTACGTCAAAATATATCATTACTTTGGAAGAAAAACTATTTTGATTGTTTGATATATGCCTTTCGGACACAGTTACGACATAGTTAGGTATTCTGCATATTTGTACCAGGTGTTAAATTTTGCTTTACACCATAAATGTGGTGTTTACGTTAAAAAAACCTGAGATATATTTAGTGTGTTTGTTTCTATCTGCTACAGACATTACTCTGTATCTAATTCCCACATGCTTCATTCCGATTGCTTTTATTTTTAAACAGTCTAAACGTTTGTTGTTTTATCAAAATTAAGTTTTAAGACGGACTTGAATACATATAGTGGGTTTTTTTTCCGCTTGAATAGCCTTTCTCCTCTACTTATAAATACACGAAAATAATTATTGTTGAAATGACGGTGTGTCGTTGTGTGAAAGAATTCTATACTTTATATAGCCCATTAACAAATACTTTATACAAATAAAATATATAGTCTACCTTAATGCCTGTATACGAACTTGTCAACTGAATAAGGGATAATATGGTGGAAAATATTGTAGTTCCTAGTTAAAAATGCGCGTTTATTTTTAAAATTTATAAACCATTATTTAAATGACACTTAGTAATAACTGAACATTTAAAGTTAAACAATATCCCACTAAACAAAGTGTTAAGTGAAACTTGAAGACGGAATTATGAAAAAGGTAAGTCATATTTTATAATTAGGGTTTAAAATGTTTATGCTTATACAGTAAAACCTGAATTAAGCAGTCCCCTGTATGAAGAAGCCATTTGCCTTAAGCAATCACCTGTATTAAGCAGCCATTTGCCTTAAGCAATCACCTGTATTAAGCAGCCAGTTGTCTTAAGCAATCACCTGTATTAAGCAGCCATTTGCCTTAAGCAATCACCTGTATTAAGCAGCCAGTTGTCTTAAGCAATCACCTGTATTAAGCAGCCATTTGCCTTAAGCAATCACCTGTATTAAGCAGCCGTTTGTCTTAAGCAATCACCTGTATTAAGCAGCCAGTTGTCTTAAGCAATCACCTGTATTAAGCAGCCATTTGCCTTAAGCAATCACCTGTATTAAGCAGCCATTTGCCTTAAGCAATCACCTGTATTAAGCAGCCATTTGTCTTAAGCAATCACCTGTATTAAGCAGCCAGTTGTCTTAAGCAATCACCTGTATTAAGCAGCCATTTGCCTTAAGCAATCACCTGTATTAAGCAGCCATTTGTCTTAAGCAATCACCTGTATTAAGCAGCCAGTTGTCTTAAGCAATCACCTGTATTAAGCAGCCATTTGCCTTAAGCAATCACCTGTATTAAGCAGCCATTTGCCTTAAGCAATCACCTGTATTAAGCAGCCATTTGTCTTAAGCAATCACCTGTATTAAGCAGCCATTTGCCTTAAGCAATCACCTGTATTAAGCAGCCAGTTGTCTTAAGCAGCTTGTTCTAATTCCAACCTGACTTAAACAGTCCCCTTTCTTAAGCAGACGTGTTGTGTTGTTCCCTTGACTGGCTACCTAATACAGATTTTACAGTATTAATTTACGGTTATGTAAGACATCGTACTGATGATATAGGATGAAGATAAGATGATTTGAGGTGCATAGGAAAGTTGAAGAAAGAATAAACCAAATTTTAAAATTTAAATAAAGACCAGTTCAGTCAAATTCGGTACTTGTGAAACCTAACCACCTCCCTTTACCTGTTTGTAAAATTGCTACCATATTATATACATAACGTGTAAAGTTATTGTCCTAGATCTATAAACACTTTTCATTGCTATAAATATATCGTTGTGAATACATACCGAGGGCTAAGCGAGAAACTATTTTATGTTGTACTTTATGTATATACAGTTACAATAGTTTCGCGTTCAGCCGACGATTGTCAATTAAATACGATATATTCAAGCTATATATAAAAGTAATAAAATCATAATATTGACTTTAATAAGATCTAAAGAAATTTTCATACACAATAAGCAAAATGATTCCTGTTGTCTAGAAGAAGAATGTTCAAAGACAGTCGCGTAGTCGCAAGGAATGTTTTATAAAGGCTATTTTATAGTTTAAAAAAGGAAAGGTTATGCTAAATTTTACAGTAGCTAAAAAGTAAAGAGCAATTCTAAACTTTTTGGATTAAAACATTTAAACCTTAATTAAGTGATAAAAATGAGTATCTAGATAACTTTTCTTTTAAAACAGCATGGCAACTACTTGGGGATTACAAAAAAGACATTTTTCTATACACAACACTTTTTAAAAAAGTATTTCTTATGCGAAGTCAAATTCACGTTTAGGGTATAATCCAATTTAAAACTACACGTGCATTATGTTCCAACGTCTTGATAAAAATCTTATGTTTATTGAAAACACGACTCGTCTTTTTTTTTTTTTTTCTTTTTTTTTTTTTTCAAAACATAATCACAACAGCTTTTTCTTATAAAACTTATTATTGGCATTAGATATGTTACTTCATTATTCGGTATGCTTTAGGTTAGCATTTCTTCCGGTGGTGTATGCTGGCTCTCGGGGACTTAATTTTTGTTTGAAACAAAAGACATGAGTAAGAATTAGGAAATAATATACAGCAGTACCATGTTTTAATATATCGAAACAATACAAAGAAGTAATACGCATGTGGAATAATGTCACGAGGGCGTAGCTCGAGTGGCCTAAAACCAATTTTTATTGTTGAGATATGTGGAAACATGGTTCCGCGATATATTACATGTATTTCGATTCTAATATGTCGTTTATGTAAGCATGTAGATGAAATAGGAAAGCATTATTTCATGGCGCATGTATTGTGCCAAATATCGAAGGTCGACGTGACGTTAAGCGTAACTGTGTTTGGCCACCAGAAGGCGCGGTCACATTTCCCAATATGTATACAGTGAAAATTTTAAAAATCTTCCTGTATGAATGTAAAATGGAAAATACGGGAAGTAACAGGTCCCGTTGAATAACTCCAGAGCGCGTGGACGTCTAATGGGTTATTTTTCACAGTATGTGTGAATTAAATGTAGCACCATTCTGTTTTTATCATTTCTATTCTGAAAAGCCTTTTATACAGAATGACAGATCAAATGTTCTAGCACTCTTTCTAGGCGCTTGTATGGTGCTAAATAATACTCCAACGTGACGTCAGATTTCCATGTTTTGACGTAAAATGTTGCATGGATTTTTCAAATTAGAATTGACATTTTTTATATTTCCTCATTTTCGTCATGATTATGTAATGTAACAGCCCGGCGAGTGTTCCCGTTGTTTGTCGGAATAGGCCAGACAAAGGCCCGATGACTGCCAATATTATATGAACCATGTGAATTTATCTTCAAGATATGCGTGTGAACTACTACCTAAAAGAGTTTTTGTTCTTGAATAAAAAAATAGTGGTTCAATATCGGTCACATGTCGTCGACCTAGCTTATAACCGACTGCGGGCGGAATGATAAATGTGCAAGCGATCTTGGGCCGTCATGTCCGTGCTTCGTGTTTCTGTATCTGATTACTGTTCGTGTGACGTCTGTGCCTTTTTTTCCAGACGATTTAATGTGAGATGTCTATTTAGACGATTTATAGACCAATAGGAACAATTCTCAAGTTCTTGACAAAAGAACTTAAGTTTTGTAACAATCAATTAACTTGTCACACACTGACTTATGTTTTTAAGAACGGAACTAAACAGCAGAGTATGCTCTTGGATTTCTACGGGATGAATGTAATATGACAGCTACGACCGTGTTATATGATACAAGCAGTTTTACTATGAGATATCGTTTCCTTAGTTACCAGTTACATAATGTTAATTAAGGGAGAAGAGTAATTTATAGAAGACATGTGATCGATCATTTGAATATTTTAGAGGGGTTGCTTGTACGTAGCACGGAGCGCTGCCGCAGAATGATTTAAATGACATGAGATGGTTTTAGAAATACAGTACAACTTCTGTAGTGAAACTCCAATGGATACATTGAAGTATACTTGTTATACTTAGACTGTTGATCTGTAGAGATTCATTTAGTGCACTTAATGGTACAGGATATGATTATTACATACTCGTTTCTATTCCCCGTTAAGTTACACCGGTACCGGAAACGTCAATATTTTTCTATACACTGACGCCTGAATTTCATATCGGGTGCGTGACGTAATTCAGTGTGTGTTGTTGCACTATTTTTTTTTCTGTTTAGTTCAGTATTGTTAGTCCTATTTAGACTATTGAACAAATTCATGATAGGTTATTATCTTTGCATCGGGAAATATGCACTCGTTCTTCAACAGAAGAATATTGCGCTCCTAAAGTCTAAAGTCGCCCAGTATTTCCGCTGAAGAACTCGCGCATATTTCCCGATACAAAGCTAATAACCTATAATTATCAGATACAGTGCTTATGCAGCTAAATATGCGAGAAGACCATTTGATAAATACACGATGGACTGACTATCATTGGTAGGGAAACACTTTTTAAATGTCAGACAAGCAACTCCACAAATAGATTCCGTTTCCAACAAGAATGAAGATTGATTATCAAGTCAGCATAGTTAATTTAAAATGTGTCTTACAGTGTAAATCAGGAGGATCTCTTTATACGGAAAAACGTAGGTTGAAATTTATAATCCCGTCTCGCTGTGTTATATTATATATAAATGCTAATAGATGGGATGAGTAAAAATTCCAAGGTTTGTCGAATTGGCTTGTAGCCTACAGCCTCGAAAGAAAGATCTATTAACAAAAACATTAAAAGATGCATATAATCGTTTCCATGTGTCTTAACTCCGGTACTAACACTTTGCAATTTCCGTGTGATAACCTGCTTCCGTTAGGCGATTCGGGGACGTAAATATAGCTCAAAGCGAATATAGCGAGACGAAATAGCGGACAGTGCCGAAATCGCTTACGGAGAACATGTAATTTGCCGATATTTATTAGGAGTCCACTTCCATAAATACATTTCAATAACATCTGTTCGTTTGTCTGTGAGAAATACCGAGTTTAGCATTGTTACAGACATTTAAGTGGCGCACGAAATCTTAAGGTCTTATATACTACTTATCATATTTTATAAAGTTTGAAATGATCAAATAAACCTTATAGTTAACCTGAACTTCAAATTCAGACTTATTGAATGCATTTCATGTTTTCGTACATGTTGACGTCAGCAGGGTGGTCCTTGTTATACTGAGCACATCCTCTCTGTAACATTTGCTTTTTGTCTCTCTGTCTCTCTGATTTATAGCATGAATTTCAAAAAGAAAGACCTATACTGAAAGTTTATACACTTTGAATTCCGCGTCTGTTAGCCCTGCTTTATGTCAGTTATTACTTCTTGAACAGAACAGAACAGAACATCTGCGTTTGGTATTGCTACTTTATGTTTGGCATTGCTACATTGTGTTTGGTATTGATACTTTATGTTTCGTATTCAATTTGCTACTTTGTGTTTGGTATTGGTGTTTTGTGTTTGGCATTGCTTTGAAGGACAGAACCTGCTGAAATAAAATGTTTCATGTATTTCAAAACCCTCTGTTTACCTTTCTCAATGATTGCTTAAATGTCGGATGATCGTAAAAGTTATGAGGATTAACTTAGTTGTCATGTTTGTGAAATGTAGTTCTCAATAATTTACATAACAGGTAAAAAATAGAATGAATTTATGTTTTGTGTATGTGTATGTTCGGGTTTCTGCACTTCCTGCCATTTGCGACTGAGTTTAGCTTAACCAATTATTGAGTTTCGAAGATTTTTTCACAACAACATTCTTTCATAAATAATAGTCTTTCCACTGCACATTCATACACAGATTTTATTTGCATACGAGGGAGAGGGAGTGGGGGGGAGGGTATTATTTATATATGAGGGAGAAGGGGTGTGGGCACACACAAAAAAAAATCGATTTTTTTTTTCAGATTTTTGCAAGCTATGTCATATACTGAGTGTGTACTTTGAATTCCTTCTAGTTTTTACTAAACCTGTTTTAACAAATTCCACAAAGTCATCAAGGTCACTTCAAGCAAGTTATATAATGTAACATAAGCCGGCATTACCTAAATGTTGTTCTCGTATAATTTTAAAAAAAGCAATCGTCACCAGGTAAGTAAACTTACAAGATCTTCATCATAAAAGATTGATATATTTATATGAGCCATGCCATGAGAAAACCAACATAGTGCGTTTGCGACCAGCATGGATCCAGACCAGCCTGCGCATCCGCGCAGTCTGGTCAGGCTCCATGCTGTTCGCTTTTAAAGCCTATTGGAATTGGAGACACTGTTAGCGAACAGCATGGATCCTGGCCACTATGTTGGTTTTCTCATGGCACGGCTCATATGCTTTCCATAAAAATACTCAATAAAAATTAATCAAAATCCGAAAGAGACAAAGTACAACATTTCAGATTGTTAGTCTTTTGAAAGAAAACACTTTGCTGAGCTTTTTCTGCAGAAATACTAACAACCTTTAAAATAACAAAACGTCTTTTAAATGTTCGGTAGATGAAATCGCTGCAGATGGATATATTTTTTATGCTCCCCATAAGTATCCTCAATCAAAAATTTAGTAAAAGTAATCTGTAGATATTCGCATATTTTGAGAAGAAGTGTACTAGCAAAGCATTATAAAAAAACAACTCAAGCCCGATATAGGTTAAATAACAAGTAAACTATTTTGATGTAGCAAATGATTAAATTTTTATACGTTTTTTTCACCTTTCAGATGATATAAGCCGCGCCATGAGAAAACCAACATAGTACGTTTGCAACTAGCATGGATCCAGACCAGCCTTTCGCGGATTTCGCTAACAGTTTCTCTAATTGCAATAGGCTTTGAAAGCCGCGCAGGCTGGTCAGGATCCATGCTGGTCGCAAACGCTCTATGTTGGTTTTCTCATGGTGCGGCTCAGTATCTACATAAAGTATTGAAATCAATCCTTAAAAAATTAAAACTCAAGACGAAAACGAAATAATCGTACAAGGCAGTTGCTTTCGTCATAAGACTTACTGATATAGACTCTGTTTATCAAAATCATAGGCAATGTTGTAGTTTCGTACATAATAATTTTAGTATGTAGAATTGTAACCGATGTTACAATATTGTAGCCTTTGTTGTGATTTCGTACACGATACTGTAGTCCACTGTATCGAAACTGATATTTCAATATCGTAAATAATTTGATTTCATCATAGCAATGTTGTAACATCGTATCCGTATGTTGAAGTTTCTCAGTTGATGTTTTTATATTATAGCCAGTTTGTACTATCGTATGTAGTGTCGTAACCCCTGTTGTAGTATCGTAACCGATGCTGTAATATCGTGACGGATGACGTAGTATCGTAGACGATGTTGTAATATCGTGACCGATGACGTAGTATCGTAGACGATGTTGTAATATCGTGGCCGATGACGTTACATCATAGACGATGTTGTAATATCGTGGCCGATGACGTAGTATCGCAGACGATGTTGTAGTATTGTAGTCGATGTTATAGTATCGCAGTTAATATTTCTATATTCTAGCCTCTGTTGCAATATCCTTGCCTCTGTTGTAGTATCGCAGCCGATATTTCAATATCCTAGCCTCTTTTTGTAGTATCGCAACCGATATTTCAATATCCTAGCCTCTGTTGTAGTACCGCAGTCGATATTTCAATATCTTAGCCTCTATTATAGTACCGCGGTCGATATTTCAATATCATAGCCTCTGTTGTTGCATCGCAGCCAATGTTGTAGCCTCACAGCCGACACTGTAAGACCGTGTCCGACATATTAGTATCGTAGCCGATATTATAGTATCGCAGCCATTGTTGTAATATGCAAACAAATGTCGAGAGAAAGTAATCAGACGTAAGAAATTATAAAGGAATGAAAATTCAACTTTTGGTATATCTCGATATGGAAACAGGAGGATGTAGGGGTAAATCAGTGAAAAGTACTAAGGAAACAACATATATGGAGATGATTGCTTAAAGTCATTGTAAGCAACAAATCACGTCTGATCCTCTTAACTCTCACTTTTCTTAAAACATAAATGTCACGCATGTAGTATCAAAATAACGCGTGTGGTCAGTAAAATTTAGATCACGTGACTTTGTACATTTTTTGGTACAAATGAAATAAGTACACTTTGCGGTCAACAATAATAATATAAAAACTCAGTATGATACCGTTACTATTTAAGCAATCTACATTCAAACGAGACTTAAATCGTAGAAACATTTACTAGAATGATAAAAAATACACCAACGGAATTAGTCTATTTGCGGTATTCATAATGGCACAAGACCTGATAGAACCATTAGATATAAGCATTAGAAAAGATACAGAAATTGTGAATATTCAAACGAATTTATGTAATATATAGGCTTATTGTGACAGTGTGTCTATCAGATAATCGGCTTATCGGTTTTCTTGGCTTGATTATGGTTAAGTAGAAATTGATTACATTTCAGTAATCGGTGCTTTATTGAGAACCATTATGATTTACACAGAAGTTACAGAGAGGCAGATAAACTGTATATTAATTGATTTATGTGTTAAATGTCTGTTATACGTTTCATTTTTCTGCCTAGCAATAAGCAATAGTTATAACATAAAGGGTGAACATTTGTGCATAAACCAGCAGTTTAAATACCCAGATGATGTTTTTCTTGCCTGAGTAGATGTCCAACATTTTTTTGTTAATAACTAGATACAGTTTTCTGTACAATCTCAATCTAAGGAGACCTTTTTAATTACATGATTTTAACAAGACTTTCATAAATCCCTTTTATTTAATCATGTCATTTCAGATTTTATCTATTGAAATACTGTAAAATCATTTAATTTTGTGGGCAAGAAATTTCGTGGCTTCGGTCAAAACGACAATTTTCTGGAGATATGAATTTGTGGATTTCAACTTTTGAATATAAAATCAATGGGAATTTTACTTGTTCGTTGGGATTAAATTTCTTGGACTGACTCAACCACGAAAATTAGTCCCAAACGAATATTAATGGTTTCACAATAGTTTTGAGTATTTGTTTTACATATTTACGACTAAAATGGGTTACAAAATGCATAAACAATGAAGGAATAGTATTACAGTTGAAAGGTTGCTGATTTTGGCATCTCCAGTCCATAAATTTCCATGTGACCCCTACACACATCTTAATCCGCGAAAATATTGATCAAATATTATAAGTGATTTCATTTTATACGTGTCAGAGCAAAGATATGTTTCACGCTGCAGTCCTACACATTTTTGTCCTTTCACTGGTCTTCAAAATCTTTGGCAGTGGCATCGGTATCATAAACAGACGGATAGCGAACCATTTCTTTGTCATTTATCTTCTTTCATCAAGGGATGCCAGTCAGCATTTTCCTGTGATACAAGACTGATTAATTAAATGAGTAATCTACCCTTATCACCACACTGCATGTTTTCTATGATATACAACTATTAGGCTACATGGCGCTTGACATGAAATTTCGGGAAGTAAGATCCTTTTATCGTGCTATATGTACGAGTATACTACCTAAAACATGGAAAGTCAAGGACATTGGTCCAAGAAGGAGACGTAAGGACAATAAGGCAATATTTCAAATAAACAGTTTATTAAGCAAATTTTACGCATTTTGCGCGGTTATTAATTGTGGGTGAAATAGTGCTCATTCATATTGAAAATCGACAGTAAGGAAAAATTTCTCTGTACATGTTATACCCTACCCCTAGGTATTCTATAAGAACCATGGTCAAGAAGGGGGAAATGTACTAACCCGTTTCAATCGTATATTTCTCAACTTAAACGCGCAGTTTGGTGAATGGGTATGAACAAGTGATAATTTGTCTTCCATCGTGCACCAGTCACATTGTCACAATATTCCATATTGCTGAGATTATCAACATATTTTATGCTTTCGACAACGTTACAGAAAAAACTTGCTTGACCTTCCCTAATGAACATCGTGTCTAGAGGTCACGGCAGTGTGCACATGTTTGGCGAAATGTAAACAAACAAAAACAGAATTTAAAAAAAATCAATTTTACACTAAAACTCGAAATGATGAATGAAATTCATCTTGTGTATGATCTTTAATTTGAAATCGTACATTGTTCTGCATCTGTTCTGTTTATTTTATTCATTTTGCACTTTTATGCTGCATTTTCACATTTTAGCGAACACGTGTAGTAAAATGACGATTGACATACATTTTCACAACAGCCAATCAGAATGGTTTTGTAATCTAGAACGGAACTTCACCAGGGAAGCTCAAGCAAGTTTTCTTGTGTAACGTTGAAATAACTATAAACTACGCTTTAAGATGTATTGAAGAAATGTGACCGGTACACAATGGAAGATAAATTACCACTTCTTCGATGTCCATAACACACATTTACCGAACTGCGTGTTTTAGATATGAAATGCGCGATTGAAACGGGTTAGTATATTTTCCCCTTCATGACCATGGTTCTTATAGAATACCTATAGGGGGTTGGTATAACATGTACAGAGGCATTTTCTTTCTGTTCTGGTGCCAGTGTTGCCGTATATGACATCTTTAACTTAAATAATGACCGTTACAAGCCAAATCAAGAAATTAAAAGTACTGTTCCTTTTAATATATTTCTCGATTTAGAACATATTTAAGTTAACATGGAATCCCCTTACAAAATGCTTCATGTTAAGCAAGCCTGCGCTTATCCAATAGATTTATACACAGATCAAGTGGATTATGAATATTCCTTATGACATCTATAATACAACAAGTTAAAATTACCTACTTACAACTGTTCCACCAAAACATATGATCTGCAGCTTTTCTGCTGTTTATTCATATTCCAGTTATTGCCATTCATTGACATCTGTCATCTGTCAACATGGTTTGTAAGACTGGATTAATTATTTATCAGTTTCTGAGAGAACTTGGCATAGCAATACAATACCGTAATAACAATCATGTCCATTCAATGATTCGTGGTACACATTATTACTGTAGATATGTATTGTCGTGAATATTTGTCGCAGCACAAAGAAATGGGAATACAGTTTTGGAGACTAATGTTTGTCTTGTCAGAACTAGTAAACTTGTTTGAAAAACAGCAGGCTGTTTGAAATTGCTTAGTTTCAAAATAATTTTGAGTATAGCAACTATTAAAAGGCAGATCTTATTGGTTTGTACAATGTCATGGTGAATCGTATTGGTTTGTACAATGTCATGGTGAATCGTATTGGTTTGTACAATGTCATGGTGAATCGTATTGGTATCGTTTTGGTTTGTACAAATTCATGGTGAATCGTATTGGTTTGTACAATGTCATGGTGAATCGTATTGGTATCGTATTCGTTTGTACAATGTCATGGTGAATCGTATTGGTTTGTACAATGTCATGGTGAATCGTATTGCTTTGTACAATGTCATGGTGAATAGTATTGCTTTGTACAATGTCATGGTGAATCGTATTGGTTTGTACAATGTCATGGTGAATCGTATGGTTTGTACAATGTCATGGTGAATCGTATTGGTTTGTACAATGTCATGGTGAATCGTATTGGTTTGTACAATGTCATGGTGAACCATGTATTGTTCCTTTAAATTATTAAGTTTGTATGCATATGACTTGACGTCCATAGAAGAGACTTACATCTGAGAAATATTTTTTAAATAGATGGTTACTTATACGTTGTTGGTCTAGAAAAGAGTTACGGTAATGCCTACATACAGTCATGCAATATCTGTAGAGTTAAACACTGAAGACCCATATGCCTTTCAGTGATTGAATTACGCGAAATACGTTTCAACAGTAAGGACAGACTATCTCTGAAAATTTGATTACTATTATCTTATTGCCTGGTAAAGTTAATCAGATTTGCGGTGTATATGGTAAGGCTGTTTCAGCTAAAGAATGTATGGTGACATATTTCTGCATCCACTTAAGCAGATACTTTTCGTGAAAATTCGTATAGTTTTCCATTCGTATAGTTTTCCATGAGAAGATACTTTTCGTGAAAATTCGTATAGTTTTTCATGAGAAGAAACTCTTGTTCCAAGTGAAAAAATAATCACGAGTGTGACAACTACTGCATGCGGTATAACAAATAAATGATTTAGATATTTATTGCGAAACCATGCTTGTTTCCGTGAAAAATGAAATGTTAAATTTTTGTGCATACGCCATTCTTAAAAATATAAGCATCATGGAAATCTTATAAAAAGAATATTGTGACATATGTTCGATAACCGACATCCAGATAAGATTTTCACGAATACGTTCTCCTAAATTCACGAAAGTTTATTCAATTTTTCGCGAAAAGTATTGTTTTTTTTCACGAAAGTTCATGATTTCTTTTTTCATGTAAATGTTATGATTATCGTATGCAGAAATATGCCACCATAAGAATTATGTTCTGACAGTCTGCATTTAAACCCTTTCTTTTTTTATCTTATTTTTTTTTTGTTTGTTTGTTTTCTATATAACTCATCAAGCTATTCAAATGGCAACAAAATAACGTCTTCGTTGCCAAAAACAGAAACATCCAGAGTTAAACGTGTACAAGCGATTACATAAAAAATATCTACTGCAGTTTCTTGTGGATAACCACATGTTACCTAAGATTTTAGTCTGTACAAATGTTCACACGTGCCATGTGAGATCATATATGTACGTGTTATCTGAGATTTTACCCTGTACAAATATTCATACATATAGATTTTACCCTACATAAATGCTTATATAGGTGCGTGTTATTTGAGTTTTTATCCTTACAAATGTTCATACATGTACGTGTTATCTTAGATTTTATCCTGTACAAATGTTAATACATGTACGCATTATCCGAGATTTTACCCTATACAAATGTTCATACATGTACGTGTTATTTGCGATTTTACCCAGTACAAATGTTCATATATGTACGTGTTATCTGAAATTTTACCCTTAGAAATATTCATATATGTACGTGTTATCTGAGATTTTACCCTGTACAAATATTCATACATATATACGTATTTTCTGAGATTTTGCCCTGTACAAAAATGTTCCTGCAGCTTATATCACGTTGATTGCTATGGGACAAAACATTTTTTGGCATGGTGTTGACCTCCATATAAGTAATATGAATCACTTGCGAGTTCTTTTAACAATCTCGCCTTTGTCTTTGCATTTTGTCCTCATCAATGGCAATTATAGTTTCAGTAGCGCGATGAAATATAGGATGACTATCGAAATAAAAGATGACACTATGAGACCATACCTACTACATTTGCAGAATTTTTCTGCTTTTATCAAATATGTTTGGTTCACAAATTACCAAACGCGTATCAGAACTGATTACATTTGAACACTTCTTATAACCGTAACACCAAACAATATCATGTTCTTCACAAAATCACTCTTTATAACAGTAACACCAAAAAAATATCATGTTCTTACAAAACAAACAAACTTTATAACAGTACCACCTATTAGGTAAACAATATCATGTTCTTCACAAAATTACTCTTTATAACATATAACAGTAACACCAAACAATATCATGTTCTTCACAAAATCACTCTTTGTAACAGTAACACCAAACAATATTATGTTCTTCACAAAATCACTCTTTATAGCAGTAACGCCAAAACAATATCATGTTCTTACAAAACAAACAAACTTTATAACAGTAACACCTACACAATATCATGTTTTTCACAATATCACTCTTTATAGCAGTACCACCTATTAGTAAACAATATCATGTTCTTCACAAAATCACTCTTTATAACATATAACAGTAACACCAAACAATATCATGTTCTTCACAAAATCACTCTTTGTAACAGTAACACCAAACAATATCATGTTCTTCACAAAATCACTCTTTATAACAGTAACACCAAAACAATATCGTGTTCTTTGCAAAGGCACTACTTTTTAATATACACGCCAAAACAAAACCATATCCTTCACAAGAGCACTCATCACAGTCCGTTGTTTATTACGTTTGTCTGTAGATAAGTCACTCAATATATATCATATCCTGCAGTTACAGCTACGGTACGAGGACCGTTCTAGAATGGTTTATTTGCAACAGATGGATTTGATTACATTTAGTGTATCTCTGGGGAGTCTATGTATCATAATGTGTTCAGTAAAGTATCACTTTTGTCGTCATCACATGTTAATTGGCAATTGAACATAATGTACTGACTTATATAGACATTTCTTGCAAGAAATTAACACAACCGTCAGCAGGCAAGGTCCAATTTAACTGATTTATTTAAGTTTCCTACACATTCGTAGTTTAGCGTTCTGCTGGTACAAGTTCAAGAACTTAAAGTAATACATCTACTTTTGATTTCAATTTCTGTTAGGTTGGCAAGTCGTTTTGCAGACAAACTTGTCTAAATTTATTACTGGTTTTTGGCAAGATTGAAGCGAGTAAACGCTAATTGATTATAATAACGAAAATGAATGCCTTTTCATACTCTTTTGAGATCGTTTTTCTTCTGGTGTGATTTTCTTTTGTGTTATTTCTTATTTCGTAATGGAAGTAGCTAAAAAGTTCAAATGACCGAGGTTTTAATTAATCGCTTTCTTAAGAGAGTTCATCGTTCAGATTAACTCTGGAACGTGGTAAAAGGAACGATAAACAACGCAAGATGCACTGATCATTTAATCTACAAATGTTCTTAGGATGCTCATGCTATTTTGCACATATTTTTAATTTTAAAGTTAACATAACCATATTTATCTAAAGGCAAGAACCTCCTTTTGAATATAATATATTGATTTCGAATTTCAGTAAATTATGTACATTTAAATAGGAACTAACCTTTAAGTTCAGATGTATGAAAATTGTTTAGCTATTGATATAGAATGTCAATATTGAAATATCATTGGAATCTGTAAATGGTGGAAAAGATATACTGCCCCTTGTCGTGGCATTTTGATAACCCATATTTTGGGTTGGCTTTTGGGATCTTTCTTTCATTTTGTTGTTTTTATTTTGTTAATTTCTTATCATTGACATTTATCATTTAAACAGCAGTGTATATATTAGAATAAATATGACAAAGAAGGACACTGAGAAATCTTAACTACTACTGTAAAGTTCCAATATGTCGAAGTGTTTTATTATTATCAGATATGCTTTGTTCACTAACACTCTTAATTCCTAAAGCAAATAATTACAGAACAACACTCCTCCTATAGAGAAAACACCAACACAATTTAGTGTCTCTATTGCCTCAAACTCATTTCAGTTAATATTGTCATGCACGTGCCGTCGTTCAACAGCAGAAATTGTGATGTTGATTAATTATTTATCAGTTTGTGAGAGCAGGCGACAGACATGGAGAACTGTGATACCAATAAGGCAATAACTGTAGTTGTGCAAAGTTCGTGTTGTTTGTATGGAGAAAACATTTTTTTCATATAACGTTGGTGTTGTTTTAGTATAGCGTTTGCCCATACTGAGGCAGGAAAATGTGGATTATTTCTAAATGACTATATCATACAATCGTCTTTATTTGTTTATCGGGTGATGAAAACTGTCATGTCTATCGTCTACATCATGTCACTCGTATGGAGTTAGTACTCGTCTTGATGTAATGATGTATAGAATTGGAGTTGTCAGTGACACATAGTGCTCTGTTAAGGTATAAAGGTAAGCTGTTATATATATGTTTGGTATCAGTGAACAACCATGAAAGAAATCAAAGTGCACAAGAGCATCATGTATTGAATATTCAATTGATTATTTATTATTTTAAAGAACTAAGGTCTTGAATCGATTTTGATAGCACCATAGAAACAATTGGGTCTAAAAACTTACCAGAGGTATCGAATCTCAGTCAAAACAGAAACGGTTATGCCATGAAGACTGCACTCAAACTTGCGAAAAAAGTAAACCGTTATGGTCATCATTGTTTATGTATAGCCTCATGCTGTAAAATATTCGGACAGGTCAAGTCCGTCGTTTAAAGATATTACAGATCCGGTCTAACTAGGTATTCATTTTGGGTCAATATTTTGTTTAGAAATTTAGTGTTCTGAAACCGATATTTTACCTGTTTTCATCGTGTGAAAACCCGGATCGACAGGCTGAAAATGTCGTACGATGAAGTGCTGAGTATATATAAAACGTCAACCTGCTCTCCCTTGACATTACTCAGAATTGTTTGGTTTTTATTTATTTTTTTTTTCTTGCATTGATATCGGTCCGCCTTGTGTAATTTTCAAATTAATTGTTCCCTATTACCATTTTAAATTTGGCTTCAAGTTTGAACACGACGTAGCTGCAGATGTGTTTGTTTGCTACGTGTATATGTTTTCGTGAAACTTGTTCGGAGAGTATCTTTCAGGTTATTTTGTTAAGATGTAGTTAGTATATGAAATCATTAATACATATTGTCGCTTTTTAACAGAGGAGTTTGTAAACGTTTATTGTACTTTCCGTCGTTCTTCGAATAAATTGAACTAAATGTTATGTATATCTGAAGGCAGTACATTCTGTGACACCTGCAGGGACAATTAGGTCGCATTAGTAAATTGATTACTTGCCTTTCACAATGGTGAGCCTAACGTTGTTTACGACAGTCACGAGAAAAGATTGTGTGGAGATTATCATTGTTTTGTACCATATCCGGAAAATTATATATTCCATTCGATTTTATTGAAAATCGACTTTATTCAATGATGATCTATAGCAACCAGTTACATTAGATATACAAACTATATATATATTGCACAATTGTGTAAGAAACCATGAGGCGACGTCGTATAACTCGTCTTATAGTTCAAACATCTTTTAACCAATGAAAAGTGAAGGATTTTCAAAAAAGTAACCAGCTTATTTTCACATTATTATATAAAGGAAATAAATGAGTCAATTAATCTCGAAGTGGTTCAAAATGTATGAGAATTCATAGATACGCTTACTTTGAATCAACAACATTCAAGGGGCGGAACAACTGCCAAATACAGGGACTGATAATACAATTAAAATGTCATTTCGATAAACATGCACCCCTCGTTCATGAGTGAAGATTAGACAAGCCAATGAAATTCAAGAGACTGAAGAAGGCGCCGATTAGTTTACTTTAGACATAGTTTTTTGTTGTTGTTGTTTTAACCTTTCAAAAAAATGAGAGGAGGTGTTTAACTATAAGTCTGTTATAGATCATTTATTGATATTCTAATGCATTAGGTTTTGCCTTCACTACGCTGTGCTCCGTTTCGGTAAACATAATTGCATTAATAGAATTCAAAAGTACAGCTTAAAGAACGATTTAATAATGCATCAGAGAGTGAGTAGGCAGTAGATACATTAGGAAAGACATTGCAAGAGAAATGCAACCAGTAAATGTGCACAGTTCTTTTATATTGGAAATTGGAAAATCCTGTATCAAGTTCAGGACTGCACGTGGTGTAATGGTATGTCATTAAATAATGGAAACTGCAGACTCTTTTTCCATTAAAATATAAAGTGAAAGTTTCCTTTTTTAAAAAAAATTGAGCATAAATGATCGGTTACAGTATTGACTTGTTTGGTAGCAAATTGGTGTCTTTGGCTAGTAGTGAATTATGTTTTTGTACAGAATTGCAGGTTTAACAATATGTAAGAGGTACGTCTTTGTTTTATACTACCTGCCTATCACTTGTGTGTACATATCAGTTGTATTTACATATCAGTTGTTCCTACACACTACATATGAGTTGTGTGCACAAATTAGATAATTTAACATGCATGCATACACTAGAATTTTGTTATAAGGCGGCTGCATTCTTAGAACGTGCTAATTTCTTTCAATCTTTGCCCTGACGTTAGTATAAAAATACCCTTAAGATCTTTGTTCTTATGTTAGTATCATTTGTTCTTATTAAGATTTGCTCATGTGTTAGCGTCAAATATCTCTTTATTGATATTTGTCCATGTGTTAGTATCAAATATCTATTTGTTAATATTTGTCCATGTGTTAGCGTCCAATATCTCTTTGTGAATATTTGTCCCTGTGTTAGCGTCAAATATCTCTTTGTTAATATTTGTCCATGTGTTAGCGTCAAATATCTCTTTGTTAAGTCCATGTGTTAGCGTCAAATATCTCTTTGTTAAGTCCATGTGTTAGCGTCAAATATCTCTTTGTTAAGTCCATGTGTTAGCGTCAAATATCTCTTTGTTAATATTTGTCCATGTGTTAGCGTCAAGTATCTGCTTATTTTTCTTTGTCTTTGTTTTAGTGTCAAGAGTCTCCTTATTAATCATTTTGCCTTGTATTGTTGTATTGGTGTGTCAAAAGTCTCTTTATTAATCTTAAAGTTCGCTCTAGTGTAAGTGTCAAAAATCTCCTTATTAATCTTAATGTACACAAATTAGAATTAGTATCAAAACTCTCCCTATCAATCTATACCCTTTTGTCAGTACAAAACAAAAAAAACTAAAAAAAAAAAAAACGCTCATTAGTCTTTGTCCTTGTATTAGTACATGTATCAAAATTCCTTTAAGTTATCCCAATCATTGCCCTTGAGTTAAAATTGTCCTCATTAATCTCTGTGCATGCGGTAGTGTCAAAAGTATCTCACCTGATGCGAATACACAGAATTGAGACGCTGCAAACACCTTATTTAAATTACAATTGAGTCTCACAAACATTATCTCCAGTGTGCCTGCTACATCATAACACGTTTCAGTTCAATTGCCACTCGCTGACGTCTGTCGTCTATCAACATAACTTGTAAACTGGATTAATTATTTATCAGTTTCTAAGAGAAAGCGAATGGCACTGGGCATAGCAATACAATATCGTAATAACAACAATTGTGTCAAGTCCATGTTAAACGTGCGGTACATATTTTCATTGTAGATATTTATTGTTGTCATGAATATTGTTCACGGATAGTGGCAAAAAATCATAATAAAGAATTGGAAAATAATGTTTGCCTTTCATGGCTGGATAAATTGTTTACCGGGTACTGAGGCTGGATAAATTGCTTACCGGGTACTGAGGTTGGATAAATTGCTTACCGGGTACTGAGGCTGGATAAATTGCTTACCGGGTACTGAGGACGCTGTTGGAATCAACAATTAGAATGCTAGAACGGCACGCTGTTGGATTACTGTATGATTTTAACAATTAGTATTAAGTGTACATTGACTATTAATGAGCAGATCGTATGGATTTATACACGCTGATCCCATTTACCTTTTTAAACTATGCAGGTAAGGCATTAATTTAAAAGGTTTTGTGTACTTATATTTATGGTTGGACGCCAGTTGTAGAGACCTTCGCAACGAAAGGCACTGTGACGAAATGTTAATAATTTTCTTTTCTTTTTGTGCTTTGCTTTATTTCTAAAGTCATTGTCTTTTTTACGTTAAGTTTTGCTGCATTTAAGGATTTAAATCCTGCTCCTGTAAAGAAAATAGAAGTATTGTGTATAACTCTCACGTACTAGAAGACATATTCCCTTTTCACGATTTTTTAGCGATTTAAACGCTGTCTTACATAACTCGGCAGTTTGAGAGATCTGGATAAATAAACCAATTACAAAACATAGAAGAATTTTGTAGCATTAAGTAGTTTGTGCAGTGTGACTTTGTAATTTAATAGAAAAGTTTAGCGTAGACTATATGTCCGCTCTTGTGCGCGACAAATATAAAATATTTATGAATAAAAAGATTTTGTAAATCAAAAGTTTCTGAATGAGCAAACATTAAGTAAGACCAGTGTCAAATGTGAAAAAAAATGGGAAACTGGTTATTATAGCTTCGATATTCCTTCTTACCGTTTATTCTAGTGAAGCTGTGCTTTACGAGGAGAAGCCGTTCAATAAAATTGTCACGCTGACGGCTGCCTTTCAACAACAGGGCTTGTATTACAAAATGGGAGTATTAATTATAGGTTTCCGAGAAATATGCGAAGGACTTTTAGAATAGCGATACAATATGCCAATATCATTAGAACTTTGGTCATACCCAGGGACATATAAATATTGTTATTACTGTAATCTATTCATTGTGCATGATATTTTCGTTTTGAGTTTCTCTGTAAATAATTTATTTCAAGGACGAGAGCGTTGGACTGTTTTGAACATTTTTATCTTGATAAATATGTTTGCTTGCTTATTGGTTAAAACTGTCACGTCGTGTATGTGTGTGAGACATTTTAAAAGCAAATAAAATTCTGGTAGTTTGAGAACTGCTTTCTCGTGTTTTTTAATATTGCGGTTTATGCCGGTTAGTGGGATTAAAAACCCTACTGTACATTTATTATCGTTACTGCCGTTTTAAATACCGTGTGTCTTTCTGGGTACTGTGTATTCTAAATTTCACATGACAGGCAGATGTTGGCCAGTATTTGCATGAGATAGCTTTGTTACACCTCAGAATGGTAGCAACGCATTTCGGTAGTCACTATTTCCAAAAAATAAATTCTCCGTCGTTAGGTGATAGTACGAGAAAGTTATGTCCGGTATACAAAAATTACGAGCGTTTGATATTTACCTGTCCAACATCAGTAAGTCTCGGTGAATTAATAATCGGTAACCCTCGGAATCAAATTCACTACCTGGTTGGATATTTTAATTGTATTTCACTATATTAAACAACATTGAAATATTCTAAAGATTTTTGGTGGATTAAGGCTGCATGTCTACCTTGCATATACTTTTAAAGGTATTATACAACCAGTCTTATTGTGAAACCTGGCACTAGTTCATGCGAACGAATGTCAAATAATTGTAGTGAACAGTTGTGCCAAGTTCCTTCAATATATCTCGATGTATGTCAAAGTTAGTTTCATTGACCTCTCTCGTGTGTGTTCCAATGGTCCTGTCTGACTGAATCTAGGGCCGTTATATTTTCAAAGTCAAAAGGTCCAGGTCTGATGAGTTCATGACTCTCTTCGAAATAATGTTGTTCATTTTTCACAACATATTCTATATGTGAATCATGAGATTAATAATTATTAATACTGTTTTGCGTTGGATATGTACATATCCAAAGTATTTTGGTACTACATTTTTGTAAACTACTAACTTGCGTTGAGTGTAACGCATTTTAGTAGTGACTACCAAAACTCGTCTGAATTTTGGTAGAGACTACCAAAAATGCGTTGTACCATATACATTTTTTATAATTTATATTTTTCACAACATGTTGCTTTTCGGGATTTCTTTTATATCTAGCTTGAAGCATACATTTTATGAACAATGCGCGGTTCACTGATTGAATTTCGCTAATAACGTTTTACAATAAGAACAATGTCAAAATGTCTGATTCACGTGATTTGATTATGGCTCTCTTACACAGCTAAATGAGATTTGCGCTATTCAAGATATGGTGACTTTACAGTTTTTAGTGGTTGTAGGAAGACATGAAATAGACAGTTACCTTGACAAAATCATAGACTGGGCGAGTTAATAAATGAGCCGCAACATGAGAATACCAACATAGTGCGTTTGCGACCAGCATGATACCAGAACAGCCTGCGTATTCGAGCAGTCTGGTCAGGATCCATACTGTTCGCTTTCAAAGCCTATTGCAGTTAGTGAAACCGTTAGCGAACAGTATAGATCCTGGCCAGGCTGCGCGGATGCGCAGGCTGGTCTGGATCCATGCTGGTAGCAAACGCACTTTGTTGGTTTTCTCATGGCGCGGCTCAGTTTGTAACATTGTTATATTTTCTTACTCTTACCCGATTTTTTTTCAAAATTATAGCTTACTGCAAAACCATGAATTAACGCCATACAATTGTTAATGCCTGCTCGATGTCTTTCTCAAATTCTGTAATGTATTTTTCCAGGATTTTGTTTGAGGTATCAGATGCGTAAACGTTCCTAGTACTACATTCGGTAAATGGGTTCCTGTATATTCCCCCAAAAACATAAATCTACAACTTCTTTGAAAAATTTGTCGCCTGATTTACGGTTTGCAGTACAATTTCGCCATCCTTAAAAACCTTCATCTTAAATCCTCCTACAAAACAAAACACATTAAACGATCTGCTCAGTAAATTTTCCAGTTGTCATTTTGCAAGATTATTGAACCCGCTTATACTGACATCAGTAGAAATAAATTTTTTACTTTGTTCTTTTGTTTATAGAGTCAAACTGAGACACTTAAGGTTATATGATAAAGTTTCCAGCTTTTGTTGGCGAAGGAAGAACCAGGTGTCCTTTTGGACATTGTTTCATGCATAGACGAGCACGTGGGTAGAACAACCGACCTTGTTGAAGCCAGCTGGATAGCTTCCTCATATAAAGTTATGTACACCCCAACTGAATTTATCTTTGAGAGGCAAATCAGCGCGATCTTAATCAGCCGGCCACGGAGGCTATAAAATCTTTTAAGTAAACTACAATAGTTTTGCCTCAAAAGAATCTTATCTCGTCACTGGTAAATTTACATTATTTTTGGTTAAACAGGAAACGAAATCACTGTCCTTATTAAGCAGATTTTATAGCGGTGATTTTTATTCGAAGGGGAATTTACAACAGGTTTGACTGTTAGTGTTATATTTTAGTTTTACACTTACTTTAAACGATATTTTTTGGCTTTCGTTTACAAGAGGAACTCTCTCACTTGACTTTATTAGTTGTTTAACTTTGATACTAAATTTTCAACAGAATAAACTATATGCATGTGTTTATTGTCATTCATATGTCATGCAGTGACATTAGTGTTAAACAACGGTCGAATAATTTGTTTTAAAATGCTTAAAAATAGTTGTATATGTAAAAACTCGAATTTTGTAAATAATCTTAAAAGAACAAAAAATTTACAGGCTGTCATTATAGAAATGTTTTATATCTTACTAGATTGATAAAATCTTGCGGTGTCAAAGTAATTGCTTTTAAATGTCTGTTAATAGACTTATTGCATTTTATTACATAATCTTTATATCTGTAAGATAATAATCTTTTGACACGCAGACAAAGGTCCCTGACCACGTGAAATCACGTGAAATCTCACTAGGTATCGCGGTATGCGAGATTTGTTGCTAGGGGACATGTAGGATTCCTGCAATATCATTGGTTAATTTTATTGTTGTCATGAACCTCATAAAAAGTGAATGATTAAAGAAAATCAGAAGATTTTTACCTACGAAATAAGAAGGACATATACTTCTGTGTTTCATGTCGAGATATCCGACTAGATAATTACAAAGTTTTAATTAATGTAATTGTGTTGATAGAAATTATTGTTATTATGTGGACATCCATATATTGTTGTTGAAAACTGAATAAATGAAGAAACAGAATCTGGATTTTGCTAATTCCCTCAATTAAGCGAACTTAAGACAAACAAATAAATATTCGAAAAACAGAATTTGAGCTAAAAAATTCCCCAAAGAAACTTCCCGGAACACGCGCAGCGTTACACATATAAAAGACATATTAACATATATTGCAACATCTGTTTCAATCACATACAGATGCGTTATGCTGTTGTTGTGTGAAATTGACCTACACCACTGTGTATCAGATAACGCCATTCTGGAATATTAACAATGGTGTTTGATTCGTTGTGAAGATAGAAACATGACTAATAAGTGTGAAAAAAAATGGAACAAATGCAATTGGACAAAAAAAGGCTTAACCGGTTCTAACTCTCCGGAAATCGTTGTGCCACTGAAGTTTAAACATGGTGTCTTGCTGTGTGCCTTATTTGTGTATATTTGTATTTGTTTGTTATATTTTGTTGCTGTTTTTTTTTTTTAAATTCCATTGATATCTTCTTTATCCACATGTGCACTCAATTTTGGGAGCTCCCTGGCCGAGTGTGTAAGATCGCTTGCTTCGAATTACTTGCCCCTAATAATAAGGGTTTGAAGCCTCGCTTGGGTGTAGAATTTATCTTGTGAGGAAGCTATATAGCTGGCTGGCGGTGGTTCTACAGGGGCGTATACTTAAATTTTTGGCGCATAATTTCGTTGAATATGGCTTTCTCTTTTGGACTTTTGTTACCACACATTGTCGTTAAATTTTAGTTATCCGTGTTTTGAATGTTTAAATTTTTGTTGTGCCGTCATAAATAGTTAATATATAAACTGGTCACATCTAGACTGTTATCTTTATGTAACTGTCTTGGGGAATATCATCATGAATGTCTGCAGAAAATACACATTGCATGTAATTTAGGACATAGATATTGGTGTTTAGCAATTTTTCAGTGCAAGTTCAAACACACAGAAAAAAAAACAGTAAAGTTACCTTCGATTTCAGTCTCGGTCCATAATTGATGCTTAGTCTGGTGTGTGTTGATTCGTTACATTAGACTTACGCTAGTGCTATTAACAACATCGGCGGCATTAGTTTCCTTTGCCTAATATGCTATCTAAGAGTTTTTCTGAAAAAGTTGTTTTTGTGTTGCAAAAACATTCAAAAGACCGGGTTCTGCATTTTTCACTTGCTTATTAACCTTTTTTGTTTTATAATGAATTTTCCCTCTACGTTGTTATAAGTTGAACTGAGTGTTAGGTATTTCTGTTGACAAAGTATAAATAACACATAATCGTATTTCAGACAGGCTTGTGTGAATTGATTAGTAGCCTTCCATAACTATAAGACCTATAATGTTATTTACAACTTTGTCACGAAAAGACACTGAGTACAGATAATCAGCATTACATTCCATGACATTCTATAAATAGACAATTCTTTTAAGTAGAAAATGCTAATAGAAGAAAATTATCATTGAAATGCGAATTTTTATTTGATGGCCATCTTCATCATTATCATTAGGTGTGCAATGTACTGACAAAGTTTGTGCAAACAATATGGGCATGCCGCGGCACAATTCTTCAGTCAACGTATATTGAATTTCTTATTCATTACACCCGTAATATATTAGTCTAACTTTTTGCTATATAAAGTTTGTACATTTCTCAGTTAAGAGTATTGGTATATGAATTAAACTTAACATAATAAGTCCAAAATTACCGATGGAGACACAATACAGATGTGAAAATGAAACAGATTTCAATAGCATGAGAATGTGAATGCCAAGCTAAAGATATAGTAAGTGGCTTATTGATGAGCACGACTTCCTCTGTTGCATATCACACACAGGGACCGTTATCAAACTGGCCTACTGTATACTATATCACAATACAAGGGCGCTTTCGAACATTAACACCCATTTTAAAATCCAACTCAGTCCCAAATCGTATATTTCATACAAAGTTCTGAAAGTAAAACAACAGTCTTCCAAACAGAACAAACATTCCGCATTGCGCTTCAACTGGATCACGTAACCAGGATGTGTCATTTCAAAAGTCAACTATAAATTCATCGATGTATCTAAGCCAGTCCTATCAAAGGCATAATTCCCCGGATGTTAGAGAGCGTCATATTGAGATTACGTGAACAGACATCTTTGTAAGCCTAAATAGCTGCTATTCTCATCTTAATTAAAATATACAAAAAGTATGATAACGGCCCCTATGGTGTCGGATATAGTGTACGTTAGCTGTTCTTAAGTAAGTCATGAACAGACTCAATCAAACCGAGTATGCTATTATTCTGCTTGGTTGCAGTCTATGCTTCCAAGGGTTCCGGTTTTACAGATTTTATAATCATGATTAATATGCCAAGAGCTGATAACATCTTGCTAGTGTTAGCGGTCATCTCTATTAAGCAGCCATTTGTTTAAGCAACCACATTTCTATAAATTGATTTTAAACAGAAGTGTAAGGTCGCATATTTTCACATTTTCTTTAGGACTAAATGTAATGGAATTATTGTTACGTTCGTAAATGTTTCAAATGTGAAATGTATGGAAGCGTCCTGGTGCCAGCAGAGAGATTTAAATTTGTCTTACGTACGACTTACTATCTCCTACGTAGGAGTTAGTATCTCCTACGTAGGACTTAGTATCTCCTACGTAGGACATAGTATCTCCTACGTAGGAGTTAGTATCTCCTGCGTAGTACTTAATATCTCCTACGTAGGACATAGTATCTCCTACGTAGGACATATTAAGTACTACGTAGGAGTTAGCATCTCCTACGTAGGACTTAGTATCTCCTACGTAGGACATAGTATCTCCTACATAGGAGTTAGTATCTCCTACGTAGGACTTAGTAACTCGTACGTATGTCACTGACTAAAAGAGTCTCCAGCATGCGCAGTGGAAAAATATACTCGTGTGTACTATTATTTAGTAAGGAAACGTGTGTAATTTAAAACTAAACGGCATGGATGACTTTATAAAAACATATTTTGCATCTGGTATGAAATACCGTAAAATATTAATTTGTCTTGAAAAAATAAATGGGTTTAAAGTTTCTTTAGGAAGCCTTAAACGGATATTGTCACGTATGAAGTTATTTAGACGCATAAATAAAAGTGATGAACTTAGTGTTGCTCTCTATGTCATGGAAAATACAATGACATCCAGCAAACAACTTGGATACAAGATGATGCATCAGAAACTCCTTCAAGAGGGATATGTTGTTACACAGGAAACAGTTCGCCTGATGATGCATATTTGTGACAAAGAAGGTATTGAACAGAGAAGGAGAACTCGTCTTCAACGTCGGATGTACCTGAATCTTGGACCTAATTATTTATGGCATATCGACGGGTATGATAAATTGAAACCGTATGGGCTGTGTATCAACGGAGCTATCGATGGATTTTCTCGTTTCATAATTTGGCTTGAGGTGCACAAAACAAACAGCGATCCTAAGATAATTGCTAGTTATTTTATGAATGCTGTGAAACATTTGCAAGGCTGTCCAACGCGTGCTAGGTCAGATTATGGCACCGAGAATGTTTACATTCGACAGATGGTCATTTTTCTTAGGGGTCAGAGAGACGAACAGTTAACAAACAGCTGTTTTTTACAAGGATCAAGTAACCATAATCAAAGAATTTAGCGTTGGTGGGGTATACTTCGAAATGAAAATGTTCAGTACTGGATAGATTTTTTCACAATGCTGAAAAGTACTGGTGATTTCAACGGAAGCTTCCTTGATAAGGCTGTTCTGCAGTTTTGTTTCATGGACTTAATTCAGGTACGTCTATATTTTTTTTATAAAACATATGACAGATTTCTGACCTTTCTACACGGATTTTCGATTATATCGTTCATCGTATAATGATGCTACTTTTATAGAAACAGATTTTGCTCTACAAGAATGTAGGTTAATTATTTGCTGGTCGTGTTAAAATATATAATTTAGTGACCAGGCACAAGCACCAGTATCGGACCTGAGACAAAAATTATGGCCTTATTTTCATCCTAAATGACTTCAAAATGAAAAATATGTAGTGAAATATGAGCCTCCTTCAAAAGATACATATGTCTACTGAAGGCCAGAATCTCGAGAATCGAGCCTGCGAGCAATGGGTTCACTTCCCGGGCCGTTGTGAAATAAATTCTCTGGACAAACTACATATCACTGTTTCCCGTATACATTTAGCTACAAAATTAGACCGATCCCACGTCTCTAGCCCTTCCCGTTTATGAAATATCTATCAGGAAACGAATGCCTTCCTTCTGAAAGTCCCTGGTAGATAAAGATGCGGCACAAAGAATCGGTACGTAAACATAGACTAAAGTATAGCTGTCCGCCGATTACGGCTCAAATTCAATAAAAAAAGTACTAAAAAGTATAACTTAATACATAAACTAGGGCCACTCAAAATCGTCAGTGACATCTCAACATATTTGCGTTTCAAATTTTTTCCACGGTTTTTCAATTGAATGCTACGCCATTGAACCGAGTTCATTAAGTATTTTTAAACTCAATTTCTGATTGGCCAATAGCGACACACCTCCGACAGAACCGCAACGTTTCGTACAAAATTACTCGGATATTATCATATCTGTTTCAATGGCGGAGAATACAATTGAAAGACCGACGGAAAAATCGCGTGTAGCAGATGCTACTGACGGTGGTGAGTGGCCATAATTTACATATTTAGTAATACTTGTTATTCATGGCAAATGCATTTGATCCGTGCTAGGCTGACAAACATCTTTTAGTCCGTAATTTCGTACCGTTTCGTTGTGCCACATGTCTTTCTACCTTGAACTTGCAGCATTCTGATAGATATTTCATGAACGGGGAGGGTTAGAAACTTGGGGTTGGTCTCAATTTGTAGCTAATTGTACATGCGAAATTGTGATAGGTAGTTTGCTCAATTGTCTAAAGACTTTATTTCACAACGGCTCGGGAAGTGAACCCATCGCTCGCAGGCTCGATTCTCGAGATTCTAGCCTTCAGTAGATATATGTATCTTTTGAAGGGGCCAATATTTCACTACATAGTTTTCATTTTGGAATCATTCAGGATGTAAATAAGGCCATATTTTTTGTCCCAGGTCCGATACTCGTGTCTGTGGTAAGTTACAATGGTACCAGAAACGTCAATATTTTTCAATACACGGACGAACAAATTTAAAATATACACATTTCGTTTATACATGTAGATATGCATGTTATAAAAAGGTTATTATCTTTGCATATATACATTATACGTGCAGATACCGGTATGTATGAAATAAAAAGTTCTCAATGCACGAGTTCTGCAACGGAAATATTGGTCGACTTTTAGAGCGCAAAAGAACGAATTCATATTTTCCAATGTAAATCCAATACAGTACTCTTTTTATTACTTACGCATACCTCACTTTTAATTATTGTTACTTGGTACACATCTTTTTATGAAGCGTGAGTGAAGTTGAAATTATCGTCGCTGAAGAACTTTTAAACGTGACGATATACCTGAAACTGACGTCACACACCCGGTATGAAATTTGAACGTAAAAAATAACATTTCAGATTCCACTGAAACTTAATAGAGATTTAAAAGGAGTGTTAACAAATACATTTAAAAGTGTGTGCGAAGTCTTAAAAAGTGTAAATACAGGCCTATATATAGCGTGTATCTTAAATACTTTCTTTCGCCATAATACTTTTATCTATATATTTTTTTCAGGAAGAACTTAACTCTATAGTTAAACTGTGGAATAACCATCGTATAAGACCATCAAGCAATCCAAACCAGCCATACGGAAGACCATTTCTGATGTATCATTGTCCTGGTATGTTCGGCTGTCAGGATTACCTTTGTCGTACATCTGAAGCACAGGTGAACTTGTGTCTTGAGGAAAGTATTCAAAAGGGAAATGTTACATGTGACGAAACGGTGTTTGAACTGTGTACCATCATCATGTCGGACCATAATCTGATGCCTGCCAAAACAGCAGACGATGCTGCACTGCTTTACCAATTTCTCCGACGGGAAATATTAAACGAACTTCACCAGGACTAAGCCTAAATGCAAGACCAACCAATATAAGGCGAAGTCTGTCGACGCACAGGCTACTCCGTTACTTACAAGTTATTTTAAACAAGTTGACCATGTTCATTTGTAAAACATGAAAATGACGTATAACTGTTAACTGAGTGTTGTAAACATATTAAATAGTGTTTTTAAATCAATTCATAGTTAATCTCAGTATTAGCAAAGCAGGAACAATTTCAGTGTTTAACAATTTAAAGAACCAGTAAACGCATCTATTGTAACCCTTTGCTCTTGTGCGAGAATTGATCCAAAAGTTCATGGATATTAGTTATTTATTACATACTCGTTTTTATTCCCCGTTAAGTTGCACTGGTACCGGAAACGTCAATATTTTCCATACACTGACGCCTGAATTTCATATCGGGTGCGTGACGTAATTCAGTGTTGTTGCACTACTTTTTCTTTTTAGTTCAGTATTGTCAATCCTATTCAGGCTATTAACATATTTATGATATTTACATAAAATTTATACGTGTAGATGCGTATGTAATAAAAAGGTTATTATCTTTGCATCGGGAAATATGCACTCGTTCTTCAGCGGAAGAATATTGCGCTCCTAAAGTCGCGCAATATTTCCGCTGAAGAACTCGTGCATATTTCCCGATACAAAGCTAATAACCTATAAATATTTAATATTAACGGACGCCAATATAAGCATTTTAACTAGATTATTCTAGGGGTGACTATTGAGGCCAATTTTGACTATTGCAATACTATTGATATTGCTTAAAAACTATTGCGATACTATTCTATCGCAGGTTACTATTGCGATACTATTGCAATAGTTATCGGCCATCATATTTTATACAGTAAAGCTACCAACTGGCATTGTTACAGTGTAAGAGACGGCACTGTTTATAATTGCTGTTAACACACATTGAGATTTTTGTATAAATGAAATGGACAGAAATAATTCTAACATTAAATATTTCTTGCCTTCCTTGGCTTTGGAACAATAAGTAAAACAATAAACCTATGCAAGGTATACTCAAACGAATCGGCCATTTTGTTGCGAATGTCAACATATTTAATAACCCAAAGCATCGAAAAAGACGAAAATTAACGGATCGGATTAAGGTGTACCAGCACTAAATGAAAGGCCCTACCGAACAGTTTGCTGTATAATACAAGTAGCCTTCTTTCTCCATGTCCATAATACATTTTCTCATCTAAGATTAACAGGTTATTTAAATATATTTAATCAAAGTTACGAAGAAACTAAACTTATTATCTCCCAGACTTCTCAGTCCTTTATGGTAGTTAAATTCCGTGAGGGTAATTATTGTAATGGAGACGTAAACATTTTCCGAGGTGCAAATGAAAGCTGGCTCTGTTTCTTGGTTTATATATTATAAATTATTTCTGTATTTACTAAAATTTCAAAACTATCGAAACTATCGATTGTTGAAGGAACTATCGGCGATTGTTATTGGATCGTGACTTTTCTATCGATGCATGCTATCGGGACACTTAGTATCGCAATGCATCGATAGTTCGATGTATCGTTACACCCCTAGATTATTCGAAGAAGAGGGCTATTGTACTCAATCCAGGCGTCGATGTAGCCATTTAAGAAATGATTTATAGCAAAACCGTGTTTCAACACTATTTATATTCGCCGAGCGTAATAATTTTACGAGGGCGTATACCGAGAAAATATTTCATACGACGTATAATCTGTGGAGTGTATAGTGTTCAAACACAGCTTTGCTATGAACTATTTCGATTCTAATATGTCCATTGTAAAATTTCATTCAAATATGATAGAACTGTTTCTTCGCATTTAACTGTTTCTCCTTTTGAAAGGCTTATTAAAATCATCTCTGAACATGCCCCGATCCAGGGACGGGCAGATGGTGCCCCCGTCCCAAGTTGGCTGAGAAGTGACCTATACTCATCAAAGATGCACCATGTACTGTATGTACTTGCACGCAAAACTTTAACCAGGATTTTCTAAGTCCAAAGGGGGCATAATTTGGCTAAAATGCAGGTCAGAGTTATGGGACTTGATGCTATCAACTAGTTTTATAACCCCAAAGACACATGTGAAGTTTCAATTCAATATCTGCATTATGATGGGATAGAAGTTTAATTGAGAGAAAGCTATATTTAAACCTGTCTCTTGTCTGTGACTGAAAGCTCTTCTCCAAGAGATATATCTTCTTTTGAAATATCTTTTAAGGTAATGAAATTAATTATACAGATAGCTCTTTAATTAAGATACAATTATCAACAAAAGTAGACTCTCTCTCTCTCTCTCTCTCTCTCTCTGTCTCTCTCTAAGAGAAATCAAATAAAATTTATGATATATCTTGTTTCAAGAAAATGCTTGCTGCATGCCTTTAAACCAAAAGAGCTCTTGGCTTACCGTTGTAAGCAATTACATTGAGCGTTTTTAGGTTGGTCAAAAAGTTGGGTTTTCTTAAACATTTCTTTATTTCTTGTCTCTCTTGCGAAAAATGCTGCCACACTATAAATTCAAAATTGCTAACGACGTTCACGACGACATCCAAATACAACCGTCGCTTTACGAACGTTGATGTTTCTAATATTATAGCACGACATAACGTTTCAATAACTTTTAGCCCAACCCATTTGTATATATGACATATATGATGTATGTGATTGTTGTTTATGTTTCCGTATATATGTACAATAAAATATGATTAAACTTAATGATTGAGTAGTAATTGGGAGTCTGTAATTATATTTAAAGGCGAGTGTTTTAGAAATTATATTTTACTGAACTATTCATCCTTTATTCTTATGAAAAACAAGTGCTTAATTTTCCTTGAAAAAATAGTCAGAATTAGTTTATACATTTAAAATGTATGGCGCGAAATATCACGTAGACGAAGTCATGGTGGAACTGACGTCTATATGTGCACAAAATAACAACTATTTCAATTTCATCAAAACGCTTTTGAGCAATTAAATAATGAATAAAACATTTGACATCGGTCTTAAAATGAGCAGGTTTCGAAAAGTGGACCTCTGTCAATTTTAGTACACTAATTAGTCGGGCCACAAAAGTGGTCACCAGGCAGTGCAGTCTTAGGGTTAAGATTTACAAGCTAAATCTTTCAAATAAGGTGCCTTAATAATTTTGCCTACAAAGTAGCTTTAAAACACTGCTAGATCTTTTAAGCTAATGTTATCTTTTGAGCTAATGTTAAAACTGATTCCTAAAACCTTCGACCTACAACATGCGCGGTTCCAGAGGGGGGGGGGGACCGGGGGTCCGGACCCCCTCTGGAAAATCCTTGAAAAAGGAAAGAAGAGAAAAAGGAAAGAAAATGTTTGTTTTTTCGAAAAAGGCAATATTAGGACCGCATTCAAAGTATATGCGGCTGCTGCTTCATACGATCCCGACATAATTCATATTTATATCAATTATCTAAAAGAAACTAAGAATTGTACCTTGAAGAAAACTTGTTTTACAGGTTAGCACGTAAAACTGTGAAAATAAGGGGTATTTTATATATAAACTTGCAGTGGAAAAGTGTTCTTAAATGCTCCTAAAATGCCCAGAATGCTGAAAGCGCTAAATTTCAAAATTTTCCGGGTGGGGGAGGGGGGTCGGACCCCCTCTGAGAAAATAAGCTGGATTCGCGCATGTACAACTCCAAATTTCCCTGACTTTGCCCAAAGTCCAAATTTCCCTCACTAATTACAAAATTCACCGACTTTCCCTGACCGTGGGAACCCTGACAGAGTTCAGATGCGTATGAATTGAACGCCCGACTGGTTAAATACCGATCTAGAACAGACAAAAATAGTTCCGTCCCGGCCGAAAGTGACCTTGACCTTTCTCTCTCTCTCTCTCTCTCAGAGTCTTAATTACTGTATATTTTCTCTTAATTACAGTACTATATTTAGCCCACTTTTATATATTTTTCCTACTGAATTTTATGATCTATTCCGGAGAATACACTCAATAATAGTGTTCCGAAAAACTAATGTCATATCAACTTGTGGTCCGACGGTTTTGCTTTCTTTAACATGGTGTGTGTATCTTCTATATATTGTATATGTTGTGAAAAAGAGGAAGAATAGAATAGTATTTAAATGAAGTGAAGCATTGTTTTTTACAGTAAAATCTTTTAATTACCGAATATCACGGCGAATTTGTAGGTTTCAGTCATTAAATCTGGTTATCATTTGTTTTGTTAAGTTTATGCCTAGAGAGAAGAAATTAATGACGAGTAACTTGGTAAACATGATTTATTCCCCTTTATCGCTCTTCACAGTAGAGGCTATTATTTTTTTATAAGAGCTAATTTCATGAGAAATAACCTTTACAATTTTGTTTGATCAGAGTGACTAGATAAAAGAATAATTGACTAGTTGAAACTTACTAAATCTTATAGAACATTGATAATCGTATCATGCAATCAGGTCTATATAAATTCGTTCTTTGTTAATATTGGTTAGAAACAGTGGTTAAGAGATTATTTCACGGAATTCAATGAAAAGTTATTTACTTAAGCCCCTTCTCGAGACAACACATAAAATACAAGAGTATAAATAGTTTAGAAAATAAATGAAATATTGCAATAAATGCCTTTTATCAGCACGCAATTAAAAAGTCAACTTGCAATGTTCAATTAACACATGTACCGGAAACGCAAGTAGGACCACAGAACGTTGCAGCGCCGCAAAATGGGAACCCTTACGTATGAGTTACTAAGTCCTACGTAGGAGATACTATGTCCTACGTAGGAGATACTAACTCCTACGTAGGAGTTACTAAGTCCTACGTAGGAGATACTATGTCCTACGTAGGAGATATTAAGTCCTACGTAGGAGATACTAACTCCTACGTAGGAGATACTAAGTCCTACGTAGGAGATACTATGTCCTACGTAGGAGATATTAAGTACTACGTAGGAGATACTAAGTCCTACGTAGGAGATACTATGTCCTACGTAGGAGATACTAACTCCTACGTAGGAGATACTATGTCCTACGTAGGAGATATTAAGTACTACGTAGGAGATACGTAGGAGATATTAAGTACTACGTAGGAGATACTAAGTCCTACGTAGGAGATACTATGTCCTACGTAGGAGATACTAAGTCCTACGTAGGAGAAACTAACTCCTACGTAGGAGATAGTAAGTCGTACGTAAAACAAATTTAAACCTCTCTGCTGGCACCAGGACGCTTCCATAGAAATGCCAAATTCAAGCAACATGCACAACATTTTATAGGAGTGCCGACTTTTTTTTATTTACGGTTTTTTCGCCAATACATTATTATGTATTTCTAACAATACTCAGAAGTTCTAATAACTTTTCACACAGTGATCTATTGTTCAACAGCACAGCTTAAAGAACGCTTCGGTAATTTATCAGGCATTGAGTGGGCACAAGAGACATGGAGAATAATTGTGTTTTATGGCATTGTCATGAGAAGAATAACACAAAAGTGCATGTTGAATTCAGAATATGCAGTGTCTGAATACATCGTATAGGACATTAGAAGATTAATTAAATACTGATCTGATTTTATGTATTTTACTGGTATGAACGGCGTACTGTATTTCATTAAATACTCATTGAATGCTTAAAGGAGCTGAACAAAACTGACGGCATTGGCTTGTTTTGTCACAAAAGTGTGCCTTTTGTAAGCAGTGAATTATGTTTTTGTACAGGAGAGCAAATATCACAATATCTTTAGGTAAGAGTTTTATGGTATATATCTGAAATAAGTTTGGATCATTTGCAAGGGAGTTGTATTGTAATGGACACTAACATTTTACATCACCGTTGTATCCCGATGACTGTGCTACTTTACATTTAAACGCGAGTTTTCGACTGGTAATTAACTGATTTTTAGGAAAAACAATAAATACCTAAACAAGCAAACAAACAAACAAACAAAACTCGGGCATATATTGTATTTTCTAAAGTGAAATAGCGAGAGTCACTTCTGATAGTGCATTTCAGGAGCCGCCGTTGAAGATAATATTGTAGTCATTTAACTAAAGTGTCAATGAATAATTTCCCAAAAGAATATACGTTCAAATTCATTTGACGTTCAAATTCATTTTATGTTTCGCCTTCATCTAAATTTACATAGACGGTGATTGTTATACATCTTTCTAATTACTTAGAGATATATGTGCCGTGCCTCAGACATTGCTTGTTATCACGAATGGTTGCTATAGATATAGGCTCCATATACTGAGATACAATATAACGACAGAAAGTTGATTAAAATTTATTGAATACTATTTTTTTTCTTGGAAATATTTTCTGTTTGTTAATGCACATTGTATCAGGGCGGCCAACCATCGTGACTTTTGGATATCGTAAAAATATATCCCAATTAAGGTAGTATTTTGCCTATTTTTTTTTTCTAATTAATTGACGGATTTTCATAAGTTAAATAACATCGAAAACAGTATAAAATTAGTGCATTCCTCCGCACAAAATGTCTGCAAACTGTTCTCAGTTCTTTTCTCAAACACTTCGCTCAACTGCGAAAGTGTATATGTTATCTACACAAGTTTTCTATGGAAAACATTTGAGCGAAGTGTTTGAGAAAGGTACTGGGGACTGGTGGCAGGTGCTTTGTTTGGAAAAAAAACCACTCATTTTGCTGTCTTCGACTCACTTTTTTTTAGGAAAATCCGCCAATTGATAAGTAAAATATAGGCAAATCAAGATGTTCTCTCCGTGTATACGGTATCCCAATGTCAAGTGAGTTGACCACCCTGATTATATTAGATCGTCCAAATGTCTAACAGTTGTTACCTTTTTTGTCGGAAATAGATGGATGTGTTCCGTTACAGAGGTTTTCTCAAATCCGTATAAGATACGTACGTAACTGTGTTTTATTTCCAAGAAACAATCTAAAGGGTGCTTCTAATAATCCCGAAGCTTGTTTCACAATACAGCTTAAGTAAGATTGTATGGACTCGAGTAATAATTTCCGCTTGTATCATCAGCTTCTTAGTGGTTTTTATGTAATTTAGAAGAAAATATGAAAGTGGGTGAGATTTCTAGACGCCTTTGTTACGCCTCTGTTACGCGTTTATGACAATTTTACGCCTATCTTTACACTTATATGTACGCCTGCGTTTACGTCAATCTCTATGCCTATTTTTACGTTTACGTCAACATCTATGTCAATCTTAGCGCCTACTTTGGTCTTTCTTTACGCCTGCATTTACGTCTACATCTACGCCGATGTTTACGTGTATTTAACACTGATGTAGTGATATTAGTAATTGTTGTCGTCCGTGGAATATAGATGAGGAAGAAATAGTTTTAAATGTTTAAATTTTGGGCGTTAACACATTCTGCTATATTTATGTTATATTACAATATGTAGCCATGTTTTGAACTTTGATAGTTCAGAAAATAAGAATGAAGTCTTCACATTAAACGTTCCCTTACAAGTACGAAATTTCTGTATTTTTTACTGAGGTTCATAATGGACACGCTATTCACTGAAAAAAAATGACTGCCTTTTGGTCTTTTTGTGGGTTTTATTACGGGATAAGTTAAAATGAACGTTTGACATTCATTGAAAGGTTGCCTTTTATTCATGCAACGTTGTCAAAAATGGTTTATTAGTATATTTCTTTGGTCTACGCATTTACAGACTTACCAACACAAATATGTCGCAGTGCACTAAATAGTGATTAGTTTTGTTTTACAAATTTTATCAATAATTTGCCGCTTTTGTATTGTACAAAGAATTACTAAAGATCTGCTGGTGCTAGAATCAGTTAAAGAAGTATGTTTGTTAATTTCCAAAAGTCGAAGTCCTTGTTGTAATGAGTGTATAGAAAAAAGTTACCTTCTCCAATAAAAAAAATCTGATATTGAGCAAATTTCTGCAGTATGTCAACTTATCACTAAATACTATGCGCGTTGTTGCTGGTTTACGTTTTCCTTTGGAACGAACTTTCCTCGCTCACTTCGTATATAATTTTAACGATAAATACCGTATTTTTCTTTTGTAACAAAACGAATTTTATCTTGATCATGTTGATTGATCTTGATCATGTTGACTGAGATATTTTAATGATTGTCAAAATGCCAGGTAATAAGCATAATACTGGTTGACAATTTATTGATTAACACAGCACACCAGGTAATAATCATAATAGACAGTCGGTTAACTAACACAGCATGCCAGGTAATAAACATAATAGACGATTATTTAACACAGCATGCCAGGTAATAAATATAATAGACAGTTGATTGATTGATTGATTGATTGATTGATTGACAGAGCATACCAGGAAATAAACATAGTAGACAGTTGATTGATTGATTGATTCATTGATTGATTGATTGATTGATTCATTGATTGATTGATTGACAGAGCATACCAGGTAATAAACATAACAGACAGTTGATTGATTGATTGATTGATTGATTGATTGATTGATTGACAGAGCATACAAGGAAATAAACATAATAGACAATTTATTGATTAACGCATCATACCAGATAATAAACATAACAGATAGTTGCTTAAACAACACCAGGTAATAAACATAATAGACAATTAATTGATGAACAAAGCATTCAAGATAATAAACAACATAGACGCTTAATTAAGGAAACATGTCAAGTATTGTGTTTGATTAACAGCGTTACTATACGCCTCCTATTTTTTTCTTCCATAGTGAATAGCTTTCCTCCAGCACTACGGAGTTTTGGCCTCAAAGGAATTAATACTAACTACACCGTTTAACATAAACGTTTCATTGACAGTACAGTGTATCACTGTATTTCAAAGTTCAAGAAACGTTTGGCCGTTTAATCAAATCAGCCTTAGACTTAGAAAGTTATTTAGTCTAAATATGTGTTCTCTCCAAGCAACATAAATTTAATGTCCACCAATTTGTTACACCGGAATAATTAACTATCGGTAATTCATAAATCATTTACATGTAGTGTGAACATTTACAATTTACACTTTATTGCAGTTTTAGTACAGCGTTTGAAGTGCCGCGGTGGATATCAGTTAACAATGTATTACATTAAAAGCTGTTCACGCCTTGTACAATCATGCAACTGTGTTACTACGCATATCTACATGAGCTTTCGTTTGAAGTTTTCCGTCAATAATAAGTAAATAAATATTACTTCGTACACATTGTATATTATTATCATATTCACTCCTTCAAATGGATGTAACTCTTCAGAGAAGTTCAGACAAATCTTTTTCTGTAAGAAGGAAACTACCAGATGTGCTTTTAAGGACAATACTACTGCGAAAGTATTTGTTCTTTTTTAAGTTTTTAAGCAGTATTTATAATATTTATTTATTTATAAGCAACTACTGGTTATAATTGATATAATTAGTGACAATCTTGTCTTTTCTTGTGTGTGACAAAACCAAAAGACAAGAAATCGTTATAAGAAATTAATATATTGTGCAAATCAAAATTTTCTGAAAATTAGGCAAACATGTAAGCGAGATAGATTTCTCATGTGAAACTCTGAAATTTCTTTTTTCGGTTTATTTCAGTGTCTTTGCATTAAAAGGAAAATCCGGTCAATAAAAGTGTCACATTGTCGTCTGCTTTTCAACAGGAGAGCTTGTTAAGGATGTACGAGCGTTTTTTTTCAGGATATCCACCATTTTGAAAAATGTTTCTCCGAATAGTGCTTTCTAACAAAAGTTTTGCCAAAAATTAATGACAGATAATTAAAATATGGCTAATAATGTACCTTTTAAGCAAACAAATTCTACTTTTTGCGAAAAAAATTTTTTTCACCCTTATTTTTGGCTGGTATTTGCCTAAAATTGACGTAAGATTTACAATGGGGTAGGGGTAGGTAATGTCAAATATCTATTAAAGTAGATTAGGTTTGGTTTTGAAATTTTCCTGACTGATACATATAATAATGAGCTATAATTGAAATAAAAGCTTTCAAGATAGCACATTATATTATCTAGAAAACATATATTAAAACAAAAAGAACAAAAAATATAAAAATTCACCAATTTTTAACATTTTTTTCTTAAAAAATCTCTTAGATGCACGGTAACCCCAACTTTTCTTTCCATTTTGAAGCATTTTTGTGGGTCATTAAAGCTGCAAAATATTTTGAAAATCTTAACGTCAGAAATTTTTTTTGTAGATCTAAATACATTTTTTCCATTGACTATAAAGTGGGTGGGGTAATTATGTCAATATGTGAAAATGAAACAGAATTGTTAGTGACATTTATGCTTATATAATACTAGCATCACCTTGTATTCATATTAACCTATAACGCCTGAAATCCCTATAACATTAAGTGTTATATTATATGTTTCATAAAGTATCACCATTTTTCTAATTTTACAAAATTTCAGAAATGCTTAAGCAGTGGGTGAAGAAAATGCCCTATAAAATGAAAACGAGTTCGGTGACCTATGTTTTTTCTTCTCTTGTTTGTCTTGGAAACAAATGTTCTTCAAGCTCACAGAGTATGAAAAAATTCTTTTCGTTAGAAAAAATTCGCTCCTACATCCTTAAATGGCAGTAATAATTACAAGGTACCGAGATTGCGTGGGAGACTTTTAGAGTAACGATACGATATGCCAATATCATGAGAAATATAAGAAATATGCTCATACCCTATGGGATATACATATGTTTTGTTGCAAAACCTTTTTACTGTGCATGGCATTTTCGTTCAGAAGCGACCGACTGTTTTAATAATTTATTTAAAGGACAAGAATTATATAAGAATTCTGCAAGAATAGATACTTGCTTCGTCTATCAGTGAAAATTGTTGTGTATATGTGGAATAGCAGTTTCAGCAAAACTCTGTCAGCTTGTACGTAGCGTGTTTGCTAGTGAGAATGATTACGTGTAGGTAGGTGGTATCAAAATCATAGCTACATAACATCCTTCACTTTCATTTGTAAAGATTGAGATGTCTTCCTGAGGGCTGTGTTGTCGATTTATTTTGGTGACTGGATATTCAAGAGAAAATGACTAAATACGATTTGTCAAAACCTTTGTCCCCAGGTTATCTTTCTAGTGCGGGACCGACCGTACTAAGTTCTTTTATTTGTTTGTTTTCGTTGCTTACACTTTTGTTTTACATTGCCTTAGTATTTTTGTATACATCCAAAGGATATATTTTTAGCTCGACTATTCATAGAATAGTAGAGCTATTGGACTCGCACATGCGTCGGCGTCTGCGTTCGCGTCTGCGTCGGCGTCCCGATTTGGTTAAGGTTTTGTATGTAAGCTGGTATTTCAGCAACCACTTGTGGGAATGGATTGAAACTTCAGACACTTATTCACTGTGATAAACTTACTTATATTGCACAGGTTCCATAACTCTATTTTGCTTTTTTACAAAGTTATGCCCCTTTTTCGACTTAGAAATTTTAGGTTAAGGTTTTGTATGTAAGCTGGTATCTCAGTAACTACTTGAGGGAATGGATTGAAACTTCACACACTTGTTCACTCTGATAAACTGACATACATTGCACAGGTTCCATAACTCTATTTTGCTTCTTTACAAAATTATGCCCCTTTTTCGACTTAGAAATGTTTGGTTACGGTTTTATATGTAAGCTGGTATCTCAGTAACCACTAGAGGGAATGGATTGAAACTTCATATATTTATTGACTGTGATAAACTGACATACATTGCACAGGTTCCATAACTCTACTTTGCTTTTTTTACAAAAGTATGCCCCTTTTTCGACTTAAAAATTTTTGGTTAAGGTTTTGTTTGTAAGCTGGTATCTCAGTACTTGCTAATGGGAATGGATTGAAACTTCACATACTTGTTCACTGTCATGATCTGACATGCACTAAGCAAGTCCCATAACTCTACTTTGTTTTTTCTCTCAAAATTATGCCCCTTTTTTGACTTAGCAGTTTTTGGTTAAGTTTTTGTAATCTAATATCTCAGCATCCACTAATTGGAATGGATTGAAATTTCACACACTCATTCACTGTCATGATCTTACATGCACTGTGAAGGTCCCATAACTCTACTTTGCAGTTTTACAAAATGGTGCCCCTTTTTCGACTTAGCAGTTTTTGGTTAAGTTTTTGTATGTAAGCTGGTATCTCAGTATCCACTAATGGGAAAGGATTGAAACTTTACACACATGTCACTGTCATGATATGAAATGCAGTGCAGAGGTTCAATTACTCTACTTCGCATTTTACAAAAGTATGCCACTTTTTCAATTTTTGTATTCATTCAATTGACAAGGCTGTTGAATAGTCGAGCGTTGCTGTCCTACGGCAGCTCTTGTTAATTGTGTCATGAGTTCTTTTGGTGAATGCTTTCTTTTAATGTGTTTTTATTTGAGCAGGTTGTCTATTGCAAAGAGCCGGGCTAAGTTAACCAGAAATGTCTAAATATCTAAAAGATTTTCTGTGAGGTTTCTTTTGCTCTGTCCTGATTTGTTCTGTTAGCTCTACGGCTATACTGGTAAAGGATGAATTTGAAGCCCTGGGTGGCTGCCATTGTGTGTAAAGAACCTTTGAACTTGTTTATCACTCACGACATGGGTGCTAAATAAATCTGGAATATAATCTGATATGATATATAAATGGTATATGATATGATACGATACGATATGATATGATATGATGTTTATTTTTACTTTGACGTTTAGGAATGGGCGTCATTTGTATTGCGTGCTGTTGCATTTATCAAAGTAATGTCTATGTGGCCGAAATGTATTAAACTAAAAGTATTCGTTGCATTTTTATAAAACTGGCTGTCATCACTACTTCAGATATATGAAAAAATAATCTGAAATCAAAACTAAATGTTCTTTCTTGGAATATGTTAAATGATTATACAAGGAATTTTGCAAGTCGATGTCTTTGGAAGCGCATCAAATAATCAAAAAATGCAAACAGTTAAATTAAGTACCATTTCAGTACATTTTGCATTTTTGTAATATATGGCTTCTTTTACAAGATTTTTAGTATCTTGCTTTGGTAACTATATGCGTCACTCAACGACTAAATTACATTAATACCGAAAAAAAACATCGAATATCTAATTCTTCCACGTCCACTATAACAATGGCTTCGTCTTTAGTCCGAATTAAGTATGTAATGCAAAGTACTGACACGAATTTATAATTATATGTTATTCTTTGTCGCAGTACATATTTTAACAGTCATATTCATTATTTAAGACCTCTATAAAAATATCTTTTTTTGGTTCATAAGGCGGTTCTGGCTTAGCCGCTTCCAATGAGTGTTAGCAAAGTGTTAACTTTGTTGTATTTTCTGTCTCCGTTTGTTGAGCTGAATGTTAAGTATCATTCTGTAACACCTACATAAGCCAGGAGGACGTATTTCAGAGAAACTTGTGTGAATTGATAGCTAGCCTGTCACGAAGCCTAGGCTAATGATATTTACGACTTTGTTAGGAAAGTGACATTGGTCCTAGGTTATCTGTATTATGTTACATGTCCCGAGTATCAAATGTAGACATTTCTGTATTCCGTAGTAGATTTTATTTTAAAAGCGACTTTGTGATGGTTATAAACCGCTGGCAAGGGTAAATACACTAAACACGCACACAGTTATATTTATTTTTCTGTTGTTAAGAAATACTGCAAACGGAGCGTAATTGGCGTCATACAAATTCCGGAATATTCCCACAGGACATTGCAGTAAAATAATATCTATATAAGGTGGGAAAATTGGACAAAGAATGGAAGACTATACAACCTTTACTTAGGCAAAACCGTTTATTTTTGTATTCACCAATTGAATATGGTTTTAAACCGATGGCAATGGTAAATACGCTAAACGCACACTTTTGTGCCGGTTTCTCGCCGATTTGTTAAGAAATACTTCAAACGGAGCGGTATTGGCGTCATATAATATAATGCATATTTTATATACAGAACATTGTGTGTCCATGCATTCTATATTTCATCTTTTCTAAAATTCAGACATCTGAAAATAGATAGACGTAGAATTTTATACGTCTTTCTAATTACTTAGAGCTAAAAGGTTAACAAAGTTTGCGTGGTGTCACGAATGGATGCTATAAATATGCAACTCGAATATAACTTACTATAAATAATTAGATAGTTTTGCCTTCGGAATTTTGTATTTGATAATGTATATTGTATGGGACCGTTGGGAGTGTATGACAGTTGCTCAGTACAGAGAAACCAGTGAGCCTCGTTCGGATGATATGGATCAAGCCCCGCTAGGACATGATCGCATTACCTAATAAGATATTTTACGCTTATAATATCTAGATGGCGTTTCAAATAATGCCTAATCTAGCTTTGTAAGCAAGCTAAAGTAAGGTAAGTGTTGTATATTCAGAGCAAACGCAGTGTTTCAGTGGTAACACTGACAATAAAACCAGGGCTAGTGAGTGCGACGGCCCGTGCTCCTTCATTCCAAAATGCTTGCATAAAAGACCTATGAATTGATGCTTTAACCCTTACCCTGCCAAATTTCTAAAATGAATTGGCCCATAATTCAGTTTGGGCAGTACCACTTTTATTCAAAGGGGAGTTTACTGAAATTTTACTGAATGAATAGCGAACAGTGTAGACCAAGATCAGTCTGCACGGATTTGCAGGCTGATCTTGGTCTACTCTGGTTGCAAAGGCAGAATCAGCTGCCGCCAGCAGGCTTAAGGTTAATAGGGATACTCTAAATAGTGGCCACTATAAATAAGCTTACAAAAAATACAACTGAAGTGGAGATTTGAATTCAAAACAGCTGCGTGTAAATAGTAATATATCATTATATGCCATTAGCATAAAAATACACAATATATCATTGTCTTGTTGTACTGTTTAAAAGAACGAATATTGTTTCAAAATTAACTGTGTGGAGTTAATCAAAAAGTTTTCTTCTGGCATAATAAGACAGTACGAGTGTTTCACATAGTTTGAACATGTATTGCATTTAACGCAACACAAGCGTAATAAACAGATATAAGACTATCTAAAAGGTACTCTTTGAAATATTCTATGCAACTGTCATTTATCATACAAATATAAGCGAGTCACTTAAATAAATGCAATATAGTTTTTAAATTAGTATTTAGTTATCTTATTTAAACAAAATGCTTGAGCTTTTAAAACAAAATAAGACTATATGACTGCATGATTCGATTCTGAGTTAATTTCAACATTTGATTAAGAATATATTGTCTACATTATGTGTACGATTTAAATGTGTTAAGTACGTATCTAAATTGATATTAGCGAACATTGATATCAATTAACAATAGTTTGCAGCTGCAATAAAACGTAGAGGGCGGTCACATCTTATACAAACATGCAATTCTGTTACTATCCATACCTTCATGGTCGTTTGAAGTGCTCCCCTTTTTTAAGCAAAACACCAAATACAAGCAAATAAATACACTTTCCAAAACATTGTATATTGTACTTTTATATTAATATGTATTCTCAGTCAAAGCAATAGTAATCATACTAAATTGAAACTCTGAAGAAATTTCGAAAGCAGTAGCAATTTTGGATTTAAACTGTCATCTAAAGCAACAGTAATCATACATTGAAACTCTTAAGCAACAGTAATCATGCATTGAAACTCTAAAGCAATAGTAATCATAGATATAAACTCTAAAGCAACAGTAATCATACATTGAAAAATCTAAAGCAACAGTAATCATACATTGAAAAATCTAAAGCAACAGTAATCATACATTGAAACTCTAAAGCAACAGTAATCATACATTGAAACTCTAAAGCAACAGTAATCATACATTGAAACTCTAAAGCAACAGTAATCATAGATTGAAACTCTAAAGCAACAGTAATCATACATTGACAAATCTAAAGCAACAGTAATCATACATTGAAACTTTAAAGCAATAGTAATCATAATTTAAGATTCAAGAGTAATATAAATGTGACAATAGTGATTCTGTTTTAAATTTAAAAACTTGATGATATGTATTGAGCGAATACATGTAAAAGTAATAATTTGTATGATAAGAGTCATCCGTGTATTTATTTGTGCGCGACAATCAGAAAATATTAGAGATCGTAGTATAAACAGATTTTGCAATGGAAAGTTTCTTAATAAAAACCTCGCAAGTAAGATAGATTTCTAATGCCAAAACCGGAGACAGCTAATTACAGCATCTACATTCCTTATGGCAGTTTGTTTCAGTGTTTTTGTGTTTTTAACATAAAAATTCGTTCAATAAAATTGTTACATTGGCGTCGGCCTTCCAGTGAAATGCGCCTGTACATTATAAGTTCCGTAGACTGTGTGGGAGACTTTTAAAATTGCAATTTGAAATATGTCTATAGCAGGAGAACTTTGATCATACCGAAGAGCATTTACATATTTTATTGCTTGATATATTCGCGTACAAAGAGTTCGAGCTTCCCTCATCAATCTGCAAAATAATTAACATTGGACTAGAGACCTGTGTATGGGTGCTTTACACCTGTCAGGCTAATGAACCAGGGAAGCTTCTGAAATTGGAGCGTTTTCCGTATCTTGCAGTACCCCCCCCCCCCCCCCCCCCCCCCCCCCCCCCCCCCCCCCCCCCCCCCCCCCCACTAACGTAACTAATTAAGTCTTCTGGAGGAGTAGCCCCGTGAATGGCGGCTATAAATAAACTTTAAAACAAATAAACTAATTATACAACAGTTAAAATTACTCCTTCTCAACCGGTTTTTCCCAGACCAGAGTATGTTTACTTGATACATCAGAAAGCTGGAGAAATAATCTTAATAGTCAATGTGTTTATTAACACCTCGCTCAAAGGGTAAAAGACCAAGTTTGAAGTGCAGTCTTAGGATACAGATTTTTCATTGGTTGGTGTTGTTTTCAAAACAACCAGTCAGACGCGTGAGTTCTAGACTAATCTCCAAACTTTATTCTAACACAACCAGCAAATAACCTACATACTTGTATAGCAAAATCTATCTCGGGTTATTCTGCAATAAACCGCTCGCATGCAATGACGTCATCCGATCCAGGCGCGTAGCACGGTCGTAAAAAGTAGTTACCATTTTTCTAACACTTTTGATACTAGTTTGTCGTGTTAGAATCGAAATAATAAGTTCCCAAGTGTGATTTATTGTAGAGTAACCCGAGGTATTCGTTCTTATGCGAGACAATATATCACTTAGACCTACGGCCTTCGTGATATATTCTTTCGCTTAAGAACTCAAAACTCGGGTTATTCTACGATAAACCACGTTTGGGAACTTATTATTTCTTAAATAATTGCATAAATTGTAGAAAAGTTTGCAATTTTATTCCCGTTGCTGTTTTCTTGTACCCACTCGTACATACTAGCCAGGACTTCAGTAAGATGGCTGCACTCTTGAAACACGGCTACTTAAATCTTGTGTATTTTTCAATGCTTCTTTGTTTGTTTAGCAGTAGATTATTTTTTAATTCAAATTATTTATATTATCTTTTAAACTTTCATCTGAATGCACGTCATGCGCTTGCATATATATTAATCATATTGCAGTTCATATATTACCATATGTGGCAACATCTGTTTAAGATTCTACAAATGTATTATTACCTCAGTGATACATGTTGTAATGGGAAGACTGATGCACAGCTATGTATGTTTGATAACATCTTTCTGAATTTTACTCATAATGAAAATAGAAACACGATAAAAGTGTGAAAAGTAAATAGTGGCAGCATGCCCATTAACAATGATAACTAGCAAAATAGAATGGAATGACAATAATATATGACGCATGTAGACCTAGGAACAACACGACAGTTTTTACGGTTGGATTGGTCAAAAGACTATAAAAGATATTTAACTGTAAATTGGCTAACTGTCTCCTTTATCGTGCATTTATTTCCCACTTAAAATTATTTAGAGTCCTCTGAAAGAATTGACAGTATGACAACTTTATATGCATGCTCTCACAAACACACTCACACACACGCAAGTTGTATATGTATTTGTAGAGCTGCATAAACCCTAAAAGCATCATAAATTCAATCAAATTACCCGACTTTATTCCTTATTACGGTAAACAACAAAACAAGTTCATTTTATGCAAGCTCCGTTGCATTAGCTCCATATAACCAAGGCATATATATCTTACACTCACTTTATGAGCTCTGTTTGATGATGTAGTAAATCAAATCAAAACCCAACACGTATCTTTGATTGAAATCTGTCATTTAATATCTAAATGACGAATTTGAAAACACAATTAACAATAAATGGTTCTGTTACAGCATCATACATAATATGTGATAGGTGACTAATTTTATCAAGAAAAGACAAATATTAACAGTTGATATGCATCATCAAAGGTGGGGATCTAACCTTTATGCCAATAAGCAATGAATGATAGTCTTACATCTAGGAAAATACTAAAATACATATCCATTAATTAACAATGATCAGTATAATATTATGTTGAATGTCAGTCTTATAGTCAAAAAGTAATGGCACAATAACTAGCATAATAATAATAGCACGCTGAATGTCAGCCTTACAGTTTATAAAAGTAATGATATCAATATATTTATATTTACATGTGAAGTATCAATACAGCATTTATAAATGTATGTTGAATGCCATGCTAACAATTAAGAAGTATGAGAAATATCTATTATAACAATGACTATCATATGTTGAACATCATTTTTACAATGAAACGGTAATGACATATCTATCAAGACAAAAAAAATTGATGACACATGTTGAACTATCTACAACAATAGGTATACTGAGCATACCAGGGATGGGAGGAGGGTTTGAAGTTGTTGATAATTTGCGCGTAAGCTTTTCGTGCTCCGCAATTGAATAATATTAAAACCCGTACCGTCCCGTACTTGCATAAATATATTTATTTTTCAATAAATCTGTATTTATGCAAGCTCCGTTGCATTAGCTCCATATAACCAAGGCATATATATCTTACACTCACTTTATGAGCTCTGTTTGATGATGTAGTAAAATCAAATCAAAACCCAACACGTATCTTTGATTGAAATCTGTCATTTAATATCTAAATGACGAATTTGAAAACACAATTAACAATAAATGGTTCTGTTACAGCATCATACATAATATGTGATAGGTGACTAATTTTATCAAGAAAAGACAAATATTAACAGTTGATATGCATCATCAAGGTGGGGATCTAACCTTTATGCCACATATTGCAAAACATAATATAATTGAATTTCATTTATTAAGTTATTAGCAATAACCCCATCCGAAGAAAGTGAGTGTATCATTTATTTATCAAACTTACTACTGTGTTGTGTTACACCCCTCTAACATGCAGAAATTGTAGAAAATGGTATATTTAACATGACAAAATACAGGTGAGCAACCCTTGGCACCATCACTCAAGCAAAGTATCAGTAACTCATAAAAACATGCAAAATTGCCTATACTATTAAACTTCATGTAACATGATAAAATAAGTGCGAGGAAACCCATGACCCCATCGCACCATTAGCAATAAGAATTATAAACATAAAAAACTAAATATTACTTGCTAACAATCATCCACCCCAACAAGGTGTATGATTTCTAAAATCCAGTACTGATATTTGTCTTAAGAGGATAACAGAAGAATACTTGTTAACGTGTTACACTCTCTAACATGCAGAAATTGTAGAAAATGGTACATGTATATTTGACATGACAAAATAGAGATAAGAATCCCTTGGCACCATCACACAAGCAAAATATTAGAAATTTGCCTATTAATAAAGTTTATGTACATGTAAAATGATAACTTAAGTGCGAGAGACCCATGACCCCATCGCACCATTAGCAATCAGAATTACAATATAAGAAAACTAGATATTAACTTGATAAAAATAATCCACCCCAAACAAAGGTGTATGATTTCTAAAATCCAATACTGATATTTGTATTAAGCGGATAACTGAAGAATACTCGTTGAAGTGTTACATCCTCTAACATGCAGAAATTGTAGACAATGGTACAAGTATATTTAACATGACAAAATAGAGGCGAGCATCCCTTGGCACCATCATACAAGCAAAATATCAGTAACTTATGAAAACATGCAAAACTGCCTTCTAATAAACTTTGTGTACATGTAACATGATAACATAAGTGCGAGAGACCCATGACCCCATCGCACAATTAGCAATAAGAATTACAAACATAAGAAAACTAGATATCAACTTGATAAAAATAATCCACCCCAAACAAAGGTGTATGACTTCTAAAATCCAATACTGATATTTGTCTTAAGAGGATAACTGAATAATACTTGTTAACATGATAATCACAAGGCGAGAGACCCTTGACCCCATCACATTTGTGACCATGATATACCTATATGATTGGAGCTTGGACCCCCATCTAATTTTTTCCCATAGGAATGCGAATATACATTTTTATAAGCGTTTGAAAACCACTGCCAAAAGGTCGATTTTTTTTTTCTGAAACTCCCATAAACCTCTTGCAATGCCGCACCAATACGGAAACTATGACCTTTGTAAAAGTCATTACTATACCGTAACCGAGTGAGTGACATTTGAAGCTTGGTACAAAAAAAAAATATACATATATCTTGTCACTGGATGATTATCAAAAACGGAAATAGTGGGCCAGGTGGAGCGTTACTTAATGTATAATACGAGTACAATGCATGCAATGGGCACATACCTAATTCATAGTGACAACATGATATATGCAGTTTATGGGTCTTGCCTTGACTATAATTATAGCTTTTCAGAACCAAGTCAAAGCTATTTAGTTCGATTGAATGTTATATATACATGTTCTACTACTATGATATACGAGTCGGGAGAGGAAGAAGTAAATTCTCCAACTCGAAGGAAAACATGAAAGGTCAATAAATAAATGGCTGTTAACAGTATAAGTAGAAATTGCGAATTGCAAACTACGTCCATTGACCGTATTAAGTTATGCAACTGGCAAACGTGTGTCTGTTTTAGGAACTAAATTATGATAACCTTGCAATGTTTTTAAAATGTGTGTCTTAAAACAAAAAGTTATATCTCAAACATTGTAGAACTAATCTTTTGATCAGGCATATAATACTTAGGTCCTGAGATGTTTGTTTATTTACTAAGCCTACAACTGAATTGGAATGATTTTAAATGCATTTTGGACATAAATTTTGACAGAAGCGCACCAGGTCCAATAGTTTTCACAAGTTCTACTGCATCATCAATATTTTGATATTGAGCAAAACACAATTCTGATGGGATTCCAGCCTTAACAGATTGACCTTCTGGAAATGATAAATAATGTATTCCACGAAATTCACTGGGTTCTTGATTTGGTACTAAACCCAGAGTTGAGGTCATAAAGTTGCTGAAAGGTGGTTCATTCAAAGGACCCGGAACACGACCCGCATCAATTTCAACAGTGATTTTATGCCCTCTAAATTTTCAGTCGCAGATTTAAATTTCCAGGAAATTTATTAGAATGAGTACCTTTTAAAAAGGTATTTTAAAGCCCTTGTGAAGCCATTCATCAAATATTCAGTTAATTTCAAGTCGCACCTTGGAGCCAGTATCGTAGGTTATCAGAATTAATTGGTGTAACAATATGAAAAGTAGCCTTATTTAAGACTGCAGGCACCATGCATAGGGTTAAGTTATCAGTTCTTTGACTTGAAATTTGATTGCACCTTTTAAAAAACACACAATTCGTCCATGAGGACCGGGGCACTTTTGACATCTGTGCTGAAAGATGCACGATTTTCTGGCACTAAACCCGTTGTTAAAATCAAAGCACGGGTTGTTTTAGTGGGATCTTGCGCCAAGAAAAGACTGTTTTTGTTTTGGCTTAATTAACCCATGACCAGTGCCTGCGTGTATACTGGGTATCGATTTCCCCATATGAAATCGAAGCCAATCTTGCTTCTTATAAGAGACTAAATTGTCTATCGTAAAAATGGCAGCGGAATCCCCGATTGCTTTGCAAGTTTACGAACTATGTCGCAATGTTTCATTAAAGTAGCAGCAGATGTTGGGTGTCTGTCTGTGTAAACACTTGTAAAAATGAAATGTATTAAACCCTTGATCCAGCATTTTAATACTTGTCGACGATTTAAAACTTTCTTGAACGGGGGTTTCCCACTGCCATTTCGACTAAATGATATTGATAATCACCTTTATTTTATATGGAATCTAACTCCACAAACTGATCTGATACAATCTTAGCTTTGATTTTTTCATCAATACCAAAAAAATATGGATGCAAAATGTGGCAGAATTTTGATTCATAACTGAAGCTGGCAAAGTTGGTGTTGACGCAAATGTTGAAGTGCTTTGTGTGGATTCCAAAGGTATATGTTCTTTTCCGAAGTTTTGGTTCTGAATAGTCAGGCGGTAGTACCTTCAAATCGAGATCTTTTAAAACCTACGACATACCTCGTGTGACAGCAGGAACAACATTTGATATAATTGTGTTCAAGTCTTTCTTCTGATAAATTGGATGTGTTAGCTTCTAAAACCTGCTCAATTTGGTTTGTTCTTCGTTTGGTTTAGCTGCTTCCCCAGATGCAGCAGCCTTCGCTGTCTTGGTGGCATATGAAATAGAAAACCATATACGAGAACATGTAAAGATCAACTTCCACGAGAAATACTGTTTTTACAACAATCTCTTCTTGTAACATGTTACAAGTGTATGGCAGTCCTCCTGTGTTTAACCATACAGTAAAAATAATCTATCGACAAAACAAAGTAGTCCATATGACTACATATAGTCCATTTGACTATACGAAGAAGTCCATCTGACTATACAAAGTAGTCCATCTGACTACACTATAGTCCATTTGACTACATCAATAGGGACATAATATCTGAGTAACATAGACTTAGTAGCCCATTTTACTCCATGCAGCCCATTTGACTACATTAAATGTAGACAGCTGTCAAGTACAATCATTTTTTGTTGTCCATTTGACAACTTGAGGTGTATTTGACTACAATTATTTGTCTGTAAACCATTTTTTTATATAGTAGAAACAGAATATAAGAAAATAAAGACAATGTGTCTGGATTTTATAATTCTAGTAGACCATTAACTACATTTAAACTAATCGGCCACAAACGTATAAACAAATACAGAAATCTGTTTACACTTTATAATTTTATTAGTCCAGTTACTTACATTTAGTCTTTTACTACAAACGGGTAGAAAATTTGTGATATACAAGATCTGCCATGTTCATAAGCCTGCAGAAAAGTCTTGTTTATCTAACTGAAATGGTTATATCATATATGACAGGCTAATATTACTTACTATAATCTTATACCCAAAACAGCATGTAAAGATCAACTTCCACGAGATAATACTGTATTTACAACAATCTCTTCTTGTTTAACATTTTTAAGTGTATGGCAGTCATCCTGTGTTTTAGCCATACAGTAAAAATAATCCATCGACTAAATAATGTAGTCCATATGACTACTATAGTCCATTTGACTATAAATAGAAGTCCATCGACTATACAAAGTAGTCCATCTGACTACACTGTAGCCCATTTGACTACATCAATACGGACAAAAAATCAGAGTAACATAGACCTATTTGACTCCATGCAGCCCCATTTGATTACATAAAGTAGACAGTTGTCAAAACGATCATATTTTGTTGCCCATTTGACAACTTGCGGTGTATTTGACTGCAGATTACTTGTCTGTAACCATTATTTATATAGTGGAACAGAATATAAACAAATACAGACAATGTGTATAGATTTTATAATTCTAGTAGACCATTTAACTACATTTAAACTATATAAACACATACAGACAATGTGTTTAGACTTTATAATTGTATTAGTCCATTTAACTACATTTAGTCTTTTACCACAAATGGACAGAAAATTTGTGATATACAAGATCTGCCATGTTCATAAACCTGCAGGAAGTCTTGTTTATCTAACTGAAATGGACCCCATATGGGTTTGGTTCTATCATATATGATGGCTAATTTACTTACTATGTCTATACTTACTGTTATATGATAATATAGATACAACTGTGCCACCATTTAGAATACAGTATCTTCCAGTACATGTGTGAATTACATATCTGCAATGCACTTCAAAATCATTTCTCTCACATTGTGGAAAAATTTCAAATCCCAGGTTGTTGAAATGAACACGTACCATCTACCTGTAAAATGTTAGCATTAGAATGTTTCATTCCTTTCAAATTCCAGTACGTTAAGTATTCCAAGTTCTTGCTTAAACACCCTGTTTGCTTTTCTCAGTAATAAAATCATTGTATATGTACGCTGGGATGTGGCGGGTGTGTTGCCTTAGAATAAATTGGCAAATAAAGATATGTTTCGGATTGTAGCAACGTAAGAAAAGTTTAGCAATTGAAACATTTCGTAATGCTGTGGTCTCTGCATTTAATGCAGTAGAGCCTGGTTAATCAATATCGTTACTACCAATGAACATGACACTATAGTCAGGATGATGCTTCATTAATAAATCTTGAAAGAACAGGACATGGTTCGAGTTTGTTAAACAACCGCCACTAATTCCACAGAACTTCACGTCAATTGCCGAATCAATATTAAGTAAATCATATCTTTGCAGTTTATAAATATACGCAAGAAATAGAGCTCTATGAGAATCTCCCATGAACAGCAAAGACATCTCTAGCACCAAGTAAACTATATTACTGGGTCGAAAATGACCGAGTACGAATAAAGAAAATTAAAACCATACAAATACGATTGTCCAGTGTTGTACACTACGGCGATGTCTGCAGCATAACATTACATTGTGTTGGACATCAAACTGTAGTAAAACATCAGAACTGTACGTGCTAGAACCTCTTCTATTGACAATCTTGAAGTTGTTGATAATTTGCGCGTAAGCTTTTCGTGCTCCGCAATTGAATAATATTAAAACCCGTACCGTCCCGTACTTGCATAAATATATTTATTTTTCAATAAATCTGTATTTTGTGTAAACACAATAACTGTATTAAAGCTTCATACACTGTCCAATTAAACTGTCACACAAGCACTTTCGTTCAACAGCAGAAATTTTAAACTGGATTTATTATTTATCAGTTATGGAGGACAGCGATACCAATAATCATGTGAATTCCTTGTTTTCTAAGCACATGTTTTCGATGAAGTGCACATGATTTAAAATTACTAGGATTCTTTCTAGTCTTTGCCGACTTATTGGTAAAGAGAAGCGGATGTATTAAACAATTACATTTACTGAAAACAGCCGTATTAATTCATTAATTGTTGGAAGCTATGTTCTCTATAGTGTACATTATGACATTGGTAGATGGAATATCGCTTTCAGAAAATAGTATTGATGTTGCGATTGTATTGATTAAAGATATTGTGCAGGTTAGCTGTTTTAATCGGTTATATATATAATATTGGAGTGGTTAAATACTGAAGCATCTTAACGATGAACCGTGGTATAGTAGACGATAAATATCAAGAAGGCCTTGATTTTTTTAATTCTGACATGCTCATTGATATATTTTAATAAATATAACGCTGGACTTCATTTACCCGAGTAGTAATGTATCGGACATCATGCGGCAATTTGACGTCATAATTGATGTCATAATGCTCTCGCGCGTCAATCGTTGTTTATCGTAAAATATACAGAGCTTGATTTTCTTCTTTTTTTAACTGGAAATCAAATCGAGCCATATTAGAATGTTACATTACTATAATAGAGGATCTACTACGTTACATTTATTGTTATTTATGATAAAAAATGTTCGTATTTATATTGTGTTTATAATGTGTTCCTTTCCTGTACTTATATATTTATCATGTAAATGCTCTTTTAAAATTAGTTATGGAGGAAATAAAGATAGAATCTAATAATAATAATAATTGTAGTAAAATTGTCATAGAAACCGTTTACTGTTTGACAAATGATGTCATTTTATATATATACTTATACTTGTTTTGAAGTAATATTATATTTTCTTTATTTTATTACAAGGGTTATGAACTACATTACGCAACATTTCTGTTTAGAAGGAACTAGGTGAAGATATAACATGAATGAAAATAATATGAAAATCGGACTACAAATGAGAAAGATATATATGTTGCCGCTTTTCACAGTTATTAATTATTGCATTATCACAATTTATTTTAGAAAATCTATACTTTTTCCAAACTAGTTTTAATTGACAAATTCATTTTTCGTTCTTTTTTCCTGTAACGAAAACATCAAAATTTTAGTTATAATTTTTTCAAACTAGTTTAAAAACAGACATACACTTTCCGTTAAAAAATGTCCAATCGTGTGGAATATATTAGATTCTTTTAAAGCAGGGACACAACAAAACAAAATAAAAGTAGTATTTGTTTTAGTCTGTTTTTGAGTGGTGATAAAAGGTGCAACGGCTCCAACGGGCATAAAACATACGCTCTAAATGCACTTTATATTCTGATGCAAATTTCTGACAAGACGTGATAATCACAAACTGTCCTTTGTCAGCTGTTTGTCACAATACTGTCCTTGTTCATGTATTTGGTAACATACTGTTGTCTTATTTCTTTTTTTCGGAGTATTTTGAGCCTTTAATAGACAATGTGATGATTTACTATGATTTTAAAAAGTTCCATTGAAGCTACTTTTAAACAAATCAGTTTGGGAATATGTCATCAAAATTTTTATTCTCCCACAGACTCCCACTATGAAAACTTTGGGTAGGTCCAAACTTTCCATATCAGTCTGGCAAATAATCAGACACAAGATCCTATCTACCTGAAGTGACGTCATATTTATAGGATTTTTTCTCGGTAGTGTGTGAAAGATTGTAAAGGTCACATGCCAAAATAAAATCAACATAACACAACCCTTAAAATTACAGGCAGTCTGGTTTAGAGTTTATTCGCAGAACAACAGTTACTTTCTACCCTAAGTATCTGTAGCTTGTAATAAATTGTCATTCAATGGTGTCTGTTCTGCAACAACACTCCTAAAGAACAGTTTAATGTTTTATCAGCTTTTGAGTGGGTGGAAGAGCCAATAAAACAAGTGTGGTACAGAATTTTCATGCGAAGAATGACAAAGAAACGTACGCAATCAAACGTTGGATATGTAGAGGTTTTAAACATTGGACATAAGAAATTTATTTCAGAACTGTCTTAGGGTTATTTTATGGGTTAAAATGGTATGAAAAGTAGACTATATTACATTAAAATAATGATCTAATTTTAAAGGTGAGTTAAAGTTATCTGTTACTTCAAACTGTTTCGTGGTTTAAAGGTGCATTGTGCAAGATGCAAATTATGTTTCTTAAAGGGAAGCATTTTATGCAATAATTGTAAAGGCAGTTGTTGTTCAGTCTCTGCAAACATGCTGTATAATTATGTGGCTGCATTCTTTGAACTGCTATAGTATTTCATTTTAATTAAAGTAGTGTTATTCCTAGGTAAATTGATATTATAGATGGGTTATAAAACTCACAAAACCAATTGATATAATTAAAAATAGTTAAAGCGACCATTCTACATAGCATTTAGAGTGATAGGAATCATATTCAGCCCAGGTAATTTGCCCGGGGAAAACAGAAAAACATTTTTCTACCCACATCAAGGTATTAAATAGGTTCTTATTGAGGGCATATGATTGCTAGCAATAAGCTTGATTAAGTCAGCACCACTGCAACTATACAGATTATTCTTATGTTATCATATCCTTTGTACAAATATATGCCCTCTTGCTGACTTTCATTCTGTGTATGTATCAACAACCCCAATCAGCGAAATGCAAAGATAATATTTTATATTAAAACTATGACCAAAACGTGTTTTAAATGAATAATTTTGACCTTGAAAGCATATCTTAAATTGTTGCAAAGTGACAAGATAGGTGTTTTCATCATAGTGATCTGAATTTTTTATCCCACGTAATTATCATTTTAATTTTATTATCTAGGAGAGAAAGATAATTAAATAAAGTTGTTTATTTTGATCAAATGTCATAGCAGCAAAATACAAAAAATAAAATAATCAAAATGTTATGCCATTTGCCTGGAGGATCCCCTAATCCCCGAAGAAGTGTTATATACTGACACTAATCCTTAGAGTTTAATAGGTTTTGAAAGAGTTTGCTGAAAAAAATAGTTCAATAATAGAAGAACTGCATCCTTGTCAGACAGAAAAAAAATGTGATGTGATCCCACTATTTATAAAGGAGTACTGAAAAATATATCTCTCTCTTTTGCTTGTTTCTTTGTTTTGGGTTTAACGCCATTTTTAGCTCAACTAATTTTAAAAAAAAAATGATGAGTTATTGTCATCACTTGATCTGCGTCGGCGTTGGTGTTGGCGTCGGTGTCGCCTGGTTAAGTTTTATATTGAGGTCAGCTTTTCTCCTAAACTATCAAAGATATTGCTTTAAAACTTGCAACACTAGTTTACCATTAAAAGCTGACTATGTATAGCAATAAACGTAACTCTATCCTACTTTTTGCAGGAATTATGGCCCCTTTTGGACTTTGAAAATATCAGATTTCTTGGTTAAGTTTTATGTTTAGGTCAAATATTCTCCTAAACTATTAAAACTATTGCTTTGAAAATTGCAACACCTTTTCACCATCAAAAGTTGACTCTGTGCAGCAGGAATCATAACTCCACCCTGCTTTTTATGGCCCCTTTTGAACTTAGAAAATCAGATTTCTTAGTTAAGTTTTGTGTTAAGGTTTAGTTTTTCTCCTAAACTGTGAAAGCTATTGCTTTAAAACTTGCAACACTAGCTCACCATCAAAAGCTGACTCTGTACGTCAGAAAACATAACTCCATCCTGCTTTTTGCAAGAATTATGGCCCCTTTTTGGGCTTAGAACATATCAGATTCCTTGGAAAGGTTTTGCGTTTAGGTCAACTTTTCTCCCTTACGGTGAAAGCTATTGCTTTTAAACTTGGAGCAGTTTAAAAAGTTAATCATATGTATTGAGCGAATACATGAAAAAGTTATAATTTGTATGATAAGAGTCATCCATATATTTTTTTGTGCGACAATAAGAAAATATTAGAGATCGTTGTATATACAGATTTTGCAATCAAAAGTTTCTTTAATATAAGAAACATGCAAGTGAGATAGATTCCTGAATTCAAAATCGGATACAGCTTGTTACAGCACCTACATTCCTTATGGCAATTTATTTCTGAATATTTATGCTTTATATAAAAATCTGTTCGATAAAATTGTTACATTGACGTCTGCCTTCCAGTAAAATGCACTTGTAAATTGTAAGTTCTGTTAAGTGTGTGGGAGACTTTTAGAATTGCGAAGAGGTATGCAATAGCAGGAGCACTTTGATCATATCGTAGTTTTATTGTTGCAATATTTTTACTTGCATGATATGTTCGCGTATAATTGATATGCTGTTTTAATAATTTATTACAAGGACGAAAGTTCATGATTAATTTCGATCGTGTTTTCAATTGATAATTAATTCTGTATTAACTGTATGTATTAAAGTGAATTAATAACTATTTATTTAAGTAATTTTATTACACGAGTGGACGCAGAGATCCAGTAGTAACACGGTCTGAAAACGAAATAAGGGGTCTTGAGTTCGAGCCCCAGCTCATCAACTTGAAAATTACTAACGTTGCGATTAGAGACCTGTGACGGATGTTTTACACCTGCCACGCTTAAGAACCAGGGAATCTTCTAGAATTCGAGCGTTTTCTGTATCTTGCAGTATCCTTCCACTAGCATAATTAATTAAGTCTTCTGGAGAAATAGTCCAGTGGCGACTGCAAATAAGCTTAAAAAACAAATAAACTAATTATACAACAGTTAAAAGTACTCCTCAACCGCTTTTTCCTAGACCAGAGTATCTTTACTTGATACATCAAAAAGCTGGAGAAATAATCTTAATGTGTTTATCAACACCTCACTTAAAGGCTAAGAATACAGACTTTTCATTGGTCGGTATTGTTTTCAAAATAACCAATCAGACGCTTGAGTTCTAGACTAATCTCCAAATTTTAATAATTGCAAAAATTGTAAAAAAAAATGCCTTTTTATTGTCGTTGCTGTTTTCACGCCTTGTACCGCCTTGTACATACCAACCAGGACCTAAGTTAGATGGCTGCGTTCTTAAAACACGCTTGTGCCTATCTTGGATATTTTTCGTTGCTTCTTTGTTTGTTACCAGTTGATTATTTCTTTAATTCACATTATTCATATTATTTTTACGCTTAAAAATTCAGAATGTACATCATGCGCTTGCATATTATATTAATCATATTGCAATTCATATATAAGAATTAAACATATGCGGCAACATCTGTTTTAGACCCTACAAATGTATTATTACATCAGAGATACGTGTTGTAATGGAAGGATTGATTCACAGCTATGTATATTTGATATTAACATCTTTCTGAATTGTATTCATACTGAAAATAGAAACATGGGAAAAGTGTGAATAGTACGTGGTAACATGCCCCTAAACAATGATAACTAGCAAACTAGAATGACAATAATAATATTTATGGCGCATGTAGACCTAGGAACAACATGAAAGTTAGTGGTTGGCATGGTCAAAAGACTATAAAATATTATTAAATGCAAATTGGCTAATTGTCTCCTATATGGTGCATTTATCTCCCACTTACAATTACTTAGAGTCTTCTAGAAGAATTGCCTGTATGACGACTATATATGCATACTCACACACGCACGCACGCAAGTAGTCAATATATTTTTGTTGAGCTTCTTTTTCCTATATGAAACGTTTTCTTTTTTGTTCTTTTTTAACATAGACCCTAAAAGCATCATAAATGCAATCAAATTTCCCAATGTTATTCCTTATTACGGACGAAACAATTCCATTTTTACGCAACAACTGTATGGAAGCTTCATATGCTGTCCAATTAAATTGTCACACAAGCCCTTTCGTTCAACAGCAGATTTATTATTTATCAGTTATGGAGGACAGCGATACCAATAATCATGTGAATTCCGTGTTTTCTAAGCGCATGTTTTCCATGAAATGTACATGATTAGAAATTACTGGGATATTTTATGGTGTGCTCTTTGCCGCCTTTGTGGTGGATTTATAACAATAACAATTACATTCACTGAAAACATCCGTATTTAATTTATTAACTGTTGGAAGCTATGTTCTATAGTTTACATTATGATATTGGTAGATGGAATATCGCTTTCAGAATATAGAATTGAACAATTTGATGTGACGATTGTATTGATTGAAGATATTGTGTAGGTAAGTTGTCTAAAGTTTTTTCCCATTTACATACATATAAGTGAACACCCGGGGGGGCGGCAGGGTGGAGACGTGGGCTTTACACTCTGTAGTAAAATTGTCATAGATGACAAATGATGTCATTTTATGTATATGCTTATACTCGTTTTGAAGTAATATATTTTCTTTTTTTATTACAAGGGTTATGTGCTACATTACGAAGCATTTCTGTTTAGAAGGAACTAGGTGAAGTTATCAGGTCGGAGACTTCCCCTGGATTGAGAGACAGTCTCTCGATCTAAACACTGTCTCTCATTTGAAAGACAAAATGTATTTCGATCGAAAGGCTGTATTTAGCTTAAGTATTGAAAATACATAAAATCATTATTAAAACTATCATTTTATTACAGTCGCATTATTTACTCATTGAAACAACTTGTTATTTCAAGTAAAGTTTACAAGAGACACATTATCGTAGAAGTTTGCTTAAGCATTATAATGCTTAAACAAAATTCCCAAATAATTTTATTTTGAAAATTTGATAAAAGAAAGATAATTTTCTATATTTGAAATAAATTTGCGCATTCTAAAAAGAGAGTTTTAATTACTCTTTCATTGATTTTCATTATTTAAGCTAATTGGAGTCTTTCGATCTAAAGACATTTTGTCTTTTGAACGAGAGACAATGTATAGACCGGGAGAATGTCTCTCAATCCAGGGGAAGTCTCCGACCTGGTTATAACACGAATAAAAAAAAAGTGAAAATCGGACTACAAATGAGAAAGATATATATTTGCCGCTGTTTTTCACAGTTATTAAAAATTGCATTATCACAGTTTATTTTATACTTTTTCCAAACTAGTTTTAATTGACAAATACATTTTTCGTTCTTTTTTCCTGTAACGGAAGCATCAAAATATTTAGTTATAATTTTTTTCAAACAAGCTTAAATATAGAAATACACGTTCCGTTAAAAATATGTCCAGTCGTATGGAATATAGGAAGATTCTTTTAAAGCAGGGGCACAATAAAGCAACATAAAAGTAGTATTTATTTTAGTCTGTTTTTGAGTGGTATTTAAAACGTAAAACGGCTCCAAGCGGTCATAAAACATACGCTTTAAATGCACTTTATTACATTGATGCAATTTCTGACAAGACAAGCTGTCCTTTGTCACAATACTGTCCTTGTACATGTATTTGGTAATTTCACTACCTTTTAAAGTGTCCCTTCTTCTCAGAAGAAAGAAAAAATTATTTGAAAAAATACTATTATATACTAGGCCAAATGTTCTTAAATACAAAGAAATTTTGACAACAAATTCCAATTACCAGTTATCAAAACTTTGTAAATTTTTAAAAATATTATTGGCACAGGTCAAAATAAGATACTAATTATGTCAATTTTTTTTTATATCTTATGTATAGATCTATACATGATTATATGCACTATATCACTCATAACTCATCTATTCTTTCCTATTTATTTTAATTATTGATGTCAATAAGCAAATATTGGTTATATGTTAAACTTTATATTAGATTTATTTAATTTTACTTTTTGAGTAAGTAGCTGTTCTAGTCTCTACCATGAGTAATCAAGTTTACACCTGCTTGTTATTTGGAGTGTTTTTTTTCTTCCTATTTATTCTCTCTTTCTCCTAGATTCAAATCCCTAGTCCCATATTGGAAATGCTTTATTGTTTAATGATAGGGAATAACAAACTCACCTGCTGTGAATATTCCTTCATATAATATAATACCAAGAGAATAAGAATGGGAGAAAAAAAATGTATCCATGAATCACACACTACTCATGACAATTATGCCAACCAAAGTGCACATGTTGACACAGTTACACGTCAGGGTCAAAACGTATAGTCTATTTCAATAGAATTTTAAGTACTATACAGTCTTTTTCGGAAATTATAATTCGGTCACAGTATAGGTAATTTCAAATATTACCGTGATTGCGGGATAATTGTAGTAACATTTCCCCATCCCTTTCTTTTTTTCTTTTTCTTTTTTGTTGGTCCACTCACTCTTGCTTTATATATATACATATATATTTTGTAATTTAATCATCTTTCTGAATGATTTACAAAAGAACAACCATGATAAAATTATACATGCTATTTGACTTCGTACATGCTTATATCACCATGTCATGTTGAATTGAATTGAATTGAATATTATTTTTGCTTTGTATACTCAAATAACTGTTATGTACAAGTTCCGAGGTAATAAAGGTATGTTATATTCTGTTCTGTTCTGTTCTGGTAACATACTACTGTCTTATTTCTTATTTCAGGGTACTTTGAGTCTTTTTTCTATGTAACATAATATCAAAGAGCACTTTTTTGCTTCACAATAATAAAATGAGCAGGTTCTAAAAATGTTTCCTGGGAGAGGTAGCAAGTCCTTAAAAGCATTGCATCCTTTTTCTCTTTGTATATAACAGATTGATATTCATATCTAAATGCAATGCGTTACATGTAGAGGCATGAAGAAGCTGAGGTTAAACAATTGCTAATCTTAGCAAAGCTATGGCTAATGCTATTTAGGACCTTACCACGAAAAGACATTACCTTATAGTTCTTTGTCTCTCGAGTGTCGAATGTAGACATATCTGTTATGTATTCTGAAATAGATTTTTTAATAGCGACATTAATTTCATGTGCAGTGTACCGACATAAGTTTTCTTGCCAACAGTTGGGATACTGTGATCTCCAATTTACCAGACCCTTAATATAAAAAGACATTGACTATTAACTATCTGTACATGATAATGTTGCATGCAGTCTTTAGGAAGCTCGAATCTTTGGTATATACACATGAAGAAATTCTTAACAGGAATAAATTTTCAGATTATACAGTTTAAAGTAAACCTGTACTTAGATCTTGCTTGTATTTTTGAAAGAATTGTTAAGGTAGTTCTGCACATATTATCAAATGACAGTCATTGCGTAACGTCATTTATCCAGAACAGAACAGAACAGAACATGACTTTATTAACTCAAGTTACATATGCAACATGTGAGTATACAGACAAAAGTAAATTATTACAAATTTTCATATGAATTTATCCGAATAACATGATAGAACAAAACATGGGACTGGTGTACGGTATACGGAAAATTGTCTTGCGTATATCATCTCATGTTCACTTTTATAAAATGGTATCTTAACTTATTACCTTAAGATATGAAATGATAGATTAGATGTTGACACATGAAATAATCCCAAATAATACCGTCAGATCTGCATTGAATTGCTGATCTCTTAAAACATGGACACATATCTCAGAAATAAGCATGCGGACATATACATTTTAATTGACCATTTAATAGGCAATGTGTTGATTTACTATGATTTTGAAACTTTCCATTGAAACTACTTTAAACAAATCAGTTCGGGAATATGTCATCAAAATTTTGATTCTCCCACAGACTCCTACTCTGAAAACAAAGGGAGGTCCAAATTTTCTATATCGGTCTGGCAAAAAATTAGACGCAAAACTTTATCTTTTCTATTTGCCACGTTTTCTAGTTTATTCTTCAGTTTCATAGTTTAATAAAAATCTGCATTGTAGAAGGAAATGAATCGAATGTGCGTAACTACCTGAAGTGCCGTCATTTTTATTGGATTTTTTTTCTCGGTGACGCGTAAGAGATTTCAAATGTTAAATGCCAAAATAAAATCAACATACACAACCCTAAAAATTACAGGCAGTCAGGTTTAGAGGTAACTGGCAGAACATCAGTTACTTTCTATTCTAATTATCTGTAGCTTCTAATAAATTCTCATTCAATGGCGTCTGTTCTGCACCAACACTCTTAAAGAAGAACAGTTTAGTGTTTTATCAACTTTTGAGTGGGCGGAAGAGCCAATAAAACAACTGTGGTACAGAATTTTCATGTGAAGAATGACAGATAAAAGTACGCCATTCTACGTTGGATATGTAGAGGTTTTAAACATTAGAAATAAGAAAATTGTTCAGAACTGTCCTAGTGTTATTTTATGGATTAAAATGGTTAGAAAGGCAGACTATAATACATCAAAATAATTTCTAAATGATCTAATTTTAAAGGTGAGCTAAACTGATTTGTTTCGTGGTTAAAAGGTGCTTTGAGCAAGATGCAAGTTATGTTTTTTAAAGGTAAGTATTTTTGCAACAAATGTAAAGGCAGTTGTTTGTTCAGTCTTTGCAAAGACATGTCCATTTCAATGCAGTACGTGTGGTTATTTTATTTTAATCAAAATAGTATTACTAATAAACTTTGATAATGTGGCAGTGAAAACCCCTGGACTTATTGGACTCAACTGCCACATTATCAAAGCTTATTAGTACTTCTACAGCTCGTTTAAATGGGTCAGCCGTGTTGATGTACTTATAAAATAGACTGGTCCGGTTTATATGTTGGTCAGAGCTACGGATATGTATTGAATTTTGCCATCGGAATATCTCTAAAAAATGCTTCTTCCCCTTCTGTTTAGATTCGTCCATGTTTGCAAACACGTTTGTTTATTTTATGGACTGTAGATAATTTAGATATATTGATTGATTATAAAACGAACAAAACAAATTGATATAATAATAGTTAGTTAAAGCTACTAGTCTAAATAGAATTTAGAGTAATAGGGGTCATATTACAAACATCACACTGCTAGAAGATACATGAATATATCACAGTAATCGGAAAAACATGATAAAATCACAATAAAGGGAGAAACATGATAGAATCACAATGGTCTGAGAAACACGCCGATTTTATAGCAATATCGGATATATATGATGAAAAACTATTGTAGTTTGTGGTAAAATCGTCCTACATTTTTATTACGTTACGACAGAGACATGGCGTGTTATAGAGAGCACATAACAATTACAAATCTTATGCGTTTATCATAATCCCCATAACCTTTAATGCACAATGCAAAATGAGGGAAGTTTATAAATAACTGAAATGGGCTGGCTCGGTTTGAATATACACTTGATTATCTAGAAAGATCATTTTCTCGTGTACAAATTATGTATCAAAGCTAAGTGAAACGGCATTAGATATTGGACTGATACTCTAGATGGAATTTCCGCCTTGTAATTGGTATTATGATGATATTAATCTCTGCATACGAGACAGTGGTTAGCGACTGATTCAAAGTAGATGACACTGCTTAAATTACGTTTTGCCCCAAATTATTGTCACAAGTTCTAATGTCCGTAGTGTGTTCGAGTTTATCGTCTTTTTCAAACAACTTTTCAGTTAATTAAATTACGCTGCCTACTTTTAGCAGCGAGCATAATGCCCACATTTTTAGTCTTGCCTCACTGGAATGTCAAGTCGTTAACACGTGACATGATACCCCTACCACTCGCATTATATTGACACCGGGTTGATAAGTCCTGGAACTATTCTCTTAATGCTGGGTGCGAAACGAGGACTCTCCTAGTACCATTTTTCACGTCTTTGGTGTGACGTGATATGTGAGCGAATCAGCGACCTCCCGGACTCGAAGCGGGCACTCTACCACCTGGCTACCGAGGCGGTGCTCATTTTTGTTACGTCACAAAGCTTAAAATACTATCTTCTTCATGTGTTGACACCATGGTTTGTCTTCTGACATTTACTATTTAGACCTATTTATATTGTTTTACTCAATTGATGAATGGAAACGTAATATGCGATTTTCTTGAAATCCTCATTCTATGAACCTGCTAACTGACAATATTTGAATTCTTGAAAAGTAAATAAAATCGTCTCCTTAAAATTTTATTTGTTATTGAAAATCGGTAATTATCGACAATTAAAAGTAGTTTGTGGTAATATTCAACAACACACATAAGAGATCGCAACCTATCAAATAAAACAAAGTCTACACAACCCCACCCTTGTAATGTTACGCTGGCCACATGTTTAAGAACAGGAAAAAGTTCTGAGTTTTGTACAATGAAAATAACAGCAAACTCCGATAGGCGGTACCTTGATGTTTTCCTTTCCCAGTTTGCTCTCTGCTTGTTGTTTAATTGTTGTTCTTTGCTTATCGCATGTTTGTGCTGCATTATAGCTGCGGTTTGAGGAAATTAAATCATTTGCTGGATATCTGCCACTGTTTGTAGTCTGTTCATGCATGAAAGGTAACATATTCCGTGGCTTTAGCACTTGCTTAATAATAAGAAGAATTGTTTTCAATATCTATTTGAATGGGTTCTTAAGTTGTTGTTGTAATTTTTCGACATACACTGCTACGCTCATTGATTTGTTACGACTAAAAGTCGTAAGAATGGACGTGTACTGGGTTTTCAGCATGCACCAACAAAATTAATAATGATTATAGTTGAAATTTTGATTTGGGGTTCAAACTGAATGAGATTTACACTTGAAAATATCTTAGTATCAAGTTTTAAAGACAAGTTGAAAATATACCAAGAAGGTTTTAACATTTATAAAGGATCCATCATTGGCGTTCTTTAAAATACTTTGTTATATGGAGACTATTGTCTTAAAATCAAAGAGAAAACAAGAAAAATGTTGATCAAAAACTGAGCGTTTTAATTACACAAATTATATCAGGCTATTTTAGTACTGCCCGATAGTGCATGCATTCCCAATAAAAGTAACTTGTACGATATAATATTTATATATATATATATATTTATATATACCAAGCGAACAGCCCAATATGATCCTTCTGGAATACAGAATCCGCCTAAACGACAGAACCAGACAATACCAACTACTAGAAAATAAAATTACCAGATCATGAATTGTCCTTTTGTTACATTGAATAAGAATGTGTCAATGCGTAATTATCCTGTTTCACCTAAGAGAGATGTATTTCAAATTCTCAAATATTGCGTGTTATCACGAATGTATGCTATGAATATGTATACAAATCGTTGGTGTACAATATGACAGAAAATTGATTAAAAATATAATTATATACGTGCATTTACCTTCGGAAATGTTTGGTATTTACCGTCAGCATGGAATGTCTTATTGTTACCTATGTGTTGAAAAAATGAACGAAGAGCCTCTCCAAGTCAAGACAAGTCAAGTCAATATATATTTATTGTCGGTAGATAAAACAGGATAAAGGTTGAAACCCGCTATGACACGATCGTTCCCCTCATAAATCACGCAGCTTTTGTCCAAAAAAGCAGTCTAGATGGCGCCTTGAATAATCTCTAAGCTGTATTTTTAATCCCGCTTAAAGTCTCTGTTGTAGAGACACGAGTAAGCAATTTCCGCTCGTATTATCAGCGACTGTCGTGGTAGTGGCTTAGGGGATTTTAGAGAGGCGCCTACGTATGAACAATAATTAATTAATAGCGCTGCTGCAGATTAATTATCGTGGGGAAAGTTCTACAGGTTTCAATGTTCAGGCGTAGGCACAGTGCAGAAATGTAAGAATCTAACATGTACACGTACCGTAACATATATGAGCCTTCCCAACTACAAGGCCGTTTGAAACCCACTAGGGCACTTTTATTGGTCATCTGCCATTGTCGTAAGTTAACTTGAAAATTCGTAAATTCGTACAAAAAAAAAAAAAGAAGATGGAAAATAATGTATGAAATATCTGCACAACCACGTGGTGCGAATAGGAAGCGGTGATTGGATGTGAAAATAATAGGTTTAAAATAAACACACTAATACATCGTTAAAGCAACAAATATTCTGTTGCAAAATTGTACATGTCCTGTCAAGTTTCTCTATATGTACTATTCTACAGGCATATATACACAATAAATGGCTGGCCTTCTTTATTCTTATATTAAATTGAGAAAAATCCAATGGCTTCAGCACACAGCACGATCCTTTAAAATGTCTATAACTTATATTAAAAAAAAAAAATCGCTAGGAATTGACACTGATATTTACGTGAAAGAAACAAATACCCATCAATACCTAGATTACACCTCTTGTCATCCGAAACAATGCAAAGATGGAATCCCATACAGTCAGGCAAAGCGGTACAGGAGAATTATTTCTAATGACGAAAAATTCAACTCATCTCTTAATGATTTACGGAGCTACTTCAAAGATAGAAATTTTCCGGATTCTGTGATAGACAGTGCATTCAATAAGGTGTCGAGGTCGTCACAAAACGAAGCCCTGACGCCTTCAGATAAAAATAAAACAAGTGTTATTCCTTTCACCGTAGAATATAATCCATCATTACCAAATATAGGTGGAACAATTCACAAGTATTGGGATCTTCTGAACATTGCAAAGAATACAAATGTTAAATTTGTTCATGACGAATACAAACCTATAGTGGCGTACAGACGTACAAGAAATTTAAGCGACTACTTAGTAAGTTCCGACTTCAAACTGAACACTGAAACATACATCACGCAGAAATGTAACAGGAAACGATGTTCCCACTGTCTACGAATCAACTCTGGATCCACATTTAGCAGTACAGTTACAGGAGAAACATTTTCTTTACGATATGATACAAACTGTCAATCTAAAGATGTTGTATACTTAATAACGTGTAAAAGATGCAATATGCAATATGTTGGGCAGACTATGCAACAGGTTTCACGGCGTATGAATAGCCATAAATTTGACATATCTAATTTTACAGATCCTGCATATTCCACGTTGGTTGCTGGTCATTTTAATCAAGATGACCATAGTATTGATGACTTCACATTTATGCCTATTGATGTGGTAAATAATCAAATTAACCGGTTATGCAAGGAAACATTCTGGATTCATAAGTTAAAAACACTCAGTCCTGATGGACATGATTCAAAAACATTGTTTAATGTGTAATGAATTTTACATGTATATGTGTTTGTTTAGTACTATTACGTTTTTTTCCTATTTATGGTTTTTTATATATACTGCTATAGGAAATCCTGTATTCTTATATCCGTAATGTACTAAACTTGCTATTTATTATTCACATTAATTTATGTAATATTTTAAAAAAACAGTAGATCTATACGTTTTTCCGCCATTCAACGTAACGTTTACTTCATGACGTCACGTCCGTTGTTTTATTATGTATTTATCCTGATGAAGGCGTAAGCGCCGAAACGTTGATAAAAGATAAATATTCACGTGTTGTTGTTGAATTTTACCATCGTATATAACTTATATTAAAACTTATGACCTATTATCAGTGATGAATAAATAAAAGAAAAGTGTGGGTATGTTTTATACTGGAAAGTATTTACATGTAATGTCAAACACACTGCAAAATAAGAACAAAACTGACACCAAAAGTATAGTAGTGGTGTATGACCAAAGTTTCCATGACACATTCTGGTATGCAAATGGTATCTAAATGTCAAGTTAACGGGCATACAATGAAGATGAGGGAAAATGCTATACAGAGCAAAAACAAACAAATCAACAACAGCTGAGAACTAGCTGAATCCGCCATTAAGCGACTACCGTTTTTGGCACCATTTTCATAGTTTGTGTTTGCAAATCCGGTTATATAGGTGAGGAAGCATTAGCTCTTAATGTAGTGGCTCCGTAATGACACTCGGCAGTTTCCGTGTGATGACTTATTCCCGTTAGACCATTCGGCATATATATCCGGAACATACCGTCGTCGCATACGCATTTGCCGATTGTCATAAAGAGTCCACTACCTTAAATAATCACAATTTGCATTTTTTTACTAAATTTACGCCATTTACCAACAGTATCCGTTTCTTATAAATCACCAGGCACACTGATTTGATTACGCAATTGCTTACGTAACTGAAAAACTGCTTGAAAAAAAAAACACAGGGATAAACCCAATGCAAACAAAACAAAACTTTTCTGCGTCTTTACATGAAACTTAGTTCCAGAGCGATATGACCTATCCGAGGATTTGAGTTCAATCTACTGACAAGGTTTATCCCTATCCCTATCAACAAGTATATTTTGTATTTATATTGTTACCAAAGTGATGTCAACCAGTCTGTTGCATTGGAATATCGCTTCAGTAGCGGGAAAATCGTCAATCAGTTATCCCATTATCCATTCATTAATCTTTACGACATCATGTAAAAGTGCCGCGGAGAATATCAATTAATATCACACACAATACAGCAATGAATGTGATTATTTATAATTATAATTTCCTTTGGTATCATGGGCTTAATGATTTTGCGGTATATTTCAAATCACGCAACACCGGAAGTTACAAAAGTACTAAATAGGTTATCAAGCAGCACTTCCGGGCTATGCGGGTGATTGCGTAAAGGGAAAGAAAAAATACCCACTTTCCCAATTAAATTGGCATTTTCACGCTTTGTGTATGCCGTAACCTGTTTTTATTTCCTTGTGGACCTATACTTGACATTTTGGTAGCATTTTCAAGGAGAATTATAGAAATGTAAACAAACCTGATAAGCATAATTTCTTACAATGAACAAAAATATGTACTCTTCGTATAATAACTTCAAGTTTTGTTTCGGTGGTACAATGTAGCTGGTGGAGTTGGTACAGTTTTGTGAAAAACCTATGTCTATGAATTAGGAAGTAATTTCTTGCACGCCGGACAGGATTTTCCCGTGCTTTTCCGGTGCTAGAAAAACTCATCTTACACCCAGGTGTGTAAGATGACTCTCGTACTATAATTTATGAATGTATGCGTAAATTTATACGCTACTTTAATAAATAAACGCTTTAAAGAAACGCCTTAACGCCTTCGTTAACAAACACCTTAACGCCTTAGTTTTTCTTTATATCTTCTACAAATTGAAGAATAAGGCATGCAATAAAAAGAATCAATCACTGGCAGCGGGTAAAGATGGGAATATCCGGCACTCGGGTAACTCTTTAGCCTCGTTACCGCCTAAACAGTTACCCTCATCCCTCGTTACCGCCTAAACAGTTACCCTCGTGCCTCGTTACCGCCTAAACAGTTACCCTCGTGCCGGATATTTCCACATTTTCCCACAACCAGTGAAAGATTCTTATAGTCTTTTTTTCTTTAGTTGTTATAAATGGATTTTGAACAAGAATATAAATCATATCAATTTTAAGTACAAAGCCCATTTTTCAAACTGTATGTAGATCTAGAGAAGTATATTTCTTCACCCAACAAATTCATCCGGTCTGTTACAGGGATTTAAAATGCCTTCAAACTTTTTGAAGAACGAAATATTAAGTTGACATTATCATAAAGATATCTTTTTGCGCCTGCAAGAATATTTTGACGCCATTTTAAATCATTCTAATTTCCGAAAATGTATATTTTTATGTGTGTGTAGTTGTCATATTTAGGTTTTAAAACAATGTAAATGATTTTGATATGTTATTTTATCTGTTAGTATAGACAATGATAGAAGCTAGTTTACCAATCTGGTAATATCTCAGACAAATCTTTACTAGCCACGGATATGGCAGTCTCGTGACTTTCTGGTAGAAAGCAACTTCACTGTAATGTATATTCTTAAGGTAGTGGGCCGGTAATGACACTCTAAAATATCCGTTCGTTTCCGGCATTTCCCGGCAGGTATGACAATCCATGTACTTATCATGCCGACGAATACCGAAGAATACCGAAAAATGCCGAAGTATGATAAGGAGAATACGTCATCGCACAAAAATTGCTTAGCGTCATTAAGAGTCCCACTACCTTAAAACAGACACCAGGTTGCCTATACATACAGCTCCTTAAATATGATACATTCTTTAACCAGACGTGATGAATGCCCCAGCTAAGTTGGAAAATTTGTTCATCTGGGAGGTCTTGATATTCTTAGTAGTGTTTCTCAGGCGAGAAAAGTATTGATTCTTCTCAAGTATCAAACGGAACACGCGACACGTTTTTAACTTCCGAATGAAGTTTTAATTAATGGATTATTCCTGGAATAATGTAGGTGCTGACATGACGCTCATTACGCAAGGGTTCACTCCTTATATGCGATGTGTGTTTTTTGCATAATTTTATGTGTTCACTTGAAATCTAAGTATAGCTGAAGCATCGAGGAATTGTAAAGATTGTCTTGAGAGTGTAAAAGGCGGTATAAAGTGACGACGGTTTTTGCTTGTACCGTATTTAACCTTATAACTAGTATGTAGCATTTGACTTCAAAGTAAAGCCTGCTTCATACAGAAATCTCACGAAAACCTTTTTGATGGAACCCGATCAGAATAAACATTCATGTATCAATTTGGGCTGGGTTTTTATAGTCTTTGGTAGTTGTAATGTATGGAAGATACAGTGTATAACGGTCTGCAGACGACACATAAATTCAATCCATACACCCGGTTTGAGATACTAGTACTTTGTGAAAACGATGTATTAATAGACTACTACAAATAAATTTGATTTCAGGGAGCGGAATGAGAAAATAGCTATCAGCGTCAATATTCTAAGAGAGGCAACTCATTCAGCTATTCCAGACATCGTTCTTGTAATAGTTTCCTACCTTGAATAGTGGACTTATCTGTAGGCATACAGAATGGCGCGGAAAATAATGGCGGATACAAATAGTCCTCAGATTTTGTTGTTCTTTTTTACTCTACAGAGCTATTTTCCTTATATTCTTTGCATTTTTTTTTTGCTAAAATCACATGACAGATCTATGCTTGACATGTAGGTAGCATTTTCATAATGAAATAACAACGTAACAAAATTTTTCATGGAAACTTAGATCATACACCACCAGTATAATTTGGGGTCTCATTTTTTAGCTGATTTTGCAGTTTGTGTGTTTGACAAATTATTTTTCTTGCATCAAACATGACCTCCACTTTTCTTTTGATTTTTAGTTAGCACTGACAATATTCTTCAAGAAAATGTAGATTACAGACATTTAAAATGGGTCCTGATGTATGCTGCGGTCATTGGAAATAGGTCAATTTTATATAGAATAAAGAACAACAACTATTTAGTGTGTTATATAACCTGTATAGCAGTTTTTACAAACAGCCATATTAACCCTTTTAGCTGGAACTAGTTACATATTTCCCAGCTCATTAAATCATTTTCACCGTAGGAATATCCAAGTGAATTTCGGAATACATAAACTAATTGGTTAAGCTCTTTAAAGAAACAATGTGACTACCCGCAAAAAATCTTGGTCCAAAGTATCTGAATATGTCTTTCAAACTTATCTGTAACTTTGAAATTATTGGTACTAAGACCCAAGCCCCTCCCCGTCAAAATCGTTACTGACTATTAGGGAGCAAGGACAGAGTGTACACATTAAGTGTAAAGGTAAAAAAACCATCTAGTTGCTGACTGAGCATATTTTAAAAGTAGGTGATACAATTACAAAGTAATTATAAATGTATAGGTTACAGTGTCGTCTTCTTTGCTCAGCGCGCAGGGCTAAGGCGATAACAGGCTGTAACCGTTACTTGCTACCATATCACTTTAAGTGACATCTTATCCATCACCTTTGCAATCTCTTACTTGTTTTCTTCAAAAGTGGCAAGGTTAATCTTTTAATTGCACGCACATTGCAAACTGGAATTTTTCTCACAGATTTTCTGTCTAAAGTAAACATGATGTTGATGAAACGAAAAGCAAATAAATAAGAGAAAAACAATGTTACATGTACTCCTACGACATTAAAAAAGTTGAGAAAATGTTATATATGTGTGTATGTTATCGTTGGTTCTTTGAGAGAGTATTCATGAATTTGTGAACTAAACCTGCCCTAAACAGTAGCATGTAGCATTTTCTTCTATCCGTGAAATATCCGTGAAATATACTATCTACATAAGAACATTGACTGCTGTTCATCATATGTTACAATGTTAAGATTGACTGCTGTTCATCATATGTTACAATGTTACTTTGAACTTTTGAAAAAGCGTTTAAGGCTGGTTTTGCGGTATAAAAATTGCAATGTTTAACACCTTAATACTTTGTACATGCAATAAAATTTCGCCTATGCCCTTGCATGATAAACATTGCCAAAATAAATATCTTTTAAGGTGGCGGACCCATAATGACAGTCGGCAAATCACGTGTGATAACGTTTTGCCGTTTGGCAATTCGGCAGTCCTCGGATAAACGTTTGCATGGGTTTCCGTAAAAAGCCGGAGAATGCCGAAGTAACATACGGAAAATATACGTAAAATATACGTAATTTGCAGATTGCCATTACGGGTCCACTGCCTTAAATATAGTGGATATTTGTTTCTTTCAACGTCAGATTGAAATATCTTTCACGAGTGAACAACAGACGCAATTTTACAGGAGTCGCCTATAGCCACGAGTAAAGATATAGCGTGAAAGATATTTTGATCTTACACCTAAAACGAACACATTTTCTTTTTATTTCATTTTTTGACTTAATTTTCGGAAAATATATGATATATATCACTCTAACTTTTCGATAATTCACAGAAAAACGTGTAATAAATAGACGGAATTGAATTTTATTATCCTTACATACATCAAAAGTCTACTTGTGCAATTATAACTAAATAATTTTGTATCTGGTACTTGCGAAAAGAATAACTACACATTTTCAAATCCATCATTGTGGTATACAATAACGCCTGCTTATAAATGCTTTGAGGAAACCTATTCGAACTTTCAAGGTCTCGTGCCAACAAATGAAAAAAATAGGACAGCAATATGTTTGCAACATGTTGAAATGTATATCCGTTATCGACCCGCAAATTCTTTTTTTTCAGATGACAAATCATTTGAAGCAAAGAGCCATCTCATTTTTCCATCCATTATTCATGACTAGTTTCACGGAATACTCTGGGGAATCTTTATCTCTTTCAGTACGGGAAATAATTGCATTCGCAATCTTGAGTATCTCTGATTTCTACATCCTGGATGCTAAAAAACAATATCATTTTATCAAAATGTCAATAAAAGGCAATTTCAGAAAGCATTTTGACATTGTGATATTCCAGTTTCTTAAAACTTAAAACGCTGAAAGTACTGAGATAGAAAGCATTGCCTTGTTTCTGGAAAATCAGGCAGTTGCCACCTCAAATTCGCTGAAAAATAAGGTTAAGCACGCGGTCGAAAAAAAAGCCACGTTCCAAAATCGCAGCCCCAAGCCAGGTCTCTATATCAGTGTACGTACGAATGTGTACGTTATCAGCACATACACAAAAATACGACATGTTGATAACAGAGACAAAACAAATAAAAGAAACAGCGGAACACCACTTTGGTAGGGTCAGTGGCAAGAACACCACTTGCGCAGTTGCATCAGTTAAAGATGCACCAACCCCGGCATGTTCTAAAACTACATATTTACACTGTACATGACAGTGGAATTGCAAGTAGTCCCACCAGGGCAATCTACAACACACGTAACGATGACAACGCTTGCTAATTGTTCACTTTGATCACATCTTGACAAGTGTGATGAGCAAAACTTATATTGTAAAAATGCACGGATTTTTCAAAATGAATAGTTTGCTTTTAATTAATACTTGAAGAAATACCAAAAGGAAGAAATTGTATCATTATTTGGCTGTAAACATAAGAAACACGATTCTTCAGGGTTGGAATAAGGGGACCCCAGAAAGCTCAATAATCGCAATTTGACAAAAGTATGTCGATATGACTTAAAAACGAAACATTTCTAATTGTTTTCATACAAACAAAGAATGCCAAACTGTGTGTTAATATGCAACAAAAACACAGTGTGCACGTCACAATTATTACGTCAGAGCGTCAAACGTCATAGCGGCGTGATGGAAAAGTAAACTGCACGAACAAAGGCAAATATTTAGTGGATGCCATTTAAGATGTACATAATACCGTGTATTATTATATCACTCGGGCTGCACCCTCGTGATATTAATCATTTGCATCTGAACTCCAAACAATGTTATTGATATACAATGTATTCTGTCTTATGTAACAGACAAAACAAATCGCTAAAAAACTATCTCGCCTGTGCTGGTTGGAGCGCTGCACATGATGAAGCGAGCTTACATGCGAGGAAGCTATCCAAGGGACCTCAGGAACGTAGTCGCTTAATAATATACAAAAATGCTTGCTCCTTCTTGAAATAGTGTCCGAATTAGTACATGTGCATCGCCTCTTCTTGAAAACCTAACAAACACATAGGCTAATTTTAAAACCATAAAAGCATTCGATTTTAAATTTCCATTCATGCGGTTGACTGTTCTCCTGTCATAACTCATATATTATTTACAAACCTACTCATGTGAGTACAATATAGCTTTTATGAGTAAATCGAAATGTGTCCGGAATTCAATAATTGATACGTGGGATATGATATTTTGTCAAAAATATAAAGCTTTTATGGAGCAATTTTGAATTATTTATCCTTTTCAATTGAAATAATAGCGGACAGTAAATTGTGTTTTAATATTGACAAAGTGGAAAGTGATATTGTGTTTACCTTACCGGGAAAACTAAATTATGTTTACATAGCAGGAAAAAAGATTATGTTTGAACAAAAGCTATAAATTCATCTGGCTGTACAGACATGGAATTACTGAACACATAGAAGATTTGTTCAGTACACAGTATAAATTGCTTATTTAAAACTGTGTTATATTGAACTATTGATAGATTCGAATACCGTAGATTAGGATTTTTGTGGGTACGCTTTATTTAGCGATTCCGTGTTTAGCCACATTATTCGCGGTGTTAGAAATTCGCGAAATAGGAGGTTGTTTTGTTTTTGACACAATGCATATTAATAATAATAAATATTTTGAATTCGCGAGTGGCATCATTCGCAAATATATTCAAAAATAAGACAATCGCGAATATTACACAATCTACAGTGAATCACTTTTGAATATTGATAACATTAATATAACTTCAATCGCAGATCTATCTATATGTCTAATTTATTGATTTTGTGCACTATACTGACCTCTCCGTTTCAGGCATCAGGCCAGGGTGTGCACGTTGAAGATGTGTCTAGAACCAAAACATTAGGAAAAGCAGACGATAAGAAAAAACCATCAAAGATGACGAACGATCACAAATCTGGTACACCTTCACCGCAAAATAACACTGGTTCGAAATCTGCCGTGAACAGTATTGGTAGACCGCCAACAACCAGCATTCTGAGAAGTGCCTTGTACTATCAAAACAGAATAATAATACCTGAAAAGAAGCGTTCGCCGACACAGACGACTGCGAACGCGCCAAATGAACCGCGCACGATAAGCGCACCAAATGCAGTAATTGGATCCGGAGCGAAAGCGAGACCTACAAGTTTGCAACAGAATTCCAATAGTGCTATTTTTAGACCGGCAACAAATGCCAGTGCTTCCATATCGAATGTTAGAACTATTCAAGGAAATAACGTTCCGTTAGCAGACGACACAATGGATACGGCGGGAATTGATATTGTTGTAACGGATACGGAAAATAATCAACACAGAGTGAAAAAGAAAAAGTCAATTTTTAAAAGATTTTATTTGTGCTTACAGGATAACCGTATGAAAGGAGAACCCAATGCAGAAGAAATTTTAGCCAGCTCAAATCCACAAGAATATAGGATATTAAAAAAAGTGTTAAATACTACGTTTTTAAGCGTTGGAATTGCCTTATTGGTAGCAGTCTTAATTGTGATAATTTATTCAAGTATAGGTAAGTTGAATTTTTACAGCTTCAAGATCTATTTTTAGATTACGAGATTTGGCGCGAAAATGTATGAAATATATATTTTATTTAAAGGTATATTACACCCAAATGTCGGATTTGAAAATATTAACAACTGCTACATATAGTTTGTATACTATACACATATATGATAAACAGGTGTATGTGTATAAACAGTTGTTTGCATTAACTTAAAATTGTATACATTTAATACATATGTAGCTACCACTTCCACGAAAAAAAAAACAGTTTTAATAAAACAACGAACTGTTACTGCATGGCATTGGAGAATGCATGTAGGTCTACTTACACCTTTAATCTATATATTTAGTAAATTTAAATACATTCAGTAAGGGTTTTCTTCATGTCAAATATCTAAAGATAAAAAAGAAGTTTTCGCTACTAAGAAATGGACATCGGATATCACGAAGTTAAAATAAAGACAATTTCCTGTTAGGAGCTACTATTCTGTTCATCATGATAATATTCGCATGAGCCGTAAACAAGTTAGGCAGTTCTGTAAATTTAACCTAGCAGACGACGGTTATACACTTGAAACTTAGGAGGACTTGAAATTGACGAGGATAGTTAAACAACTACACGCTTGAAATTGCAATTTCACGATGCAGTTTAGAGTTGTTTACACATTTTTTAATTTGCAAAATGCAATTATTGGTATCTTCTGAAATTCGTTGTAGCAAGAGAAAATACGTGTGAACGCCTTTTACAGTTAATAACTAAATGCACGTTTACTGTTGCTGTTTTGTGTATTTCAAAAGCGCTATTGCTGCCCATTAGAAATGATCGCTTTTCAGGGAAAACAAAATTCAAATTATTCAATTAAACGGACTAAAATTCAAATTATTATATTAGATTGAGTAAATACAATGTGATGCTGCATTGGCAACAAACACGTAACATATGCATTTTATATCTTTAAATTAACTGTTGTACTGAATGTAGAACACGAGCGCTTTAGATTAGTGTAATTTTCAGTATTTGAAAATGCTACTACCAGTATACAATATATTGCATTACAAATAAACATATGAGCCGCGCCATGAGAAAACCAACATAGTGCGTTTGCGACCAGCATGGATTCAGATCAGCCTGCGCATGCGCGCAGTCTGGTCAGGATCCATGCTGTTCGCTAACGGTTTCTCTAATTGCGATAGGCTTTGAAAGCGAACAGCATGGATCCTGACCAGACTGCGCGGATGCGCAGGCTGGTCTGGATCCATGCTGGTCGCAAACGCACAAAATTGGTTTTCTCATGGCGCGGCTCAGTTATGAAGGTAGTCGGCCTGTAATGGCACTCGGTAATTTCCGTGCCATTTCGTATTTTACGTATGCAATTGCGGCATCCTTCGGTCATAAGAGAAACTTACTTTTCATAACAGCCAAAGAATGCCGGAATTGCATACGGGTATACGTAAACGAACGGATACTGCCGAATGTTTTTACATACCTGTCCTTCACATTAACGCAAATAAGGTTGTAGTTTATTTCCACGTTTTTTGTTTCGCTGAGAAATTGCCATTTCACTGTAAAATTACAAGATACCGTTCATATTTCAATAACGCACAGTGACTGTAAAAATATTGTAATAAAACTGGATATTCCGAATCAGAATTTGTTTTCAGACCAATTCTGAATTTTGTCATTTGAACTCAGTTGCCCTATATTTTTTATCCACAGCCGACATTAATTGCATACAAAATTCCCCTTGAGAGACGCAGTAAAATATTTAATTAGAAAACACACTCTGAAATCAATATTTCATTTGTCATCCGCTGTAACAAAATAATTATTTCATTAGTATCAAGTTTTAAAAGTTCATTCTGTATGAGCCGTGGTGATGTAGGGGTAGACGGTTTTGCTGTCAGTCCGGAGACCGAACCCCAGAATGTAGACCAACGGTATATACGTTTGTTGTATATCAAGAATAAAGCGCCATCTGCAGGATAGCCCATTTACATTTTTGTATAAAAATACTTTTTCTAATAACATGTTTCCTTCATTCATTTAATGATCCAGTCGGATATTCCCCTGTAATATTCTGTCGTATAACTTATGTAATAAATTAGGATGTGGTTCAAGACATTTATCGCAACAATCTTTTGAGGTTGTTTTTACTTGAAGCAGACGTTGCTTTTCTTCTTAACACGAGTTCAGTCAAAGCAGTCGATTAATACAATGTCGCAATTATACCATTAATGTCGAATAATATTCCCTAGTCTAACCATTAATACAATACGGAGACTGTCAGATTAAAATTAAATCATTTTCAACCATATTGGCATTTAATATGACATTTCAGAAGATCAAATTCTATGAGATATTTTAGACAGACGGCCGTCAAATGTCAGTCTGTTTCAGGTTTTCCTTTCTACAACTGTCCAAGGGACTGTGATCAAATGTGAAAACATTCAGTAACGATGCTTTGTGAAATGCATGCATTTACTCATATAACATGATGTTGGAAAGGTTTTACAACAATAATAACACAAACAAATAAAGAAACATGCGATAGCATGATGTCTGACTTTAGCTCATCTTAGCATCCTACATCGACATCGCCGTCTTTTCCTCAACGCACTGTATACCTCATTGTTTGAGCAATCTTTTTGAAAATCTTTCTTTTCCCTTAATGTGTATGGCCAGAGAACGCGGCCAACTTGGAAAAAATGGCTTCCAGTCATTGCCCTTGTTGGAGAAAAAGTTATAAAATTTCAGATCGTAACACGTGACGTAACCACATTTTGTAGGAATCTTCATGAAACACACACGTCATAATGTACCTATATTTGGTCATGTAATCTCATACTAAGTACAAAAATAGGTACGGTTGTTTAAGAAAAAGTATACGTTTGACACTGTGACGTAATAACTGTGACGTATTTGTAAAGTGAATTACACACAATTTTTTGTCTTCTTTGTTTAACAGGAAAACAAATCGGGTCGTGTAAGAATTTATTATATTAATTAACGTCAGCGTTACTGCTCTTGAAGTATTCAAAACTGTATATGTATCTATGTCATCATGGCGCTCAGGAGAGCTCTTACTACTATATTTTCCCATTTTGAAAAATTGGATTACTATTGCGCATGCCCGGTATCATTTGAGTTTTGTTTATTTAATGAGGTGCATGATGTATGCTACTGCTTCTTTTATTGTTCGATAAGAGGAATTTCTTTGCAACTAAATGAGATTTTTTTTTCATTAACCCTTTCGTGCTTCCAAGAAGAAAACGTTAATACAATTAATTACATTCTGATAACGGAATCAAATCTACCAGAAGTTGTAACACTAACAGCGCTGCTTCTCTCTCTTCATTGACAGTCGTTGATTATATATTGCATAACGATGCACGAATTTTTACCATATTGGATGGCAATAGTTTGACAACTTGTCTGTTTGAAAAACAAGACGTCCTTTAATACAAAAGCAGTGGAATCAGAATATCAATCCAATGACTGGTTTTGAATCATCCGAAAAAATGCAGCCTCAAGTGATATTAAGTAGATAAATGAAACATCAGATTCTGACTGTATTTGGTATGCAAGTATTTGTTTCAGAAAAGGGCGCTACATTTATAAAATTTTACAAAGTTGATTAAAACTGACAATAGTGTACAGACAGGGATGCAATCGCCAGTAAATTGTTAATCATTAATGATGGGACTTGACTGATTTAGGGACAATTCCTAGAGTGACCTTGAACAAATTTATTTGTGGATCCCTCTTATTACATACATTTTTATACATTTTTAAGGAAAAAAAATACTTAAGACATATTGAAATTTATGTAGCCTATAGACATGTACATAAGTGGTTGAATATTCTTCCAGACAAGGCAATATCCGTCTTTAACTGAAATATTTTATCGTCAAATATAGAAATCCTCGTCACACTAAATAATGTAAATTAATTGTATGGAGAACTATGTTTATAATCAAATGTCACGCAGAAACAGTCGATCGCCAAAAGATCCTCCAGTTTTGTGGTAGTACACATTTACTATGTGTCTAACGCAGAGTATTTTGTGAATTTTATACTTACATAAACTATATGTAGTAAGTGTTCAAATGTTCAAATATGAACTTTGGGTCTAGCATACCTTTAAATCTCATATAAGACACCATTTTCATTTTTGCATATATGTCAATGTAGGTATTTACCTTACTGTAATAGCCAACAGCTAGCTTAATGTTACAAAATCAAGAGAGTGAGCATACAAGTGTATAGAATAAATATATATGTTATATAAAGTATTAAAAGTATTAACAAGACTTTCATTCATAGAATTATTTTATGTTTCTCAACAAATAATTGTATTATTTTTTTAAATGCCAAGTGGAAAACATGCCTACTTTATTGTATAATTTAATTTGTTTAAATAAATATAAATTATAACTTACCTTTAATTTCAGACTCCTAGTAGCGTAACATGAAAGTTGACTTGGTCATTTTTTTCAACTGTACACAGGACTGACTCTACGTCGATTTTCTTAGTTGTACATTTGAGTCAACATAATTTCTGCCAGAAACAGTGAAGTCTGATACACTGACGTCGGACTTACTGACGTCGGATTTACCGATTTCGGATACACTGACGTCGGATACTTTGCTGTCGGCTTTACTGAAGTCCGATTCACTGACTTCGGATACACTGATGTCGGCTTTACTGACGTCGGATACAGTTACAGACTTCAATTTAAATCACTTTTAAATATGCACGTTATTTTCGTGAAATATTTTGAAGTGGTACAAGTTAATTTTTTATGTCTATGAAGCTCATAAACTGTGATGATATTATGTCTAATAAAAGGCGCAGGTGTGTAAATAACTTTATTTAAATTTCATTTCACAGTGCTCAAATTACGGGAAACGCTTAAACGCAATATTGTGCATGGTGTTTTCAACATATTCCACGATGTCTGTTGTCATTCCAATAATTTCATTACATTTATGTTTCCTGATGAAAATGAAGTAATTAAATATACGAAGTTAAAATGGAATATATTAGGCTTGAACGCTGGGTGCTGGGAACATACTTTTGTATTAACCCGACACTCTTCCTCGAAAGTGATTGTACATATCAAAAGTTGAACAAAAATCTAGTTGTCTAATGTAACAGTACAAATAATGTATTTCTTTCTCAAACTGAGTCTAAAAATCTAAGTTTGAAATACTAGTAAACATGGTAAACCAACACCGGAATGCCTCACACTGCGGAGTGATAGTTGGAATATTACAACATGATTTATTTAAAAAGTATTAACATTGGAAGTTGAAAGAACATCAAAGATACAACAAAGACAATTAAGATTTAGGCCTGATAGAAATATTCTGAATTATTCATTATAATTTATTAAGAGAAATTTTCAAATAAAACTAACGCTTGCTCGACAATACAATGTGAGGTCCATGTTCTCATACTGACCCTATACCCTTCACAAAAATGGTAGAATTTAAAACGTATGCTGTGCTGGACTATATAAAGAAGGAAACTATTGACACTACAAACAAGATGAAATAGCTATATATTAATCAACATACAAATGAGTCAGATGAACGATAGCAGCAGGCATGAATATTATTTTCTGCTTTCTGCTATATGAAATCTGCTGACCCGAGAGTTGCAACATTTCTCGAGATCACACTGGCTCGCCAGCTTTGACCGTCATCACGTCATATCAGTGTGTTGTACAAACGCATTTCAGCAGAGTATTTCGTCAATTGGAGATTTCTTTCTTTTAAATTCTATTTAATATCGTAAAACAAAAAAATAGTGTAAAGTTTATATCTGGACCTTGCAGAATAAAGCTGCAATTTATGAAAAACCATTTTACGGAAAAGGTGAATGAAACAGTTAGTTTGAGATACGGATTACAAAATTCCAAATCCAAAAAGAAAAAAAAAAAGAGAAAAGAAACAAAACACGACTTTAAACCGAGATGAAATTATATAAATGACGTGCTCAGTAATCTGAGTAATATGATATACAGTCGTACGCGTAATCAGTTCTGTACTTTTGTTTGCAAAGTAGTCCGCATATTGTGAATGTAAATGTAAGTATACAAAAAAATTGATCACTAGTACTTGCCGAAGTCCGGTTGGGAGTGATTGGTTACTGATCTTCTTATTCCTAATCTCCCGTAATGACATTCGGCAGTTTCCGTGTGATTACGTAATGTCCGTATCCAGTATCCAACTTCGGCATTGTTCGTCCGTCACAAGCACATTGATTTCCGTGCTTGTATTACATACGGAAAATACGTAATTAAACGAATTGTCATTACGGACCAACGAACTTAATTCAATATGTAAATGATCAAACCAGTGTTAATTAATGATAAATGTTGCAGTCAGCTGAACATAAACTTGTGTGAATTCCAATCCCTGGCGCAAGCCGTATTACAGTACATTTTTTTTTTGTATATTCAATTGCTTTTAAAATATTGTTACATATTTTAGTGAGAACATCATTTGCTACTTTAATTAGTTAACATTACATTTAGTTTGCGCGTCTTAGATTGAAATAAAAAGTGTATAAACTAATCATATTTTCAACCATATTTTCAAATATTTCATTTGTTTTATCATTTATTTCATAATATTCACAAAATATATTTGTAATTTTGTATATTTTGCATAAAGGTCTTTTTTCTTATTATTGCTCAAATAAAAGTATAAAGTGCGATAACAGTTGTTCCTGTTTTTTAAGGTTTCTATGACAAACGTCTAGTTGTCCAAAATTCAGACTGTAATATCATATATATATATCATCACTGTAAAATTTGAATTCAAAATGCTAGACCCGGGTTGAGCAGAACTCAACATTTACACATGTTATAAGTACCAAAATACAATTTAGAGACATCCGCAGATGTATTCATACGGCGGTGCACATGAACCTTCAATGATACACAGTGTGCAAATCCATTAAAAGTGGCGTATGGTCCCCAGTTAAATATCAAGAATTGGCAATCAAACTGAATTAAAGTGTCCAAAAGAAAAAAAAAGAAAGAAAAGCAGGCACCTATCAAAGGGGCGATTCAACAATAACCAAAGTTATTATAGCGGGAGTATTGGAACCGCCCAAGCCGGAATGTTTTAAGATGAAAAACTAAACAGTATATACACAAACACAACATAAATATTGTCCTGAACGATATGAACATTAACCCTTATGAAAGAAACCTGATTTCGCACATATTTTTCATTTCTCCTCATCAAAAATTTCGGAAAGAACATTTTATCAAATTTTGAATCGAAACCATAATCACCGGAGCTAAGTAAATCAGTGCTCGTTCAGAAATAAGACAGTTGTCGCCGGATTCTTTTTTGTCCTGTTTTCATTTTTTTGTAGTTTCTTTTTATTTATTTGGATATTACTTATAACAGTCTCAGCAAATGAAGAACGCTGAAATATACAAATGATATAAAAAAAGACACAAAAGGGGTTCATCGATGTATGAACATCTCGTTTAAGCCAATGAAATTGCTTGAATTGATAGATACTAAAGTTATTTATATGAACGTCACTTAGATTGCTTACAGCTGCTGTCATATATTAAAAATAGATTACACGCATGCGCAAAAACAGCAGAATTTAGCCTAGATGAGCGAACAGACGAGTACTATTTATTAATAAGCAAAACCTTATATTATGTATGTTTGTATTAAAGATTTATACACACATTAATAGACAAAGTAAACACGAATAGACAACTAAGACAAGTCAAACACATAAAGGAATATAGCTGTGCGCCACCTTCGAAGAATCATTTGCAAAACGCCACTGTTGAGTTTAAAATGGTTATTTTCAATACCTTTGGCTTTTTAGCTTTAATTTACTAGTTAAACATTGATTAATAAAATCTGTATGAAGATCCTTTGGAAGCATAGAATGCAACCAAACAAAATAATGGCGGACTCGGTTTGATTGAGTCTGTTCGTAAAAGGTAATGCAATGTGCAACAACTCTCGCGTCCCGTAGCACCGGCTTAGGCAGATCTCTATTACAGTGATATAGAATGGACTCCATGATCCCAAAGGCCCAGAAAATATAACAACACTGAAACCATGGTCAGCTCGCATACATCGCACATAAATATAATCATGTCTGATTACTAGCACAAAAGCGCATGGATCAATACGGAAATAATCAGTATTGAATTTCTAGGTGGTTGTTTTTGATAATAGTCTTCAGCTCTGTTATAGACATTTTATGAACATTGAAAATATACCTTCTGCTAAAAGCGCTTTTCTCAAAAGAAGCCAAAATAATTTTAAGCGTTCTTGATCTGAAAAAAACTTTAGAAAAAAGAAAAGATAAAGTAGATAATTGGGTGTCAGTCAAACTTAGTATACATAGAATAAGTTTGTGATCAATGTGCCCTCATAACATTCTAACATTCTGTTAATAATACTGGCAAATCCCTGATTCTGGCCTATTTACATCTTGATTAACGTATGGCCGAATTTCATCATTAACAAGAACATTACAGTCACCAATTTACGGCCATGATTATGAGAGCCTTATACTCACTAGATTATCCTTGGCTTTCCCTTTTGCTTAACGCCAAATCAAAGATGTTCCCGTCTAGCTTAACCTGTGTTCTTTCCAACGAGACATTTCTCATTAAAATGCACGTTTGCAATCGTAAGCCTTGTCACATTAAATATAACGTATTTTGACCCGTGTAAGTTTTTTTTTTCGAATAAAAGAGACGTGTGCTTTTTAAAGGCATTTATTTTTAATTGGTTATTAAAATGTTTATATATATTTACTGATTATCAGAAATAAATAATAGTTCTGGAAAAATGGTTGAAGCTTAAATCGATTTCCCTAGCTCCTTGGAGCCGGACCTGTCTAAAGTAGTTAGTGTTCTGAAACACTATGTGATATTTAACTCTCGTTCTTATCGTAAAAGAACTACTGAAAAATCCATATGTAACTAATACTAGCCTGTCTGTGATTAAGGCTTATTATATTTTGTTTGACGTGAGGCCAAATTCCATCATTTACAAGATTACAGCCACTAATTTACAACTATGATAATGAGAGCCTTATACTCACGAGACTGTCTAGGGCTTTTCAATTTGCCTAGCGCCAAACCAAAATCGTCCGCGTCTACCTTCACCAATGTTCTTTCCAACGAGACCTTTCTCGTGAAAAAGCATGTTTGCGCTGATGAGAAATGTCGCTTTTAACATTACGTATTTCTGGCAAGTGCACATTTCCAGGATAAAAAAGTTGGGTTATTTCATAGTCGTTTATTTTCAGTTTTTTTTTTTAAAATGTTTATATATATTTACTGATTATCTCAAATAAGTAATTGTTCTGCAAAATAGATTCATGCTTGAATCAATTTGCCTAGCTCCTAGCAGTCGGGCCAGTCTAAAATATTACAAAACGGGAACGGTTATCTATCCGTCTATATTGTAAGAAGCTTATTTGTGCAAATGTGAACTGTTAGGAGACACATTTCTAAATACCACTGTTTACATCTTTGTGGCAGGCTCTAAAATTACTCATACATTATAGGTCAGTCACTTGCATGTAATTATACGGGATAGGTTTCACTAAGTGTGCAATTTTGACTATAATTGTTATAAATAATAAAATGAGCCGTGTCATGAGAAAACCAACATAGTGGGTTTGCGACCAGCATGGATCCAGACCGGCCTGCGCATCCGCGTAGTCTGGTCAGGATCCATGCTGTCAGCTAATGGTTTCTCTCATTGCAATAGGCTTTGAAAGCGAACAGCATGGATCCTGACCAGACTGCGCGGATGCGCAGGCTGGTCTGGATCCATGCTGGTTGCAAAGCCACTATGTTGGTTTTCTAATGACACGGCTCAAATTTAGTTCTGTGAAACACTATATGATATTTAACTATTGTGTCTATCATGAAAGAACTACTGAAAATTACATACGATCAGATGCTACAGATATTGTGAACATAAGCCGATTTTTTTTCATTAAACTTTTATTTCATGATTTTTCCTGACATGATATCAGTACTTTCGTGGAATTTTCAAATTTTCAATCCCTTGCCCGTCATAACTTTCAACTATACTTTTGTTTCGTTCTGTTATGTTTTAAAACCTTTTTTCGGCACCTCATTCTCACGTAGGTACATGTATGAGAAAAGAGAAGTCAGTTTCCTTTTTATACTGAGCGACCAGCAGTAGAGGTACTGGTACCAATTTTAACACCTGTGTTATAGACTCTGCTTAGATTCTATCACTAGGCTATTCAGGCATGATCTATCTAAGTAACTCGTTGATGGATGGGACCTTTCTTTTCTTTTCAGTTATTCCTTTTGTTATAATTTGATGCAGTCGTTCGATTCCAACTTTTTTCTTTGCTAATACTAAGCAAGAAGGAACTGTACTTTTGATATGATAACAATTGGAATGCGTTCCTGTGATAACATTAAATATCAGGGATGCATACAGGAGCTTTTATGATTTCAGCATCCGATAAGATCTACTTTCTTTATGGTAATGCAATTTATCAGAAAATCTTTTCTTTCTAAGATTTATTCCTCTATAGAGAATATATCCCTAACAACTGTATGACAGAGCGTATGTTGTATCGGACAATCCAGTTCGATCAATATTGCCTTTACATTAGGCCTATAACTAGCTTCCATAGCATTAAACAAGTTTTGGAATTTACGTTCGCATGGTACTCTCAACTGATAAAATGAACAATATTCCTCAGCGAAAAAAAAAAGATGAGACTTGAATGTATAAAGTTTATCAAATGATTCTTTACGTTTTTAAATACGAAATTCAAATTTTCAATGTACATAAAGGGCCATAATCCTGACAAATTCCATAGAGAGTTATAGTTCTTGAACAAGGCAAGCATCTAATGGTGATAAATAAGTGTGCAAAGTTTCAATGTTATGGCTCTTAAATTTTTTCGATTAAAATAGACCTAAACTAAAATCAAAGCAAAGGCCATCGCCAGCGATCAAGTGGCGACAATACCTCATAGGTTATCTTGTGAAGTGAATACTCATTTCAAATAATGATAATGATTAAATGAATAATGTTTGTTATACCTCAAGCGTTTTACTGTTTCAAGAGAACTGCGCTTGATAATTGTTAGAAAATGTTGTGTTTTTTTTTTTTTTTTTTTTTTTTTTTTTTTTCAAATACTGTAAATCATTCAAGGATGATATGTGTTATAAATGATCAACAACGCGCCTAATTAGATCGCAGTATCATTTTTTAATTTTTTAAATGACTTTACATGTTATTGGTATTAACCATGGATGAGACCAAGTATACATGTTTACACAAATCCAATTCATATTCCATCATGGCTAGAATTTCAAAGTCCTTCCTTCAAATGATTAACAAAATCAATTCTTATTTTTTTAGCTGTCACAAATTGTGTCAATGTGTTGTGCGACATGCATTATTCTGAGAAGAAAAATGTATGAACATATATTTATAACATATATAACTCTTGTGTGAATTATATTACCGATGGAAACACAACAATGGTACATATAGGTTCGGTTTGACCGAGTCTATTCATGTGAGATAATGAAATAAACTGTCATTTTACTACCTCAACAAGTATTTCTGTCTATTTGTACAATGAAGATAATGGAATTAGAAAAATATCAGGTCAAATATTTTTAGCACTTATTGTGTTCGCTGAATTTAATCATCTAGACGCAACGCAGGACATAAAATCCACAATACAAAGTCGTCGACGTATATTATATTATTTTTAATGATTCTGGTATTTTGAAAAAATAAAGTTATCGAATAAATAACTAGTGAATTTTACCTTTAAAAAACATCATGCATATTATAAAAAGTTTAGAAACAAAACAATTTTTAAATCATAAAAAAATTAAATACAACCGATTGAAATTAAAGGATGTAAAATACAAAACAAGTGAATATCAGATTTTTATACAGGAAACGTACCCGGGCCAAAATACGTTATGTTTAATGTGACACTGCCTATGAGCGCAAACAATCATTTTAAAAAGAAAGGTCGCGTTGAAAGGAGCATAGGTGAAACAAGACGGGGACGTCTTTGATTTGGCGCTAAGCAAAATGAAAAGTCCAATAAAGTCTCATGAGTACAAGGCTCTCATAATCACGGCCGTAAATTAATGACTAATCTTCGTGTAAATGATGGAATTTGGCCTTATGTACAACAAAATTTATAAGTGCCTTAATCACAGACATACCAGTATAATCAATAAAAAATAATAAATTTCATCATCGCCTTTCGTTACGCAAATCCAAAATGCTTTTAAAAAGTAATTCGGTCGTATATTGGACGCGACAAACAATTACGCCTGAACTGAATATTGTTGGAATAAAATCATATCTATGATAGTATTTAAAGCGCAGATATTCATCTTGCTCCAATGAATAAACGTTAAGATATGTGCCAGCGTCGACACTTTTCTCAGAGGAAGTGTTCAATTAAACATGAAATTACTTTACAGCTTTTAATCCATGACCGACATAGAATCTGACAAAGAGACAAGAAGTTTAATGATGTAGAAACTACATAATGACGAATCAATGGTTACTTAACATGCTTGAAATGTAAGAAAAGACAAAAAGTGTAAAGATATGGCAACTACATTATGATGAATCAATATGGGGACTGATCATGTTTCAAATGTTAAAAAAGAAAAGAATTGTAATGATCAAATGGATCAATTAATTTGCTTAAAGTTATACGTTGCTACTAAAATCAGGTGGTCAGGAATTATCACAGAAGTATATGGCCATCCTTGATTGAGATAGTTTTCAAATTGTATGTGTTTGAGAGGCATTTGATAGAAATTTTTACGTGGACCATTCAATAAACTGCGGCAAAAGAGCGAAGGAGCAACCACTTGGCAAGTAAGTATACTTGTAATATACATTAAACATTACAATTACTCATATAATTTGTAGTAAGTAATTATCAGAAGAGGTCCAGACATCAGTCACCGAACGTTAATATGACAGTTTTGTTTTCAATGAAACATGCATGGTTATATTGAGGAGGTAAACGAGAACGTATTATAGTAAACGATAGGTAAGTTTTTAACACAAAAAAATTCAACATATCAATCAGTTACACAAGTCTTTACCTGCAAGGCAGAGTGAATCGTATACTTCCATTGTCGGAGTAATTTTTTTTTTTTTTGATTTAACGTCGCACCGACACATGATAGGTCATATGGCGACTTTCCAGCTTTAATGGTGAATGAAGACCCCAGGTGCCCCTCCGTGTATTATTTCATCACGAGCGGACACCTGGGTTAGAACCACCGACCTTCCGTGAGCCAGTTGGTTGGCTTCCTCACATGAAGAATTCAACGCCCTGAGTGAGGCTCGAACCCACATCGATGAAGGGCTAGTGATTTAAAGTCAGCGACCTTAACCTCTCGGCCACGGAGGTCCCTTTCGGAGTAATAACCAGTATGTGTTTTATACCACAGTCACACATACGGCGCGGATAGCTACGTTTAACTACGGATAGAAACGTAGTAATTCGTACCGATCCGTACCTGAGCCGTACGGATTGGTACGGATTGATACGGGTTACTACTTTAAGGTACGGCTCAGGTACAAATCGATACGGATCGATACGGATTACTACGTTTCTATCCGTGGCTAGACGTAGCTATCCTCGCCGTATGTGTGACTGGGGTATTAGGCAATGCGTTTAGGTTCCTGGACTGAAACAGTATTGATTGGTGAAAGCAGAGACAAAGTCCTTAATTAGGTGTTCATTATGCACGACATACATGGCTAAGTCGATAATAATGGCCGTAATTCTGACAAAGCTTCTGATGTGTGTATCGTAAAACATTAAACTTCTGCACTCATTAATAAAAGCTTGAATAATGCCATTTAGAAGCACGGAAGGCATCCAAGCAAAAACAATTGCACGCTCGTTTTTAACGAGTCATTTTATGTGGGGTCATGAAATTTACAACGCCGAGCTGCCCCATGAGGTACTCCTAAATAAACCCCATAATCCGACAGTACATGAAAATACAACAGATGAAGTTTAAACTCGTCATAAGATATCAGTTGTTCTAGAGACATACAATTAAACGTATGTACTATGTTGAAAACACAAGCATATTTTTAGTTACTTTATAACTGAATGTACTGAAATGTGATAACGGGCTTGATTGCAGGATGTGCTTCGATACTTTTACGTTAATCTATAAACATGTATCTCCAAGTTAAGTACTAGCTGTTAATAATACTACATTTGTATACAAGGAAATTCATTGATGCAAGCATCAAAGACGCCACCAAGTGTTGTGTTTGAAGTACATTTATTGCAATATGAGAAATCACCTAATTATTAGTTTGGTTAGTCTGACTGGTTACAAATTATCAACATTACCACATAATACAATATATGTTATAAACTGTTAAAAGCATGAAAAATAGGCATGATAGAAAAGTATTACCATGCAATACAAATCCTCTACCTGCAATGACATTGACATTGCGAGTAGGTGGTCCCTTAAGACACAAAATTAAAGTAATTATTTCACCAACTAATGCAGGAGCATGTGTATGATGTTTCACAGAAATGCAGTTTGTTGGGAAATGAGGAAATGTTGAAAGATAATTATTTCAAATTTGTGGTTCACAGAAACCATTATTTTTATTATCATATAATGTAATGAGTGTTTTCTATTCACTGATGAAGTTTCATGGACTTCAGTCAGTCATCTACATTATAGATTTCAGAATGCAGTTTCCGTTGCCAAAACAACCAAATATTTTGTCCAAGAAAAGAATGATATAACATGAATAATCTCTAAATTGCCCCTATTCACAAAACAAATGTCATGAATCTTCCTTATATACTTTTGGAATATCATAGAATTCTTTTTTTTTTTTTTTTTGGACTAACGGTAAACTTGAAGTCCTCTTTGAACCGTAAGGTTACTAGGAATATGTCAGTGTCTAGATTCAAATCTAATATTATAAGAAATTTAGCATTTAGCAAGCATAATAACCCACTGCCAAAGTGTAGAAAATGTTTTAATGAAAATCTTTTTTTAAGTTAGACAGGAATGGACATATACAAAAAATAATACAACCAGAGCAACTGACTAGTCATATAAAATTAATGAAAATATAAATTCAACAAGGAAATATATTTGAAAGTCACTGATGCTTTGATAAGTTATCGTCCCATGGCTTTTGATATTTCGATCTAACCGTATTTTAAAGAAGTATTAATCCGTCACTGACAAATTCAGCCAAATGATGGCCCTTTGTTGCACACCTTAGATAACAGTGAATATCTGTAAACAATAAGTATTTGACACATAAGCAACAAAAAAAAGCCAAAGGTTAGAATAAAGATGAGTTTATAAAATATTTAGAAACATTCTGACCAGTTGTACATGGTCACAAATGGGAAACTCTATGCTTCAAACTTAAGGTAACCATAACAATTATATAAATATGCAACTGTAAAAGTAATCTGCAAAAATGCGCGCATTCTGAACATCACTGTACCTGCCAACAAAGAAAATAAGACAAAAGATTAATTAAAAAAAGTTAACAGCGGCACTTCCTACGTTCATTTCAACATATATATGCTTATTGATTCCGTTATTTAATTTGTTAATGCGTTTTTTTCCAAGGAATTTTATGCAGGCAAAGTGTAATTTTCCGTATTTTTATTTTCTGATATTCTGTTCGAAGTTTACTAATTGTAAACTACATGAACGCTCCCTTGTCCGCAATTCACGCGTTGCAGTATGGTATATATGTGGTGTGTTCTATTTATAGAAAATTAGATAGGTAAGTAGGTCATTCTAAGGTCAGAAATAGAAAACTTGACTTACAGAGTAACCTCCCTTATCAATAAATGGATCAATATTTTGACGAAATTACAAATAAAAAAATATTTTCTGCTCTACAAATAAGGAGATGAAAGACAGATAACATTGTTTTATATCACATAATAAGTTGTATTACATACATTTCTTACGTTTTCTTTTTGCCATTTTTTGTTTATTTACTAAAATCTATTGTGCAATATCGTGGGTCCTTTTACAAACTATTCACTGTATTCAGTTTATCATTCCGAAACTATTCATTACCATCTTTACAGGGTCCAAAATAAAAGTGTATCCCATATACTCGACACCGCCTCCTGGCGGCGTCGAATGAAAATCTAAACGGATCAATATAAAATAAGCATTGTTTTATTTCATTCAACACAACTCTACTTGTTGCTTTTCTTTAAGCAAGACAAATCATAAATGGGTTTTAAAATTAAAAATGACTTATCAAAAAACAACTGCCACTGTATAGAATGAAATTCTCATTCTAGAACCCTTATGAAATAATATCGACAGTACATGATTTATTTTCTCTAAATTTTGAATAAAAGCCAGTTACAGTATATGATAAGAGCAGTTTGACAAACGGAAAGATTGGTACTGCGATCTATTTTCGACAGACTGAGTATGAAACTGCCTAATTATCATCTTGAAGCTGAAGAACACCCGATTCCCTCTTGTTATTTCTTCGAAGACACTATGCCATCCACCTCTTCATTGTGTAATGATATGTCCTTTACTTTCGGATGGCAACACTGAAGAACAGAAGAAAATAATATTTGCGCGTTTTAAATAATGTACTGCATGATAAATTACAATAAAAGTTACAACCAAAATGGACTACGAAGTTTAACGACATTCGCTTTTTTTTTCATTTTAAATACACTATTAAAGTTATACAAGGCCAATATGTTATATTTGAAAATATTAACAATTTTACATACAGTTTATGTAAACATTAAGTAAATATATTTGTGTTTATTAACAGTGCCATGCGTAAAGTTAAAATTTATACAAACTTAATATATGTATAAGCTAAACACAGTAGAAATGTGAACCACCACTAAACACTGTAAGTTTTTTTTTCAATAGGCAACGGTTACTGCATGACTTGTATCATATATAATTTATAACCATAGCTCTATATACACAATATATTAGTAACAATACAAATATTTAACATTTTGTTTATTGCATTCACTTACAATTTTTTTTGTATGACCTTATGCTTATTTTCCTGACGAACTATTCAAAAGAGTGAGTGGAATTTCATTATAGATACCCAATGCCCGTCTTTCGCTAAAATATTTTATCTTTAGTTTTTTTTTTTGCTTCAAACATATACAGTCACTTAACTTTACTAATTTTGTAAATTAATTCAATTTCTTGTTTATGTAAAGCTAAATTCTTGCTAAAATACCATGTAGTAACAGTCGATTATTAAAATATCCATTGTTTTAGTACACATTTTTACTCTACTTTGTTTAGCTGTTATAAAAATTAAAATACATGTATCAAAAGTTTGCTGTTTTAAAGCTAATGCATAATAGCGAGTTACTTGTTAATATAACGTTCATATAAACTGTATGTAGCACTTTTAAACAAAATGTGATTTGATAAATCTTGTATACCTTTAAGAAAATATGGAACATGTAAAAATATACGTCAAAGTAATTTTAAAAGAAAGAATAAAAAAGAATCAGCTCTCATAGATTGACAATAACAATGCAATAATTGTGATAAGGAAAAAAAAACGTAGCTTTTTCGCAAATATCTGAATGGCATCTTGCAAAAGAGATGACTGAAACAATTTGTAATAAACAACTCTGTTTTATACGTACAAAAACAAGAGTTGTTTATTATTAATTGATATCTTCGATCCCTTTGGATTTTGTACTTACTGATTGAAGCAATTTGTACAAACTCATCTTTTTGCAAAAGAATATTGCTTCATTAGCAAATTTTATAGCAAATTAAATAAGCCTATATCTATATCTAAAAAATGTGGGAACGTCAAATCCAAAACTTGATTACTGCTACATGTATCAAAACTAGTTACAGGCCTAACTTCAAGACCATATCGATCGTTGCAACAAACACTGCAGCATTTTATGTCATGTTTGGTTACAGTCTCTTTAGTAGAATAAAACTTAGAAGGAAAACATTTTCTGATAAATTGCATTACCATAAAGAAAATAGACCTAAAGAATTCTGAAATCATAAAAGCTCTTGTCAATTTGGTAGCTGATAAGCATATGTTTATATCTAAGATACTATGTGAATGTCATATCCAAAAGTTACTGCTATCGAAGTTAGTATAACAGGCCTTATGTAAAGACTATATTGATCGAACTGGATTGCCCGTTACAACAAACGCTCTGTGGTGCAATTGAAGCCATGTTGGTATATATTCTCTATAGATGAATAAATCTTAGATGATAAATTGCATTAACATAAAGAAAGTAGATTTAATCTGATGCTGAAATCACAAAAGCACTTGGATATATCCCATATTTTACATGTTATTAAAGCAACGCGTTTCATTTAGGAAAATAATCACATTATCGTAATGGAAGTACAATTCCATTTCGCTTATCAACAAAGAGAAAACGTTAAAATCGAACCACCGCAACAAATAATAGAAACACACAAAAGACTAAATAGAGTGTGTATTTGGAAACAATGTTCGTATAATTAAAATCAGTTTAGAAACCAGTAATTTACTTAGATGTGCAACTAATTCGATAGCCCAGCGGAGGCAGCGTCATGACAAAGACGAGTGGTAACAGGAGCTCCCTTGTTTTTGGTAAACTGGCCCATTGTGATGGAAAACATGAGTGCTGTCGAGGGTGTTTTATTATAAGCTGTATAAGCCGTTTCATTATCAACCACAAATTAATTATATGCAAAGGTGGTGTTTAAGATAATAGGTAAAGGTAAATTTCCTGGTGGCATAGTACACCCCAAGCACAGCCGTAGTGCCACACAGCAAATGGTTTACGCGCGGCGATTCCCGGATTGTGTATAGATTCACAATTTTGATACTGGTTATTTGTTTTCACTTCTCCGACTTGATAACTTCATTAACTCTATTAATCGAAAAAGGTAGGGATAAAGAGAGTTAATTGGGAGTTAATGAAATAGTTTATGCTTAACAAGCAATAATGTCGGTGTCTCTTGGCGTGTGTAAGTCGCAATATACAAATGTACAACACATTGCCCGAAATGTATTTCTCAATAGTCCATCTTAAAAGTAACTTAAGTAACTTTCATAAAACAATGAAAGAAAAAGAAACAAAACAAGGGCGTTTAAAAGAGAACTACATGTACGCACATACGGCATATAAGAGAAAGCTATTGTAGAACTTTGCCTATCTAACACTTTTAAGTTAGTGTTTGCCTTCTAGCTACAGTGATAGTTTGGCATTACTTGCATTAGCGAGTGATAAATTATTTGCAGCCTGGTCATAAATATATCATAGACGCATCATTTAAATGCTTTACAACACGCATAAATATAATATTTGTCTGGCAGGAACTTAAAGTAAAACATCTTGATAAATATATGATATAAAAACAAATCACTTTCCCCTCATCGATGTGGGTTCGAGCCCTACTCAGGGCGTTGAATTCTTCATGTGAGGAAACCATCCAGCTGGCTTACGGAAGGTCGGTGGTTCTACCCAGGTGCCAGCTCTGATGAAATAATGTACGGAGGGGCACCTGGGGTCTTCCTCCATCATTAAAAGCTGGAAAGTCGCCATATGACCTATCATATGTCGGTGCAGCGTTAAATCCAACAAAAAAATGATATAAAAAGTAATACACATAACATTTATACTTTGAAAAACAGACAAATGGTACAGATTACACACGTCGCTAGAAATGTTATGAGTTATTCAGGACGTGTTTCGGAAATGTAACGGATATAAATTGATGCCTCCGCAGTGGTTTTAATTTTATGTGAAAAAAAACAGATAAAAAAGTTGTCCAAATCTACATAATCAAATGATGAATCAACAAAATTTTCAATCTTACATATGAACTTGTATAGTCATAGCGGGAAGTAATCAAAAATAACGAATTTAGCAATACTTTCAACCTTCGACCAAATATTCGCACTGTTGACACATATCTGAGAAACAAACACATAAACAAGCACAGTGGGGTGGGGCCACCACCTTGGAACGGTCAGTGACAAAAACACCACTGAGGAGCTTAAACCCATTAATTGCGGCCAGCTCCATACTTTTAATCCCCACCATGTCCATCCGCAATTTTTTGATAACAACAAGTGAATGAAGTATTGCCATGCAATACAAAGTCCCCAACTGGAAGGCACCTAATTTTCTCTACTGCAGTATAACATAATGAACTGATATCTGTCAATGATGTTAAAACAATATTGTACTATATATACAATATGTTATAACAAAACACTTGGATTAAAATTTATATATATATATAAACCCACAATTGTTTTCATATGGCATTTTTTGGCCAATTATCAAAAAAGTGTCATGAGTTATTTATAGTAAGAACAAAGGAAAACTGATCCTTAAAATATATATATAATATAAGTCCACCACAAACTCTTTACCAGGTAGATAGGTAAAAATGCTCCTAAAAATTGGATGTAACATGCATGTTGTACCAAAGAAAACTGGTCTCGAATTTTCCCTACGGCCAGTAATAAATAAGTTACAATATAATCTATTTATAGTAATAACAAAGGGACATAATTCTAAAAACAAGGGTGCCTCACGGTGTTGAACATTTTTGCCAAGTTATATCAAAATCCCTCCATGCATGAAGAAGAAATGTGACCTTGAGCTATAGGCTCGGGTGTTGCGCACAACACATTGTCTCATTCAAGGGAATATTTGTGCAAACTGATATTTAAATCCTGTTTTGCATGACAAATAGACCAGACAGGAAAAAGTCCCATTGACCTTTGATCTCAAAGTGTGACCTTGACCTTTAAGCTAGGGTTCTGGGTGTTGCGCGTGACACGTCGTCTCATAATGGGGCACATTTATGCCGAGTAATATTAAATTCTCTTGATGGATGACAGAGTTCTGGACCGGACAGAAAAAAAACCTTTAACTTTTGACCTCCAATTGTGACCTTGACCTTTGAGCTAGGGATCCGGGTTTTGCGCACGACATGTCGTGTCATCATGGGGAACATTTGTGCCAAGTTTTGAATCGGACACGAAACAGACCCTGTTCATGCTATGTAAACATTTGACTGCCAAGTGTGACCTTGACCTTTGAGCTAGGTGTCTGAAAGTTGTGCATGACACATCGTCTTATTATGAGGTACATTTGTGCCAAATAATATTAAAATCCCTTCGTGGATGACATAGTTATGAGCCGGACAGGAAAAAAGCCCTGTTGACCTTTGACCTCCCATTGTGACCTTGACCTTTAAGTTATGGGTCCGAGTTTTGCGCATCACACGTGGTCTTATTATGGGGAACGTTTTTGCCAATTAATATTAAAATCCCTTCATAGATGACAGAGTTATGGACCGGACACGAAATTGCGGACGGACGTACCGTCGGAAAGACGGACGGACGGACGGACGGAAAAGCCCATTCAACCAGTAGGGGACTAAAAAGCATGAAGCGTAAACTTACAAAACTAAACATTTACGTATGGGGATGATATACCAAACATGTATTTGTTGACTATCCTGAGCGCAAGGCATTCGGTTGACAGAAAAGAGTTTAAATTGTTAACAGAAACAATACTTCAATTGAAACAGCGTGTGCCCTCTATCTTTCGCATGTTGGGAAACTTACAAACTAGCAATTACAAAAGCCATTAACCTATCACTAGTTATACCTTAAAGGGTAAGGTAAGCATGACAATAGGTTAATTTTATATGAAAGCCATCCTCAAACCTTCCATAACGCCGAAAGAATTTTAAAAATCGGAAATCGAAATTTAAGAAAATTGCTGATCATGGAGGCAGCCATTTTAGTGTACTTATGACGTCATTTACACACTGCTGAATTCTTTATTTAGTTAATAACTTTTAAAAAGATTAATTTTCACATGTTTCTTGAGTGTAAGGAGTAAAATATATATGTATTTTTTTCATTATAACTGGAAAAGAGTAGAGAAATTATTTTACAGAATTAAGTAAATACAGTTCAGATGTGTATCTAAAGATTTAATAAATCCGCCATTTTTGATTTTTATTGCCACGGAAACAAAATGGCCGCAAATTTGATCAAATATTAAAATGCGCATAACTTTCTCATTTTTACTCTAATCTTGAGAATTCTTTCATTTCTTTAAATGATTTAAAACATCCCAGCAGACAGAATTAACGTTAGAACAACGTTGCCTTTCCCTTTCAACGATGAAACACATATTATGTATTAAATGACGTCAACTTCTATAAACTTGTTCTCAAAGGAAATGATCACACACTATGCAACAAATAATTCGTCCTGCAATTTTCCGTGATGTTCTGCTCACTGTACATTTAACGTACATTGTATTTAAGATTCCAGTATTTTCCCTAACGCGCTTTGCTACAATGGATTCTGCGCTGTGATATCTTCTCTAAAGCGAAATTTATCTCTATAAAAGCTGAAAACGACTTCCGAATAATTACATTACCATCTTATTGCAACACGATATTATAAAAGCTCTCGATTTTATCCCCATTCTAGCTGATATTAAAGCTATCCGTTATATTCATGAGATATAATTCAATATCATGCTGAAGGTCAAGACCGTAGCAATACTTAATTTTTACGTCTTTAACAGAAAAGAAATGACCCCTTGCCCAAAACAAGAGCTACATGCAAACGTGAATAAGGAACACACATCAATACAGAAAGGAAACAGTGTTAAAAGTTTTAAGAGAAATAATGTGTATTTATCAAGCAAGTAATACAATCGGCTGTTTCTACATTAAGATCATGTTTGCAAGAAAAGTTTGTACCCTACGAACACTACAAAAATAAACATGCGTAATTATTATCAATTTTCTATTTTATCATGAAAATCCTCTATTATTGGCAACTGCTACGTGTTTTGATACTGACCTGATGAAAACATTTTTAAATTTCATTTAAAGCATTAGGTTCATTGATTAAGAAAGCTGTTAATTTGGTATACATTATCTGTTATACACTTCATGGGTCACGGCGGTAATTTTGGAAATGACTCCTTATTGTGTAATTATAAGCCAAATATAAACCGCATCATTATTACGCATTTTGCATTTTTTTAGTAAAATGATTTTACTCACCTTATGCCAATTTCTATACAATACAAGGAAACAGGAAAAGCTACCAGAGAGGACTCAAAGCGAAAAACATGCTATTTCAAACCTAATAACTTAATTGTACATAATTCAAGCACTACACACCCCGTCTAGTCTACCTACAAGCGGATATGGTATTAACAGTTTCTTCATTTGCGATTGATAAATCATTTGCAAACTGGCCTTATATATTTTCGCTAAAGACATACACAACGTTCTTGACACGCAAGAAGATAATGGACCTGTCTGCCAGCAACATGTATTCCTACATCGTATACATCACTGCGTAGCTTTTACAAAATCAATTGTAAGCAGAACGCTAAAACGCTTTTCAGACTAAACTACTCTTACATGATAGAAAAAAGAAATTATGAAAAACAAATATTTAACAACATAATTTTATCCTTATTATTATGCGCGAAGTAAGAGTTTGCGTGCGTGCGTGCGTGCGTGCATGCGCGCGCACGCACGCGTGTGTGTGTGTGTGTGTGTGTGTGAATAGCATTTTATAAACAAGGACAAACGTCCAACAAGAAAAGCATTCAACTAACGTAGCCGCCTATACAGTACCCCACATCTTAACGTTTATAACACACTTTATTCAATATCCCTTTCGATACGGTGATTCGTGATAAGATATACCTTAGAATGCCCGCCCGCTTAGCACAGTAGGTAAGAGCGTTGGTCTACGGATCTCGGGGTCGCGAGTTCGATCCTCGGGCGGGGCGTATGTTCTCCGTGACTGTCTGATAAACGGCATTGTGTCTGAAATCATTAGTCCTCCACCTCTGATTCATGTAGGGAAGTTGGCAGTTACTTGCGGAGAACAGGTTTGTACTGGTACAGAATTCAGGAATACTGGTTAGGTTAACTGCCCGCCGTTACATGACTGAAATACTGTTGAAAAACGACGTTAACCCCAAAACAAACAAACAAACTTAAGACAGGACACCATATTGCACCTTAATTATAAAAGTGTCGACTTCTGCTCAATCCTTGACTACAGGGCGTGGACCGTAGTATGCATTTTCACTACCGTTCATTTTCGTCGTGTTGGGCGACACAGTGGTATTTTCACTTGTTCCGTTTTAAACATGGCAAGTGTATACATTTGATGCAACTGGCATTATTGCTTACTTAGCATAAAAACAAGTCCAACAGAAGTCAAAACTTTGATATTAACACAGTTATTCTTTAAATTTATGAAGTCATTAAAGTTAACTAAGTGAACGAAGTGAATAGAGTGTATCGCAATCTTAGAAAATCAGGTATTTTTCGTTATATATTTGCTTTGGAAACCACACGATTACTGGTTTTATGCAGAATATCATTTAGTGCTTCTATCGCTTACTAATGATAATTCAAATGCTTTTAAAGTGTGTTAAATTATGGTGGAGTTGTTTTTAAGGCCTGTCTAATCCCGATGTGGTCTGCGTTTGTCAGAGTTTGTCAGATTAAGTGGTGAAAGATGTTGTTAAATTTTCAAAATTTACATGGATTGTTGATATTTTTACCCTCGTCAGTTCGTATTACTACAGATGTGATCTATTGTACTCGACAAACCGTTTTTTTTCTGAGCTGTTTATTTTTTGGATAAAATATAACTTGTTAACGTGTCAAAACAGTAATATGTTTGTGGTATCAAGAGTGCTGTTATTTATGTCTAAGGATGATGTTCATGTCACAATACTTTTCCAAGAAAGTGTTAAATGTACCATGTAATTGCTTTACAGCTTTTAATCCATGACAAATATAGAATCTGACCAAGAAACACGAAGTGTAATAATGTAGAAACCACTGGAACAATCTTGCGAAAGAGCAATAACATTAAGTTATTGATCGTTGTTCCTAATCACAGAGTATTCATTTTTTCTGCGCGGGCTAAAAATAAATATTTTGGAGATTACTTCCAGATTTACTACATTATCCAGAACTTTTCACTTTACTGAGTTAGAGTTAATCAATTTTATAAACACTGTTAACTTGATTGATAAAGAAAGGTCAGGGATAAATATTTGTTAAGCGTCAATAACCTATTCTGTCTAATGTTTGGACAACAATAATGTCGTTTAATACGAGATACTGGCAAGAAAAGAAACAATTTGAATTGTTGTCAAGCAGGACAACATATTCGTGAATGATATGTATCTAAAAACAAGGATAAATGTCAAACAGGGAATGCCACGTTCCAAATACGCAGCCTTCCCAAAACGAAACCTACAGCACGAAGATTCGCACACTTCTAACACATATACTCGTATACAAAGCACGCGGACGAAACAAACAAATACAGAACTACAGTGGGGCACCGCCTTGGATCGATCAGTGGCAAAACACCACTGGGGAGATTAAACCGGTTTATGGTGCGCTCCCAACCTCACTTTTACCCCCAGCATGTTCAATAGTCATGGGACAGCGTAAATAAAAGTAATCCCCGCCAGGTGAATCTCTCAACACACGCAGTGGTAACTAAAGGCATAACTTGTAAAACACAAAAATGTTCCTGTATAATTATATAAAAGGCAAACCTTAAGAACCTATGTACTCAATGCCTTTGCATCAAAAGAAATACCCTTAAGGGACCGACGAAACAGGGCAGAAAAAAAAATATACCTATCGATATTTCCTTGTTTATCAATTCTGTATGTAAAGCAAACTTTAATATCAAATCGGAGAGATCGAGTTCTAAAATGCAGCATACGAAAACCGTTTTACCGGGTATGTGGATTTGTACATTTATCATTAACAAGCTAAATGCATACACATGGAAAAGTTTGTTTGTTTGTTTGTTTGTTTGTTTGTTTGGGGTTTAACGCTGTTTTTTCAACAGTGCTTCAGTCAGGGGAGTGAGGGGGGTGGGGGGGGGGGGGGCACGAGACAACCTGGCCCGGCCCGGCCCTCGATCCGGGCCTGACAATCGGTAATATCTGTGCTTCTACGTATTTCCCTATGGGATTTCGGCATCTCCGACTTGTTGCTCTTATGGATTAAATAAGCGGTTGGACAATGCTACAATAGCACTTGGTGAATACGTAAATGCAAATGATACATGTTGGATAAAATGAGCGGATGGTTGAAAAATCAACGTCTGAAATGGCTATAAAGTTCGCTGTTGTCTTGCATTCTTAGCTGAAGATCTTTAATAAAATATCTTAAACGACGTAGACACTTGACTGAAGAAGCAGTTCCTTGATCAACATAGCTAATGTAGGTCAAGTGTTAAATAAGTCAGTTATTTGGAATGATAGAAAGTGACGCTATTTTATATTCAGAGTTCTTCATCAACACCATATATTTCCAAAGTACATACATACATTATAACCAACGAGTACTCGTATACAATAATTAAGTAAGTAATTCCTTTCCTATCGATTACATTGTCGTGTTGAACGAAGTAATCCTCGCTTTCATGTCAAACATTTCATCAGAATTATCTGCTAAAGGATTGTGATGATAAAGAGGTAATGAAGAGACGATACGTAATTAACCTTCAGTCAGTCGATGTATTAACAGAAATGTACTTTTATTACAGGAACATTTGTCGAAGTTGTATTCCACATTTAGATAAACCATAAACCATAGTATATTTACCGATTAACAATATGCTAAGTTAATAGGCTATACAATTTGTTTGAGCTACATGGACAGTCATTGACGTACAATTTCCGAATCTCTTGCTGATGGACACTATTGGGTTTGCAAGAAAATTACATGCAAACGAATTACAGATGTAATAGGATTATCATAAATAATTGAGAATTGCTTGTCGGTCTGCTTTAGCATCCACTGCAGCCGAGTAATTATATCCTACAACTGAACATCGATTTTTTAGTTCATACTATGGTGACTCCTCTTAAGAGAAATCTAACGACATAAAATGTAAAACAACTCCGGTTGATTTTGTGATCTTGGAAGTCGGATCATTTTCTTTTATGTAAGTATGTGGCTAGTGCATGCCGTCTTAATATTGTCCGGAGACCTCCGTCGCTGAGTGGTTAAAGCCACTGACTTTAAAACACTTGCCCCACACCGATATGGGTTCGAACCGCGCTCGGGGTGCTGAATTCTTGAGTGAGGAAGACTTTCAGCTGACTTACGGATGGTCGGTGGTTCTACCCAGGTGCCCGCTAGTAATGAAATAACCTTTCCCTCAACGATGTGGGTTCGAACCTCGTTCGGGTTGCTGAATTCTTTGAGTGAGGAAGCATTTAGATAGCTTACGGAAGGTCGGTGGTGCAACCTAGGTGCCCGCTAGTGGTGAAATAACCGGAATCTTCCTCCACAATCATAGCTGGCAAGACTCCATATGATCTGTAATTGTGATTTAGTAAGTTAACCCTACAAAAACAAAACTGTCAGTCTGTATTAGCACTTGCTACAACCGACTTATTATATCATCCTACAGTAATACTTATAATGCATCACCCTTAATTTTTATAAGGCAAGTGTAGTTTGCTTCAAATGTTTAAATCTAAAAATGAAATAAAAGCATATACATAAGGACTTTCAATATATGAGCCGTGCCATGAGAAAACCAACATAGTAGCTTTGTGACCAGCATGGATCCAGACCAGCCTGCGCATCCGCGCAGTCTGGTCAGGATCCATGCTGTTCACTAACAGTATCTGTAATTGCAATAGGCTTTGAAAGCGAACAGCATGGATCCTGACCAGACTGCGCGGATGCGCAGGCTGGTCTGGATCCATGCTGGTCGCAAAGCCACTATGTTGGTTTTCTCATGGCACGGCTCATATGAGCTCCATTAATTTATCTCATGGTCTGGTAGTCTGATGTTTATTTGCGGATATGGCTTTAGAAAATGTAAGCAATTTACACCACTGAGAGACAGAACGGGTCTAGCAGCTCAAATGAACTTATACTGTGGCATAAACACCAATAAGAGCAACCAGTTGTAACAACATTGCAATGGCAGATATTACTACATTATTGTGACACACTAATGAAATTACCACATAGAACTTATTTCGCGTTTTGCCAAAGAGGTTTTCTTGTTATTCAATATTATTGTAAACGAAATGACATCACTTTCTGATTTATGTGCGGATATTGTCGTTCTCTTCCAGAGAAACTGTTAGCAATTATAATTATTGGGAAGAGCGGCAGTTTGCAAAACACATGCACTTGCGTTGTGGCATTAATTGCGATAAACGGAACAAAAAAAGGGATAACGCATGAATACTGATATTACGACCTTAGTAACTGTTTGTTGTATGAATGAGACAATCAAGCTAGCTTATTGAACGTCATTTATTAGACTAACAAAAATTTACCATCAAATATACAATTATTGTTAACGCAATAAGTTGTAAGTGTATAATTCTGAAAGAACTATTCTGTGATATGATCATGCAATGATACATTAAAAGTCAAATATAATGTTAAAAGAATACTGAGAGAACTTCTAGACTATTGCACTAAAGTTCTAAACTGACTGAAATGTTATACTTAAGAAATAATACAATTATTACAAACAGTTGAATGAAATCATTGTCAATCAGAGTGATATGTTGCTTTGCATCCGAAAGACACCAATGATTTTGACCAAGTAAATATTACTATTTGAGATAATATGTTATTTCGATTTTAACACGGTATCAAAGTTCTTATGTTACATTTTGGTCTCATAAACTGGCAAAAAACAAGATTGTGCAGCACGTGGTTAATTTGCAAACATTTCAGAAACGGCATCTTGCTAAAGAATCAAAGACAAACTTTGTACAAACCTTATCTTTTTTGCCCAAAATATTGTTCTAATCGCCAATTTGATAGTAAACATCTACTACGACAAAAATTCCCCATTGTCTTTCTTATAAATGTTCACCGTATCTCAATGGTGAGACTGGGACTTTCAATCTATGAAGCTCCGTACAATTTTTCTCCGAATGTCAAAATGTGATTATGTGCAAATATTTCTTCTGCTTTCCACCACGAAAAAATTTCTGCAATTTGCATCACTGAGAGACATAATGCGACTAGTATGCACTTATAGTGTGTCATAAGTAAGAATAAAAGAAACAAATTACTAATAATATCACTATTACCATATTACGTCGTTCGTAGCTATTTTATTTATGACACAAATACGATACTAAATCACTACCGAGGTTTTCATGATACACAATTTGTAAACGGAATGACTTCCAACTCAGACTTAATTGCGGAAATTGTCGTTTTCTTTCAGAGAAACTATTTACTGGATTTATTCCACTTCTTAATGTTAGGAAAACCATTTTTCTTATTGCACATCAAGTATTTTCCACTAAATTACAATAACAAAAGAACACATGCATGGATCTTATAATTAGATGCTGATGGTAAGTACCTTTGATAGTTATTCCTACAAATTTACGTTAAAGATTACATGCTTGCGTTGAAACATTTCCCAAAAAAATTGTTCAATGTAACGTGTGACTGATTTGCAGAGGAAACTGTAAATGGTCAGCTTCATGTAATATCGCTTATGGTCCACAGACGACGTTTTTATGCTACAAAATAGTTATCTTGTAACAGATACTTACTTACCCTGGCTTATTTTACATCCTGGTATAACCCTTTAAATACTGAGAGCCAAGCAAGGGAGCTACCAGTACAATTTTTCACGTATTTGGTATGACGCGGCCAGCAAGCAAACTCCCAGCCTCCCACACTCAAAGTAGACACCACAATCTAGCTATTGAAGCGATGTAGCTTATAATCTATGACAGACGTAGAGATCGACAAGAGGATAACAAATGTAATGATGTGAAAATCACATAATGACAGATCAATTGATTTGTCTACGAGGGCTTTTTATGTTCTAAAGATGTAGATACCGGTATAAGGTACGAGTAACATCAAATAGTTGGGTATAATCATGGGAAACATGACCTACTTGAGACATTTAAAGACGTACTGAGATATTATGCATATCGTATATATCGTTTGGCATATAATCTGGAGCTGAATATAACATTTTGAAGCCTGAAATAATGTTGATTGAGTAACTTCTTGACAGATACCTTTAAGTGTTATCAAAGCATCGCAATTTATTAATGTCATAAATTCTGTTATTATATTGCATTTCAATTCATTTATATAAATACATATATCCCTGTCAACGAGAAATGATACATGAACAGTTTTGTCCTATATTATCTATATTATAAACTTAATCACATACTGACGAAGAAAACATACCCTTGTCTTATGCTAATGATTGTATCTTAACGTTACATTATTAGGGTCAACATCAAGTAATTAAAACATAAAAAATAGAGAGAGAAAATAACAGAGGATTTGGGATAACAGAGAAAATTAAATACGAAACGTCATGACGTATTCACTGATGTTTACAATGCACGTTTTTTCACAGAGAATAGAAACATAAATGCAATATAACGTATGAAAATAACGAATAATTCAAGTATAACAGAGACACCATAATTTGATGACATTTTCAGTGACATTTTCCGTAGGGAATAAACATATACGCAATAATGAAACGTATAAAAACGAAGGATTAAGGGTATAATAGGGACAAATTAGAAAAACATTGTTATGAGGTATTCAGTGACGTATAAAACACCCGTCGCCTTATTCTTAAAATCTCCCGTCTGCCATTTTACGTTTTGTGGGGTAATCGAAGTTTTCACCTTTCATAATTTTTGCATCACACAGTTGGTCGAAATAATACTTCGGAAGTTGACATCTGTTGGTAGTAAATTAAATCTATTACACACTATAATAACACATGAAAGCAAACTAGTTTTGAGAAACTTAGAAAACTGTTCTGGAGATAGAGCAAAAACATTTTTTTAGGAAACAAGTTACTCTAAAAAATACTATCCGGAGATAGGATAAAGTAATGCTAACATTGACAAACAAAGACTCTGGAGTTAGCACACGCGAGTTTTAACACTGTATGTTTTGAACAGCATTAAGAAGCACTGTGGAACTTAAATAATTTTTCTAATTCTTTTTACTATAAAATCCTAATGCAGCCGAGCTGCATGCTTTACAATACTTATGGGGCGACTATGCAAGTAATGATATGCAAGTTTGCCACCAATATTGTTCTAACTGGGTGTTATTTTGTTTAACACCTTGATAGAGTAGTAAAGCTTGGGTTCGAACAAAGACTTCACTGCATTCTGATGTGCGAAAAGGATGAACAGACGGACGAACGACGGACAATTATCGGTCACAAAAGCTCATGTGGTGTTGCTTACGTGAGCTAAAAACATAAAATTTATAAACCACCTTCTAATGATCTTATTACTCTTAACAGAACATTTAACAGAATACAAACTGAAAGTTCAAGTATCCCATATGCTTACTGGATACTATTCTATGATCATTTTTAAAGAATGATACTTCAAAATCAAAATATGTGCTTTTAAATGTTGAACAAAATAAGCAAAACGAGCCTTTGAAACGTTTTCAATAATCATAACATACGAGTATCGCTCTTTGAATTTTAAGCTATTCTAAAAATGACATCATTTCAAGAAAACATCATATTTGACGTCCCTATATGTAGTTAATAAGGAATGTTCGTTCTCTACTGCATAATGAAAAGAAAGTGGCAGTATGTATATTATAATTGCCTGCACATAGTGAGGTCACCTGCAACGCATTCTTGAAATGGCGTCATTTACAGAAGAGTTTAGAAATCGTACAGCAGCGTTTGTATTAAACTACATAGAATTTTTTAAAGCTTTCTGCAAGACTCAAGATCAAGAAACGTTCATAGAAACATTCCACCTCAAATTTCTACCAAATTAAAGACATCCTGAAATGTTCTGACAGAAAAGTCTGAAGTGTTCCGACAGTTTGTTTTTTTGATTCCACACAAAAGTGAATTTGGAAATCAGTAAGTCAAAATGTCATTTCACAAACACGATTATTTGTCAAAGTCTTCGTATATTTTAAAAGTTAAGCAGAAAGAACATTTTATCTAATCAATACAGCATACTTCTTCCATGAAAATAAAATCATCTGTTGGCATGAACCTTAACATGCTCGCAATGTCTCCTCTTTTTATGTCTGCAGACATTTCTGGATTGTATTTATATTGCCTGGACGTTTGTCCGATATTCCTGAAAACCGGGTGTTTCTTAGAATACTGACATGTGCATACAAATGTAGTTACTGCCAAATAAAGTCTTGAAAAACAAGTTAAAATGAAGCCCGATCACCTATTGCAGAGCTTCAACCTAAACAAAAAGAATTTGTTTGAAACAATATTTGGCAGCTGCACTTTCAAAGTAAAAAATCATGTCCTTTAAACTGAATGAAAACCATTAAGCATTTCTCTAGACAAACTTCTTTTAGTTTTCTAATTAAGCTTAAATACCTATAGACATTATCTGTTTTATACTTCAATGACCTGGTGTACCAAACGTTTCTGTTACTTCAGGGTGGCTTTGCTGAACACTTTTACTGCGTTTACATAATGCTATTTCTGTTCTGGGTAATCAGACGACCGAGTTACCTTTGTAATGTTGGGATGTGTTCTAAAACCTTCTCTAATATCACAGCAACAGTTGAACCACGACCTGCAAATTGTTCATTCCACATAATATTGTGTGCCATTTTATCAACGGAACAATGACCGGTCGTCTTAAACACGCTAAAGCTTCTGCCTTTAAAAGAAAGTTGATTCATTCGTATGGACATTGAATTACGTTCTAAATATCAAAACACACACACAAAAAAACAACACTTCAAATCAGATCACTCAATAGTTCTTGAATACAAATTAATACCAAGATTTTCAGCAGAACCGTGTCCTGAAATGAAATTATAGCTTATTTTAATGATATTAAAAGCAAAACATATTTTATATTCTAATTGCACATCTATGGCTAGTGTCAATATGAACTGTAACTTTCATTACAGCACTGTCTAAAATGAATGGTTTGCACACTTTCTCTGCAGCTAGCTTTGATTCTGAGAGGAATAGATAATATAAAAACAGATATAATACATTCAATACATTTCATTCTGCGTTACTAGCATGGCGTAAAGTGCCATTCTTTGGACATTATTCGATCTGAAATTGTACATCCACAATTCATACAACAGATATAAGAAAGAAAATTGGAAATAATAGTCAACATACGCAAGAGATAATTATGATTATCTATCAAAGACTATGAAACAAAACTTATATAAACAAAACTTATATGTTCTTTAAGTATCCAGCAGCATTGCTTTTATGCAAAATTTCAACATTTTCTAACTTCTTGCGGTTTCCTTCACTTGACTTGAAAAATAATTCTAACATAACGAAGAGACATGTGGCAGCTGTTCGTCACACTGATTTGCTGAAGCGATTTAATATTCTTAAATTGTTCTATGTGATGGGCATATGATAACATACAGGCCAAAACGTGACGAAAAAGGTGGACATAGAGCAATGTACATAGGCGGGATCTCAGTTTCTATGACGTCGATGTGAAAAAGAAAAGCACGAAGTAAGATTAATTCGGGTATACATTTATCTTATTTTTTTGTTGCTGCAAAATGGAGTTGCGACAGTTTTATGTCCAACCCTCGCAATGCAATTGCAAAACGTATCAAAACCTAACATTTCAATACTACATCCCCAGACAAAGCCAAAGGCACTATAGTGCTATTGATGCCGTGCTGGGAAGTATTATATATAGCGGAATAGGAGGAAATGCTTTCTGATCTACTGCATTACCATGAAGAAAATAGATTTGATCAATGTTGCTATCGTAAAAGCTTAAAGATTTATCACCATTCTAAACAATGCATGTTATTCATAGCATCAAATACATTACAGTTTTGACTGCCTCGGTAGCCTAGTGGTAGAGCGCCCGCTTCCAGCCCTGGCCGTGTCATAGCGAAGACGTGAAAATGGTACAAGTAGCTTCCTCGCTTGGCGCTAAGCATTAAGAGGATTGTGCTAGGGCTGGTTAGCCCAGTGTCAGTATAATGTGACTGGGTGTGGCATCATGTCACGTGTCTATGGCGTAATCTGCCAGTGAGGCAGCACTATAAAGTTGGACATTGTGCTCACTGCTACAAGTAGTCACTGTCGTTTATGACTGAAAAAATGTTGAAAAAGACGTTAAACCTGAACACACATATCGAGGGTTCAACGCAATAAGGGCGTATCTGCATATAATAATTATATGTAGATACGCCCTTGTTGCGTTGAACCGTTGATATTACAGATTTGAAAGTAAGACATATAATCCATTTATAAGGATATGTCAAAAGCATTTGAATAACCTCTGTAAGCCTTCACCAAAGTGTTGAACCTCCCTTATCGGCTACCTGTACTTAAAAGCCACGCACCTTAAGCGGTCAATCAGCTAACCTCTTCAATTGCCACCAGGATAGATTCAAATTTATTTATCAGTAGCAATTCTTTGAATTTCGTGTTTTTTTTTAGTTTTAGCTGGTGTAACGTTTTGTTTTTTATTTCTGTCCCTTCAAGTAAGATCTTATCGCCTCTAAACGTATTTTATATTGAAAGAAGGAGAGTATTGATACTTAAAACATTTAAGCTTATTTCGGGTTTACTTGTATATTTAAAAGTCTACTTGTTCGATGTTTTTTATAAGAAAACTGCAGTAGTATAAAAGACGTATGCAGCGGGCCCGTGTGCCTCAGTAATGCCTTTTCTCATTTTACAATTATATATAATAACGAGCTTTCGACGGCTTTTGTACCATTTTATGACCTTAATGGAATACCATTGCTACTTTATGAACAGAATATCAAACACTGAACCTGGTTCCTTTTCATTTCTTAAAGTCAAAAGTTACCATGGCAACTATGATGTTTTAATACCTTGTATCTTGATTTTTTCGTAATTCCTAAAAATATTTATACAAAAAGCAAGGGCAAATCAGTTTGAATTACATTCATGGGACGCAGCCGCGAAGAGATCAATTATATTAGAGCAAATTTAACTAGTAACATGTTTCTAATGCTGAGCTAACGCCAGGAGCGTATAGATCGATCCTAATATTCCAGAAATTGACAGTAAATATTTCATTCATAATATTTTAACATAACAATCTCAGACGTATACAAAACTCTAAGGCTACTATTTGTTTAATTTTACAACAGAACAGAAACTTTCGTAAATAAAATCAAATAATGTTTTGGCTGTGTTCTTTGATAGTGGCTTTTCCTTTTGAACTTTTGTTCATGATATTTTTACATTGAATAGCATTGAAGAAAAATAATCCCAACTGTACCTGTTGTTAGTTATCATCAGTTTGATTAACATAATCATGAACAAGCTGTTAATTAAGTGTTCATAATCTATATATATACTACATCAAATTTGATTTGGTATCTTGAGAAAACTGTGAAATCAGTTAACATTTCCTTGCACTGGCCAAAAGGGCATGACACTTCGTTATTTGAACAAAGCGGCTATTCAGAGGGGAAATGAATTCGTTGGTATCAAATTTTTAACATTAAATGAAAGAATTTAAGATACCAAGAGGACCCATGGAGAATAACGTTTCGACTTATCTCTTTCTAATACTGAACTGCAGGGTAGCTAGAAATAGATTTATGTAAACGAAAAAAAGAAAGCTTAATTTATTTCTTCATTACAAATAGATGAATATTATTTGCTGACTGATCATAAATGCCATACAAGTGGATAATGCACAATGTTCTTGACACGCCAGAAAATAATGGAACTGTCTGTCACCAGTAACGAGGCAAATGCAAATATATTTATAGTTCTCTATTACCTTTTTGAAAATCAGTTATTAAAAGGTCTACCAGCTTCAAAGGCTTAACGGTGTAATACAGGATAATGTTCAAAGAAAAGATTTTCACAAACAGCTCTGTTCTAAAAAGTCTGCCCAATGTGGGAGACGGCGTATAACAATATTCGAATGCAGTTAATATTTTGCAGGAATTTTAGAGATGAAGTATAAAAAATAGAGATGAAGTATAAAACGCATTCTATCAACATAGTACTGCACTTAATATTCTGCAGGAAGTAATAAAAGGAGTATTAATTGCATGTTTTATCATCACAAAATTGAACTTAATATTCTGTCCAAAGAAATAGACGAAATGTAAAACGCGTTTTTATCAACTTAATATTCTGTACGAAGTAAGAGACTGGTATATAAAACGCATTTAATTATCGTAGAACAGTACTTAATACTCTTAATATTCTGTCCGAAGTAAGAGAGAGAATATAAATGCGTTCTGTTGCGTATGTTGTCTTGTTTGTTTTAAACGTTTTTTTTCTTCCTTCTCCTTGCTCCCCTGTCGCCCCTCCTTTCCCCTTGCATTTGCGCTCCTCCGTTTTTTGGCGTCGCCTCCCCCTTTACTATTAGTTGGTTTTCGTGCCCCCACCCCCTTTATCTTGGCTACCGGGGTCCTGGGGCGATGCACAATTACTTTGAGTGTCTAAAGCGGTACCATGCAGTGTTCTTAAATCCTACTTGTCTGTTTTTCTATGTTAGTTAGTTGGGTGTGTGTTTATCTTTGATATATGAGTTTCTGTGCTATTTTGGTTTACGTTGTAGTGTAACTGTGAATTAAGGAATGTGGCATTTCCTTTGTATATTCACCTTGTTTACTTTCCCTTCCAATCCTTCCCCACCCTTCATCCTACATACTCCCTTATCATTTATTGGCATAATTTTTTGTACTTGTTAGATTTTGAAGTAACCCGTCTGCAATATTTTTTTCCGTTACAGCTTCTTTTTGTTGTTGGCCTACTTTACAAATACGTTGCTCTGAGGCTGTGTTTTTAGTACTCCGTGCTTCCGAGAAATCTACCCTTACAAATTATTTTTTATCAACACATGTCTTTACTTGATATTCTATCCGAAGTAGGAGATGGAGCATTAAAAACATTTTTTTTTTATCAACAAAAGAAATTTAGTTAATGTTCTATCCAAGGTATGAGACGGAATATGAAACGCAATTTTATCAAAAGTTAAAGTAAAACTGTCAGATCTTAAATGCAGTTACAATTTCACCCTTCCAAACTGTCAAAAAATGAGAAGTAACAGCAAAAGTTGTTAAGGATAGCCAATGTCCATCTTTCACTATAATATTTGATCTTTAGATATCTAAGTTCAAATATAGGAACTTTACTAAATGTATGAATTAATTGTGCATGTAGACCTACATTCATAAAAATGTCATACTGTAACAGTTGATTGTTAAGAACGTCAAGTTTTGTACTAGTCTAGTAGTTCACATCTATACTTCGTGTTCAGTGTATTTTATGTAATTATAAACCTAAAACACAGTACAGTTAATACACGTGTTATGTTTACATAAATTATATGTAGAAAGTGTTCACATTTTCAAATATTAAACTTTTGGTCTAAATTTAGGTTTTATAGCCACATATTTGTGCATAGTAGAAACTCATTAACATAATTTTGTTGAAAAACAATAACTTCTGAAATTATAATAATGTGACGGGTCACCCTGATAAGAGTGATCTCATCTTCTGTTTGTTAATTATCACCAATTTTCAACCACTGATGTTGGAATATTACATAATGGGAATAAAATCAAATCATTGAGTTTCATCTATGCTCTTAGAATTGTCTTTCATTCCAAAACAGTTATTTGCCGTTTTGTTACCGACGTAATTGCAACGAGCCGCAATATTACATTTTGGTTTGTTTTCTTGGCATGTCTAAGCAATATTTATCATATGAGCAAGAAATTGTTTACATCAGAATATTTCAGTAATTGCATATTGCTAGACAATCGATTGATCAAATATATAAATCTCATCTTTTGTGCTAAGAAATTGTATTCCTCTTATATCCAAATTATTTTATCACTGGACCGTATATAACGGGGAATGACAGCAGCCATTAGCAAGACGCAAAATCATCAGCCATTTTAAAAGAAAACAAGAATACAATTATTAATGACTGATAATATCATCATTTTGTTGGCAGATGGGTTAGCGTCACGACCACATACGTCTGTCACACCACAACTAAAATATCAGTATAAATGAAAACTACAACACAGTTTAGTAGGAAAAGGCCGCTACTTTATTTAAAGATTTCTCATGGCAAGTGACAAGGTTTGATAATGTTTAAAATGCACATACTATACAAACAGCTAAAGATGTATATTGAAAATAACCTAATTTCATTTGCCCCAGCGACACTGCAAAGGTACAAACAAAATACATTAAATAAATAAGATAAAATTTGAATCAATCGAAAGAACAATCATCCCAAGCAAGGGCTGCAAAAGGGGGTAAACTGTTAGCAATAAACATTATCAAAGAACCGATTTGAATCGTTATTTTTCGTCTTTTATTATTAATCACATTGCCTAGGGCCATACATGAAATGCACTTATGTGTGTTGAAGGGTCGCTAAAATTATTATTTTTACATACGTATATATACATTACGAATAAATGAAACTGCTGAATAAAATAATAATTGCCCCAATGTTAAAACCAAGCGTTATTTTTATCATATTAAAGTAGAAATTTGTGTAAGGTTTAGCAGTTTATCCGAAAACCGTAGAAATTTTTAGTGAACGATCAACATCTTTATAAACAACCCATCTGTCAAACACATTTTTTTTACCGTTCTGTCCCGTAAAATTGGATACTTAAATATTCTAAAAGATTTGTCCCCCTACAAAAATAATGCCATTTATACATAAATAAAATCAAACAATAGTCAAAAACGACGTTTAACCTAGATATGTAAATATTAAGCATTCGCACATTGTTGCAAATGCAACAAAGGAAGCCATGTAACTTTTTTTTTTTAATTACAGTGCTGAGGTTTCAAAGGCGCTGAACTGACAAAAGTATGACCTCTTCATGCAGGCTTTTTCGAAACCCAATACATAAATATATATATGAGTATATGAGTAAATTGACGATGGATTTACAGAATGAAAAATGTTTTATATGCTACATTAAATTTTCGTGTAAAACAATCATTAATTTCTATGATTCGATGATATTTAAAGTTCTTCTCCAAAACATGGACCTAACACATTTCAACAAAATGGTCGAATTCCACCAGTGTATAAATGTAAACGTCTGTCTTAAAGTGACACTCCTCAAGACTTTTTTTAACACAAGAATGTACTTTCATTATCTGATAATGTAGCCGCATCTGTGGAACATTTGTTAAGCATGTTAAACATACTGAGAAATAAACATATAAACATAAACGACAGCAGAGCAATTTAAAAGTGATGTAAGAAAAAAGGGTATAATTTCATTTCTTTAAGAGCAATTTAAAAGTGATGTAAGAAAAAAAGGTATAATTTCATTTCTTTAATATTCTATAAGCATTTCAAAGTAGATATTAAACATACGCTTATGTTTCTCATAAATATACTATACAATTTTGCAAAATTAAAGCATTTTGGTGTCCTCGCGGAGGCAAGCCCCTTAATATAGTTAGTAAATGGTGATGATAATGTTTCATTAATCAACTAAATAAATAAAATGTATGTATCGGGAGCGATCCGTCCTAGACAGTTATTATGATTTGTTTATATATAAACATGTATGTAAGATACTTGCCATTTCTAAAATACTACAGTAGATGGCTACAGATACAAATCATCCTGTTAATTGAATGCTCGTCTAGATTTTTGTCGGATGTCCATCACAACAGGTATACAACCCATATCGGCAATCACTGGAAACATGGCGACAGTAAGAAATTTGTGAACCGTTGTGCCAATCAATGGAATCTGCGATGACAATAATTTGGCCAATGCCGCTGAAAAAATATGAATGAAACAGCAGCACAACGGATGTAAGATTATGGTATTAGTCTAATATGTGATACTCCTCGGTAAACAAAACTCACGAAGAGAAAAAGACCTGTAATATGGCTAGAAAATGCAATTTGGCTGTCAGACAGCATCCGTATTATGAAAGTGTAGCCACCCATATCATTTCTGATACCTTATAACAACGACTATTTCTTTTTATAAATTTAACTTTTAATGTTGACCTGGGGGTATTTTCCCTAAATAAGCATGAAAATTAATGAAAGAGCTGAACATTAAAGACTATTTATGACAATGCACTTGAACGCTAACTGGACAGGTCAAGACAACATATTATGCCCAATCATGCAAAAAATACCAACCAAACAGGAATCAAAACTGCCATGCCCCTATATGCGGAACTCAAATTAGCTATAGACAAAATTTACTTGTACGAATTTTGCTATTTTAACTGAAACCTACTTGTTCAAAGGACAAAAGGATACAGTACGCTTGTACTGCGCATACAGTTATTCCCAAACACAGACCTGTACTGACCAAACAGACGGGTACGCTTCAAGCGGGCCCTCTTTGGTGGGACCCTGGTTGTTAGAGGTTTAGCAAAGACATTTTTTTTTATTTTATTTTACTTTCTTTTTTGCAACTCTCGACGCTTGGGGACGGCCGATGAGAAGCACATTTTACCTTGAAGTATATAAGCGCAGGTCAGTTAAGGGAGGCCGACAGGGACGACACTTCAGCCGACATTTTTTTATAGTCAAGGCTGCCTCTAACAGTTAAGGGGTTTTACTTTTTTTACCCCTTAAACCAATATAAAGCATGTACTTATGCCCCCACAACAGAAGTACATAGCTGCACAGATTATGAAGACGTGACTGCAGGCATATTATCTGCCAAACCAGGGATATAAACTAGCTATTTTCATATAGGGGCCCAGACTGTCCAAACTAAATGTTAAACATTGGGTATATGGGCATTTTATCCAACAATTTAGGGGCCCAGCCTAATATCTAGAGGCCAAGGGCTATTGGGCCCCTGCTTATTTATATCCCTGCTTACGTAAGCTAACACGCTTATAATCAGCCTATATATTTATCAATACATTGTTTTAAGCTGCCGCAACAACTGGTTGGCAGTTTATATAATTCCTTTTAGGTAACAGCATATATTGACAAATAATTCCGCAACCAAGCATTCATGCTTACATTTCAGTCATTTCACCAAAAGGTACAATGAAAGGTACAATAGCTCGATGCTTTAGCCCACAGCGGCGCTGTGAAACTTAAAGGACGCAAAACAACACAGCGCCCCATTAATAATTTGCCCATATTTTCCCCCTTTTTTATTGGTTCAAAATGAGCACAAATAACATTACCTTAATAACTAAAATTAGAAATCTTATCTTACGTAGGGCCTAACCAGCCAGTGCTCAATATGGGCCTTGAACTTGTGACCCCTCACACTTCGATAGCTTTTTTATTTATATTATTAATTTATTATATTTTCAGTTTGACGTGCTATAAACTAAGCTCGCCTGGTGCTTGTACTTGTAAAATAAAAATAAATCAAAAACGGATTGAAAATAATATTATTTGAATGTTTACACTTTCACAATAATGCTTAATGCATTAACAATATAAACAATATTACTTGTGGTTCAAATTAAACATGCAAACAGCATTTTCAACAGCCCTGGCAGACCAGACATTATGTGCGCGCTCAAGCTTATAGTACTTATGGTACACTATCTCTGTCCATATATAGAGCTGCATATGACGCTATTGGACAATTTTTAGCACTTGACCTACAGTTCCCTCTTTAAGCTACGCCATTGACCTACTGTCTACAATATGACCGCATTTTCGATCATTCTTAAAATATTACTTAGATTCTTTCTTTCGCTTAATTGAATTATATGAACCAAATCAAAGAATACGACTCACCTGCTACACCATTCATTTGTGTCTAAGAGCTTCCATCAATGAAGATGCACTTTGACCGTAACCATTCCAAAAGCCACGATAGCTGTTTTGTCCACACACTTATTCTGAAGATCTTTATAGGCCTGCCAATCATATTTCTTCAGGTTGTGGATAACTTCTCACGACGGATAAGCAAGATAAATTCAGTGAAAGTCTATGGTGTTCCATTGCTGACGTAGATTGAAATTGCAATGCAAACGTAGCAAATCCAAAAACGAAATTCACGCATTTTTTCATTACAAAGTGCGTCCAAAATACGAAGGGAAACAACTAGCACACGACTGAATACTAACTGTTCTCGTCGCGACCTCCTTACTGGAACATGGGTCCATGAAAAATAAACAGGTTTATTATGCAAACAGGACAACATAAAAACGCAGTAAGAAGATATTGTATCTAAAAGACAATGTGAAAGACATATAAAGAATATAACTGCAGCTTGATTGCAATCACAATAAGTAAATATATGTATCTGAAATAGTTATAAATGACAAATCAATAGCTTAATTTTATTGCAAACATAATATTAAGTAGATATCTATGTCTAAAATACCATACGAATGAGAAATTAACCGCAAAACCGCTGTCTGATTACGAACATAAGTATATGATTGTGTGTCTAAAATACCATATAAATGGTAAATCAACAGCTTAATTGCTCCTTGTTTGCAACATGATAAGTCATAATAAGTATATGTGTATGAATGGTAAATCAACAGCTTAATTGCTCCTTGTTTGCAACATAATAAGTATATGTGTATGAATGGTAAATCAACAGCTTAATTGCTCCTTGATTGCAACATAATAAGTATATGTGTATGAATGGTAAATCAACAGCTTAATTGCTCCTTGATTGCAACATAATAAGTATATGTGTATGAATGGTAAATCAACAGCTTAATTGCTCCTTGTTTGCAACATAATAAGTATATGTGTATGAATGGTAAATCAACAGCTTAATTGCTCCTTGTTTGCAACAAAATAAGTATATGTGTATGAATGGTAAATCAACAGCTTAATTGCTCCTTGTTTGCAACAAAATAAGTATATGTGTATGAATGGTAAATCAACAGCTTAATTGCTCCTTGATTGCAACATAATAAGTATATGTGTATGAATGTGTATGAATGGTAAATCAACAGCTTAATTGCTCCTTGTTTGCAACATAATAAGTATATGTGTATGAATGGTAAATCAACAGCTTAGTTGCTCCTTGTTTGCAACAAAATAAGTATATGTGTATGAATGGTAAATCAACAGCTTAATTGCTCCTTGTTTGCAACAAAATAAGTATATGTGTGTTAATGGTAAATCAACAGCTTAATTGCTCCTTGATTGCAACATAATATGTGTATGAATGGTAAATCAACAGCTTAATTGCTCCTTGTTTGCAACAAAATAAGTATATGTGTATGAATGGTAAATCAACAGCTTAATTGCTCCTTGATTGCAACATAATAAGTACATGTATATGTGTATGAATGGTAAATCAACAGCTTAATTGCTCCTTGTTTGCAACATAATAAGTATATGTGTGTGAATGGTAAATCAACAGCTTAATTGCTCCTTGTTTGCAACATAATAAGTATATGTGCATGAATGGTAAATCAACAACTTAATTGCTCATATTATTAAGTAAATGCGTATGTCTAAAATACTATGTGAATAGGACATCAACGGCTTAATTGCCGCTTTATTGCAAACATAGTATTAAGTAAACGCCTATGTCTATAATACTATGTGAATAGGACATCAACAGCTTAATTGCCGCTTGATTGCAAACATAGTATTAAGTAAATGCGTATGTCTAAAATACTATGTGAATAGGACATCAACAGCTTAATTGGCGCTTGATTGCAAACATAGTATTAAGTAAACACGTATGTCTATAATACTATGTGAATAGGACATCAACAGCTTAATTTGCGCTTGATTGCAAACACAGTATTAAGTAAACGCGTATGTCTATAATACTAAGTGAATAGGACATCAACAGCTTAATTGCCGCTTGATTGCAAACACAGTATTAAGTAAACGCCTATGTCTATAATACTATGTGAATAGGACATCAACAGCTTAATTGCCGCTTGATTGCAAACATAATATTAAGTAAACGCCTATGTCTATAATACTATGTGAATAGGACATCAACAGCTTATTTGCCGCTTGTTTGCAAACATGATATTAAGTAAACGCGTATGTCTAAAATCCTATGTGAATAGGACATCAACAGCTTAATTGCGGCTTGATTGCAAACACGATATTAAGTAAACGCGTATGTCTAAAATGCTATGTGAATAGGACATCAACAGCTTAATTGCTCCTTGATTGCAAACATACTATTAAGTAAATGCGTATGTCTAAAATGCTATGTGAATAGGACATCAACAGCTTAATTGCTCCTTGATTGCAAACATAATATTAAGTAAACGCGTATGTCTAAAATGCTATGTGAATAGGACATCAACAGCTTAATTGCCGCTTGATTGCAAACATAATATTAAGTAAACGCGTATGTCTAAAATGCTATGTGAATAGGACATCAACAGCTTAATTGCCGCTTGATTGCAAACTTAATATTAAGTAAACGCGTATGTCTAAAATGCTATGTGAATAGGACATCAACAGCTTAATTGCCGCTTGATTGCAAACATAATATTAAGTAAACGCGTATGTCTAAAATGCTATGTGAATAGGACATCAACAGCTTAATTGCTCCTTGATTGGAAACATAATATTACGTAAATGCGTATGTCTAAAATACTATGTGAATAGGACATCAACAGCTGCTTAATTGCAAGCAATATTATTAACTTGATTAAGTAGATACGTGTGTGAATGGCAGTTCCACAGCTTCACTGTTGCTACAGTAACTGTACTGTTCATTTCTCTAATACAAGCCTAATGCTAAGACTATATTGATCGAACCGGGCTTTTCACTTGAAACATCTGATCTCCGTTAAAACTTATGTAGTGATGGAATGTATTTTATATAACAGGACAAATCTTAAAAGGAAATATTGCCTAATAAATTGCATTACCATAAAGAAAAAAGATATAATCGGATGCCGATGTCATACAAACTCTTTGATATATCATTTTTGTTAATGTTATCAAATCAAGGCGCGTTATTTATAGCATTAATCACATTACCATATTGAAAGTAAAATCCATATATATCTGTTAGCAGAAGCCGAAAGCAAAAGGAGAAGCCAAATTAACACATTAAAATGACAAACACATACCAAAGCAAACCAAAAGGTTTACTGCAATTAAACACGATCGAAATAAGAATGTTATAGCATCAGGCTCTTATATAATAGATACAAATTGCTTTTAATGCTTTCATTAAAGGCCTATAATGCTTCAGATTTTTATTTCAAAAACAGCTGAAATAGATGTTAACGAGCCTTAACATGGTTTGAAAAGCACTACCTTTAATATTGCACATGAACTGTTGTAGTTAGAGCCACAAAGGGAGGTAAAAAAAACAATAGATTCAATAAAAACATTCTAGTATACTTAGCAATATTCGAACCTTTTACAATTATAAGTGAAATAGATTATCAGAAACAGGATTTTTAACAGGAAACTAATGTATTTTATGTTCATAACGGAAAATGTGGCAGCCAAATTTTAAACAAAGGCACTATGATCATTTAACTCTATTGATTACAATATTATGCTAAACAAGCAATATTATTACTTGTACAATACTTTATACAAATGTTATGGTACACTCACAGAAAGAAATAGAGAATATTAGGTTACTGTCTTTCTTAACTTAAGTTTATCCACCGAGTTGGAGAAAGGTTTATCCACCAGAGGTTTGCCGAGGGGGATAAATCTTTCGGAGACGAGGTGGAAAAACTTAAGTTAAGAAAGACAGTAACCTAATATTCTATTTATCCTGCGGTCTGTGTATAACATATATTTACTTTCAAAATGTTTTTTTTTCTATACAAAAATAATCCAGAATTTCACTCACTTGTGAATTCCTACGCCCTTCAAACCCCATGTCTGCTTGATCCAGTTACACATGATTCCTTACAATAAAACATTATTTCATGCCTCATACTTTGCCTTCTGAAGTTCTGTGTATTATAAATCATCGATGCTAACAGGGCATTCGCGTACAAAACAAGCAGAATGGTTTTGACTCGGATAAAATACAGCCAAAAACCACGCTTGAGATGAATTCAAATGCCCGCAGTCTTAAATTTACTTCATTTTCGTACAAGACAATGTGAGACAATGAAATTTCTTCCACCATGAATGGTTTAGATCCAATAATTACAATAAACGACTGCTTAAATACTGGTTATTTGTGTAAATTTCTAACTAAAAATGAGTGAACGCCAAATTATGGGGGCAAGGGACAGTAAATTTGAAAACTCCACAACTCTGCGCTGATACCAGTGCGAAAAAAATCATAAAAAATCCAATTTCGACAAATTCAAGGCAATTCTTTAGCGAATGTCTCGCATAGACATAGCACTTCATTATGTGACATTTTCAGTCTGCCGATTCTGTTGCTTCTGTGATAAAAACGAGTAAAACGCAGGTTTCAGGACACTAAATTTTTACACAAAAATGGCCCAAAATGCACTCCTTGCGCGACCTGTACCGTATTATCTGCAAATGACTGACCTAAAACACATGCATATTTTTAAAGCATGTGGCCAGACGAAAATAATGGTGGGAAGAAAAGTATCACATAACCGTTTACTTTTTCCGCAACTTTGAGCTGAAGCTGGATGGATGGAGGACCGTTTCCAATTCGTCTGACTTCCGTTACCTCAGGTAAAGTTTTAGACCCGGCCGTCTACATGGAGCTAGGAAAATCGATACATGCACATATTTATTTTACACAATAATCACTCGTACGCAGGAATCCTTAGTTCTATAAACATCATAAATAACCAGTTGAATATATATGCCTGTAAAGTACATATGTCTATTTTATTTAAAAAACGTACCCGGGCCAAATGCGAAACTGGCCCCTGCCACTTAAACAAAGTCAAGGACGATTCACTCAGACTTTAAAAACCGTCACCGTACCATTCCGTATGGAGGTACTAGGACAGAGTGAACCAATTTTTATTTTTTTTTTACCGTGGCTGTCCTCATAAAATGATGAAATGTTTGAGCTTTGAACTCTTAGCCCAGTTTACATTACCTATAGCACATATACTTGAAAAAGTAGTCCGTCAGTTACATTGACGGTATAAACCTGCATTGACTGAATAATCCTCAAGTGTACACGGCAGGCAGATATCGGCCTGATAAATGCATAGTGGTAGGATAAATGGAGCACCAGGAAGGGCTGTCAAAAAGAAATAAAAGTATGCGAATAAGGTAATAAGACTATTGATATTTGAAAGAACATTATAAACTTCAGTGTTTACTTTCCAGCTACGGGCAAGAAATGTTCAAGATTGATTTCGTTAGTGATAAATATTAGTCAAACATAATTATCTCCTAGACGCCGTGCATATGATTTAGATGATTTATAACAGGAAAAAAAAACAATCAGGCTTTGTCTGGAAGCATCTTAAACGTCTATATCCTTCCCAGTAAAATAAATCATATTGATTACAAATATTTCAGGATACATGAGTCATCTCCGGAAAAGTTAATATAATACAACTAAACTTTATTGTAGACTTATGTGACAAGGTATATATTTTCTCCTGCAAACCATGCGCTTCCCAGTAAACACCTGACGTCGTTCCGACGTTGGTTAGACGTAGGATTTTGGTCGCGACGTCGGCGACCTGAATCCAACGTCATAACCACGACGTCTATAGACGTCTGACTTAGACGTCTAGGAGACGTTGGAATTAGGTTGGATAGAAAGTCTGTTTAAATGTTTTCATTTATGAAATTAACTGGTGTAATTTTGCTAGTATAGTTTGAAGATAGTTATGCCTGAACATGTGCTTATAAATAATAGTTCATTAGCACTTCAAACATTATCATTAATTATGTAACAAAATCGTATGAGATTGTCTTTTTTCGGAAACGGATATCATTTTTACCAACTTAAAACTGTTCAGGAAAAAATTGCATTCTATACACATGTACAAATAATTCTAAATTCACCTAAGGATCTTCTTCTACACATGTTTATTAGTCATGCCTTCGCGAGATAAGGCTGCATCGGTTTACACAAGTCTTCCGGTAATTTGATATTTGTGGGATAAGATAGAGCAAGTTTATAAGGGATGCGCAACGTGAGTAGCAGATTTTTGAAAGTTGTACTTATTTTAATAGTTATTCTTTTTAATGTTACGTATTCTTTCAAAGATTGATACATTATGTTTATTACTTTAAAAATCAATTGCGTTTAACATAAAACTTCATTACATTTTATGAAGTTATAGAGATTTCTTTTAGAATTTAAAATGTAACATGTTTGTTTTGCACGTAGCAATTATGTTCTTTAGTAATAGCTCTAGCATACTTGTATAAGTTTTCAAATTTTATGAAACGATGAAACTGTCAAATTTAATACTGTGAAATCATTTAATTTCGTGGGCACGAAATTTCGTGGTTTTGGTCAGAACGGCAATTTCGGGGGGATATGAATTCGTGGTTCAACTCTTGAACATAAGATGAATGGGGAATTTACTTGTTCGTTGGGATTAAATTTCGTTGATTGACTCAACCACGAAATCCACGAAAATTAGTCCCCCACGAATATTAATGATTTCACAGTACATTTCAGATGGGAATTTAGCATGCAATTTATAAATCGTTTGAATTATACAGTTTTTCAAAATATTCTGTAAATTAAGATATTTGAGTATCATGCTCCCTGCAACAGTGGCTTTGAAACTACGTATGAGAAACATTATTTTATGTTAGGGAGCTATTTGCGTTGTGGATGTTGCTTGAAAAACAAATTAATGAAAACAAATATCTAATTAAGTGACGTCAACTTCAACGTCATTTTACCGAAATCGAGGCTTGTGTAATTTCGGATAAAAATGTGTCTCTGAAACGGACGTTTTTTTCGTTTTTGAATATGGCGGCATTGCTCACCAGCGATGATTTTTGCACTTTTTGTTGGTTTTTCATGTACGAAGTAGTGGTTAAAATATTAAGACTGGTAAAGGATGCCGCCAAGGCGAAAATCATAAATTAAGTCTCAAATTTCATGGAAAATTCACATTTTTTTTTAAAGTGGGGCATGTTTGGAGTAATATATAAACACAACAACACATTATTTTTCAAAGTTTATTACTTATATATGACGCATTGTGTTTACTTGTTACGAACAGCATATGTATCAATGTAGAATAAGTAATGTATAATATGGCTAAATTCGGTGCCATTTACGTACATTAGTGAACCAAGCCCTTTGTTGTTATATCCAAATGTCCACATCTGTGTAGAATAATGTTTGAAAACGGTATAGGGTCTTCCTCAACTATGGAAGCTTAGAAACGCTATACAGCCTTAATAATTTATTTAACTAACATTTTACAAAAACAAACGAAAATAATGCAAGTATGTCAAAGTAACATATCATGTAAGAAAAGAATGCGCATATGTATAACTAAAGTATTTAGACAAGAATAAAGCTACTGTTTCTGTTTGTACGTAGTTTTAATATTGAAGCAGTGGAAATTGTTAAACTCGGCATGCTTTCAAAGATTTCCATGGGAAGTACCACGAAACTACCGACCGTCGTCCACGACACTAAATCAATCATAGAAATAGCTAAGTTAACATCGGCACATGCGCAGACATCTATATCCAGGTTGTAAACAACCGGTACAATTTCTCCTTTGCTGTATAGTAAAACAAGCACATCTGGACATGGATTGTGAATTTCACAACAAAATTACAGCATTGACAGCTCTGTATTCATTGCCCCAGTCAATGTAGCACAGGAAAACACTACCATCAACGATGAACTTTTTTTGCTGCAAATCACGAAGTATTCAGTTCCAATACACATCTGTCTTGGCCGCCAGTCTGGAGTAGTTTTTTAATCCTTCCGCACAGAAATGTAGTCCTAAAACACACAGACAAAACAACTGTTTAAGACATCAGAAATGAAACAAAATGTACAGAGTGGCAATGAATGCATTTGAACTTTAACAAGTCAAAGTAGGGATGGCTTCAAATTGGGAACTTCAAACTTTCAAAGAACTACGTCCTAGGATACAACGCACCGGAAGTAATTCAATACAGGGGTGACACCATAGGAAATCGATACAAAAACAACTAACGTTTATGTAAAAAAAAAATAATTATCACAAATCTCGGAACTACTGTTTGCGATCGTCTTTGTTTACTGCTGACATCGGTGAAATTTTGACGTATGGAAAAAGCGACGAAAATACTATACTTTCAACTTCAAAATCAGTACTCCATGAAAAATCACCAATTACAAAGTCACAGAATGTAATTTTAATATAACAATTTCTTTTTGCAAGTCTGAAATCGTAAATAAAAATATAAATGTTTTAAATTTTACGGAAGGAAACTTAAAACAATTACTTTTGAACAATTTTATAAAATCAAATTGTATTTAAAAGATAAAATGTATGTATATGTACAGAGTATTTGTTTGACAGTCTGGAGATCAACTTCACTAACAATAAAAGGCAACAAGTAATGTCTCTAAAATACGATCAATTCATACCATCATTATAATATCATGGCAAAATTCCATTGAAGAAATCTTAGATGCAACATACACTGCTTTATAATTCTAAACTTTGCTATTTATATAAATTTATATAAAGAAACCTAAATATTTCTGTAAAGAAAACGATCGGATCTGTTGAAATCTGCTACAACCAGTTTAAATTATCAGGTAAATTAACATTGATTTTTAACTCAGCGTAGTCAATCAAAGGTATTATATGATTTGATCAGTGTAATCGCGTGCTGTGATATCCTCCATAAAGCGAGAAAGGAGTAAACAGCTTCCGATTAATTAGATCGCAATCTTATTGCATGTCGGTATCATAAAAGGTCTTGAATTGATTCCCTTTCTAAGCTTTATCATAACAATGCTTTCCATGGCATATTCACCACATTGTGTTAGCGTATTAATAGTCAACATCTTATACATAAAAGGTAGCGAAGTAACCCATAAAAGAACCTACATATTATACAACAAAAATATTGCAACGAAACTATTATATATTAAAGCGAATGTTGTAGATGTATCTCTTTGAAGTTTGTTTTAACGTGACTTGAAACGTCAAAGCAAGAACAATGAATACTGAAGAGCAGTCTAAAACAAACAAGAGAGGTTATTACATAAAGATCTTTGTAATGAATGGATTCCCGATAAATATTCAAAACTATTTATACGAGGTTTGAAGGACAGAGAGTAAAACGTTACGATTATTGACTATCATGCCACTCAATAAGATATAAAAAATATCTTAAAGATTAGCTAATAATCAAGACATGTTTGTCAACCCGACAAACATTTTTTGGGAATATTAGTTAGTCTATAAGCGTGGTTAAGGTCGCTGATTTCAAATAACTTGCACCTCACCTGTGTGAGTTCGAGCCTCACTAGGAGTGTATAATTCTTCATGTGAGTAAGCGAACCAACTAGTTTACGGAAGAATGATGGTGTTAACCTGGTTCCCACCCATAATGAAATAATGCCCGGAGGGGCACATTGCGCCCTCCTCCACCAGTAAAAGCGGGAAAGTCGCCATATGACCTGTAATTGTGTCGAAGTGACGTTAAAGCCAATGAAAAATGTAAATAAACAAGTCAATATCTTCGGGCGGTCGATTTATATAAGAACGTTTATTTGCTGACTCTATTGTGTGAACCGCAAAAAAAATGAAATTACATTTATCACTATTTGTCTTGCTCTTGTTCTATTTTGGCATGCTCGCCTTTTGTCGGATGATCGTTTCATGTTTTCTCTCGAGACAGGATGTTATTCTTTATTAACTTGATTGACATCATTAGCTTTATTGATTGGAAACTCGGTAATTGGTTGTTTATTAGCTATTATACACTAAACCAATAATTCCGGTTATCCTGAGAAACTCTTGACATGTATAAGTCACATACACATTTTCTCCGCTAAAGCCCCTATCTCAATGTCAGAAACAGAGAAGATGGAAATGCCAACATCAGAAAATGCCGTGAAAAAAGGCACATTTGGTTAAACTTTTCTAATGACTTGTGTCATTCTAGCAATGTACTGCAAGCAAGGCTTAAATCTAGCTACAAACAGACAGTTAACGTAAACAATAGCATCACAAGGACTTTGCAGTGAACAACAGATAAATATTGACAATAGTTGTCAGTATTACTTGGTCAAGCATCTCTCTCTCTCTCTCTCTCTCTCTCTCTCTCTCTCTGTCTCTCTTTGTCTGTCTCTCTCTCTCTCTCTCTACCAAAGAAAGTAATGCCATCATTAGGATTATATAGTTTAAAGTTTGTAATGTCACTACTATAATCCATCGCATTCAATGTCTTCAGATGGATTAAAAGAAATAGATTTATAGATATGACTTGTGCTTTACGTACTTCAGTACCACAGATCCCCTCTCTAAATTCCAGCCCCATTGTTTTCTCGTTTATGGCAAAGTCATTATTTTATCTGGGGACTATACGCCGCTTTTTGTGGAATTTTGCACTCTGTGAGCACCGCCGTATGAACACATCTGCGGATGTCTCTTACGTTTTATTCTGGTACTTATAAGATGTGTATATGTTGAGTTTTGCTCAATCCGGGGCTAGAGGGCGTGGATGGTAGCATAAAAGGCTGAATCAAACCAAACCTGCAACATTTTCGTTTATGTCGTGTTGGTGTAGTTAACGTGTTCGTCAGTGACTTTCTCTTGAATAATATCATTATTTTATCACTTGGGCTGCGCCCTCGTGGTATAATTTAATGGCATCTGAACTCCAAATAAAGATTTTATTTAACAAGAAATCACTCTTTGAGAAAATTATTTTTATACAATACCAAAGGTCCAATAAAACAGACACATTCAAATTGCCTCTCCGTTCCAAACCCTTCAGCTGTATATGGATGTGCAGATAGACAACAAAGATAAAACGAAGAGAAATTACATTGAAATTGGGACTGACAGCAGCAAAAGCACAGATTTTGGAATTTCAGCCAGCAGGATATTTATAATCGCAAGAATCTAAAATATTTTGCAGCTAACTATGTGGTCGTTTCCTTCTAAGAAAATAATGTGCACAAATAATAATGTTATACTGCCGTGGATTCTTTATGAATATCGAAAGTATGCGAGCGTACAAAAACAATTCTTGTTGAACAGAATAAAAAGATTTTAGCGGGAAAATATTGCTAAAGTGGCATTTTTTGCACGGACATAACAGGTTGGCAACATAATACTCATCCGCTCTATTCTGTTAACAAAACAACAGATTGATAGAGGAGACGTCAGCGTACTACGTTCTTCGCTTATGACATTTAAGGATTAGCAGTGTATCACCAAATCACAGGAACTGTATGGGAAAGGAATAACATTTCACCAACAATCTACTTGTCTAATACATGTTTTACCTTGCTCTCCTGTACCTTTGGATACTTAAAATATTCTCAAAAGTTGTCCCCTTTTATAAAAGAATGCCATATGTAAAGAAAAAAAAGTAAACAATTGTTCAAATCGATATTTAACCTAGTTATGTGGAGTTTAAGCACTGGCACATTACTGCATTTGCATCAAAACAAAGGCATGTAACAGTTCTTTAAGAATGGTGAGTGTTTAAAGGCGTTGAACTCTCCTGAGGTATGGCCCCTTCATGCAGTCCCCTTCCAGAATTCAATAAATATATGAGCAAATTGATGATGATTTTGTAGAGCTATATATATGTTTTATACGCTGTTTAATTTTCATGTAAATCAACCCTTTCTTTCTATAATTTAGTGATGTTAGAACCATTACCTAACTCTTAAGTCTTGGCTGATAAATTTCTATTGAATATAACAAACTATGTCATACATTTTATCTCTATATTTTGTGGTAAATGAAAAACTAATAACAACGCGATTTCATTAGTATGTCTCTTAACTTAAATAATCTGAAACTTGGAAACGGACAACATAATAACAACGTTTGAGTTACAATTAACGTTTCTCTAAAATAAATACTGTACTGTTTTTATGTTAAGAGCATATTGATCGAATCTTGTGTTTCCAGACTTTATAGCTAGAGTTCAGTCGATTTTAATGTCAAATTGTGTTTTGTAAGGTATTCATTTTAACTGGAATATGAGGTTGAAATGGCTGCTCTTTAGAGTACTAAACAGGACAGCTGTATTGTATTGTATAAACAGCCCTCCTATAATGAATACCTATAGCATGAAAATGTATATGTACATCATAAAAATATACACCAAAATACGGCGTAATATATGTAAATCATTGAAATATAGTGCAAAAAAAACGACGTAAAATATATACATCATGAAAATATATACAAAAAGACGACGTAAAACAGAACCAACAAATATAGAAGAAAGAGAACAGAGTTTGGCAAATCATTTGAACAGTATGTTAATAACAGGCAGTAAAACAGTTTGATTTATTTTTCAGGAAAAGACACACACATATAATAATAATAATTCGAAGGCGGGGCTAAATATCTTTATCCATATAGAAGGAAATAGTTAACGATGAAATAACACATGTCTTTATGTCAAATATATAGTGTAATATTATGTAGCCTTTCAAGTAGATATTTAGAAACGAGACAGGTCGAGTTCACATCACATTCGTCACGCTGTGCAAAGTTAAGAATAAAATACTTCAAAGACTTAACATGCATTCTACAGGAGCCAAACCAAAGCATTATAAAGCATTGTCACGCCCGTGCCCTCGCTAGTACATGTACAACACTATCATAAATAACTAATATACTTAAAATTTGCTACAATCGATTCTGTATATTTCATGTAATCATTTCGATATATAACTAAATTAGTCTGCTTGAAGCTTCTCTGGATTAACTGCATCTACATTGCATTATCTGAAAAGAATCAATGTTGATATCATAAAAGTGCTTGAATCTTTCTCCACTGGAAAGATGAATCAGAGCTGTTTTATTAATGACATCAATCGTATCAGCACTGAACATTAATCTGTTAAATAAAGCTGATTGAAGTTCTGCACAAGGAGTGTTTCTTAGCGCTCACACTAGTTTGAAAACTTACACATAGCTCACGTCTTTGTATTTGTTATCTAACAATTTCAAACGTGGAACTAGGTTAGTCGGTTATTGCCTGCCAAATATTTGAACTTATCATATATTTGAACTGATCATATCAGAACCACGTTCACAAACAGACTTTATAAATTTCTACATTGATCAAAACAGTTATTTTGCATTTCAGGGCATATTAATGTCATGTTGCATATTCATCCAGAACGCGATGTTAGCTGAATGTTCCACGACTTGAACTATTATAAATACATCGGATTTCCCTGTGCTAGGGGACATGAAGAGTGGTGCACAATTCATTACAACTCATGAACCGAGTCTGTTTTTACTTTGCTTGGTTGCGTTCTTTAATTCTACAGGATCTTCTGACTGACTTTATTAACCGCCACAACAACAGTTTAAATACAGTACGACTGCCGTTAAAAAACTGTCTACACCTAGAATTAGAATCAGTGTTGTCAATTTTTCTAGTCTTGTGGGAAAATCGAGTCCAGTCATTCCTACAGTATACAAGACATTATAGAGACATGAAAGATTTTGCACATTTGTCAACTCTCACATACAGACTCAGGCGAACCGAGTCTGCTTTGTTTTTGCTTGGTTGCGTTCAACGCCTCCAAAGGATCTCTTTATCAAGACAAAGTTTATTTACACCGATGACTTGGATACATTGAACAAATATCAATATTATAAATTCTTCCATCACAGTAAATAGAGATATCGGACACATTCTATGAAATGAACATTTAAAAAAGAATAAACATTGTTTGAATGCTCTAGGCGGGATCAAAGAACAATCAGCTTTAAGATTACGTCTGGAAAATATCCGACAGATAGTTATAAAACCAGCTTAAAAAGGAAACGTTTCATTAAGGATGAAATGAACAGATTAAAGAACACAGTGTGGCATCGCCTTGGTACTGTTAGTGTCAAACAACACTGGGTAGTTAAAACAGACTAATCGTGTGGTTAAGAAAATTGCGCACCACCACTTACTTAAGCTGACCAACTGTGCCTTCTTCTAAAAACTTTTTTATCATTATTATCATAATTTTTGGTAGAAACTATTACTATTTCTTAATTCTCTTTGCTCCGGGTATCACTCTTACTCGTAACAGCCTTCCATCTATCTCGGTCATTTTTGTCCCTCTTGACTTCACTTGATGATTAGCAAGACACTATTAGCTCCATATCAATGGTTCTTTACAAGGTTGACATCATTTGCAATTTCAATACGCACCACCTGAAAAAATATAGAATATAGAGTATATATTCAAACTGTATATAGAATTGTCTTTTCCTCTGGAAATATTTCATACACCGAGTATTTTTCACGCTTGATTCCTATAACAATAAGTATCGATCTGATGTTCGTGCCGGAAGTTGTATGTCAGTCGTATATTGCTTGATAATTTGATAATTCTACCCTTAGGCTAGCCTTTATATGTTAGTCGTGGTTGAAAACACTATTCATATATTAGAATATTTAAATGAACTCACAAGTAGTTTCGTCTTAGTGAATGCTGTTAAAATAAAAGGTAATGTTACTGTTAACACAGGCGTATATATTGATATTAGTGCAATACTTTTACTTTTTAAGTTCAAATTCATGCGGCAATGCTGTTTCAGGAAAGTGCTCAATGTAACGTGTAATTGTTTTACAGCTTTTATTCCACGAGAAATTCAGATTTTCACAACGTGGTCAAATTTATATAGAAACTAGAGGGATCTACCTACTTGAGGCTTATCATGCTCAACAGGCACAACGTTATTTATATCAACTGGTTAAGTATTAGCGACACACTTTCTTACCATCACAAATATCTTTATAAATATGAAAATTGTAAAATCAGCCACCCAAGCGTCAACATTAGCGTCAGAATTATGCATAAATGCTGACGTGAAAACCCTATAGCAGATAAATTGTTTTCTTCAATTCCTTTTCAACTCCATTTTCAGTACTTAAAACATAACCAGTCAGTAGTATAACAAGTCCACTCAACAAATATTTAAGATATACTGAGATCAAAGAATACATCGCGGATGAGACAGTATTTGCAGTTGAATAGAATAGGCTACCTTTACTTTCTTATTAATGCAATGTTCAGCTGAGAATATCTGCCCATAAGATCTACCGCGACTTTCTCATAGAACCATCATGAAAGATAATCCATTAAAATTACATACCCTTACTTTTTCCAGCATCCTTAAAACATAATATAAATAGTTTTATTCAAGCCTGAAACAGACCTCAGTGGATTTTGAAAAAGGGGAGGGGATTCTTTAATTGTAAACCAAGTTGTTTTTGGCGACATTAATACATCCTTGTTAATTTTGATATCCTGATTGATCGGGACATGCCAGTAAAAAGCTAATAATTGAAAATCAGTAACCTTGTTTTTTAAAAAAATGTAGATTTTTAGCATGTGTAAGAAGAAATCTTAAATCAAAATTAAAAGCAACTAAGTCTTTGATCAAACTGATTAAAATAAAGTTAACATAAGTGACGAAGCAACTGGTACACATAGACATCGTTTTTATGAAACCCGTAATAAGCAGTCAGCCACGTCAGACAGATGGCTGCTGAAGGCAAGTACTATTTTAATTAGCTGACCGATCAAGAAGGTCTAACTGTATAACATTAATCATGAATTTAATAACTCATTTAAGAAATAACGTTTCATTTCAGGTTAAAGTTCGGTCTGTGGCATACAACTTCGATATAATTATTGATTGTCATAAAGATCGAAAGAATATAATTTTTATAGGATTCTGCACATCTAAAGTAGAATTGCTTGAAAGTATGTGCATAGTGCACTTTTAACAAATACAAGCATAGAATGAATTTACATATTCTTACACAGTTGTCTCGCCCAAACATTTTAGCATTCAAAAAATCAATAATACTCGATTTTCGTTTAATACCTTTAAAAATCTATAGAGTAAGGGATAGAGTGCTTCTACAAGATATAGTTTAGATCCAGAAGGTCAATACAGGAATGCGTCAAACGCTTAAAAAAAGCACTAAACGCTACCAATAAACAAGATGGCGTCAAGGTCACTCACACGTTAAAAGCCGTCAGGGAGATGTTCTATATTCAATATTCATTCTTGCTCCAACACCCGACCCTCTTATCTACCACTTACCCCTCCCTCTCCCCGCCCCTTTTTCTATATTTTGCATATAATTGAAATGTTTTTGTTGTTGGATTTTTAAAGAAACCCGTCTACAATATTTGTCCGTTACAGCTTATTTTTGTTGTGAACCTACCTTGCGATGCATGGCTCCATGGCCGTGGTTGGGGTGCTCTGTGCTTCCGGGAAATCTACCCTTACCTTTTATCTTTTGTTATTACTTGAGTTTTTACAGAATCAGACAATTATGTTTAGGTTGAAGTTATAGACATATAACTGAAAATATGTCAGGCAACAATAAACTGAACTATAAATAATGCTGCAATTGGTTTTAATTCAGAATGAATTTGCTGTAAAATAAGTCCGCCAGTTGTCGCTAATTTTGATACTGTAATTATCAGATAAGTGCTTTCCGGCTGTATACATTTTACGATAGAAATTCTTTAATTTATTTTTTTCGAAGTATTTTTGAAGTTATATTCAATTAAATGCCTTAAAGTTGAAATGCATTTCCGTACTTTGTAACAAGAGCTTAAAACAGACAATTAATTATTCAGAAAATTGAATTGTTTGCAAAACAATTCGGAAATGATCATATAATGTTTATGTAACACAAATGTTTTAAAATCGATATTTTTACAGATAGACGAGGGCATAAGTAATAACGTAAATTTTTGCAGCAATTATTTAACCGTGGTAGTACATTTCTTGTACCGTTACAAGATATTGAAGCTGATTTTCGCATAAACACAGGACATGTCAAATATTACTGCCAATAACATCAGACAAAATCTTTAATATGAGGGAAGTTTGCCTTTGATGAATATAAGGTTGATCTGCTGTTTGATGGAGTTACTTTGATATCTCTGTTAATATCCACCAACAAGGCAAACCCCATACTAAATTAATACATCATCAACTAAAGTAAGACATATATTGTTGGATATATTTTCTGCGTGCTCGGCGGAAAGAAAGAAAAGGATAACTTGTAGTTGATGACAGTGTATATTCATAGTTAATCGTAATACGGTTTCATAAATTACACTTTAAATGTCATTGCTGTTTTGTTATTTACGTCTTCCGTAATTTGTATTCAGTTATTGACGACCTCTTAACAATTTTCAACACAGCGAGAGAAGCTGTAAAATACAAATATAAAGGGTATAAATTGCAATTACGGAAACAAATATCAAGAATAACAATTTATCAGATATTGCGATATTAGATGCCGATTTATTAATGACACAAATCCAATTACGATATTTTACGTGAAACATAAATACACACATCGTTCAAGTTTGGCACAGAACTTTATTACATTGGTCTGTTTTATCGACAAACCCTAAAGCGATAATTAACCTTACTTGTGGTCTAATTTGTTTGCAAGAGCCAAACAGATCCGAGATAAATAACACTACGTATGGTCTGTTTTGTTTACAAAACCGAAATAGATATATATTCTGTCATAACATCTCAGTCCAGACAGATACAGTCAACGACTGAGTAAATATTAGAAACTGTCACACATCTATGTCTCAGTCTTGTTATATTACATGATCCTTTGGGACCCTAGAGCACATTCAGATTTACTGTAACAGAATTCCGCTGAAGTCGATAGTAGGAAACATGAGGGATGTTTCACATTTCATTACCTTTGACGAACAATCTCTGCTATTATTTTGCTTGATTGCAGTCTATGCTCCAAAGTCTTTTATATAATTTATTGAAATGCTATTTCTTTACAGCTTGGTTGCAGTCGATGCTCCAAAGTCTTTTATATAATTTATTGAATGCTATTTCTTTACAGCTTGGTTGCAGTCTATGCTCCAAAGTCTTTTATATAATTTATTGAAATGCTATTTCTTTACAGCTTGGTTGCAGTCGATGCTCCAAAGTCTTTTACATAATTTATTGAATGCTATTTCTTTACAGCTTGGTTGCAGTCTATGCTCCAAAGTCTTTTATATAATTTATTGAAATGCTATTTCTTTACAGCTTGGTTGCAGTCGATGCTCCAAAGTCTTTTATATAATTTATTGAATGCTATTTCTTTACAGCTTGGTTGCAGTCTATGCTCCAAAGTCTCTTTTATATAGTTTATTGAATGTTATATCTTTACAGCTTGCTTGCAATAATGATAGCCAGACAGATGTCTCTAAAACAATAAACGAATAGCAAATTGACAATTTGCGCCAATAACAAGTAACGCTCCTCTTAAAAGCGACCGACGTTTCCAAGACAGTGTGACGTTTCTTTTATAAATGACAACGTTTGCCAGACTGTATAGCCCGATATTGATAATAGACAAGTGATTCACCAGACATACTAGTAGTACGAGTTTTTAAGCTCTTTTGTTCGTACAAGTGTAAAGTTTTGCTTTAAACTATTCAATATTTTTGTTTATGAAAATGAGGTCACTGTTTCAGCTGGACGTTCAGTAATAGAAATTGATGTTTTGGTCAAATATGTTTGCGTTTATCTAACAGTGGTTCAAATCTTATTGGGTTCCTCTCACAGTTTATCTAAAATTAAGAAATGGCGCCATAAGAGGGGATGAGAGGAGACTTCTCATCGTCTTCGTTGTCTATATGTTTTACTTTGTTTATGTTGTGTTGTGTAGATATTAATGTCATTATGATATAAACACATCCATGCAAATGGGAACATGTTTTTTTACCATTTGGGTATTAAACGCTAACGTCTAGTAGTAATAGATAGACAATGGGTTTCATTATCTTTTCAAAATATACAGTATAAATGAATTAACATCGAATAGAAACAGTAAGTATAGACTGGTTTTTAACTTTTAGTATAGTTTTAATTGTTAGACTGAGAGTCTGCACACCACTTGGTAGTTGTTCGTCCTTTGCTGATTTAAAAAGCCTTAAACCCTATAAGTGTTTAATGTTTTGTGCATAATTAATCGTCCTTCGAATTGTCTGCAATTCTGCGAAAACCTAATGTTTTAAAGTTGCGTTTAATTATTGATGCTATTTTTATAGTAATATTTGCTTGCAACGAGATGCGCTTTGATAAATATCTCCTCTGCAGCGGAATTAATATTTATAAAAGGGATAGAAGAGACGCTCAGATCAATTTATATTACCATACAGACAATAAATCTGATCAAATGTTGGCATAATGAAAGCTCTTGGATTTATTCCACTTCTAATTGTAATCTAAGCACCGCGTTTATTAATGCCATCCATCCTACATTACATATTGAGAGAAATAAAAGGATATGCAAATTGGCCTTGACTAACTGCATCATTCTCCACTTTCCAGTTTGGTTGTTATATAATAAAAAAGTGTTCAGTTTTCTTTCCTTTTTATACTTCTCATCTCAAATCTTGACCACACTTTTGCGAAAAGACATACGACAAAATAGTCGGTAAACTGTAATGGGTTAACTACTTTTAAAAAATCTCAACATAATTGTAGCAGACGTCAAAGAAGTAGAAAAGAAGCGAACCGAAAAGTTTTTCAATTCTATATTTCCCCGCATGCAATAAGATAATATTCTGTCTGGAAACTGACAGCTGTTAAAAAGGAAACTGTTGAATCCTGAAATTAACGCTCTTGTTTTGTCACATAATCATTTCTTGAAGAGGGTTTTAAGTCATTTGCAGTATTCCGGCGTAAAGGTAGTTAACACATAATGACAATGTCTGTGAGATTACATTCTCTAGATTGATATATTGGCACGAAAATGTAGCTCCACGAATTTCATACGAAAAACACTTCATTTGCTAATTTCATTATTGGTCCGCTAATTAAAAATAATTCTAATATACTTGTCTCTGCTAAAACACTCTTACGCTAAAATGACGTCACGTTAACGTGCGGTGACGTCAAAGTTTTTGTTGCGACCAAGATAGAGCGCTTCTGTATTTTATCTACTGTTTTAGATTAAGGACATATTAGAATTGAAATAATTTACAGCGAAAGAGTGTTTTAACACTATTTATACACTCGGGTGGTAATACGTCGTACAAATAATTACACTCGGGCTGCGCCCTCGTGCAATTATTACGCCCGACGTATAACCGCCCATCGTGCATAAATAGTGTTAAGGCACTCTTTTGCTTTAAATTATTTCTTAAATAAACAACATTTCGTTCTGATATATATGTGGTCTTGCAAAGGCGTCAATTAAAAATGAGACTGCATTATATAGTGTCATAATACAAGAAATATTCGCTTATGTGATTACATATTTCAGCAATTACAAAGCGTAGAAATCAGAAGTTATATATTTAGACAAGGTAGCATACTGCGATATTTAAGAAATTACTTTACTTGTGCATTTGCGAGTACCTGTAGTTAATAATAAATGGATACATCATTCTTTGATCTTTATAGTTCGCTACAAGAAGCTAGACACGTATATAACATGAAGACTTTAGATTTTGGTTTCACCCATAGTTTTTAATGTATACGGCTAAACTGTGTTAACATGAGATTATTAGATTGTGATACAATATACAAAAGACGTTTATTGAAATAAAGAATGAAATCACGCTTTTGGTAACATATACAGTTAAGCAAACCTACTCAGCACACGCTTATTGCAGTCAAAACGAAACAGACGCTTTACATCCAATCCCCGCAACCCTACCTCGACGCACTGAAGGAGATAGCTCTTTCGCTTAGCTCAGTAGAGAGCTCAGATCTACGAATCGCGGGATCGTGAGTTCAATCCTCGGGCAAGGCTATTTTCTCCAGGAACACTGGTTAGGTTATCTGTCCCGCCTTTACATAACTGAAATACAGTTGAAAAACGGAGTTAAGTTCAAAACAAACAAAAAAATGATAATGGTCTCCGTCCATGTTTGCGTGCGTCCATCCGCGCATCCATTACACTTTTTGTCTGGAGCATAACTATAGAAATGTTAAAAACTTCAAACAATAACAAAAGCCATTAAAAAAAAAAGTGCAGTTTACATAAACCATAATTCTAATTATCTCCCTTTCTATGTTTTACTCGTAACACTGTTATCCAGAGTACTGAAGGGATTTTTGTTTGAATATCACAGTATAACAGAGGGCATTGAAGGAAAGAAAGTGCAGTAAGCAAGAACTATAACTCTTAAACTGTGACAGGAACTCTGTTATAACTTCACGTAATGACAGAGATCATTGAAAGGAGGTATGGTGTTAAGAACCGAAAGTTTACTTTGCTTACTTTATTAATTAATACCCTTTGTAAAATTTATTTGTCAGAGGCATAACTGTTTAAGTGCTGAAGTGTTTGTATTGAAACTGCGTACAAAGATGGACGACTAAGTGGAGTGTACAACAAACATACCACTACAATGCTTACTTTTTTAATTATCTCCCTTTATTTTACTCATAAAGCTTTGTCCAAAAGCTACTTTCAAAAGAAGCCAAAAATACCAACGTACAAGAGCAATAACTCTACTTTTCTAACATCTAAAATTTCTCCGTTTAGTAATGTTTTTTACTTTAAACTTTTGAAAGGAATTCATTTAATTTTACGAGCATGGTAAAGAACAGTTAAGGAACTACGGTGGGTATAAACCATAACTATTGCATACATACAAAAGTAGTTCTTAACAAAACATTTTTCATTATTTCAAAATTAATATTTCCTCTTCTTGACCAACCATTATCACGAAACATGTTTTGCCGGGAGATGTTCTCTTGTTGCAATTAAGAATTAAATCAATCTGACACAACTGCAGCATCTCGTGTTAATTAAGACTAATAAATACCATATCAAATGTAAGCCTACTCAGTAGTCTAAATATAAGTGTCCAAATTTTTCACCATGTCCGTTCTCAACAGAATCGTGTTTTCTTTTATCCCACTGCGTTATTTGCAGCATTCTATCAATACCTGCCTGCTCAAAATAGGATGTAATAATTTTCATAACCAAAACTGAAAATGAAAGAAATAAAGGCAAGATTTAATGGGATGCTAAACATTAAAACGTAATGTCCTCACAGTTTTCTCTTTGAAATAAACAACAGAGTGATTTAGTGTAAGTGCACCAGCCATCCAGAGGATTCTGCAATATTCTGTCTGGGAAGCATCCGATATTTTATTTTTGGCCTTTCAGATTTAAGTAAAGATATAAATTAATTTCCTCGTAGGAGAAAAGTTTCTGCTGGTATTGCTAATCTGCTACGTTGTCCATGTGTTGGTATAGCAAAGAATTATTGTGATTGATGCAGAGTGAAATACAAAGAAGCACAAAGAATATAATTTTCTAGAAGAAGACAAAATTAGTAGAGATTTGAAGACATCGTATTTACGGGCACCATCACAGAATTTTCCTATATGAAGATCAATAATGCCACATGAAAATGTAATTTAAAGGTATACAAGACCTAAATTTCATATTTATAAATATGTGCAATGTGGTTTTATTAAACACTTGTTTTACATGTTTATGTCTATTATGTCATGTTTATTTCGTGCTTTTACTAACCTAACCTACGTATGCCAGGTCAGAACAACAGCTGAATATTGCTCCGGAATTCCCCGGATTCTAATATTAGCTGGAAAATGCCGAAATCGCATTCGGGAAATAAGTAATCGCGCGGAAATAAATGGCTTTTGTCGTTCGAGACCAGTAACTTAACATTTATGGAACATACACCACAAAATGATACATCTTTTTTATGTAAAGTCTGTTCCATTCCAAAGGTTTACCCCAACTTTGGAGTCATATGACAAAACTACGACAATTACCGGCAAAGTAAACATGGTTTGATAAACTAAAAAAAAGTCACCCTCGAGAAATTTAACGATTTTTTTCTGCTTTGCCAAATATCCAAATAAATGACAAATTTATATTTTCAACGGCAGTCTCCCATTGTAATTTCTTGTCGCCATTGGAGTTTGCTCTCTAAATTTGAAGTATTGAGGGAAAATTCTCGTGAATTTTATCGGGAGCGACTCAAAACTCATTTCGTTCACAATTCCCTACAAGTGAATGCATGAGTGAAATGAAATTTTGTGTTTAAAAAACATGTTATTTAGATCTAGAAAAAATGTAAATTGACTCACTTTTAACCTAGCAAAGTTGTAAACACTCCAAAATTCTTCCAAGTCTTCAATAGCTCTATCCAATCCTCAATGAATCAGTTGTAAACAAACAAGCTCTTTTACACATCGATGAAATTCAGGCATCAATCGCACCATGCCCTTGAAACGATGACTTGTTCAATTTAACATCATTTCCAAACGCATGGTTCAAAGATAACCTGTATTTTAGCATCCTTAATGAAGTATTTACGTCCGCCACATATCCAATTTCTTTCACAATGAACACAATATTCACCCTATCGAGTCCCGGTTGTGTATGCTTCTTTTCTTTGAAAGAAACTTATGACGTATGAGATAAATGACGTAGTATTGCTGGCACTATGCAGATTTATATGAGGCGCACAAGGGAAAATTTACATAGGTGTACAATCAGCCGATAGAAGATAGAAATCTTGACGTGTGTCATGCTACACACTGGTTATTCGGGTACCTACTCGTGTGAGCGATACCGCCCTCGTGTGATTAATGTACATGTTGGTGAACAGGAAATTCACACCTATGACAGGTAATTATTCCGTATTTTACTGAAGATTTGAAAAGGTTTAGTATTAAATGTGTAAGATCATACCTTAACTATATCCATGTCAAATATCTATCTCATATGATCTGAATAACTGTGAAAAAAATACGGTTTTTGTCGGGGAAATAAAGATATTTTAAGGCGATGGTGAAAGCGAAATCGGATCGTGAACCCATTCTCTGTTTTTATTAAATTATTATTATTATCTTTATTATGCCAGATTTACATTTGACTTAAATAACTGGTAAAAAGTCCAGAGAGCAGTCATAGAACGTAAAATATTGTTATTCATAACCGCCGATTTCAATTATAAAAAATATCCCCGAACTATCATTTATCAACTTTTATTGTCCATCGGAGCTACGATGTCCAGAAACAGATTTAAACATTTAGGCCTACAAACTATTTTCAAATCATTCATGAATAATTGACGCTAATGCAAGCTGAAACTTGTTTTCTTTCCGTTAAAGTTTTGCTTTAGTCTTACATTACTCCAGTCAGGGTTTTTTTTAACAAAGGTTTGATATTTTCTTTTTCTTTCTAATCATTATTTTTATATATCCTATATTCCTGTTGAATTTGCAGTCTGGAGTATGCTTTTAAATTCCACAAAGGTAAGAGCGCAATCGTCGCAAGTGTTACGTAACTTCAGATTTTTTTTCTGGATTTAACGAGCACAGATTAATTATTGTCTCTGGCACAAAGTCTTGTTAATAAGGTCCACGGAGACAGATTGATAATTCTTTTCTTTTCGGTGGGTGCTCACACGTGTAACATTTGGCACGTGACGAGGCGCGCGATCGAAGAAAATATGATAGAATGATCAAAATGATAAGCAAAAAGTGTAACATAGGCGTAGGAGCAGCGGGACCTGAAGGACACCCGGTGTACAGCATGTATTTTGCCCCCCCCCCCCTCCGTTTCCCGCACTTTTAATTAAAACAAGAGTTTTTTTTCCTAGAATTAACAGAAAAAGCCCATTTGAGAGAGCATTTATATAAGAATTTAGACTAAATTCAGGGGTGTAAAAAAATTTTTCACATCACTCGCCCTGCAGGACTAATAGCCAGTAATATCTACTCGCCCTTAGTGAACAGCCACTCGCCCTAATAATTGACACTTTTAATACTGTCACTTTTATAAAAGGAGTATTATGTACAATAGTATTATTTCCCGAAAAATTATTTATTTTGAAAAGTGTCTAAAAAATTTGGACACAATAACCATCGTCCATCCACCCGTGTTGAAAGAGATGAAAAAAAAACGTTTAAGATTATCGGTAATTATTCAGTTGATAAACTAAGTAATTGACCTTGTTTTCATGATCAATTTACACCCCCTCAAAGAGCTAAAAGAAGTGTGTCAGTATCTTGACATCTGAAGTGGAGATCAGAGCGGTATTTTTGCTCGAGATTGTCATGGCATTACGACATGTTTTTTCACGCCATGTGACACATCACTGTCTGATCGTACCGCATCGGTTCTTAAAAGTAGTCAATCACATTAATTTTGAGGAACATTTTCTGACATTTTTCAGTATTTATATATTCTGTTAGAGATTTATTTAAGGAACGAAAAGACCCATTACATAAAGTTAGATACCTATTGGAAATGTATGATTTATTACTTCTTAAGAAATTTTGTAATTATCTCCCTTTAATACAAAAGTGTTTAAAACGTGGATTATTTCTTTTAATTTCAATATAATTTCTAGTTTTACATTTGCATTTGATATATATTGGAATATTACAACTATCTGAAACAAAAGGCAAGTTTTGAAACAAAGTGTAGCTTTGGAATTGATTTATTTTAAATCTATCTGGGTTGCGCAACCAAGATAGGCAAAGGGAGGTAATAATAATTTTATAAACTTGTATTTCTAATGAATTTGGCAAGATATGTTCTTGTCAATGCAAATCTTTTACAACTCTAATACAGTAGTGCTTATATTCATAACATTCCTTAGGCAATGTATGTTGGTTGGGCAACCAGGATAGGAAAATCATAGTTTAAAAATTCTTCCAGTGAAAATCTGATGTGTATTAAGAACTTGATAAACACAAATAAGTGTAAATTATCAGTTGGTAAAGTTTTTAAAAAATCTGAAAGTTGACCAAAATCTGATTAACCACCTTTAAAATTGCTGAGAAATAGAAATCAATAAAAAGTTTCTTCTTTAATTTGTTATCAAAAGCGAATGTGCTATATCCCGTATAAAAGGTAAATGTCTCAAACGATAGTTACTATAGCGGATATCCTACCTCTGTGACCTATTTGCCCTCAAGGAATTTACATTATTGTTTGACAAAAAAAAACTTTTAAATTGTTGGTAAAAAAATACATGTACAAAGATTCATTTAAAACTTAAAAAAAACCGCAATGACATCACATTGCTTTATTTTAAAATCGCATTTCTATTTACGTTCACGAGGTCACGTAACCTATTCTGCCGCACTAACAGAAATCTGTTTGCCAAAAATCGTTTTACTCTATGTATTGTAATTGCTGCCGCCATTTCATTATTTAAGATTTTTTTATTCTGTTTTTTGTTCTTTCTGGTCAAAAGTCTGAATTTTATGCCCAGAGTATTCATCATTTATTTACTTTTCGAAAGAAATAAGTAACTAAGATCGCGCTGTTTGAATTTTTACAAATGATTATATGAAAATTCGACCGTTTTTATAGAATTTTGCCTACATTTCTGTCGATATCTTATTAAAATCATTACAGAATTCAAATAGTATTATTTCTCAAGAGGTGTTGAAAACTTGAAGCGAAAATGTTAAAAAATGAATGCACTACGCACGGTTTTTGTGTACGTGTCGATGTAAATTAGATATTTAATACGACAGGTCGCACGTGCTTGTGGAATGGAAAATTACCGGAATGACGTTTTGATATCTTTACGATTCGCGGGTAAATTCCAGTCAATCCAGGTAGCGACTGAACCATCTCAAAGTTTGTTGAGGTTTTGGAGTTGTAATTTCTGAATTTTGGTAAAGTAAGGACGTAAAAGACCACTCGCCCGATCGGTCGAGTATACAGCGAGGTCCACTCGTCCTACTCAGACTTTAACTCACCAATGCGAGCGGGCGAGTGGAATTTTACACCCTGTCAGTAAAACGTTAAATTGTTACCTTTGAAAAAGAGGCCATTGTCCGTTCTACATTTTTTATCCACAGTGGTGACTAAAGGAGTTTACATGCACCATAAATATGGAGTCTTAAAGAAAAAATTTGTTTACGTTATTACTTTTCTGTATGTTTTCCGTCACTGGTCCAATATAAAAATTTGGCCTTTCAGTGGAACATTTACATAAACTGATATTTCTTTATAAATTAGATCTGGGTCCTAAATATAACTAAAAAATACAGAAATGTTAACAAAATTATTTAGGAAAACCCAATATTTCTATTTCTAAACGGTCAAGATAGTTTTTGTAACTATGAACGTATTTCAACGCAAATATTTCGAGTAGAAGACATCTAACTATTTTATGTTTAAAACATTTTTTTCCTTGTCCTGTCCGTTCAGATTAACGTGACGTGATTGAAAGGGAACATCCTGACGGACTGCGAAGTTTAGTTTCCACTTTTATTAATTAAATCCATAAAAATACTTCCGGGAGGTAATATCTATCTAGGTCACATCCACAGAAGTCAAGTTATATTATAATTTTCCGGTCTAACAACAGAAAACATAATATAAGAAGAATACCCATGTGTTATTAAAATATCGAGACGCTCGCACGCACATTTGTTTTTAGAATGCCATTGATTTTTGTGTTTGTTTCTTTCTATTTTCTTATTTATTTATTTATTTATTCATGTTGAGGTGGCCTGACATGAATTCCCCAAGAATTAGCATAATACGATAACAAACACAGTATTTTCAAATATTAACTCGGGCGTTTTAATCATTAAAAGTTTTAGTTTGTTGCGCTACGGACGCCGCCATATTGGAAAGTCGACGTAACGTCATATAACATTACGGCCTATGGGGAAAAAAGAAAAATCCAAGATTATATCTTTAAAATACACTTTATTGAAAAAATGAAAAAAGGTCTAGAGATATTGATGTATGGTATATAAATATGTTTTTTGGACGATTTTATCGATACTGATAATTCAGAAACGAGGTAAACGTAATAGGTGGAACAGATTTTAGTAAAAATTGATATGAATTACCGGTGACTACATCAGTAACTATAAAAAAATGAAATTTCGGACATAATTTCTGTAAAAAAGATGTGGAAGATGCAAGGTTTGGGTGTTCTGGTTCATTTTCTTCCCGGCTGTCCGTAAAATGGAGAAGGCATTTCTGTATACTTGTCTTGTTTTTCGTTCTTATTCCGTACAACTAAAATGACAGAAGCTTTCGAATCTCATGGAAGTTTTTTAACCTTGCTTTCTGTACGTGCAATTACAAATGCATTGACGAGCCCAGAACCAGCTGTTGCAATATATAAACCCAAAGAGACTCTTTCTAAATCAAAGTTGTTTCCTTTTTGCGTAACTGGTCAATGGTACACCTGTATATCACAGATCTTTCAGCAATAAATGGACCGCTGACTGGCTGTTACGAAAAGCTAACCTTGTACAAAATGTATACGATATCTAAAATAGCAACACAATCACAACTTTATATGTACAAAGTACAAATTCAAAAGACGTTAAGAAAATTTGTCTATGTAGCTCGTATATTGAATATGAATAACAGCTGCATTTTAACTGTATGCTGTTTAAATGAAAAGTGTGTATACTGGTATGTTAACATTGCCATATGCCAAGATATTGATGAAATGCCCATTAATATACGCTAAACATTAAATGTACGCGGAAGTACTGTTCCAAGAAACAGCTAAATGGAACGTGTGATTGTTTGACAACTTTTTGTCCATGAAAGATGCATATTGCTTCGAAAGTACAAGAGATTAAATGATGTAGAAACTACAGTCTTGCGGATCAATTCATCTGTCTGCGGTAACTATCATGCTGAAAGACGCAGCTTAATATCGCGTGATTGGGTATTACAACAGAAAAACTTTTTTCTGTCAGAGACATTTGGAAGATTTAGAAAAGTACTTCATCTCGCGAGAGGCTTTCGTATAGTCCTTGATTGCAGCAATGTATCAATTAACAAGTAACCGAACAATAACTTTACAAAACGTTGCGAACATAGATAAAAAAATTCCCAAGCAAAATTTAAGCAGTTATTTGATACGTTTAAAAAGGGTTAAGCAGCTTTTACAGATGCTTTTATTCTCTTATACACCAGTCACACATACGGCGCAGATAGCTACGTCTTGCCACGGATAGAAACGTAATAATCCGTATCGAGCCGTACCTGAGCCGTACCTTAAAGTACGGCTCAAGTACGGATCGATACGGATTACTATGTTTCTATCCGTGGCTAGACGTAGCTATCCGCACCGTATGTGTGACTGGGGTATAAATTAGCACATTTATCACCAGCAGATCTTGCTTAGCAATTATGTACATCTTCGTTGACAAAAGCTGCTTTAACTCTACAGGTATACCAGACACAAATTTCATATTTGAAAACGTAAACACTTTCTTCGTATAGTTTATGTAAATATGTCATTAACCTGTTTAGATGTATTAACAGTACCGTGCTTTAGATCTAAATAGTACAAACCTATACAGGAATAATGACACTGTAAAAATGTATACTGCCATTAATAAAACAACGGTTTTTAACAATCAGCTGTTACTGCATGACGTTTAGTTATGTATGTAGGGCTACATACACAATTACTTTATACATTTAGTAAAGTGAAACTGATCTGATGACGATATTCAACATCAAAATCATGAATAGGTTCGATCAAACCAAGTCTACATTTTCGTTCCGTTCATACCGGCTTATATGCGAAACATGAAACATTTCCCATGTAATAAAATTTTGAAACGTACCTGCAGGTGGTAATAGTTAATGCGGGTTGATTTCTGCTAGTTTCATCCTGTCGTTCATATGCTCAATCACAAAGAAAGGTCGGTATGTTTCTGTTATCTTTTATATTGTCCTGCCGCAACGCCAGGACAAACAATGGGGCACGAGAGCATCAAAAACAACAACAACAGTAACAACATTACTTCAATTCACCCAAGTATTCAAAATACAATATGGGGATAACACAATGATAAATGTGTATGCTGTGTGGTGTGTTTAATTAAACAAACGTTGACATCACTGTCTCTGGATATAGCCGTGTTTGTTACAGGGTCGTTTCTAAGGTTTATGAGTAATTAGAGGTATTAAAACATCTATACCCGCCCGCTTAGCTCAGTAGGTAGAGCGTCGGTCTACGGATCGCCGGGTCGCGAGTTCGATCCTAGGGCGGGGCATATGTTCTCCGTGACTATTTGATAAACGACATTGTGTCTGAAATCATTAGTCCTCCACCTCTGATTCATGTGGGGAAGTTGGCAGTTACTTGCGGAGAACAGGTTTGTACTGGTACAGAATCCAGGAACACTGGTTAGGTTAACTGCCCGCCGTTACATGACTGAAATACTATTGAAAAATGGCATAAAACCCAAAACAAACAAAATTAAAACATCCATACAATTAACAGCGATCCATCATTACGTCAGTCTAAAGGTTACGCTTTATATGAACAGTGACATTTTAAAAAGCCGAAACGAGTAGAAAAACGTTCTTTTACAATTTTGCTAATATATAATCTCGCAAACATACCCATTATTTCAAATTCGTGAAATTTTGACCCACGCAAATATGTGCTTTTACAGTATGACAGTGTCGTTCTGTTGCCCAACTACAACGAAAGGAAGATAATTTACAATATTTTATTCTGGAATGCAAAGAATTGCTAAACAGTATGTTTGTATATGCATATATTTCCATGCGACGCGCTGTGCGTTTTTAACTCGTGGTTCTGGTGTACGAATTCGAAAGAACAACAGAGTAACTCCTTGCCACGCCGTTATTAACACGCGGCCATGGCATTAAAAAAACTCACGCTTTCCCTTGGGGCTTCCGTTTTTCAGACTTTTGTAATTGTTTTTTTTTTTTTAACCTGAAATGTCGTATTTGTTACTAAGATGTCTTAGCATTAAGGTAGAACATTTAATTTTGTTATATAACGCGAAAATTGACGTTTATGTTTATGCTAATTTTCGTTTATGTTTATGCTAATCTTTCTATAAACTATGTTAGTTGCTTTTGTTTTATACATAATGCAATATTGGCAGACTGATCATCTTAAGGGCATCACTGCAGATTAATATCACAATATCTAAAAAAAGTTTTGATCATATGGTATCTAGGTAATGTGTTATTACATGCTTTGTAGTAATCTTGAGAAGAAAAGTGTTTCCAACCCGTCAAATGTAACAGACAAAGCTGCAATACGATTATATTTTCCTGATATCATAATGCAATGTTAAAGTGTTTGATACTTTTATCACTTAAGATGCTATTAATACAGGTGCCAGAATTTCAAAATTGATCAAATGATGTAATTTATTGACAAATAGCATTAATTAGCTGGATTTTGATTCACACTGATACAATTTAGGCTGCACCTCCGATTCCAGATTTAACGATGGGTGAAGACCCCATTGGCCAATACAAACATTTTGTTTTAAGACACAGCGACCTTGAATGGATTCTGTTATAGCACTTTCAGTTGTTCCATCAAGGTAATTTCTAGAATCTAAAATTTTTTTTCGGTTAAAAAACCCCCAAACTTTTGCTAAAATGTTTTAAAAAAGATATCTTTCGTCCGTTTATTATAATAAAGCATTTTTGACAAAAAGGAATGAAACACACCGTACAGCATAACATAAAGTCATTACAGGAGGCCGTGATATAAATATTAAAAAGTGTTAAGTATAATTAATAATAAAAACGATTAAAAGAAAAAGATTTTGAGTACGAGCGCTAATCTTTTTTTTTATAAGAAACATGTCTGCAAGCTTATTGCAAAATCAAGGCAACGAACATTATTACTTTTGATCTGTTTTTGCTAATCAAACCAGACTAGATTGCAAAACGATTTACGCGTTTGTTTTAGTAATGACACCTAATCCAAGTTTGATTAAGAGAATCGATTGACATGCGAATCTTTATGTCTAGAGTATTTGCCTGTTTTGTCGACAGAGAACCTGATTACTACTATAATAAGCAGATATTTGTCTGTGAAATATCACAAGATCGGCAAGTGAACAACATGATTACAGCTAAAGTAGGTAATAACTTCTCTCTGATACTAGGTTAACACAAAATGGATATCGATCAAACATTTCATTCCCAGTATTTCTATTAAGAAAAATAAAACATGTCATGAACAGAAAAATCAAATTCATTTGTATACAAAATTGTAACGCTGCAAGTTTGTTAAATAGATACTACTTAACGAAAAAAGTGTCATAAACACCAAGGACTCTTCGTTTTATCGCTTCAGTACAATTGCATAAAGGGGCCGTCTGATGGAATGGCAAAAGTGGTCTCTTTACACAAATGGTCTCTTGTTCAACATAATTTGTTCTTTAACCCTTAACTCCCTGGGGCCGAAATGCGACTATAGGCGTTATATTTTCTACCCCCGTAGCGTCGATATCCGACTATACGCGCGTTATCAGGACTACCAGGACGGCGATTGACGAGCATAGTCGCGGCACCGAGATCATGCTGATTGTGACATGTACTTGTTAATTTGTGATAATCTTGGCAAAAGCAAAATTATTTTGCATACTGGGTATTATTTCTTAGATATTATAATTAGTGCTTATTAGTTCCCTTGTTTAAAAAAAGTGTTTGCAATTATGCGGCCATGTAAAGACGAAATCAACTGTGTTTCGTCCATGCTGTATTTCAAAGGAATAAAACAATGTCGTCCGCCAAAAATCTTTCTTAAAATAAAGAAAATATTCATTATCATGCAGCTTCTGACATATTAGTTCCGTCCGATGATGATTCAGACGGACGATGAAATTCCATTATCAGTTAAATGAATGGTCGGAAAAGGTTAAGTTTTAGAAGGCTGAAATATTCGTACACTTACATCGAATACGATACAAACGGAAAAACATGAACTTACACAACAAAACATATTTTATAAAATACAAAAACAACGTGACTACATAAACATATGATTGTAAATTTAATAATCTTACATGTATACATCAAAATTAACCATGATCGATATTCACACAAAAACGGGTATCAATTTTAAGTATGCTTATGTAAATATTCTTTGTAAATATTGTATTTCTATCTATTGGAATTCAATGTCTTTACATGTGAAAAAGTAAGCGAACCAGAAACGTTCAAATATTTTCAACGCAGTAGGTCCGTTAAAACTGTGACTATTTCGAAGTGAAAATATTTTTCTATTTGGATATAGGTTACGGATGAAATAGGATATAAAAATATTTTTTCAAACTTCGAAGATTTTGTAAGTTTATTTTAATTTATTTTAATCGCCAATGATTCCCTGCACGATTTCAATAGACTGCATGCGCGTGAGATTGTGATAAGTTCAGAAAATGGTCTTCGACGTTAGGTGGTAATTCTCATCTCGCCGCAGTGTTACGTTATCGGCCTCACGGAGTTAATGCAACTGGTCTCTTAATACACTCGCTCTCCCGAGCAAGTTTGACTTTAAACGTAATCGTACTACCCGAAGGTAGTTAATACACCTCTTCTATGAAATAGAAAGCTTCAAATGTTATTATTTTCTCTTTATTTCCGAATTTTTATTTTATTATTTTTACGATAACAAGAAAATATATAAAACGTTTTTGAAGTCATATTACGATTCATCACAAAAGAATAAAATTGATTAAGTGTCTTTTTTTTCATGAAGCTGAGTTTAAATTTTAGTCAAACAAACTAGCCAGTCAATGTACTGGAAACCACGGAGAAGCCATGTGCTTAATGTTTAATAGCCAACTATTTTACTTTCGTCCTCAACATTTATCAAGTTTGGAAACCTTTATTCCATTATAACCATTAGCAAAACGTTCTCTCTTTATCAGATGGTTTGTATACTAATAGAATATTTAAGCAATAGTTACGTTTACAGTTCAAAATAGCGTCTACATTATGTCATTTTATTGTGTATGTATCACTTACGGCAGATTAACAACCAAGGTCAAGTTCTGTCTTTAGAAATCGAATATTCATTTAAAACATTTGAGAAAACCGAAATAGGTATCTCCGCGTGCAATAATATCATGTTTTCTCCTAAAACAATAGAGGATTCTCTACTTTAATTATTGTATAGATTATATCAAAGTTTAACTTGGTGAACAATCCAATGGTTGGTTGGGTCTATATTAATTTAGTAAGGTCAGGCTATGGTCAGATAGGCATTATAAGAGAAGAAGGTTAATGTACAGTTAACAATTGCAGTCAGATAATAAGTAGTTCATATTTTCCCCATCGTTTCTTGTAGATTAATTTGAATTATAATGCCTGTTAATCTATTATAATGTAAGAATGGGAATTGTGTTTGTCCTGATTGATAATTATATATATATATTGTAGGTCATATAAAACCGTTTAAACATCCAATAGGAAATAGGCATTACTTGGATTTTGGAAAAGAACGCCTTTAATACATATATTACAGTACCATCTTAACGAAAATATTGTATGTTTTAATTTTCCCTGGGTTTTTGTTTTATAATATATAGTCTCTCATATATCTTTCAGACAGGTTTTCATGAATATTTCATCAATATGGATGTAACTGTTCTATGTCATGAAAAGTGAGACTTAGATAAAATATTGTATTGTATTGTATATTGTATTGTTTTAGTTCAAAGAATTTATCAAAATGATATAAGCAGTATCAAATTATTATAGCACATTTCAAGCCATGTGGCCTATTATACCAATCACCGTAATTTCTCAGTACAACTGGATTAATACATACATGATCAACAATTAGTGTAATTTCCGTCTTTTCGGTTAAAAATTATCCCCATAATACTTTGCAGACGGTTATCGATTTTCATCTTGTGATGTTTTCAATGCAAAAAGGAACTAAAGTTAAAAATATTGTTATTTAATTAGTATGATCAAAATATTTATATCATAAGTGATTAGCAGTTCAATTTTATGCTCTTTCAAAGCCAGTCTATAAAATTATATTTCTCAGAAACTGAAGAATCAATGCTTAGGAAATGATTACATTACCATAAAATAATGCGATCAAATCCAATGTTGACATCAATAAATTCCTTAGTTTTATCCTTGTTCTTAAGTTTTGATTATCACATAAATTCTATACATATTCTATATATTTATAAAACATATCGATGTTTTGTTTAAACTATAATGGTAAGTATAGAAATAATATTACATAGATAATGAATTCTATGAATTACAAAAATAACAGAGGGACATCGCTGCAAATATGTTTACATGTATACATCACATGAGAGAGAGAGAGAGAGAGAGAGAGAGAGAGAGAGAGATTTGAATAAGTAACAAGTTTTGCTGTCTTTTACTTCAGTGTGTTATGTGTTTTAGTCTTTGAGGGATTTTTTAAATGTCATTCCTTCTCACAAACAGACAAAAGTAATCCGAGTCCACTATGTTTTGCTTGGTTGCGTTCTTTACTCCCAAAGGATCTTTTAATATATATTTCTACATTTTCACAACTTACAGCAGTTTTAAAGTGACGTGTTTTTGATCCTTAACTTCCAGTCTTTTAGGATATTTGAGTCTATTCAATATGTCAATATTTAGGAGAACCTTTTAGTTCGGTTCAGTGTGGAGCTATTAATTACATCTCATAAATAGATTGTTATTCTTTGCTATACTTCTCAAGGATCTCCTTCTATTTCATCATAAAGAAACGTTTTGATACTTAGCTTTATTGCATCCCACTGTGTGTTTTCTAACGTATGAATCAAAGTGCATAGTGTAATATAAGTTACAAAATGAAAATTTGTGTCAGTTGAAGTACAACTGATACGAAGAACAGTCTGACAATACATGTATAGAAACAACTCTAGGTATATTGATCAAGTCTTATATAACAACAAATATAAACTTGTATGAAGATAACTATGATGACTCTCGAGGGAGTTGTCAGCTCTCACATATTATTGATGTTCACAATGGTCGTCAAAGATCAATCATCAAGAAGTATCCTTGCTCTTTCAAAAATGCTTTGCAAATGTAAGCAGTGGAACTCAGCAATACTATTCTTTACATTTCTTAAATAATCATAATGTATGGCTTTGTTGAGTAATTTTCTTTTAAATGAGGAATTTGATGCTGAGAAGAAAGACATCCAAATGCCATTTTTGTTAGTTTTAATTGCGAAGCGAAAGCACCTGAGAACATTTTAATGTAATGTTATCATGTTTTATTTTTATATTATTTTATGTATGATTCATCATAAATTTTAATTGTCTTCTCTTGTGTTTATTTTCAGGAACGCTGGTGTCAAGTAATTTGCTTTTTATCCAACATACATTTAAAATAATTTCTATTCCATTTTTTAACACGGGTAAATGCGGTAACTTTAATGAATGAAACATAAGTACACGATGCGTTTGATGAAATAAGCGGTACGTTGCATATAAAATTTGGAGAAAAAGATGTGGTCTTGTTGTTTTTGTCTAAATATTGTTTTTAAGAAACAATACAGATAAACTCTTGTTCTCTTCTTAATTTGTATCTGTACTGTGCTTTTTTAATTTTGCAAATCAGACATTTCACCAACAAAACAGCACGTTACATCATTGGCAGTTACATCAGACGTTTTACTTTATATACAGTCGGGTATTTTAGAGTTTTCTCTAATTTTTGAAAAAAAAAGGGTAAGTGTGTTGTTGGCAAGCACAAAACGCATTTAATCCCCGCGACATTTCCTCTGTAGTTGCAAGGCTTTCCCCGATTTGTTCGTTTCATTTTGTATGTTATGTATATTGTCATGTATGTTTGTAGTGTTTCTTCCCTCCACCCTTTCCGCCTTTTTATACACACTTTAATGTCTCCATCATTTTTACCTTCCCTTTCTCCTTACCACATCCCTATTTTTATTTTATTTCACAAAGTTGAAATGTACATGTTGATGGAAATTTGAAGCAACCTGTGTACCATAACATTCCACTACAGTTTAACATAATAACTGTGATTAAAACAGATTTGCACTACCATTAAACAAACGTAATGACAAAAATCTAATTAAAAAGCTTAATATTTTAATATACAAATTGATTCAACATATTTTTCTGGATAAAACATACTTACATTTACCAAATAATATTCAGCAGAAAATTTTATCATTAAACTATAGATCATTCAGTTTTCCTTTACTAATAGTAGACATTTCGTTTAAACTGTTGCTAGAGTTTACATTTCATTGATCGCATGAGGCCGCGATCATTTTGAATAGGACAAGTATATACGCGCTGGGGAAAATATTTCATGATGGACCTGTGAATTCTTTACTTATGGGTGAAACAGGTCTCATAAGTGTTAATACGACTAGCTTCTACTGATTATAAAACATACCGTACGATTTGTTGTGAATTAACTGTTGTTGTACTTTTAGTAGTTCAACCGCCACCCTTGTTTAAGAGCAACATTTAAAAAACACGTTTTTTTCATCCTCAAGTAATAAGTAAGTAGACTCGCACAGTTTAATCAATCTAGACGCACAATCTAATTTTATACATAGAGCGCGTACTTCACTCGATTTACTAGCCTGGTTCCCTGGCTGCATGGTTATTTTTTATATTAATACTGCAAACATTTTATTAGAAACTCTAAAATAGCACAGTTTTATCTGATGGCTGAACCTAGCCTGGCTCCCTGGCTGCATGGTTATTTTTTATATTAATACTGCAAACATTTTATTAGAAACTCTAAAATAGCACAGTTTTATCTGATGGCTGAAAATGTCAATGTAGAAACAACCTTCTGGAGTTACTTTCCTCTTAATGAACAAAACTTATATATGTAAATAAGAACAAACATAGGGACGGGAGCCAGTCTATCGATTTACATTCGAAACATTTTCACGCGTTTCGGGCTTTATCGTATGTTTAACATGGGATTTTTTAACCGTCCAAAGATGTTGGAAATGCTTGTCTCATTGTTTATTTTTTTAATAAATCTGTTACTGCTTTCATTGTCTACCACTTTTTTTCCACCCTTGCCTGAAAAAACAGTAATGAGTTTGTACACTGTTCAGACAATTGTGCTCTGTTGAAATTTAACCAAACACAAGTTTACCTGCATAAACAGAAAGCATGATATGCCACCATGCGCGGATCCAGAAGGGGGGGGGGGGACCGGGGGACCGGACCCCCTCTAGAAAATCTTTAAAATAGGAAAGAAGACAAGAAGGAAACAAAATGTTTTTCGAAAAAGGCAACATTAGGACTGCATGTAAAGTATATGCGGCTGCTGCTACATACGACCCCGACATAATTCGTATTATTTATCTAAAAGAAACTAAGAATTTTACCTTCAAGAAAGCTTGATTTTATCATTTTCCCAAATTGAACAGGTTAGTCCATAAAACTGTCCCAGAATGCAAAAAATGAAGTGCTAAATTTCAAAATTTCAAGGGGGGGGGGGCGGGGGCGGGGCAGGGGATCGGACCCCCTCTGAGAAAATTGGCTGTGTCCGGTACTGGACATTATGGTAAACGCTTCTTTCCTGCACAAATGACAATTTCGCAACTTCTGTCCGGTTTCTACAAATTTCTGGCCGCGATAAACCATTTGACTTGTAACCTCTTTTGAACAGTTTCGTTCAAAGCGAACCGGCTATTAATTTACTTGACTGCTTCGTGTGTATATCTACTGGATATCTATTTTCTTATCTATAGAAGTTTGTACGCATAAAAAAGTCATTAGATGGGAAATGTCTCTGGCTTGGTCTGTAATTGACTACAATTTTGTCTGTAATTTACCGCAATGTCAATAGATTTGCAATTATATATATTTATCGTGCTTATATAGACGGCTATAATGATAATATCGTTTCCACCGGTATCTATTTACCCGTGTAATACCGTATAAAATATCCATTGTTTCAGAATAATTATCATTCTCTTCTTATAACTGGGGAAAACGGCTAATGCTGGAAACTAAATATATGACCATTTTCTCACTAAATTATACGTAAGTTAGACTAGCTTCTAGACTATGATATATTGTCGAAAAAGAAATTATAATGGAGTTTTAACATTAATTTCGATTGTATTGACAGTAGATATTCAATGGATGAATGACAACATCTTTCCGCTAGGACATCTGTGTATGTGTGTGTGTGTGTGTGTGTGTGTTCGGGTTTAACGTCTTTTTCAACAATTTTTCAGTCATATAAACGACGGTGTCTACTTGTAGCAGTGAGCACAATGCCCAACTTTATAGTGCTGCCTCACTGGAGTATCACGCCGTAGACACGTGGCATGATACCCCACCCAGTCACATTATACTGACACCGGGCTGACCAGTCCTAGCACTATCCCCTTAATGCTGAGCGCCAAGCGAGGAAGCTGCTAGTACCATTTTTTACGTCTTTGGTATGACGCGACCGGGGTTCGAACCCATGACCTCCCGCACTCGAAGCGGACATCTCATTTCATACGTATTAAAGAGCTGATCTAACCGCAGAAACTCTTTTTTTGCTTACAAAAATATCATTATAAAGTTATCTGAGGTCTAATAAAGAAAAAGACATTTTTTAATTTCAATTCTAATATGCTTGTCTCTGTTAAAACACCCTTACGCTAGAATGACGTCACGTTAACGTGCAGTGACGTCAAAGTTTTTGTTGCGACCAAGAAAGAGCTGTTCTATATTTTATCTACTGTTTTAGAATAGGGGAATATTAGAATCGAAATAATTATAGCAAAACCTTGTTTAAACATTATTTATACACTCGGGCAGTAATACGTCGCACGAATAATTAAGTATTACGCCAGACGTATAACCGCCCATCGTGCAAAAATAGTGTTAAAACACTCTTTTGCTATAAATTATTTCTTAAACAGTTTTACATCCAACTCATGCTACGACCAGAGATATACGATAATATTAAATTAATATCAATCTTTAAATTCGGCATGGTTTTCTAAGATATTATCATAGAAAACAACGTTGAAAGCCGCAAAGCTATACGCACAGGTCCTAAAGAAGGCAATCTAATGCATGTGTATAATGAAATATTTAGATAAAAAAAATAAAAATGTGTTACGGTATCCAGTCCACAAAAAGGCAACATTTCAATGCCTGGTGACCCTATGGTTTATTTTTGGTATCATTTGAAAGATGCACGAATCACTACAGTCATGTTTTCGACTACGAAATGATAACATTTCTGTAACATATTTTATCATATAATTTTTTTTTCAGTAGACAATACACTTTTAAACGATAGCAAAATTATATGAGCTTACCAGGCATCAATATTTGATATATTCTAATAGCACTGTTACATACATGTTACATGTAGAACTTGCTTATTTTGGTGGACCGGATCCCTTAAATGCACAATAATAATTATTTATATGTGTGTTTTTTATCGAGGAAAACATGCCGTTTTTTGCTCGACAGTGACATATTCATCAAAACGCATTTTTTATAGTGTTAGCTTTAAGGTAATAGACACGTAATGCCAATTGGTCCATAAGTATGACATTTCGGTATTCTACGGATATTACGGAAAACCATGTTTGCTTCAAGTACATTAATGTCCGGATAATGCCGAACAGCTAAAATAAGATTACGTTATCACACGGAAACTGCCGAATCTCATTACGGATCCACTACCTTAGATAGTTTACCACATACTAGGTTATATTAGTATAATCTGAACACAAATCCAGTGTACGGATTATATATCAAAATATCCTAGTTTGAGATATAAGCCCTATAAAGAAACTAAAAGAATTGTCTATACAAAAAGGTGATAGTATGACTTATGAGTTCGTCAACTGAGGTAAGTGCAATGCATGATGCTTTAAGAATTTATTACGTACACTGCACGCACTGCATGCACACTTTTTTTGAGTTCTTTTATTTATATAACACCTCGCATATGATTTATGCAATGAGTCTTAAAAGTTGACGGTTAACGTAAAATTGTTAAATATTTTTTAAGTACACATAACAAAAATATCTTGAAAATATTAGATGGTTATACACAATTTTAATTTTTGTTTCGCTTTCTGGTTACTTATGAATGATTGTGCCACTAAAAGAATTCCACCAGTAAGTGCTAATATAGAGAGAAGTCGTGGATTGTGGCAGGTTCACCCATACACCAACGCCTGCATCAAGGACTGCAACTGCATTTGTTGTATAACACTTTGTAGCACTGTCCTGGAGAAATCCTCGTTTTAATTCTCTACCATTAGAGACCAACTCGTAGTGCAGGGCATAGTTTCCGTTTATACAGAACTGGATTGTAAACAAATACGTGCCTGCAATAGGTGCGGTGAATATACCACTGTTGTTGTCGTAACCATTTCCGTGGTTAAACAGTATTGTTTTGAAAACAAACTGCCGTCCGGCAGTTGGGGATGCGTTTGTTACATGCTTTACTAGAAATGCAATCGTTGGAATCGCAACTAATTCTGAAAAGAATAAAGAGAAATAAAAAATATGCTCTAAATAAATGTACCAAGGAAAAGATAATTATATATTTTGAAATTTTGTCTATATTTGTATCATTCAGTGGTATGCAATTTATAAATTTCCGCCAATTCAGTCGTGAAATCGAAATACAATTCCTGATTACCCCGACGACAAAACAGGTGAAGGACATTTATTAAAACGTCATGGTTCAACAAATAGTTTTGAGAGGCTATATCGGATTTTTATAAGCGTTTATAAAATGACAAAACTACGTTTTAAGTTCATAATCATATTTTTCAGATTGTTTTTTACTCATCTGTAGCAAGGTGAATCTTCTAAAACATTTATCGATATTCTGAAAGAATAACAGAATAAAATAAATTACCCAAGTCATGTATGCATGATATTAGTACGTTACTAAGAAAATACAGTTTCGTTCTATAAATTCTATACCCCCAAAGAAGACACATTGTGTGTTACAAATAAAAAACACATTTTCGCTAGATTGTTATCTATTATGTTGGCATAAATCTTGCTGCGTTATAATTATTGTTAAATGAAATGAGCCGTGCCATGGGAAAACTTACATAGTGGGTTTGCGACCAGCATGGATCCAGACCAGCCTGCGCATCCGCGCAGTCTGGTCAGGATCCATGCTGTTCGCTAATGGTTTCTCTAATTGCAGTAGGCATTAAAAGCGAACAGGATGTGATCCTGGCCAGACTGCGCGGATGCGCAGGCTGGTCTGGATCCATGCTGGTCGCAAACCCTCTATGTTGGTTTTCCCATGGCGCGGCTCAAGTGCTGTATTATAATTTAAACAGATAAGTTCGAATCCGACTTATTCGATGATCTTTAGTGAAATGTTTCGTACTTCCTCAAGTGTAAGGTGTCAAAAAACAACTGTGCAAGATGAAGACAGTGCTTTAGTTGGCTTCTTAATCAAATTTGCTCCGAAAAGCAAACGGCAAGAATTAAAAACAAGGACGTCATTTTAGAATGCACCGGGTATTAAATGTTATAACATTACTTCAGTTTTATATCAATTTCTCATTGCTAATATCGAGGGATACAATATTTATGGAACAAAGCTGTATATTTCAGTGAGTCGTGGTTGAAATAATTGGAACATAACATTCTTTTGCTGAGACATTTCTGTCACTTGATTCTGCAAATTGTTGATTTCGCCATTCATCTGTTGTACAGCACGGTCAAGACTCAGCAATTTTTCTAAAATTATTTCCTCGTAGCGACATCCTGATTCAGACACAAGCCAGATTGTTAATCGTATTGTAGCACCACTAGTAGCATTAAATTTGGAATGCTTATAAACTGAGTAACATTTATTTCTGTACTAATAAACATTCTTTTTGCTTAAAGCAATGTTCATAAAACAACTGAAATCGGAAAAATATCAATATTGATTATCATCAAACGGGTATGAATACTGTAAGCCTGAAAACAAATGTGAGCAAAACATTTGCGACAAAAAGATTTACGATGGGAAATTCTGCCAAAAATACCAAAAGATTTCATATACAGAAATACATGTAATAAAACAATATCTTACATTCTAACACGGCCAGCAAAATAACCTACATAATGTAGAGCAATAACCCACGCACGTGCAATGACGTCATCCGGTCAATGTGCGTAGCACGGCCGTAAAAAGTAGTTACCATTTTTTCTAACACTGTTGATACTTGTATGTCGTGTTAGAATCGAAATAACAATTTCCAAAGTGAGATTTATCATAGAATAACCAGGATTTTTCGTTCTTTTGCGAAACAAAATATCACTCAAGCCTTCGTGATATATTCTTACGCATAGGAAATCAAAACATGGGTTATTCTACGATAAACCACACTTTGGAACATATTGTTTCTTAAATAAATTAATTTAAAGAGGAAAAATGGTAAACCCATGATTTATGAAATAATCAACGTGGAACCTCTTTATTAATTGTACGTTACGACTGAATTATTTTCTTGTTTTCAAGTTAGTTATTTGCAGCTACTTGGTGCAAGGATATATAATATAAAAGTTTTAAAAAAGCTTATCCCCTAAATAATTTTGTTTGCTATTTTGTTTTTAACGCCGTTTTACAGTATTTCAGTTATGTAACGGACAACGAACAGTTAACCTAACAAGTGTTCCTTGATTCTGTACCATTACATTCACAAATGCCAACTTCCCAACATGAATCAGAAGTGGATGACGAATGCCCATCTTTTGGATGACACAATGCCTTTTATCAAATCGCCGCGGAGAACATAGATCTAGCCCTGATTTGAACTCACGAACCCGCGATGTGCGCTTTCCCTATTGAGTTAAGCAGGCGGGCGCGCTCTAAATAATAGACCTGAGTTTGATCTTACAGGTGGACTTGTTGTTTTACTATGTCATTTAATGTTTGTTTAAGTAGGTTTGCTTGTTTGGACCGAAACATTTTCTTCAATGAAGAATTTAAATATATTTTTGATTTTTGAAGTTTTCAAAGCTTAGGACAATTCTTTATTTGAAATGTTGAACCTGACATTTTCAAGATGGGAGTCTATGTCTATGAGAAAATCACAATTTTGATAACATTTTCACAAATGAAAATAATTCTACCAGATATGTCTTAATGACTTGCCAGATTTTATTGAACTATTTACTTTTAGACTGTTTTTATAACATATTTCATCAAAAAAGATAGTAACGTTGCCACTGTTACTGTAATAAGTTTCCAACTTTTCTTGGTGGAGAATGAATCAAGGTCAGTATTGAACAGGCATCTTCTGTTAAGCTAGTCACACAAACGGATATGTCCGTGCGTTGAGGTACGGTGCGGATCAGATTGATCTGTGGGGAAGTAGACACGGATAAGAACGGAACAGTACGTCTTAGTACGGTAATAATGGTGAGAAACGGGGAACAAAAAGATACAGGACGCGAATGAGTGCGAATAGGTACGGCGTACTACGTTGAACTACGTTTTACTGCGTCTGACAACTTGCCCAGCGCGTTGACGGATCTACGGTTAACTACGTTGAACTACGCTTAAGTACGGACACCCTCGGATAACTGTGTTAAGCTACGGATCAATACGCATGATTACGTTCGCATTAAGGTTTAGCAACGGGTCGCTAAGTTTCATATAAATAGGCCAAGTGTAGCCAGCGTTTTCATTACGATTATTATTTTACATCATGTCAAACTACGACAAGGTACGTTTCAGTACGGATAACTACGTTTAATACGTTGAACTACGGATGAATAAGTTTCGACCAAGTTGGACTAAGTCACGCTCAAATGGCCACGGATCGCTCAAACTTTTGTGCATGTTCAAAAGTTGGAGAAACGTGCAAGTTTGGAGTACGTCTTGAATACGTTTTGACCAAGTGTTATTACGGATTGATACGGATTACTACTTTGAGGTACGGCACAGGTACGGATCGATACGGATTACTACGTTTCTATCCGTGGCTAAACGTAGCTATCCGCGCCGTATGTGTGACTGGGGTATTAGCCAGATCAATGTCTTTTTCACATTTTTTAATATCGCTTATCTTTGTTGGAATAATAAGTTCCATGTAGATGTACTTGAAGCTGTTTTGTTTATTCTTGAAATTAAATTGTTATTGATCATAACAGTTACAAAAATACCACAACGCAATCTTAAGTCTTAAGAATGTCGCATGTCTGGTTATGAAAAGCATTTGGAAAAATCATTATATTATTTCTTCTCACCAAATTAACATATTCAAAGCGAGCAAACTCTTAACCTTAATACCCACTATGTTTTAAGAGACAGGAAGCATGAATAAAGGGTATTCCCGCGATGCGGGTTTCCTACACGTGTAACAAGAGGAACACGGAATGCTCGTGTTTCTGTTTGTACATAATGATGTGTCTTCAAATCAGGTTTAATCACACAATGTATACTCCTCGTTTAAATGGGTCAACAGTGTTGTTGTACTTATAAAATAGACTTACTCGGTTTATAGGTTGGTCAGGGCAGGGCTACGGATATGCGATATGTATAGTATTTTGTTAGTATTTTTGAGCATGAATCCCCTTCAGTTTTGAACTGTCAATATTTGCAAACACGTTTGTTTATTTTATGACGAGTACCAGAAATCAGGTATAATGAAATAAGCCAGTGTGAAATAGTGATTTTAGGTTTAGCACTATATCACTAAACCACAGAATTGTTCGTTAATTTGGATCTTAATATTTAAAAATATAACAATTACTTCATACAGCGTACGTTACCATAAGACTGCATAAGGTTAAAAATAGCACACACTGTTTACATGGATAACTAAACGCGGTATAAATGTGATTTTTTAATAATCGACTAATATTGCATAACATTTAACTATGAATATAGCTCTGTATGGAAGTTTAATCTATCTATTTAGTAAAAGTTAAATACATTTGAAGAAGATTTTGTACATCTGAAGTAAATACCTAAAGATGAAATATTTTAGTGAAAGATGGTCATTGGATATCATCTTTACCAACAATCTACCTGTCCACTACATGTTTTACCGTCCGTGCTGTCGCTAGCCATTAGGTACTTAAAAAATTCTCCAAAAGTTGCCCCCTCCCCCCCCCCCCCCCCCCCCCTTTAAAAAAGAATGTCATTTGTAAAGAAATAAAAGTAAACTATTGTTCGAAACGACGTTAACCTAGTGGCAGATATGAAGCGAAGTTTTAGCACTGGGATATTATTACAAATGCACAAGCACGAAGACATGTGGCATTCTTTAAAAATGGTGAGATTTTAAATGCGTTGAACTGTCCGGTAATGTTGCCTATTCAGTCGCTTTCCGGAATTCATTACATATACGAGTAAATTTACATTGGTTTTATACAATAATAGAGATATTTTTACGCTGTTTCATTTTCAAGTAAAAACTTTTCCTTTCTATAATCAGGTCTAGGAAAGTGGTTTATTTACAGATTATCTGTAAATTTACAGATAATCTATAAATTTACAGATTTGTTGATCTGTATATTTACAGATTGTGTGTATGAAAATTTATGAAATTACATTTATTCCCAAAACCGCAGCTTGAAAGTAATTGGTTTATTTACAGTATGCACAAATTAACGTCATTTGTGAGTTTCAGTCACTTTTATTGACTTCGAATTTTTGGCATTTTCAAAAAAATCAAAGTCAACAGAAATGACTGAAAGTTACAATTGACCTTTATTTATGCATACTATAACTAAATCAATTAATTTCAAGCTGCGATTTTGAGTCAAAGTATGATTTTAGCAGTTTTCAAACATTTGATCTGTAAATTTATAGATCGAAACATCTGTAAAATTATAGATTATCTGTAAATTTACAGATAATCTGTAAATATACCACTTTCCTAGACCTGATAATTTAGTAATGTTCGAAATTGTATTTCCCAAACATGGACCTAACTTTGAACAGCTGTGACTAACTTTATTCCGATATTATACAGGTAAATGTAAATTACTAACAGTAGTACATTTAAATCAAAGTGAATTGTATATATCGTAAAAAGTGAACACTCACCTGTAAAATCCTTTTTGTCGAAATCATCTTTACGGTAATCGTACTTACTGAAGTATAAGATACATATCAATATCAAAAATGCGTGTATACTGTTAACATACATTTTTAGCTCGACTATTCATAGAATAGTGAGCTATTGCACTCGCCCATGCGTCGGCGTCGGCGTCCGCGTCCGCGTCCCGATTTTGGTTAAGGTTTTGTATGTAAGCTGGTATCTCAGTAACCACTTGTGGGAATGGATTGAAACTTCACACACTTATTCACTGTGACAAACTGACTTACACTGCACAGGTTCCATAACTCTATTTTGCTTTTTTACAAAATTATGCCCCTTTTTCGACTAAGAAATTTTTGGTTAAGGTTTTGTATGTAAGCTGGTAACTCAGTAACCACTTGTGGGAATGGATTGAAACTTCACACACTTATTCACTGTGATGAACTGATCTACATTGCACAGGTTCCATAACTCTATTTTGCTTTTTTACAAAATTATGCCCCTTCTTCGACTTAGAAATTTTTGGTTAAGGTTTTGTATGTAAGCTGGTATCTCAGTACTTACTAATGGGAATGGATTGAAACTTCACATACTTGTTCACTATCATGATCTGACATGCACTAAGCAAGTCCTATAACTCTACTCTCTTTTTTTTTCAAAATTATGCCCCTTTTTCGACTTAGCAGTTTTTGGTTAAATTTTTGTATGTAATCTGATATCTCAGTATCCACTAATTGGAATGGATTGAAACTTCACACACTTGTTCACTGTCATGATCTAACATGCACTGTGAAGGTCCCATAACTCTACTTGGCATTTTTACAAAATTATGCCCCTTTGACTTAGCAGTTTTTTGTTAAGTTTTTGTATGTAAGCTGGTATCTCAGTATCCACAAATTGGAAAGGATTGAAACTTCACACACTTGTTAACTGTCATGATATGACATGCAGTACAGAGGTTCAATACCTCTACTTTGCATTTTACAAAATTATGCCCCTTTTTCAACTTTTGTATTCATTCAATTGACAAGGCTGTTGAATAGTCGAGCGTTGCTGTCCTCCGACAGCTCTTGTTATTAATATTGTCACTACGCTGTGTATTTCATCCGAAATCAACTCAAATTCAAATTTATAAAGCGAACAAAAGCAGACGGCATGCTTAAGTCGCTATATTTGTGATATCGCATTACAAAATTTAAACTTCATACTAAAGTCAGAATACATGTAATATACGAATAATACAGTACAGTATTGTCCGTAAGAATTGACCTGGCACTCATTAATCTCCGCCAATATATTCGGGCAATTTCGTTATTTTACGCGATATTTGTATCCTGAAAATATCTACTAGATTAATCAAAATAACCAAATTAATCAACCAATGGCACAGTGGTGTAGTGGTAAGCTCACTGTCTTGGAAACAAGCTACCATGGGTTCAAATTCAGTTCTAACAAGATGTTTGTATTTGTATCTATATTACACTATTTTATGAAACATTTCATTTTGTCGTTAACAACATTTCTTTGAATTGTCTGTTGAATGAATGAATACTTGTCTGGTCCTAAAGATTTTAGACGATATTTTTAGAACAGTTTACTGACATGTACGTAGAAGAATGTTAATGGATAAGAGTATCTCGTTGATGAATCATGATAAGTGTGACAATTGTGTAAATTTTACAGATAAAATTAAAAAAAAAATGGTCAGACGGAGTACTCGAACACACAACCCTGAGATTAGTGGCAAAACGCTTTGTCCGCACAGCTATATCTGCACATGATACATGATGGTATATAATTGGCTTTTCAATAGTTATATCGTTGTTTAGGTTCGGACACCGAAAATTAATTTACGGAAACATACGGAATATTCATGAGTGCCAGGTCAATACTTACGGACAACACAAAGCAGGTTTCTTCGTTTTATTAGATATCCAGGGTAACTATTTATATATAATCTATTTACGTACATAAATGCACATTTTACATGATAGTTTAAAAACAAAAAAAGGAGAATACTGCAATTGCAAGGGTTTTATAAAATACATGAACCTGTCTATCAAAGGAAGTAAAACTAGTAGTACCAACAAACCAACCATTGAAATCTAAAACTCTGTCTCTACATATACGATAGTGATCAGTGAAAGCCTGGTACCAGCGCATATTCACGAATGTCAGTTCTAAGATGCACCCTTAACGTGAAACAAGGTAAGTTTGAATAAGAAACGCCAAAGTTTAAAGGTAGAGATCGCACAATTCTTCTTGTTTTCTAGTGTCCCATTCAGGTGAGTGTAAGGTGAGTAATACACCTGTTTACGTTTTCTGCAAAAGAAGCAGATAAATGCGACTAAGAGCACATTATAATAATTTTTTTTTCATCCATACATATTTAAAAATGAAAACTGCACCTCTCAATGTTGCTATGAAGTTTGGGTTTGTGGGTGCTTCTTTTTTCTGTTTTTCAGCTGGAGTAATTCTGCTATTCTGCTGGAGTTATTTTGCTATTCAGTTGGAGTTATTCTGCTATTCTTCCAGCTTAGGCTAATGTTAATTGTGCGAGTTAATAGTTATGCTAGACGTATAATATTTAAAGGCACTCGCTACAGTTTTTCCAGACGGGTCGATATTTACCCCAACACCGTGCCAATTTTGTTCGATGTAGCTCACTGCGGACTTGGTGCGGTCTTCTGCGCATGCCCGGAAGTGATTATCTAATGTCGCGTACGGCAAAGTATTGTATGTTCGCATGCATTTAATGTACAAAATGTTTAATATACTGACTAAAGGTTAGGGTAAATATAACCATGGTTACAAAATATATACATTTAAAGTACTTTTAGTTCAAATTGCTTCAATCCGACATATACTGTAGTCTGTAATTTATTACCAGCGTTCAAACTCTGCATTGAGTCACAACTGTTTCTAATCCCGTACCGTACATTCGTAAACTACAGGTTTTGTTAAAAAAAAGGGGCGGAAACTTTCATCGTTCTATGACATCAAAATGCTTCAGAAACACCTTAAAATCCGCTTATTAAGAAATCTGCCGTTTGATAATTTTATATATATATTTCTAAGTCATTTGCTCAAACACTGAAAGAGTATTTCGTACCAACCTGCGTTGTATAAATGCCGCCACACCCGACCTCATTGTAATTTGATTTAAGCGAAATCTAATATGGTGGCCTATCAATTTTCTTTTTGTTTTAGATTAGGTAGACATAACCAAAGGTATGTGCAGAGTTTGATTAAATTCTATTATGTGAAACTCGATAAAATAGCAGAAGTACCAACTTAAAACTGACAAAAATATGCAAAAATAGCCCTTGGGTCTGCTGAACAAGTATTCCGTTCTTTACAAAATCATGTTCTTTTGATTTCTCTGGGCATGTCTCAAATAGATATATTGTTTTCCGTTATAAAAATGCTTAGATAATCACATTTATGCTGATTTTTGTACTTTACTGAAAGATATTTTAGAATTACAGAAATTTTGAAAAATGTTTTAAATAGCACCAAATTAAATTGAAACAAAGCTGGTGACCTAGTATTTTTATTTCATTTTTCAATACATCTTAATAACATGATCTTTTAATACAAAACATTTCATCAAAATCTATTATTGAGAAAAAAAACGAAACTGTAGCGAGCGTCTTTAAAATCGGTCCTGCGACGTCAAACGTGTGATAAAATGTGTTTCTTTGGTTATTGTTATGTATACATAAGGGATTCGACTGATTTGGAGTAATTTCATTTAGTCTGTCTTTTAATACAGGAAATTGAAAGAGATTAAATGGTAAGGTTTTGCGCTGTCATACTAGCCGATCTATCGTTTCAAGGCAGTGCCATCCTATGTTTCCTTTATATAATTTTATGTCTGTTTGTAACTCCTATGTTATTAATATAGCATTCGTGTATGTCAGTGTGTACTTGAGCTCAGCCGCTGTATACATGTGGAGAGTCCCCAAATTGGATAAGCAGTCCCTTCGAAGATTTTTAACATACCCGTACATACAGTAAAGAGAAAACCTCCTGTGGTTGCCATGCTTTTAATGAATCGGAATAATTTGAACGTATTTGATAGACTGCCATCCAAGAAACACGTTTCTTGAAACTACTTTGAAACAGGATAAGCCCTTAAGTAGAAGATGTCATATGAACAATATTACGCTGAAGCCCACTTTAACTCTGATGGTCGCTATTTACTACAAGTCAGAACCATAATTTGTAATTAACATCACACCGCCTCGGTAGCCTAGTGATAGAGCGTCCGCTTCGAGTGCGGGAGGTCGTGGGTTCGATCCCCGGCCGCGTCATACCAAAGACGAAAGAAATGGTACTAGTAGCTTCCTCGCTTGGCGCTCAGCATTAAGAGGGTAGTGCTAGGACTGGTCAGCCCGGTGTCAGTATAATGTGACCGGGTGGGGTATCATGTCACGTGTCTACGGCGTGATATTCCAGTGAGGCAGCACTATAAAGTTGGGCATTGTGCTCACTGCTACAAGTAGACACCGTCGTTTATATGACTGAAAAAATTGTTGAAAAATACGTTAATCCCGAACACACACAATTAACATTACTGTATTACAGCAATTCTTAATGCTATTCTTCCAAAATATACAAGATGTATCGTCATGCGATGTAAGCATAATACTGAAATGGAGCTTTTACTTCCTTTTATTGAAAATATACACATGTGCGTACTTCCTTTGAGAAGAACTAAAATGCGTCATCAAGAAACTTATTTATGATAGTATATATGCATAGTTTACTGCCGTTACTTGTGGTGTCTGTGCTTAAAAATTCATTAGCAGGGAAAAACACCGCGTGTTTGTCGGAAAGTTACGAGAATGTCAATACTTGGCATTTATATGAATTCATTCTGCCTGTATAGACGGCTTTATTGACAATATCGCTTTCGCTGATGTATGTTCCCGTTCCCCCGGGTAATAGCATACAATAACCAGCCATAACTTTGGAACAATTACCAACTTCTTCTTTGTTGTCTATTGACAACAATTCTTGATATACTTTAAGGAAATGGGATTGGAAGTATTCTATGACAAGGCACAATGCAACAGTATATATAAGATGCACAATATATAAATAACGTCCTGTTCAGGTTAATAAGGGATATGGTTAACCTTAGAAAAGTACTGACATCCAACAACAAAAATTGAAGGTTTGAGTTTTGACGGTCTAGTTATTTTACTAATGGAAACATCCCCTTGCAAAATGCATAAATAACCATCTTCGTACAAAATGCGACTAAAAAAGGAGTAAAAGATAATGTGCTGCACATTTTCTTTTAAACTCTATACAATCATTTGAAGCATACCCAAACTATATTGTTCTTGTGACCAGCAGCTCCTCTCATTGCAATATATTATTTATCAGGTAGTATCGAATTCCTTTCAGCTGACTAAAACTTGTGCAGTCTGATCTGGTCTGCACTGGTCGCAAAGGCAGAATCACATGCCAGCAGAAAGCTAAAGGCTAAATGGTTCGGGACGAAGGGATGGATAGATGGACTTTGCAATCAAACTCCAAAAATTAAATTTGAGGGTGAGTTATTACGCTGTTCAAAACCCGCTTTAACTCCAGTTCATCGAAAAGAGCATGCGAAATTAAAACAGCGTTGTGTTTAACATTCATCTCACTATAATACGCATTCCCTTAGAATATTTAGACACTGTCAGACACTTAGCAAACATATACATACAATGGCGGAGAAAATATCTCAGTTGTCTGCGGAACGTAGATAGATATCAATAACATTACAATTAGTTGTATATACCGGGCTCGTATAGACTACTATAATAACGATATTGCGTTCATTGGTGCTATTCCCCCGAGTAATTATGTATAAACAAGCCGCTACTTGAGAATAATGGAAATTGATGAAAGAAGGCATTGTTGTCTATCTTCAAAATTTAAGAAAGAAATTTTGACCGCAAGAATAGAAGATTTGCACAAACGTGAGAGGAGAGGTTTGTCTGTTAGGTTTGATGTCTGAGACAGTTGTATGAGACAGTTTCAATGTATGGTTGGACTTCCTTGCGATGTGTGGTTCTGGCTGTGGTTGCTGTGCTCATTGCTTCCAGGAAATCTACCCTTACCTTTCTGTTGTTACTACAGATCATCCAGATGTGTTGCTTTCTATGCAGCTATTACAAATGAACTGCATTATAAATGGGAGGTCAATATTATTGGTTAACAATTTGGAATTTAGAAGTTGTATATTCTATTAAGAAATAATCTTACTAGAAATAATAATCAGGTCAGTTTAAACTAATAAGTTCGCTCCTTTCATTTTCTGAAGTCAGTGTTTAATTTGTTTAGATCAAACGTTTTCAGCTCGACTATGCAATGTATGAAGAGCTATCCTACCCGACCATTCGTCGGCGCCTTTCCGTGGCCCCACCTTGGTAAAAGTTTTGATGCACTTTCCCTTTATCTTTGTTACCTGGATTTGCTTCGAACTTAAAAATGTTATTGATCATAACCACCCACATCAAATGAAGAAATTGCGCTGTTTTGAATACTGTAAAATCATTTAATTTCGTGGGCATGAAATTTCGTGGTTTTGGTCAAAACGGCAATTTCGTGGGGATATGAATTCGTGGATTTCAACTTTTGAACATAAATTGAATGGTAAATTTACTTGTTCGTTGGGATTAAAATTCGTGGATTGACTCAACCACGAAATCCACGAAAATTAGTTCCCCACGAATATTAATGATTTCACAGTATGTTTTTTCTTACAAATACTGATGCTTTTTGTCATTTAACTGAGTCTATTTGTGAATTGTTATGAAATGCACAAAACCCTTACACCCACTAGCACTAGTTTACGTAGTAATTTATCATGAAATGACGTACTGAATGGAGTCCATAATCCCAGGAGACTAGCAAATTGCAGCATTCTATTATGCGTAAATGTCAATCTAAGCAGCAAACTTTTTTTTTATATAAAACATACATAACCGTGCTTCTTGTAGGGACACAACGGTAAGGCATGTATCATGAAAAGACGTGATAAATTCAACGGGTTTCCTAGCAAATATGTTATTTTTCAAATAAAAACCACACACACACCACGGAAAAGATGATAATTGTTACTTTTCTTTAGTTTCCTAAACTTAGAATATACAGAACAATATATAACGTATTGGTGTGTTTGCTGGGAGGGAAAGCAAAGTACACAATCACAAAACTTGTATTTTATGCAAGATAATCAAAGATATACAGTCCCCTTGAGTTTTCGTCATAAGGAATCTAGTATGCTTTTGATCAATAAATACTGCAAGACATGAATTGGGATTAAGAGAAATTCTCTCCCAGAATGAATTTGGCGAATACATCATTTAACTCAGATGATCTCTAAGATTTCCAAGAATAAATCCGTATTTTTTTCGGCATTTTTCGGAAAGTTTGTTGAGCTATATTTATGTCCGAAAAATGCCGAATTTCCTAAGTAGAATATGTGATTATAGTCTCATAGAAATTACCAAAGTGGCATTATTGGTCTACTACCTTAAGCCGATCTTCGCGATTTCAAAGAATATATCCGTAACTTTTAAATATTGTAGGGACGCACACATTCATCAGTGGAAAGACATGACACAAAACATAAAATACATGTAGCATGAGCAAGATTTAAAAATTGTTCAATCTGATCATTTCCTTTTACGTAATAAACTGTTGACTTGATACGTTGGAACAAAAGAATGACTGTTACAATACATTCAAAAGTACTGTTTTCTTACATGTCGCAGTGATACTGTCTCGTCTTACAAAGATTTGTACGTCACATAATTTGTCATCCGTAAATACACAGTGGACAAATAAAACTAGAGCCATCATAAATCCTGTATGCTGAGAAAGTATGACACTGATGTAGTTCCCCTTGAGTATTCGTGCTTTTATAAGCAAACGTATATTATACTGTGATTGTTAATCAATAAATACGGCAAGAATTTAATACAGTATTAATGAGACCTATCGACAAACTTCAGGAAAATATTTCCGGTGCTGTAATGTTTATTCAAATATCTTGTCAACTGCAGGAGCAAATTCAAAAGTAAAATGTAAAGCTTACTTAATAGAACATAATAATCTTTATTACGTGCATGCATTCGCAATAACAATTTTTAAACATTAAACAAAAACAAACGAAAACGAGGTATTAGATTTTTATAATAACTTGTTAAAAAAGCGATGCATTATGCAATGACGAAGTGTAGCATTTTTTAAGTTTATATCATGGAAACCATACTATCATTGATTGAAACCGATAATTATTTATCTCAGCATGAAACATTTGCCAGGGCTACAAAGAAGGCTGTAGACCTTTCAGATTTGCTTTTGGAACCAGAAAATACCATATTTTAAGACGCCGTATGGCTTACTGTTTAAAATGGCAATACGTCACAAACAATGATTTAGTTTAATATACTAATTTATTTTAGGTCGATTGTGAAAAAAGACTAGTTCTACAATTTATCATAATCACTCTCGACACCTCATGTGCAAGTATGTTTTTTTGTCAGAGGGCGATTAACAGTCGTTGTTACAATTAACAAAATCTATAAGAAGACCTTTGAGAAAAATAGAACGAAGAGCAGAACAGTTTGAGTGAGTCTGTTCAAACTCATTTTGTTACGTATTACGTATGTTCTTGCATAAAAGCAAGCAAGAACAGGGAAGCCATGTTCCAAAAACGCTGTCTCCCCAAAGGCACACGTGCATAATCTTATCTGTTAAATTTATAAAGTCTTTTCATGTTACATGCTTTACCGTTGTGTTGCTACAAGGAGCACGGTTATGTATGTGTTATATAAGAAAAATGTTTGCTGCCTAGATCGACATTTACGCATAATATACTGCTGCTATTTGCTAAAAACTAGTTTTTAACTTGATTAATGAAATATCGTGTTTTAACAAAATCATTCACCTGCTCTTTATACGAGATTTTTTTTGCTGTTTTTTTAATGCTTTGCCAGGGACTGATATTTATTTGTATGGTATGTGTGTTTAATTTTCTTCCATAAGAACATAAGAAATATGCAATCTTATCCCTAAATATTGTTTGCTGTATCAGTTACCATCCCCACAAATGCACTAAAATTCATTGCATTGAAGTATGAAATAATAGCGCACGTTTGTGAAATAATAGCGCTCGTGTGGACTAGATTAGTGTGTCAAAAACCTATACTTTACTAATTCTAAAATTGTAATGAGTACATTTATTTCAAAGGAGAAAACTAAAGCAGTTTTGAAAGAGTGACAAATATATATACATGTTGTATTCATAGTATGTGTATATATTAGAAAAATAAAAACGCATCCAACAGTTTTTAGTAATATCTTGTTTTTGTTATTCTGGAGCGTTCAAGTGTAGTTAAAATGTCTGTATTGATATGACTGTGTTCATTTTATTATTAAACTGAAATTAAAAACCCAAGTTTCCTTTATACAGGTTATTGACCGTTCCATTTTTCAACTTGCTTTTGTCTGTTTTGCTTTAAATGTTATATATCTTCCCATGTATGTTGGTGGACTTCACCTAAACCTTTTAATGCCTTCCTCCACCATTTATGCCCACCCCCTTCTCCCTTACCTTTCCCCATTCCCCTAATTACCCCGCTCCCTATTTTGATAAATTTCATACAATTGAATTGTAATTATTGATGGGTATTTGATAATATTACATATTGCTCAGTATGCTTTTGACTAAATATAAATATGTCATATTAAACAGAGTTCAAGGGAAAGTACAACTGTTCCGCTATGTATTGATGTATCCAGAGAGTCACTTGATGCTTAAATCTTATTGGATAGTGTCTTCTCATCAATTTTTGTTCAATGGCGCTTTCATTATCTTTTTTTATCAACCATTTCAAAAGCAACTTAAGTAATATGTTTTATGTTAAAACAATTGATCTTAAACTTTACATTGACAGCGCAAGGATGCATAAAGCTTAAGTATGGTATCTAGAAACAAAAGTTGTTTTAACAGCAATATAAAAATTCTAGCCTTGGTAAATGACTTTATGTCGATTCAGGTTTTAAGGCGCACCAACAAAGTACAGGTTATCCTGGCCTGTTTTGATAATATGATATTAATTTATTGGTGGGTGCTAGGGTATTTATATATATATATATACAGTCAAACCCGGCTGCAGAACCTCCCTTGGGGACTGAAAAATGCCGGTATTTGTGATAACATATATTTTCGCAAGACAGGTGACGTGTGACCATAGTAAGCAGGTTATATTTTATGGAGGCTGTCTACAGTACGGGTCTGACTGCATAAGGGAGTTCATCGGTTCTATGACAAAGGTAAATGTACCAAGTAATATAGCAAAAACAAAACAAAATTATGTGGGATAAGGCCGTGACTTTATTGTAAATTTTCAAATGAAAATTATGGCATATTGTAAATATATAGCATGGTATATATGAAAATGATGAAAAAATATGAAAGACAAAGCTCCAGCTAAAATGCCTGGAAGCAACATAGCAGCGCGAAGGTGCAGAAAACTATGAAAATAAGAGCAGAACATACCAGACCTAATAGGAAATTGTAGGTTCTAGTACTTCGCACTAATGAGAAACGTGACAAAGATGCTCTCACCGATCTCTATGATATAAGATGATATATCAACAAAAATATTCTTCCTAGATTAAGTAAATGCAAAATGAAACATAACACCAAGATCAAAATAAAATCTGATGTAAGTCAAGAAAGTCTTCAGCAAACAAACGCACAAAAATATTAAAATATTGAAAAAATTGTTTCAATGTAATATATGAACAAACGGACCGGTGCGAGGGAATGGTTATAGCAAATTATGCTACAATAATAATATAATCCATCCAAGCGATTGACTGAGCTAACCAGCAGACTGGAAACGTAAGAAAACAGGGGGGATTTACATGTCTGTTTCAACATAACCCATGTGTTAGAGGTTTGTAGCAAAGTGATCCACAAATTATAAAAATATGTACGGACCTACACGTACATATAACAAATGCAACTTTCGACTGATCACTAATAATCGTATGGCCGATAAGTTGAACAACCCTGTTTATATAAGACACAGTCAATCCATGGACCAGGTGAATGGCCGACCACATGGTACAAGGCCCCCTCTAACGGTTAAAGAGCGCCCGCCCAATAACACCAATAATAAGAGATGACCAACCGAGCGCGAGGTTGCAGATACGAGAAGGTCAACCTAGACAAGTGAGCTTTATTTTGATACTGCCGTAGTATACAAGAATAAAATATTTTGTGGATCACTAAATATTGCTCACAACACGGACAAAAATTAAAATGAAATTAGAATTGACTTGAGCCAAACATTTTAATACAGAAGACTTTCTTTACTGTACCCCGAATAAAGATTACAATTTGTAAGCGCCATTTAAGTCAAGACAATAATAATTCTAAATTGATGAAATCAGATCAATGCAAATAATGTATGTTTACTAATAAAATCAAGTTTATATACGCATACACGCCTTATTTCTTTCCTTTACTATATAACTAATACCAAACAAACAACTTAAACTGGTTTCAAAGATGGTGGTTAACTACTGTTCATATAACAATCAATATCCCAATAACACAATGCATCAATAGAACGTCTTCGAAATATATATAGACAGAAATATCATAATTCTTTCCAAATATGCATGTACTTAAGCAATCAATATGCCGAAAGAAACATAAAATATACCGGACTATTTATGAACATATGCAGTAAGACAGAATACAGAATGGACAATTCATATGTAATATGACAAATACTTGTCATGTTATCTTAATCTTTACGCATTATTATTATTATAATTATTATTTTTTGTTTTAATTTCATCTAAAAACTACCCAGAAAGACAGGTTAATCGTATGCTGCGAGCCGGCTGCCCCAACCCTAACTCTTTTCTATTTTTTATGATATTTTTATATAAGAGGGGGGAGGTAGGGAGAATCCGAGGCTCTGACCAGCGAAAAGGCTCTCTCCACCCCCTGCTTTCCGAGTATTTACTATCATCAATGTTTCTAGCAGATAAAATAAATGTACCAAACAGAACAAAAACAACACGAAAAACTGGGTAATGTTCATGAGCTGTCATCGAATTATAAATCGATGTACAAAACGATGTCCTACAAAAATATTTCAATTATGTTTGTTTGTTTTTTTACAGAATAAATGACATTAAGACCATCTTTCTGCAAATACAATGCCAGAATTTGGCGAACCTGCATGCTATCGCTTTGTGTAATAAACCCGCACTAATTCATGTTATCTTCGTGCTTAAATTCAAACCAAATTTAACAAAAAACAACAAACAAAGTACCAAAAGAAAAAGATAGTAACATTCGGAATGTTTATAAATGAATACATGCAGTTAAAAATCAAGCCGGTTTCATTCAACCGTATTGTTCCATGATGATTAAATGTACCAACAGAAGCGTACTAGCAAAATTGAGTTTATACACACACACTGTAGAGTTTATTCTCTAATATACCATAGATTACAGAAGCGGCGTGACATGTTTGGTGCAGCAGTACATTTTGTGGCAGGGTTCAGCAGTATGATTCACCATTGTGACCCTGAAACAGATTAAACTTGACGGCAGAAATATGTTAAAAAACAACAAAGTTACTGTAATGGGAAGGGTGGGAGGGAATTTTTGTAAACGATCTGTCCTCTACGGATTTGCGATAAAGAATGTACTTGTCACTGCACTAAATTTGCCCATGAAAATCCCGTGGGATTAAAACTTGTTAGACTAGTATTTGAACTGATACGACTATAAATACAAATACAGGTGCGGATTAACAGTGATGCGTTATGTAGGGCTGTCATCGATAGAAACGATATCGATGTATCAACGATATTTTTTGGTCGATCGATTATCGATTCCCATTTTCAAAAATCGATATTTTACAGAGAGAAAAAAACAACTGTCTAGATAAACACTCAGACCCTCTAAAACAACTTTTTCTGCCTGCAAAAATGTGCCGAAAGTAACGGAAGTTGTCAAAAAAGGTCATGTCTAAACTTGTACCGTAGCAGTCTTTTCCCACTAGCCGGCACTACCTATATGGGTAGAAGTAAAAAGGGCTCAACTTCAGAATCTATTTGCAAAAAGTTACGTTGTCCTGTCTTGAAAGGTCGCTTCGTTGTTGTGCATGTAAAAACATAGAGTATATATACTGTTTCTACGTCAATCTCGGCTTTTACTTGTTCGCGTATAGCTGATCACTCAGTAAAAGGTACAGAATTTAGCTAGTGCCCGTAACAATAGCAATCAAAGATGGCCGAAGAGGAAGCCGTCGCCGGCTTAAATAGTGGAAAAACAGTCAAAAGACGGAAGGAAAAGCTTTGTTTGGGTTCGTAGAAACACAGGGTGTTGCTTAAACATGCTTTTCAGTACAACAAACAAACAGTAAAACACTACAAATTTGAGGCTCATTGAAAACTTGGGCAGAAGTTAAAAAAGAAAAAAACAAACAAAAAAAAAAAACAAACAAAACACGCGGTGCCAGTACCTAATCCGAATGTAAACTTGTGCAAGGTAAAAATTAAGACAGGGTATGAAACAGGCTAAAATATAGATAAAAACATTGTAAATAAATTAATTAATTAATTTAATAAATAAATAGATATCTGTGGAAGAGAAATGCAGATTTTTAGCTGTTTGAAACCCAACTCCAGTGCCTGATATTATAGTTTACTAGGTTGTAAATTAGGATAAATGCAAAAGAGGAGTGAAGACAGAATGAAGATCTATAAAAGATTTCATTAATTTTCATTTATTTTATTTGCTTCATAGATACAAATACAACAGAATCAAACAGTAATATAAAAAGTAGGCAAAAAAAAGACATAACATTAACAAGAAGGTATATAGCATGCCCATAAACAAAGAGATTGTTAATCTAACTTAATAATCGATATATCGATGTATCGTCGATATTTGTCTTCCGATATATCGGTATCGTCGATATGCAAAAGACCCAATCAATGACGGCCCTAGCGTTATGTTAGACAAGACGATACTCACCAAAATTAAAACAATTTATTTCATAAGAGAACATAAATTTACTTAATTTATTGGTGGGTGCTAGGGTATTTATATATATATATATATATATACAGTCAAACCCGGCTGCAGAACCTCCCTTGGGGACTGAAAAATGCCGGTATTTGTGATAACATATATTTTCGCAAGACAGGTGACGTGTGACCATAGTAAGCAGGTTATATTTTATGGAGGCTGTCTACAGTACGGGTCTGACTGCATAAGGGAGTTCATCGGTTCTATGACAAAGGTAAATGTACCAAGTAATATAGCAAAAACAAAACAAAATTATGTGGGATAAGGCCGTGACTTTATTGTAAATTTTCAAATGAAAATTATGGCATATTGTAAATATATAGCATGGTATATATGAAAATGATGAAAAAATATGAAAGACAAAGCTCCAGCTAAAATGCCTGGAAGCAACATAGCAGCGCGAAGGTGCAGAAAACTATGAAAATAAGAGCAGAACATACCAGACCTAATAGGTTCTAGTACTTCGCACTAATGAGAAACGTGACAAAGATGCTCTCACCGATCTCTATGATATAAGATGATAACTATAGATTTCAACGAATGTAATGCATTTTAGATTTTAGTACTAATAAGATTTACAATATGTCATACCGAAATGCACATTACGTGTATTGAGGGCCACTCAACATTTTATGAAAATAAAATTCGCCAAAACGAGGTATGCAGTGAATACACGTTTACTCAATAGGTACAGCAGGTCATTGACAAACAGTTAAAAGTCTAGAGCTAGAAATTACCTTTTGCTATGTACCTTAATTTTTTAAGATGTATCAAAATCTATGAAACTCGCTGAATATTTTACATATTGTATATCTTTAAATGTTACAATGTCATTCAGGTACATGTACATATTATCCAATAGTTCGATTACTATAAGCTAGGGTCATCATGAAACCTTTTGCTGAGGTTTCAGTCGAAATGTATTATCTATTTATTTTGAACGAACGTCAGACGAACGGAAGGACAGGCGGACGAATAGGAAACCAATAGCCATAAGACTTTCAATTAGAAGAGTCTTACTGCCACTGACTTGTTACGTCATAAACAGAATATGCTTGGACAGTTTCATGTGACGTCTTCTTTGCATTCATATTATTGAAATTATTATTCATATCATTATTGTTATTATGATTATTATTATTATTATTAACATTATTCTCATAATTGATTCAATTCTGTTTTACACCTATTTTCGATATTTCTTGATTATTTCGTTTTCCATATCAATGCATTTTTATAACTTATTCTTTTACATGCAGGCAGTTAAGTAATGCTACAACGGACCTAGATAAATCGGATCTAATAAAATTAACCAGGTACAGCAGTTACCTTTCAACACAAGGTGCCCCAATAGCTGCCGATCCCGACCATGCCACGCCGCTCCTATAGCTAAACTGTTTAAAGACATTAGGAGAATAGCCGGTTGACGACATTAGTTTTCTGCAGTCCCTTATACCAGAGATTGACCGTGTTAATGCTGGTGTTACAGTTGTTGACGTAATGGATAATCCGCATCAAATCGTATAGGCTAGAACTGCGTCTAAAATTAATGTGTATGCATTTCATTAGCGTGTAACAAAATTGATAACCCAAATCCATATTTTAGTCATTAAGAAATACATTTAAAGCTGAATATTGTTCAAAATATAACAATAATCTGTATTAATTTATATTAGTCCTTGTATATGATAATCTTTTGCAGAACGGAACCATGCAAAGTATTAGCAGATTCGGTTCGATTAACTTGGTTCATGGGAAATCACTCGTGGCACTCCCAAGTATAGTGTGGCTTATTCCATTTAGCTCAGAATGTTTGTGTTTTTATTTCTATAGCACCGTTCTCCATAAGTTTCGTTGTTTTGCTGGATTTTATTCTTATGTAAAATACTCTCAGAAACAGTAACCAGACTTAAGTATGAAAAGCACATCTTACCTTACTTCGAACATGTCCGGATTATATTGTTTAACAGTTCTGAAAGAGCTTTGTAATTTCATTACAATGAATTAATAATATATCTATAAATCCGTGAATTATTTGATTTAAACATGACGCTTTCGTGCTTTAAGAAATATTTCTACGACTTAGAATTGTGACAGTATGTTATTAATTTTCATAAGCATCACTTACCATTTACTGTTATACATTACAACAGTTGAGATCTAGGTTACCCTAGTGATGTATAAAATGAAAATATATCTTACATTTCTTTCGATATCTAACAAACAGCAGCTAACCAATATGTTACATTATGAAAACATCCAATATACACGTATCTTTCTTGTCAGCTGTTAATGTTTCATTCCATGGTACGAACCCAACTGGAACGCTCTCTTGTCAGTATAGCTAATCAAGTTAATATAGCCAATTTCGTTCCTGGACACGTAAAAAGCGTAAGCTTACATTACCTTATTACATACCAATTTTCCCATGTGCAGTCTCTACGAACACTTTAACCATCTGACTGAAATACTGTTGAAAACGGCATGGAACCAATTAATTGTATGTCGCTCCTTTCTCATCGGATCTGTTAAGCTGTAACTAGACTATGCAGCATGTTTTTTATCATTTGAAGCAAGATATTTAACGTATAATTTTGACAATTGGTAAGAAACAACCAAATGTATATTTCTGTTTGATTTAATGACTTAAAAGTTTGTGATTTTTTTTTTAATTATATTAGGCTACAAAGCAAAATTCTTTGATTAATCCTAGCGATACTAAATCATGTTACAAAATATTTCCGCAACAATGTACGTTAGAAATGCATAAACCTCACTACACCTCGGGTGAAACCAGTACATGCATATTGTACATATGATTAAAGTCCATAAATAAAAATGACCGAGAATAATGTACAGGAACTAACGTACTGCATTTTTGCGTATGTACATGCAAACAAAAAGAACGCTCGACCACACCCATGTTTTACCTGTGAGTGTTTGTCAGCTCACTATGTCTGTTAATTTTATTTTTTTTATTTTTTATTTTTATTTATTTATTTATTTTTTTTTTATAACTAAAATTCACTTCAGACTGATTCAGTCAGTGATTGAATAAAACCAAATAGCCAATATCTTGCTGATTGTACGATGAACACGTGTCTCCATTACTTTCCAGAGGACATATTCAAATGCCGTATAAACAAAAAGTTCAGCAATCAAAATTATAAGCGCAGATATCTAAAGAAAATATATAATGTATACTCATCTCAATTGTGAATTCTCAAAACAGTAGCGCTGCAGTTTTCCGTCGTAATCTTCTTTAAATTTTTGTAAACGATCTGTCCTCTACGGATTTCCGATAAAGAATGTACTTGTCACTGCACTAAATTTGCCCATGAAAATCCCGTGGGATTAAAACTTGTTAGACTAGTATTTGAACTGATACGACTATAAATACAAATACAGGTGCGGATTAGCAGTGATGCGTTATGTTAGACAAGACGATACTCACCAAAATTAAAACAATTTATTTCATAAGAGAACATAAATTTACTTATTTTTGACAATGCTCACAAACTAGGATAAAAACCAAAGCTTTCGAATCTCACGGAGTCTGTTTTACCTTGCTTTCTATGCGAGCCCCTGCATTTTCTATGCGAGCCCCTGAAAATGCGATGGCAAGCTGAGAACCAGCTATTGCAATATATAAACCCAAAGCAACACTTTCTAAATGGAAGCTGTTTCCTTATTTTGCCTAACTGGTTGAAGATATACAAGTATTTTTGGTCTCAGTAATATTGCGTATAAGGGTTAACAAACGGACAGCTGACTAGATTTTACAAAAAGATAATCTTGTTACAGTATACCCTGAAATCCCGAAAATAGGCCGCGGCTTATTTTGAATTTTCGGGTTTGATGTCTTATTATTGAGACCGGCAAACTTTAGAGTACATATATGCAATAACGGTTTAAAAACCGGCGTAACCACCGAAATACTGAAGATATTGATGTCATACATTTTGCTTTTTTGCTTATACTTCTGACATTCTTGTTTAGTTAAGATTTGTTACACTTTCTTAAATGAAAATAATCCGATGCTAAAAGACAATTACCCATTAAAAACGTCTGTCTGGCCTAACAAACAAATACACCTATGATTTAATCGGCCAACGGGTTCGAATAACTTACACAATACGTGATAAACATTGCATTGTGTTATGAAGACCGGTCATGTTAATTAGTAGAACTGGCGTGACAAGAAGTGTTTGAGACAGGATTACTTTTTGCATTTAAAGTTCTAATTTGTGCAGGGTTTTAAAACTGGACGGCTTATTTTTGCGGTGCAGGACATCTCGTCGAAAGACATTTGGTCGAATACGACAGTTAACCGATTATGACATTAGGCCTACTGCGGCAGTTTGTTGAAGCCCTTGATGCGACAAATGGTCGAAATAAACATTTAATACTGCGACACTTGGTAGAAAGGTGATAATAGCAAAAATTCGACTAATTATCACACGAAGATACAATTACCTACTTATTTTCAGTTCTTTGTGTACATGTCAATTCAATTCAATTCAATATTTTATTTGGAATAAACAAATAAATGTTCATCGCCAATACTGTGGCGTACAATCCTATACAACACAATGTTTACAAAGAGAAAAGCATGAAATTAAATATAATGTATAAACGCAATTGTATGAGCATAATATCTAGTTATTGCAACTTTGCAAAATAAGGGAAAGACCAGTACAATTCAAAAGTATACAACATTTTACATATTCAAATAATAATTGATATATGAAAAGTTTTCATATTCTAACGGAGAATTATCCTCGCTACTTAAACAAAGATCTAATAACTTATTTCCAGAAGAATTAATCGTTTTGTCCATAGAAAATCTATAAGGAATATCATTTGTACAATCCTCAGATTCAACATTATCTAAACTTGAAATATATTTTTGGGGTTTACTTGATCGTTTGATTGCAATGAGAAGAACCGAATCTCGTCAAATACGCCATCGGTATGAAACTAACGTAGTTAAAGTAAGTTCTCTATAAGGGTTAGTGGCAGACATATTTTATTTTGATGAAGGTGATAATTTTAGTTGCGACAAACACTTTGCAGAGAAAACCGGCAAAAATGTACAGCAGCTTATTCTTGAAATAATATATAATGTTCTTTATGGTTTTCTAGTAGGTATTGGTATTCAAAGTGTTTACTTTAAATTTTGGTATATGAACGGCATTAGAAATGTAATTGACTTGTTTTGAAGTTAGTGAAATTACGATGAACTAGAAAACCCGCTTAAAACACAATAGTTACATAGCCCCAAATAAATCGTATATTCGGCTTATGTTTTGTTAACATTGCATCATAATATTATGTAGCTCGTACTTGACGAAAACAAATCATAATGAAGAAGTGCTTACTGGCATAATCATATATTTCATAAGACACACAAAAAAGTAAAAAAAAATGACTTAATGTTTTTAAAAATAAAAACTTTCACCTGATATGCTGATGCAATCAGCAAATATTTTTCAATTAAATGATTTTAGTGTATTCATCTTTGGCTACTGAAAATCACAAGAAATTAGTATACAAATCGTTTATGTACCATAATGTAATAAAGCCATGGTCACATGACCGAGACATGCGATCAAAACTTTAATACTGCGTAGCTAGACGTAGGGAAAAACCTTCTTTCACTTTCATTCTACCCAGCTGCAAAATAAACTTTGAAGCATAAGACGTTGCAGACATTCCTCTGGGTAAGCTTATATCTGGCCTGATGATGGCCCTTACTATGTGCGGAAATGGCACTTTATCTGATATGGACAACATTCGAGTGGATCACGGAGACATATTCGGCGATGTATTACTACCTTTGTACCGTGTATATTAAAAGGCAGATTGTGGAGAAAAATATCTGCTTCGAAAGACCCGTTTCTATTGGTCATTATTTAATAAGCCAATCACCTTTTATGTTTCATTGTCACATGAATGTCATTGGTCGCCGGTACATTTTTTGCAATGAAAGGAGAAGCTGAAAGCCATGTATTTCCTGCTTTTTTTATTTCATAGAAAAATTCTATCGTTAATCCAAATCGCCAGAGCGAGCCGGCATTACTAGTTTCTGATGGGGTTGTAAATTTAAGTTGACTGCGGTGCGTTGGATGCCTGAAAGCTGCGCTGTGTAAACCCCGTCTGGTTTCGAAATAAAGTGTACATGACAGCGATACTCTATAAGCGATAACTTCACCACAAGAATAAGTTAATGTTTAATTAAAAAATGATATATCAAATTTTCATAATAATATACTGATGAGGCAATGAGGTCAGTAGTTTTCATCTGAAAATGAAAAAAATAGTACGCCTTTGAAGGATGAGCTATGTTGTAATGGCAGACGATACATGTCTATCTACACTAAACTGTTGAAACAACAACGGTCAAAGTTTTAAGATTGAAGAAATATGTTTCAAAATTGGTCTGTCTTTGAAATCTAGTATTTAATACCTTCCAAACAGTGTGGAATAAATATAAATTAACTTTTTGAAAAGTTCTTCGCCAACCACCGTCCACAGTTTTTGTATGTTGTTGTGTTTAAGCGTGCTTGCTTCCAAGCGTACGTGCGTGCGTGTGTTTATGTTGGGATTGCGTTAATCCATTCTTATACTTTGGAAGTAACCCGTCGGCTATATATTTCTATCTGCGGCAGCCCTACTCTGTAATGTTTGATTCTATCCATGATTATTGCTCTTTTTGCTTTCGAAAAATCTACTTTACTGACGGGGACATAATAAGACTTATAGGACTTACTAAACAAATTATCATGACTGAAAATCCATCTATCGGCTACGTGAAGATAATTTAGAACGAAGTAGGTAAATAATCGACTGCCGATATAATCATTATGCTGCTGAAACGATTTATTTGAACGCCGCCATAACGTCTCATAAAGTTATAAGGTATCTTATGAGCCTCTGTTAGGCAAAAATGCTTTCACAGTACAAAATACCATTTTGTGTTGTAAAATGGTTAAGGTAGTGAAAGCAATCAAAATTACTAATAGAAAAAAAAATAGAATAAAATACGGTTGCTGTTTCAATCATTTAGAAAATAAACAATATACATGTAGATATTTTTTGTAATAAATTCATACTTAGCTAAGAGTGCAAAGTTGAGAAGAATAGAACGAAGAGCAGAACAGTTTGAGCGAGTGGAAATATTACCTGGGTAAATTCAATTTAATATATTTATGCAGCTGTGGTTCTCATATTGCACTGCATATGTTACTGAACATTCCGCAAATATATCACATACTTAACATGGCTGGATTGCTCTGTCGTTGTTCAAGCGTTGTATATTCCGAAATAAACAACGATCGACGTGCGGACCGGAGAGAAAACATTAGAACGTCCATTATAACGTTAAATTGCCGCATGATGTCCAGTTCCTTCCTACTTGGGTGAATGAGGTACAGCATGATTTTTATCATATTGAGAATGTTAGAAAGAAAACAAACTTGGTCTTCTTGTGATTTACCATGATGGTTCATCGTTCATATCCTTGGATGTTTAACTACTCGGGCTAAAAACCTTGTGGTTCAATACCCGCATCTAAACTTTGAACCGTCAAAAATCAGACTATATACATGCACCATGCGTAGGCCTTGATTATATTCACAATTGACCTATATCAGTTTAGGCTACATAGACAATACCTAATATCAAATTTATCATTTAAACAAATAAGATAAAGCTTTATAGTAAGTTGATTTATAAAGTCTATTGATATGATAATTTGCAATGTACTTCAAATATTTTTTAGGTTCACAAGTCTATTCAGTGAGATTTTGGATACTGACAAAAACTTACCAGGTATAATAGTTCTAATTCATATACTCAAGTCTGAGAAATCGAATCCCTTCTGGACATTTTTAATGCTATCCAAGGCGCATCTTTCACTAGAATATTTGCTTTAGATGCTAAAATCTAAAATTCCTCATCAAATGAACTTAATTTGATTTGTAGAGCTACATTCACAATAAATTACCTTTGTTAAAGAAAACTTTCATTTATGTAGAGGAAGAACACATTTATACTGCGTCTAGCTGAGCACAGTATAAATCTGTTCTTCCTCTACATAAATGGAAGTTTTCTTGAGTTTATGAATTATTTTTTTTTTATTTATTATTTTGAAGTACATAGCAAATTACCTTATCAATGACTATATGGGTATATACTGTTGGAAGAACAAGGAAATACTTCTACAAAAAAAAAAACATGCAAGTGATTTCTAAAACGATACAATTAATTTTAACTTCATTTTAACTCGTTTTTCGATAAGACTTCTGTTTTCTTGTTTGAATCTTACACAATCCAGGCTATTCTTTGGGAGGCATTTTGGAGCTTTGTTTTATCTGTTGGATATTCATCCTGTTTTCTTTTCTCACTTTTGTTTATAATTCTCTTTTCTCTTTTCTTGTTAATAATCATATACTTTCCAAATGCTATGATTACAAATTAAAACCATGTCACACGTTGTCTTATTCGTAAATTACTTAATGTTTTATAGAGATAATTTTAGAGAATCAGGTACAAGTCAGATCAGATACAGATCTTGATTTACACCAAACAAACTTTACCAACGACCAATTATATACACTCTAACATCTTCCTTGATATCTTTGCTGAAGAAACGCTTTTATTGATAAATCACTTATCGAGTGCTTGATTAAATCGGTACGTACATATAGAACGATTCGAAATTACCTTAAAGTTTCAGGTATAATGAGTGAAGGGCTGTCTAAAAAAATCTCGTCGGACCCTGAATGGTGTTTCCCCTATACCTCTGCCTTCTACAAAGGCATTGTGGACATGCGTAAATGATTCGTTATATATCTTCACAATAACATTTCCGTGGTTACATATTCTGTTTATGTTACCATAATGCGAGGAATACTTTTATTTACACTGTCATAGATCAAAACATGGTTGTTGGTTAGAGTGAATTATAAATTTAATCAATTTAAATTCTTTATATGTTTTTTTTTCAGTGAGCGCTTAAGTGTGGTGTCCCATAATGTCCCGTTTTTGTTGTTGTTGTTGTTGTTGTTGTTTGCTTGTCATCCTTGTCATTTCAGTTTTTTGTTTATTTATTTTAGTACATATGAGTTATATACACATTCGTACAAACGATGCTACAGAATTTCTTTCGGAGCTGCGCTTCTTGAATGCAAGTATTCCTTTTGAATATCCTTCCATGGTTTTAGATGTTACTGTAAATATGGTTACAATAGATAAAAATGTAAAAGTACGTATAAATCCTGATTAATGAGGTACAGCGCTCCCTTTCAAACCTCGTATTTCCTTGAAACGCGTCACTAATTATTTTATTATTATAATGGTCATAAGAATATGAAAGCTGAACTACTATGTCAAATAAAAATGATTTATCGTAATTTACCAATAAATATATTTAGATTTATTTTAGTGGCTGTGGAAACACGAGCACGAACTGATGTTATAGTAACATATGTTCAAAACTTCATATGTTAAAAGATGAGTAGTAGGTAAGACTTGTAAGCAGTTTTACTATAAACGATAATAGTTATCAAAATTATTTTGAAATTAACATACGAACAACATATTTCAGATCAAACATTTTGAAACATCTTGTGAACAAAAATATACTTTAAATAAAGAATAGAAACAAAGACATCTAAACAAACATCAGCTTTTAAAAAGTTATATATTTCATTTACGTACCTGTAATTAAATTATCTGGGTTTTTTTTTTTTGGGGGGGGGGGGGGGGGTTCTTAAAGATTTGTTTTTATTTATTAACTTTATAACCGCCATGCATGATGAAAATATCATGTTACTGTTTAAGTTTAATAGACGAAGACAGCTTTTACGAGAGATTTTTCCATAGAGGGCAATACGGCTTATCGGGAGGTTGGCCTCACTCGACAACTCTTTTATATCGAATGCGAATAAAAAAAGCAGGCAAAAATAACATTAAAAAGAATAGGCTACTACACAAATCAGGATGTTCGTCACTGCCGCAATGCGAACGATGGACAAAGGTTGAAAATGATGCTGGAGGACGACACGCGGAGATGCTTTTCGTACAACAAGTTAATGAACTTCTTGACTGTTTAAATGAAGAAGAAAGTCAACAGACATACAGACAAATAAGTTTTGATATTGTGTTGAGTTATTCGCCATGCTCAGACTGTGCAAAAGAGCTGACTCAACTGAAGAGGAGATCAATTGAACCAACTCCTAGTGGTTACAACGTCATTTTTTGTACTATGAACATAAAATTTGCCAAATTCTACGAGCATTATGTGTTTGAAAACATCGAGGCAATGATATGGATGGTACAGAACCAGATAGAGTTTTCTGTATTTAATGGATTGTGTGACTGGAAAGATTTTCTTGATAACATAGTAAAGCTCGCCCTCGATATCCAATCTGAAGCATTTTACGCAACCTGGTTTTACAGACAAGATAGAGAGCTAGTAGATTCAATACTTCTTGAGTGCATCAAGCTAACCGCATTTAAATGGCCTACGCAAGATAATGAGGGTCGAGAGGAAATGAAAAAACGTATCTGCGATTTGAAATCTGCTAAATCTAGTTTTGCATATTTGATGGACTTAAGGGCATTTTAGGCAGATACATATAGATCGTTAATGATAAATCTTTCGAGGTCCATTTGAGCAGTTAATATTCTCGCAAACCATTTATGAACGTTCTATCGCAGTTTAAGTAGGCGTGTGAATGAAAAGGGATCTTGCAAAACAAAACCTGTAAAAATTCGAGTCTTTACTTGTTGGACATACTGATATTTTTTTCATAGGATTTCTCTACAGCACCAGTCGATCAAAGAGTGCTGCATGCACGTTTAAATATCCAAGCACCAGAATGAAGAAACGCGGTAACTCAGACGATGAACCACAAGAAGGCCTTATTTATATCAACTTTTACATGCTCATAAAAAAATGAAAAATGTATTGAACTTATTATATTACACGTGTTGACGCGAGGCTTCTCAGAACACACAACACTTGTACTTTTTTAAATTCAGAAGTAAGCTAAGTTATTTGAAATATTTATCAGTGTGATATATTGTTTATTCAGTTCATTTTGTTTATTGGTGTGATTTATATTGATTTATTATGTCATTCGATGTGATACATGGTGTTTATTGAAATGATTCTTGGTGTTTATAGATAGAATTCATATTGTTTATTGACATGATAAATTTTGGTCACTGATGTTGTGATTCATTGTATTTACTGAAGTATCAATTACAGTATTTGTCAACAAATTTGGCAAAAATGTTTTAAATCATTTTTTGGGCTTTCATTGGAAATTCAGGGGTATTGCACACTATTATACGCATGCATAAATAAGCTAAATTAAATGGATTTATTTTGTTTTGTTTGTTTGTTTTCGGTTTAACGCCGTTTTTCAACAGTATTTCACTCATGTAACGGCGAACAGTTACCTAACCTAACCAGTGTTCCTGGATTCTGTACCAGTATAAACCTGCTCTACGCAAGTAACTTCCAACTTCCCCACATGAATTATCAGAGGTGAAAGACGAATAATTTCAGACAAAATGTCTTTTATCAAATCGTCACGAAGAACATACGCCCCGCCAAAGGATCGAACTCGCGACCCCGCGGTTTGGTAGACCAACGCTCTCCCTACTGAGATAAGTGGGGGGAGGGTTTGAATTCATTTTGTATTTAATAGACTAGTAATTGCGTGACTTAGTTTCTGCTTAAACAGCAAACAGTCCTGTAAAACTAATATTTATTATAACATATTGATTTATTCTTTATAATGCTGGAATAATATGATTGATGAATATGATAAACTGCCATTTGTTAGTTAATTCATCTGTATTTTAATAGCAATTCAGTGTGCGTATTTAATCTGTATATGTGTCTTTATCGGAATAAACATCAATCAATTAATCATTTTCACTGTAATATTTCAAAAGTTTAATGAAAACATGTAATAAATTGCCTATCACTTTATCATTTGATAGAAAAGATAGAAAACCACATGCATATGTCGCCTGACATTGACGAAAATGTTACAGGTGCGGTTTGACTGAGCCTATTAATGTACGGTAGTGAAAATGCGAGCTATCGTCCGCGCCTGCTGCATCACCAGTAAACATGAGCTGACGATATGTACTAAATTTGTCTTACAGAAAACGAATAAATATCATAAGCTTGCAAGCAACATTACATTTAAGACTCACATACAAAGCTTTCCAGTTAACTGACCGTTATACTATCGATATATTTTACACCGTTTTGTGTGGTGTAATACTGGTGAACTCCAAGTGTTACCATGAACACGAAAACCGATACATTTTACGCGAAAACTCGACGTTTAGAGGGCACTGACACGACAAAATTTAGCTGTCAAGTTTTCGTGTTGGCGGGTATATAAAGGTCGTGTTGGCGCCCTTTATTTGTCGTGCGGTCGTGTTTTCGCCCCACCAACACGAGAACACGACAAATACATTACTTGTCGAGTTTTCATGTTTTCGCCCCGCCGACACGAAAACTCGACAAATTAGGTATTTGTCGAATGTCGTGTTTTCGCACCCCCACCCCGCACTGCTCGACAAATACCTGCGAAAACACGAAAACTCGACAAGTAATGTATTTGTCGTGTCTTCTTGTTGGCAGGGCGAAAACACGACAACACGAAAACTCAACAAATACCTAATTTGTCGAGTTGTGTTTTCGTGTCGTTGGGACGAAAACACGACAGCGCGAAAAATAAAGGGCGCCAACACGACATATTCATACTCGCCAATACGAAAAGTCGACAGATAAATTTATCGTGTCGGCGCCCTTTAAACGTCAAGTTTTCGTGTAAAAAAGTCTTGTTTTCGCCCAGCCGACACGAAAACAGACAAATTAGGTTTTTGTCGAGGTTTTTTTTTTTCGTGTTTTCATGTTGTCGTGTTTTCGCCCAGCCAACACGAAATGGCAGAAATCAGCCATCATTTTAAGGTGTTGTTCAACATGTCTATACAACATGGAACCATCTTTTTAGGAGTATCTTAAACTGACATCGTTTGTTGAAAAAATGTGATAAACGTTAGATCCTTTGTACACCACGTACTGTCATGTTTATCGCACATTGTAATCTTACCAGCTGTGTGCTCTACATTTGAATTATTTTTTTTCTTATAGATACGCCATTTAACGATGCCACGTTTTGCACCACCCATACTCAATTCTCACTGAGCCAGTAACTGCGACAGAGCTGATATCATAAATCACAGAAAACTAGTTCATGTTTTGGAAATAAAATATACTAGTATCTAAATCTGCTTTAAATATATTGCTAATGACCTAATATATTTGTGTTTAGAAAGCAACTGATACTGCGATGATTTTTTGGTGTTTGAATTGTAAAAATGACAACTTGACGGCTCCCTTAGATGGGGAATTCTACACATAAATACGGTTTCAGTCCCATATCGGTTAGAGGCAAGTGATTTATAGTTAGCGACTTTTACCACTTTGCCATGGATGCCTTTCTAAAGGAATAATATTTTGAATTTCTGTTCGCATGTAAAGTTTCAAACAAACTTCAGCAAGATATTGAATTTATTTTGTCAGTTTATCCAGATTTTAATCATACCAGTATATATTTCTACCGTAAATATAACTACAGTCGATAAGACAACACAACCTAGATACATATCGATATATATCCACTTTTTACGATAAACTGAAAAAATTGGGTCATTTATTAAGATACGGCACAGCTCAAAGATTATTGTTAAAGGGTGATTTAAATATGTCAACGTTTTCGTAATTTCAAACATTACATACATGTAAAGTCGCTCTCAGATAATGTATCCATTCATAATATCTATCAACAGAAACTTATACTTTTAGGAAAATTTAACGATAAGATAGCGGAAGCATACGGTGGCAGGGGAGCAGCTTTTGCCTAGATTTTAAGCAAGTCCCCGATTCGCAGTTATTTCTCTTTATAAGTTATTAGTACAAAAAAGCAGTACTTCAGCTTTACATTGTGATATGGCACTAAGGTAAGCTTCAAAATGAAAGCAATAATTTTAATCCATGTGGTCAACTTTAAAAGGAGTAGACATTACAACCTACCCGTAACCCCTCTTAAAATCAAGAAAATTTTAGCATTTTTCCTTACTTTCAACACATGCCATACACTCGTTTGTAAACTTTAATACAATAACACCAGGTTTTCTAATAAATCAATCCTCAGGTTGCAAAGCCCTGCTAAGCAAAATGTCTGTCAACCACCAAGTTTCAGGAGAAAAAGCAGGTCAAAGACACTTATTGTCCATTTTGCTGAAGAAAACACCTGATTTGTTAAAAATTGCCCCCATAAATAATGATTCACAAAATATATGGATCTAGGTGTTGCAAAATATTCGCGTCTGCTATTTATAGCTTCATGCATGTACACGTTGATTTCTTTTAGAATAAATTTTCAACAATTACAACAATAATATTATAACACTTTGAAAAGCTACCCTAAATATTTAAAAAATTGACCGGGACCATAATTCGAAACTGCTCCCCTGTCATTTAAAGCGCTATGAGTAGCTACGTTATTGCGTTCTATTTAGTGTTCCCAAGTAAAAACATATTCTGCATTGTAGTTAAACGTAGCTAATAATAGCAAACAAATAGTAAAACTCATTCATAAGTAGTGTACACTCTGTATACCTGTCCGTATCGACCTGTAATTGAGCCGTACCTTAAAGTAGTAATCCGTATTAGGTGTCGGCCCGGTACATTTTCTCCTTCTTTGCTGTATAGTACTTTTGGAAATGGGTTGTGAATTTCACAACAAAATTGCAGCATTGACAGCTCTGTATTTCTGAAGAGTAATACTATCCCAGTCAATATATCACAAAAAACACCACCATCGACGATGAACTTTTTTGCTACACATCAAAGTATCTAGTCCATGTTTAAATTTCCCACTGACATCTGTCATGGCCACCAGTCTGGTGTAGTTTTTTAATCCTTCCGCACAGAAATGTAGTCCTGAAAACACACATAAAACAACTGTTAAAGACATCAGAAATGACAAAAAAATGTACACAGTTTGGAATTTAACATGTCAAAGTAGGGATAGCGTTAAACTGGGAACTTCAAAATTTCAAAGAACTACTTCCTAGGATACAACGACCCAGAAGTACTTCTATACCGGGGTGACACCATCAATTCGTACGAATCCGTACGGCTCAGTTACGGATTGGTACGGATTACTACGTTTCTATCCGTAGATAGACGTAGCTATCCGCGCCATATGTGTGACTGGGGTATAATATATGTATAACATGTCCTAATGTATGTATAACGTAGTAGAAACATACTACGAGCAAAAATTAAACTTGATATCCCGAAATCGGGAAAAAAAACTTTGACAACACGTGTAGGTGGGAAAAGTAAAAATACCTAGACCTTTATACCTGGCATTGTGATGGTTGGATAATTACTGCGGTTATATAATATGTTCAACGAGTTCAAGTTAAAGAAACTTCAGACAAAAAGTGGATACTTCCGCAATAATATACACAGTCAACTGTATAATTTGTCACTCAAGATACGAGGGGCGTTCAATATGTAATGTTACTCCGTATGCAGTTCCGTAACCGCTGGTTATTTTTAGATGCGGTTTTCGGCACATTGTAGAGCAATTTATTGGGAACACAATGGTACATAAATTATAAAAATAGGCAGGTTCAAAGTAAAAATATAATCATTTTAGTGAGGTGTACTCAGATATACTAGAACATTATTATAATTTTGGTTTGTCCTGGGCATACAGAATCTCAGAAAAATAGAATAACTTGTAAAATCACAAAATTCTATCATTTTTCTACGAGGTACAGCAATTTGTGATGCGTTTGCCTTTGTTTTGAACTATTTATTGCATTTTTAATTTTACAACACAACTAAAAATTCTAAACTCGAGGTTGATTCCATCTTGAATGGGTGTTGAGGGCGATTAATCAAAGTTGCAAGAACTAGTTTTGCAATCGAGAATTAAGGTACTAGTATCAACTTAAAATACAAGAATTTTTAAACGGTGATTGTCGCACCTGACAAAATTGCAGAGGCTTATTGCACTTACCTTATCATTTTTCGAGTAAAAATATACACACTCAATCTAAAACTGTTATAAACTTTTTTATTTTAGTTTTCATATCTTTTTGTGAAGATCATGATTTGTTTTATCTGTTTAAACTAAAAATTTAAATATACTTCTAGTTGTTGAATAGTATATTCAAGGAATTACTTATTACAGTCTCATATTTTGGACATAAAATTGTCTAGTATACCCGAGTACACATCACTCAAATGATTATAGTTTAACTTTGAATCTACCAATTATTATAATTTATATATCATTGTGTTGCCAATACATTGCTCTATAATGTGCCGAAAACCGCATCTAAAAATAACAATTGGTTACGGAACTACATACGGAGTAACATTACATATTGAACGCCCCTCGTAATGTCCGTTAACTTTTCTATTTTTATTACTTGTATTACTTGCAGGCTTAATTAGCTATTTTGACCCAGTTGATTTTTCTAAATACATACAGGTAGTGCACGTGCATCTATATTTAATCAATTATTTATAATAACTATATTTGTATGAATACCATTTATTTCCTGACCCCTTAAACACAGGCGTGACTTTAAGAATGAGCATTCTGTCCAAACGAATTGTCTTTAATGTGGTCAATCACATTTGCGCAACATTTTGTGACATTTTTTTTTTATTTTAAGTATATTCTGTCGGAGATTTATCAATGAAACAAAAGGACCCTTTTTCATATAGTGAGATCTCTGTTAGAAATGTATGTTTTATTACTTTTTATATGACTTTGTAATTACCCCTTTAGTATGAAAGTTTTAAAGAAGCGGAAGACTGTTTAAGATTTCAGTATAATTTCTAATTTTACATTTGCATTTGATGGATATTTGAACATTTGAACCCAAAGGCAAGATTTAAACAGTATGTGGCTTCGGAATCGATATAATTATTTCCAGTCTATCCTGGTTGCGCAACCAAAATATGTAAAGGGAGGTAATTTGACAAATATAATACAATAGTTCATTTATCCATATGATTTCTTAGGCAAATTATGTTTATTAAATCATACATATGCTGAAATAACTCTATTTTGGTTAGGCAACCAGGTAGGAAAATCAAATTTTAAAAGTACCTTTAGTGAAATTTCAACATGCTTTAAGAAGTCACTGAACACAAATAAGTGTAAATGACCATATTATCTTAAACCGTCCACAAAACCCATTACTTGATCAAAATCTGATTAAACACCTTTAAACGTTCATTTGCTGAAATCAATCTTATACTCGTATCTATCGCAGAAATAACAAAATGGGCACAAGAAATTAACATACGATTAAGTGTTTCTTCATAATTTTATATAATACATCCGTCCATAAAATAATACTTTTGATTTGCTCGCACATATAAAATTATATTGTATGGAGTTTCCATTGTCCGTTCCATGAACTGTAACAAAATAATGGGATTTAAAACATCTCTACAATATTATGTGACCAAGATATTAAATGTGTATGCTTTTATCTCGTATCAAATGTATACTACTTTTGTCAGTGTGTCAAGTTTAATCCTAATGTTTAAAGTTTGTCGTTTAAGTTAAATATGGTAAAATGATCTACTCTATTTACCCAATACTAAAACCTAACCTATTACAAATGTGTGAGAAAACAATAAACTAAAACGGGTTTTGATTTGAATTTATATGATTAACGTAAACAACGAAAATGTGCAAGTCACATTATCAAAACGACAGTTAACCTTTTTAAGCTGTGCCTGTTATTTTAACAATACATTTTTCTCAAGTGTTCCCTTTAGACGACTGTAAATAATTGATATTTTTCCTGGTATTTAGGTAACAGGAAATTATTATATGCAAAGCCTTTGTTTCTTATCAATATTTTCCTGCTCTCTTCGTACATATTCCAATATGCCCCAACACTTTGTTTTCAGCCATAATTATTTATAAGATAAGTCAATCTAATGTCCTTGTCCCTGATTATTAATTTTTGCAGGCTTTAAACAGCTGTACAAGAGCAAAACTGATAGCTTTATTTGTGTATCTTATATGTATGTCAAACAGGAAGATAAACTATTAATACTGGTATATAAACTGGGAGATATTGACAGGTAAGAATATAATGTGTGTATTTTCTTTTAAGTTTTATTTACTGATTGATTGTTAATGCGATCGAAAAAGGCATAAATGAGCCGCGCCATGAGAAAATCAACATAGTGGGTTTGCGACCAGCATGGATCCAGACCAGCCTGCGCATCCGCGCAGTCTGGTCAGGATCCATGCTGTTCGCTTTCAAAGCCTATTGGAGTTAAGGAAACTGTTAGCGAACAGCATGGATCCATGCTGGTCGCAACGCCACTATGTTGATTTTCTCATGGCGCGGCTCAAATAATTTTGTTGTGCATCATATAATGAATGATAAAATCTGTAAAAAGATCCTTTGGAAGCATAGATATGCAGTTATAGCAGACTCGGTTTGATTAAGTCTGTTCATTAGAGTAAATGGAAAGTGCAACACCTATCATATCGCGACCCCAAAGGACCAGAAATAAACATAACAACACTGAATCCAAGTACGGGGAGATTTTCTGATGCTACGTAGAAAACTGAGACTCTTTCAGTAGATAATAATTATTGTTGCATCAGTGTTAAGTAGCCTTTTTTCTTAAGCAGCCAGTCAGCATACTTTCCCAAATTGACACTTTGTTTTAATTTCAACTTTTCTTTGGCAATCACCTGTCTTAAGCAGGAAACTGTTGTCTCTCCCATAGCTGACTTCTTAATACAGATCAGACTAAAGACATGACCAAGATTAATAACAATATCTAAATGATAGACATGTTTTAGATATCTTTTGTGCTCCGTATCTCTCAGAGTGCATAGTGTCTAAATCTCTCAGAGTGCATAGTGTCTCAATCCCTCAGAGTGCATAGTGTCTCTATCCCTTCAGAGTGCATAGTGTCAATATCCCTTCAGAGTGCATAGTGTCTCTATCCCTTCAGAGTGCATAGTGTCTCAGTCCCTTCAGAGTGCATAGTGTCTTTATCTCTTCAGAGTACATAGTGTCTCAATCCCTTCAGAGTGCATAGTGTCTCAATCCCTTTAGAGTGCATAGTGTCTCTATCCATTCAGAGTGCATAGTGTCTCTATCCCTTCAGAGTGCATAGTGTCTCAATCCCTCAGAGTGCATAGTGTCTCTATCCCTTCAGAGTGCATAGTGTCTCTATCCCTTCAGAGTGCATAGTGTCTCTATCTCTTCAGAGTACATAGTGTCTATATCCCTTCAGAGTGCAGAGTGTCTCAATCTCTCAGAGTGCATAGTGTCTCAATCCCTCAGAGTGCATAGTGTCTTTATCTATTCAGAGTGCATAGTGCCAATATCCCTTCAGATTGCATAGTGTCTCTATCCCTTCAGAGTGCAAAGTGTCTCAATCCCTCAGAGTGCATAGTGTCTCTATCCCTTCAGAGTGCATAGTGTCAATATCCCTTCAGAGTGGATAGTGTCTCAATCCCTTCAGAGTGCATAGTGTCTCTATCCCTTCAGAGTACATATTGTCTCTATCCCTTCAGAGTGCATAGTGTCTCAATCCTTCAGAGTGCATAGTGTCTCTATCCCTTCAGAGTGCATAGTGTCAATATCCCTTCAGAGTGCATAGTGTCTCAATCCCTTCAGAGTGCATAGTGTCAATATCCCTTCAGAGTGCATAGTGTCAATATCACTTCAGAGTGCATAGTGTCTCAATCCCTTCAGAGTGCATAGTGTCTCTATCCCTTCAGAGTGCATAGTGTCAATATCCCTTCAGGGTTCATAGTGTCTCTATCCCTTCAGAGTGCATAGAGTCAATATCCCTTCAGAGTGCATAGAGTCTCAATCCTTTCAGAGTGCATAGCGTCTCAATCCCTTCAGAGTGCATAGTGTCTCTATCCCTTCAGAGTGCATAGTGTCTCTATCCCTTCAGAGTGCATAGTGTCAATATCCCTTCAGAGTGCATAGTGTCTCTATCCCTTCAGAGTGCATAGTGTCTCTATCTCTTCAGAGTGCATAGTGTCAATATCCCTTCAGGGTGCATAGTGTCTCTATCCCTTCAGAGTGCATAATGTCAATATCCCTCCAGAGAGCATAGTGTCTCTATCCCTTCAGAGTGCATAGTGTCAATATCCCTTCAGAGTGCATAGTGTCAAAATCCCTTGGAATGCACAGTGTCACTATCACTTAGTGTGCATAGAGTCACAATGTCATGGATTATGTTGATCAACTCTGTTGTCTTAACCATTCCTTACTTGCGTGTATAAGTCCCATTTTGTCGGCCATGGTTAGACATCCAAAGATTAATTCAAAAGCTAAAAGATTAATTCAAAGGCCAAACATTTAAGGTGGATAGATTACTTCAAACGCTAAGCATTTAAGGTGGCTAGATTGATTCAAAAGCTAAACATTTAAGGTGAAGTATAACACCTCATGAAAGTTCATTTGCTTCATTATTTAAAGATTTTCTTCTTTTGTGTTTTATTTAGAAAAGGTGGCCCGCTGATTTATACCTTTTTGATAAAACTAAAGAAGCCACCACCCATTAATATGTAAAATATTATATTCTACTTTATTGACTGTACGTATGAGCAGGTTATGAGAGTGGCATATTTTAATGTCAGATAAAATAGTTGAATATAAATTTAGAAATTGTAGAACTGAAAACTGTGCTTTTTACGAATGTTGCCAATCGTGGAGAAAATGAAAAGGTCAATTCACAGCATAGAGCACTCATTAGAACTTCACGTTACATAATGCAAATACAAAAAACACTTACACAGCGCAAAGTATGCCTAGAATAAGCTTCTAATGCACTTTAAAAAGTCTGATCATATGTACACCAATCTAAGTTATAATTTAAGTGTAGTAAAACTTTGAAAATAAATGTGTCTTAAGACAAAGTCTAAATTCATTTTCCTCTTTAATTTGTCTAAGTTTGACAGGTAGCTCATTCCACCATTTTGGTCCTTTCACCGCAAGTGATCTATCTGCTATACAAGGTCTTGTTCTGGGCTCTGACAGAAGTGATGATTTTTTTTTATCTTAAACCATATCCACATGAACAGTTTTAATCATGTTCTGCAGATAAATCGGTGCAGTTCCAACAACACATCTAAAAACAAGTACAGAAATGTACAAGAACTTTAAACATAATTCTTGCTCGCAAATAATAAACCCATTTGTTTGTTGCACACATTTCTGGATGTATGAAAACTGCTAAATATTCATACATATTGCTCAAACCCGATTTATTTTCTACAAATACATGTAAGAACCATCTCTAAAGTTTATCTCAACAAGGAAGAACTATCGTTACTTATCAAAGTTAACAAAACACAGAAATGCACCTATCACTATGTATGTCCTAGCTCACAGGTTAGACCAAACAGAAACAAGGTGCAAAAGCCTGTCAGTTATCTTAACTGTTAACTTGCTACACATAATGAAAACTTTTTGTTTTCACTAGCAGGCAGAAAGATCACAGGATACTATGGCATGACAACAGGTATTCTAAGAGGCGCTGAAAATGAGTAAAAGGTAAGCTGATAATTGAGGTATTTAACATGATAGAAAACAACAAAACGGCGGCACATTTGATATGAAAGAAAATGATAAAACGATCCATTTAACACGACAAAAGATCGCAAAACGATCCATTTAACATGGCAAAAATCACAAAACGATCTATTTAATATAATAGAATATAACAAAACTATTCGACAGTGTTTTACACCTAAATTAAATATTTCATCTAAAAACCATACTTACATCAATGTTCTAAAACCATAACGAATGTATGTCTGTCTATTCACAATACCGAAGAATATGCATTTTATCTTTTAGCTTGATAACAGAGAATGACTTCTTCAAAGCCTTTTATCACCAAGGACAGTACTTCTATAAAGACATACACTGGCCTACCTCGACGATTCTATTGTACAGAATTCGTATTAAAAATCCTATCACAGAAGCAGACGAATTCCTTCATCAAACTGGACTATGTTCCTTACAGTATGAACGCTGGATGAAAATCGTTAATGAAGATGGTCACCATGCAGAGATATTGTTCGTTAAAAAACTAGAGCATTTACTGAATTATAAACTATTTCCGGCTACAGCCACGCAAATCAGCATCGATTTGGTGCTCAGTTACTCGCCTTGCTCAGACTGTGCTGCATGTCTGATTGCACTAAAGCAAGGTATTGAAACATACCGAAACAGAGATGGTATAGCTATGTTTTGTGATATAACTATAAAGTTTTCAAATTTTTACAAAATTTATGACCCAATAAACACGGAAAACTTGATTGAAATGGTGAGAAATCAAATTCAGCTCGTGGTATTTAATGGTCTTTGTGACTGGAAAGACTTTCTTGACAACACAGTGAAATTGCCCATTGACGTCCAATCGGAGGGTTTCTTTAATGCATTCAAAGTACGACAAGACAGAGAACTTGTGGATGCAATGTTGCTTGACTGCATAAAAAAGGCTGCGATCACATGGGTTATTCTGCAAAGAGCGGTAAAAGATTCGCTTTTATCGAAAATTCGAAGAATCATATATAGTTCAAAGCCGTTGGGTTGCCTACAAGTCATCAGGTATAAATTATATAAGTTGTTATGGATATATTATAATACATATTACTATAGATAAACTTATCATTAGAACTCAGTATTACATCTCGTACTCTGTGGCATGTTTGTGCAACCGGATTTAATGTTGCAAATATGTTGATACGTCAATTATATATATTCCAAATTATGCCTTCAAATCCGCTAGAAATTCGTAAATCTTTTAAGTCATTCGCACAAAACTAAGCATACGGACCTATGCATTTTTGACCATATGATAAACAATATGATAGTTCACAACTGTGAAACTACAGAAAAAAAAATCTATTCACAATTATGATTTTTCCCACAGACTTCCATCATAAAGTCATGCGCAACGTTCAAATATTAAGCGCTCGGCACTATCTTTTCATTTGCGGAATTTTCAAAGTTTATTCTGAAGTTTTAAAATTCAGGGTTTAATCAAACTCTACATTGAAGAAAAAAAAACATCTGAACGTGCAAAATACATTAATTGTAGTACATAGCAACTTTGTTTGGTGTACACACTTATTTTCTAAGTTAGATTGTCCGTGGTCAGTTGATGAAACCTGTTAAACATAGTTTGTATGTTTCAGTAGTTAACTTTACAGTAACACCAGCATGTTTTAGGACGTCAGGACCATCTTCGTTAAGTGCAATGTGTGAATGAATACCAGTAAAACTGTCTTCAAATCTGATTTTTGATTTAAAGAAAAAAGAATTATGTAAAATGACTTCAGCTTTAAGAAAAGTCATCGTACTTTTGGAAAAGCTTTGCCGAGAATCACGTGCCACGTCAGCTTGGCTATTTCAATTCGTAATTATTTCAGTCACATTAATGATTGATGACAATACTCAACTTTACTGTAATTTGTTTACCATTTCTCTCCAAGATTGCAAATGTGTGTCTCTATTTTTTTTACATTGTTCGAGATTTAGTTATTGCATTTTACAGGGACTTTGAGGAGGAACGAGTTTCAAGTATACAATTCACTTTGGAAAAACTTAGCCTCGGAAGAAACTACGGCGACAAAGTCCAGCAAGGATCAGCTTAAAGTTAGTCGACAAATGAAAACCAGATTATTATATATTTTCTGTTTAAAAAAAAATGATACAAAAATAAGATATGTGTAAGATTTTTGAAATTCAATATACGAACGTAAGATATCGGAGAAGCCCATAAAACATTTAGACAGGAAATAAATCGTAGTATACTGACAGGTATACTACATACATGTACATATTTGCAAAGTCACATTCAATATTTCATCGCATTGTTAAAAAAGGAAGCAAAATGTAAATACATTAGATGCGTTTTAAACATATAAGTCGAATATTGAAACGAATTCATTGATGTGTCTAATTGTTTGTCTCGTCCGTGATAATTTTTTTTTTGTTGGATTTAACGTCGCACCGGCACATGATAGGTCATATGGCGACTTTCCAGCTTTAATGGTGGAGGAAGACCCCAGGTGCCCCTCCGTGCATTATTTCATCACGAGCGGGCACCTGGGTAGAACCACCGACCTTCCATAAGCCAGCTGGATGGCTTCCTCACATGAAGAATTCAACGCCCCGAGTGATAAAGATACATGTATGTCTTGTAGGTACCATGAACATCATATTTAATTTTTTGTTGGTTTGACGTCGCACCGACACAGTTTAGGTCATATAGCGACTTCCCTGCTTTCATGGTGGAGGAAGAGCACAAATGCCCCCTCTGTACTTATTGTCATAATGGATAAGCTCCTGGGTAGAACAACCAAATGTCCGTAAGCCAGCTAGATGGATAAAGAATTCAATGTCCCGATTGAGGGGCAAATGATTTGAAGTCAGCTGCCTTATCAGCCCGGCCTCAGAGACCCCGGGCAGCATACTTATATGCGCTTATCACAGTATGAATCTATTTATTGGATTATGTCTTGTATTCTACACATCTCCTCACGAAAGCGGAGAAATGAGTAAATACAGTGTATAAAGAGTTATATCTTACTCCGGTGCCACGTGGCGACTGTACAAAGTATCCCGTGTTGTTATATGTTCTGGTGCTTAACGATCGTGGAGTCCCTTAATCATTTAATCATGTTGTTACGCTTGTTACGTTGCGGCGTGATGTTCATGTACAGACTTCCGAAAGTTTCTGTACATTTCTAAAAGGTTAGAACAAAATTGATGACATAGCTTATTGCAGAAACTAGCAATTTTGACAAAGATCCTTTGATACACAGCTAGGTAATGCATCAAAAACTAAAATGTAACTTTGACATTAAACATCGACTACCATTGCCCTATTACATATTTTTCAATGATTTAAATTATATTTAGTAATAAAAAAACATTTATCTAAAAAAAATGACTTCAATCAAAGTACTTTCCCAGTAAGAGCATCAATGTAACATGCAATCGATAAAATTACCTGGATTTTGTGTGCATTATCATTTTAAAATAAAGTATCCTCAAAAACAACATCGTTTGGTTATCACTCCCCTGAATCCTTTATGTTGATTTTGTTAAAATAACGACAATGGATGTATTATAGAATATATCTCCGGAATATATATTGAGCCGCGCCATGGGAAAACCAACATAATGCAAGTGATCCATGCTGTTCTCTAACGCGGATGCGGATGCGCAGTCTGGTCTGGATCCATGCTGTTCTCTAACGCGGATGCGCAGTCTGGTCTGGATCCATGCTGTTCTCTAACGCGGATGCGCAGTCTGGTCTGGATCCATGCTGTTCTCTAACGCGGATGCGCAGTCTGGTCTGGATCCATGCTGTTCTCTAACGCGGATGCGCAGTCTGGTCTGGATCCATGCTGTTCTCTAACACGGATTCGCAGTCTGGTCTGGATCCATGCTGTTCTCTAACGCGGATGCGCAGTCTGGTCTGGATCCATGCTGTTCTCTAACACGGATGCGCAGTCTGGTCTGGATCCATGCTGGTCGCAAGTGCGCTTTGCGTGCTTTCGAATGGTGCGGCTCCAATTATGATAACTCTGTCTGTTATACTGAAAAAAAGAAAAACATTATGGGAATCTGAAAGAAAAAAATCAATGTGTGCTAGTAACATAGGTACATTTTATACCATTGTAATTGCTATTATATTGTCTAATTGCATTCAATGCTTCCAGTGGCTCTCTTCATATAGATATTGTTGCAAGAAAGTGATAGTTACTAAACAATGTGTTTATTCTGTCATAGACATCAAGATTAACATACATATATACACGTATTCGATGATACTGAGTTCTAGTTGTATCAAAATCTGTTGTCCATTATTTGAACAGGGTTCCATTATTTGAACAGGGTACGTTGAGCACTTAAGCATTCTTAGATTATTGCTTTTGAAGTCGGCTTTCAAAGTTATGCATGATAAAAATATGTTAATTATTAAATTGGGACGTTTTTCTTCATTATTTTATTTACGCTGAGCTTCGTATTGCTTTGCTATGGATGTTTTCAGCCATTGCTATTACGTCATAGAATTGTAAATCCCCATACTAGGCGTCTAACACCTGCACGTGACAAATCATTATTGTATGGTGAATATATTGGTGCAATTTTAATTGAAAATGGTAAACATTGTCTTTGAAATAGGGGTGTTGTTCTTCCTATCATGCTGTTCCTGTATACCAGACAAGAAACTGACTTTGATCTCCACGCCATTGACCTTAAGATGTTTGAGTATTGCCATATTACTTTTGGTTTGTAACATGGGAAAAAATGGACACAACTGAACGGACTGTCTGGCGGAGCGCCAAGCTATATTATTCTTCAAACTGATACTGAGCAAGTAGTGACAAAAAGGGGGTTAGGTTTATCATCATACACGTTTGTGCATGATTTTTAAGACTATATTTACTTGGCAATATATGTTTGTTTGGGTCATATTGCGACGTCTCAATTTTTCATGGTTGAGGAATACCCAAGGTACGCCTCTAGGCATTTTTCATCACGGACGGGCACCTGGGTAGAATCACCTACTTTCCGGAAGACAGGTGGATGGCTCTCTAACACTTAAAATTCTACGCCCAGAATAAGGTTTCTGCGAGGGGCAAGTTATTTGAAGTCAGCGACCTTAACCATTTTGTCACGGAGGCCCTGATTGACATTAAATGTAGGTCAGGATAGGATATTACATGAAAATCACAATTGTACATATACTAACTTTTTGACGTTGACTGTATTTTGTTCTAACACGATCCGATTTATTTCCCGACTGAAATTGTTTGTTATCAAGAAACACAATCAATCTGTACGCTATAACTATAACGTCTCATACTGTAACGGTGCGCAAGAAAAGAAAGCCACACACAACAGGCATATATTTGATGAATATCTTCAAGGCAGTAGATAATAATCATTGATGACGTAATAGATGTGCAGAGCACTTGAACCGGCTCTGAAGGTCAAAGGTCAAGGTCACAAACCGAGTTAAAAAGTAAGATTTGTCCGTTTTATTTCGTGTTCGGAGCCTAACTTGATAACTGTATAGTGTATTGACTTTAAACTTGGGGTGTATGCAAGTAGTGAAAAGACGATGTACAGAATGCATGTGCCAGAGTGGAAGGTCAAAGGTCAAAATCATAGCAAGGTCAAATCTGCCTATCATACTTCATTTCAAGAAGAAAACTTGAAAACTATTAGAAGTATTGACTTGAAACTTGAATATAGGCAGATGTTGATGCAACAATCTACAACGCAACCCTCAGTACCACCACTATCCCCACAGCACCAAAATATTGTTGTTTTCTTTTTATTTACATCCTCCCAATCTACACTGTAAACCCCGCTCCTATCTCTAGTATTCTCCCTCAACACCACACCCCAAAAACACACCCGCCATTTTTTATTCCGTTTATTGCTGTTTGTATCCTGTCTCCATTCTGCCTCCCACGTCCTCCGTTGTAATCCTTCGGGCGTATACTGCCCCGTTTGTTTATGTAAGCTACGACACAAGGTAAGTATTGTAAACACTTTAAATGCACTCGCTTATCTTGTTCTACATCTGATCTGTTTTATAACAATTTGTTTGCTGTTTTGGCAGATGCATTCATACGAAACTGCAAGCTTTTATGTAAACTATATATTAAAAGATTTATGTGCTTAGGTAATTTATCAACACGTTATTTGTCGTCTTGAAGGGATAGACACATAATACTTATACCCTTTAATTCGGTCAGTTCAAAGAAATTGGAATTAATTGTTTTTACCAAATTGAATTTTCCTAATAAAGTCGCTATATGTGAAGTGGCGAAACATGTGACAAATGATTGGATAAAGAATCTGATTAACAAAGATAATTATCTTATATTGTCTGTAATTATCGTGAGTAAAATCAATAATTCAAAAATTAGTTAAAGCGGAACATGAACCTATACAGCAATTTTCAGGTGTTATTCGAAACCTGTCATATGCAGTCTAGGTTTAATTCAACAGTCATTAAACTAAGAAATAATTGTCTAATCCATTTAAGTAAGCATGTCAAAAACGTAAGAGAAATATCGTTTCTACAAGTTTTCAATAGTTCAATTTATCGCCCAGTTTTTAACCTGTTTGCCCCTTTAAAATAAATGACTGGTTTGAAAAGGAGTTGAAAATGTCTGCTTTAACATACAACTGATACAAAAGTAACAGAATTAGAAATAATTTCCTTATCTGGTTTCAAGGAAGTTATGTGTAGTATTGACAATTTGTTTTATTTGTTTGACCAAGTCTGCACGTGTATTTAATATACCCGTAATTCATTTCTAAATTTATTTTCTACCCTGTAAGAAATGTATTCATAGCAAAAACACAAAATGAGGAAGATAACAAATGATGAATAAACATTTATCAAGTAAACAACTTGATGGCAACAACTTGATGGCGATACTGAAAGATGAATGAAAGGTAAGAATAAATATTTAACAATGCACAACTTTATGTAGGCACGTATGGGTGAGTCATACTCACTTATCAAGAATACAATTTGATGGAGATACCGGGAGTTGAGTAACGGGTAAGAATTGATATTTAATAATACACAATTTGATGGAGATATCGAATGATGTGTGATAGGTCAGAATAAATATTTAACAATACTCGATTTGATGGAGGTATCGAATGGTGAGTGATAGATAAGAATTGATATTTAACAATGCACTTTGATGGAGATATCGAAAGATGAATGGTAGGTAAGAATGAATATTTAACAATACTCGATATGATGGAGATATTGAAAGACGAGTCACAGGTAAGAAAGAACAGAATTTAAGAATGGATGACATGCGCTTGTTTTGTTAAAAGTATGAAATAGAAGGTAAAAAAAATCTGAAATATAAGTGAAACGGATAGTCTGCAACGAATATGAGTACGATTCGAAAACTTTGCTGAATAAATTAGTTAATGCCACTTGATATTTTGCAAATATCTTAAAGCTTTCTAAATTCAGTCGTTGAAATTAAGCATACTTTTAGATCGACATACTAGTGATAAAATTCCAACATTTCAAACAAATATGAAATCACTTTAAGGAAATTTTTATTCATTCTACTACCACATCCATTTTTAAAAGTCACAAAAATGCACATGTTGTGTTTCTAGAAAACGTGCGAATAATATAGTAGTGCAAAGGTAGAGATTCCTATTTTAAATAGAAAATGGACGAATACTATGCAACCTCTGTAGAGCAACACCCTTTGGGAGATACAAATATTGACTGTTATGTAGAGGTTGTTGTTCTGATAAGGAAAATTTGATTATTCAGCTGGAGAGGTTGTACTGTACTATACAAATATCATTTGAGCCGTGCCATGAGAAAACCAACATAGTGCGTTTGCGACCAGCATGGATCCAGACCAGCCTGCGCATCCGCGCAGTCTGGTCAGGACCCATGCTGTTCGCTTTCAAAGCCTATTGCAATTAGAGAAACTGTTAGCGAACAGCATGGATCCTGACCAGACTGCGCGGATGCGCAGGCTGGTCTGGATCAATGCTGGTCGCAAAGCCACTATATTGGTTTTCTCATGGCATGGCTCATTTGATGCTTTCAGCTGGATAAGACAACGACATAATCTTATTTCTGTTGTCATTTTGTTCACTCAACTTTATATGTTGCCATTGTTCGATTCTATACAAATTTTGAAATGTTATCAAAAACATATTAGTTTATGCATATGCTGACTGTGAAGAATGTACCTTCAGTAATATTTAAGATATTGACTATATACGGAGATGCATGTCTAAATTATACTTTGTACGAATATAACAAAGTACTTTTGTGGTTGTTTTCTTTTTAAGCTTGATAGACGGTGACAATTTTTACGAGGAAATTTTCCATGCCAGTGAGTATGGTAAAGCAGGATGGCCTTCCTCGACAATACTCTTGTACAAAATTCGAATTAAAAGAGAAACGACTAAAGCACAGAAGTTGCTGCATCAGTCAGGGTGTTCGTCGCTGCAATGCGAACGATGGATAAGAGTCGACAATGATTCTTGTCGTGGATTTCATGCGGAAACTATTTTAATACAACAAGTAAACGATCTTTTGGACTGCTTACGTGAAGATAGAAGCCTATTCTCTGTAAGGCAAATTAGTATAGATATTGTGCTGAGTTATTCTCCATGCTCAAATTGTGCAAAAAGTCTTATTAAACTGAAGGAAACTATTGAAAACGTCGTTTTTTATGACCGTAGTTTCATATTTTGTGATATGAATGTAAAGTTTGCTAACTTCTACCAGCATTATAGGCACGAAAACATAAAAAATCTAATAAAAATGACGCATTCCCAAATACAACTTTCTGTGTTTAATGGGCTGTGTGACTGGAAGGATTTTCTGGATAACACGGTAAAACTCTCACTTGATGTTCAGTCCGAATATTTCTACGGTGCCTGGCGAGTACGACAGAAAAGATAGCTAGTTGATTCAATACTACTTGATTGCATAAAGCGAGCTGGATTGAAATGGTATTTGCTTGCGCAGGAGCGGAGAGTAATCATATTAGAAATGATCCGAAATATTAAATCAGTTTGCACGGGTTTCGAATGTTTAAATCTAATCCGGAAGTAGACTTGACATTACTGTAGTAAGATCAGGATGAATCAACGATACCTAAACATTTTGCTTAGTACGACACGTGTAGTTTAAACAGATGCATGCATTATCCTGATATGAATCACTTAACCGCGACATATTTTGGGATGCATACGTTTTTCAATATATTTCTCACTAATTGTCTTTATAAGATTTCTTGGATATGTGGTTAAGCTGATATCTGACTAAAGTACTTGATCTTCTAAACAAAGATCTGAAGATGACTAATTCACATTCATCTTTCTGTATATATGGATTTCCGATATTGCTATTTTTATTTTCGCAAATCTATTTTTATTTGAACCAATCAGACGACTCGTTTCAACAAGCAGTTGGCATCAAAATAGCGTCGAATGTCACAGGGTGAGAAAAATGTGCAGTCTGTCCGGGGTTCGAACCCGTGACCTCTCGCTTACAGGGCGAGTGCTCTACCGACAGAGCTAACCGGCAGCCTGACACATATTCTCCCCTTACGTGACCAAGTCCGTACCTTCTCGAAACATGAGGGCGCAGTCATGATGTTTTCATCATAAGAATTGTAAACATGAAAACAAAACAGGCTAAATATAGATTTTTTCAACTTCTACTTTCACTTTCAAAATGTTGAAAGCAAGGCTCTGATTGGCTAGCGGAAGGGTCGTCGAAACGAGGCTATCAATAGCACGTCTTCATATCTAAAGCGTAGCGTTAATTGGAGATGTACTTTAGTCGATTGGTTAGGCTGAATATATCAGTAAACATAATCAATGTACTAAAATAAAATTTACTATCTTCAAACAGGGAAAAAAATCAGTTAAAAATCTTACAATAGTTTCAATCAAGTCCTGTCATATTTCAGTTTTCGTAGGGCAGGAGCTGTACAGGGGCTATACAGGCATACATATTTTTATGTTAGATGTGTTAACAATGTCTGATAGCACAGATACGGTCTTGACAATAGGCTAAAATGCGTCATTTTCTGAGGGAAAAAAAAGCATCCGATCTAATATTATTTCATTACAAAAATAATATGTCCTAAACAATGATTTATCGTTGAATAAAATATCGCCAGGAGTCAGATGCTAAGGAATTATATCACGAAAAAGTGATAAAATAATACGATCTTTACAACAAACGATTTACTTGTTTTGGGTTGTTTTCTTTTACAGCGCGCCGCTATGACGTTTGACGCTATCACGTAATGAATGTGACGTTCTAATAGTGATTTTGTTGCATAATAACACAGTTTCGGTCTTCTTTGTTTAATATGTTTAATAAATCGAGTCGTGTTGGAACAATGAATAATATCCAAAACAACAACTAACGAATCCTGACAATTACTGCGAGAAAAAATGAATTGTCAAAATTATTTGTCTGATTCAAACAAACTTTATGAGATTCTTTCACCGATTGTAGATGCAGATGGGAATATGCAGTCTTAAGGATAACTTCTTACAAGGCATTAACGATGCTCTGTCGAGTTGCAACGTTAACAGTTACCCGAGAGCCGGGTATTCCTATGTGCATCTACAATTAGTAATAGGATCAATTTTTGCATGCCATATTCAACAAGCAATAGCAAAGAAAGAATCAAACAAATGACTTACTTAACCTTTAGTCTGATAATTTCTAAAATTAACAGGTCAATCATTCAATTTGGGCAATACCATTTATTATTTGAAGGGTTGTTCGCTGAAAATTTACTGACTGAATAGCGAACAGTGCATACCATGATCAGCCTGCTCTTGGTCTGCATTGGTCGCAAATGCAGAATCCCTTGCCACCAGCAGGCTAACGGTTAAAGCACTTTTTTCTTATATTAGCGTTAACGTTACGACCGTAAATAGGAATTATGTCATGACGTTACAAAGACAAACGCAACGTTTCACTGCAGATGAAAAACGAAATAGGAACTATTACGTTATGACTTTTTGGTTCAACGTTTCTTGGATCGAGATATATTTGATAAGGAACAAAGAAGCACTCAAATGATTTTCATCCGGCTTTACGTAAAACATAAATGTTGCTTGTTATGTACGTCACGAGATTCATCTTACACCCCAGTCCGGTATTCAAGAATAATTCTTCATTTCACGACTGATGAGTAAATAGCAAATATAGAATAAAAGATAACAGAAAGTTTTTTGGCATATGCACATTTTTAGCCAGTGATAGCACAAATACTGTATATATCTGTTCAGCATATGAAAAATACTATCACAGCATTTTAGACAACAGTTCTACAAATATCTGTCTAATAGTTATGGATAAATATAGATATACGGGATAAAAGTATAACTTTAACAGTACAGAGAACATTAATGAAATGGCATTTCCCTAAATAACCGTATTAGAAATGATTACGGCACTGCGGTTTTATTCCACGCAGAATGGTAATGAATACAGCTGGCTGGATAACGGAATTGATATTGATCTTCTGTCTCGTATAACGAAATAAAATAGATGAGTTGATTGCCCTGCATTGAACTGTTACAAAGCATGTAGTCATTGCTTTTAGATAGTTTCATGCCAATTTGAATGGCTTAAGTGCTCTGCATTGCACTTGTGGCATTCGTTGAATGTGTTTTTTTTCCTGTTGGACACTTGCCCTTGATTTTGTTTTTGCATGACATTAATAGATACCATGTATTGCATTGATACATTTGTGCAGGATTTGTAGTCCAAATAATAGGATTTTTCAGGACAGCGTGATAACTTTTGACTTTCGCTGTCCCGTCAAGTTCAAATTCTGTTAGGAAATCCCCAATAAAATCCGCTTGGAACGTTGTGCATGTACAATTTCTCTGATAATGTGTTTATGTTGACATTAAAGCATAAAATTGACTCGCTGACGTTTTTTGAATGTATGTTTTGTGTTTTGTTTCTGCAATTTCGTGTCATCGGCAGTACGCTTTGTACGCATAATTCCGAATATTTAAGTCTCCTATTATAAATTGTTACTTGTATTCAACCCTTCAACCCGTTGAAGTTTCTACATGAATATTAATGTTTAAATTATTGGAGTAAGTTAGTCTGTCTAGTATTTTATGATTTTTTTTTTTTTTTTTTTTTTTGATTTTTTAATGTTTACGTTTTCCTATCAGTAAAATGCAGATAAGGGTAAGGCTTAGAGGGATGACAACTATAAAATATCAGATGATAAATTAAGTCGATAAGCCAGATGACTAAGGCTACAGGATTGGCTGTAAAGCTGACAACTGAAACATGAAGCCTTTAGGTTTAAGTAAAACGCCTCGATCGCCCCCACCCCCTTCCCACCCCAATTCATCCTAAGGACACCGTGGCGGGACTATTAGAAGGGGTCTATAAATACTGAAAATGAATAAACTAAGACATATCGGATGTCCTTGTTTTAAAGCGTCACGGAAGCAGAAATAGTTCCATCGTGTAAAAAATTCTTATAGAATGTTTTTTGTAGGTTTAACACACACACACACACACACACACACACACACACACACACACACACACACATTACAGACGAAATTTAATAGTACAAAGGATATATTGAATGACAGGGTAAATCTATTTCAGCTTTAGATCTAGGCATTACCAGTGTCTAATTCGAAATTACCATGTACTGATTTTTGGAAAAATTAAAACAGATATTCTCTACCTAAATGGCAGTGAACATGTAACAATGCTTCGTTCAATAAACTTGATGACATAAAATCTATTTTAGGTGAATAGCATCAAGGGAGCAGATCTGTCTGTGGGGAGGAAAGTGTTCTTCTTTGCTTTCGAATATGTCATACTTGTTTGACTCCCTATGGTTTTCTACTCTTTTATTTTATTATTGCAGAAGCGTTGTTTGCGCCGTGTTGCGGCCGTAAAAAGTCTCCCCGCACCTTTCAATCAGAGCTGTTATATTTCAATCTCTTCAGATCGTTCAGCACGACATTTATGTTATGTTAGTGTACTGTTAAATTTTTCAGCTTACACATTTCGGCTTGGTTGGTACCAATACTCCCGCTTTAAAAGCTTTGTTATTGTTTAATCACCCCTTGGATATGGTGCCTGCTTTTTAATTTTGTCTTTTGGCAGTTTCTTTGATGTACAGGTTCCATAACCGCAGATCCCCTCTCTGAATTCCAGTTGTTTAATTCTGTCTATAATTTTCTCGTTTTAGGGCAAACGCCGCTGTTCATTGAATTGCACTCTGTGCATAATTGAAAGTTCCATGTACACCGCCACATGAATACACTTACAGATGTTTCTAAATTGTGTTCTTGTACTTATTACATGTGTAAATGTTGAGTTGCTCCACTCGGGGCTAGCGAGCGTGGACGGTAGCTTGCATCACAACTACTGTCCATAAACAGGATCAATCAAACCGAGACTGCAACATTTTTGTTTATGTCGTTTTGTGGTTTTCCATCTTTTTTATTCCATCCGTACATAAACCTTAATGTATACCCTGGCAATCACCACTTACTATTAAACAAAACTTAATTGATGAGTGGACTTCGCTCCACAGCGCAGTACATATTTTGACGTGCAATTCTTGAATGAGTTGATTGAAATAGCTGCTGTCGAAAATATTTTACCCTTTTTCGAAACACACAGGCATTTGTCATAAAATCTGAAAATTAAATATTTTATTCACATGTACTATGATATTAGCATGTTTACAACTATGTTTTATTCATTGACTATTCTATTGCAACATCGCTTGGTTCATTAAATGCAATGAATTATCCTGTGCTTAAGTAAAATTTCTGTATTTTGTATTTTGTATTTGATTAAAATGACTTTATTTTGGTGATTCAACGGGTTTGACTAAAATGCACAACACATGCAATGATGTTGTAATTAAATTGATTTAACATTTGAATATTGCCTTAATCTGAGTGTCTGAATGAGTGTAGACTGGATTTTCGACGAAAAGGTCAAACATCTCTAAAACATTCATGTAATTTATTTATTTTGTTGGGTTTAATGTCGCACCGACACAATTAGGTCATATGGCGACATTCCAGCTTTGATGGTGGAGGAAAACCCCAGGTGCCCCTCCGTGCACTATTTCATCTCGAGCGGGCAACTGGGTAGAACCACCGACCTTCCGTAAGCCAGATGGATGGCTTCCTCACATGAAGAATTCAACGCTCCGAGTGAGGCTCGAATCTACATCGATGAGGGGCAAGTGATTTGAAGTCAGCGACCTAAACAACTCGCCCACGGAGGCCCCTCATTCAGGTAAAAACATTATTATTAATAGTACATTTTGTATTAACTTAATATAAATCTTTCTGATACATTTAATCGAACACGCCACCGCGAACAGGAAAGTTAAACAAGTGCTTTAAATAATATTTGTTGCCGAGAGATAATTGTCTCGTGATTGATCGCTGTATGCTAATGGCAGTGAATGTCCTTTATCAAGTTGGTAAATATGAAAAAGACATTTTCCGACTGCGAATATATAGTTCGCCCACTTAATAGCTCAATAGGGAGAGTGCAGATCTAAAGATCACAGGGTTGTGAGTTCAATCCTCGGGTACGGCGAAAGTTTTCCATGACTATTTAATAAGAGACATTGTGTCTGAAATCGTTTGTCCTCCACCTCTGATTCATATATATGTGGGGAAGTTGGCAGTGACTGGCGGACAACAGGCTACTGTTCCTGTGATATGCAGGCTCCATAACCTCAGATCCCCTTTCTAAATTCCAATCCGTTTAGTTCTGCTCATTGTTTTCTCGTTTAGGGCAAAGCCATTATTTCAACTGGGGACCAAACGCCGCTTTTCATGGAATTACATGCAAGTGTATCATTGAAGGTTCCATGTGCACCGCCGTATGAACACATGTGCGGATGTCTAAATTATTTTTGTACTTGTAGCATGTGTAAATGTTGAGTTCTGCTCAACCCGGGGCTAGAGGGCGTGGACGGTAGCGTGCATTTCCACTACCGTCCATCAACAGGCTCAATCAAACCGAGCCTGCAACATTTTCGTTTTTGTCGTGTAGAGCGACCTGTGGAGTTTTCACCTTTTCTATTTTTGTACTGGTACAGAATCTAACTGATATACATTGAAAAACGGCGTTAAACCCAAACCGAACAAACAAAGCGACTGCGAATATTAATGATTTGTTTTGATATTGTTGGGTTTTAATAAAATGTACAAGAACATTCATTGAAAGTAACAAACAAAAATATTAGCAAAAACGGTATATACAAGAGAGGTAATGAAATATTCAACACTCCTCACGCTCCCTGGCACCGGCTTAGGTCACACCGACACAATTTTAGTTATAGGTATTTCCAGATTTTGCTAATGGTGGAGGATCCTAGGTATCGGGATGTGATTCATTTCATATACGGACGGTGACCTTCACACAACCTCGCCAGCTTTATGGCTTCCTTTCATGAAAGGAACAATTTTCGAGCAGCGAGGGACATGTTAAAGTCTCTTTATAAAAATCGCTTTACCTGTGATTCATATGCCGTCATGTATTATGAAAATAATGATGCATGGTAATTACAAGAACACACCTTAAATTTCAGTGAAAAAAAAAAAATTATAAGAAGACTTTTTGGAAGCATAACATGCAAACAAGCAAAAATAATGGCAGACTCGGTTTGATCGACCCAGTTCAAAATGTGCAACACTCCTTTGAAACGCTTATTTTTGCACTGTAAAAGCATAACGAGTTTTCTATGCCTTGACATGCTAGCATTGTCATCTGAAAAGTAAATACCACATGGGTTGCAAGACAATTAACTCATCTTTTATATTTTACTAAGCCTGACAGGAGATCAATATCATTTCCTGAATTAAACAAGCTACATTCATTACCCTTTCATATTGAATAAAAGCACAGCGTTGTAATAATATCTAATGCGATCGTTAGGGAAATTTCAGTCGGAAATGTTCATTAATTTTCTAAGTATTGTTTATTTAATCCCTTACATTTGCATTGATTATCCTCACGACGTCAAGCACTCTCTTACACTTCCGGAACTCCACAAAATACGACTTACGTTAAACTTTAATTATTTGGTTTATCAGAATTGTTGAAACACTCCATGGGTGGATTGGAATACAGAATCCAAGTTTCTTCCTTTATTTGTCTGTTTTGTCCTTTTAATATCTTATTTTACTTGATCTATTTATTTTTTATTTACACATTTATGTAAGGATTTGATTTGGAAATGCTGCATGTTTGAAACGTGGCACCTATTCCTACTGGGTCTGTATCCTTGAAATTAAATTTTAAGAGTATTTTTATTGTCAAAAAATATCTATTTTAAACCAAAATCATTATTATAGTATGCCTTTTCCAACGCCACCTTTACATTTAAATGCATGTTAAATATAGTAAATTATGGCCCTGATACCTTTTCTGAATAGAAGAAATTGGGGTTTACATAATTATGCATTTGCTAGTTTGATATTTATTCAGTTTATAGAACTAGTGATTTCTCCGAATAACTAATTAGTGTGTAATATAAAAATGATTGAATCGGTTTCCCTAGCTCTTTAAAGGTGCACAGATGTAAGATATTTTGGTGAAACAACTGATATTTTATATAAGCACGGCGGCTCAACACAAGTGCGAACAGCACAGATATTACAAGTAATATCGGTGCACTGCAACACAAGTATTTGTTGCTCTGTTGCAATGAAAATAATGCTCCTGTATTAAGACTCTCAACTAAACTTTGAGAGGATTCGCTGTCAAATAGGTTACTAATATAGGTAGTTGAGCTTAATGACCGTTTCTATTAGCTTATCCTATGCTCTTTCCAACGACACCTTTTACATTAAAATGCACACTTGCGTTCGTGGGCCACATCATGTTAAATATAGCAATTTATGGCCCTGGTACGTTTTCTGAAGAGAAGAGATTGGTGTTTACATATGCATTTTCATTCAATTTGTTATTTATTATGTTTATAGAACTAGTGATATCTCCGAATAACTAATTGCTGTTTAACATAAAACATTCCTAGCTCTTTAAAGGTGCACAGGTTGAAATATTTTGGAGAAAAAGTGATATTTTATATAAGCGCGGCTCAACCTAAGTGAGAACAGCACAGAATATTACAAGCCTTAGTAATATAGGTGCATTGCAACACAAGTATTTGTTGCTCTGTTTCAATGAAAATAACGCTCCTGTATTAAGACTCTCAACTAAACTTTGAGAGGATTCGCTGTCAAATCGGTAAGGTAGTTGAGCTTGATGACCGTTTCTATTTAGACAAGTTCCTCCACCATTTACATACATGTAATTACAATCATCAATTTACAAACCTGATTATGAGAGAGTTATACTCATAAGGCTGTCCTTGTATTTTACTTTTGGCCAGCTACAAATCAAAGGTATCTCCGTTTAGCTTATCCTACGCTCTTTCCAACGACACCTTTTCCATTAAAATGCACACTTGCGTTCGTGGTCCACATCATGTTAAATATTGCAAATTATGGCCCTGGTACGTTTTTCTGAAGAGAAGAGATGCATTTACATTCAATTTGTTATTTATTATGTTTATAGAACTATAGATTTCTACTAATAGCTAATTGCTATGTGATACAAAAATGATTGAGTCAGTTGTCCTAACTTCTAAAAGGTGCTCAGATATAAGTTATTTAGGTGAAACAATTTTTTTCATATACATAAACACGCATCTACGCAAATGAGAACAGCATAGGATATTACAAATCTTACATATATTGATGCATTGGTTGCTTTATTGCATTGAAAATAACGATTCTGTATTAAGACTCTAAACTAAAACTTGAGGGGATTCGTTGCCATATCGGTTATGTAGTTAGGGCTGGATGACGGTTTCAGTTTAGACAAATGCCTCCATCATTAGTAAAATTAGTCCGTTTATTGAACAAAAATTTATTAGTTACGGGACAGCATTACAAACCTTAGAAAAATATTATTCTATTTATACTTCAGTTCGTTCTAAAACTTAAAATAACTGTTTATCGAGAGTATTTCGGCTTTATTTTGCAAGATCCAAGTATGAATTATACATCATTTCGGAGGTGGTAATATCTTTTTGAATTTTTAAAACATCTTCAATACTCTAAATTGTATGGTCAAAACTGTATTTTCCCATTGAAAATCGGATAAACACAATTTTGAAATAGAATTGTCACATTTTTACATGGAAATGTTGCTTTTATCCTGAAAGTTTTATCACATTCCATTCTCCTCACAGTCCTCCTCTGATATAACCCTTCGGGCGTATATTGCCCAATCGGCTTCAGGTATCTTCAAGTGACTCAATTTTTCGAAACATTAGCGGACCATTGAACTATAACCGTAGAGTTCAGTGACTTGTCGGCAATGACTTGGTGTTTATGGGCCGCTCTTACTTCACTCATTTAACAAGAGCATTTAATCATGGCTAGGAGTCGAGTTCATGTATTACTTACCATATAGTACCTTTTTCCATAGTTACTAACATTAATTGAGCAACAGCCGTCTTGCAATATGTCCTTCTCAAATGGAATCGCACATCGACATGAAATTTAAGTAATGCAGCCAAATAGTTGAAAGGAATTAAAAATCCCTGAATGAACTGCGCCCAATTTTGGACTTGAACTGGAGTCGCTTAAATAAATGTCCAGTGTGTTAACCTCTCGGCCACAATAGATATTCTATAATATAATAATATACATGTAGTTTGTGCGAACAAATGTCAAGTTTATATTTTATACTTATAATTGGTGCTATTATCCAATTGTCAAATTTTCAAAATATAAAGGATGCGAGGTTTTACTATTCTAGGGACCCGAAGTGGTCTAAAGGAAAACACACCTTGCTTTATACATAAAAAATAAATTCAAATGCCTGAGATCGTGGGTTCGGATCTCACTTGTGTAAAAATAAAACATGCAATTTTTTGTTACAATCATTTTTAGCTCGACTATTCATAGAATAGTAGAGTTATTGGACTCGCCCATGCGTCGGCGTCCGCGTCGGCGTCTGCGTCGGCGTCCGCGTCCGCGTCCCGATTTGGTTAAGTTTTTGTATGTAAGCTGGTATCTCAGCACCCACTTGTGGGAATGAATTGAAACTTCACACACTTATTCACTGTGATAAACTGACTTACATTGCACAGGTTCCATAACTCTATTTTGCTTTTTTACAAAATTATGCCCCTTTTTTGACTTAGAAATTTTTGGTTAATGTTTTGTATGTAAGCTGGTATCTCAGCAACCACTTGTGGGAATGGATTGAAACTTCACACACTTATTCACTGTGATAAACTGACTTACATTGGACAGGTTCCATAACTCTATTTTGCTTTTTTACAAAATTATGCCCCTTTTTCGACTTAGAATTTTTTGGTTAAGGTTTTGTATGTAAGCTGGTATCTCAGTACTCACTAATTGGAATGGATTGAAACTTCACACACTTGTTCACTGTCATGATCTCACATACACAAAGCAGGTTCCATAACTCTATTTTGTTTTTTTACAAAATTATGCCCCTTTTTCGACTTAGAATTTTTTGGTTAAGGTTTTGTATGTAAGCTGGTATCTCAGTATCCACTAATGGGAAAGGATTGAAACTTCACACACTTGTTCACTGTCATGATATGACATGCAGTGCAAAGGGTCAATAACTCAACTTTGCATTTTACAAAATTATGCCCCTTTTTAAACCTAGGAGTTTTGGGTTAAATTCTTATATGTAAGCTGGTATCTCAGTACCCACTAATGGGAATGGATTGAAACTTCACACACTTGTCCACTGTCATGAGCTGATAAGCACTATGTAGGTTCCATAACCCTATTTTGCTTTTTTTAAATTATGCCTCTTTTTACACTTTCGTATTCATTCAGTCGACAAGGCTGTTGAATAGTCGAGCGTTGCTGTCCTCCGACAGCTCTTGTTTAATTCATTATTGCCTATAATTAAGCATTAATTCCAGCGAATAACTGAAAGAAAATTAAGTTTTTAAACTGTCCCTTTAACATAAGAATGAATAACTTCATGACGTCGTCACACCAAAATCACATCGTTGCAATATGCTATGCTGTTATGTTTCTCTGCATGGCTGTCGGACGTTAATTGTCAGTGTTCTTTGTATGTTTGTGTCGCTTCTGTAAAAGGATAATTCTGCAAACAATTATATAGTTGAAAATGATGTTTAACACTATATTAAAGTATATAACATGTACTAACGGACGAACAAATATGGCCATAGGTCTGAGTAGTATTAATCGTTTTATTCAGTATTAGTGTATAATGTTTTCCAATTGTGCTTTAGAGCATTTAATTATGGCTTGGAGACAAGTACTTCTGTATAGCTACAAGCATTACATGAGCAACAGCCGTCATGAATTAACGGAATTGCATTACTTTTACTCCATTTTTGCTTTTTGAATAAACGCGAGTAACAGCTCAGTAGGGGCAAATGTATAATTAATTTTGGGCAATGCAGCCAAATGATTAAACGGAAAAAAGAGAAAATTACGACAATTGTGCCTTTACTATTATTTCAAAAATCAGATTTGTTTTGAAAAATCAGTTAAAATTTGAAGGTTTCCAATACCCGAAATGTCAAAAATATTTTCTTTTCTTTTCAGATATTGTTTTCAATAAAAACATAAATTTAAGACAACAACAATAACTATAGTTCTATTAACAATAAAGCTTAGAATTTATTTCATTTATAAACTGAACGTTTATTGCAATTTAAGAGCAAAAGTAAATCTTTTCTCTTTAAATCTGTATTTGAAAAACAAAATATATATAACGTCATTGCACTATAGATCTGTCTTGGAAAAAGTTCAAAAACAGTGAACTATTTTACGCTTGCACAGACTGAACAAGACATGAAATAACCTTAAGTGGACCAATGATTGATGATCCAGTGCTAATGGCACTAGTCCATTTGATTTCTAAGTAGTGTAACTAGTTAATCATTATGACTCTTTGAGAAAAAAACCTATGTGCGTCAGACAAGGCTATATATTACATTGCTCTGTTATCAAACATTTCGTATCTTCTATTACAGAAAACATATCCCCGATGGTACCACTCGACATTTGTTTACATACAAACTAGGTATGCAATCAATACAGTGCACATTGATATATACAAGAATGTATGACAAATGTGTGATGTAATACATGCATAGAGATATGTCATACAGAGATAATTTATACTCGTATGTGGTGGTGGTGTTAGTGGAGGGGGAGGGGTAATGTTCGTAGATTTCGTGGTGGCGTCAGTTTATAAAATTAAATCCCAGCAAACAAACTCCCAATTCTTTTCATCACGAAAAAATAGCACAAAGAAATAGACGTTTGTGTCAAAACTACGAAATTGTATACCCGCGAAATTACAGGATTTCACAGTAGACAATCTTTTTGTTTTTGATTACTAGTATCGTTACGTTGATTAAATTGAAAAAATCGTATACTATTCTTCGTACCGTAGCAGACGTTCGCACTTTCTAAAGGGACTGACCTCCAGGATGTACGACAACAAAGAATAAAGAAAATTTAAAGATTATCAGGAAATTATTGCTATTTCGAAAGAAGAACTCGTAGATTATATGCTATGAAAAAAACACGAAAATAAGTTGTTTTAATTACTTTTTCGGATCAAAACTGAAAAGCGTTTGTCATGGGGTACCGAAGCTAAACTGCCTTAGTTATAAAACTTTACATAAATGGTAGTTAAGTTCGAATTCCTCCGTGGTGTATTTGTCAAGACAGTATGATTTTTTCTTTTGCCGAGGCAGCCTAGCAGTTCTTTTCTTTTGCCGAGGCGGCCTAGCAGTTTTTTAAAATAGTTTAGAAACAAAAACTAATGTTCTAAAGTTTATAATTTGATTAACTTGAAGACTTGAACAATCATCATTTACTGGCATTGGAGCATTTGTCTTTGTTTTACCCATTTCATGTTATTTTGTAATAAGGTACATATGCACATTATTTTATACTATTTGTACATTTGACAAGCTTAAATACTATATTGGACAAGCCGGTAGGTGGATTGAACCAATTTTAGAATATCTCAAAAGTATTTCTTAAAAAGATAATTATAGCGATGCATAATATTTCTATATAATTTTTTGTATAATAGCTTGGTGTATATATAGATATAAAGCAAAATTAATTTAACCCGCCCGCTTAGCTCAGTAGGTAGAGCGTCGGTCTACGGATCGTGGGGTCGCGAGTTCGATCCTCGGGCGGGGCGTGTGTTCTCCGTGACTATGAGGACAATAGGTAATGAGCTGGAAAAGCGGGTCAAAATTGGCTTGAAGAGAGGAAACACAACGCTCTATCAGATATTAAAACAGATGTAAGCAAAAGCAAAATCAATATGTCCGTCGTATAATTGGTAAGTTGAAAATTGGTGTTTTGAAAGGAGCACAGTGCCGCACTGAACCTATTTCAGGCTTCAGGAAAGACCCGTCAAGAGATATGACACAATGTACGCTTAGTTCTAAATACAGGACCTACGTGGCCGGGTGATTTTAAAAGATCCCTGTCTTTGAATCACTTGCTCCACTGCTGTGGGTTCGAACTCAACAAAAACAAATCATGTAATCAGGAAACCATTCAGTATAAGGAGTTTTTGGCAGTGATTTTTTCCGTTGGGTTTGATGCCAGTCTCACACAAGTGTAGATTAGGTTACGACTTTCCAGCTTTCCGTGGCAAAGGAAGACCCCATGTGCACATCCGGGCATCTTTCAAGCAGGGGCAAGTAATTCAATGCCGGTGACCGTAACCACTCGGTCAGGGAGGACCCTTCCTCGCCAGTGAAAGAGGAACTTGTCCAGGCATTGTCATGGTGAAACACTGAACGTTCTCGAGCCCTGATTTGATTTCCTTAAGATTAAGTGCCATACTGAAAATAAGTATTTAGTGTTTTCTTTTATATACTGAAACCCGGAAAAGCAGAATTATCTGATTCAGAATAAAAAATCATCCATTTATGCGCTTAAAATAAGATCAACACTACGTATGTGAGTATTACTGACTCAGTCAGTTCTATTTTGTTAGCGCTGCAGTTTGTCTTTTGTACCGGAAATGAAAGCTGCGTTTTCAATAAACTGAGGAAATTGCTAATATTACTGTCAGTAAAGCTAGACAAATGTTCGAACAGGAGCGACTTTGTCTTTAATTACTGTCAGCTAGACAGAACGGTCAAACTGAAATTACTTCACCATCCAATATCGTAAATCTATAGGCAAGTATCCACTGATAGATTAATCAATGAGCTGACGTTATGACGTTACACTTGTTTTTGGATAGATTTAAATGAAGTATTTAAAAGTATACCTGCATGCTTCCTGTTAAATAACTTGTGATATTGCTTTATAGATTTCCATCCATGTCAAAAAGATTAATTTTGATAAAGCCGATGAAGTACATAAAGCAGCGTACCCGTAATGACAATCGTTAATTTCCGTGAACGATTACGTAATCCCTGTATGCAATAATTCTCTGGTTGTTTTTTCTGTTATGTCCGAAGGATGCTGAAATAGCAGACGAGAAAACGTAAGCGCGCGCAAATCGCAGACTTTTTATGGGTCCATAACCTTGAATGCCTTACAGTGGTAATATCGACCATTCTTCGCAGCCAAACTAAATTCAGTAGTAATTCTTGAATTGATCTTAATGTCTTTATGCATGCATAATACTGTCTATAAGTACTTTTGGAAGAAGAATGATAATAGCAGACTCAGACTGACTGAGCTTGTTTGTGAAATGTAATGAAACATGTTTGGTATGTGAAGAAACGTAAGATGTGGCAAAGCTTTCGAACCGGCAGTGACTGAGTTCACCACCAGTGAAAACGGTTATTTGTACACAAAACCCAAACAGGAACGGTCTAAATTCAGATTCAAGCAAGGGAGACTATCCATATCGTCCATTTTACAATAGGCACTATACGAATAAAAAAAATTGTTCTTTGTTTCATGTAAGATCCAGCTACATCAGATCAATTTTGTTACAGTTTATAGATTTTCACTCCATCGTAGACCTATTTTTCACATGAAATCCATACATTTGCTTCCTTTTTTTTGATTTAACGTCGCACCGAAACATGATAGGTCATATGGCGACTTTCCAGCTTTAATGGCGGAGGAAGACACCAGGTGCCCCTCCGTGCATTATTTCATCACGAGCGGGCACCTGGGTAGAACCACCGACCTTCCGTAAGCCAACTGGATTGCTTCCTCAAATGAGGAATTCAACGCCCCGAGTGAGTCTCAACCCACATCGATGAGGGACAAGTGATTTACATTTGCTTCTAGAAAACGAAAAGAAAAAGTGGTGTTGAATCGTATGCAGTGAAATGCAAGTCAACTGAAGCCAGGTACCCTATTCTTGCCACATTTCAAAAAGCGTCCGCAGAATAAACAACTCGAAAACATGCAAATACATTGTATATGCATGAAAAGTGTCTTATTTTATGTAAAATACATTCCACGAGTGATATAATGCCCTTTTCGTCCCCGGTTTACGCGCAAATGCGAGAAAAATCGGATCTATTTTTTAGGAACGTTTTTCGACTACACCACGGAACACATTTTTCACCGAATTACTGCTATATAACCACAAGTTGTACGGCACGATTAAAAATGCTCTGCATATATAAAACGATGAAAATGCAAAGAAACTGTATTTATTAAAATTTACATGCAAATTAGGTATCAAAAATCATTCATATTGAAATGCAGAGATGCACAATATAGAGTCTAGTTCAATAGGCGTCACCCTGCTAACAATAATTGACACATTTCCAGCCTTTGCAAATGAAATGGTGGTAATATCTGACTTCTGAGATAACTTGTCAACAGCATTCACAAAAAAGAAAGAAAAAAAAGCAAAGACAAATATCAAACAGGGAATGCCACGTATCAAAACACAGCCATCACAAAACGAAACCCACAGCACGTAGACGTGCACACCACTCACAAACACACACATTCGCGCACAGGACAAAACAGATAAAGAAAGGAACACAGTGGGGCACCGCTTTGGAACGGTCAGTGGCAAAAACACCACTGGGGAGCTTAAACCGGTTTATGGTGCGCAGTTTAGTTGGTCATTACTCTTCAACAACATTCTCAGACAAAACAGATGTATGGAACATGGGCACCGACGAACTCGTGCATACCGGGGGTAACCAAGTGGTAGACATCTGGTTTGCGAGAATGATTGACAACAGTTATCTAAGAAAACATTTTGGAAATTAGATACGCGAATCCCTTCAATCAAAGGAGAATAGTATTAACCAAGCGTAACCGTTAAAAACACCTCTTATGATTTTCCTAGATAATGAGTCCTGGACAAAAAAAAACATTTAAATTTAGCAACGGCGGAAATGTATGTTGGAAAATGAAGATTCTCTCTAGTTATATCGTATCACAAGGCCATGAAACTTGCTTCGCTTTAACACATCTTACTTCAGGGTACACTGATATATCTTCCTATTTTATTCAGTGGCACTTCAGAAACGAAACCAGATGAAATAAAATATCAAGATGTTCGTTTGATAAACATTTATAAAGAGCACCTATCGGAAAACGGAAATCATCATTACATATTCAAAAACGTGTGTGCAGAAGTCTGATATATTTACCATATGTAAAGCGTTGCTCATTTTTACAAAAAAATGGTGTTTATAAGTATACAGTGCAACCAAACTTACATCGTATTTTTCAAAGTACTATGTTTTACCTACCTTTGGTTTTGTGTGTTTCATTTTATACGATCAAAACTGTTCTTTTCGCAGACAGTTTTATTATACTTTGGTGATATAGCACAAGGGACGTAACTTCATAAGAATATTTGCATTAACTATTACTGAACTAGCTCCCTTATATAACGGATATGACAATCACAGAAACCCTGCGGCTGGACATATAGCCGTCGTGTTGACTACCCGTCGTGAGTTGAACTTTATTTTCATATTTGGAACTCTTTATATTTATAGTTACCAAATAACCCACAAAATTCGATTTAAATGCTTCTCTTAAAATGTCCAGAATTTGCCGATGGTATTTAAAAAATTTCATTTATATAATGAACGTTTATACTTATGGTGTGACAAAAACTTTAATCACAGTGTCCCGAATATTAAGCAAAATTTTTAGTTTTTGTCCAAATTGAGACTTTCATTTTGCCCTAACCACTGAATCTATTTTGCATCGGATCGCCTCAAATTGTATTTCACATATTTAATACAAGTACCGGTATATAATTTCATGTCAAATGACCAACAAAAATTGAAATAATAGCTGCATGGTATTACTTAGCCTTGTAATGTCGTATGCGGTTGTAAAAATTCACATTTTTGTCCAAGTTGAGAGTATGATCTCTACCTTTTACCACTGAAAGATATTACTAAAGATAATAGGTAAGGGTATATTTCTCGGAAGCACAGAGCACCAAAAACACAGCCCCAGAGCCACGCATTTACATAGTAGGCCCACAACAAAAAGAAGCTGTAATGGAAACATATTTCAGACGAGTTGCTTCAAACTTCCACCAAGTACATATTAATTTATGCTAAAATGCTAAATATTGATGGAGGGGAAGGAAATGGTAAGGAGCGAAATGGGGTCGGGGGTAGGAGTGGTGGGAATCAGAAGAAGAAAGTTGAACAAGGACGAATATACAAGGGAATGCCATGTTCTTTAAAAGCAGTCGCACTACAACGTAAACCACAATAGCGCAGACACTCATGTACCAAAGATAAACACACAACTACGATGTAATGTCGTGTGCGGTTCTCACTTGCGTTGAGCCGTACATGGATGTGTTCTGTCGCAGCTGAAACCAACTAGAGTTGAATGTATTTGATAGACCATGTATGCTAATTTTTACTATGTAAACATTTTTTGTCCAATTCAGACCGTCAGCTTGTCATAACCGCTGAATTGATTCGGCTGACAATCCCTTCAAATTATAGTTAACATTCTAAATACACATTATATTATATATTTTTATGTCAATTGTGCAATAGATATTTTAAATCTTGTACTATTTTTATAAAGCCTTGTAATATCATGTGTGATTGTCTCTTGCGGTCAGACGTATATGCATTGGTTATTTGCAAGCTGAAATAATTCAACCAGCTCCCAATGCCTCTTATTGGCCGTACGACAGCTGAAACAATGCAACCAGCACCGAGTACCTTTCATAGTTCATGTATACTAACTCTTGCCTTGTAATATTTCAAATTCTTGTCCAAGCTGAGACTTTCATCCTCTCCAAACAGCTTAACCAGTTCAGAAGGGAATCCCATCAAATTGTAGGTAACATGCTTTAAACAAAGACATATATGTATAAACTTTTGCTATGTAAAATTTCAATATATATGTTCAAATTGAGACAGTCATTTTGCCGTAACATCTGAACCCTTTTGGTACCGATTCCACTCAAAATGTTCTATCCTTGTTTTGTACACAAATATAGTTTTATTGCAAAACAAGTAACAAACACTTATATCACATTGGCCCGATATTGCTAAGGCTTGTAACATCATGTGGGATTCTCAATTGTGTTGAGCCTTTAACAGTTGTATTCTGTAACTGCTGAAACAATTCAACGAGCCTCTAATACATTCTTAGTCCATGTATACTAATTTTTGCAATGTAAATTTTCAATTACTTCAAACCTGTCTATAAAGCCCACCCTTAGGAGAGCCAAAATATAGTCTTCATTGGGAGGTGGTCTTTACGCACAGATTAAAACACACTGTAAATGTTAAAATGGGAAATAGCACATGTGGTCTTTAGAGCCAGGTGGCTTTGTTCAGAAGAGGTCTTTAACACAGGTTTGACTGTACTGTCAATATTGAGACTGTCGTTTTGTCCTTATCACTGAACTGATTCGTCAGCAATTTTGATTGTGGTAGATCAATAAAAATCGTAAATCATAGCAGCATGATATTACAAAATGTCGTATTATCATGTGCAATTCTAACTTTTGTTGAACGATATACCGATGAGTTATGTGACATGTGTATTAAATTTTGCTGTTTAAAATTTCAATACTTTTCTCCATATTCAGACCATCATCCGGCCCTAACCACTGTAACCATTCGAAAGCAAATACCTTCAAATTGTGGGTCACATGCTCACAGATATTGTTTCTATTGCTATAGCAATTGAGCAACAAAAGCTTATATAACACTGGTCCGATATTATAAAGGCATGTTATATCGCGTGCGGTTCTCACTTGAGTTGGACCGTATACGAATGTGTTATTTGAAATATAAACAGTGCACAACTATTTAATATGTCACGCATACCAACTTTGCCATGTTAAATTCCAATTATTTGTCCAAATTGAGACAGACATCTTGTCCTTACTACTGAACAGACTTGACAGCGAATCTATTCCATTTGTAGTTCTCATTTTTAATACACAAATATAATTTCATGTCAATAAAGTGACAAACTTTTAATCACAGTGATCCGATATTACTTAGGCTTTTAATATCTTTTGTGGTTCTCACTTGTGTTGAGCAGTACACGGATGTGTTCTGTGACAGTTCAAACAATTGTATCAATTCCAAACATTTATATCAACCGTATACACTAACTTTTGCCAGGTGAAAATTCAATGTTTTGTCCAAGATGAGTCACCATTGAATCGATTCGGCAGCGAATATCCTTAAATTGTTGTTCACATTTTTGATTATCAGATGTATTTTCGTTGCTATGGAATGACATTAACTTAAATCATATTGGCCTGGTATGCATAAGGCTTGTAATATTTTGACGTTTCTCACTTGCGCTTTTACAGATGAGTTCTGCGACTGCTGAAACTATTCGACCAGCGTCAGATACCTTTCAATGGCGATGTATACTAACCTTCGCTATATTAAATGTCTTTTTTTTTCAAATTTAGACAGTTATATTGACATAACCATTGAACTAATCCGACAGACAATCCCATCAAATTACAGTTCACATGCTTTATATACATACAGACAGATATATTCTCATCGAAAGAGAGCTATAAGCACGTATGTCACAGTCGGCAGATATTACAAAAGCTTGTAATATTGTATGCGTACTCACTTGCATTGAGCCGTATGCGGATGAGTTATGTGACACTTGAAGCAATTCAAAGATTTTTATCCAAGTTTACTTACTTTTGACACGTAATTTACCATGTTTAATAAATTGAGACCATTATCTTGACGTAACCACTGGACCGACTCTGCAATCAATCCGCTGACATTGTATTTCACAATTTTAATACACAGAATGATATATTTTCATGGCAACAGAGTGACTAAACCTTACTGAGACTTGTAATATTTTGTGCGCCTGTCCCTTGCGGATGTGTTCTGTCAAAGCTTAAACAAAATTCAACCAGTGCTCAATATATATGATAGGTCATGAATTCTGACTTTTGCTAAGTAACATTTCAATTTCTTTTCCAAATTGACAGTGATCATTTCCCCATAGTACTAGGATTGGAATTTGTAATAAAAAAACGATTAATACCATCCGTAAATATACAATAGGTAAAGCATACTGTGACCAATATTATGATTTTGCAATTATGCATTTTCAGTACAGCACTGAGGGAAAGACAGTAGACGAAAATCACACACAACTTATCAATGTAGTTTATAATATTAACAAAAACGCAGTTCCAATGGCTAGTTCTAATGACTGTTAAGAACATTTGGGGCTTGATTAAGGTGCATGCAGGCATTATTATTTATGTAAAGCAACCTAATCAATACATTCAAACTGGTCAGAAATCTTTATGGTTGATTGGACAATTATGAACAATTGCTGATACTGGCCACTGTACTTTTTCTGTTAGAATAGATTACAAAGATATATTATTTTACTATAAAAACGTCACAATAAGTGGAACACCTGCTAATTTTGTAGAAATTATTTTTATAAACTGTAGCAGCAAGTGTTTGAATCACAAGTGATAAACATATTTTTTTACTGGTGCAAATTAGTTAATGAAAATTTACTGTGAAAACATTAGACCAAACATCTGGACCCTGTCAATGAAGTGGTTTAATTGTGTTTTGATAGTTATTGTAATAGTCACATTGTCTAATTGACACCATGTCTTACAATATACAATAGATTTGTTGCTGGCCTGTTAATCCAGTCACTAATTAGCTGGCATTAAGACAGTATTAAATTGAAACTGTCTATTATTCTCAATGCTTTATTTTAAAAATAAGTAACTGTAAAATTTAAAGCAATCAAAGTGTTCTATCGACCAGTATTGAACACTACATCTAGTATTTGAATGGACCAGTATAGTAATAAAATCTTTAATCGATTTAAAACAATGGTTCATTAAAAAAACTAGTATTGACCAGTCTATTAGTTTGTCCATGTCGCCTGACCAGGACACATTGTCAAGGACTAATCGAATCGACCAGTATTGACGACTTTGACCATTATTTCAATGAATAACTACTTATCTTTATTTTGCTGCGAGATCTCCCTATTAGGATTTATATATGATTTAGTTGCCGAATACCTTATAATTCATACCTAGAAAAGTTAGACCCAATCATATCCGCACAACTATTTCAAACAACCGATGTTCCGTCATAGTTTTATTGTTTTAGATGATTTTTATAGCTGGTCGTGTCTTACTGATGCCCAAATTGAGGCATCATTTATGCATTGTATATCATGCTACATTTAAAAATAGAAAGGGATTTGTGTGTGAACTCCTTTATAATGCTTGTATAAATCATATTGTTAATTTATTTAGTAGCCTAAGATATTTCGTTAATTAATCATCTCGTAAATTCATGAATTTGGTGAAATAAAGTTATTTTTGTTAGAAGTTTCTTCAAGATATCTAATTATATATTAAGTCCTAAAACTGCACGAAATATTATCTAGATTTCGAAAATGTCTTCGGGGTGAGGACCCCATACCGTCGAAGGAAGGAGGGGGTCCCACCTACCTGCCAGCAGTCCCCAGTCATGTTTTCACGATTCGTATTCGCATCCCTCCAGAATCTCCTGGCTATAGGCCTATGAAGAATCAGTACAAGTATAAATGTTTTGGGTTCCCCACACTGCTGCTACATAAGCAACTATATACTGACTACACCACTGAATAAAAAAATGAATAAACACATCACCGGACAAACCATGTAGCAATTAGAAGACGCAGAGCTCTTACTGCGCATCTTGCTAAGCTTAAATTGTATACATTTATCAGACAGTTCCGACAGTTCCAAATATGAATTTTACCGTATTTGAATTGACATTGGGTTACAGGCATACTGCGAGGTCTAAAATGAACAATGTTACTTTTACTAGGATTGACTTGCAAGTTGCAACCGATAAACTACTGTCCACTCAGACAGCATATTTAATCTTTACATTTTTTGACATTAAGCACACAGCCATCTGCGTACAACATTAAACATAGTTTGTTGCCGTTGCAGATGTTAGCAACTTTTCCTGGAGCCTTCAATCTGGTGGCAAGATCGTTTATAACGAAACTAAACATTGCCGAAGATACATCAAAACCGTGTGGTAAACATTTTTAATATCAAACAATTCAGTATGAAACCGTTCAAATGAAATTCTAGCATTTTACCTCTCGTACCAGTACTATTCAACTTATGCCAAAGGCAGTATCATACGCTTTTTTAAAATCTAAAAAGGCAGTAAATGTTGATAATTTCCTTTTAATTCTTGTTTAAGTTATATTAATGAATGAGGATAACTGGTTAGTTGTACCTCTGTTAGTCTGCAATTCAATTTAATCATTATACCTATCGATTGTAATCCCAGTTTGATATATTAAAAGCCTACTTAGGATAATGCATAATGAACTACTGTCATTATATCAATATATTAACACAAATATTTATATCCCTGGATAATGGTTAAAGCGCAGTAAAAGGATATTAAATAAGCGTTCCATAGTACTGTCCATTTTATAAAGCTTTATTGTTGAGTTCAGGAATAAAATTTAGTGACGAGGAAAACAATGGAAATCTTTAAAAAATGAGCATGTCAACTTCTTTTTCAACTGTGAACTTTAAAAGAGAATAATAATAAATAATAATAGATAGATATAAAAGGGCCAAATACTGGTACCGAACTCTTTAAGACTGAGTTGATACTTTTGAAACTGAAATGTTAAGCGACAGTCAAGTGCTGAATGTGTGTAAATTTTAAAATGATCTCTCTTTTTTTTCAGACAAATTTTCGTCTTGTATGTGAAATGACGCAGTCATATACGGCCTGTTTGTTACTCTTTTTTCTCAAATTGAGTGTTGATAAAGTGACTGTTCGGAGAGTAAAGTTCGGAGAGAAATTCCATTAAAGTCATTTTACGCTCAAAGTCATATTTGAAAAAGTAAACAATAGTGTCGATAGTATTGTGTGTTATGTTTAAAATAGTGTACACCCTTACATAGCTACTGCCACTAAAATGGAGGAGTAACTATTACATATAGCATTTTAATTTTGAAAACGGCTGTAAAAACATAAAGTTTAAATATTCAGTCAAATTCTACGAGTTTGTCAATTTAAGTCAGTATCGAAAAATAAACAATTATAGTGAAAGATAAGCATGTCATATATAAAGAGTCGGCGCTAAGTTATGTCATGTCAGGTAGTGTTACATTAAATTTGATCGATATGGAATCTTTGCTTGTTCATCTACCGAATTAACTGGATGATAAACTTATCATATTGTTTCTAATTATTTGCTTAGAGGCAGCTTAGGTTGATCAGCTTATTACAGTAACAGTAAAATAAACCGGAGGAAGGTCTGTAGAACATCAGTTACAAATTCCAATTCAAAGACATACAGCTTGATGATTACTGAACTCTCTATCGACATCATTCGATATCTCATAGTAATTTATAACACAACATTGCATATATCAAACTCACGTAAAAAAAACAACATGTGTAATGAAATATAAACGATAATTAACAGAAAGTGGACGAATAATTTGATTTCGGTGGAAGATGAATGAAGTTAAACTATTATAATAGAAACATATTTATATTTTGGTCTGTGATTGCACTGAAATATACGTTTTTAGTGTGGACTAAAGCATGGATAGCCACATGTTCAAACGGAATTTCACAGAAAACGACACATTTAACTATAACAGTCACGACTATCTCGTGGGTTATGTGGATGAAGATAACAACAACACTGATTATGATGATAAATATTTGACTTTGGACATAATACAGTTTTATACTATAGTCGTTGAATTCCTTATTGGTGCAGTAGGGAATACACTTTCTTTGATCATTTGGGTTACAGGCAAAAAAAGTCGCCACGTGTCATGTTCTACCTATTTCAAATTTTTAGCGGCGAGTGACATTTTTGCTGTAACATATTTTTTTATTTACGAAATTAACATCAGTAAATATATTCTAACTGACATACAGTCCATTGTATATTGCAAACTATCTGCGTTCTGCTACTTTTTTGCCCCTCAGCTCTCAGCTTGGATAATTGTTTGTTTATCCATTGAGAGAATGCTAAGTTTATGTTTTCCTTTTAGGTTTAATACAAAAGGTTCAAACCAAAGAGCCAAGATAGCTTTTGCGGTTTGTTTGGTGATTCTGGCTGCATTGAATACCTTTAACTTTTTTTGCGTGTCAGTGATAGATGGTATATGTGGTATATATGATTACAATAGACTTTGCATTATCAGCGATGAACTATCAGGTGTATACTTCCTTTGCCTTCTCCCATTCTCACTGATTACCACAAGCAATATCATCATCGTAGTACGTATGTTCTGGCTAAAAAGAAATGCTATTAGTAGTAACAGAAGCCAAAATGTAGTCAAACGTGTAACAAAATTATGTTTGGGAGTAAGTGTTCTTTAGTGTTTCTCAATTTTACTGACAATGCTGAATATTCTAGATATGTACGAGAGAATTGATCTTAGTACCTCACAACACTACTATACCGTTTTGTCTTTTCTTTGTGCCATTACTGTATATCTAAACAACAGTTTGAATTTCCTCTTGTATTGTTTTACAGGAAACGATTTCAGAGACGACTGTAAGGAAGTGTTTTCTATTGCTGCTAGATTTATTTGTTTTTATCGCAATCAAAGCAATTAAATTTGTTTAATTATGTAAGGTAGTGGACCCGAAATGACAATCGGCAAATTACGTACTCCTCACGTGCGAGTTCGGCATTTTCCGGTATTTACGAAAAGTTATTAGCACAGTCAGCTACTTTACGTCCGAAGAATGGCGAATTGCCAAACGAAAAATTGGCGAGTATTAATGCGGATCCACTACCTTAGATATATAGTTCTTATATCGCATTTTGTATTTACATTACAGTTTGTAATTATATTTCTGTCAGTAATTACAATACAGTTTGGTGTTATTACAGAATTTTATTATATTACAGTCTGTCATTGCAAAATTACAGTTTGTTGTTATTAAAGTTTGTTGTTATTACAGATTGTTATTATATTACAGTCTGTCATTGCAGTATCACATTTTGTTGTTATTAAAGTTTGTTGTTATTACAGATTGTTCTTATATTACAGTCTGTCGCTTTTATAGTACAGTCTGTCGTTACTGAATATTATTATTACAGATTGTTATTATATTACCGTATGTCGTTGTTTAATCACAGTTTGTTGTTTAAACAATTTGTTATTATTACAGTTTGCCGTAAATTTTTCTGAATTGACAGATCGTTAAGGAACGAAAGGCAAACTTTCTTAAGTTGCGCCACAACGTACGTTTCCAATCATGGAAACGAACTAAGTGACGTATATAACAACCTGAGCAATAACAATTTTAGAACCTTTCAAAAATTTCCATTTGGGGTCAAAGGCTTTTATGTAGTTTCATGTAAGGAAAAATATTTGTGTTGTAACTATACAACACTGCTAATTATGAATTTCACTTTTGTGGACTAGTTCTATACCATATAATTTGAGTACAAAATATCTACTAACAACAAAAATTACATGGCAGATATTCATTGTTTTGATATATGTTTTATGTTAATTGTAATGCATTATTGTTTATAATGTGTTTGGTATATGTTGAATATCCTTTATGACTTTACACTTTACTTCGTCAATAACACTTTTTGGATATATCAATACATATCCATATATATACACCAAACCCATATATACACCACATCCATATCAACACCACATCCATATATACACCAAAGCCATATATACACCACATCCATATACACACCAAACCCATATATACACCAAAGCCATATATACACCTCATCCATACATATATATACCAAACCAATATATAAACCACATCCCTATATACCCAACTAGATGGTTTCGTTTTGGAGGAACTGTTATAGAAAGTAGCTTTCCATTTGTCTTTGTTCATTTTTGCCATATTTGCTAAAGAAATGTAATTGTTAGATGTGTAGGTATGACAGTCTGATTTTATGTGAGGAGAAAGCTTTACAGGATAGTTCTAAATAAGTAACATAAAACGTTTTGGTTTTTATAACCATTCTTTTTCCTTTACCACTTACTTATTTCGTACTTCTTTATCATGTATATTTATTCGGCATTGGCAAGACACCGAATTATAATATACTCATTCATAAACTCCATGTTACAGAGGAAGCTGGAACGTCAATTTTTTCCATATTGACGTTCAAATTTCATATCGGGTGCGTGACGTCATTTCTGACGTCAATTTCATGCATGTGGTCGCGTTCAAAAGTTCTTTAACGACGATATTTTCAATATTTTACTCACGCTAAGAAACAAATTATATCATTTGTATAATAATTATAAGCGCAATATGTGTATGTAATAAAAAGATTATCAGATTTGCACCGAGAAATATGCTATATTTCTTTTGCGGAATGATATTTCACTCCTGAAGTCGCGCTATATTTCCGCAGCACTCGTGCATATTTCTCGATAGAAGTCTAATAACCTATAACTATAAAATTAGGAATTTATTTTGTACGTATTTAAATTGATATTGGTGTAGGCGCGTTCCGAAACATTGCGGAACAATGCTCATTTAAATTGGGCAGTTGTGTTACACTTTACACGGACTTTTTCATAGAGAACCAGTCTAAACCCTTAAACGTTAAATTAAGACAAAAGTTTTAAATCCGTGTGCTATTCAAGGAAGTTTAAAGGTTTGTAACATCCTCTAGGACATGTATTGTTTAAAAAACTAAATTGTGTGATATTTATTTCTAAAGCCATTATATATTCATTATGAAACTTATAACTAATTGTAAATTAAAAATACTAAAAAGCTGTCCTTTATTCTACATAAAAATGACATATTTCCAATGGCTAGTATATGGAACAATCAAATCTAGTAGCAAATTTGGATAGTGGTAATTTAAATGCCTGTATTTTGAAAAATTGTCACCTAATTTGTAACAAAAGCTGAAAGAGGGGCAAACTATCTAATTTTTCATTATTATTAACTTTGCTGTTGATATAAGCAACATTTTCTATCGTAATAAACTCTGTCAAGTTTTGCATAGAGTGAAACCGAGCTTTTAAATAACAGATCCGGTTTAGGTAAAGAACTGGTCAACACCTCTTATGCCCCCTGGCACCGGCTTAAGTGAAATTTTATAAGACGGATAATCGTAAAGTCTAGAAATTGATTTCCAAGTCCTTGAAATAACCAAAAATGATTTCACAAATGTGAAGTTTATAATAGTTTTGTTAATATTAATAACAGAAGTTTTAATTTTTAATTTAAAGTTGTGATTCACAAAAAAATGACAACTCTTGCCTTGGGCTAGTACATATAAGTAGAGATCTATTAGTTTACTTCCCTTTCAATTACACAATTGAGTGGAAAATGAAAACTGTTTTAGACACAATATCATACTTTTTTGCACAACAAAGTCATTTAGGATTTATTCATTTCTGTTTGATTTACCCCTCAAGACATGGTTCCTATGATTCTGTCAACTTACATATGGTAAAAAATTAACTTTTAACAAGCCAATAATAAAATGAAGTACCAGTAGGTAAATATTAGTGCAGATAATACAGTTTTGCTTGCATCAAAATGTCACAATAGAACCACTTTTGTAATACAGAACACCTGGTAGGATTAGTAAAGGTGCAGTTATATTGATCTCTATTTCCTATGCCTACCCAATGGTTAAAATCAGATCTGTTCATTCTCTGCAGATACTTAAAAGTCATTTTGCCTATCACGTGTATTGTATTATATGTAAAATCTCATGTTGTATTAACAAGATACATGTATTGTTTACATTAATAAAATATCTGTTCTGTTCTGTTCTGTTCTGTTCTTTTCTGATAGAAGTTCATAAGCACACCTTCACGTGGTCTACGCTATTACAACCCTAGCTAGCTATTATTTGTTTAAAATTGTGTCAGATGATTTCTTAAGAACTAGATATGTAATAGACTTTTACACAATGCTGCAAAAAGATTTACATCAAAAGCGTTACCGTAACGTCATATTTCATCGAACCATTAAAAGTTAGTAATATACTCTAATACTACTGTGCACAGTCACGCGAAAATGCACAGTCACGCAAAAAATAGTTCCTCGGGTGATTCTAAAGTCTCTTATGGCGTTCTAATTCATATAAGTTGATTTGTTTTAATCATTTGGGACATTTTGTAATCGGCTTGATGTGCTTCTTCGAAAAATTCATAAAATGGCACGATATTTTTTTAAAAGCAATTACGCCTATCATTAACTCATTAACCTTAAGCCGATGGTTATTGTCTGTATATCGCATTTTTTACGGGGGTTGGGGTGCGGAAGCGTTCTGACATTTTCGGCGGATTTTACGTCAGCTGTAACAGGAATAATGCAGGCATTAACGTTCTTCTACCATGAAACGTTTAACAAGCAGCTAAATTAAATACCAGGAGGAAGAGCTTGAAGATCTAGAGCTCAGTAATTATGGCTATGCCAGCAGTTACCACAGTTAACTGCTATTATTGCCAGCAGTTACAACAGTTTTAAATTGCTTGTACTACCAGTAAAGAACTCGCCTGCAGTTACAGCAGTTGAAAAAGCTGTTATACCATTTTGATGATGTTACTGACATCAGGTATTTTTTGCATCTAATTATTCCTATTGTTAAGTACTGAATACCTAGTTAAAGCTTAAAATAAGATTCAACGAGTGTCGATATTTGCTTTGACGTAATTACCTCTCGTCACGAAACCCGTTTATCAAAATAAGGGGTGCCGGCACATTTACTAAATAAAATGAGTACATATATTTTATATGCATTTAATTCAAAGACTTATTTGTAATTATTATTAATTAAAGTAAGAAAATCCACGAAAATTTACAAGTAGTTGCTATCTGCTTGAGTCGAATGTGCTAGCTCCTCAGAGACGATGGAGACTAAAACTAAACTTCGGTGATGAATATCATACAAAATATAAACATCCATCCATCCATCCATCAAATAAAATCAACGTACATTAAGATATGATTGCCCTTGACCTTAATATTTGGATAGGACCAGGTTGCCGTTGTAGAGAGACCTAAAATTATTGCAGCAGTAGATCTACAGGATGATCCTATTTCCTAGCATGACAGACCGACAAAAACAGATTCTTTTGACAAAAGAAAAAAGTCAGTTAAACCTGTTTTGCTTTTGGAATGGTAGAGAATACAAAACATTTATATTGCATTTATCTAAAATTTGTTTTGAAAACTTATAATGGAAATGCGAGCTTTTAATGTTACGATTGCCTTATCTATACCCTCTTGCACAAGCCAGATAGATTGAAATGAATTAATTCTAACGATATCATTTTGCATTTTGAAAAGTTGCCAATTAGTTCAGAAAATTCAATTAGTTCAGATTTTATAAAATCTTGACAACAGGGATAGAGAAACGTGAAACAGACGGTTTTATTGAAATACAAAAAAAAATGTAAACGGAAACAAAAAGATCTGTAAATGAGTTTTAACAATAATAGGAGAAAATAAAAGGTAGTGAAACAATAATACATATTGTTATACTATTATCAATTATTATTATTAATAATATTATTGTTAATTATTATTAACAATTATACTATCCCCGTTTAAAAAGCCGTTCCGTCCTGAAATAAATATTGAATAGAACATGTGAAAAGTGTCATAAAATGTTGCTAAAATGTAATTAATCATCTCTAAGTATAGTAGTATGATATCATTCCCAGTATATATACCTACTGATCGAAAATTCCAAGCAAGTTCGAATAAATATTTTACTTTATCAGTTTTAGAAACGCACAGAATAAGTTGCTCCTTCACACTTTACTTTAATGGATCAAGTCTCACACATAGGGTCAAAGGTCATACAAGATCTTTTCTAGAACATGATTTTTCAGCGTTTCTACTTTTATTTGGCAGATATGATTACCTGAGTGGAACAGAGTATTGCCTCAGGACATAGGTACCTTTCCTAAAGATCAAAGTCACACTAAAGGGTCAAAAGCCATGTCAGATATATGTTATTGCTGTTGTAACTTTGACCTGTATGCATTCTTTACTTTTAATTGGCTGAAATGTTCAGTGAGGCTGTGCGGCAACAAATAACGTTGGGCATCAACATTCTAGTTCAGTTGTAAGATGTGGCGGCCTCTAAAAGGGGGCCAAGCGAATTCATTTAAATAAACTTGAGGGCAGTACAAGGATGTAACATCCCAAATTTGGTGCGTATCCCTAACGTGGTTCATAAAAATAAGTTCTTTAATGTCTTTTCTATTTTTAGTTCTGGCAGCCCTTTAATGGAGCCAAGAATAATAATGAGAAAATATTTTACAAGGATGCTTCAGACCAAGTTTGTTAAAGGTCAATCTGTTTAGAAGAAATCAAGCGGAGATACATTTTAAGCTATTTGATCTTTGACCTCTAATTATGACCTTGACCTGAGACCTAATAACCCGGCATGCACAACTTTGAGATACTTGATCTTTAACCTCTACGTGTGCCATTGATTTTGGGCCTGTTGATCTTGGTTATGCACTCTGCACATTGTCTTGGTAAGGTAACCATTTGATGCTAGCCTGATGAAAATCTTTCAAGCAGTTCAGAAGATATGGAGCCGACACGAAGGTAAGGCATTTGATATTTGACCTCCAAGTGTGACCTTAACCTTGGATCAAGTGACCCGGGTTGTATGATCTGCAACGTGGTCTAGATGAGTTTAATAGTTGCTACTAGTTTTATGAAAATTTTCCAAGCAATTTAGAAGACAAAGAGCGCACAGTGTTACCTTGACCCTGAACTGAGTGACCTGTGCTGTACACTGTGCACGTTAACAACAAATGTTACTTTTGTAAAATTCTTTTAAGTGGTTTAGACAATATGGAGCGAACACAAAGTAAAGATATTTGATCTTTGACCTCCAAGTGAGACCTTTATATTCGACCTAATGACATTGGGTGTGTCATCAGCAAGTGGTCTTGGTAAGGTTAATGATTGGTTCAAGTTTTCCCAGCGGTTTAGAAGATACGGAGCGGGTACGAATAAAGGACGGACGAACTGACAGACAGACGGATATGTGTGACTCAAGAATAGCATCCCATACGTTTTGTATCTTAGAATAATAGAAATGAAGAATATGTTACATTTTTGCAGAAAATTCATATTTTGAATTAGATAGTCTTTGCAAAAAAATATATATTTCTATAAACTATCATATAAGATATTTTACTATTTATAATAAATTGCAATTTGAAGTTTACTAGTGTATGTTTTAAAACCCCGAATTATAACTATACATTATTATAAAATCTCTTAAAATTCAAACAACAGTAATTTCTGAATAGATCTTGAGCGCATACAGGATTTTTGTTTATTGGCGATCCAGAGATTCTTGTGGGGTGTAGGTGGACTGGGGGTCTGGTTGCATACCCCTCGGAAAATATTTGGTAAGTCTGCCTCAAATGGTGCAATCAGACGTATATTTGACATATTTAAGGTAATGTCATCCTTCACATTCATTCATTTTCAGAAAAAGCATTTCGACCAGATTGATAGCTCTTTGACCTCTAATCACATCTGTTATTAGAAATGCAATTGATACAAAGTTCATAGCTTAAAATAACTCTCTGTCCATTTGTCTTTTATAGGAAATTTAAAATCTAATGTAAACTATTTTACATTGTTAACAATCGGAATTCGTACGAAGACATTGATCACATATTTGTGTCTTATTAATGTAAGAGGGGTAATTTAATAATCCCTAGGTTTTTGTGTTTTGGCAAAACTGAATGTAAGAGTATTAAAGTAAGTTACTTAACAAATGAATAGTTTGTATATTATGGTTTCAGTATTTTTTGATGGAGTTGCTCGTATTCATCAACTCGTGCATAATGGGTTGTTTTGTCTAATTATCGACCACCAAATGAATACTTTTTCTCAGATATTTCAGTTTTGTCTTTAAAGCTTTAAAATACTTTGTATCATGTTTTAAATGGACACAAAACTAGAATCTGTTGTATACGAGATCAAAATAATAATTCTGTTTTGTTTATAGTCAAATTATTTATAACATATTTACACATATTACGTGGGTGGAATAACTAAAGTACCCCTGATGTTCTACTTCTACTGACATTTTTCAGTGATGATAAGAAATGATTTTGAGAAACAAGAGTTTTTTTACAAGTTATTTCTTCAAACTGTAATTTTAACATTGAAAATTTTCATTTGTTTATCTTTTATGTAAACTGTCAAAATTATCTTAAAATGAATTTCACATTAGTACATTCTACATAATTGTATAGCTTGTGTATTATTCGAAATACCAACGGCTGAAAACAAAATGTATATTTGAACCGATTTAAAACATGTTCTCATGTTTTGTCAATAAACTTTAAAAACTACAACTACATAGATTTTATCTCCCCTGATAATTCACGAGATTCACAAGCAGGCACTTTTTCTAATCTGCAAGACATTTTTAAAATCAAATATTGCTTATGTAACAAGTAGGCACAGTCATTCCATCATTGCTATATATAGGTGATTTGTTTAAATACAATGTGATAGAATTTTGGGCCATTTATGGCTGACTCGTGATTGCTGGATCACAGCATCACACATTATGTTATATACAATAGTAAACGGGAACCAACTATTTGTAATAGCAAGTACCGTGGCTAAAGAAGAGTACTGTTACAGAATCTAATCTAGGTTTTGAGCTATAGGGGTTTTTAATGTTATAGACGATAGCAAATATAGGTTGAACATCAGAAAGTTTGGCAGACACAGAGTTTGGTAATCTAATGTGACAATAGAGGAGTTCCAGCTTATATGTGAGGTTCAGTGTTATGGGCGAAGTAAAGCCAAGACGTCGGAGTTATTCCTATATAATTGTTGAATACCATATGTGATAGCATGTAGGCGCTGAGCACCCAGGGGTCAGGGCAAACATATTGAGTTGCAGTTTCTATTCAGAAGACATATGCTGAACTTCTATGCGATAGAACTAGTATGCTGTTGATTCAAAGACATCGTCTGACGAGAACTTCAACAGAAGGACTAGGCAAGTACAGTACCTCCAGTCTATAGGAGTTTGAACTGATTATCATTAGTTAAAGATTGTTAGTTTTAAACATTGATTGGTTTGCCTGAAATTATCTACCTCATAATTGAAAACATTTACGAATCATTAATACACGAATCATTTAGGCAGGGTAGCCAGAGAGCAAATTTATATATGAAATATATGGTCTCACCAGTTACCGTTTTAGCAAAGGATATTCCACATCGTTTGTCAACTAGTCTAAGCCATAGTCACCTTAGCGATTGGATCCATTTCATTGTTCAAGATATTTATTTAAGGTGTAGGCACACACCTGGATTATATAACTCGTATCCTGGCAGACATTGTACTTTCATATTATGCATAGAAACTGACTATAGCAGGACAGGTAATTTTCTTTTTCATGCCTTAGCTCCCCGGCTTTCATATGGTGAAAGATACCAGACTGTACACTATCAGTAGACGAATTAGCAAACCTACATTTAACCATTGTCCTGAAATGATAGAAAAGTTTGATATCAGACCTTCAATTTCATTTTAAACAATCACAGAGATTGGTCAGATAAAGCGATAAGCAGTATAAACAAGAAAACGTTTACAAAGCCTTTTAAAGGGTGATAATGCCGTTGATTAAAATGTGGCTGTCACATGTAAATTACATTTGTATTATTAATATAAAATATACCAAATTGTTTTCCCATGTATTTGTCATAGTTTTATCTTTTTAATTAACATAATAGAAAGTACTATATGAAATGCACTGTTTTGATCATCTCCCTTTATTAAATTCACTTCATAATTTCATGTGTAATATTGAAAGAAGCGTTTTACTTACATGTAGTAACTATTTGAACAGCAGCATTATCTGTTTCTAACACTAAACTAAAAGCCTTATAGAACTTTAACTGAAACTACAAAGAAATGTGACCAGTGACTACTTTGTACGGAAGGCTGAATAGGGAGCAAGTATATAACAAGCAGACATTTAGAGCCTTGAAAATTGGTTTCTTTCTACGTACATATCTATAATTATAATTAAATACCAGATACCAGATATATGAAGTGACTGCAAGCAAGTTTTCCAGGTCCTAAAATCGGGTCAAAAACCGCTATTTTCTACGTACATATATAAGAAATGTCCGGTTTTGGCACTATATATTTAGTGTAATGCTGCTCTCCGCTCAAAGGCACAATTAAAAACACTTAGTATTCTTTGAAAGTACATGTGCCAAACTACAATTTACTATCTTTCAAATGTATTTCTACTAATCATAAGCTCCAGGAGAACACCATGCGCGTAAAGAATTATACAAGCACATGAAGATTATTGACAACTGAAAGAGGAGGGTGTGGATGGGTTGAAGCTTACTATTGCTTTTTCGTAAATTATGTACTAGTAAATAATTAACCCTAGTGTTGATTACTTCTGGGTCCTGAATTCGGGTCAAAATCTCTACTTTCTACATATCAATGTATATAATAGTGAACAAGAAATGTCCGGTTTTTGGCACTATATTTAGTGTACTGCTGCTCATCCGCACATAGGCTTATTTCGAGGGCCTAAGTGTCCTTGGAAAGAACATGTGCCAAGCTACAATTTGCTACCTATCAAATGTATTTCTGCCAATCATAAGCCCCAGGAGGACACCATACGGGTAAAGAAATATACAATTGTTCGAGAAAATTGAAAAGTACTAAGGATTGAAATAAAACAAGTCGACCTCATTAAAGTAAATAGTATTTCCCAAACAATCGCATTACGTGTAGTCGTCCACAGTGGCTCTTTACGTAGTGAGTTCCGAGGATTAGAATATGTTATAGGCGTGAAATTATAAAAACTTATAAATGAATATGATAGAAATAATAATATGTAAGGGCAGATTTCTCGGAAGCACAGTGCACTAAAATCACGGGCTCAGAGCCACGCATTTGCAAAGTAGGTCCAAAACAAAAAGAAGCTGTAACGGAAAAATATTACAGACGGGTTGCTTCAAAAATCCAACAAGTACATTTCAAATTATGCAAAATATACATGGGGGAGGAAGTGGTAAGGGGTAAAAAGGGGTACGGGGGAAGAGGTTGAAAACCACACTTTACTGGGAGAAACAACATATCATACACACTTGACTGGCAAAAAACTACATATCATTGTCATAGCATAATTATATAAGTCGTGAATAACAACATACTAGTAGATCTCAATATTATATATAAACATCAGTTAATATTATTTACATGCTAGTCAATTATGATGTATGTAATTTTTCATAAACATGAATAATTTACAAGTTAATAAAGTTTTACGTAACTGCTAAAGAATATTATACGACAGTTTAATACTCATACAACTGTATCTGATATATGATATAAAGTGAGGAATAAATCTCTATTACATGACTCCCATTTTGAATTTACTTGGAAACTTATCTTCCCTGGCCACCATTGATAGCGTCAATCTTCATGAAAACTAGTCCAAAAACTCTCTGTTTATGCATACATATCTAATATTCGCATGTACGAATATATAAATTATGACAAATTATACAATTTTTTTGGATGATTTTCTAATTTACCATTCCAACAATTGTACAACGGTTGCCGGTCTTGTCAAATGAGAACTGATTGCATACTATCTACAAGAAATTACAGAAAAACAAAATAACAGCTTTTATTCATAATTATGTAACGTGGCCACAAGCCAGAATGTAACATCTGGTGTTTAATTGATGGCTATTTTTTATCTTTATTATCTTAAATCTTAAAATTTTAAGTCGTAAACACTCAAATCTTAAATGTAAAAACCAAACATTTTCTTTTTACTTCATAATTTCTCAAATGCTTGAAAACGATTTGAGCAATTTTGCTCACACAACGTCACTCTTAAGGATGTAAGATGAAATGTTTTCTACAGTTAAGATTTTTTTCATACTCTGTGGGCTTGAAGAACACTTTTAGTTTCTAAGACAAAAAAGCGCAGGTCACCACATTCTTTTTTATTTTAAAAGACATTTTCTTCACCCACCTTTTCAGCATTTCTGAAATAAGTAAAATTGAAAATATGGAGATACTTTATAAAACATAATAATATTCCACCTAATGTTATAGGGATTTCTAGTTTTACATGTTACTATGAATACAAGGTGATATCAGTATTAGATAAGCATAAATGTCACTGACAAATCTCTTTCATTTTTACCTTGGCATAATTTCCATACCCAGTTTTATGGGTTTTATTTTTCAATGAAATAAACGTGTTTAGTACAAATAAAATCTGCTGTTAAGATTTTTAAAATATTTTGCTGCTTTAATGATACACAAAAATGCTTCAAAATGAATAGAAAAAAGTTCGAGTCACTGTGTATCTAAGAGATATATTCAGAAAAAAATAAAAACTGGTGAATTGTGATATTTTTAATTCTTTTTGTTTAATTTGTACTTCCTAGATAATAAAACATTATATATATCAGTCAGAAAAATATCAGAACCAAACCTGATTTATTTGAAATTACCGACCCTACCCCGCCGACATCTTACATCAATTTTAGGCAAACGCCAGCCAAAACAAAGGGGAAATTTTTGTGCAACAAGTTGAATTTTTTGGTTAAATGGTACATTATTAGCCATATTCTAATTATTTAGCATTCATTTATGTCATACTTTTTGAAAGAAATATTGGAAGAAAATTGTTTTAGAAATGGTGGATATCCTGAAGAAAAAACGCTCGTATTTCCTTAACGTCAGGACATCTGAGAGCTTACAAATATCCTTTATTATTTATAGATTTGTTTTAGCATCATAATATTTAGGGTCGAATAATTTTATGTCCATGCAATTTATCACAATTTCGGCAGTTTTTCACTAAGATAGAAATTGTTCAAAAGAATTTTTGTATGTGTTTGCAAAATAAATCACCGAAAACATTGAATTTAGTTTGATGTAGTATATCATTCTATTTCAACTTATTATTGAAAACCACGAAATAGTTGATAGGAAATTATTCCATTAGGGAAAATCACTTTCGTTCCAGTTCAGCAATTTCCGTTTCTGTAAGATACTGTTCTATAAAGGGAAACGTTGCATTCCACAATGTCTCCTGTTTCCCTTCATTACGTGACGTCCTTGTTGACGTAACGATTTTACAGTCTATCCAATAATGTCCCGACACCCCTGTATGTTTAGGGTTGGTAGCTAGGTCAATGCCTGTAGTTGCCCCTTCTAAGGATGTTCTCAGAGTACCACACTTACGAGAGAATCCTATAAGACATTTTACAATACATGAGTCCATCTCACGCCACAACTCCGTTTCAACAACTCCTGGATGCATGCAGTTTATCGTAATGTTCGAATCTTTAAGTCGCCGTGACATTGCAAATGTTTGCATGATTTGGTAAAGCTTTGATCGTCCGTAGTAATCCAAACCAGGAAACTTGTTGGCAGTGCCGGTGTAATTCATTGTTGTGACGTCAAAATTCCCAAACTCGTGAGCTTTACTGGACATGAGTATTATACGACAATCAGGTCCAGACTGTCGCATTATTGATAGGAATTTTGCAATTGTGATGAAATGACTTAGGTAATTCACCTGCAACATCATTTCAAGTCCGTCCCCACTTTGTTTATATGGACCAAATCCAAGACCAGCATTACAAAACATCACATGAAGCTGACGACCACTTTTCTTAAATTCTTCACAAAACTCTAGCACTGATTGAAACGATGCAAGGTCTAGTTGCATGAATTCAATTGCAAGATTCGGACTTTCAGTTAAACCCTTAGTTCCTTTCGCTTTTTCAGTTTCAAACTCCTCTTGCATAGTCTTCATTGCTTTTCTGGCTCGATCCTCTGACCGGCAAGCTAGGATCACAGTAGCTCCCATCATGGCGCACCATTTAGCGATCTCATACCCAATTCCTGTATTTGCTCCCGTCACTATGAAGACTCGATCACTGGAAATTGGCACGACTGGAAATGATGCTCTGCTACCCATGGTTCACTGTTCTTGTCGCTAAAAACAGAATACGCTTTCTACAAAAACAAACACGTTTTTTGTCAAACAAGCCAGTTTATTTAATATGAAGTCTAACTATTTGAACTGGTTATACACTGGTATTAAGTCCATATGAACACCGACAAAACGAGCGAAGAGGAAAGTAAGAGAATATTCTTGCATAGATTCCTAGAAATAGATATCAACACGATAATAAATATATTTCACTGGTTGAATGTGTGGCTGAAATATCTGGCCCGAGGATACCAGGCTCTATCGAGTTAGTGCAAAACAGTTACCAGAGAGCCAGATATTTCCATCCGCACCTTCTACCAGTGATAGGTTCTTTTTCTAGCATAAGCCTACTATATTCTTCAAATAATAGAAACAAATATGTGTTTTGGTTTAATTTCCATTTTTTACAGTAGCGTATGAATTTACGCCTTCATACATTATTAACAGCACGTTACTGTATAAGTGGTTATTTCCGCGGGTCGAAGAGTTAGCAAACTCAGACTTTCAGACATTTGGCGTGCGGAAATATTAGCGAATTCCCTTTTTCCAACTTGCGTGAAAGAGCTTTTCATAAGAATCACTAATGTGTCTGGTGTAGTAATTAAATTTCTGCTGCCAACATTATTACCCCTTATATAGAGCCAGTGAACGTTCATATGCTTGTATAAAAGAATGTGCTACACATAGCTAAAATTGTTTTTAGTGTTTCCAAAAAACGTACTAGTATTTATCAAGGAAAGCAGAATATGTGCAATTATCAACTTGAAAAAGGCTACCAATATGTATTGAAGTAAATCCTTTTATTACATTTTGTAAAGGTTTGAAATGCAATTTTAAAAGTCAGTATTTTCTCGCTTCCATATTCGGCTATGCCAGTTTGCGGTAATTAGCTTTGCTGGCTTTGTATTTGTTAACAAATGAATGGAATTTTATCAAATTATGATAATCTTTGCCTTTCTGAAATATAACCAAACAACTCGGGCTTTTTTTTTTTTTTTTTTTTTTTTTTTTTTTTTTTATATTTACCCTGTAATGTGGTTTTCTAATTGAATAAACTGATATAGCGTTCACCGGTAAAAAGAACAATAAGTTAAGTGTTTGATTTTCTCCTCCTCTCTATTGAATTTTAATTTTGTCAATGAGATTTCCTATATAGACAGTTGCTCTCCATAACAAGGAATGGCTTTCTGAAGATGTTATCATATTTTGAAACATATTCCATGTTAATACACGACACCTTACATAAATCGCCGGTCTGTTGTTAGTGCTATGGACTGGTTTTGCTGTCAAGACTTGACCAAAAAGGTTTTGTACTTTATTTCTAATGTCATGTATTAAAACACTTACTGAATGGCTTGCGGGTCAATAAGTGTATAATATACTTTAAATTGAAGTCAACTGCAATGCTTTTAATCATGAACATAATTACTGTGTGTAAAAATTCAGCAGGTGGCCTGACAGGTTAAAAGTTACAAAGAATGTACATGTATATAAAAAAGGTGAAAACAGAGCTTTCAAAAATAAGATAATTGTATTGCACTCAAGAAAAGTGAAAACGCAACATCCATTTTTAGTGATGCACGATGCATGTATTCTCTCTCTCCCTCTCTCCCTCTCCCCCCCCCCCCCCCCCCTCTCTCTCTCTCTCTCTCATGTGCGCGTGGAGCTCATGGTGTAATTCATGTAGGCCTAACTATAGTAAAGGAGCCAGCGTATGAGCCATCTAGTCTAGTCGCGTAATGACGGACAGGTTTTTGAACACTAATGTATCACTTGGCATGGCCTAGAGGTCTAAATTAAAGCTGGTTTCTGTTTAATAAATTTCAATGTTGATGTATTTTTGACATTTTGGTAGAAAAAAATGGAGAGGAGGTTGTATTTGGTGAAATGAAACTCAGTTTTAGTATTAGTAGTCCTTGCAGGTCACAACAGTGTGATTTTTATTAGATTTTACAATAAGCAAATGTGGCAAGAGAAATCTCTCGATGAAGAGAGATCTATACTTTTCTCTTCAATTTATGTCAGTTTTACATAACTCTTTAAAATAGGTAAGAATTTGTTTTCTGAAATGGGTCTAGCTGTGGTTGGTAGCTCTTTAAAAAATGTCAGTTTTTAATATATAGAATATATAGGGAATACTATTTAGGCATGTGTCATAGGACGCCATTTTAACAGTACACCCACTTAACTGATATTTTGTTATTTTCAGCGTTCTATATCAACATGTAACCACCAATGATAAACCAATAGTCTAAAATCATCCATAACCATTTGAATCTTATAATTGCCCTATATGTCAGTCCATAACTTTTCTCAAAACCTTGCCTTTTTGACTTTTCATCATTAACAATTACTAACCTGTCACCCGTAATTAAATCTCCAATGCTCGGATACTATGTGTAACGCTTCATTGCACATGATACCTGGTCATTGTAGTGATTTATTTACATGTTACTAAGGTAACATTATATATGTTGGAATAATAAATATTTAGAATATTCATACTTGTTTTCAGTTGCCGATCTGGCATTGACAGAACCCACTCTTCAAAATAAATCTATGCCGGCTGGGCTACGTCGACACGTGTGTGACCTATAACTATCGCCCGTGAAACTAGTATTCCTATAACTATCGCCCGTGAAACTAGTATTCCTGTAACTATCGCCTGTGAAACTAGTATTCCTGTAACTATCGCCCGTGAAACTAGTATTCCTGTAACTATCGCCCGTGAAACTAGTATTCCTGAAACTATCGCCCGTGAAACTAGTATTCCTATAACTATCGCCCGTGAAACTAGTATTCCTATAACTATCGCCCGTGAAACTAATATTCCTGTAACTATCGCCCGTGAAACTAGTATTCAGATATATAGAAATTTTATCGTCGGTAAGGAATTCCGAATATCAGTTAAAGTTAATAGATTGATACAACTTCTCTCAAATCAAAATATGTACATGTAGTTCATGGTAAGAAATCTTAAACATGTGTTAGAAAGGCCACCAAAAGGCAGCATCTTAAACTAATCTATTAAACGTGTATGTATTTTTCATTGTAGTAACACAATAACTTTTCATCGCCGCGACTTCAAAGAGTTTTTTCTAAAGCTTCGTTTTGAATAATATAGGTTACGTGCATTACCAATTAGAAGTAAATGCATCTTATTATCTTTAAATACTCGTTCCCATGTGAGCAAAAACCTACAATTTTTTATGTTTATTGGGTTTGGTGTACATCTGACAGCCACTAACAAGACACCAGTTGCAAACAAAGGTACTATGTTAATGTATATAATTTCAAAAGTGTGCTACGTCCATTGTTTTATAATTAACGTGGCAAGCTGCAGATTGTTATATTTGATAATATGGTGAGCGATCTGTGCTATTTTGTCATTTCTTTATTTCGTTCTATCGCAGCGGCACAGCGACAAACGTTGTAATGGCGCCCAACCGAACGTCGCCCCGTGAAATGTCGGCGCCGAACGTCGCTCTGCCAACGTCCTCTTTTCGCCTTCCGGAATAGTATCATATTATTAATGAAATTGGAGATAAAAAGATTTAATAGTTATGATACATTTGTTAGTTCTCAGTGTAGTGTTACTGGAGGCAATTGCTCATTCACCCCCACCCCCACCTTCACCCCCAGTGGGTCCATTGCTAAGAGCATGTGTAACTTTAAATAAAAATAAATAATTTCTGGGATGGGATGGAGCGGCAGATCGATCGATATATATATAATATTCCATTTATATCACTTTTGTTTCTAAATCTGTCAACATAATCAACATATGATCACATCAAGATAACCTATATCTGTCAGAAAGGTTTTTATAGAATTTAAAACTTGCATAATCAACATATAATCACATCAAGATAGCCTATATCTGTTAGAAAGGGTTTTTATAGCATTTAAAACTTGCCTGTGCTGTCTATGCTGTCGCCTTCCTTTTCTATTTTGTACTTTAACCGCTGCCCTGTATACTTCCAGTTTGTCTCTTGTATCCCTCTAGTTGTGTCCCTCCAGTTGGATCCTTGACTCTGTGTCTGTACAATATGATCTCTATGTCTCCCACATGGGCTCCTCTGTGTCCCTAAAATTTATCTCTATACCCCTCCAGATGGCTCTCTAATTCCCTGCAATTTAATCTCTATGTTCATCTAAATTTTATTTAATGGACGAACATTTTACTTAGATATCATCTATAATATTCCTGTTTTTCTGTTTGCATAAGCTTCTGACACGCCGAGTCTTAAACTATCCGGATTTGTTTTTCTTTACGCACGTATGAAAAATATTGCAAAAACAAATGATTTATAGATAAACATGCAACACCAGTTGTTTAAACCATTTCTCCTTGATCTGTTTAAAGTATAACCGATAACTCTCCAATCTACATGCAATTTCTTCATATCGTACAACTATGTATAGTTTAACGAACAGTCGACACTTTACCTATTGTAACCAAATTGTTTCCTTTTTTGTTTGGCAATATTATATCAATTTTAATGCTTAATACCTTTTTTGTGTAACAGGATTTTTAACAATATTTGTCAAATATTTAAGGGTATACTAGTTGGAGATTCATTTGAAAATATTTGAAACAATGACTTATATAGTTTAAGTAAACATAAAATTAACAAATTTATGTGTATTAACAGTACTGTACATAAGGTTTCAAATAGGACACATTATGTTTAGCTTTAAAAATTAGTATAAATTTGTACTACCACCAATCAACTGAAAGTTATTCTACCAATTGACTGCTGCTCCCTGGCATTTCATTATGAATGGAGCTCTACATATTACACCGGTTATTTTTTTTTTTTTTCAAATTATTCATTTCCACTACGTGTATATGGAATTGAAAATGACCGAGGGATGGGATCGGGGATGAAAATAAGTGTTAGATATAGAAAGTGTTGAAAACTGAAAGGAAATACATCAATTGATATACTGGTAAGTTAAGTGAAAGATAACAGAGCGGAACCCCGAAATAGGACAACGCTGGCTTTTCGTAATGAAAATTTAGACACAAAAAAATACTGATGTCAGCTGTTCAGATATATTTCACATGAAATACATTTTGAATAAACTTGTTTTTTCTTGTCGAAAGAGTGTCTTACATTTACGAAATTTTATGGAGGCATATTTCTGCCACGACAGGTAGATATCACGATAATATTCTCAGGAAATGTGCGTATTTTTCTGGAAACTTTACAGCAATAAATAAGTAAATAGTATGTCCCAAAAAATCGTAATACGTGTAGTCGTCCACAGTGGCTCTTTACTTAATGAGTTCCGAGGATTAGAATAAGATATAGACGTGAAATTATTGATATTGACCCAAAACTAGCGCGTATCCTCTGTGGTGATAAATACTTACGAATGAATATGATAGAAAACCACACTTTGCTGGAAAAAATCCAACAAATGATATACACTTTACTGAAAAAAACCATTTCTAGCAATTGTTACTCTGCAGAAATTCTACACAACACTTCTAATTGTTTTACCACTAGCATCTATGACAGGTATACCCATAATGCTGCTCTTGAGCTGCCCTATTTCTCACAGAATAATGCACTGTGCAGAGCAATGGCGTTTGTGAGTAAGTCACAATTTGTGCACTTCACTTTGTAACTTCTGGAGAATAAATTAAGTACTATCTGATATGATTTAAACGACGACTAAATCTCAACAGTTTGTACGACTACCACTTCTAATGTATGTGAAAACTTATCCCCCATGGCCGCCATTGATAGCGTCAGTCTTGACGAGAACTAGCCGAACAATTCTCCGTTTTCCTGTATTGTTGTTATACATACATATCTTTTGAATTTTACATTTTTGATGATTTTCTAAATTACCATTCCAACAAATGTACAATAGTTGCCCGTCTTGTGAAATGAAAAATGATTGCAAACCGTCTACAAGAAATTACAGAGAAACCAACGAGCAGTTTTGATTCATATATAACGTAACCAGAATGCAACATCTGGTGTTTGACTGGCGGCTATTTTGATCTCAAATATCTTATATATTAAAATCTTAAAACATAAAATCTTTAACATTTTCTTATTTCTCAAAGGCCTGAAAAATGAATTGTGTATTTTTGCTCGCAGAACGTCTCTCTTAAGGATATAGGGTCAATTTTTTCTACAGTTAAGAAGTTTTTAATTCTCTGTGAGCTTGTAAAATATAAGTTTCTAAGACAAATAAGGGCCGAAAAACACGCATGTCAGCGCATTCGTTTTTATTTTAAAGGGCATTTTCTTCATCCACTGTTTAAGCATTTCTGAAATAAAATAAAATTTAAAAAAAATAAGAATACTTTATAAAACATTTAATATCCCACTGAATGTTATAGGGATTTCAGGTCGTACATGTTACTTACTATGAATACAAGGTGATATCAGTATTAGATAAGTATAAATGTCACTGACAATTTACGTTGGCATAATTACACAATCCACATTTTTCAATGGAAAAAAAATATTTGGCTGCTTTAAAGATACACAAAACAGGCTTCGAAATGAAAAACAAAATGTTGGGGTCACCGTGCATCTAATAAATATATTTAGAAAATAACTTTAAAAATGGTAAATTTCCATATGTTTAGTTCTTTTTCTTTTACTTTATGCTTCTTAGATACTAAAACATGTTTCAGTTGTTGCTTATTATTTTATATATCAGTCAGAAAAATATTAGAACCAAACCTGGTCTACTTTAATAGATATTTGAAATAACCTCCCCCTACAACGTTGTACATATATCAATTTTAGGCAAATGCCAGCAAATAATAAGTGTGAAAAAAAATATCTTAACCTTTTTGGTTAAATGGTACATTATAAGTCATATTATAACTATTTAGAATTTTTTGCATATATTTTAGAGATAAATATTCAAGGAAACAATTTTTCAAAATGGCGAATATCCTGAAATAACAATGCTCGTACATCTTTAACACCAGGACGTCTGAGAGTTTATAAATATCCTTTAATATTTATAGATTTCTTTTGCGTCATTATATAAAGGGTTGTATGATTTTTATGTCCATGCAATTGATCACAACTTCGACAGTTTTTCACTTAGATAGAAATTGTTCACAAGATATTTCTTGCAAAATAAATTCACCTTAAAATTTGAATTTAGTTTGATGTATTCCGTCATTTATTTCAACATAATTATTGTTGAAAACTACGAAAAAGTTGATAGGAAATTATTTCCTTTAGGATCATGGTGTCAATTTAATTGATGTGTAGCAGAATTCCGCTTAAGCCGGTGTTAAGGGACGTGAGAGGTGTTGCACATTTCATTACCTCTCATGAACATAATTAATCAAACCGAGTCTGCTAATATTCTGCTTGGTTGCATTCTATGCTTCCAACGGATTTGTTTACAGAAAACACAGAGCAAATTACTCTCGCTCCAGGTCAGCAATATCCGTTTCTGTAAGGTACTGTTCTATAAAGGGAAACGTTGCTTTCCACAATGTCTCCTGTTTCCCTTCATAACGTGACGTCGTTGTTGACATAACGATTTCACAGTCTATCCAATAGTGTCCCGATACGCCTGTACGTTTAGGGTTGGTCGCTAGGTCAATGCCTGTAGTTGCCCCTTCTAAGGGTGTCCTCAGAGTACCACACCTACGAGAGAATTCTATATGACAGTTTAGAATGCAGGAGTCCAACTTACGAAAACACTCTGTTTCAACAACCCCTGGATGCATGCAATTTATCGTAATGTTCGTATCTTTAAGTCGCCGTGACATTGCAAGTGTTTGCATGATTTGGTAAAGCTTTGATCGTCCGTAGTAATCCAGACCTGAAAACTTTTCGGCAGTGCCCGTATAATTCATTATTGTGACGTCAAATTTCACAAATTTGTGAGCTTTACTGGACATCAGTATTATACGGCAATCAGGTCCAGACTGTCGCATTATTGATTGGAATTTTGCAATTATGATGAAATGACTTAGGTAATTCACCTGCATCATCATTTCAAGTCCGTCTCCACTTTGTTTAATATGTGGACCAGATCCAAGACCAGCGTTACAAAACAACACATGAAGCAGACGACCACTTTTCTTAAATTCTTCACAAAATTCTACCACTGACTGAAACGATGCAAGGTCCAGTTTCATAAATTCAATTGCAAGATTCAGATTTTCAGTCAAACCCTTAGTTCCTTTGGATTTTTCAGTTTTAAACTCCTCTTGCATAGTTTCCATGGCTTTTCTGGCTCTATCCTCTGACCGGCAAGCTAGGATCACAGTAGCTCCCATCATGGCGCACCATTTAGCGATCTCGTACCCAATTCCGGTATTCGCTCCCGTTACTATGAAGACTCGATCACTGGAAATTGGCACGAGTGGAAATGATGCTCTGCTACCCATAGTTCACTGTTCCTGTGATACACCTAAAAATAATAATATCCAGTATTCAATTATGCAAAACAAATTCAAATTTTTTATACTGTAGACAAGGTAGTTTTAACGTGGTCTTTATTTAGCGATTTCGTGGTGAACAACCTTATTCGTGGTGTTGAAAATTCGTGAAACATAAGTGTTCTTTTATAACGAACTTGTCCACTTTTCAATTTGGACAGTACCATTAACTGTTAAAAATGGTGCTTACCAAACAGATACTGACTGAATGGCGGACAGTGCATATAACTACACAGTTATGACAAAGTCTTCCTATATATAAATATTAAAAATATTAGAAAATAAGTGTTAAATATTGTAAACAACAAGAAGAAAGAGTTGAAAACTTAAAAACAATAATATCGGCTGATATACTGTTAAGTTTAGTGTAAGATAATAGCGTGGAAACCTGAAACAAGACAACGCTGGCTATAACCTTTACCCTGGTGAATTTCTACAATGAACTTGTCAACCTTTCAAATTTGGACAGTACCATGATCTGTTAAAAGGGTGTGCAGGCTGATCATGATCTGCACTGGTCACAAAGGCAGAACCAATCGTGTCCAGCGGGCGTTTCTTAATGAAAATTTAGACTTATTAGTACTAAACATCTACCCCAGATGTCAACTGTTAAGATATATTTCAAATGAAATACATTTAGAATAAAACTTGTAGTTGTTGTTGTTGTTTTTTTTTCGGGGGTGTGTGGGGGGATGCCGAAAGTGTGTCCTACATTTACGAAATTGTATGGAGGAATATTTCTCATATTTCTGCCACAAGATAGCAAGGTAGATATCACGATAATATTCTCAGGGAATGAGCGTACTTTTCTGGAAACATTACAGCAGTAAATAATATTTTATATCGTGAAAATGTTTAAGCGTAAAATTTCGCGTTAATGCTCGAAACTGGCACAAGATAGTTAGGTAGCTATTACGATAATATTCTAAAATTTTCAGCAAATATGTATGTTTTTCGCAGTTTATAGGATCTTTATGTATTTCTCGAATTGTTACGTTTCTAGTCAAAAATCTGAAGTACAAGGAACAAGCACAACTATCAAGTTATGACTAAGTTTTGCTTGACATATATATTAAAAGTTCACGAGACATCTGGGTGTTATATGTGGATTTCCAACACCGGTGGAACACCGAGACTCAAACTAAACTGTTCGAGAAAAATGGAAAGTACTACGGATTGAAATAAAACAAGTCAACCTCATTTACGTAAATAGTATTTCCCATAAAATCCAAATCGTAATAGGTGTAATCGTCCATATCGTTACGTAATGAGTTCCGATGATAAGAATACGACATAAACGTGAAATCAAAACTAGCGCGTAACCTCTATGGTGATAAAGATTCATGAATGATTATGATAGAAAACCACATTTTATTAGAAAAACCCAAGCTATCATACACACTTTACCAAAAAAAACCCAACATATCATACACACTTTACTGGAAATTATACACACTACTGGAAAATTCCAGCATATCATCGTCGCAATATAATTATATAAATACATTACAGTGGACGTAAATAACAACATAGATATCAATATCATGCATATAATTGGTATAATTGGACTATGCTTTGAGCGCCAAATGTCAAAGGCTGCTAAATTGTGTCTCTCTAAATAAACTGGATTTTGTGTGATTAAATGACTATGTAGAAACTTCATTTTTGTTCTGGAGTTACATGAATATATGACATTTATGAATATATCATTCGTTTTTGGATTACTAATTGCATTTTTGGAGTATTTGTGTCCAAAACAATTGGATTTTAACAAAGGATTTTATCATAACTGGGTGAACACCATCTCAGTGCACACAATGGATTATCACATAATGGATTATCCTAAGGGCCTGGTTAAAACCTATAGTGCAAGTGAACTAATGAAATATAGATCAATACCCAGACAATGGATTTTACCTGACCAACAATTATTGGCAAGATTAAAAGGTCTGGGGATATTAAACTTTAGAAGTTACCGATCAGGAGCTGCAATACACACAAGTCACAAAATACAAAGGAAACAATATGGTGTAAATGTGTCAAATCTTGTATATCCAAAACGATCAAACACACTCAGTAACTATACAGAGAATGTCACCTGTCGAACATTGAACTGTCATTCAGTAGTCAAAAAGGATGTGCTAGTCGGACAATTGCTTCGTGACGAGAACATTGACTTTGCACTTTTGACGGAAACCTGGTATTCCGATGAAAAACAATCCCAATTCGAAACATCAGATTTAAATCAAGATGGTTATAGACTCAGTGTTGCGAATCGAAGAAACAAAACGGGTGGCGGTATTGCTCTGACTTGTAAAAGTAGTGTTCAAATGCGCAAAATTGTATCTGGCACCACCGAAAGTTTTGAGTAAGGAGTATGGCAAATGGTCTTTAAAAACATTACCATTAATTGTGTAGGCATTTATAGACCCCCAGCTTTGGCGACACCTACGCAATTTGTGAAAGACTTTTTCGAATTTCTTGAAGACGTTATTTCCAAGTACCCCAATCTCATGATCATGGGAGATTTCAATCTACATATACATGACGACACCAACACTATTTCTGAATTCAACAGTTGTTTATGTGCTATGGGGTTGCAACAACATGTACATTTTCCAACACAAGTGTTCGGTCAGAGTCTTGATCTTGTGATCACAGAGGTCGCAAATGGTGTTGAACTTATCTCATGTGAACCCGGTCCTTTCTTATCCGACCATCGTGTAGTAAAAGTCATTACAAAAGTGAAAAAGGAAAACATCATCAGCAAGTCTATTACTTACCGGAACTTTAATGACATAAATGACTCAGATTTTGCTAGTGACCTTGCTGATTTGAAAATTGAAAGTGATTCAATTGAGACATATGTTGACATTTTCCAAGATGAAATGAAAAATATCATTGACAAGCACGCTCCTTTAAAAGAGAAAACTATTATTTGTCGAAATCCGAAACCGTGGTTTAATGAGGATATCCGCCACTTAAAACAAATTCTGCGCAAATCCGAACGTTTGTGGAGGAGGTACCAAAATCCACAGGACTATGAAATTTTCAAGACTGCTCTTAATAAATATCACCATGAACTGAAACTGGAAAAACAGAGAACTCTTAGCCAAAAAGTGCTCGAATACAAAGGTGATTCCAAAAAACTTTACAAATTTGTGACAGATCTCACCGGCGGCAAGTCGGAGAATCCAATGCCTGTTGTTGAAAATGAAAATATGCTAGCTGACAAATTTGCTGACTTCAACTTGTATTGTAAAACGCCATTGAATATGTTTTAAATGTAGAAATAGGCGTTTAAGCAAATAAACCAGTTTCAGTTTCAGTTTCAGTTTCAGTTTTAATATATATATAATCAGTTTACATACCAGTCATTTATCATGTATGTAATTTCTCATAAACATGAATAATTTTCAAGTTACTTAACTATTTACGTAACTGCTAAAGAATATTATACGACAGTTTAATACTCGTATAGTATACCACACACTGATGTCATGTTATGAACACAAGTACGATACTTAAATCAAAGAAAACGACGCCGCTGAACATTTCTAGCAATTTTTACTCTGCAGAAATTCTACACAACACTTCTAATTGTTTTACCACTATCACCTATAACAGATTTAGCCATAATGCTGCTCTTGAACTGTCTTATTTCTCACAGAATAATGCACTTTGCAGAGCAATGGCGTTTGTGAGTAAGTCACAATATGCGCACTTCACTTCGTAACTTCTGGAGAATAAATTACTATCTGATATGATTTAAACTATCATAAATCTACAGAAATTTTGTTGCTTAATGAACTGACGACTAAATCTCAACAGTATGCATGATTCCCATTTCAAATGTATTTGGAAACTTATCTCCCCTGGCAACCTTGATAGCATCAGTTTTGATGAAAACTAGCCCAACAATTCTCTGGTTGCTGTATTGTTGTTATACATACATTGTACGAATATATATGACACATAACTTTTGAATTTTACATTTTTTGCTGATTTTCTAAATTACCATTCGAACAAATGTACAACAGTTGCCCGCCTTGTCAAATGAGAAATGATTGCAAACTGTCTACAAGAAATTACAGAGAAACAAAAAAGCAGTTTTGATTCATATATTACGTGGCCACAAGCCAGAATGCAACATCTGGTGTTTGATTGGCGGCTATTTTGATCTCAAATAACTTAGATATTAAAATCTTAAAACATAAAATCTTAAACATTTTCTTATTTCTCAAAGGCTTGAAAAACGACTTGAGCATTTTTGCTCGCAGAATATCTCTTAAGAATGCAGGATCAACTTTTATCTACAGATAAGATTTTTTTCATACTCTGTGAACTTAAAAAACAGTAGTTTCTAGAAAAAATAAGGGCGGAAAAAAGCACAGGTCTTCGCATTTGTTTTTATTCTAAAGGGCATTTTATTCACCTACTGTTTAAGCATTTCTGAAATTAAATAAAATTGAAAAAAATGGGAATACTTTATAAAACATGTACTATCCCACTTAATGTTATAGGGATTTCGTGTCGTACATGTTACTTACTATGAATACAAGGTGATATCAGTATTAGATAAGCATAAATGTCACTGACAATTTACCTTGGCATAACTACACGGCCAGCATTTTTTCAGTGGAAAAAAAAAGTATTTACATATACAAAAACAATTCTGCTATTAAGATTTTAGAAATATTTTGCTGCTTTATATACACACATCAATGCTTAAAAATGGAAAACAAAATGTTGGGGTCACCGTGCATCTAACAAATATATTTAGAAAATAACTTTAAAATTGGAAATTGTTCGTATGCTTAGTTCTTTTTCCTTTAATTCATACTTGAAGTTCCTAGATACTAAAACATGTTATGTTTTAAACTTTTATTTCAGTTGTAGCTTATTATTTTTTATATCAGTCTGAAAAATATTAGAACCAAACCTGGTCTACTTTAATAGATATTTGAAATTACCTACCCCTACCCCGTTGTACATATATCAATTTTAGGCAAATGCCAGCAAAAAATAAGTGTGAAAAAAGATAGAATCTTTGTAGTTAAATGGTACATTATTAGTCCTATTACATGTATAATTATTTAGCATTTTTGCATAATTTTTAGAGTAAATATTCAAGGAAATATTTTTTTCAAAATGGCGGATATCTTCCAAAAAAAAAAGAAAACGCTCGTACAACCTAAACGCCTGGACGTCTGGGAGTTTATAGATATCCTTTAATATTTATAGATTACTTTTGCGTCATTATATAAAGGGTTGTATAATTTTTATGTGCATGAAATTAATCACAACTTCGATAGTTTTCTAAAAATTATTCGCAAGATATTTCTTGCAAAATAAATTCACCGAAAACTTTGAATGTAGTTGGATGTATTCCGTCATTTATTTCAACATAATTATTGTTGAAAACCAAGAAAAAGTTGATAGGAAAATATTTCCTTTGGGATCATGGTGTCCATTTAATTGATGTGTAGTGGAGTTCCGCTTAAGCCGGTGCTAAGGGGCGTAAGAGGTGTTGCACACTTCATTACATCTCATGAACAAACTCAGTCAAACTTAGTCTGCTAATATTCTGCTTGGTTGCATTCTATGCTTCCAAAGGATTTGTTTACAGAAAACACAGAGCAAATCACTCTCGCTCCAGTTCAGCAATTTCCGTTTCTGTAAGGTACTGTTCTATAAAGGGAAACGTTGCTTTCCACAATGCCTCCTGTTTCCCTTCATTACGTGACGTCGTTGTTGACGTAACGATTTCACAGTCTATCCAATAATGTCCCGATACGCCTGTACGTTTAGGGTTGGTCGCTAGGTCAATGCCTGTAGTTGCCCCTTCTAAGGGTGTCCTCAGAGTACCACACCTACGAGAGAATCCTATATGACAGTTTAGAATGCAGGAGTCCATCTTACGAAAAAACTCCGTTTCAACAACCCCTGGATGCATGCAGTTTATCGTAATGTTCGAATCTTTAAGTCGCCGTGACATTGCAAATGTTTGCATGATTTGGTAAAGCTTTGATCGTCCGTAGTAATCCAGACCTGGAAACTTTTCGGCAGTGCCCGTATAATTCATTGTTGTGACGTCAAAGTTCCCAAATTTGTGAGCTTTACTGGACATCAGTATTATACGGCAGTCAGGTCCAGACTGTCGCATTATTGATAGTAATTTTGCAATTATGATGAAATGACTTAGATAATTCACCTGCAACATCATTTCAAGTCCGTCTCCACTTTGTTTAATATGTGGACCAAATCCAAGACCAGCGTTACAGAACAACACATGAAGCAGACGACCACTTTTCTTAAATTCTTCACAAAATTCTACCACTGACTGAAACGATGCAAGGTCAAGTTTCATGAATTCAATTGCAAGATTCGGACTTTCAGTCAAGCCATTAATTCCTTTTGCTTTTTCAGTTTTAAACTCCTCTTGCATAGTTTCCATGGCTTTTCTGGCTCGATCCTCTGACCGGCAAGCTAGGATTACAGTAGCTCCCATCATGGCGCACCATTTAGCGATTTCATACCCAATTCCGGTATTCGCTCCCGTTACTATGAAGACTTGATCACTGGAAATTGGCACGACCGGAAATGATGCTCTGCTACCCATGGTTCACTGTTTTTTTGAGATACACCTAAAATAATAATATTTTCCAGTATTTTAGTTATGAAGCAAACCAAATTCAAAATTGTTATGCTGTAGATAAGGTATTTTAACGTCTTTATTTAGCGAATTCGCGGTTAAAGCCTTATTCGCGGTGTTAAGAATTCGTGAAGCACGATAGTTTCTGTTTTAGAATTTGATGCAGATGAATATTCAAAAATATTTTGTACTCACGAATGGCAATATTCGCGAAAGTTAGCAAAATAAACTATCGCGTATAGTATCTGATAAACATTTCTATGTCCGTAAAACAAAACAAAATAACGTTTGTCACTGTCGTCACTGATGCTTGTCACAATAAGAATCCCCGCTACAGAGAGAAAAAAACTTTTTTATCAAACGAAGTAGTTTAATCGACAGTACCTGTACCTGTTCACAGTGGTAAAAGGTCCGTATCTTTAATTCACACTAGACAAACTACCGTGAGCTGCACCGAAACAATGAGGAAAACCAGTGAAGACTCTCGCATATATCTATAGAGATAGATTACAACACGCTCTTACCGTCAACCCATTTACTGTTAAGATTAAATATTTCCCCAGCATCTTCACTGTAAAACGCACTTTTTTTGAGCGTGCAAATAATATCATTAAGATATGCGAAGTTTACCTGTAGTTGCTATGGTGAAGCTTTAGAATCATTTAGATTTACTTGCTTTTTGTGATTTCTAAAAGTATTTCATAGAATGCAAATTGTTCAGAAAGTTGATATAAGTAATTGTAAGAATGCTCCATTTGATGTATCAATAACTTGCATCTATGATTACAAAAAAGTAAGACATTCGAATCTTTCATTTTTGAACTCGTAACCAAATATTTGCACGATATTTCCGTGGTTTAATAGCTAAGTTTTCAAAAGGTTCGATCAGCGGTTTATGAAACTGATTTAAATTTAGTCATATTATGTACACAAGATAGAGAAAAGACTTCGTTTGTTTTGTACTGATATGAATGCGAACAAAACTATGTAATTTCAACTAAGTTTCCATCGAACTCACACGGGAAAAATAAGTAATATAGGCAAAGTCTAACGTTAAGGAAGTTCGCCATTATGACCAAAATAGCGACATTGTATCCTATGTCCAGTATGTCACGACAATGGATATACTTACTTTATGATAATACACGTATTGTACGCTTCCGGGTCACTTAGTAACGACAGAAAGTTCAAAATGACAAATTGTAATAACATAATCATTGTAACAATAGATCTACCAAATATTGCAGCCGTAAATGACGTCACAAATGTATTCAAATATACAAATTAATTACACATGTGTGGTAACATTTTGTAATATATAAAATATAATGTGTAAAGTTCCTGCCTTGCTCAAAGAAAAACCAATTTCGTTTTAAGATCTACATTATACAATATTTATACTTGAACAAATGCAAAAAGACAAACAAAGTCATTTCAGTATATTGTAGTCCAAGGAACAGAAAATGTCGAGATGTTCTTATGAACACACTTCTAAGCTTAAAAAGAAAAGATTATACTTACATAACACAATGGCTCATTTCAGTGCCCAAGGACCGATTCACAATTCTAAAGGACATTGAATTTTACCCCCACCGCCCCCCCCCCACCCCACCACCACTACCTCCTCCCGCGCGCCCCCTCCTCCCTCCCCCACCAAATTCTTTCTTTATTTTGCATATAACTAAAATGTACTTGTTTAAGAACAATATTTTTCCGTTACAGCTTCTTTTTGTTGTGGGTATACTTTGCGATGCATGGCTCTATGGCTATGTTTGGGGAGCTTTATGCTTCCGGTTGCTTTTAGCTGTAGCAGATAAGAGAATAAGTGATTTACTCCTGATTACAGAGAAAGTCACGATTGTTATTATGGCACCGTAAAAATTAAATGGTAAGAGTTTACGATTTGGAAGCATTGAGCACAACACAACACAGCAGATCCAAACATCTGTTTGTTTTGGTACGAACGCCGTTTTTCAACAGTATTTCAGTTATGTAACGGCGGACAGGTACTGTAACAAGTGTTCCTGGATTCTGTACGCGAATATGTTCCGTGTTTTCGCTAAATCATTTGTTATGAGAAAACAGTTGCAGGTAATTGTACAAAATATCATTGAGAAGTTTCGTTTTCGCTTCTCTGTTGTCACAGTCTGCATTGTTTCATCCCTTTACATAAGGGGAATCATTCAATCGATTTATACTGACTGGTTATGACACCGATATGAATACGGTAAGCAAAATCATTTTGCAAATATCGAAATATGCGTTAAAATGTAGAAATCGGCCCAAACAAAAACGTGATATTTGTCTTTGCTTCCTACAATTTAGTCAAATTGTACGACTACCGGTGTAGTTACGATACAAGAAATTACTGAGAAACAAAATTTAGATTATGTAGATAGAAACAAAATAATCTCGGCATCAAGGTACGTCGCACCACGTAAGTAATACTTTTTTCTAAAGTGTCTTTTTAATAGTCTTCATTGCGCACCATTCTTTAAGAGTTTATTATTCAAACGTTTGAAATAAATCAGTTGGCGTCTTGTAGCAATTAGTTACAGCTTCTTTTGCTGTTGCTAAAACGTTCTTTCAAAACGCTGTTTATTGCTTACCACAACATCAAAGTGTTGTTTTTCTAACACTTCGTTAGAAATAATTCAGGTTACATGCAGTACCAATTAGAAATAAGTGCATCTTATCTTTTATCGCTACTTATTCACAGGTAAAGTGAAAACTATCATCTTAATGTGCATATAAAAGAATTTGATATAACACGTTCATCTGGTATTCATCAACAACGAACGAGTACAGCTTAACCTGTTTATAGCGGTCATCGAAGGGACTGACTGAAAGTGGCCACTATAGACAGGTGACCACTAAAATCAGGTGTTCGAAGTAGGACATCTGCTTAATTATGCTTATTATGTATATAAGGAAATATAACGGTCGGACCAGGTGAGAGTTCTAAGCAGGGCCACGCAATATACAGGTGACCACTTAAATGCATGTTAGGCGTAAAAGAAGTCTTTGTTTTCGGTAACATGCTCAAAACAATTAGGGTAGGTAGGTCGTTATTTTTTTTTTTTTTTTTTTTTTTTGGGGGGGGGGGGGGGGGGGGGGGGGATTTTTTTTATTAAGTGGGACTTTTCGTAAATTATTTTTGTATCAAGAAAATAATACAAAATAGGGGTTATGCCTTTAGAGCTTCTAACATCACTGACCATGTTTAAAGCATAAAAAGTGCATATATGATATTTTTACTCAGTTAGGATTGTACGACAATAAATCATTTGTTTTTTGCTATATATTTCGTAAATACGTAAAGGAAAAGGAATCCGGATATTTTTAAGAGTCCGTGTATCAGATACTTATACAAACAGAAGAACGGGGATATTACAGATATCTAAGTAAAATGTTCGTCCATTGAATAACATTTAGAGGAATGTAGAGATTAAATTTGAGGGAATTAGAGAGCCAACTAGATGGACATAGAGATTAAATAATAAGGCCACAAAGTCGAGGAGCCCACTTGTTAGACATAGAGATCAAATTGTAGAGACACAGAGTCAAGGAGCCAACTGGGGGTGGGACATAGAGATCAAATTATAGGGCCATGTATTCAAGAAGACAACTTGGGAGACATGGAGAACAAATTGTAGAGACACAGAGTCATGGAGCCAACTGGGGGGTGGGGTGGGGGCATATTGATCAGATCAAAGGGCCATAGATTCAAGAACACAACTTGGGGGACATAGAGATCAAATTGGAGGGACAGAGTGTCAATTAGAGGGATCCAAGTGGCAAATTGGAAGCATAAAGAAAAGCAGTTAAAGTAAATAGAAAAACAAGGCGATTTCGATTTATAGATAGCATAGGCAAGTATTAAATTTTATAACAAACCTTTTTGACAAATATAGTTTATCTTGATGCTCTAACTGTCATATGTTTATTATATTTACAGACAAAAGTGATATCAATGGAATATTATATATATATTGTCAAATTTGTTTGCTCTCCCAATCGATTTGCAACTCCATCCCATCCCGAAAATTATGCATTGTTATATAACAGTTACACTACCTGTTACTAATGAACGCACTGATAAATTGAAGGTTTCGGGATGGGGATCAGGTGGAGGGAGCACACTTCATTGATGATTAACAGATATATCATAACTATTAAAATCTCAATAACTTTTTCCTCCAATTTCATTAATACTACAGTGGAACCTCCCTAATCTGAACCCCTCTAATCCGAAAACCTCTCTAAACTGAACGAATTATTTGGTCCCGATTTTTCTTATTCATTCTTTATTATAAAAATACCCTTGTAATCCGAAACCTCTCTACTCCGAAAAGCGAACAAACTTTTGAGATTTGTTTTATCTAATTACATTAAACTCTACCTTTCTAATCCGAACCTTAGTCAATGTTTCTGGTGTAAATCTTGCTCACTTTTAACATTTTTAAGACCGTTTACAATTTTAACTACATTTGTATTAATCTTTGTGGTAATCACAAGTCATGTCAGATTTTTAGTTTGTAGATGCATGCAATTAGATCAGGTTCGAAAGTTACATGAACAAGAAGTTTAATTGTTTGAACAGAAATGTTTAAGAATACATTTATGTGCAATAGGTACTGACGATGTAATATATCCATATTAATTTGTTTGTCCTGTACCTTCCTCACATATTTTTGCCAATTTGTTCATTTAAAACAGGAAATTGATTTACTGAAAGTAATACTAAATCGGATCATCACAATAGTCGGACAAGTAAAATATTCTCCTTTTAGTTACAATCTGGGAATGTAGGAGTGTTGAAAAAGATGTTTATAAGTGATGTTGGGGTGTTAAATTTAACATGAAAACTGACATTTCACTAAACCAATCTAAATGTTGCTTATAGTTTAATTATGTCTTATCAGTCTGTTCACAAATATGATATACACTTAAGTGTAAAAACAGCATAACTTTTTGCTCAAAATAGAAACCTTCTAATCGAAAACACTCTAATCCAACTTTTTTCTGGTCCGAGCTGTTCGATTAGACAGGTTCCACTGTATCATGTTATTTCCGGAAGGCAACTTCTATCAAACGGTAATATATGTGTCAAAATGCCGAATGTAATATGAATACCTAGGTTGCATTTGCTTTGGCAAGATTATAGTAATTTTAATGCTTAATACATTTTATCTCACATGAGCACGAAGTGCTCAAGATGAGGTAATGTGACCGGTCGTTGTCCGGCGTCCGTCTTGCGTCGTGCGTCATCCGTCAACATCTGCCCTGTGAACACTCTAGAGGCCACAGTTGTGACCAAATCATTATGAAACTTGGTCAGAAAGTTTGCCTTGATGATCTCTAGGACAAGTTCGAATCTTGGTTATGTGGGGGTCAAAAACTAGTTCACCCGGTCAAATCGAAGGAAACGTTTGTGGACAAACTAGAGGCCACAGTTTTGATTCAATCTTTATGAAACTTGGCCAGAGTGATCTTGATGATCTTTAGGTCAAGTTTGAAACTCGGTAATATGGGATCCAAACCTAGGTCAGAAGGCCAGATTAAAAGTAAAAGCTTGTGTACACTAGAGGCCACAGTTGTGACTCAATCTTGGTCAGAATGTTTGTCTTCATGATCTCTAGATCAAGTTTTATCTGGGTCATGTGGGGTCAAAAACTAGATCACACAGTCAAATCAAAGGAAATGCTTGTGAACACTCTAGAGGCTACAGATGTGACTCAGTCTTTATGAAACTTGGTCAGAATGTTTGTCTTGATGATCTTTAGGTTACATTCGAAACTTAGTAAAATGGGGTCCAAAACTAGGTCAGTAGACCAGATCAAAGGGAAAGATTGTGTACACTAGAGGCCACAGTTGCGACTCAATCTTTATGAAGCTTGGACAGAATGTTAGTCTCGAAGATCTGTAGGTTAAGTTTGAAACTGGGTCATGTGGGGTCAAAAACTAGGTCACTATGCCAGATCAAAGGAAAGTCTTTAGAGACCACAAATTAAGTTTGAAATTCATGAGAGATTGGTCAGAATAACTATCTTGATAACCTTTAGGACAAGTTCAAATCTGGGTCATATAGGATCAAAAACTAGGCCACCCGGTCAAATCAAAGGAAAAGTTTGATAAAACACCAGAGGCCACGTTTATGATCCTATCTTCATGAGACTTGGTCAAAATGATGATCTTGATGATAATTTGCCAAAGGTCGAATCCGAATCATCTGGGGTAAAAAGCTAGTTCACCTGCATTTTTCATTTGATGTGCATGGAACTTTGTCAGAATGTTTGTTTGCATGAAATCTCGGAGGAATTTTTATTTGGGTTGTGTGGGGTCAAAAACTAGGTCACCAAGTCGAATCAAAGGAAAAAGCTTGTTTACATCCTTGGGGGTCACAATTTTGATTCTGACTTCATAAATTTAGTCAGAAAGTTTGTTATCATAAAGTCTTGGTTTGATTTCAAATCTGGGTCGCGTGGGATCAAATACTAGGTCACTAGGTCAAATCAAAATGAAATCCTTGAATACACTCTAGGGGCCATTTTTTTTTTGCTTCAATCTTCCCGAAATTTTGTCAAAATGTTTGTTTTTATAAATTTTGGATAAGTTCGAACCTGGGTCATGTGGAGTAAAATACTAGGTCGCTAGGTCAAATCAAAGAAATTGCTTGTTTACACTCAAGAGGCCACGTTTTTTGGTCCATTCTTTATGACAATTGGTCAGAATATTTGTCTCCATGAAATCACTAGGTAAAACATGTTTACCCTGTTATGGTGTGTTACTCAGGCGAGCGACCTAGGGCCACCTTGGCCCTCTTGTTTGTTTAACAGGAGTTTTTCGACAATATTTGTAAACTATTTATTAGTTCGAGATTCATGCTTGAAAATGTACAATGATTAACAAGTTTATGTGTATAAACACTACTGTACATAAGTTTTGAAATAAATTGTACATATTATGTTTAGCTAAATGAGTATAAATATGAAAACCATCAATCAACTTGAAGTTATTCTAGCAATTGACTGTTACTCTATGACATTTCATTATAAATGTAGCTCTTCATACACAATTAATTAAAATATTTTATAAAGTTCAAAACATTGATGAGGATTTTGAAGTAAAAATCTAAAGATAAGATATTGAAATGAAAGAAGGGCATATCTTTAAAAGTACAAACTATTTCACAACTGGTGAGAATATTTGAACATATTCATTTCAACAGCGTTTATATGGAATTGAAAAATGATCGGGGGATTGGGGCGGGGATGAAAATAAGTGTAAGATGTTGTAAACAACAAAAAGAAAGTGTTGAAAACTGAATGGTAATAATATCAACTGATATACTAGTAAGTTTAGTGTAAAATAATAGAGCGGCACCCTGTAACAAGACAAAGCTGTCTTTAATCCTTACCCGGCTGAATTTTAATAATGAACTTGTCCACCTTTTAATTTTGACAGTACCATTAACTCTTAAAAGGGTTGCTTACCAAAAAGATACTGACTGAATGGCGAACAGTGCAGATCATGATCTGCACTGGTCACAAAGGCAGAACCAATCGTGTCCAGCATGATAAGGGTTAAGTAACTGGCGTTTCGTAATGAAAATTTAGACACTTTAGTACTAAACATCTACGCCAGATGTCAACTGTTAAGATATATTTCAAATGAAATAAATTTAGAATAAAACTTTTTTGTCGAAAGTGTGACCTACATTTACGAAATTTTATGGAAGCATATTTCTGTCACGAGATAGCAAGGTAGATATCACGATAATATTCTCATGAAATGTGCGTATTTTTCTGGAAACACTGCAGCAAAAAAGAATCATATTTAAATCCTGAAAATGTTTAAACGTAAAATTAATCGTTATTGCTATGAACTTGCACGAGATACTAGGTAGCTATTTCGATAATAATCTAAAATTTCCAACAACGTTTTATTTTCTTTCTTTTAAATGAATTTATAGGATCTTTATGTACTTCTCGAATTGTTACGTTACTAGTCGAAAACTGAATTACAAGAACAAACACAACTATCAAGTTATGACTAAGTCTTGCTTTACATAAATATTGAAAGCACACGGGACATCTTGCTGTTATATGGAGATTTCCAACACCGGTGAAAACACTATGCGATATATGTATCCTCTGTGGTGATAAATACTTATGAATGAATGTGATAGAAAACCACACTTTACTGGAAACCCCAGCATATCATACACACTTTACTGGAAGAACCCAACATATCATACATACTTTACTGAAAAAACAGCATATCATACACACTTTACTGAACAGAAACAACATATCATACACACTACTGGAAATCATACACACTTTACTGGAAGAACCCAACATATCATACACACTTTACTGAAAAAAACAGCATATCATACACACTTTATTGGACAGAAACAACATATCATACACACTACTGGAAATCATACACACTTTACTGGAAAAATCCAACATATCAGAGTCACAATATAATTATATTAATACATTGGTCGTAAATAACAGCATCGATGTCAATATTATATATATAATCAGTTAATATTATTTACATGCTCTGATGCTAGTCAATTATGATGTATGTTTTTTCTCATCAACGTGAATAATGTTCAAGTTACTTAAGATTTTACCTAACTGCTAAAGAATATTATACGACAGTTTAATACTCATATATCATACACTCAATTAGATGTCATGTTATGAACACAAGTCAGGATATCTTTAAAGTATGATACTTAAATTAAGAAAACAAAGCCGCTGAACATTTCTAGCAATTGTTACTCTGGAGAAAGGCTACACAATACTTCAAATTGTTTTACCACTAGCATCTTTGACAAGTTTACCCATAATGCTGCTCTTGGACTGTCCTTTTTCTCACAGAATAATGCACTGTGCAGAGTAAGTCACAATATGCGCACTTCACTTCGTAACTTCTGGAGAATAAATAACTATCTGATATGATTTAAACTGACGACTAAATCTCAACAGTATGCATGACTCCCATTTCGAATTTACTTGGAAACTTATCTCCCCTGGCCATCATTGATAGCGTCAGTCTTTATGAAAACTAGCCCAACAATTCTCTGTTTATACATACATATCTAATACTCGCATGTACGAGTATATAAATTATGACAAATATCTTTAGAATTTTACATATTTTGCTGATTTTCTAAATTACCTTTCCAACAATTGTAAAATGGTTGCCGGTCTTGTCAAATGAGAACTGATTGCATACTGTCTGCAAGAAATTACAGAAAAACAAAAGAGCAGCTTTTATTTATAATTATGTAACGTGGCCACAAGCCAGAATGCAACAGCTGGTGTTTAATTGATGGCTATTTTTTATCTTAATTATCTTCAATCTTAAAATCTTAAATCGTAAACACTCAAATCTTAAATGTAAAAACTAAACATTTTCTTTTAACTTCATAATTTCTCAAAGGCTTAAAAACGATTTGAGCAATTTTGCTCGCACAACGTCACTCTTAAGGATGTAGGATGAAATGATTTCTACAGTTAAGATTTTTTTTCATACTCTGTGGGCTTTAAGATCAGTTTTAGTTTCTAAGACAAATAAGCGCAGAAAAAGCACAGGTGACCGCATTCTTTTTATTTTAAAAGCCATTTTCTTTACCCACCGTTTCAGCATTTCTGAAATAAGTAAAATTGAAAATATGGGGATACTTTATAAAACATATAATATTCCACCTAATGTTATAGGAATTTCAAGTCTTACATGTTACAATGAATACAAAGTTATATCAGTATTAGATAAGGATAAATGTCACTGACAAATCTCTTTCATTTTTACCTTGGCATAAATACCCTACCCAGTTTTTTTTGTAGTTTTTTTTCAATGGAATAAACGTTTTTAGTACAAATAAAATCTGCTGTTAAGATTTTAAAAATATTTTGCTGCTTTAATGACACACAAAAAAATGCTTCAAAATGGAAAGAAAAAAGTTCGAGTCATTGTGTATCTAAGAGATATATTTAGAAAAAAGTAAAATCTGGTGAATTTTGATATTTTTAATTCTTTTTGTTTTAATTTATACTTCCTAGATAATAAAACATTATATATATCAGTCAGAAAAATATCAGAACCAAACCTGATTTATTTGAAATTACCGGCCCCTAACCCCCCGACATCATTCATCAATTTTAGGCAAATGCCATCCAAAAATAAGGGGAATTTTTGTGCAACAAGTTGAATATTTTGGTTAAATGGTACATAATTAGCCATATTCTAATTATTTAGCATTAATTTTTGTCGTATTTTTAGAAAGAAATGTTGGAAGAAACTTTTTTAAAAAATGGCGGATATCCTGAAAAAACGCTTGTATATCCTTAACGTCAGGACGTCTGAGAGCTTACAAATATCCTTTAATATTTATATATTTGTTTTAGCGTCATAATATTTAGGGTCGAATAATTTTTATGTGCATGCAATTAATCACAATTTCGGCAGTTTTTCACTAAGATAGAAATTGTTCAAAAGAACTGTTTTATGTGTTTGCAAAATAAATCGACGAAAACATTGAATTTAGTTTGATGTAGTCTATCATTCTATTTCAACATACAGTTGTATTTTTGAAAACCACGAAATAGTTTCTAGGAAATTATTCCATTAAAACACGGGGGAAATCACTCTTGTTCCAGTTCAGCAAATTCCGTTTCTGTAAGGTACTGTTCTATAAATGGAAATGTTGCTTTCCACAATGCCTCCTGTTTCCCTTCATTACGTGACGTCATTCTTGACGTAACGATTTTACAGTCTATCCAATAATGTCCCGAAACCCCTGTATGTTTAGGGTTAGTAGCTAGGTCAAGCCTGTAGTTGCCCCTTCTAAGGATGTTCTCAGAGTACCACACTTACGAGAGAATCCTATAAGACATTTTACAATGCAGGAGTCCATCTCACGCCACAACTCCGTTTCAACAATCCCTGGATGCATGCAGTTTATCGTAATGTTCGAATTTTTAAGTCGCCGTGACATTGCAAATGTTTGCATGATTTGGTAAAGCTTTGATTGTCCGTAGTAATCCAAACCAGAAAACTTTCTGGCAGTGCCCGTGTAATTCATTGTTGTGACGTCAAAATTCCCAAACTCGTGAGCTTTACTGGACATCAGTATTATACGGCAATCAGGTCCAGACTGTCGCATTATTGAAATGAATTTTGCAATTATGATGAAATGACTCAGGTAATTCACCTGCAACATCATTTCAAGTCCGTCTCCACTTTGTTTATATGGACCAAATCCAAGACCAGCATTACAAAACAACACATGAAGCTGACGAAATCTTTTCTTAAATTCTTCACAAAATTCTACCACAGAATGAAACGATGCAAGGTCCAGTTTCATGAATTCAATTGCAAGATTCGGACTTTCAGTTATACCCTTAGTTCCTTTTGTTTTTTCAGTTTTAAACTCCTCTTGCATAGTTTCCATGGCTTACCTGGCTCGATCCTCTGACCGGCAAGCTAGGATTACCGTAGCGGCCATAATGGCGCACCATTTAGCGATCTCATACCCAATTCCTGTATTTGCTCCCGTCACTATGAAGACTCGGTCATTGGAAATTGGCACGACTGGAAATGATGCTCTGCTACCCATGGTTCACTGTTCTTGTGATACTAGTAAACCTAAAAATAATAATATCCAGTATTCAGTTATGCAAACCAGATTCAAAATTGTTATACTGTAGACAAGGTAGTTTCAACGTGGTTTTTATTTAGCGATTTCGAGGTGAACAGCCTTATTCGCGGTGTTGAAAATTCGCGAAAAATGACTGTTTGGTTTTTAGAAGGAGTTGATGCAGATTAAAGGAATACATGAACAATTTTATGTGTATTAACAGTACCGTGCATTAGGCTAAAAATAGAATACGCTGTCTACATGTATAGCAGATCACAGTGAAAGTGTGTACTTCCTCTTAAAACTGGATGTTTTTAAAACTGACTGTTACTGCATGACATTTAATTATGAATGTAGCTCTACATACACAGTTAATATAAATATCTAGAAAAGTTAAACAAATTTGATCAGGAATTTCCACATTTTAAAAAGATATTTATGTAAACCATATCTTAGTGAAGAATATTCTGAATTCGCGAGTGGCATTCGCGAATATTATCGAATATAAACCATCGCGAATATTTTAGTCTACAGTATCCGACAAAAATTATTGGGTTGCAAATTCTACTTAAAGTTTGTTCGTAGAAATTGGAGTTCTCATTAGATATACTCTTGGTTGTACTTTGCTGGAAACAAACACGTTTTTGTCCATCAAGACGGTTTATTCAATATGAAGTCTAACTATTTGCACTGGTTATACACCGGTAATAAATCCATATGAACACCATCAAAACAATGAGGAAAGTAAGAAAATATTCTTGCATAGATTCCAAGAAATAAATATCAACACTTTAATTAAGATTCATTCACTGGTTGAAGGTGCGATTGAAATATCTGGCTCGAGGATACCTGCTTAGCCGGTAACGAGGCTCTATCGAGTTACTGCAAAACAATTACCAGACGCCCAGATATTTCCATCCGCTCCATCTACCAGTGATATTGTCTAGCTTATGACCATCCTGACAACAAACAGGAAACAAGGTCCAAAGTATTTACCAAACATAACTTTAATATTGCATTTTGCAATTATAGATCCACACATTTTATATTTACAACAGTATCTGAAGAAAACTAAACTGCATTATAAATATAAATTATAATAGATCTACCTAAGCGTAAGAATAATAAAGACGCATGATTTGATCACGTGATCGATTCTGAAACCGACACTTGTTTTGATCATGTGACCTATTCTGAAATCCAGTAACTAGTTTCAATACGCTCAAATAAAAATGTGTTCTTGATTCTGCGTGAAAATAGCAACTACTAAGGAATTGCAACGCCACTGATAAGCCGACAGATTATTGATTTTTTCATCGCCGTGCCTCGACAGCGTTGCGGATGTGTATTATGGAGAAACTTTATCAGTTTGCGGTGATCGCTACCGTTTATCAGTAGGCGAATCTATAAATATGCGGCAACATCCTATAGATCCCGATTCCGATCTGTTAAAATATCTTTTCCGTGCAGGTGTTATTTCTAAAATATTATTTCAGAAAATGCAGGGCTGAAATGAAATACTTTTCACATGTCTAAGAAAATATTTTCAAGAAATATGTTATTTATAAAAATTAATACTATACAACAAAATAATAATAATAATAATAATAAAACAGTGTTTTACTTGAAATAGAATAGGCAGTAAAAAATTCATTACTTATTCGTCAGTTTGAATTTATGACTTATTTGGTTAGGGGAATTTAATTTGACAGTTTTATCTTTTATAATTATCATATTATCTAATCTAATAATCGGCAGAAGATTTTTTCTCTCATTGTTTGAATTCGTAAAATCAACCATGAACAGATTACTTCTGTTTACACCAACTATTAAGAACATTTTTAAGCTTAAAGGCGTATTCATGTACTTGGTCGGACCGTCCTTATTCATGATTGTATACATTTGTATTATGTATAATTATATATTTTGATCTCGAAATCAGCTGTAAATCGTAAATCAAAATGTGTTGTCAACACAAGTTGCATAAAAATGAATTGAATTTCAAATAGTAACTAAAAATTTAATACACAATTGCATGCACGGTGCATATCCATATCGGCGGACTCTTTGCGAAATATGCTTTATCGGCGGTTTCTTGCTTCGGCACCGGCGATTCTTTGCTATAAACAGGTTGGCAGCTATAAAAAGTCAGATATACACACCAAATTGATTAAGCTATAAGCTAGTTATTAGCATAGAGCCTCTCTGTGCGTAATGCAGAGAGCCTGTCTGTGCATCAAAAAAGAAAAAAAAGACTGGTATGCAGAGAGACCGTCGGTGCGACGACAAAACCGAAAGTAAGAGGTTTTGAAAAATTCCATTTACATTTCGGCATATTTATCTTTATTATTTGGGAGAATATTGATGAATGAATACAAATAGTGCGCTTGATATATATGATATCAAAGCAAAAACTGGTTAAAGACTGTGGAAAAAGTCGGGCTAGTGTTCCATGTCAGTACACCATCAACAGATTTCATCGAGTTGCGAGCAAAATCGCTGATAATTAAAAAGTAAACTACAAAACATAGAAAAGACAGTTTAATGTTCCGTGCTCTACTTATTTTTGAGCAACATACCTATGATCATGGATGGCAGCTCGATTCTTCGCCTCCCATACCAACCTGGGCACTGTTTATAGCAAAAGCTAGCCGGTGTCGACGCAAAGAAACCGCCGATATAGCAGATTTCGCAAAGAGTCCGTCGATATGGATATGCACTGTAAATTGGAGAGAGCATCCTGAATATACATGTCATCTAGGGAAGGTTTGAATCCATAGAGATGTTGTCAAAAGTTATTGCATCGGAATCTTGCACGCATGCAGTAAGTTCAACAGCAACCACCACGCCACCGCAAATCAGGGGAGATATTTTTTTACTTTTTCCAGAAATCCGACCTCACTATAGGGCCAATAGAAACGCGCTTATTCTGGAAAAGTACAGCATTTCCCAAACTGAACATGTCCCCGATTCTTTAGTCTAAAGATCAGAACATTATGTATATGACGTATAATGTTCGGAAAATCCTTGAAAAAGGACCGAAGAAAAAATTCATTCCCAGAGTTTTATATCAAAAAACGCCATATACGCTGATCAAATGGTATTTATCTGCAAGAAAATTATCGTTTAACGTAAAGAGTCCGCTAAATACTGTTATAATTGCGCGTACATATACGTATTTTATCATTTTTCAGACCGGCTAAATTTTGCTACGGGACATAATCAGCCATTCCACGATGATAACTTGCCGAAGGTGCCCGTTATATTTTGGCCTCATTTTCTTGGTAATTATCCCTGCAGATGTACATTTATGTTACCAGTTTAATGTATTTCATCTATCTGAGGGTGCAAATGGTTTCTGATGGTGATATTCGAAGGCAGAACCACCAGAAATCTTGTTCTTTTTCCACGGGCGTTTCGTATCCTAATTTACTCGAACCTAACTGTATACGCCAGTTCGGTAGGTTCATTGATATGACAAATCACGGTTTTCATAGTGTTTAATGTATTTCTTATATTATGATATTGATAGTCTGAAATTCAGGTGTATATCAAATAACCTAAAATTGAAATAGACAATGTTATTTTGATCCACAAACATAAACAATATGAATGATAATAGCAATATATATCATGTATGTTTTTAAGAAAACAGTTACTGAATATTAGCAATAGTTGGAATGGAAAAAGGTAGATCTATAAAAAATATTTTTACAGGTGTGTGTGTGTTAACTTATGACGACTTCTTATTAAAATGATGCTTATTTGTAACAAAAACATTCCTGATTTTTTAAATTGATAAGTATTGTACACATTAGAAAATATAGACAGGTTTTTTCAATGTCAGGTCAAGGAAATCCTGTTCCTTTAAACTTTCACATATTGGAATATTTTGACTTTCTTTCCAAACTTTCATAAAGTGTTACAGAGTTTGCCTGTTTCTGTTAGACTGTCAAGAACACATGTCAGGACATAGAGTACAAACAGAAGTACTGAAGAAATTGAAATACATTGTATAGCTTTTTCTTTTACATTTTATCAAACCTAGCAATGAAAGGTTTTTGTTTGTCGATGAACAACTGCTATTGAACAAGACTAGATTTTTTATCTTTACCTTTTGAATAAAATACAGAAGTGTATTGAACATAAAATTAATAAATTTTATTATTGTGCACTGTTAAAGTTGTGACCACTCCATTTAATGCCACACACAAGTGCATTACATAATGCCTGTAAAACGTCTACGTCCCCGCAAGGGGTTCGACGGTTACGGAAGATAGATAGATAGATGTACTTCCCTGACATGAATGGCTTACATCAAGTCTTGAAACTGCAAAGCATTGCCCCCATCAGTCCTCTCAGTACTTTGATTATGTGCACATGCAATTAGTCACAACTTCGACAGTTTCTCACTAAGATAGAAATTGTTCAAAAGATATTCCTTACGCCTTTTACAAAATAATTCACCGAAAACATTATATTTAGTTGGATGTGGTCTATCATTCTATTTCAACATATTATTAAGAACCACGAAATAGATGATAGGAAATTATTTCCTTTCAGATCATTGTGTCCATTCAATAGATGTGTAATAGCGTTCTGCTTAGGCCGGTGCTAAGGGGTGTGAGAGGTGTTGCACATTTCATTACCTCTCATGAACATACTAAATCAAACCGAGTCTGCTAATATTCTGCTTGGTTGCATTCTATGCTTCCAAAGGATCTATTTACAGATTTTATTTCCATTAAAACACAGAGAAAATCACTCTCGTTCCAGTTCAGCAATTTCCGTTTCTGTAAGGTACTGTTCTATAAACGGAAATGTTGCTTTCCACAATGCCTCCTGTTTCTGTTCATTACGTGACGTAATTGTTGACGTAACGATTTTACAGTCTATCCAATAATGTCCCGAAACTCCTGCACGTTTAGGGTTGGTCGCTAGGTCAATGCCTGTAGTTGCCCCTTCTAAGGATGTTCTCAGAGTACCACACTTGCGAGAGAATCCTATAAGACATCTTACAATGCATGAGTCCATCTCACGCCACAACTCCGTTTCAACAACCCCTGGATGCATGCAATTTATCGTAATGTTCGAATCTTTAAGCCGCCGTGACATTGCCAATGTTTGCATGATTTGGTAAAGCTTTGATCGTCCGTAGTAATCCAGACCAGGAAACTTTTCGGCAGTGTCCGTGTAATTCATTGTTGTGATGTCAAAGTTCCCAATCTCGTGAGCTTTGCTGGACATCAGTATTATACGGCAATCAGGTCCAGACTGTCGCATTATTGATAGGAATTTTGCAATTATGATGAAATGACTCAAGTAATTCACCTGCAACATCATTTCAAGTCCGTCTCCACTTTGTTTATATGGACCAAATCCAAGACCCGCATTACAAAACAACACATGAAGCTGGCGACCACTTTTCTTAAATTCTTCACAAAATTCTACCACTGACTGAAACGATGCAAGGTCCAGTTTCATGAATTCAATTGCAAGATTCGGACTTCCAGTCAAACCCTTAGTTCCTTTCGCTTTTTCTGTTTTAAACTCCTCTTGCATAGTCTCCATGGCTTTTCTAGCTCGATCCTCTGACCGGCAAGCTAGGATTACAGTAGCTCCCATCATGGCGCACCATTTAGCGATCTCATACCCTATTCCTGTATTTGCTCCCGTCACTATGAAGACTCGATCATTGGAAATTGGCACGACTGGAAATGATGCTCTGCTACCCATGGTTCACTGTTCTTGTGATACTAGTATACCTAAAAATAATAATATCCAGTATTCAATTATGCAAACCAAATTCAAAATTGTTATACTGTAGACAAGGTAGTTTCAGCGTGGTCTTTATTTAGCCTAATTCACGGTGTTGAGAACTCGCGAAACACGAGTGTTTGTGTTTGAGGACATAATGCAGATGATTATTCACGAATATTTTGTATTCACGAATGGCATTATTCGCGAAAGTTAGCGAAATTTAAACTATCGCGAATATTACTTAATCTGCAGTATCCGACAAACATTAGTATGTCCGTAGATTATAAACAAGAAAACGTTTGTCACTGTCGTCGCTGATGTCTGTCACTTAAAGAAGCTGAAGAGAAAAAACTTTTTATCAAACAAAGCGTAAGTCGACACGAAGCCTACCTGTTCACACGGGTAAAAAGGTCCGTAATCTTTAAGTCACACCAGACAAGCTGCCGTGAGCTACACCGAAACAATGAGGAAAACCAGTGAAGATTCTTGCATATATTCGTAGAGATAAATTTCAACACGGTCTTACCTTTAACCCTTTTACTGTTAAGATGAAATATTTTCCCAGCATCTTCACTGTAAAACTACCAATTATTTTGAGCGTGCATATAATTATCATTTAGGAGATGTGAAATTTATCTGAAAGTTAATATGGTGAAGTGTTTAAACCATTATGATTTCCTTGCGTTTTGTGATGTTTTGAAGCATTTCAGAAAATGCAAATTGTCTTTTTCAGAAAGCTGATATAAGTCATTGTAAGAGTACTCTATTTAATGTATCAGTTTTGTTTGTTTGTTTGTTTTGGGTTTAACGCCGTTTTTCAACTGTATTTCAGTCATGTATTAAACGGCGGGCAGTTAACCTAACCAGTGTTCCTGGGTTCTGTACCAGTACAAACCTGTTCTCCGCAAGTAACTGCCAACTTCCCCACATAATGTATCAGTAACTTTCATCCGTGATTAAAAAAAAGAAAAAGAAATTAGAATCTTTCTTATTTTAAACTCGTTAAAAATACTTGCACTATATTTTATGTCGGTAGTTTTGATAACTCGGTTTTAAAGGGTTTGATCGACGGTTTATGAAACTGATTAAGGTTAGTCATATTATGTATACAAGATCGAGAAAATACATCGTTTGTTTTGCACTGATATGAATGCAAATGAAACCATGTAATTTATTCGAATTCACACGGGAAAACAAATTAGTATAATAGGTAACGTTTAACGTTAAGGAAGTACACCATTATGACCAAAATAGTGACATTGTATCCTATGTTCAACATGTCACGACAATGGATGTACTTACTTTATGACAATACACGTATTGTACGCTTCCGGGTCACTTAGTAACGACAGAAAGTTCAAAATGACAAATTGCAATAACACAATCATTGTAACAATAGATCTACCAAATATTTTTGCCATAAATGACGTCACAAATTCAGTAAAATATACAAATTAACTACACATGTGTGGTAACATTTTGTAATATACAAAATATAATGTGTTAAGTTCCTGTCATCAATTTCATATGAGATCCACATATACAATATTCATATTTGGACAAGTGCAAAAAGAGAAACAGACATTTCATTATATTGTAGTCCGTGGAACAGAAAATATCGGGATGCTCTTATGAACACTTCTAACCTTAAGAAGAAAATAATATACGTAAATAACACGACGGCTCGTTCCAGTGTCCCGCAAGCCTAATGCACAATGAAGATTTTTAAAATTAAACCCATTGGCTGAAGTTGCACTGTATAAATATTAACAGCCAAATAAAAAGTCTTATGGCTTATTGGGATGTTATGTGTTTCCAGGAAATCTACCCTTAACATTTATTATTTTTTATCTATTTCTGTCTGCGTTTTAGGATGTTAAAACATTTATCCTTTCACCAACACCCTACCCATTTATCTAACCCTTACATCCCAACTTCCCTTTTTCCATATTTTGCATATAATCAAAATGTACTTGTTGAAGCAACTCGTTTTCAGTATTTTTCCGTTACAGATTCTTTTGTTGCGGGCACACTTTGCGATGCATGTCTGTATGGCTGTGTTTGGGGTGCTCTGTGCTTCCGGGAAATCTACCCTTACCTATCTTTTGTTAACGTTAAAATGTAGAAATAGGCAAAAGCAAAAACGTGGTACTTGTGTTTGTTTCCTACAATTCAGTAAAATCAGACAACTAACGGTGTAGTTACGATACAAGAAATTACTGAGAAACAAGATTTAGATTATGTATATAGAAACAAAATACCTTAGGCATCAAAATACGTCACACCACATAAGCTAAAGTGTATTTTTATAGTCCTTATTACGCACCGTTCTTTACATCATAATGATTTAAAAGAGTTAAACCAGGTGGCGCCTTGTAGCAACTGGTTATATCTATTTTTTTTTTCTTGCAGTTTCTACAAAGTTCTTTCAAAGCGCCGTTTATAGCTCTCCACAAAATCAAGGTGTTGTTTTTCTAACGCTTCGTTAGAAATAATTCAGGTTACATGCATTACCAATAAGAAATAAGTGCATCTTATCTTTTATCGCTACTTATTCACAGGTGAAGTGAAAACTATCATCTTAATGTGGTTATAAAAGAGTTAATATAACACGTTCATCTGGCGTTCATCAACAACAAACGAGTACAGTTTAACCTGTTTATAGAGGTCATCGAAGGGGCTGACTGAAAGTGGCCACAATAACCACAATAACCAGGTGTTCGGTATAGGACATCAGCTTAATTATGCTTATTATGTTCATAAGAAAAAACAACAGTCGGACCAGAAGGTGAGAGTTCTAAGCAGGGCCACGCAATACACAGCTGACCGCTTAAATGCAGGTTAGGCGTAAAAGAATTGGTTGTTTCCGGTAACATGCTCAAAACAATTAGGGTAGGTAGGTCGGTATTTATTTATTTTTTATTTATTTGTTTTTTCATCATTATTATTATTATTATGTGGGACTTTTCGTAAATTATTTTTGCGTCAAAAAAAATACAAAATACGGGGCCTTTAGAGCACCAGTAAGTGGATTTGTTTAGTAACTTTTTGTTAAAAAAAAATATAAAATATATCCAAGGCCATAAAAACATTTAGGGTCGGGATAAAAATTTAGGATACCGGGAACACCTTAGGCTATAAACAGCAGTACATTAAATATTTGTAGAAAAACAGGTCAGAGATACCGTGTGCCTTTTGAAACTTTTTGAGATACCTAACATTGCTATTTGACAAATAATAGTGTTAAATTAGGTTATACAAAATCGGATATTTGTTAAGGGTCTCCTTTATTTTCTAGAAACACCTAATAGGCAGGGAAAACCCTGTATCCCATAAGAAACAAAACGATCTTCTTTTCTTTTTTTATCGATGATATCGTCTTGACACAATACGTGATTTTAACAACAAAGTATAAAAACAAATCAATTCGAAAAAATTTTAGCAAAGTAAAGTGACTAGATTTCTAATAAAAACACTGTTTTCATCTGTTGACGGCATTTTTGTAACTGGTAGCTTTTCACCCCAAGAAAATATCAAAATATGACAGAATTAAAACTTTAATACATGTATAACTAACTCTGTGGTGTTAGTATTTTCGGGGTTTGTTGTTGTTGTTGCTGTTGTTGTTGTTTTTTTTTTCGATCAGACATCCGGAAACTTTTCCTCCCGAGAACGCGAAAACATAGGTCCAATTTGTCTTGGCCTGATTGTTTAAGTGTAAACGTGTTTTTTCTTTTAAATAAGAGTATAAAGAACGCATCTGCCACTTACTTCAATATTTCTGCTGTAACTGATTCAGTGTTTTATCATTAGAAACAGGAAGACTTTTTTTTTCCAACTTATGACACTTCGGTTCACTGTCGACTTTGTGGTATGTTATTTTATAGCATGTTATTTACTGCTTGACTCATTTTGGGATAGTAATATTGTTGTTGCTTATTGTGTTTAAGTGCTCTGTACTTGAAAAAAAGTGATCTATTTTAAAAGTTAAGAGTAGTACATTGTTTTGTTGTTGTTTTTTTGGGGGGTTGGGGGGGTGTTGTTGTTGTTGTCTTGTTTGTGTGTGTGTGTGGGGGGGGGGGTTCATTATAAAGGCCTCCTCGAAGGAAAACATATCGAGAAGTGTCAGATTATTGCGTAAGGTAGAATACAAAAGATTCCCGGTGCTTCTTTTTACGGACCAGAGACTGTGTTTACAGATGTGACGTCATTACTGAGACACCTGCGGGAAAATGAGTGGCATACATTAATTTAGTTTGAGGTTTATATTTCATAATGAAAGTATAAGACGTACATTTTAGCAGCGGGAATATCCCTTATCTCCATTTTATGATTGTTCATAGTACTGTGATATTGTATCAATTTAATTCCCTGTTATCACGTTTGACGTCGTGGGAGTTAATAATTGTGGCATTGCATCATTCAGAGTGTAATAAAGTTTTGATGTTGACGTCGTTTTAGGTATATGAAACGTTGGTCGGACTGATCTGGTGCATAATAGGTAACAAGAAAGAAGACACGTATATGGTACAGCAGTAAAAGCTTACACGTGATGAAAAATATTACATCTTCGTCTTTTCATACTGAGTTTATTAAACTCGTTGATTAATTTGATAAAATGCTCGACAGAACCTCGCATTTTATTTATTTTTAACTAACTGGTTTAATAAATTCAATATGCAAAGTCACTAATGTAATATCCTCTGTGTATACTTTATATTATTTGTACACATGAATGCACGTGTAACGTCAACGTTTTTGAAGGGGTAATAATATACCTCATAGGGTGACAGCTCTTTACCGCTATGTTGGAATTATTTAATAAAGGGGCAGTAGTGCTAAATGTAATTAAAGGAACGAGGGTCAGCAACGAAATGGTGATCAGTCCAAAGTTTTCAACACAACTGTAAATATCACACAAACATGCAACTACATTTTATGACTAACTTTAAAAGTAAAATGGGAATTATTTTCTAGCATCAGTATACTCGTCGGACATTAGTTGTGCATTTTCCACTTGTTGAACACGTAGGACTGAAAAAGTCTCTATTCGCAGGAACAAGGCCAACTGGAGATCCATACCCGTAAGCATAAACCGACATTTACAGTAAAAAAGATCAACTGATAGGATTGTGGGTCCTTTTTCTTAGGCTGCTAAGGCCTAAAAAGTTGTTTCCGGTAACATGCTCAAAACAAATTAGGGTAGGTAGGTCGGGTTTTTTTCTTTTTTTTTTTTTTTTTTTTTTTTTTTTTTTTTTTTTTTTTTTTTTATTTGTTTTTTAATAAGTGAGACTTTTCGGAAATTGTTTTTGAGTAAAAAATGAATACAAATAAGGGGATTATGCCTTTAGAGCGTCAGTAGGTTGATTTCAAACATTACAGTCCATGTTTAAAGCATAAAAAGTGCAGTTTTGCAACTTTTTGTTAAAACATTTAGGGTCGTGCAAAACTGTTAGGGCCCGCGGTAGGTCGGAATACCGGAAACAAACACTTTTTTATGCCTAAAGTGTCCCGTTAGGATCATAGCGCGATTACAACTGTGGCATCAGGTACACGCGATGCCACAACAGTACGATGCTACGACTATGATTTTACGACAGTGCGATGACATGATGGTGATATAGCAAAGTTACGAAGGTGATGGAGCGCAGGCGCGGTACTACTATAGCACTATGGTGAGACAGCACGATAACGAAGAGGTGATACTAGGATAGCACGACGACGAGATCAAGATTGCACGATAAGGAATACACGAGGCTACCACCGATTACGCAATACTCTGATAGCAAAATGGTGAGACTGCACGATAACAAGATGGTGAGACTGCACGATATCGATTACGCAATATTACGATAGCAAAATGATGGGACTGCACGATATCGAATACGCGATACTACGATAACAAGATGGTGAGACTGCACGATATCGATTACGCGATACAACGATAGCAAAATTATGAGACTGCACGATATCGAATACGCGATACTACGATAACAAGATGGTGAGACCGCACGATAACGAAAACGCAATACTACGATAACAAGATGGTGAGACAGCACGATGAGGAAGACGCGATACTACGATATCACGATGATGAGACAGCACGATGAGTTAGGAGCGAAACTACAATAGCATGTAGATGAGACAGCACAATAAGGAAAACGTAATACTACGACAGCACGATCGCGAGACTGGACGATTACGAATACGCAGTACTACGACAGCACGATGGTCGGACAGCACGATGGCGACGATGCGATATTACTTTACGTCTCCGTAAACGTGACTTCGCTCTATCACTATCGTGCTATCGCACCATTACAAACATGTTGTTGTCACATCACCATCATGCCATCGTAATGTTGTGGCATAGCATGTGCCTGTTATGCTATAGCATTTTAATCTGACAAGCGCACACACACACAATATATATATATTTGTCAGAAAGGTATTTTTATAAAATTTAATACTTACCTCTTTTGTCTATATATCGGAATTGCCTTGTTTTCTATATTTCTGTAATTGCTTCTCTATGTCCTTCCTATTTGCTCTTTATATTCCTCCAATTCTCCAATTCGGTCTCTATATCTCTTCAATTTGCTCTGTTTATCCCTCAAGTTTGCTATATAAGTCCCTCTAATCTAATTTAACTGTTGGACACTGTACTTTAACATGAACTATTCTTGTTCTTTGTTTATAGATCTAACACTCCGGGCCTTAAAGTGTCCGGATGTGTTTTTTTTTTCTTTACGTAGTTATAATAATAAATTTAGCAAAACAACAAATGAATCATAGCTTAACATACAACCCCCATTTAGTAGAAAACACTTCCTGCTTCATCTCAGTGTATCATGATGGTAGCTCATAGATACATATCGTGAACTCTCCGACATGAGTAGAGTTTCTCTTTATATCGTACAACTGGGTTTAGTTTAACTAACAGTCGATAGTATAACTATGGCAACCAAATCCCATTCAAAACATATTATTACTGCATGCATGTTAAGTTATTTATTTTTTCTTTCTCACGGCGGTAATATCTATGTCAAAACCATATTTCATGATGAAATATGGATATTTTCCCCCTTTTATTTCGACAAAATAACACGCTTTATACGTATTTTGTTGACATTTTCAACAATATTATTTATTAAGAAATAGTGTATAACAGAACTATGTTTTAACATATCGAGTTTATACTTCAGGAGGGCGTAGCCCGGGTGAATTATACACGCGGCGTTTATTTAACCGAATTCTATTTTTGAGGTTTGTTAAACATGGTTCTGCTATATATAGCATTTCGATTCTAATAAGTCTTTTAAGTAAACAATCAGATGAAAAGTGGAAGCTCTATTTTGCGGCGCATGTATGGCGCCAAATATAGAAGGCTGACGTGACGCTTACAGTGTTAAAACAGTGTTAAAAACGGGAATTAACACGCCCTGCGGAACAACTTGGGGGTGCGCCCTCTTGATATAATTCCTTCCTACAACGACTTTATTCAATGACAAATCATTCTTTGGAACACTAGTATATGGTTTCTTAATTCTAACATGAAAACTCCATGCACATTTTCGTTAAAGCGTGGAAATCTGACGTCACGTCAACGTATTATGTTTCATAAAAGACGTTTCAAAGTCGAAATGATATGGTGTTACAGGTTAGAGACCACCAATTGTTTTCCCATAGACTTACATTGTAACATTATGGCGTGTACGGCCTTCCATACATCGAAACATGTATATCTAATTACAAGTTTTTCAAGAACTATCTTAGTTCTACCAAAATATCGGACGAAAAACATATGAATAGTGATACTTTATTTAAGTAATTTTCGTGTGAATGAGATGACCCCCTGTTTACATCATTGACATGGCGGGAGAAATTAGTTTGATAAAACTTTTTTTCAATACACATAAAATGTAGCAAGTTTTGTCAAAATGTATAATAAAATACTGTAAATGCAGTGAAAAAATATCAATTTTGAAAAAATAATCACTTCCTGGATTTGTTTACATGACTGACCAATCAGAACGCACAGACGTTACCTTATTCCCAGGTATACACTTACCTCATTCCCAGTAAGTTCCCTGTACTTTTTGGAATTGGTGGTCTCTGACCTATAGATGAATGTTTCGTATCACATTTTCCAATTTTACAGTGATATTGTGAAACATGATCCAATACCAAATGTCTTACAAAGTTTCATCAACAAATGTTCAGTTTTAAGAAAGATATGGACAGTTTACTGAGGTCACCCCCTGTCGATTTATATGCACAGACTCAGTCCCTGTTGTCGTCAGATTGCAAATTTTCGTGAAAATCTCAGTTGTCTGCTTTTGATTTGACTTGGAAGCTGAAATACGATTCATTCCGTAAAAAATAGAAATAAGGTCTATTAATTTTTATCATTCTGTAACATTACAGAGATAAAAATGATCCTTTTTGGCCAAAAAGCTCAGATAAAAATGGGCACACCTGTTAAAAAAAGAGGCCAAATTTTAAAAAAAAATCAAATTTCACGCTTATTTTTGCACGAAAACGTCTTTCTACATCGTTTACAACAGATTTGTGGTCATTTACATTATCTGTGATGATTTCCTACGAAAGTCATGTTTTAGCTCTATTATAGGTTAGAGACCACCAATTGTTTTCCCATAGACTTACATTGTAACATTATGGCGTGTACGGCCTTCCATACATCGAAACATGTATATCTATAATTACAAGTTTTTCAAGAACTATCTTAGTTCTACCAAAATATCGGACGAAAAACATATGAATAGTGATACTTTATTTAAGTAATTTTCGTGTGAATGAGATGACCCCCTGTTTACATCATTGACACGGCGGGAGAAATTAGTTTGATAAAACTTTTTTCAATACACATAAAATGTAGCAAGTTTTGTCAAAATGTATAATAAAATACTGTAAATGCAGTGGAAAAATATCAATTTTGAAAAAATAATCACTTCCTGGATTTGTTTACATGACTGACCAATCAGAACGCACAGACGTTACCTTATTCCCAGGTATACACTTACCTCATTCCCAGTAAGTTCCCTGTACTTTTTGGAATTGGTGGTCTCTGACCTATAGATGAATGTTTCGTATCACATTTTCCAATTTTACAGTGATATTGTGAAACATGATCCAATACCAAATGTCTTACAAAGTTTCATCAACAAATGTTCAGTTTTAAGAAAGATATGGACAGTTTACTGAGGTCACCCCCTGTCGATTTATATGCACAGACTCAGTCCCTGTTGTCGTCAGATTGCAAATTTTCGTGAAAATCTCAGTTGTCTGCTTTTGATTTGACTTGGAAGCTGAAATACGATTCATTCCGTAAAAAATAGAAATAAGGTCTATTAATTTTTATCATTTTGTAACATTACAGAGATAAAAATGATCCTTTTTGGCCAAAAAGCTCAGATAAAAATGGGCACACCTGTTAAAAAAAGAGGCCAAATTTAAAAAAAAAATCAAATTTCAGGCTTATTTTTGCACGAAAACGTCTTTCTACATCATTTACAACAGATTTGTGGTCATTTACATTATCTGTGATGATTTCCTACGAAAGTCATGTTTTAGCTCTATTATAGGTTAGAGACCACCAATTGTTTTCCCATAGACTTACATTGTAACATTATGGCGTGTACGGCCTTCCATACATCGAAACATGTATATCTAATTACAAGTTTTTCAAGAACTATCTTAGTTCTACCAAAATATCGGACGAAAAACATATGAATAGTGATACTTTATTTAAGTAATTTTCGTGTGAATGAGATGACCCCCTGTTTACATCATTGACATGGCGGGAGAAATTAGTTTGATAAAACTTGTTTTCAATACACATAAAATGTAGCAAGTTTTGTCAAAATGTATAATAAAATACTGTAAATGCAGTGAAAAAATATCAATTTTGAAAAAATAATCACTTCCTGGATTTGTTTACATGACTGACCAATCAGAACGCACAGACGTTACCTTATTCCCAGGTATACACTTACCTCATTCCCAGTAAGTTCCCTGTACTTTTTGGAATTGGTGGTCTCTGACCTATACATAAATTCACAAACACTGAATAGCTTATAATGCGCGAAAAAAAGAACTCATTAAACGCCTACGCACTATATCAAATTATTCCTCACCCTTATTTTAACACTGTAAAACACAGTTACGTGCTGACGTCACATCGACCTGCTATATTTGGCGCCATACATGTGCCACGAAATAGTGCTTCCCTATTTTATCCACCTCTTTACATGTAAAACATATTAGAATCAAAATGATATAATAGCAGAAACAACGTTACACGCTTGCGGAATAATTTCACAAGGGCGTCGTTTTATATAATATTATTGTCAATTTATTTGTATAAGAAAAGGGTCACATGAAAATAGAACCTTGATTTGCAATAATGCATTCGGCTCTCGTTGATTTTGCTAGGCGGGATCACACTCGGCACGAGCGCCTCGTTGAATCCAGGTCTGTTTAAATCTACTCGAGCCGAATACAATATTGCAGCCGAAGTTACTGTTACTGCTAAAACGTAATCAACTGACCTTATAAACGGCCGAGGTAGGACTATTTTCTAACTTTAATTCATAATTAAATCCCTACATGATTTAATAACAGGTTGGGAGCAAAAATACCTCAACGGTAGAAATCTCAAACCAAGTTTTACAATTTCAAATCCGGTAAAAGCCCGGATAGATACACTGTTTTGGTAAAGAATGTACAGACTGTTTTGCGTTGTACTATATATTAGCACGTATAGTCCTACATTTAGAGCACGGTCGATAAACACAGTAACCCGGCACTGCAGACGTAAGAATTATCACGACAAAGAATGTATCTACCGTAACCTTGCTAGTTCTACAAATACGGAAGGTCGATACATAGCATGTGATTTGTATTTAACAAGTCAATAACCAATTTGAAAGATTCAAATGCGCAATTTATAACTGAGCCGCGCCATGAGAAGACCAACATAGTCCATTTGCGACCAGCATGGATCCAGACCAGCCTGCGCATCAGGACCCATGCTGTCCGCTAACGGTTTCTCTAATTGCAATAAGCTTTGAAAGCGAACAGCATGTACCCAGACCAGACTGCTTCTGGTCTGAATCCATGCTGGTCGCAAACGCACTATGTTGGTTTTCTCATGGTGCGGCTCAGTATTATTCTTCATCACTGTACGTGTTGCTTCCTTTTTTAGCAAACTTATTACTCCCTCATATCATTCATTTACTGCGGGTTGACCGTTAAAAGATAGTGTACTGTTTAACAACAGTCAAAGCTGGTACAAGACCTGAGCTGGACTTCCGATACGATTCTCTGCCCCTCCACCCCCTTGACTGGCCGACATGAGTATATATCTAATTTTACTGTTTGACTGCACGGCGTGAATCACTCGACTAGTGGACGGAACACTAAATTTTGAACTCCAACAATAACTTTTGAATAAGGTTTCGAAAATACGCAACTAGAAAAAAGTATCATAAAAGACTACTAAAATTTCTTATAATTTATTTACTAAAATCCTACCAGTTTAAAAGGTACATACAAAAAAACATTGCATAATGATATTACAAACTGTTGTGAAGACGCACAGTCGTGTAGCAACTTGGTATTTTAGTTTTGTCAATCATTTCATTCATCATTTCCTAAAATGTTTAACCCTTACTCTGCAAACTTTCTATAATGAACTTATCCATCTTCCAATTTGGACAGTACCATTAGTTGTTATAAGGGGCGCTTACCAATACTATACCGACTGAATAGCGAACAGTGCAGATCTTGATCAGACTGCACGGATCTGCAGGCTGATCATGATCTGCACAGGTCGCAAAGGCAGAATCAATGGTGTCCAGTATGCTAAGGGTTAAAATTGCCAAAGTGAAACAAATGAAAATTGTGCGCATCTTTAGAAATTCGATATCAAGATTAACTATAAAACAACAAACAAGTGTAAACTTCGAAGTTGGAGACCTCGACTGAAAACATGGGAGCCTATCTATGCTCTCACAGAAACAGCACATAACACGATGATGAACCAGTGCGAAAATGAACGTACTAAAGAAAAGTTCTGAGATTATCCACTATCAACAGGGTGAGACAGTAAAAAGAATGCTCCACAACAAAATGCGTTGAAATATAGAAATGCGTAACATAATAATTGTAGAATGGTAAACAGACATATTATGAACTATCTTTGACATATAAGAACAGGACGTCGTGAATAATACAGTCAAAACAGAGCCAAAAACGTCAGTGTTGCCGAACAATCGCTCACCGCGAAAATCAATATGGCATACATATCAAGTGTATTGTGTACAGTATCAAAAACATTACACTTACTATGATATACTATAAATCTTAGAATTTAGTTTGCAGAAATACTAAATATCTGATACATATGGTAACATCATATGAAATTTGGATTTACTAGAAGGAATAAGGGAACATTGAAGTATGTCGCGAAAACTGAATACATACACAAACTAAAGTGAACGATTGATAAAGATGGCATAATACTAGAACAAAATGTTGGGTTGTCGTCCTGTAAATATAACCAAATGCAATAGCAAACTTCCTGAGTTTTCGTCAGTAAAAGCTATAACAATGAAAGTAAACAACCCGAGTGAATAAAAATAACGAATGAAAAGCATTACAATATAGCAGGCAATTGTACATATAAGTCTTATTTATGATTCTTCCATTCAATGAGTTAAAACGAGTAATAAATTAAGTATATTTGATTTAAACGGCATGTAAACTTAAGCATGTAAATATCTGTATTCGTGTTGTTTGAATCGATAAAATCAGTGTTTTCTGATTTTCTATCTACCAGCTTAAAATATTATGTGTGCTTCCCTATTGCATACCCTATAGAAATCACTTTTCAAATATACTTCAAAACTTATCTGTGTTCGACTGTCGTAGTAAAATTGATGTCGTGGAAGCAACATTCATCAAATTTGAAACCGCTATGCTGGCATTTCGTTTCTATTACACATGTAGATTCATTATTAGTATTCTGAATTTGACACACTGGACAGACATCATACAATCTTTAAAGGCACATGTCTACAGATAATTATTCATTTTTTATAATAAACCTACAAAGTATCATAATTAAGTGTTTGTTTACATTCTTCACAGACACGATGTCTGATCACACACATGTTAATACTGAATTTCGTCTTATTTTGTAATTGCATGTCACTGTTAAGTTTCCATAAACTGGACACATATCTGGAACGGTTTGATTTTTATAATTTCATCACGTCTTCAGATCTCCTATTCTTGAGATTTTTCCTCAAGATTTGATATGTCCTCTTCGGTTAGGTACTTTTGAATAAACGGATACGTTTCTTTCCACAGCGTCGCCTGTTTTTGCTCGTCACGTGACGTGCTAGATGGCGTTGTGATCTTACAATCTACCCAGTAACGGCCTGACACCCCGGCATGTTTCGGATTCGTAGCAAGGTCAATGCCGGTTGTGGCCCCTTCTAAACAGGTTCTCATGCCACCTATAGTTTTGCAAAAGCAAAGACAACATTTCATAAAGCATGTATCTGCGGGCCGAAAAATCTCCGTGTCAACCAATCCAGGATGAAAGCTGTTGATGGTAATGTTGGAATTCTTAAGACTTCGTGACAAAGCAATTGTTTGCATAACTTGATACAACTTTGACCGTCCGTAATAATCGAACTCTGGAAATCTTTCGACGGTGCCAGTGTAATTCATCGTAGCAACATCAAACGTTCCGTTTTCATGAGCTTTGCTTGACGTGAGTACAATGCGACAGTCGGGTCCTGACTTTTTCATTATTGGTAGGAATTTTGCAAGTATGATGCAATGACTTAGATAGTTGACCTGTAGCATGATCTCCAGTCCGTCTGCACTTCGTTTGCCGTGACTTATAGCGAGACCTGCATTACAACACAACACGTGTAGCTGACGGCCACTTTTCTTAAATTCCTCACAAAATTCTACCACTGACTGAAACGATGCAAGGTCCAGTTTCATGAATTCAAGCGCTAGTGTTGGACTATCAGTTAAGCCCGTTGTTCCTTTTTCTTTTTCAGTTTTAAATTCCTCTTGCATTCTTTCCATGGCTTTTCTTGCTCTGTCCTCTGACCGACAAGCTAGGATCACTGTAGCTCCCATCATGGCTGACCATTTAGCCATCTCATATCCAATTCCGGCATTCGCTCCCGTGATTAAGAAAATGCGACTTTTCGGGATCTGCACGACCGGAAACGAGGCGCTACCACCCATATTCTTATTAATCTAGGTTATCTGAAAAAAAGGCAAAATAAAATTATTACGGAATCTTTAAATCTATGGACGTTGCAAAGTTCAATATCTAATACATTGCATATATATATATTACTGTATTTATACTGGACCATTCAATATGCCACATATACGTCCAAAAATAGTATTTGTGATGTATGACTCAATATTTTTTTGTGATATCAGGAAGGTCTAATCGTATCAGTTGTTCCAGGTGATATGAAGTTCAATATGCCACGTATACGTCTAAAAAATAGTATTTGTGACGTATGCCTCAATATTTTGTGTGATATATCGTAATACTGATTTCATCTGGTAACATTTTTATTGTATTTTTAAATATAATATACATATGTAGTCGGTAAATAGAATTATATTTTATTTTATAATGTTCATATATGTCCTACAAATAATATTTGTGTTTACATAAGACGATACTATGCGGATTTCTTTGTTTTGGGTTTTTAATGCCATATGCTCCAGCTGATATGATCATACGGTGACTTTCCAGATTTTGTGATGGAGGAAAACGTCACCCCCGTGTTGCTACAACAACAACAATTAGTACGGAAATCAACGAATCCGTCCGGTAGCGATGTTACTGGATCATTGGTTTTATTGATCTTTATGATAGGTCTGTCCCGCTCTATTGGTTTAGAGATGTTACTAAAAGTTGGTAATGCGTGCCTCTTCTAGCATTATTTCAAGCACGAACGACCAGCTGGATAGAACCAGCTGGCAGAATGGCTTCCTCACACGAAAGATACCATATCTTACGCACGGGATAGTATGCTAACTACAACTTGTAGCGAGGCATGCCATTTGGCTGTCAAAGACTGGTATGAATATGCCCTGGAGCAATGGTCAAACCTCACTTTTTTGCAGACATTGTTTTATTTGCTAGAGGTCAAATATAATTACAGTCACATGTGCATATTCAACAGTTTGTACAAAAATGTGACGTTTGATCATTCCAGGCGAACCAGTAGAAAACAAACTTTGTGTAGTTTACAATTCTAAAGCATAATATTATAGACCTACTGTATTAAAAAAAAAATGTGTAATAATGACTGAGCACAAAAAATAACTATTACTTAATTGAATTTGAAACACCTGACACGCCATACTAAATCTTGGATTATTTTAATCGACGTCCTTTGTTCCTAAAACACTACTTTTAATTTTTCTTATATACTTACTTAATAAATACTAATCCAAGTATATATACATACATACAAAATTCTTACAGATTATATATTATACTGATATAAATACATGACCATTAATTTCAAAAAAAACTAATTTAATGTACTGATATTAATAGAAAGAGAAAAATAATTACCCAAATGTTTAATAGTCTCCAAATAAATATTTCAGATCTAAAACTCATTAAATATTGTAGTGATAAAGCACGCACCTGCTTACTTCATAACAATGTCCTATATATTCACCAGGATAATCCTACATAAGTATTTATTTGATACAAAGAAAACAGAGAATGGCAGTCTACAGTAAATAGAAAGAAATAATGAAAACCTTATCTGTACATAATCGATATGCACGTATGAAAATAATGTTCACAAAATGAAAAACCTGTAAACTGGGTGCATAGATGTCCTATAATATATTTACCTGGGTAATCCAGCGTAAGTATTGTTTGATACAAAGTAAACAGAGAATGGCAGTCTACTAATAGAACGAGATCATGGACACTTTATCAGTACATAATCGATATATATAAATTTACTAAATAATTTTCATAAGGAGAATGTACTGTAAACTGGATGCATAGTACGTACAATGTTTTAACTCTTACCATGCTGGACAGAATTGGTTCAGCCTTTGCGACCAGTGTAGATCATGACCAGCCTGCACGTCCATCTGTACAGCTATACTAATTATATCCTGTATGGCAGGTCAAGAGCGTAAGTTGATTAAAGTACAACCACTATTTTGAGTTGTTTTTATCAACCATCAATCTTAGGACGATAGACAATAAATGTTCTTTGTATCTTCTCATGTATTCGTCATATCTAAACACAGCAATAGTCTTACCTAATCTTAAACTCCTTTGAACATTAATGCTATGTATAACAATTCTTTGAAATGAATCACTCCGTCTGGACGATTTTAATGGCAACAATATTTACAGGTATACACATATATTATTATAGTACATGTATTAGATTTATGATATAGGTCTTTGATCTCCTGTTTTTGATGGAGAAAGTCAAATGTACGGATAAAATTTCCATGACACTGTTTGATTTTAACGTTTCACTCCAACAGTAAGGTTTCTATTTCTAACAATGATGGACTTCTAGCGAATTCGGAAAATGTCCAACCATTTTGGAAGACCCCTGATTGCTGTCTAGAATGGCCGATTAATTTCTTTTAACTGTGTTTTCTGTCTTTCAGTGAAAGAAGTTGTTGGGGTTGTCTTGCTTTATAAGAATACGGTTTGTACTGCCTTCGTGTTTTATAGTGTTCGTAGCGTTTAACATTGTCAATCTCGCTTCATTTCGTCCATTTTTTTTTTAATAGTTTGTCTGTTTATTTTGGTAATCAAACAATAAATCAAGAATATCATTGCTGTTTTTTTTTTTTTGTTTTTTTTTTTTTTTGGGTTTCAAGTTGTTTATCTTCAAATTCTTACCAATGACAATTTTTATTTACAGTAAACGCTTGTAATAAATGTCTGAAATGTTCTATTAATTCTCGTATCTACTTGAGCAGCACATCTACGCGTAGCTATTTCACGTCCTGTCTGATCAAAGTGTGATTTGTTGTTGCAAAATATATTTAATTGATTGGATTACTGAATTCTGTTACGCGCTCTTTAAGTGTATATAGGTATTTTTCTAGACACAATAGGACGCTTTTGATCCATATCTTACTTGTTTCTGTTGTTGCTTTTATTTTTTTTGTTAACTTCAGAGTTTCGCTGACTCACAGTAAGCCCTTATGGCGACTTTTCACGGTTGTTAATGTTGGAGGAAGACCCAGAGGTCCTTCCGGTTATGATCGGCCATCTAGACAGAACCAAAAACCTTCCATGTCCATGAGCCAGGTGGATAATATTCTACTTCCAAAGAGGGTTTTGAACCAACATCGGTATTGGGCAAGTGGTTTGAAGTCTATGGGACCTTAACCACTTTGTTACGGATACCCTCTTTGACCCGTAACTATGTTTTAATAAAGAATCTATGATATGATCACGACTTGGTGGAAACTCGTAATGTGACTATTTATCCACATTTCGTTTCACATTTGGTCATGCACTTGTGAAAAGTCAATATCTTCACCTCTGTATCTTTATAAATGATATTTGCTCGTTTAGTGAAACACTACATTTTAAGTGTATATTTGTGACCTATCTAAAAGTGAAAAATGGCCGTAAACAGAATGAAATAAAGTCAGTCGATTTTGTTGATATGTTAAAGTTCATGTTAACAGAAACATGTTTGTCTAAGTGTGTAATAAATTTAACAAATGTACTTAATGAATACCGCCAAACATATCCTTGTGGCGTTAGAAGTTTCGAGTAGTTTATATCAGTATTATACATACCATTCTTTGTGTCAAGAGCGATTATTTTGCAATGTAATTTTCCACATTTGAATGAGTTGTACCCAGGCCACAAAATTTCGTTGCTTTACAAACGTAGCGGCACAATTCCCGCTTTTGAAGGTGGAGGAGGACACCGGGTGCCGCTCCGGACACTTACGTTAGACATCTCCGGACACCTGGGTAGAACAACCGACCTGCCGTAAGCCAGCCAGATGGCCTCTTCACGAATTTAACATCACATGCTAGATTTCGAGCCAAAATGTTAAGAGGGTCAAGTGGTTGTAGGTCAATGACCTTAACTACCCGGTCACGGCGGGCCTTTAAAATGCGTATGCGTAGAAAATCAACGTAATACTAGTATACTGAACACAGACAAACTCTTAAAATTATGTAGATATACATATGTACGTCAGAACATTATAAACATTGAACAAAATTTTCCGCATGAAAACTTACATTATTTATTGAAAATATTGCAAAAAGTATTAAAACAAACTATAGTAAATGTACACAATAGGTGGTAAAACCAGCCAAACAAACTATAAAAATTAATGTTAACACGGATTAGAGAAACACTTATAAAGTCCATAAAGAATGAAAGGAGTTAAATGTTTTAACATTTATTGTATAATTATAATTAAATGACTAAAGTAATATATAAAAGCTAATATTATAGCTAACATAAAACAGATATAATCAAATTACATTAACTACGGCATTTTTGTCTTGCAGTTTACATGTATATAATGAAATGATACAATTACTAGTGAAGAGTTGAGGTAGTGGACCTATGCCGATGGGCTTTTTATGTGTTCTCCATACGCTTGTTTCGCACTTTCATGCTTTGCACAGAGAGTCATACGAGCATTAAGCGATAGTGCCGAATAGCCGAACGATAAATAGCCATCCAAACAAAGCGTTAGCGTCAATCAACTGGCAAAGTGCAAGTAGATATGACAGTATCCTAAGTAAAATAAGATGCAAACATTATATCCATTATTAGATTCCAGTTAAAAGTGAATTGAATATAACTAAAACGTCAATCGTTACAACTGTTTTCAACCTTTAAAAACAATGACATATATGCGAAGATTGTTGACTATTTCGCGTCCCATTCTTCAAGACGCACATTACTAAATGCACGCCAGTCGTCCATTATTACGTTCAATATCAACGTTTATTTAGTAAAAAAAAGTATGAAATTTTACAATGTATCATAAAAGTGAATGATATAAAGAACAAGGAAATAAAGATTTGACAGCATGAAATTCATTTCATTTCCATTGCCATTTCAGTTACAAAACAATGAATGCACCTTTTCTATACTTTGAAAGGCTTGGCATTAATTCCGCTTGGTAAACCATGATTACTCTAAATAAATTTCTATATTTCAAATTACAAACGGTTTGGGGATTTTCCTTCCATATCTGCAATTTCCTCTTCCGTCAGGTACTTTTGAATGAAAGGGAATGTTTCTTTCCACAGCATCTCTTGTTTTTGCTCGTCACGTGACGTGCTAGATGGTGTTGTGATCTTACAATTCACCCAGTAATGCCCTGACACTCCGGCATGTTTCGGATTCGTAGCTAGGTCAATGCCGCAGGTTGCTCCTTCTAAAGTATTTTTCATAGCACCACAAGTTCGAAAACACGCGAAGCAACATTTTGCAATGCCTGTAACATCCCTGAAAAATTCCGAGTCCACAAAACCAGGATGCATGCTGTTGACGGCAACGTTTGAGTCTTTAAACCGGCGTGACATCGCAAAAGCTTGCATGACTTGATACAACTTCGATCGCCCGTAGTAATTTAGATCCGGAAAACTTCTGGCATTGCCAGTATAATTCATTGTTGTCAAGTCAAATGTCCCACCTTTATGAAAGCCACTTGATGTAAGTACAATACGACAATCTGGTCCAGACCGTCGCATTATCGATAATAACTTTGCAATGATGATGAAATGACTAAGGTAATTAACCTGCAACATTATTTCAAGTCCGTCCGAAGTTTGTTTATAAGAATTGGCACCGAGACCCGCATTACAACACAACACGTGAAGCTGACGGCCACTTTTCTTAAATTCCTCACAAAATTCTACCACTGACTGAAACGATGCAAGGTCCAGTTTCATGAATTCAATAGCTAGTGTTGGACTATCAGTTAAGCCCGTTGTTCCTTTTTCTTTTTCAGTTTTAAATTCCTCTTGCATCGTCTCCATAGCTTTTCTTGCTCGTTCTTCTGACCGACAAGCTAGGATCACAGTGGCTCCCATCATGGCAGACCATTTAGCAATTTCATAACCAATCCCGGTATTCGCTCCCGTTACTATAAAAATTCGATCCTTCGCGATCGGTACAATCGGAAACGAGGGACTACCACCCATATTTCTATGTCACTCTATAATCTGGAAAAAAACAAGTGTTTAACATCAATATAACTGAATCGAATAATAGGCTTTTACTAAGATGCATGACTACGTACAAAACATGAGAGTTATTGATACTGATTAGTGATTTGAAAAAAGAAATCTTCATTTCATTGACACTAATTAATATTCGGAAAAGAACTTGATTATTATGATAGTGGTCAATATGATATTTGTACCGAGTCAAATAAAGAATAATCGGACATTTTCTCATGAATATTTCATAATGTACAAAACATGAGAGTTATTGATACTGATTAGTGATCTGAAAAAAAAGAAATCTTCATTTCATTGACACTAATTAATATTCGGAAAAGAACTTGATTATTATGATAGTGGTCAATATGATATTTGTACTGAGTCAAATAAAGAATAATTGGACATATTTCATATTTTTCTTTCCTAATGTTTTCACTTAAAAATGCCAATTAAGATTAATTCTCACAAAGTTAATACTGTTAATTCGTATTGTATGTTTATATGGATCATAACTCATACTTAAAAAGTTCACATTGATCATAGGTCGTACTTATAAAGGTCAAATTGATCATAAAATTTCATTTCATTCAAATTCAAATCGATCATAATGCATACTGCATCATAATTCACATGTAAATATCAGTACATATTAATCGCAGAAAAAACAACAACAAAAAGACACACAAACACTCAAACTATGTTGAAATAGCCACTTTCCTACAACCTAAAACAACTAAAACCATTAGAGTAGCGTTGTATGTACATGTATGTGTAAACGATAGCGATATAAAACATAGATCAAACTAAATAAATAAACAACAAGGTGAAGTAAAAACCGCCTTGGGACGGTTTGCAATAAAAAAAAACAAAAAAAAAATAAAACCATACACAAGAAAGCTTAAACCAATAAAAAAAATTGTATAATTTGTGCTGAACGGAACCTACACTTGTACATGTTGTAACGTTCATACTAATTACAAGTTATATATTTCTAACCGTTCTTAAAGCATCTTTACATAATTTCTTTCTGCTCAATACATGCAAATATATACCTGTACAGATATTTGTTAAAGACCTGCTCCCGTCCAACCTTTTAACCTTAAACTGTCACTCAAAAAGCATAAAAATCCTGACTATGAATAGTGCCGCCTGTCAAAATAGAGTCTATTTTATATTAAATTCTATATAAAATACCTGTGGTTTTGCGTGCAGAAGTGTGGCACGTGGCCGTTAGCTGTTACCTATTGTAATCATGGGTTGCATACACACAATAGAATTTGAATAGCCGCGGAGCAGATCTTTAAAATCAAATGGAAATAGAATATTAGTGCAAGAATTAAGCTACCTGAACGTTATATAACCTCCAACTCAAAACCTCCCTTGACACCGAGCGTACTATATTTTAACCTGTGTTGTCTTATATAAATGTAAAGATATCCAGTAAAGTAGTTTATTTTTAGACACTAACAATCAATGTCACGGATAACTGGGCATCCACTATAGTTTGGATCCCGAAGTGTATAGACGCTTTGATACTCGCCAAGACAGATTAGTGTAACAGACTACTGAAGTGTACTAACAGAACATTATAAACGCCAACATTAAATTGGACGTACTAATAAACTTTGATAATGTGGCAGTTGACATCAATACAATCGATACTGTTTATTTTCCAATACAGGTAAAGCCAATACTTGCTTTACAATGGATCTATGACGGATTATCTTTGAACACCCCTGGACTTACTCGACTCAACTGCCACATTAATTATCAAAGCTTATTAGTACGCACGTTCTGAGTGTACCATGTACAGACTAAAGGTTAGGGTTAGGTTTAAAGACCTGCTCCAGTCCAACCTTTTAACTTAAAAAGCATGAAAATCCTGCGCGTGGTCGTTAACTGTTACCTATTGTAATCATGGGTTGCATGCACACAATAGAATTTGAATAGCCTTGGAGCAGGGCTTTAGCATAGATTTAATAGTTTACGTTCAATGTGTACGTACACTCAAGTGAAGCAGATAAGGGGAGGGTAATCCGAACTAAGCATACTCTAAATGACGTCCCGGTGAGCTTAGATTTTGATAAGGCTAGCAATGTTTTGCAACAGATGAACGTATATAAATATCTGTATTGATAAGTATGATAAAACCCACACGATAACACAAAAGATAACATGTTCGATAAATATGATTTTTTTTCATACATAATATTACAGTATGCACTTAACTTCTATCATTGACAATTAACCTTTCATACTTCAACGATGCATGACAACCATAACAATCTAACAATAATGTAAAAATGTTGTCGATAAATTATCGTGCGGGAGAAGTAACTGTAAAATGCCTCAACACCAGACAGTACAGAATAAGTATATTGCACTGAGTTCATTATTGTGTTTAACAGCACACATAATAACGGGATGCTTCTTTTTGATCTAAAGAATTTGTGTAATCTCATTGTTTAACCTGAATTATGAAGTTAGTGTTACTACTTTATACCGATTCAAAGGTCTTACATTTATGAAGAGTTCTGATAGAGTTCCTAATTGGGGGTGGGGGGTAGTCTGTATTCAGACCGTATGTTTGTTACAATGAGATAACTCCTGAGGCTATTCAAATTTTGTACAATTATTTCCCTTGTCTTCTCAAAACATACGTAGATAACCAGAGCCAGGACTGATGAAGTCAGAATTTTTACAGAATTACTTTTTTCTAAACAAAAAAAAAAAGATTATCTAGTCGGTAGCCAGACTAGGCGGGGGGGGGGGGGGGGGGGGGGGGGGGGGGGGGGGGGGGGGGGGAACTGGAAAAAAACTTTATTTTTTTGAGTTGCTTTATTTTCTTGTGTAATTTCTAAGGCACTCTTTATTGTTCTTTTTAACATTTACATTTACAAAAATATATTCTGTTTTCACAACACAATTAATGTTGTTCTTATTCCCAGCAATAGCAGATTTGTTTCCTTCAAATTCGATTTGGATCGGGTCCTTTATTAACACCACCAATTGATCTGTGATAATATCTAACCATTTTTGAAATGAATATTAAGACAACCTCTGACTGGTATCATGCATCACAAACTCAAAGCTGAAAAAAGTGAAATGTAACTTTTATATCCAATAATTCACTGGATTAATTCTATTTCAGTTACAAAATAAAAATGAAAGCGTGCTTTCTACACTTTCCAAAGCTTGACATTAATACAGCCATGTAACACATTATTATCTACATCCCAAATTACAAACGATTTTTTGCATTTTCCTTCCAGATCTGCAATTTCCTTTTCCTTCCGGTACTTTTGAATGAAATGGAAGTTTCTTTCCACAGCGTCTCATGTTTTTGCTCGATACATGACGTGCTACATGGCGTTGTGATCTTACAATCTACCCAGTAATGCCCTGACACCCCGGCATGTTTCGGATTTGTAGCTAGGTCAATACCGGTGGTGGCCCCTTCTAGCGTGCTTTTCATGACACCACAGGTTCGAAAATAACAGAAACAACATCTTGCGATGTCTGTGTCAAGATTCCTAAATCTGGTCCAGACCATCGAATTACTGATAACCGCTTTGCAATTATGATGAAATGGCTTAGGTAATTAAACTACAACATCATTTCAAGTCTGTCTCCTCTTTGTTTATATCGCCAAAATCCAAGACCAACATTACTAAACAACACATGAAGCTGACGACCACCTTTCTTAAATTCCTCACAAATTTCTACCACTGACTGCAACGATGCTAGGCCCAGTTTCATGAATTCAATAGCTACTGTCGGACTTTCAGTTAAACCGCTGTTATCCCCCGCCGAAGGCAGTGGGATATAGTTTTGGCGTCGTCCATCCTTCCGTCTGCCTTTCCGTAAGTCCGTTCGTCCGGAGCCATACCTAGGAAGTGGTTTGGAATATTCAAATAAAAGTTCATATACATGTTTACCACTATGGGGAAATGCAGCCTGTCAAGTTGCCCAAGTAACACATAAAGTTATGACCCTTAGTAGTTTCTACTATATAGGATACTCCTCCCCCCACCCACCCCTACCCCGCCCCCTCCACCACTCCACAATTTTTTCTTATCATTTTTCTTTTTTCAATCTGAAACCCTCTCCCTACCTCGCTACACCACCCAGTTTTTTTTCATGTTTTTCCATCAATATCTGTTATTATTATTTTTATACCCTCACCCGGTCACCGCCCGCCCTCTCCCTACACTACCCCCCCCCCCCCCCCCCCACACACACACACAAAAAGATTACTTTTATTATGGTTTAGAGTCACACTGACATATTATATGTCATATGGCGACTTTTCCAGCTTTTAATGGTGGAAGCAGACCCCATCAAAAGTGAGGTTTCGAACCAACATCGGTTAGGGGCAAGTGATTCAAAGTAAGTGATCTTAACCACTCAGCTATGGCGGTCCCTCAGAATTCGTAGAAAAAGAACGTAATGCACAGAAAAACTCGAAACAAATTCTCAAAACTACATTGCACTTTACAACGTAGGAAATATTTAGAACAAGTATTGTCCGCATGACACTTTTTATTATTGATTAAAAAATTTGTTAAAACCGCAAAAACAAATTGTAAAACAACTTGTACAGTGAAATCCGTTCATAATGTACAACAAATCTTCTACACAGCAGATGGTATAATCAGCGGAACAAGTTGCAAAATGTAAATACAAATTTGAACAACCCTTCCAAAATCTATAAAAAGGGAAGAAATAAAATGCCTTTAATAAATTTGTTGTATATTAATATATTAGGGCTATAGCATGTAAAGTGTAACATACATAGCTCATATAAATGAATCATAGGAAATAGTTAATATCAACGTAAATTATTTACTTTGTTTTCCAGTGTACATGTAATATCATAACTACTGTAACTGTTATTGTGTAGGTGGACGGATATTAGATTTGAGCGATATATGAAACTCAGAAATGAATATCCGTGTCTGAATGGATAAAACTGTATTTAAATACACGTTAAGGTACGTATGTCCATACCGTCTCGTGTATTTCAAAACCTCTGAATGTTGGATTGGCTCTGGGTTGGCTCTTGTAGACTGCGTGTGTGCGTGTGTGTGTGTGTGTTCGGATTTAGCGTCTTTTTCAACGGAATATTTTTCAGTCAAATATTCGACGGTGTTTGCTTGTAGCAGTGAGCACTATGCTTGGTTTTATAGGACTGCCTCACTGGAATACCATGTTTTAGACACGTGACACCATACCCCAGTCACATTATACTGATATTGGGCTGTCCATGCCTATAACTATCCTCTTAACGCACTTGAAGCGGGCGGTCCACCACTGGCCTACTGGGGACGGTCTTTATTTTGTATCCATGCCTAATGTTTTGAACATAGTAAATTGTTCTTGAAGCTGTTCATATTTTATAATAATGCCCATTTTCTATTCAAAACATAGATAACCTGGACTGAATTTTACTAGGATAATGAATGTGAAAAACTACAAATAAAAAAAAAATATATTAAAGCTGATAGCCAGGCAAAGATTTCTTAATACACAAGAACATACATTTATACAATTTGGAAAAACAGATTTCTTCATCTTTGCTAGTTACATTGGCTTTCTTTTTTCCTTCCGGTTTCATTGTATTTTGTATCTGCCATACAGTTCACATACAACATCCTTGAAGAAGCGTACCACTAAATGCACCTAAGTTTTGTATTTTTCAAAGCCGGTATCAATATAAAAAAGAACATATATAAAAATGAAAGTACATGTAAACTTTAAAAGGCTTGCCCGCAGTGTAACACATTAATATTCTCCAACAACATATTTCCATAGATTCCTAGATCTCCAAACGCAAATGGTCCTGAGATTTTTCCTCCAGATATGTAATCTCCTCTTCCGTCAGGTACTTTTGAATGAAGGGGAAAGTTTCTTTCCACAATTTCTCCTGTTTTTGCTCGTCCCGTGACGTACTAGATTGCGTTGTGACCTTACAGCTCGCCCAATAGTGGCCTGAAACCCCGGTGTGCTTAGGATTTGTAGCTAGGTCAATGCCGGTGGTGGCTCCTTCTAACGTATTTTTCATGACTCCACAAGTTCGAAAACACCTAAGACAACATTTCTCAATGCATGTGTCAGCATCCCTAAAAAGCTCCGAGTCTACAAAGCCAGGATGCATGCTGTTGATGGTAACGTTTGAGTCTTTGAGACGACGTGACATAGCAAAAGCTTGCATAATTTGATACAGTTTTGACCGTCCGTAGTAATTCAACCCTGGAAAGTTTCCGGCAGTGCCAGTATAATTCATTGTTGCCAAGTCAAATGTCCCACCTTTATGAGCGCTACTGGACGTAAGTACAATACGACAGTCCGATCCAGACCGTCGCATTATTGACAATAGTTTGGCAATGATGATAAAATGACTCAGGTAATTAACCTGCAACATTATTTCAAGTCCGTCTCCAGTTTGTTTATAAGAACCGAAACCGAGACCCGCATTACAAAACAACACATGAAGCTGACGACCACTTTTCTTAAATTCTTCGCAAAATTCTACCACTGACTGAAACGATGCAAGGTCCAGTTTCATGAATTCAATAGCAAGTATCGGACTATCAGTTAAACCCATTGTTCCTTTTGCTTTTTCAGTTTTAAATTCCTCTTGCATCGTCTCCATAGCTTTTCTTGCTCTGTCCTCTGACCGGCAAGCTAGGATCACAGTGGCTCCCATCATGGCAGACCATTTAGCAATCTCATACCCAATTCCGGTATTCGCTCCTGTTATTATAAAAATTCGATCTTTCGCGATCGGTGAAATTGGAAACGAGGGACTGCCACCCATATTTCTATGTCACTCTATAATCTGAAAAAAAAAAACAAGTGTTTAACATCAATTATTGACAGTATAAGTGAATCGAATTATAGGATTTTACTAAGATGTAAGACCATCATTGCCAAAGTTGACATTCTTACCTGGACCGATAAAACGAAAGACTACCTACAAAACAGGACAGTAATTGACACTGATTTGAAAAAAATCATTCCGACACTGGTTAGTAATTTGGAAAAAAAGCACTTCATTTTACTGACACTAATTAGGGTTACTGGTTAGTGATTTTGTTTTAAAGACGCACCACGACCTAGAGAACTACTTTTCCTCCCACATGAACTTCGTGCAAATCATTCTGATAATACTGGTATAATACAGCTATTCTACAAGATGACAGGTGGACAATTTAGGCCCTCCCTGAATTAATATGTTTTCATAACTTCATCTGCAAACTTATCCAGCCATTTTCTTTTCAGTATAGCTTTATAAACATAGAATACTACTTTACACTGCAGAAACAAAGTGTGGTCTAAACTCACCTTAATACATCAAGTACTGTGCATACTACTACATTGACTTAATAATGTATTTAGACATTAAACACATTCTCTTGGCCTTATATATTTCAGAGTCAATTTGTAACTTAATACTTTTATTTCTCATTTTCTTCATGCAAAGTATGTATAATTACCATCATGGAAATACAAAAGAATACAGTTACTTTTTGGCGCGTCTTTAGAAAAAAAATAACTTTAAACTTGATTATTGTGATAGTGGTATGTGTGCTTATGATATTTGTATTGAGTCAAATAAAAAAAATGATCGGCCAGTTTCTTATAAATATTTCATAATATTTTTCACTTAAACTTCAAGTCCCGCGAATACAAGAAATGCCAAATCTCACAAAGTAAATATTGATCTTAATTCGTAATGTATGTTTCTATATGTCATAATTCATATTTATAAAGGTTACACTGATCATAATTCATACTTATAAAGGTTACACTGATCATAATTCATACTTATAAAGTTCACACTGATCATAATTCATACTTATAAAGTTCACACTGATCACAATTCATACTTATAAAGTTCACAGTGACCATAATTCATACTTATAAAGGTTACACTTATCATAACTCATACTTATAAAGTTCACAGTGACCACAATTCATACTTATAAAGTTCACACTGATCATAAGTCATACTTATAATACTTATAAAGTTCACACTGATCATAATTCATACTTATAAAGAAACGGTCATACTTATAAAGTTCACACTGATCATAATTCATACTTATAAAGTTTACACTGATCATAATTCATACTTTAAAGTTCATTCTGATCATAATTCATATTTATAAAATTCATACTTATAAAGTTCATAATTCGTACTTAAAAAGTTCACACTGATCATAATTCGTACTTATAAAGTTCACACTGCTCATAATCGTACTTATAAAGGTCAAAATGATCATAATTCTATTCATTCAAATTTAAACTGATCATAAAGCATACTGCACCATAATTCACATGTAAATATAATTCATGCTTAAAGAGAACATATTAATCGCAAAAAACTACACACAACCACAATCACAAATATGTGTGTGTGTGGGGGGAGTGGGGTGCGTGCGTGCGTGCGTACGTGCGTGTGTGTGTGTTTTCTACATCCTAGCCACCTAAACAGAACTAAATTAAAACATACAGTAGCGTATGTAAGTATGTATATGTAAACGATTGCGATATGAAACATAGATAAAGTTAAATAAATAAACAACAAGGTGACGACAAAACAAACACATTAGTGGGGCACCGCCGTGAAATCAAATATATACACATAACTGTTAAAGTCAAATGAAGGTAGAATATTAGTATAAGAATTAAGATACCTGAATGTTACATAACCTCCAATTAAAAACCTCCACTGAATGAATGTGTACTATATCTTAACCTGTGTAGTCCTATATATATATATATATGTGTGTGTGTGTGTGTGGTAAAGATATCCAATAAAGTAGTTTATTTTTAGACACTAACAACAACATATGAATGCAGAGCTATACAAAAGCAAATGTCATGGATAACAGAGCATACCTAATAGTACACTGTGAAACAGATAAGGTAGCAGGGTACACTTAGGGTCGAAAATTTTGGGCACGACCGGGCTTACATGTAACGAGTCGCAATATTGCACTTCCCTAATAAGCAGATTCAGGGTGGCCACTTTATAAAGTGCGTGCATGTTTTGTGCTTTTAATTAATGGCAAGATCAGGACTCTCATACAAGAATACAGAAAGTTATCAACACGCAAGTTTTACATATTCCATTAAAAATAGCATGCCAAAATCATCAATTCTGCACTTTTTGAACAGCCTGCAATGATCCCGCTGCAAGAACAATGCCAAATTTTATTGCAATTCTCATTTTTATTGTCCCTACTGAACTACAGGATATAAACGAAATGGGGGCCCATCCAGCTCGTTTTTTTTTTTACAAAATAGCGAAAACGTTCCTGAGTATCAATCAACAAGCACGGAACCTTTCCGTGATTTGAATTCCCCGCGCCAAGGTGACTCACCGATTCATACAAAGCTAGCAGCAGTTAGTTTTACAACTTACATCAGAATTTTACATGTATCGGCTGTTTAAATTTTCTAAAGAATTAACAATCATTTTCTCATACTTTAATTTATAGACATCCAAAATCACGAAGTTCTAATTATAACAAATATTCAAAGTGTACCCTGCTATTTCCCAGGTATAGAAGTACTTCCGGGTCGTTGTATACCCCGGTATTGAAGTACTTCCGGGTCCTTGTATCCTAGGAAGTAGTTCGTTCCCAATTTGAAGCCACCCCTACAATTCTAAATGTATTTATTGACACTGTGTACATTTGGTGTCATTTTTGATGTATTTAACAGTTGTTTTGTCTGTGTTATTCAGGACTACATTTCTGTGCGGAAGGGTTAAAAAAAACTACCAGACTGGCTGCTGTTGACAAATGTGTGTGGGAAATTTGAACATTGACTGAATACTTTGATGTGTAGCATAACAGTTCATCGTTGATGATAGTCTTTTTCTATGCTATATTGACTGGGACAGTGTTAATTTTCAGACATACAGAGCTGTCAATGCTGTAATTTTGTTGTGAAATTCACAATCCATGTCCAAAAGTCCTGGTTTTACTATACGACAAAGAAGGGCGCAGGTAATCCGAACTAAGCATACTCTAAATGACGGTCTGGTGAGCTCAGTTTTTGATCAGGCAGGGCAAATTAACTTATATGAATATCTATAATGAAAATCATGATGACTGTAAAATACCTCAACACCAGAAAATACAGAATAACTGCAACAGTTCTGTTTGCATTTAACATATATTGCCCCTAGAGTTCCTTTTTGCTCACTGTACCTGTTCCTTATTGTGTTTGCCAATTATACTGCTGTTTCTTTTTTTTTGGGGGGGGGGGGGGGGGGGGGGGGGGGGGGGGCTGGGTTTGTAAACACCCATGATGACGGTATGTTTATTTTTTTATCTAAAGAATTTGTCTAACCTGATTTATGACTAAAGTTATGCTTCTACTTTGAAGCCAGTTTTACAGTGATACCAATTCAAAGGTCTTAAGATTGATGATAAGTTCTTTTAAATCTCCTGTTTAAGGGGAAGTAACTGGAAAAAAAACTTTCACTTTCTGATTTTATTGATTTTCTTGTACAATTTCTACGGCACTGTTTTTTGTTCCTTTTTTAACTTTTTTAACATTTACAAAACTAATATTCTTGTTTTCCACAACACAATTAATGTTGCTCTTATTCCCAGCAATGGGGATTTTTTTTCTCTTCGAATTCGACTTAGAAAGGGTCCTTTATAAACAACACCAACTGACCTGTGATCTCTAACCATTTCTGCAACGACTTTTTAAGACAACCTCCGACTGGTATCATGTATCACAAACTCAACGTAGAAAACTAATGAAATAGAACTTTTACAGCCTGGAATTCACTGGATCAATTCTATTTCAGTTACAAAAAAAAATGTTAAAGCGCTTTCTACACTTTCAAAAGCTTGATATTAATCCCGCCGTGTAACACATTATTAATCTCCAACAAAATATCTCAGTAAATCTCTACATCTCAAATTACAAACGATTTTTGGATTTTCCTTCCAGATCTGCCATTTCCTCATCTGTCAGGTACTTTCGAATGAAAGGGAAAGTTTCTTTCCACAGCATCTCTTGTTTTTGCTCGTCACGTGACGTGCTACATGGTGTTGTGATCTTACAATCTACCCAGTAATGCCCTGACACCCCAGCATGTTTCGGATTTGTAGCTAGGTCAATACCGGTGGTGGCCCCGTTTAGCGTGCTTTTCATAACACCACAAGTTCGAAAACAACAGAAACAACATCTTGCGATACCTCTGTCAAGATCCCTAAACAACTCCGAGTCTACAAAGCCAGGATGCATGCTGTTGATGGTAACGTTTGAGTCTTTAAGCCGGCGTGACATAGCAATAGCTTGCATGACTTGATACAACTTCGACCGTCCGTAGTAATTTCGATCCGGAAAATTTGCGGCATTACCAGTATAATTCATGGTAGCGACGTCAAATGTCCCCTTTTTATGAAAGCTACTGGATGTAAGCACAATACGACAATCCGGTCCAGACCGTCGCATTATTGATAACAATTTTGCAATGATGATGAAGTGACTGAGGTAATTAACCTGCAACATCATTTCAAGTCCGTCTCCACTTTTTTTATATGGACAAAATCCAAGACCAGCGTTACAAAACAACACGTGAAGCTGACGACCACTTTTCTTGAATTCCTCACAAAAGTCTACCACTGACTGAAACGAAGCCAGGTCAAGTTTCATGAATTCAATAGCAAGACTCGGACTTTCAGTTATACCCTTAGTTCCTTTCGCTTTTTCAGTTGTAAACTCCTCTTGCATAGTTTCCATGGCTTTTTTGGCACGATCCTCTGACCGACAAGCTAGGATCACCGTAGCGCCCATCATGGCACACCATTTAGCGATCTCATACCCAATCCCGGTATTCGCTCCTGTTATTATGAAAACACGATCACTTGCGATCGGTACAATCGGAATCGAGGTGCTACTCCCCATATTTGTATATCTTTAAATTAATCTGAAAAAAATATATATCATTATTTTGACATCTGCTCAGTGATTTTAAAAGCTTGATTGTTCTGGCACTGGTTAGTGACTTCCAAGTGTACAAAAAATCTTGATTATTGTGATATAATAATTCATGTTAAAAATCACTCTTTATTGAATTTTCGGCCACCTGGCCGTTATGAAAACATGAAAAGTCATTCTTGCATAAAACCTTTGTTTTTTGCCGATTTCGGGCATGCAAGAATAGCGATAACACACGTTTGTTTCGTGAAACAATATCTGCAGAATCCCTCGGGCTATGTTGATGCACTCGCCCTACAGGCTCGTGCACCAACCAATCCCTTGGGATTCTGCAGATGTTGTTACACAAAAAAGCGTGCGTTAGCCCTACATTGATACAGCTGTGTAACATCCATTTTATAATTAACAAATAATCAAGGCCTTCGAGTGGTTTATCGTCTGATTTACCACGGCTCAGAGTTCAGATGCGTAGGAATTGACCTCGAGGGCGTTAGCCCGAGTGGTTAAATGCTGAAGCATCTGAACGATGAACCGTGGTAAATAAGACGATAAATCACAAGAAGGCCTCGATTAATTTCATTCTGACATGGTCATTGATATATTTTCATAAATATTATGCTGGACTTCATTTATGCGAGGAGTAATGTATCGGACGTCATGCGGCATTTTGACGTCATAACTGACGTCATAATGCTCTCTTACCGGTCCGCGCGTCATCCGTTGTTTATCGCAGAATATACAGAGCTTGATCTACGTTCCATATGTTTGGAGAGAATGATTTTCGATATACAGTCGGGTACCAGGCTAAAAATCAAATCGAACCATGTTAGAATACTTGTTTTGTCTCAATGACGTGACGTCATTTCCTGTAAACACGACGTCAAACGACGTAACGTCACTTCCCGTATTATTTCACATGTGTCTGTCACTCAATTTATGTGTTATATTTAACATTGCAACCATGTGGAAAATTGGTTCTTCATCCATTTCTCCTCTATTATCTGTCTGTAAAGGCGGCCTTCATGGTATTACTTTTGCAGTACTACCACCTGCAAGTCCCTTTCAGTATGACCTATAAAATGTCGATTAATAATAGGCTTGTCAACCTGCAGTCATACGACATAAACTAAGGCCCTTTTAATGCGTATTTTTTACTCAGACAAGAAACATAACTCTGGGCCGATTGTGTGAGATCCAAATTAACACACCAGGTGTACAACTTCGCGTGCTGAATAATGTGAGGTTTGATGGTTCTACCTTATGTTTTACTTAACCCATCAGAAAATGATTTTTTCCTTCAGCTTGAGTTCTGGAACTCTTACCACCAACAATTAATGTACTAAAACAATGGAAATTCTTACATTACTTCATTGAGTTCAACAAAACAATTTCAAGCACTAATATTGACATGTAATATATTGTATTGTTACACACTATGAATGTCCTGCCAAGATACTTACAAGAACGACACATACGAAGAATGAAGCGACAAAAATAACTTTGACAGATCGTAAAAACTAATGACAAAATTTGACAGGTGGAAAATGACTCATGACCTAATAAATGTTTTCTTCCAGTTCGTTTTTCTTAATAAAGCTTTTCTATATTATAGCTTCCAACAATGAATTAACACTAAGAGAACCAACTGGTAACTTACGTTCGTTTTTCTTGTCCAAGTCCTGAAAAAAGTCCTACTTTTCCAGTCAACTGACACTTGTTATTGCCATTCAAAATGCTGAGAATAAATAAAACAGATACCTTATTTTCACATGTGTATTGAGCATTTATACAACGTTAAAAAAGGAGCACTTATATAACGTTAAAATTTGAATACCTATTGTGTATTGTATCTCAGCCGTGGCGTTTAAAGTATAAATTTGCGTCTCTGATTTCAGGTTATATAGTTCTAACCGACCTTAAAGCATGCTTTTATGGTTCATTTTCATAAATCATCTTTTCAAAATACAAAAATTTAAACATCCATGTAATTATCATAGTTAAGATAAGGTATTAGTTACCTAAACGTTTTTTGTACTATATTTTAACCTGTGTAGTAATGGCGAGTTATACAGTTTTATTTTGGATCATGGGGTGGGACGTTTTGTTTGTTTGTTTTGAGTTTAACAAACGCCGTTTTTCATCAGTATTTCAATTATGTTACGATTGGCAGTTAACCTAGCCAGTGTTCCTGGATTCAGTGCCAGTACAAACCTGTTCTCCGCAAGATACTGCCAACTTGCCCACATCATGAATCAGAGGTGGAAGACGAATGATTTCAGTGACAATGTCTCTTATCAAATCGTCACAGAAAACACGGCCCGCCCGAGGATCGAACTCACGGCCTCGCGTTCCGTAGATCGGCGCTCTCCCTATTAAGGGCGGGTCATTGGATCTGACGTGCACATTATCAATCGGTGGTTTAAGCGAGAGAAGAAATGTGTTCTTCGGTGCAAAATAATATTTTTCTGATAAACATTAAATTTTCTTTTTCATCTATATCTATAATGACATGTCCATGTTGTGACAAAATAATTAATATCACCGACTTCTAACCAAGAGGTCTATGTTTTATGAAGGGATACAGGAAAAAAAATACTGTTTCGGTTCTAACAAGACATCAAGGACTATTACCTACATCCTTAACGACGTCAACCAAATTGTTGCATGTTTTGTTCACAGACACCCGTAGGTCAATGCCCTTCCCCCGCCTTTTCTCTACCCCTGCAAATATTATCGGCCAATATCTTTAATCTTTTAAAATACACTGAGCATATGTCTCAAACATTAAATATTTTTTATGTTTTAGAGATTACCATTTACTATCAATGCAATAAAAAAATATATCATGATGTGGAACAACTCCTTTCAGTCTAATTAAATCAATTAAGTATTAACAAAGACATATAGTTACATAGAGAATGTGATTTCAATAAATCAGCTTCCAAAATAATTGAATTGTAGTTGCATTTTATATCCATGTGTTTAATGTATAACTTCCACAGCGGAATGAAGTAACCGTGCAAGCAAAAATACATGCAAATAATGACTTTTTAAACTTTATTCTGCTGGCTATTATCACATGTTAAGAGCCACATAAACTACAGAAATTTTGTATTAATATGTAAATTGTTTATTAAAAAATATAATCATTAAATGTTTCCATGTCAGTTACAATTACCATTTTCAATACTGTATTTCTTACCAAATACTGTCGCTAATGTTCAGACTTACGTCTTATGTTTTAAATATTTATACATGAAAGTATGTAACAAATAATATGTACAACATTTTTTGAGAAGCATGAAAAGAATAATGGTAATAAGATGAGTTCTTAGTTATTTTATGTCAATTTGCTAACTAAAATAGTCAAGTGTAAAATTTATCATCATGTACTCGTAATACAAATTTAGTGGCGTGTAACCTTCTAGCTAATAATTGAAATCTTAAATGTATGTTTTATGACTAGTATTTCGAAATATTCTAGTTATACAGCCTCGGCATATTTCAGTTTAATTTGTAAATGCACTGTACTAACTGTTGTTTATGGCTGTGACGTAAAGTAAACATGTCTAATTAACGCACATGTTGATTTTCGTGACCTCGCAGACTGGTGGATACCACTTCGAATTTACTGTAACTGTATCCTCCTACTAGCAGTGGACAGCCTTATTGATATTTAATATTGATATAATTGTTTTCTTTTAATAAAAAGTTTTTATATGGTGAAAAATCGAAAAGAGGATTAGATTGCAGATATTACACGCTTTTAATAATATTTTTGACAAAAAGGTGACCTTTAACCTTGGAATTGACTTTGACATTGCATATTTTTGATAGGTATGGATATGATTGTCAAGTGATGTTCAATATACACACATTTAAAACAAATTTATTTACAATATTCAGACAAATAAATAACTAGTTACGATACGTATATTTGACTACTTTCCTCATATTTTGGCGGCCATCTTGGACGCCATCTTGAATTTCCGGATTATCCGACCGATTTGATTGAAATGAAATTTTGTTTCGTATTCTCCAGACCCTGACAAACATTTTGGTATATAAAAGTTACTGTTTACAGACGTAGACCAGCTGACCCCCCAAAATAAGCGTGATATGCTGGTTCATTTCCTACACTAATAGTGTAAGTGCATGAAATTACCAAAATTTCTTAGTAAAAAAAGGGGGCATAATTCATGCAAAATTGGTGTGAGAGTTACGGCTTTTGGGTCGTGTGAGGGTTTATTATGTGGAACAAATCCATATAATAATAACAGAGATAGAGTGAAAATTCATCAATACTTCAACCTGAAGTTTTAGGTGAAAAGGGAGGAAAATTCATGAGATAATGGTGCAAGAGTAGTGACCCTTCTGTCCTATGATGTGTGTGATGATGTGAAATCCATTTTGTTTTAAAGGAGATACAGTGAAAATGCGTCAAAGTAAACCTAAAGTTCTAAGAACATAGGGGCATAATTCATGCAGTATTGATACCAGAGTGATAGCCCTCGTGTCATATGATCATATAAATCTGGTATAATAATAATATGATGTAGGTGGGTGCGGGATAACTGTTTTAAGTTTGAATCAAAGCCATAAAGTAATTGCACCAAAACTAACCTGAAATTCTAAATAAAAATGGGTATAATATTCATAAAATACTGGTGCAAGAGTTGTAGTCCTTGTGTCATATGATGTGCGTGATGTTGAGGTATAAGTATTTCAAGTTTGAAGCAAATCAGTCAAGTAATTACAGAGATAAACATATAAAGAGAAAGAGCATAGAAACTGAAACAAGGGTGCTGACGTGGAAAGGGCGTCGAAACGGACGCCGATTCCCGGCCGAGTAGAATAGCTCGCCATATACTTCGCATAGTAGAACTAAAAACGTCAAGACCTAGATCTAGTACGGAGAGAGAATTTAAAACAATTTTAAAGAATCCGCATCAACTTTTCAAAGGCGAAGTTTTCTCTTATACCCGGTCTGTTTTCCGAAGTTTATGTAACACATGGCCCGAGGGAGGCACTCGATAAAATGTGAACTTATGTCCCACCATTAATGCTAGAAAATCACTATATGGTAACCTTAATATTGTCGGCATGACAGGGAAGGAGCACAGTAAATACATTTTACATCATGTTAATCTAATCGATCTACTTGATCAAAGTATTTATATTTACCTACGTAATACAACCACTTACAAACAAGGCACATATAGGTTCATATCGTTTATTTACATGAAACATTTACATCCACAAAAATATAAGATATTTCACAATCATTTTTTCTAATTTATTTATTTCCTGTACTCTATATACATTATCTACAAATTTTTGATAAGATAAATATCTAAAACATTGAGTTTCATTAAAATATTTGCATATCCTATTTTTTAATAATAAAATATTCATATATTTTATTGTTTTAATAAGAAAATATTCATATCCTCGTATCTTCGTATATACAGTTATGTACATGTAGCACTATTTTGTAATACATTAAAACTTAATAAAATCGTTAACAATAAAAACAGACGTCTTAAAAAAGGTAAAACTTAAAAGTTTCTTTAACACTAAAACGATTTCATGCAAGCAGACTTGTACAGACTTTCCTTTCTCAGAATATTTCTGAAATCCCATTTTATATTGTCCAAAAAAAGAAAAAGAAATATTTTCTAAGGAAGTATTGGCATTATTTTCCTCTTGCCGAGACGAAATGCAAGAGAAATATACACCATACATTGAAAGGCAACCAAGACTGGTCGCGGTTGATAGCTAAGGCATACGTTTGTTCTGTCAATTAATATACAGTCGAGACTGTTTTAAGAGACCGACTTTGGGAAGCAGCAAAAAAGGTCACATATGACAGGGAGTCTCTTAAAACAGTCTCACTTAACTGGATGACGTTGGTTTCATATATTTTTCCAGTTAAAGTATATGTATATCGGATACTTATATATAGGCCTCTTTTAAGGTAGGAGTGAAAAATGATTAAATACTATTTCTTTAATTGCATATTGATAAAATATAAATTTCAAATAATTTGCATCATTCATATGATGTTGATAAAACAAATATAAGCTCATGATCAGGCGAGAAAATAAAGGGGAGCAGTAAAATATAAATGTTCCATTAGAACTATTTTACAAACTGAGGTTTATGATATTTATATTTTTGTGTATTACTGGTTCATTGACATTTATCCGTTTATTGACTGCATCTTTAATCCGTGTTTTCTTCGTCGTTTCCTGCTAAATACCGCCATCTTTTTGTTTCACGAGGAACATTGTTAATTTATGCACCGACTCCGAATTCTTCACCGCCTTTATACGCTGGTTTTCCCCAATCGAGCAATTCAAGTGCCTTAACACGCTGTTCTAATGTCAAAACAGTTCTTTTTTATGTTTTTCATCCGCCACTTTTTGTAAACAAATAAGTTCTCGTCACAAACAACTTCACGCGAGATAACGAACGGTAACTCTATCGTGTAAAATCTTGCGAGGGAGCGTCTCAAAGTCGCTGAAAACGGTCTGATAATCGATTCGGGAGCCTGATTTCACAGTCGCTTGTCGCGTAAGGCAAGGGATTGCTTAATTAAGACTCTTTTAATAGTAAATTGCGTCCGGAGCATAAAAAAGGGTCGCATATGACAGGGAGTCGCTAAATTCAGGGGGTCGTTAAGGCAGTCTCGACTGTATTAACGTCAACAGGTGAAATATTTTTTGTCTTGCTAATATTTCTTCCTTGCCGAAAACGTACGAAACACAAGGAAATTGATAAGAGCAAAACAGTTTTCCAAAATATATAGTCTACATTGAATGCCAATCCCAGCTTCGAAGTCCTTGCATAAATAAAATCAAAATTCATTGCAAGGAAATCTTTAGGATGGACTGAGAGAGAAAAATATCGACCATATTGAATAATTAATTATCTGCTTGTATATTCTGTTTAAATACGAGTAGGATTTGAGAAACCTTCTGAAAAATGTCAAGTCTAGAGCTGTTGCATTATTCCTTTTCCTCTAACAGAAAGACGCCCAGTGTGGTAATATGGCTGTTGAAAACATGCCGTCGCCATTTACAAACAATACTGGCGGTGTTGGTGTGATTCTCTGTCCGTAATTTTGTGTTTGTATCGAAGGTTGGTACATGTATCTACACTGTGAGGCCGGGGGCACCTGATCTGCGATCGGTGTGGAAACATACATACGTTGTCCAGCACAGTGTGGAGTTTGGGATAACACGTGACTTTTGGATGCCTTTTCCGGCGTAAAGTTTAGCTGTTCAACGCTTTCTCTTGAGTCTGAAAAATCACTGAGGCTGAAAGGTGACAGATCGAACTGATTGAAGTCGTATTGATTGTTACTTAACTGGTTGGCGGTGTATTGTTCATGGACATTTAACGGCGATGTCGAATATATGTCGTGGTTTTGCTTTTCACAGTTGTTTACAAAACTGCAAGAGTTATTGTTCGTTGAATCAGCATATCCACTGTCAGTACAACTATAGGATGTACATGGCGGCGTTCTCCTATCCTGTCCCGAACAAATGAAGCTTGGTTCAGGACTAGAAACAACGAATTCAGGAAGCCATGGGTCTGCAGCACGTGGCGGCGTGGTCCGGTGCCCAAACGATGATTGGATGTGCGGTTGTATTTCCGGTATGCGCATGATTGGTGAAGAGCTCCGCGTCTGTGTATGGTAAGAGTGCAGATTAGGTGATACCTGCGAATGCGCAGGGGGAAGTCCAGTGTCTGGCGAATGAGTCACATAATACCCCGTGGATGAGGCAGATGATTGTGTGAACTCACAATTTCTTGACTGTATGTTCAAAGTCACGTGTGGCTGGTTTTGCATTCTTTGGAATACTTCCCGGTGTTTTGGCGGTCGATTTTCGGACTGAGTATTTTCCTGTTTCCATGGAATCAAACATGTCTGAGATTCGAATATTTGTCCTGGAGTGTTCGATTCCTCAAGAGTTTTCCGGAAGTCCGCCATTTTGTTAGCTATGTAGTCACCTACAGAGTTCCAGAAAGGCTCAGAGTTCATTCTGAAAATAAAAATTGAAGCAATAAAAAACAGAACTGAAAAAAGCAAAACAGAACAGAACATAAGTTTTATTGTAGACTTAAACATTATGCCCCTTATTCATATAACATGAAACAATGAACTTCAATATCAACAATATCTTTACAAAATATTACTTACAGGTCCTAAAGAAGATAAAGGCATAATATTAATATTCAGTTGTCATAGTACAGAAGGTATAAGCAGGAATATCTTAAGTATAATTTTGGCTACATACCTCATCTAATTTTTAGTAAAATACGTAGATACCAAAGAAATGATTTAATTCAGAAATATACTCGATCTTAAAACAAGAGCTGTCCGTAAGACAGCCAATCTCGACTATTCGAAATATTGTCCCAGAAGCAGGAAAATATTACCCAAAATGTTAACTATCAAAAGAGTTTTAAGTTCAAAAGGGGACATTATTTGACCAAAATGCATATCAGAGTTATAGGACTTGCTGCTATCAACTAGTTTTATAACCCCGAAGGCACATTTGAAGTTTCAATTCAATATATGCATTAGTTTTGGAGATAGTATCTTGCATGTAAAACTTTTACCAGAATTTTCTAAGTCCAAAAGGGGGCATAACTTGCCCAAAATACATGTCAGAGTTATGGGACTTGACCAAGTGAGGTTGGTAATTGATCTAGAAAATAAAAAAAATAAGTTTCAAATCTATATGCCTTTAAGTAATAGCTGTAAGTAATTGCACACAAAACTTTAACCAGGATTTTCTAAGTCCAAAGGGGGAATAATTTGGCTAAAATGCAGGTCTGAGTTATGGGACTTGATACTATAACTAGTTTATAACCCCAAAGACGCATGTTAAGTTTCAATTCGATATCTGCATTAGTTTTGGAAATAGTAACTTCACTAACTTGCATGTAAAACTTTAATCAGAATTTTCTAAGTTCAAAAGGGTGCATAATTTGCTCAAAATACATGTCAGAGTTATGGAACTTGACCCAGTGAGATTGGTAATTGACCTAGAACAAGAAAAAATAAGTTTCAAAACTATATGCCTTTAAATGATAACTGTATGTACTTGCATGCAAAAACTTAACCAAGGTGTGACGCCGACGCCAACGCCGACGCCAGGGCGAGTAGAATAACTAGACTAGTCTTCGAATAGTCGAGCTAAAAATGATGAGAATGCAATAAAAAATAAATTAGATTGTCTATTGAGCCATTAAATTCCGAGTAAATATCGAAATGTACCAAACATTAATTGTATCAAAAATTACACGTGGTCGTTTGAAACAAAATACAATGTAGTCGACTTAGGTATAGCGGCATCATTGTTTTGTTAGTTTATACTAATTTATTTCAGTCGACTGCGACCAAAGCTTCAAGCTTGTATGTGCACTTCCAGTACTGATGTCACCGTGATGAGAAGATATGATCATGACCCCAGTGGGACTCGAGCCCACGACCCCCGGGTTGAGCCGCCGACCCTTAACCAATAGACAGCCGCTCCCATTTCTTAGTTGTTTAAAAGCTACATAATCACGTATACTAGAATTTTAGTGTTTGTTTGTTTCTTTCTTTGTTTGTTTTGGGTTTAACGCCGTTTTTCAACAGTATTTCAGTTATGTAACGGCGGGCAGATAACCTAGATTCTGTACCAGTACAAACCTGTTCTCCAAAAGTAACTGCCAACTTCTCCACATGAATCAGTGGTGGAGGACGAATGATTCAAGACCCAATGTCTTGAATTTTAGTGTTAATATGGTATCTAAACTGATGTAATCCCTAGAATGACTTAACTGAAACCAGCACAGCACATCTTCACAATGAATGGTGATTCTGAAATTTGGCCCCCTTTTAAGCCTAATTGAATGAAAATCACTGGAAAAAAATAATGGTGTAAATAAAAAATAGTCGACGCATTGTTAAATAACTTCTCATGTTTACCTGAAATACGCAGACCTCAAAGTGTTCGTTCCAGATTCTTTGTCTATTGTAGCCCGATAGTCCCCCCTTGCGAAGCACGCTATACTGTTTGGTAAGATGCACCATAGATATGTAGACCTCGCCAGTTTCTCATTGTTGCTGGCACCACGACCTGAAACACAACAGCAAAGTAAGCCGTGAGTATTGAGTTTGTTTGAAGATCGGTAGTCTTCCGGGAGAGTTTCGGCAAAAGTCGGACCCTGGGTAGTACTTACTATGCATGTCTGTAAAATCTGAGAAATGTCATTTCTACAATAACTTAAAAGCTTTTATATTTAAACCACATTTTTACCTTAATATCCCTTTAATTAAGTCAATAAACGTATATCCACTATTAAGGCTGATATTTAGATAGAAATAAGATATGATGTTTTGTGCACCATAACACATATCTTATATAACAAGAGTTGTCTAATGACAGCTCACTACTCTATTTGAAATCCTTCCACCTTATATGAGCTTACACAAAAGCTTTAGGCGTAAAAAATTGTTTGTTTCCGGTATCCCGACCTACCCTAAATTTTTGGCCCGACCCTAAATGTTTTTATTGCCTCGGTGAATATTTTTTTCAACTTTTTAACAAAAAGTTTTAAAACTTCACCTTTTATGCTTTAAACATGGTCAGTGATGTTAGCTATCAACTTACTGATGCTCTAAAGGCATAACTCTCTCATTTGTATTCATTTTTTTTACATAAAAATAATTTCCGAAAAGTCTCACTTAATAAAAAAATAATAAAAAAATTCCGACCTACCTACCCTAATTTTTTTGAGCTTTTTACCGGAAACAATTTTTTTAGGCCTTAGCAAAATTTTCTCAGTAGAGGAGGGAGTATATTTTTGACAAAGCAATAGCTAGAGTTATGTTATTTGTTCCATGAGGTCAGCTAATGATGCTTAATAGCTTGTGGAATTTTAACACATTTGGGCAATTAGTTTTGGAGAAAAATGCATACATGCAAAAGTTTAACTTGAAATTCTAAGTTAAATAGTGGCATAATCTGACAAAATAAAAGCTCATCCGATTCTTTTGTCTCTATATAATAGAAATATTGTCATACCCATGATTTTCTATGTCCAAAAGGGGCAATAATTCATGCAATGTAGAGTTACGGAAGTTGCTGCAAATAACTGCTCCAAGTTTTAAAGCAACACCTTTGATGAATTAGGAGAAAATTTGACCTAAACATAAAACTTAACCAAGAAATCTGATATATTCTTAAGTCCAAAAGGGGCCATAATTCTTGCAAAAAGCAGGATGGAGTTATGTGTCTTGCTGTACAGAGTCAGCTATTGATAGTGAATAAGTGTTGCAAGTTTAAAGCAATATCTTTGATAATTTAGGAAAAAAGCTGACCTTAACATAAAACTTAACCAGGGAACATCTACGCCGGCAACATCTACGCCGGCGCCGACGACGATCAAGTGGTGTCAATAACTCATTTTTTACCAAAAAAAATCAGATGAGCTATAAACAAAAAATGCTGAGATCGGGGACTACGGAATTGAGCGGAAAATGCCGATTATCGTTACGGTTTCCATTACCTTGAATAAATCTAAATAATAATGTGACTTACCAACTTGTATTTTGGAGAAACACAAAGTTTTCGCGAGGCTATGTCTCACTGCATTCTTCCAGTGTTTTCGAGTAGAGTTTTTGAAGAACTTGAACCGACTTTGTATGTAGCTGAAAATGAAAGTAATATGAAGAAAAAGATAGTTCGTGCATTTTGGGTAGTTTTTTGGTGATATTCAAATGCAAATATAAAAACAAATACATACAAAAAATACAACAGACTTTCTTCTCTTTAAAACTGTAACTAAACCGAAACATGATATAGAGTGACTATCATCTGAGGCAAAACTAACATGAGGTCGGACAGTGGTTCAATCCGGCTACCCGCCCGAATTTGAAAAAAATGCTCGAATGGTAAAAGCTAGAACGTTGTCGAAAGATCTCTATCTGTCGGTGTTACCTAAACACGGAAAAATTAGAAATGATGATTTTAATCGACACGTTTTACACATAAACAATATGTTTGACATTTTTTGTTTGTTTTGGGTTTAACGCCGTTTTTCAACAGTACTTCAGACATGTAACGGCGGAGTTTGACATTTTAGCTGATGTAAATGGACGTGGGTCGAAATCGTGGGCAGTTACATCAAATGCAAAATCTAATCAAAGGTTCTGACGTTAAAAGAAAATATTATAATAATGAGCGGTTCCATGAAAAAGAAATCTAAGTTAAGATATCAAAATATTTATTAACAAGAGCACCGCCTTGCGGGTGCTGACGCTCATCTGATTTTTTTGTGTAATAGAAATATTGTCCTACCCATGATTTTCTAAGTCTAAAAAGGGCCATCATTCTTGCAAAAAGCAGGATAGAGTTATGTTTCTTAATGTTCAGTGTCCACTTATGATGGTGAAAAACTGTTGCAAGTTTTAAAGCAATAGCTTTGATAGTTTATGAGAAAAGTTGACTTAAACATAATACTCAACCAAGAAAATGATTTTCTAAGTCCAAAAGGGGCAATAATTATTGCAAAAAGCCGGATGGAGTTATGTTGCTTGCTGTACAGGGTCAGCTTATGATGGTGAACAAGTGTTGCAAGTTTTAAAGCAATAGCTTTGATAGTTTAGGATAAAAGCTGACCTAAACATAAAACTTAACCATAAAAAAAAAAGTTTCTAAGTCCAAAAGGGGCAATAAATCTTGCAAAAAGCAAGATGGAGTTATGTTTCTTGATGTACAGGGTCTGCTTATGATGGTGAACAAGTATTCCAAGTTTCAAAGCAATAGCTTTGATAGTTTAGGAGAAAAGTTGACCTAAACATAAAACTTAACCAAGAAATCTGATATTTTCTAAGTCCAAAAGGGGCCATAAATCTTGCAAAAAGCAGGATGGAGTTATGTTTCTTGCTGTACAGGGTCAACTTATGATGGTGAACAAGTGTTGCAAGTTTCAAAGCAATAGCTTTGATAGTTTAGGATAAAAGCTGACCTAAACATAAAACTTAACCATAAAAAAAAAAGTTTCTAAGTCCAAAAGGGGCAATAAATCTTGCAAAAAGCAAGACGGAGTTATGTTTCTTGATGTACAGGGTCTGCTTATGATGGTGAACAAGTATTCCAAGTTTCAAAGCAATAGCTTTGATAGTTTAGGAGAAAAGTTGACCTAAACATAAAACTTAACCAAGAAATCTGATATTTTCTAAGTACAAAAGGGGCCATAAATCTTGCAAAAAGCAAGATGGAGTTATGTTTCTTGATGTACAGGGTCTGCTTATGATGGTGAACAAGTATTCCAAGTTTCAAAGCAATAGCTTTGATAGTTTAGGAGAAAAGTTGACCTAAACATAAAACTTAACCAAGAAATCTGGTATTTTCTAAGTACAAAAGGGGCCATAAATCTTGCAAAAGCGAGATGGAGTTCTGTTTCTTGCTATACAGGGTCAGCTTATGATGGTGAACAAGTATTCCAAGTTTCAAAGCAATAGCTTTGATAGTTTAGGAGAAAAGCTGACCTAAACATAAAACTTAACCAGGCAACGCCGACGCAGACGCCGACGCCGACGCCGACGCCGACAACCGCTCAAGTGATGACAATAACTCATCATTTTTTTTCAAAAAATCAGATGAGCTAAAAAAGAAAAACATTCTTTTGCCTTTCAATTGTTATCTTTACTTTTTCAAGTTGAATGACAATACATAAGTCATCGAACGTGTTTAGAAACATGATATGACGTCAAGAACGTCATGAAATCAGTATGACGCCGTCATGCATGACGTATACATTGCTTGACATTTATGCCACAAAATTACATTGTATCTATATCATTAAATTTTATCATGTGTTTGAATATTTAGAGACTGTTTGAAATTACCTTTTCCGAAAAATAACGTAACTGTGTATTTTTGGTTTCTTCACAAGTGTATTAATATTTTTAATTATAAACCATTGTCCTCTCATGGTTCATGAGTTGCTTTGAATTTCGGTTGCCATGAGAACATATATTACATTTATTTTTAAAATAGGGTAGAATTTGCTTTGTCTTGGATAACTAAATTACAACTAGTTTCTAGTTTCTGCATAACAATAACAAAAACAACGATTTTCCAGTATCTTAAACTATGTATGATTTATAATTAAAAAAGTTGAATCATGTCACTAATACTAGTTTTCTATGTAATGCGTAATGCGTGTTTAATGATTGTACATATATCAAGAGCAGTCCGCAAGACAACACGCTCGACTTTTCTCATTGCTTGACTCTGAATTAGAGCTTTGCCAGAAAAAAAAACTTTATGAAACTTTAACCAAAAAAAATATCTAATTTTAAAGGGGGATAACTCTGTAAAAATTCAATTCAGAGTTATTGGGATTGTTTCTCCTGGTGTAGACTTTGATAGTAAATAAATATTTTCAGTTTCAAGTCAAAAGCTTTGATAGTAACGGAAATATTTGACTTTATCAAAAACTTTTACCAAACAATTCTAAATTAAAAAGGGGCATAACTCTGTCAAAGTTCAAATCAGGGTTATGGTGATTGTTTCTCATGGTGTATACTTTGATGTTAAATAACTATTTTAAGTTTGAAGTCAATAGCTTTGATAGTAACATAGATACTTGACATTATCAAAGACTTTAACCAACAGGGACAGCGACGCCGACGCCGACGCTTGGGTGAGTGCAATAGCTCTCAGTGACTTTTTCTTCGAAAAGTCCCGCTTAAAAATGAAATAAGTATCAGTTACATTTGCACGATAAAACAACATATACTAACCTGTATATTTGTCCTATAGGCAGGCAGAAGTTTGGTGATCTTAGCATGGCAAGGTAAGCCAGTTCCGAATAACTGTAGTTGGGTTTTACATCCGGGTTATCGGTCATGTCAAGTTGTTCATAGACACTGACAAAGTTGTCAATCACGTGACGGAGTTCGTTGTCGGCTGCCGGATTCGACTGTAAGGTAGTCGTCGGAATTCTGAAATAAAAAAATACATGACACTGACATGACGCGTGACGGCAAAAGTTGCTATTTTACATTCGAATTAAAATTTTCCGTATATGAAGAATTATTTAACATGATTATAATTTTACTTTAAAATCTGGCTGTATATATATAGTGGGCCTACGTGTCCATGACTGTAAACGAAATTACAGAAGATTTAGAATTTTTCCCAATTTTTAATACAGTGCACAATATGCATACGGTTCCAAAACGTGATCCTAGGCTTCATTCAATTTCTATTTCATTAACGCTTCAATCTCATATGGCCTTATCGAAATGATAAATGAGCCGCGCAATGAGAAAACCAACATAGTGCATTTGCGACCAGCATGGATCAAGACCATCCTGCGCATCCGCGCAGTCTGGTCAGGATCCATGCTGTTCGTTAACGGTTTCTCTAATCATTGCAATAGGCTTTGAATGCGAACAACATGGATCCTGACCAGACTGCGTTGTTGGTTTGGTTTTCTCATAGTGCGGCTCAAATTTCAAGTAATTTACAAAACGTTAGATTCCTGGTATTATTCTATACTTGGCGTTCATTGAATACAACAAAAATGAAATACAAATGATTTATCTAGGTTTAAATTTAATGCTAATTATGTGTGCGGGTATATCCTGTATTGACACTATACCTCCACCGCCACAGCAACTGAAATAACTCATTGACTTATTTTAGTAATTTATTTTATTCTTAGGCTGAAACGGCTGGAGATATTTCGAAAGAGTACATCTAAAATCACTTTAGAGCAGTTAAACCTTTATCAAGCGGTTAGCCATTGGAGCGGTACAATCTGACTGCTTAAGCATGTTAAGGCAGGTAGTTCCTTAAAACATGTTAAAAGGCTAGAGAGATATTAAACATTTTGTCAAGAAAGAGGCAGTACCCTTTGTTCAGTTTCTCGACGAAATGTTGAATCTGTCTTTCGATCACTTTAATTTTTTATCACATTTTCGAAAATTCAAAGTCACCCATATCTGCCGTAAAGCACAAAGTGTCGTCATTTATACATACAGCCTGACATAAAGCCTACAGCCTGTAAATCGTATATTCTGAGTTAATTAAAGACACTTTCTTGTATGAGAGATGGGGAAAAATTTCCAAATAATAGAATTTGTTAAAGCTTTGTATATAGTTAAAAACAGAAATACACAAAAAATGGTAGATAACTCCTGATCAAGCATGGTGACCTTCGATTTTTCAAAATTCTGTTTCTAACATGACACTGTGTTCATATACAAAGATTACTGGGATTTTTTTACGTCTTTAGATTATAATTTCAAGAGATTTCATATATTTACAATTGGGAAATCTATGGGATGTCCAAATATTGAACTGACAGAATGTTTTAAAAGCATCGATACTCTAGACCTGCTGACTGATACGCCCAGTCTGCATATATTTACCAGTTATATCACAAACTTATATACTGTTATAGGTTATGCCGACAAAGCGACAATAACTCTCCGCCGAACGTTAAATTAAACATTTGACTGAAAAATATCACCGAAAGTTGTAAAAAAGGCAGACATCAAATTTAAAATTTCAGATCCCTAAATATAAAATACTGTTTCTTTGGCTACTTTAAGTTCTTGTACAATTTTAATGGTAAAACTAAGCAAAAGAAATGCTTCTCACCTGCGTGCTGTTGGTAATGTACATTGCCGTCTGCCAACGTCAGAAACTCCCTGCGGCGTGGATGCCAGTATCGGCCGTCCGATCTGTTCCGGCGACGTTCCGACAACCTGATAAACAATGTTCTTGGAACATGTTCCTGCAACCGTCGGCAACATTTTAGTTGGATTCTGGAGAAACACGTCGTTGGCGTCCTCCAACTTTCGTTTCATAGTTCACGTTTTTTGAATTTTCTCTGACACAAGAACTATATTCTAGAAATATCTCAAAACTCTTGCTTTAGTTAGTGTTCACTTCGAGCCAAGCTTTGTGTACATAAACGATTTAAATACATTAAAATATAGCACTAATTCGTAAAATATATATTTCTTTTCAGATCTCTCTAAATTTCTCCAAAAGCTCAAACAGCTTTACCAACCTTCTTTAGCAAAGAACTTCTCAATTCTGGTTCTCAACATTTGACATAATTCGCTCACTATTATTCAATATAGTAAAACGATTTGCCCGTGCATTTTTGTGAAATCTTTAACATTTCTTATTGTCATACTTGAATAAACGGTATTTTTGACATCCTTGAGCACATTTTGAGCAAATGTGTTTGCAGAGATTGTTTTCAAACCTATCAACTCGGAGATTATCCCATTAAAGTGTTAAAAAGTTGTTAATTGTTTGCAAATCGATTAATCAATTTATTGACTGGCTTTATCGATGGGAAAATAGATACACAAATCAGAATTTGATCTTGAAATTAAAATGACACGAGTGAACTATGTTTTAGACTTCATTAATATTAATGCCACCTAGCTGATATGCTAAAAATAGAAACGCAGAAGTCTATGTAGCTAATGTCGGGTAGTTTCAAGGTCTAATTATATCTGATGACAACGAAATATACACATTTTTCTAATGTGAGCTGTAATTGAAATAAAAAAAAAACTTTTTACATATTAATTTTTTTTTCTAGATCGAAAGTTGCATTTTTTTTTATTCCAGATATTTTTTAAATCTCTTTATTAACATATTTTTGATCAGGTAAACATATAATAACTAGTGCATAAACTTTTTTTTCTTTCGGCAGAATATAAGCTATAGAAGTTTTGCGCCGAAGTGCTTAAAAACTTGACAATTAGAAGATCTTACTTTGTCTCGACACGATACAGAAACTGCTCATCGTGTGAGTTATTTTTTGTTTGATTTCCTTCATTTCCATAGTAATATCTTTTTGTACAATATGACTACGAAATTGACATGTTGCTCAGATTTCCCCCCCCCCCCCCCCCCCCCCCCCTCCTTTTACGTGCACATTGTGCTATCTCGTTTATTTATCATTACTATTTTTACGCTCTCATGAATTGTGTTTTATTTTTATTTTCTATTATATTTTATCCTACACTTACTGAAGTATTTGTCGGTCAATAATCAAAACTATTGCCCAAAGTCCGAAAGTCCGAGGGCCAATAGTTATAACTATTGGCCGGCGAGCCATTCAGTAAGTGCTTTATTGTATAATATAATATAACAATATTAACACTTTTAATTTCAAAGTTTGGACGAGTTTAAATAGCTAAGTAAATATTTGTTGAAATATAGAGTTTTCTTACAGCAAAAACTATGGACAGGAATCGTGTAACAGTTGTAAATGTCTTATTATTATTATACCAGATTTGTTGAGCGCCCTTTTCATATGAAATATACGTTCAAGGGCGCTTTACAATTAAACATGTGGCATATCGCAGATATGTAGGAAAATCACACTGAAACATAACATATGGATATGCAATCATAAAACTGAAACTGACACTGAAATCTTATTCAAAACAATTTCAGAGATCGATGAATAAAAATAAATAATTATAAATAATAAATATAAATAAATAACACCGATAAAAAACTGTTTAATTGCTCGTGTAATTGCTTTATTCTTCCGTGAAATCGTTTTTAGGTGAGGCGCGGTGCACGTGAAACTTGTGCTGACTGGTAAGTAATAACTGTCTTTAAAATTACTAATTAATAGATTAAAAATATAAACGGTTAAATTAGTGAACATTTGAAGCAATTATTAGGAAAGTTGCCTGATATTATAAAATGGCGAAAATATTAATCCAGGAAAGAGCAAGAGCGATTGGTCTCATAGAAGGTGGTGCAAGTTACAATGTTGTAAGTGTTTATTTGTAGGGATAACGCATGTGTTTTGTATTATAACGTTTGCAGAATCCCGAGGGATTGGTTGGTGCCCGAGCCCGTAGGGCGAGGGTACCAACGATACAGAGGGATTCTGCAAATGTTATAACACGAAATAAAAATGCGCTAACGTTATTCTAGCATAAAACGCGGGAAAAAAACTAATAAATAAATACATTCTATCTCAACGTCATTAAATTTCCACGAAATGCGCGGAAATATCCGAGTTGTTATTTTTTCACGTTGACGGCATTTCCATTTCAGTTATCCGTTTTGGGGCCGTACGTATACAGGTCGTGTACGAATTTACCGAAAAAGATGAGTGATGTAGAGATATAATAGGGGCATGCGATTGATGCAGGATGGGGCACCTTGCCACACCGCACGTCGCACAGCGACTGTTCTAGCTACAAACAGGGTAAATGATCTGCCAATGTCATCCCGTTCACCGGACCTCATATCTGGGATGTAGTCAGTAAGGCTGTCAGAAGAAAAGCTCCACGGAATCTGAAGCAACTGGAACAGTTTGTCTTGGAGAAGTGGAACCATGTTACTCTGGTCATTTGTCAAAATTACGTCTTGCCCATGCGCAGCAAATACTGGGCATGTATCCAAGCAAATGGTGGCCATACCATGCAAGTATTATAGTTAAATTAATCCTGATAGTAGGTGATTGAAACACTGGATATTTTTAAATATTCAGTTATGCAACGTTTAGCTTTAAACAAGCTTTAAAGTTGTAACTTTAGTACACTTACTAAATTTAGTTTATTTAGGAAATAGATTTTAGTTTTGCGTGCATTGTTGGCAAATAAAACACGGTTTTGAGTTCAGATGCGTAGTAATCTAATCACGAAGACCGAAGGCATCTGGACGAAAACAAACGTGTTTTTATTTTTCAACAAAGCACGCAAAACTAGAATTTATTTCCATTCTAACACGTTCGGATTACACCAGGAAGGGGTACTAATCTGGAATCCGTAGACGCATTACCAAAAGTAGGTCATTTTGCGAAACGTGTTTTAATCGAGAAAACAATACACGATAAAATTCTTCTTTGTTTATTTAAAAAGAAAATCTTAAAAGTGTTACAATGTGTAATATACGACAGGCGGCGTGTTGTATCATTTCATTCGTCAGAATATCACGCGTCATATGGTTGAAAATTTTACATTTACATTGCCCAAAGATTATGATAACAATTTACATTAATATTATTCTTTGGGTCATCTATTTCATATATAATAGGGTTATTATAACAGTAGCTTGATCTGGGATGCAGTATTCGGCTCGAGTGGATTTTGCCAGATCGGATCTCACGAGGCGCGCAAGCGCCGAGTGTGATCCTACCTTGCAAAATCCACGAGAGCCGAATACAAAGTCCCAGATCCAGCTACTGTTATAATGACCCTTTTATTATATAACTATACCATTTTGATTCTTGTTTTGTTCTTGAACGAAATCTTCAATATGTATCGATATTAAATGAAACTTAATTAGTGAAGTTTATATGTGCGCTATTTATAGAACTGTGTCAGGTCATGCATATTAATGAAAATAGTCCGGCAGCATACAATACGGAATTTAAAAGGTACAATACGGAACTTTTGTCTGTCTGTTCATATTTAATTGTGAATACAAGCCGATTTTTTACAGAATTTATATAGGTATATAATAAAAGCTTGTTCAGTACATCCTTTGAGAATATCTCCGGCCTCAGCTTTATTTTCGAACTACAGTTTATGTGTACAGTTTAACTTATAAATAGTCTGTTTTATATAAAAATTGTTCTCTTTTTTATCTGTCATAACTGTTAGGTTTAATTTGACTGTTATTGGAAAATGTGCAGATTCTCCTCTTTCAGCTACACAGAAATTATTTATTAGGTTTCAATAACCCTTGAAAACATACAATAACCTATAACACTATAGCCATTTGTTGATGTGTATGTAAAGTTACCAATATCTTTATCTTTACCTATCCTACCATTCATGATATGTAATGAAAATATCTTACATAATTCTATCGATAGTCGGCCTTGTGCATTGAAGTTTATATCAGAACTAAAATACTTGCAGAGTGACATGTCTTATTGCATCTAACCAGGTTCCAGATCTAACATATTTTCCATCACAAATGATGAGAAATATTATTTTCGTGTATGATAAAACACATTATATAGATAGCACTCATAGCTATGTTTTAAACTTCATGATAAGATAACAGCAGGTGTTATATATATGTGTAATTAAGTTTCTAATTTTATGTGAGTTATAACAGTTTTAGGCTATTAATGTTTAATAATTTAGTGCTGTAAAATCTTTTTTCCTTCCATTATAACAATTAATAACCAAGATATATATACATTACGCCCAGTTCTCCCATTTACGCTTCATTACGTCACATTTTGCATCATTACTTGCATAAATTAGGCACCCGTGTCCGATACAGTAATCGGATACAGAACGTTGCGGCTACGGGATATAGCCGCACCAAAACGGGATTAACCTCCCCTTACAATCGTCATAGGTAGCGCTTTATCCGCCATATTGGGAAAACGAAAATTTTCAAGACAGAAGTTTACACATCAAATGGAAAATGTTTCCAATTCAACCAGGTAATAATGTGTTGCCTGTATGCCAACTAACTGTCCGTCTTCTTTTTGACATAATTCAAGAATAGCAGCGACAGCTAGGTTGACAGCGGGAGTTCGAAAACAAAGCCATCGCATGATGATAAAAAAAAATTGAGATTGGTTTCCGAGCGTCAGGGTTTGATATAGGCAGTTGAACATACAGTTATATATTCATACAGCAGCACATACGGTATTTAACACCTTTGGGCTGTAAAAATGTACTTGTATTACTGTTCTCCTTGATGAAATTGAAAAGATAGAAAGATAATCTTCTAGTTTTCCATGTCGTCAATTATTTTTTGATAAATTTATGATCATCATCAACAACAGTTCCAGCAACAGTCTGTTTCTTTGTAGAGCAAATTTGTCAGGTCTCGCTGTGAGTCACACCATCAGCTGCACACTTGCATGGAAAATTATTCTCAACACTAGTTGCAGTACGGTCAAGATCATTGCAGCCTTACTATTTGGCTTATTTTATGATTTGATATTTTATAGCTGTCATCCCTCTAAGCCTTATCCATATCTGTGTTTTGCAGTTAGGAAAAAGTAAACATTAAAAAAGACATGAAATACTTACTGATTACAATAAATTAAACATTAATATTCATATAGAATCTTCAAGCGCCAAACTTCAGATAGGTTGAATATAACATAATTTTGAATAAGAGACCTAAGTCTTTGGAAATATGAATGATGTGAACATGTGTGAAAAGATATTTACCCTGACACTGGTTTCAGTACACAGCAGACTGCCGATGACACGAAATTTCAAAAACAAAACACAAAATATACATTCAAAAAATGTCATCGAGATAATTTTATGCTTTTCCTAACAGAAATATGCAGAATAAATTTGGACATGACAGGACTGTGAATCGCAGCAACAGTCAAAAAATTATCACGCTGTCCCGAAACGTCCTGTGATTTGGACTAAGATCATTGAAGATAGCCAGCTAATGAGTTTTATAAATTTACTAAAGAGGGTATGAAAATGTTAATTTTGTGCTAAGCGATATTTAACTGACCTTGGTTGCCGGCAATGTAACTTGGCCATTTCAGTAAAGTGCCTGTTGTTAGTTTTGTAGATAGTGCACAATATTTGTATCAAGTGGTAATGTTTTCTCGGAAAACCAATTGGGTGCAAACCTTGCGTTAGACAGAGGTCTTCGTTGTGATTTGTCGAAAGAAGTATGTCTAAAGTTATTTGTCTTTATGGGTAATCTCAATAATTTGCAGACAGGTAGCCAGTACGTAGGAACAACGGTAAAGGTTAAATGAAAACCAATACATAGACTGATGTACTGTTAATAATAGAAACCCATATTAAACACTTGAACTAGCTGTCATAAGTTCAGTTCTGCAGGGTTACTCTACGCTTTTGGTCAGCTGCTTGTGTTCAGTGTGAAGCAAGTTTTAAACATTGTTTTTTCATTTGCAGATTTATGCTTACTGTAACATTATTTAGTTTAAGGAGAGTTCAGATATAAATTAACTTATGTTTTAATTTCTTGAATGTAATCTAGGAATCACTGTCAGCCAGCTGCTTTTGAATTGTTGTTCGCTGAATGTTTAGTTTGTATTAATTAGTTTATAAAGTCATATTTTGATATTGCTTTATCTACTTGAAGGTATAAGCTCAAGCTTGATGACCGGTCAGATGAATGGCTCGGTTGGTGGTACGTAAGTGACCAGCCAGGGGCTCTTGAAGGGACATTTGGCATTACGAACCCCTTTTTTACGCCAAACAGGCCTTTTGTGACAGGCATTTCAAATGAACTGATCCTCTTTTAAGACCTGTCTGAAAACATTTTTGTACTACATACCTTTTCATAAGAAATGGATTTTCAAAGGTGGAATATATTTTTGTGTTGCTTCTTTTATCAAATCAGAAAGTTTTTTGCTAGTTTAAGCATATACAGTTGCAATTTGACTGTTTTAGATATTTGGGCACACCAAAATCAAGCCTATTAACAGATGTAGGATAGATTGATTAATTTTCTAACACGGAAAAATCTTACTAAATTCTTAATCAAGTGCAACCAGTTGCTTTTCTCGATTCTGATTTTTTTCTTTTCTTAAAATAGACACTCAGACAGCCAAGCTTGTAAAGAGCAGTGTTATGTGTTAGGACTCTCTGTTATCAATAGTACAGCAGTATGGATAACTCGACCCTACCTGCAGACATCAGTCCTCTGTTGTATTTCTAACTGAATTTTTTGTGTAGACTCATCAGATGTCTAATGATAAGTTGCACTTTTGTTGCTCTTAAAATGTCCAACATTGTATGCATGTATTTTTTACTGGCATGTCTGTTCATTTTGATTTTCGCCTAAGACAATATCAGTTTCACGCATTCTCGTTAGCTGCGTATCAAAAATGATATTCTCTAGTCTAAGTTTATATTGTGAAAGTAAACTGCTGACTTCACAGTCAGATCTCATCCTTGTTTTCATCTAAAATCATTCATTTAGGAATATTTATCAGTCTTGACTGTTTAAATTGATTTTTTTGTAACAAAAAGGTACATTCTTTCTTTTTTACAGCAAATTTTTGCAGTGTGACTAACACAGTGGAGTCTCCGAGACAGCCTGCCGAGAGCTTCTCTTTGTATTTTATAGATTCCACAAGTGTTTTTATTAATACACACTGCCTTGAAGCACTACAGTATATGTTCTTGTGTTTCATTTACAATTTCCGCACAACAAAATGTACTTTCTAAGTTTCGAAAAGTCTGGAGGGGTGTTATTTCAAATATGCCAAACTCCAGGCATTAGGTGAATAGAGAAATTTCAAGAGTGCTTACTGACTGTTTGATAATTTTTCTGAATTACACTTCTCTGATGTCATACTGCATTGTGTACAATATGAGTGACAGATAATGTGTTTCAGTGCAGTTATCTGAAATATGTACACAAATATTTTACACATACTTGCGCACACCCTAGCTGGTGCGCATGCTGCTTGATAGCTGTACTAATCCACCATACTGCTGCATCATCTAGTAGAGTCTGCCATTTGCATGCCTCATTCAATTTAAACAATACACTGTCAAGGCTGCTGAATGTCTCCTGCTTATGTATATATATGGAATTTTATATACCAATGTTAACGGCAATGGAGTGCCTTTAGTGGTTGGTAGCATGATTAAATCTATATTTACATGAGGGCTTTGCCTGTGTGCCAATAAGGGCTTAAGAGTGCTAGTAAGCATGTAAGGCACGTCATTGACACTTAGTAAGTTGTTTATTACGTACCTAAAAACACAAGGTATTTTAAAACAAGAACTTGTTATTTAAATTATTTAAATCATGTTTAAAGTATTGAACAATGTTCATGAACTTCTTAATATGGCAACACAGAGTAAAACGATGTCAGAAATGACATCACACATTCACAGCAGTTATTAGCCAGGGTTACAAGATTCTGTACTATGCAGTTTTGTAACTTTTGAAAGTAAGGTATATAATTAACTTTGTTGATAATAGGTATTTTGTAACGAAAATATATAGTTTTACCGAAATTGATATATTTACAAGTAAGTGCTTGAAATTATCAGAACATTTTGAAGTTTGTAAAATACAAGTAATTTCTAGATAAAATATTCAGGAAAAACATGGATGTATTCTATTTATTTCTTGTTTAGAACTAAATAAAATTGGGTGAAAAACTGACTTAAAGTCATACCATGTTGACAAAAAAATGATACACCCATTTCTGTGAAAAGTGATCAATTTTTCTGCAGCAAAAATATAGTAGTTCCATTTTTGTAATGAAATTTTAGTATCATATATAGATCATTTAAATATTGTATAAAGGCGCTTTTTATAGGTATAAATTAAGAAGCTGGTTTGTTTCAAAAAATGTTAGTTGAAAAGAAACAAAAATAGATGAAGAAAGCCCTTCCAGAGCCCTGAGTTACTTGTATAGGGATCACCTCTTCAGAAAATGCAATATTTTGAATTCAAATCTGTTATTGTCAGCACTCCCATGTTATTGTCCTGTACTAACTCATGCAGTTATATTCTCTCTACTTTGATCATTTTCCACATGCGTTGACTTTCTGTTCCCGCTTTACAAGTTTCGCAAAGAATTTGCCAACATGGGCATGAAGGACAGGTTCATTTGGATAATATATACATTTGTATCAGCCTACTATCCGGGCCTCCCCAGAGTTTCATTCTGCAACAATGGCATACTGCAGATAAACAGAGGAAAATGCAAACATTTAAAAGAAGAATTTTGTCAGGAAATTTATATATACAGGCAGTATAAACTTAATTAGCATACTTCTGAAAACAAATTGGTACATTTTATTCACTTCATTTGAAATCGAGGCATGCTATGTTATGGCCTTGCCAATCAGTTGTTTTCTTTTCAGAACTCTTTTGTATAAAAGCTTTGGCTTTCAGACTCGTAACCCTAGAGAAGGGTCCCTTTTGATTTTTTCCCCCTACCCCAAACCTACATTTTTTCATCAAAAGGAAAGGATTTTTATATTCCAAGTGAGTTGTCCAAGACACCACAGGCCACAGCAATGTGTGTCAAGTGATTCATAGTCAGCGACCTTAACCACTCGGCTATGGAGGTCTCTGACCATAACCTTTCTTGTCAAAATTCAAGCCCTGTATTTTTAAAAGTATGTGTTAAATTTTAGATTTTAAAAATTTTCTGTATAGAAACAGTAAATCAGTAGAAATGTAATCATAGTTGATCATTCACTGGCTAATGTAATTTATCTTCAGTGAAAAGCAGCTCTTGTGGAAAATGCATTTTTAGGCTAATACTACATGGAAGACTAAAAAGCCCATTCTTGCCTTTTAAGTTTGTTTCTTTTAACAAGCCTTTTCCAGCAAGAATGGTATATAAACATGTTTACAACAAAAAAATACTGGTTCCTGGCAGAAATTGTATTTTCTGTACAAGAATCTAAAGTTGCTACAAAAATAGAACAAAGTGAATAAAGTCACTTGTCTGAATTTTCAAAATGTTGTATTAGTTATAATATAGCTTTAACACTCTGTCAGTAGAGATACATTGTCTGGCAATTCAGTGTTGTTATTATTTCTCATTAAATTTTAGCAGCTAGAATAGTTCTAGAGAATTATTACAGTGGATGTGTTCTTGTAATACATCTGTGAAAAATGAAAAGAATGTAACTAGACTGATACAAGAGTAGTTGTGATTTCATAAACACCATTCAGAACATAGCAAATTATTAGTACCACACGTTCAACTTTTAACACTTTGCTTTCTGTCAGTAAATTTTAAGTGAACACCCTTTGGAATGATAAATGGTATTGCCCAAATTGAATGATGGACAGGTCCATTTTAGAAATTAAGCAGGCTAAGGGTTAAACATATTGTTGTAGAGGGATTCCAAGTTAATTGGACAATTATTGGCAGACACTTGCCATATTTACTCGTTTATAAGACAAGGGTTTCCCCCTTGAAAGTCGGGCCTGATTTGTTGTTTCATCTTAATAGCTAGTCTATGTATTTGTAGAAAAGTTTGATACCCGCCCGCTTAGCTCAGTAGGTAGAGCGTTAGTCTACGGATCGCCGGGTCATGAGTTCATTCCTTGGGCGGGCGTATGTTCTCCGTGACTATATGATAAACGACATTGTGTCTGAAATCATTAGTTCTCCACCTGATTCATGTGGAGAAGTTGGCAGTTACTTGCGGAGAACATGTTTGTACTGGTACAGAATCCAGGAACACTAGTTAGGTTAACTGTCCACGGTTACATGACTGAAATACTGTTTAAAAACGGCGTTAAACCCAAAACAAACAAACAAGAAAAGTTTGCAAAATACAGCATATTTATGAGGAACCTGTTTAATAAAGGCATCATCTAATCTTATACTGTATAATCATTTAATTTCATGGGCATGAAATTTCGTGGTTTTGGTCAAAATGGCAATTTCGTGGAGATATGAATTCGTGAATTTCAACTTTTGATCACAGAATTATTGGGAATTTTACTTGTTCATTGGGATTTAATTTCGTGGATTGACTCAACCAAAAAATCCACGAAAAATAGTCCCTCACGAATATTAGTGATTTCACAGTATACTGATAAAGCAGTATTATATGAATCACAACTTCTCTGTACACAAGATTTAGATACACATGTACATGTAATAGCTTTTTTTTTTCAAACAATGCAATTGCCAGAAGATGTTTAGCTAGACTGTGTAGAACTTTCCATTTTGGTGCTGATTTTTCATATACTCTAGAGCTAAACCTTTGGCATTGGTGTTCACTGTGGTACACTTTTGTCTAGCATAACGGTACAAGGGTTTAAGAATGGTGAAATGTTTAATTGTAATTAAAACTTTGGTTTAAGTTCCATTGGCTGCTGCCTGAAAGCTACGCAGACTTGAACAAACTCTGTATAACAGCTTTATGAATTGCAGACAGGATTTTCAATGCAAGAAATTCAGTTAAAATCAATTATTGCAATGTGACATTAACAAATACAGTTTACAAAGTGTTTTTATTTAAAATTTCTATACCATGTATATAGGATTATGATATTTGTTCCTCTTTTGTTTTTGTGTTTCATGAAAATGGTAAGTTTGAGATAGGTTGCGTTTGAAAAGCTTTTTTCCCCTAATAATTCATCATTCTACGTGTATGTGTTTTGACATTGTTTCCATATATATACTCTTTTGATATAAAGAAAAACAGCAACAATTAATATTCTTGAATAACTGCTGTCTGCTGCTGCTCTGAAATTTATCTTAAGCTTAAGACAGGATGTTTTTTTTTATACCCCCACAAACAAAGTGTTTGGGTGGGTATATAGGAGTGAGCTTGATGGTTGGTCCATTGGTTTTCATGGTTTCCTGACAATTACTCATGAAAGGCTTGACAGATTTAAATATTTTTTTTGTACAATACAGGTCAAGTTCGACTTTGCCTACGAACCATGAATTTTTGACGTAGTTATGGCCCCTTTCCAACTTAAAATTTGTCAAACTCATGGTTTACACACTGTGACACAGGTACACCTTCTTGTGGCCATTACACACTGTGACACAGGTACACCTTCTTGTGGCCATTACACACTGACACCCAGGTACACCTTACTGTGGCCATTTCTCTAATAGTTGCCATGCAGTATTGTGGTGGTATTATTCCTCACTCTGTGACAGCTCTAGTTCCTTTTGTTTCAGTTATTACAATCATAGTAATTTCAATTCTATAACATTTCACAACCTCAGTACAGAAACTGCATAACTGTTTCTTTAAGTGAATGCAATAAACATTTTCTTGTGCAGACATGATAAATTAATCTCATGTAAATAATTTTAAGAAAGTTGAAATACAAAACAGTTCCAAGAAAAAACACTTGTTTTTAGATAGAATCTATATAAGTATTGTGTGTTGAACATTTCTAAGTATGTATCAAGTGACCAGAGTGAAAATGTTCAAAGACTTATAAATTTATACATTTATTAAAGAAGCACTTAGCAGAGTTTTGCTTGGTCATATCATGCATATACAAATACGATATTGTATGTTCATTGTAAATGTGAAATCTTGTCACTCTGTGGTTTACAGTCAGTGATGGTAGTTCTTTAATTTTATAAGTTTTCTTCCTTTTTCATGAGTTTTCATTTTCAGGAATGATCTAATCTATAAATTTCCTTGTTCAGAAAGATACTCCGGTGCATGCTATAGATTTAACTTACATGTATAACTGTAGCCTAGCTAGCTTAAACTAACTGTACAATTTTTAAAGATATATTATGCCCAAATCTGATACTATACTTAAAAATACGAATAATTATTATATGATGTGTAAACATGGAATAATAATGTTGTATTGTGTATAAACTTGAGTTACAAATACTACACTTGTATAATATTATGTATATATACTACAGAAATGTAATGCCACTATAAAAACTGGAAGTTCTTATAATGAAAGGCTGTAACTAAATAACATTTTTAGCTCATCTGATTTTTTGAAAAAAAATGATGAGTTATTGTCATCACTTGAGCGGTTGTCGGCGTCGGCGTTGCCTGGTTAAGTTTTATGTTTAGGTCAGCTTTTCTCCTAAACTATCAAAGCTATTGCTTTGAAACTTGGAAGACTTGTTCACCATCATAAGCTGACCCAGTATAGCAAGAAACATAACTCCATCTTGCTTTTTGCAAGATTTATGGCCCCTTTTGTACTTAGAAAATATCAGATTTCTTGGTTAAGTTTTATGTTTAGGTCAACTTTTCTCCTAAACTATCAAAGCTATTGCTTTGAAACTTGGAATACTTGTTCACCATCATAAGCAGACCCTGTACATCAAGAAACATAACTCCATCTTGCTTTTTGCAAGAATTATTGCCCCTTTTGGACTTAGAAAATCAGTTTTCTTGGTTAAGTTTTATGTTTAGGTCAGCTTTTATCCTAAACTATCAAAGCTATTGCTTTATAACTTGCAACACTTGTTCACCATCATAAGCTGACCCTGTACAGCAAGAAACATAACTCCATCCTGCTTTTTGCAAGATTTATGGCCCCTTTTGGACTTAGAAAATATCAGATTTCTTGGTTAAGTTTTATGTTTAGGTCAACTTTTTCTCTTAAACTATCAAAGCTATTGCTTTGAAACTTGCAACACTTGTTCACCATCATAAGCTGACCCTGTACAGCAAGCAACATAACTCCATCCTGCTTTTTGCAATAATTATTGCCCCTTTTGGACTTAGAAAATCATTTTCTTGGTTGAGTATTATGTTTAAGGCAACTTTTCTCATAAACTATCAAAGCTATTGCTTTAAAACTTGCAACAGTTTTTCACAATCATAAGTGGACACTGTACATCAAGAAACATAACTCTATCCTGCTTTTTGCAAGAATGATGGCCCTTTTTAGACTTAGAAAATCATGGGTAGGACAATATTTCTATTATACAAAAAAAATCAGATGAGCGTCAGCACCCGCAAGGCGGTGCTCTTGTATTATACTTGCAGCTCTTTAAGCATAATTCGTTTAGATATTTAGCCCAGTTAAATATATTTGATGAAGATTTTCTAGATATAAAACCAGGGCTTGAGCTAGGGAGCGACTTGAGCGAAATAGTCGCTTTGTAGCTCCCCACTTCGCTCTAATCCAACATCAAAGCGATATTCAAGTCGCCCGATTTTATTATCCACACTCCTCCAGTTATCCGCTATCGGCCTGTTGACACTTGACTGGAATACACGATGGCATAATTTAAGCTCCGCCTACTTCAGATTACGGAGAAGTGCGAAGGTGCCACTTGTTTTGTAAACTGACTGTTGATAAACAAAGCAGTAGGGATTTATATTACATAAGCTTACACATTCTTTTTGACCTTTAGAAAGTATCTTACCGTGTTTGGCTCGAATAATTTCCTTAAATCCACTTAATTTTACTCGTATTTTTCAAAACCCAAACTTTAGAAACATAATATTATCACTGACACTTTCTGTGACTAAAATATTAACCTAACTGAAATTTACACAAATTTTTGACACCTGCCATCAGAAACTGGGTTAAACCTGTTTGACAACTGTTTCTTTTAATGTGTGCCGACACCAGTTAGCCTATCAAAGAGACACCAGCAGATCAAAGAAGACGTGTATTCAGTGTGATGTCATAGTGATGTCACCGCTATTGACATGTATTTAATTCACATACTTGTTACTTTGAGTGCATTAGCACTGGGAGCTTGATTTATTTTTTTTTTTGCCGATATGGATTAAAAAAATTTTAATTGTATTCATATTTAAAGGGTTTTCTTGGTTTGGACAATCATTGCAAGAGTGAAAAAAAACTTGAATTTGCAGTTTATATAATCACATTAGATTCACAAGGTTAAAAATGATAAGAAAACACAATCACTGACATTTTCAGTGAATTTGTTATTTCCTTTAAATTAATAGACTTTGTAAAAAAGACAGGGAATAATAAAAATAGTAACATTATATTAAGCATATTTAGTTCCTTTTTAAGCTTGCATGTCATGGTGTTAAAATCTTTCCACGTTTTCCCTAAAATCCCGCCACTTCTCCCTAAAATCTCTCCACTTCTCCCTAATCTTACCTGAGGGAGAAGTGACTTCTCCCTAAAATCTTAGCCTAGCTTAAGCCCTGATAAAACAATATCCTATGATCATGATGACAAAATATCTTAGAGAAAGATGGGCATAATATATGTTTAATGGTAAAATTTGCGTGTACAATCATGTTAGGTAGGATGGAAAATTGAGTTTTCCATTGTTTGAACAGACAGATATATTCAGCCTTTCTTTAATTGGTTGACATACAAAGAAATAATGAATTGTAATATATAGCGTCACCTCGATGCAAAAAAGTGGATAACTCCATTGACATAAAGGGACACCTGGTCCAGTCCTGTCTTGTCCACTTTGTGCGATGTGATAACAAACCACATAAATGGGCTGAGTGCAGAAAAGAGGGTTTAATAGTTTGGGGCCTGAACTCTTCAATACAGCCTGCACATCTTCAGTTCCGCACTTATGATTGTACACACGTTTACATAATATAGATTTTTTTTCTCATCTTAAGTCTGTAAAAAACATTGTGCCCTTTTGCTGTTTGTAAAATACTTAGAACTTTTGCCTTGCCTCATAATCATGACAGATAATTTTTTTCTTAATTTTTAGAAATCATATTTTGATATGATTTACATTACAGAAGTATTTTTACACAGTTCCTAAGTCAAGATCTTGCTGTATACTAGTATTGGATTGTTAAAATTTAATTTGGGATTATTTACTAATTGCGTTGCTGTTGTTGTTGTTTTTCAGGCCAGTCACCATTTGTGTTTCCTCCAGTGCAATCAGATGGTATGTAGTTGGTTTTAAGTTGGAAATGTATGATTTTTAAAAACTTTCATTCTTGTCTCTTGTGATTGCTGAGAAAATATGTTTGAATGTCTTCTTTATAAATTATATGGGCAAAACAAAAACCTATTTGTGTTTAAGTTTAATCAAATGTAATACTGTTTAGTTACCTGAGAATGTTGAAAGTTTTAATGTAACCATCCCACTGGCTTGGCTCAGTAAGAAGACTGGAGATTTCTTATCATAGGGCCATGTGTTCTATATCAAGGCAAGTATTCTGTGACGATTTGTTAGAAGCCACTATGAAATCATTAAATTTTGTCCTCCACCTCTGATCGTGTAGAGAAGTTCGCAGTTGCTTACTGAGACCAGATTTGTACAGGTCACGATTCCCGGAACACTGGTTAGGTTAACCGTCCACCTTTATGTAATTGATACACTGTAGAAATAGAAAAACTGTGCAAAACAGAAAACAATCTTTGAGTGCCAGTGTTAGTTCTGTTTTTATGTAACTTGACGAAAATTAGTTTTATTGCTTCCGTTGAAATGTAAATTAGTTTGAGCCGCGCCGAAAACCAATATAGTACATTTGCGAACAGCATGGATCCAGACCAGCCTACGCATCCGCGCAGTCTGGTCAGGATCCATGCTGTTCGCTAACGGTTCCTCTAATTGCAATAGGCTTTGTTAGCGAACAGCATGGATCCTGACCAGACTGCGCATCAGTCTGGTCTGGATCAATGCTGGTAGCAAATGCACTATATTGGTTTGTTCATGGTGTGGCTCGTTTATTCTGTTGCAGTGCTTACAGTTTTACCTTATAACTTTGAGGCCACATGGTAAATAGGAGAACCCAGTGTGTAACATCTAGAAATAGTCATTACTTACTTATTTACGTAATAAATTAATTACTTTTTTTAACACATTTTGTCAGTAAGAAGACGATTTGAGCTTTCGTAGTATTGGTTTATGCTGTTTGTTATAATTTCAGTACCACCACCAAGTCTGCCATTCCCTGGGCTGCCGTCGGATATGCTTCCACCTCCGGCACCAGGCCCACCTGGACCACCAGTTCCTGCACCACCAGATTTTACCTGCCCACCAAGACCCAACACTGGGACTGATGGACGTCCAATCCTTCTACGTGCTAACCATTTTCAAGTGAGAATACCTAAAGGTGTCATTCACCACTATGACATCTCCATCACCCCAGACAAGTGTCCCCGTCGGGTCAACAGGTACCGTAATTACTCAAAATGTTGATGATCTTCAAAATATTCATGAGCTGTTTTTTGAACTGTGAAAAAAATCACTAAAGATTCATGCGGGCGAATTTTCCTTGAATTTGTGACGGTATCAGTCCAGAAAATTATACCGTTTTGAACACACAAATCCCTTTTAATTTAACACTGAAAACTTAAAATCCACAGATTCATTACCCTATTTGATAGCCATTTCAGCCAAAACTATAAAACTTCATGCCTACGAAATTAAATATTTTCATGATAATTACCTGTATTATTCCAATAATTGAAAAGAAAGTAGGGTGCTGTGCGATGAATCAAAATTTTGTTATTACATTTCAGAGAGATCATTGAGACAATGGTAAACGCATATGGAACAAAGATTTTTCAGGGAGCTAAACCTGTATTTGATGGAAGGAAAAACCTGTACAGTAGAGACCCACTGCCTATTGGCAAAGATAAGGTAAGAGGCAAATTACTGGCTCTCAAACTTTTCTCCATTGAGAAAAGGCTATTTTTCCTTTTCTCTCGTGAGGAAAGATAGTATAGAATTTCGAACTAAACAGAAATGGATCAGTCAATATAATGGACAGAAAAAGCCTTGGATTTCCAATGAGATATGAAAAAAAAAGATGCCCGAGTCGGGAATCAAACCTATGCCGCCGTGGTAATAGAAACTTTTTGGCTGTCTTGACCAATACACCATAGAGCAATATATTTAACGATCATTAAATATTTATAATTAAGGCAGTTTACATCCAAACAGCTTTTATTTCCTGATAGCTAAAAAATTTCTCCTTTTTGTTGCCATTAAGAAATTTGTCTGTTGTATATTGATATCAAGATAGTGTTTCTACAAGGGAAGAAAGTACATATTACAATTTTCATACACTTTCATGGCATTCAACATATTGTACATCTTACAAAAAGAAAATACTTGCCATATTTGTGTTGAGCCCTTTCATTTCATATTTTCCCAGTCGATGAATTTGAGCTTTTAAGATGCAATTTTTCGGGGAGCTTCCATCTGTTTTACCAGTATTTTCTTGTTTGTTTATATATTGGGATCAGTTCCTGAGGTCAATAACTAGGTTACAAGGTCAAATCTTAGAAAATAATTTTAATGAAATTCTTCCTGATTTTCATGAAATATGGTCGGATTGTTTTTGTGTGAAATTTTGGTCAGGTTTGAAAGCATGTTATCTAAAGAAAAGTGATTTTAAAGAAAAATCTAATGTACACTGGTCAGGCCACATTTTCTACCAGCTCTTCATCTACAAGTCTTTGTCAGAATATTTGTCTCTATGGCAGTTAGTTTAAAAATAGGTCACCTTAGGTCTGAAACTAGGTTATTTGGTCATATCACAGAAAAACCTTGTTAACACACTTGAGGCACATGTTATACCTAATCTTCATAAAACTTTTTTCAGAATGTGTGTCTTTATAAAATGTAGGTCAAGGTGAAATATTTTAAATATTTACAAAAAAATTGTTGGTCATCCCTCTTATAAATCTTTATATTTCAAAGGTGGCGGGTAAATGCTGAGAATATGGATTGGTTTGTATGCGATGTATGTATTTCATTTCTCCGGGTGTAGAAGAAAATTATACTGGACACGATTATAGGTTAATAGATTTGTAACGAGAAATATGCACAAGTTCTGCAGCAGAGATATTGCGCAACTTGAGAGTGTGGTATCGTTCCGCGAGAGAAATAGTGCATATTTCTCAATGCAAAGCTAATGATCTTTTTATTACATACGCATTTTCTCGTTTATGGTTATATCATAAAGAGGAATAAATCGTCCTATAGCCAAAGTTGAAATGAAAATTATCGCGGTAGATAAACAACTCAACGAGACGACACATAAAAACGACGTCACGCACCAAATATGAAATTCATCGTCAGTATGGAAAAATACTGACATCTCAAGTCCTATTGTGAATACACAGAGATTGAAAATACGTATGTAATAATTGCTGTTTCTCTGTTTTTCCTTAGATTGAGCTTGAGGTTACGTTACCCGGAGAAGGGAAAGACCGGGTGTTTACCATACAAATAAAATGGATGGCGCAAGTTTCCCTATACGCACTGGAGGAAGCCCTCGAGGGCAGAGGGCTTCCCATCCCTTTTGAATCTGTCCAAGCCCTTGATGTCATAATGCGACATTTGCCAAGTCTAACGTGAGTAACTTCCCTTGTTTGAAAACCTCACACACAAAACACTAACAGCTTGTGTTGTTTGTCGTTAAGTGGTTGTTTGTTTTATGTACATTTTCTCAGGTGGAACTTGAGTTAACTCTCCCGGGGGAAGGCAAGGATAGAATTTTTAAAGTAACAATACGATGGATTGGTCAGGTTAGTTTGAGTGCATTGGAGGACGCACTAAATGGGCGGTGTCAGAGCATCCCTATAGAGTCGACGCAGGCACTGGACGTTGTCATGCGACACCTCCCGAGCATGAAGTAAGTCAGGTGAAATACATATGAACCAAGAACACTGTAACTTTCTCATTTTTTGTATGTAAGTGCTTGTTTTTTGTCACAAATTGTAATGGAAACTACAATTTTCAAATGAAAGTTAGTGTTAAATAGCCTGCAGATATGGCTTAGTGGGTTAAAATATCTTGTGTTTGCCTTTTCTGCTTAGTATGTTAACCACAAGACCACCAGACAGCAGGTTGTGGGTTCAGATATATGTTTTTAGTGACAACTGTCTGACACCATGTCAAGTTCATTTGTTGGTGTGCAGCATTTGTATGTTACAGGAACAACAAAAGTACAGGGAAAGTTGCCTTGTAATAAAAAACTTTCTTGATTAATCTGTTTTTAAATGGAATTTTTGTCAACAATGGGCATAAAAAGTTTTTGGAGACAGAATTGGTGCCAAATTAGGCCTCGGTAGACTAAAATAAATACTGTTCGCTCATTTGAAAGTCTGGTTTCCAAAAGTGAATGTTAAGTATATATGTATGTTATGTTGCATGTTATATAGTGTTACACATTACTAACACAGCTGATTGTTTGTTCTCATATTTAACTATAATTAATTAATATGTTTCATTTTTACCCACTACTTGCTGCTGTAGTGAATTCCATACATATATTTACATGCATATCGAGGACTTAGAGCGAAACGGGTCTATCTGTAAATAGAAATAGTAGCAGATATCGCTCTAAGTCCTCTATATGCTAGTATGCATATCCTAGCATTGGCAAGTTCGGGAATTAGGATTTTGTCCACTTACTGATTGGAAACGTGTTTGTTAGAAAATTTATATTGAAGAAGAGGGAATGCCTCTGACTTGTCCAAAAGTTGGCACATACTAAGATCCCTCAAATACAGACATTACGGTCGAAGTCAAATTGAGGTCAGGATTGTCATAAGATTATATAATCCCATAACTTTGTCAAGCTGGGGGGGGGGGGGGGGGATTATTTTTAAATAATCAACCATACCGTATAGTGCTTGATTGCTCGAGGTTGTGTGGAAAAATGAGGAAAAGGATTGAGTAAGTCAGGGTTTTTTTTGGGATCTTAAGATAGACAGCTTTGGGCCACATGAACTGCCTGAGCCATCAATGCTGGAGCAAGCGGTATTTCACTGTACAGATGCACTATATGCTTTGCATGGCGGCCATTATTTTTTTATTCAAAATATATGTTATTGCTTTGGTGTAGATTTAATC